>NC_139553.1:37231518-38431518 GCF_965153285.1 Podarcis tiliguerta
AAGGCAATTTCATCTCTAAATAGCTCGATACTGTGGATATGTGATGATCAAAGCATCTAGTGAACCACTGGCTAATTTCAACAAAGCTTGAGTTTTGAAATGACTGCAGCCATAAGCACTCAGCAGAAAGATGCATTTAATTATTATTATTTTTCCTACCCATCTAAGTGCAGCCCATTAATTTGTTTCAGAGTGGTTATTAAAATATTGTAAATGAGGTGCAGATTAATGGACGGGCCAACAAAAGGCTGCTTTTCCAGTAATGTGCTATCACTAAGCACATTACCTGAAATGACCCATACAGACATATGGACACATAAATAAAAGGGGCACTGTCATAATGTGTTTAAATTATATGCAGTGGGCTTGTGTGTGAACCAGCTCCAGGACTTCAGTGAGCTTAAGAAAATGCAGATTTAATACTTAGGTTGTGTTTAAGGCCCTATCTGCACTATGTAATTAAAGCAATATTGTTGGCACCTCCAGGAGTGAAGTCAAACCACTGAAGTATCACAGTGCCTGCTGAGACTGGTAACTCATAACTGCTGCCTCCCACGTTGTTTTTGCTGCATTAGCAACACCGAAGTGACCTCTCTGGGGTGCAAGTCTGTGCAGTGTGTATGGAGGTCCTGGGCTTCCCATACGAGACCCCGCTCTTGGCCTTGCTGATGTGGTCCCAAGGAAAGCAGAGCAATACATTTGGACAAGCTTGGCTGCAGGAGTTGCTTTCAGGAAAGGTATTTGCTTTTCTCCATCAGAAGCCGCAGCTCTTTTAAGTGGCATGATACTGCTTTAATGTAAAATGCACACGAGGCCTAAGAGTGGGTTTAATAAAATTTTATTTTGGGAACCCGGTGTGAGAAAACAATCATGGTTGTCTTCAAAACAGGCATCCCTGAATCCCATTTCTTTTCCATTTGTGGCCATAATATTTAGTTATGGAAACATGGGTTTTGGCATCACTTCATAGTGTTTCTTTCTTGCCCCCTTTTCCACACCATTGGTTGTCAATGAGAAATACAACATGGTGATATCACACACCACGTTTCCATAAATACAGTTTATGAGCAAAGGAAGGGAAACCCCACACAGGTTTGTTTTCAGCAGCAAATTCCTGATTCTTTCATCATTGTTAGTCAGTTGTCATGTGCTGATAAACAAGTGGTTGGGATTCTTCTAGATGGGTCTGATAAAACTCCATGATCAGACACTGTACAAATCAAACTTGACAAATGATCACTGGCTATAAACACTTGTGGTGGGTCCCATTTTGATTACTAACTTTCCTCAATTCTCAGAGCATAAGAATATAAGAAAGATCCTTCCAGAGCCCATCTAATCCAGCATCCTGTTATCAGAGTGGCCAACCAGATGCTTTTGGGAAGCCCACCAAGAAATACCTATGTATGGGAACCTGGAAATTCAACATATGGGGGGGGGGGAGTTCTGTTTAATCAGTTATAAAATCCTGAGCTAAAGGGGGACAGAGCAGGGAAACTTTTTTTAACATGCAAAGAAAGAAATCCTGGAAGAAACTACACATGTTCAAGCTGAATAGTACCACTGTGACGGGAAGGTAAACAGGGTTTCCATGCGCTCTGGCACTCGTCTCGGTCCTCCATGCACCGGTAGCGGTTTAGTCATGCTAGCCACATGACCCAGAAACCTGTCTGTGGACAAATGCCGGCTCCCTCAGCCTGAAAGCGAGATGAGTGCTGCAACCCCATAGTCGCCTTTGACTGGATTAAACCATCCAGGGGTCCTTTACCTTTACATTTTTTCATGCTAGCAGTATGCTAAAATGTACTTTCAAACTTCCTCAATATCCCCCCCCCCCCCTGTAAAAGAGGTTTCCATTTTTCTGGCTCATTTTCAGGAGACATTTGACTTTTTAAAAGATTTTTTCTGGGTATGGGGATTTGAACTTACATCATTATTGGAAGGGTGGTGTGGGTCTGTTTGTACCATAAACAGTTATCCAGCACTTTGCGACTCGAACCTCATTGCCCTATGTAATTTAGGTGTGGGCACCTGTAAGGCTGAAGAGTGCAAATCACCGGCAAGATAAATAGAACTTATCTTGTGACCACTTTTTAATCATGGAATTGTAGGGACCACAATTCCTGCAGTGTAGCAATCTCTTCCCCAATGTGGGTCTTGGACCCCCGATCTTGAGATTCAGAGTCTTATGCTCCACTCACTGAGCACTTAAGACTGAAAACAAAACAAAACCCAGGCCCTGGCAAACACCCCTTTAGCCACTTCAAAAGTCAGGTAAGCCTGAGAAAAATCATGCACCTGACCCATGAAAATGTCACTAAAATGTAATCTCTCTGTGTAATTTCCTTTCTCATTAAGTGATGACAAATTATAGGGGGGAGAGGAGTTGGCACAACACTATTTAAGAAAGAAAAGATCCTGAACAGGTAGAAATGGCGGCAGCGGGGGGCTCTTAACTCAGAACATTATCAATAAATCTGGAAAGAAGAACATCTTGTGAATCACTGTCACCGAGCTATTTTTCTTCTTCTGCTTCAGAACTGTAAGACTTTTGTCGGGTGGTTAAGTTACATCCCATTGCTTGTGTCTCCTCTCTCTTTTGTAAATTGGTCTGCAGTTGGGGCTGGAACTTTGTGACTAAATTCCAGCAACTTGAGGAAAACTAAATTACCGGATGACATGAATCTGGGTTGCCATCTGTCCCAAGTTGGGCAGCATAGATTTAGGTGTGCATTTTGAGATGGGATGCTGTCTTGGTAAATACTTGCAATACAGCTGACAAAGAAAGGGAAGCAAATGAAGCAGGTCAACAAAGTGCCTTCATTTTAAAACCTATTGTAAAGCCCCCAAGCAGCCATAAAACTAGGGAAGAAAGCTTTCCTTCAGTTCAGCTCTGTTATTGTCCTGACATTTCCATACCCCTTGGGTTCTGCTTCATTTTAATTCTGGCAGGAATCCCAGGTTCCAGAATATCTAGCAATGGTTTTGGGGTTTTTTTGGTTTTTGTTTTGCAAGTGCCGCCACTGTAGTCATTTTAAAAAGCAAAGAATCCACCACATACATGTGCTCTCCTGAATATTGCCAAATTGTTTTACTAGGAATGTAAATAAATTAACTATTTGCAAATGGCATAAAGTTTACATAAAATAAGGTAAAAATTCATTCTGTGCTAGCTGCAGCTTGTGCTAGCTGACAGCAGATTGTGGTAATGCAATCTTGGGGCTACCAATGCCTGAACCACTTTAGTTTTGCTACCCTATTCCAGGAGTGTCTGCAGAAGTTGCATCAGCCTGAAATGGCAAAAGGCAGTCCCAGCTAGATAAAACACTTGGGACTCCAATGACAGAGATGGATCTATGAGCACCTCCAGACACACATCACTCTTCTTCAAACCACATTACTCTTGTGTGCTCTGACTCCTTGTATGCTTGCAGGAGAAAGGCATGTTGTTCTATTTAGATAGATCCCTTATCTTTGCCTCCTCTCCCTGCTTCTCAACCATGTTAGTAGTTTTGTTTGGAGAAGTCATGATGAGAGAGAGACAGAGAACACAAGCCTTCTTAATGGATATTGTTTATCCCATTTGGCTTCTGTATTGTATTTGAATTGACTTCATGCATGTGCCATTGTTATTTCAAACGTGTGTGTGCACGCACGCGTGTGTGCAACTAGTTTAACCGTTTTTATGTTTGCTTTTATTATATTGTACATTCTTGGGGGGGGGGGGGGCTCATGGGAAGTGATCCATAAATGAAATTAAATAAGAGAAATAGAGATAGTGACAGAGATAGATATAGATCATATAACTGTTTCTATGGGTAACAGAAACTGAAATCAATTGGGGGGGGGGAGAATAGGATGCCAACGTCATAAAAATGAAATATGCAGTATAAACATGTACAAATAATTCAGTGGTACATTTTCATTGGAATCATTATGTTAATAAGCTGGTTGTGGGCAGAGTTGTAGCAATGGGATTTTCTTTATTCGTGTTTACACACACACACACATAGTGTGAAAACAATGGACAATTTTATTAGGGTGCCATATAAATTGCTTCCACAATTGATGGTTCCCCCCCCCCATCTCTCTTACACACTGTTAGTCACTCCAGCCATTATTGGACACAATGCAAATTCCATGTTAGCTAAATGAAAAGCTGTTTAATATATTTGGAACAAGGGTGCAGATTGATTTAGGATGGCATTTCATCTTTGCTATTATGGTTCTTGGCATGCCTCCTTTCCTCTCCCATTCCAAAAGGAGTTAAATTAGACTGTGAAATACAGAAGGAATGCAGCTCCCTCTAGGAGGTGATTAAGCCCTCTTGCAATTAAAAGCAACCAGCCTCTGTTGTATTGCTATTATTTACAATTAGGCACCAAAGCTGAGTGATAAATGGAATTAGTGTAAAGTGCATGCTGTTCTTGCAGCAGGACACTGTTTCTCATCCCATTTGGAGCATTTAGGGCAGGGTTGGCTGTTATGTAAAGGAAGCTATAGAGTAGGGATGGCACCTACTATTATGAGATTGTCCAGGGGTGACTTTGAGTGTAGAGTTCTTAGTTAGGTCTATGTGTAGATCTCTGTTGAAAGTTAGAATCATAGAATTGTGGAGTTGAAAGGGATACTGAGGGTCATCTAATACAACCCCCTGCAATGCCCGAATCTCAATATGTGGTTTCCCCATATAATTTGAAAGCATACCAGAACCTATTTAGCTTTGCAAATGTGCTAGTAGTTCTATTATTAAACCATAATTCTCAACACACACACCAGCAGCTTCAACACATGAGAGCAAAGGCTGTGTCCTGCTCAGTAGGAAGACCAGGAGAGTAATGCACAGCACACAGAGAGATAGGTAGGGTGATTTAAACTCCAAAACAGTAGCAGTGGATCCAAAGGTAGGGGCAATTTTTTCACATATTGTTTGCAGTACCAGGCTGGTGTAGCTGAAGGATCAAAATTTGGACCCAATAGGTAATCTGTGGGACTTTGGATCCCAAACATCCATCACTTTCTGATGGTAGCTTCCTGCTGGCTATGTAGCACATCTCTCCACCACCACAAGAGCAGCTCGGTGGAGAGTTGGTAGAGATGAGCCTACTGTTCTCCTAATCACCCCAAACTACTGTATCATCATCAGGCCATTAGGCCTGTGCTCTTACACAGTCTTCTGGAGTAGTTGCCTTGGTGGTAGATTAGAGTCTTACAACCCCTTTTTTCAGAAACTGTGCTAGCATAATCAATACTTTGTTGGCTTACCGTGACATTCCTCAGGCATTTTTATTGAAGAAGAAACCTCTGAATTCACTTCCATTTGTTATTTAGGCAAAATCTGGTGACAATCTTGAAATGGTACTGTTGCTAGCATTATTTATTGGCTTCCAATGTTTAACTTGAGGAAGAACCTCAGCCAAACACTCAGTGGGAATTTAAGACAATGTGAGCCTCACGTGCAAAACAGATTCTACCAAAATAAATAAATAAAGCAAATTGATCTAACTCAAGCATCCCCACCTGCAGCCCTCCAGATGTTTTGGCCTACAACTCCCATGATCCCTAGCTAACAGGACCTGTGGTCAGGGATGATGGGAACTGTAGTCCAAAACATCTGGAGGGCCGAAGGTTGGGGATGCCTGATCTAAATCCATCCTTGCATGTCTTCCCTGTTTCATTCTCCCAGAATCTTCCTGGGATAAAATATTCTAATCTACAGTGGTACCTCAGGATGCAAACAGGATCTGTTCCAGAGCCTCATTAACATCCTGAAGCGAACACAACCCATGCATCTGCGCGCCCACGGATTGTGTTTCGCTGCTTCCGCGCATGCGTGTGACATCATTTTGACCATCTGTGCATGCGCATGCGGCGAAACCCGGAAGTAACATGCTCCGTTACTTCCAGGTCGCTGCGGAGCGTAACCTGAAAATACTTAACTTGAAGCACATTTATCCCGAGGCATGACTGTACTTCATCTCATCCCCTTTCACTTCATCCCTCTTCCTTTGTTACCTCTTTCATCTCACTCGTTCCAAAGCATAATAATGGATGCTCCTAATGAACAAATGAAACTGCCTTTGAGCCATCTAATGTTTTAACTTCCTGAATCAGTGTTCTTCAACCTTTGGTTCCCAGACACTGTTGAACTACAATCCTCATCTCCTCCAGCTATCTTAGCCAATGGTAAACAATGATGGAAGCTGGAAGTCCAACATCTGGGGATGCACAGTTGAGGATGATAGCCTAGAATGACAAGTGCTGGTTTTCTAGGGCTTCAGATACGAGACCTTCTCAGCTCTACCTGCTGTACAGCTATCCTGGGACCCTGGACCACAAAGCCATGTAATCTACCACTGAATTACAGTCCCTGTCACTATTTAAGTATTTATTAAGCTGTTCAAAGGGATATTCTATTTAACAAGTCTGTGAACCAAAAGGAGGGTTATACACTGTAAAAATTGTTCCCAAACCTTTCCCCCTATGGACCACTTGAACATTGCTGAGTGTTGTTGGAACACTTAATAATTTTTATGTGTCTTGCAGCAATTGTAATGTACTGTGCTAAATGCTGACTGGGTTTTAATTGTATTTTTACTGCCTATTTGATTTCTTACATTGTATTTTATTGTATTGCAATTTGTATTCCATATATTTCAAATTGCAAATTTTCTTAATAGACACGTGGCCAACCACCTGAATGAAGTTAACGGAACACTGAAAAAGAAAAAGAGTTTGGATTTGATATCCCGCCTTTCACTTCCCTTCAGGAGCCTCAAAGCGGCTAACATTCTCCTTTCCCTTCCTCCCCCACAAGAAACACTCTGTGAGGTGAGTGGGGCTGAGAGACTTCAAAGAAGTGTGACTGGCCCAAGGTCACCCAGCAGCTGCATGTGGAGGAGCGGGGAAGAGAACCCGGTTCACCAGATTACGAGTCCACCGCTCTTAACCACTACACCACACTGGTGTCTCATAGACCACAGTTTGTGAACTGCTGCCCAATAAGTTGCCTTAAACTCTGTGCATGTATTATGGATGGCACAGGAAACCTTGGGCACAAATATGACCATGGAACAATGGCATTGCACATTTCTGCCTGCCATTGACATCTGGGGCTCGCTTCATATTTCCACAAGATCTTTCTTTCTGTTGCAATATTTGGAGGTAAAGAAATTTGAGGATCATTTTAAAAATTTATATTTGTTTTAATATGTATATGCTGAGTTTTAGTGTAGAAAATATATTCTATGAAGTTGACAAAGTGTCATGATTGTTTATGACTTCTAAGTGTAGCTATTATCATGAGATGGAATAAAGAAAATGTCATTTGTGTGGCAATTTTGCTTATAGTGAAATGTAAGCTCCAGGCATTTTAGCATATAATTGGCAGAGCAGAAATACTTAAGTGATTGTTATGGACTTTCTTCTTGTCAATATTTGATTTTCAGGGTTTTTGGCTATGGATGCTTTGAGGAGCTTTACCAATTTTCGTCCGACGAAGCAAGGGCTTTGTAATAGACTTCAAAGTTTCTCTCCAGTTCCCTACAGACCTTAGGCTTGCAGTTTGACTTCTGACTCACACTGGGCAATTCCACACTTTCATCTCTCCAATTTAGATCAGGAATGATGGGAAGGGAAGCAAATACTAATTGAACTCAGTGTGGGAGCAGAAGATCCCTTGCCTGGTTCTTCAGATTTGAGGAAATGGCATTTTTGAAATATAAGTCCTGCATGAGAGACAGCAAAGATAACTTTACAAACTTTCACAATATCACATTCCAGACTCATCAATTGACAAGGGATTGTTGTTGGTGGTGTCTGTCTCAAAAGACAATGGAATGTGCCTCCAGGGGTGAAGTCAAACCATTGTGTTAGCAGCACTAAATACACCTCCCCTGGGTGCAAGCCTGGCAGTGTGTCTGGAGGTCCTGGCCTGCCCAGACAAAAATACCCTCTTCTTGGCCTCATGGATGTGGTCCAAAGGAAAGCAGAGCAATACATTTGGCACCAGCTTGGGTGCAGGAGTTGCCAGAAGCAGGCGTACAAGGTGCCATCCAAAAATCTTAGGGACTACGGTCTGAATTTGTGTGGGGTTTATTCTTTAGTTTTTTTTATTCACCTGAAGATATCCCAGAAGGCAACAGAGGTTTTGAATCAGAGTGGCATGACCAGTGCAGTTGCACTGCGTGCTGCGCTGTACAAGGTTGTAGAATGAAGCGCAAGAGGCAAGGGGCACAAAATTTAAGCATCACACAGTGCGCTGCTGAAATTTGAGAGTCCAAAATTTGCCACTGCCCACTGCTGCAATCTTTGCACCACCATCCAGCATCTCCACTGATCTGACGTAGCTCCTTTGAATAAATTCAGTGAATGAAGCAAAACAAGCTTTGATAGCAGACACACATTCAACATCCTACAGGAGAGAAAAGCAGCTGGGGTGTTTGTGTGTGTGATTTGAACTGGTGGTTGTGGAAGGGTTGAGTTCTCCCTCCCCTGCTTCCCTCTCACAATCGTTTATCCTAACAGTAAAAATCCAACCAAGTATTACACACAAGTACATGCAGCATGTAGCAACTCATTTAGTGCTGAGGATACTTGTGTATCCAAAAGCATCATGCAATAGGAAGCAGAAGGAAGCCTTAGAACTATGGGGAAATAAGCTAGCATTGTAGGCACTAGGAGATGGCACCTGATACTATTGCATTGCCCACTTGGAAAAAGACTGGGAAGTGGATTTAATTAACACTCATTGGGGTGCACTTAACTTCCACCCCCTGCTAGCAGCTGGCTGTTCCCTGTTTGCGAAGAGAGAGAGAGCAGTGAGGGAGAGTTCTCCTCCGGCTTTCAACCACACAATTTCCAAGCAGGCTGACTGAGAATACTGCTGTGTCTTTAAAATTAGTGTCGTCTTATTTGCCTTTTCAGGTTCATTTATGTCACTTGCCACAGGAGCCAGAGTGCAATTTCTTTTTAATCATTTCTTCATTCCCCCTTGAACAGTCCCAGCCTTAGCTGGCTTGAGAAAGAGACAGAAGGGGGGAAGAAAGCCCACCTCCACTTAATTTGGTTGCCTTTCATCAGAAACTTCACTCGACTACAGAGTCACTCTATTAGACCACAGATGTCGAAGCAGCTCATGACATCAGCTGTCAAAACCAGCACTCCCTAACCACCTGCTATTTGCATGCAAAACATGCTTCCCTGTTGAGACTTGAACTGTAAACACATTTTGGGGAGAAAACAACAGGCTTTGTCTTAGAGAGACAAGGCTTGTTTGTTGGTTGGTTGGTTTTCATCGGCTTCACAAAAAATGAAAGTGAGTGATACCGCTTGGGAAGAAATTGTCTTGATGAAGCATACGCCAAAAAGTTTTATAATGTGATGTTATGAAAGTGACTTTAAAGCATCAAGAGGCTCTCACAGAGCATTAGAAACTATGCATGAGGGTGGCTAACCCATGGCTTTCTGGAGTTTTGGAATCCAATACCCATCATGCCTAGCCAACATAGCTGAGTTGTAGTCAAAAATACCTGGAGACCAAAAATTTGCCTTCCCTGTTAGACAGGGAAGTAGGTCAGCCTACTGTATAGTCTGGTGGGAAAAAATTATTTTGGTTCATATTTTAACTCCAACCCACATAATTTGCATTTCCCACACCAATTATAAACCAAAATGCAGCAATTCTTCAAAATTCATACTTCTTCAAATTTGGTGATTCAAGTCATGCCTGAAGACAGCAAGCATATCTATTACTGAAAGTAACATGAAAAATGCAATATATTAAGGACAACGGTTTGTAAAAATATGCATAATCTACAGAAATGTGTATATTCTACAAAAATGCATGTTAGGAAAACTTGCATGAAAATGTGCATTACAGATTGTGTAGATGTTTAAAAATGCAGTACAGTATCGTGGCAGCATCATAAACACCGTATTTTTTTGCCCTATAGGGCACACTTTTTCCCCTCCAAAAATGAAGGGGAAATGTGTGTGCATCCTATGGGGCAAATGCAGGCTTCAGGAAGCTATCCGCAAGCCTGCAGAGCCCGGCGGTAACTCCCGCGGGCTCCGAAGTCTTGTGGATAGCTGCCTGCAGCCCGAAGGCCAGGGAGCGCGGCACTGTAGCCTGCTACGCACCCCGGGCTTAGGGCAGCTATCTGCAAGCCTGCAGAACCCTGCGGGAGTTCCCGCCGGGCGCCACAGGCTTGTGGATAGCTGCCCTAAGCACGGGATGCGCAGCGGGCTACAACGCCGCGCTCCCCGGGCTTTGGATAGCAGCAAGCTCCCAGACCTGTTCTGGGTGCTGGGGTCGGGGGAAGCTCGGGCTTCCCCTTCCCCCAGCCCGGCAAGCTCGGCGGGGGGGGGATACTATTTTTTCTTTATCCCCCCCCCAAAAAATAAGTGCGCCCTATGGACCGGTGCGCCCTATAGGGCGAAAAATACGGTATCTCTTTTCCTAAAGAATCCTGGGAACTGCAGTTCTTTCAGGTTGCTGATGGTTCCCTTATTCCGAATAGGATTCCTTGCAAGAAAAGTGAAACATTGACAGCTATGCTCCCTATTCCTCTCACAAAGCTACACTTCTCAGGGGCGGTTTAACAATCAATCCCTCTCCCCAGGGAACTTCGTCAACTTGGGAACTTTATTGGAACTTGAGTTTCAATACAACAGACACGAGGGATCTCTGGCCTTTCGGATGCTTTTGGACTACATCATCCCTGGCTGTTGGCTGCACTGGCTGGGGCAGATGGGAAATCAAATCCAACAACATCTGGAGGGCCACAGGTTTCCTGCCCCTGTGGTACAACTTGCAAAACGTGCCAGACCAGTTTCCAACTTGCCTACAAAAAAAGGGACAGTTTCATTTGGCCTAAAAACTAGGGGAGGAATGTTACAGAAGAGGACATGGCCCACTGATAAACTCCGGTGGAGTTGCACTTCTAATGAATGTTTGCTGCTGCACTGCATGGTCTGTCTCTTCTGCGCTGTTACTGGCTATGTAAATGCTAATTCCTTGGGACTTCTGGATTTGAATTTCCCTTCTTTTGTTTAACGCACTATAGGATTTAACACTACTGCCACTCTATTACCCTGCATCACTTAAGGAGCATCTGCAACAGCTGACAGTGTGACAGCATTTCTCTTCCCTGCAAATTAAGAGAAGACAAATGAATTGCTGCCTAGGAAGGCAGAAATGCACACAGCAGAGAATTGTCTTGAATGGTTGAAAAAGACCACTATCGCTCAAAACAGTTTTGCAGCTTTGAATTGATATTGTTTGTGTGGCTGAAGCTTACCTCAGTTCAGAGGATTCAAATACAGTGGTACCTCGGGTTAAGTACTTAATTTGTTCCAGAGGTCTGTACTTAACCTGAAACTGTTCTTAACCTGAAGCACCACTTTAGCTAATGAGACCTCCTGCTGCTGCCGCACCGCCAGAGCCTGATTTCTGTTCTCAACCTGAAGCAAAGCTCTTAACCTGAAGCACTATTTCTGGGTTAGCGGAATCTGTAACCTGAAGCGTATGTAACCTGAAGCGTATGTAACCCGAGGTACCACTGCATCTGGAAGAGAGCAGATATTCCTCAGCCCCACTGTCCCCTACACACATCTCTTCCCAAACACTTTGGACCTGGGCAGTATTATCTTCTGATTCCGTTCAGTCTTTTGTTCTTGTGGTTCAGTGTTTCCGTATCTAGCAAAGTTCAGCTTTGCTTAAACTCAGTACGGTGGTACCTCGGTTTAAGAACAGTCCTGCTTGTGAACTCTGCAAAACCAGAAGTAGTGTCCCAGTTTGTGAACTTTACCTCGGTCTAAGAACGGAATCCGAACAAAGGAGGGACACCAGCGGCAGGAGACCTTATTAGGGAAAGCGCACCTCTGTTTAAGAATGGCTTTGGTTTAAGAACGGACTTCTGGAACAGATTAAGTTTGTAAACTAAGGTACCACTGTAGTGATGCATATGGTGGGGCTGAGCCACCCTCCTGATGCAGCTATCACTGCTACATACTTGCACAGTGTGGCAGGATCAAAGAGCCAGCAGTAAATCAGACCATTCAAAGTTGGAGTTAACTCTTTATTAGCAAAAACACAATCTTCATAGACTTGGCAGACTGTCAAGCCTATTGAGTACAGCAGCTCATCCCTGGTAAGTCTTACGCCATAAATCAGTTGCCAAGACTGAAAATCTCTGTTTCCCCAGAGCCCTCTAAGTCCCATCCCCTCCAGGGCTTTCCCCAAGTAATCAGAGACTATGTCTACCTGCAGCCTGCTGCTGCTCTGCCTATTTTAGCTCTCTTCTGGTTCTGCAAGACTGTGGGGAGGGGAGCTTGTCACAACAGGAGTAGGAGACACCAGTGGCTCTTCACCAGTCCAACTCATCTCAGTTTCTTGGCATCCCTCATTCCACTCTCATTCAGCTTCTGCCTCTGATTTTGGACTTCTCTGTGCCACAGACTCCCCCAGCTCACTAAGCCCTGTTTCCCCTTCAGCTTCTGACACCTCCCCCTCCTAGTCTTCTCCCTCTTCTCTCTCAAATGACTCACTGTTGTGCTACCACCACTCCCTGGGCTCTGAGCCTTCTTCCCTTGGGAGTTGTGCAGCTGGTTCCTTCCACCATCCCTCTGAATCCAAACAGTCCATGAAAGTTTGGCCTGAGAGTCAGCCCTTCTGAAATTCCAGAGAGCCAATGTCAGTCAGCATAGGCAAAACAGAGCTAGATGGGTATTGGTTTGACCCATTCTAAGGCAGCTTCCCATGTCCCTAAGCCTTTTTTAAAAAATGAATTATATTTCATATGGTGCACAGAGATTGCAGGAAAAATCATACCAGAGTGATTCTCTTCAGTTCCTACTTCCAACCTCCAGTTCCTATTGTCAGATTTGTGATTGAGCTGTACATGTATTGTGTGCCTGCAGCCTTAGCACAAGTGCAATTAGATAGCAGCAAATGGGTTGGTGGGAGGAAAAGCCCACACCGAACTAAGTTTTCTTGATGTCTATATTCCTGTTAACAGAGTGAAGGAAGTAATTGATCTCCGCATAATCACTGTAATAGTCTCTTTGGAAGAAAAGAAGCAACCCTGAAAAAGCCATAATTTTAAAGCAAACAAGCACAAATATTGCAGGTTATTCATTGAGAGGAATTGTGATGGGGTGGAAACCCACCCAGTTGTAAAAGCATGCATCCAGTTTAGGGTGGCTTGTTCTAACTCAGCTTGAATCACAGGTCTTGCCACCATTAGGCCTTTTTTAATTTTTGCTCAGTGACCATATTGACACCCATCCCTCTGAGGGTCACATGCTGGACGTATGGTAGCCCATGTCCCCCCTTAAAATAGCTCCAAAACGGCAATACTCAACAACTTTGCAACCCCATGACAACCCTACTGTATGGGCACAGGCATGGGTACCCACACACACTTGCAACATCTAGAACACTCATACATACACACCACACATGCACATTAGGGAAGGCCTGTGCTTCAGTGGCAGAGCATCTGTTTTGCATGCAGAAGGTACCAGATTCAATCCACATGTCTCCAGGTAGGGCTGGGAAAGGCTCTGTGCCTGAATTCCTATAAAGCTGCTGACAGTACCGCAAATCCAGTGTGTGTGTGTGTGTGTGTGTGTGTGTAAACACTGCTTTTTACTCTGCATGGAAGGGTATTTATAGTTCTTTTCATCCACTTCAACTTTAGTGTTGGGTTCAGGAAAATGCTGCCTTTTAAAGATTAGGCCGATGACTTTTATCTCCAATCTCAGCGCTGTGGTGCTTAGCACCGAGATCAGGGAGATCTGGCTGCTCCTTGGAGAGGATCTCTTCAGCTGCTGAAGCATCACACCTAACCACTGAGCAGCACTGTAGCACCTACAGAAATTGACTCATGAAGGAGGGAGTGCTCAGTCAACATGAAAAGTGATCATGGGACACTTTGGGATGAGGGAAGAATTCCATGAATAATGAAGTTGTAATCATCCGCACATTGCACCATAACAGTTTAGGGGTCTTCATGGGAAAGTGGTGGACTTTGGGCTAACATTTGACACCCTCTGCTTCTCATGCTCCATTCTACAGCATTGTTGTAGAACCCCCTGCAGCACAGCACACAGTGCAACTGCACCGGTCATGCTACCCTAAAACCACCTCTGATTGAGGGAAATTCATGGGGGTGTGGAGGTGGAAGAGAGAGAGAAAGAACACTTAGTGTCCATAAAGTTTTGAGGAGCAGTAGAAAATAGTATGTGAAGTATAATATGGCAATATGTGAAGTACAGTGAGTACGGAGAGAGGAACCTTTCAGTAACCCTTGGCTGTGTAGAATGCCCCTCCTTAGCAGGGTCTACTTGGTGCCTATCAAAATAGCTTTATGACATCAGACAATGTGCTTTCTCTTTTTCCCAGAGTTGTAAAATATTTGACATTGCTTAAGCTCTGTGGGTGTTATCCGTTTGTTCTCAAATGTTAATTTGATTTGTTCCTGCAATTTTCACTTCTATGTTTAATAGTGAACTGAGATTTTACAAAGGTGTAGGGGATTGCTGTTATTGTTGTTCAGTGGTAATTTTATTTGGTTATAAATCATAGTAAATAATAGTCTTCATTGATGCAACCCACCCTGAGAATTTATTGTGGAAGACTTTATGGTGGGTCAGCTTAGATCTTTAAAGGAAAATTCACATTGCCCACCCCAGTTCACCAAACATGCTCAGATTTTTGTTGAGCCAAGTCTGAGTTGAGCTGAGTTTTCCCACCAGAGTCAGATGGAGTCCTGAGTAAGATCTATGACATGAGAATCAGTTAGACCCACCATGGCCCACTCCACCTCTTTCCCCCTTTTCTTCTAATGTAACCCTAATGTCTCAAGAAATGAAATTCATCTGTAGAAAATGTAACTTGAAAAAAGAGACATTGCACATGCTTTTGTAAGCCAAGAAATCTTTAATAAATAAAACGTTTTTAAAAAGAAGAAGAAGGCAGAATGATTTGCAGGACAGTGAACTGCAACACCAGCCCAGAGGACCAGCTGGAACGGGGGCTTAAAAGAGCTGGTGCACTCCTGTATTGAAACCCTCCCCCCCCCCCATTTGCCAAGATCAGTGTGCTTACATATTTTGTTTATAAGGAAAGTGTCAGGGAACTGCCATCAGAACAGGGGCAGGAAACAGAGGGGCAGTTGTGTTACAGCGAGCCTCCAAAAAGCTTGCGAAGCAGTTCCTCTTCCAGTGATGAGGAAAGCCCCACCTCTAGTGGGGAAGAGGTGAAAGGACCAGAGGATGCAGGTGGAAGCCTCAGCATCGCTCCTGGCCAAGCCGGCCAGGAGGGAAGCACGCCCCTTCCATTGCTCACCCTGCGCAGAAGTCTAAAGCACAAAGAGGGAAGGAAAAGGCTGGGCGTAACGAGACTTTTATGCTGGGGGAGGTCCAGGAAACAAGCACTCCCGGATTCTGCTAGCGATTGAGGCAGACGTGAACTTTGGGGTTCTGCACTGTAAATAGTTTGCACCAAAATAAAACCTGTAAAAGACAGGTCAGAGTCCTGCCTGGTTACTCGTGAGCAACCACCTTTGCCATCTGACAGGAAGGAATTTCTGTTACCTAAAAAAGCAAACAAACATCTCATTGATTTCTTTAAAAGGACTTCACTTTAAAACAAGCAATCAAATGACTGAACAAACAGCTGTCAGAGGTATTGCAGACAGCCTCCCCAGTTACACAGGACCACAAGAAAATTCAACCACAGATATTGCATGGTTTTCAGGAAGAATGGACATTTGGGAAGGCTGCAGAATGCAGACTATTGGTGAGCTGAGTTCATTTACAGAATGAACTAAAGAACGCAAAAACATGCACATAACTAAACCACCTCAAAAGTTAGGTAAGCACAACAAAGCGCCACACCCTATTCATGATAATCTCACTTGAATCTGGTCTCCTCTTTGATAATTTCTGAATGTGGTTTCTGTTTTCATTAACTGATGGAGAGTAATTGGGGGGGTGGGGAGGAGAAATAATCAGGGTAACACTAGGGCGGATACAGATACACAAAAAGTCACTACAAAATAATCCTAGGTGAGTTTGAATTCCAGGAGAGGGAGGGAGAGAGGGAGGGGAATGGAAGGATTTCTCTCCCTCTACCCTGTTCCTTGTAACAGTCACTACATGGGGCTGGAAGGATTAATGGACAAACAAGAGTAAAAACTAGCAACGCAATTAATTTTAGCCCAAACCCAGCAGGATTAGAGCCATAAACTATGTACTCCTTTCAGTGTTCAAAATGCAAACCCATGTATTTTCTTGGTGATATAAATTTCAGATCTGTTAAGCCTGCCGTGCCCTTTCAGAATTTACACAGATGTTGGGCAATTTATGCATTCATAACCTGGCATGCAAAATCGAGCAAGCATCCAACCTTTTGTTGCTTTTATTTTTTTTCCCCCAGAGGCACAAATTAGGCGGAGCATTTTCCTTTCTCTTGTACCAATCTTCAAGTTGAGAATAAATCTCTACAAGCCACACACAGTCAGTGGTAAAGCGGAGCATTGGTTTGAAATCCCCCCCGCTTGCCATTTTGCTGCCCTGTTTGCAAGAACCATCATGTGGGGTTATTTCTGTTGATTCAGGGAAGAGGGCAGATTTCAGGAGAAGGGAGGAAAAATATGATTAATCCGCAGTTTAAAGTGAACTAGCCCAGTCTGCTGATCCTGGGCATATGTGTGGATTGGAGCATAGCTATCAATTAGATGGTGCACTTTTCCTCATTTTGACATGCATAATTGGTTTAAAATAATATGTACAAAATGTGTATTTTTATGGAATAAATGTGTGCAGAAAGGGAATTTCAGGCGGGAAGCACTAAAAAGCATGTAAAATGTGTGTGTGTGTGTGTGGTTTTTTAAAAAGAAAATAATGCATGAACATGCATACAATATAAATGTTTGCATTTCTTGGGTGGAGAATCCACAAAGAACAAGAGAGATCTGACTAAGTTTATGAGATACTAATCTTGAACAGAAATTGGCTGATCTGTCCATCCTTTATTACTGCTGGTAAGATGGTTTAAATAAGATCAAACACAAATAGACTACAGGGACAGAATTTGCACATTGTCAATATTATATCAGGTATATTGTGGGTGAGAGCATGTGTGAAATTTGTGTGTGTGAGCCCATTGTGCGTGTGAGCCCATATAAATTGAATTTGAGCATCACTGCTGGTATGTGACCTCCTCCCTGCCTTTTTCCAAGGGAATTCAGTAAAAAAGTATCCCAACCCTTGGGGCAAGAGTAAATGGGGATGAGCTTTTCACCCTCTCTCATAATATTAGAAGCCAAACAAACTAGCAGTGGCTTGGCAGTAGCCGTTACCCATGCTGGCTTATAGGGAGTCTTCCGGTTCAAAGACAGTATACCACTAAATATCAACTGCTGGGAAATTGATAAAGATTAGGAGGCCTCCCACCTCCATTTCTAGCCGGTGTAAGTTGCATTGGAAAATGGCACTGGGTTAGACAGATGTTGGTTTAATCCAACATAGCTCTTCTTATATTCAATAATTTGCCTGATGAAGTTTATTGGCAGTAGATTTAGGTTTGACAAAAAGAAATATTGCATGAAATGCTTAATTAAGAATGGAATTCATTACTACAGTATGTGGTGATACTGTTGACAGCTACCAGCTTTAAATGACCACAGAAAATAATTAGACAAGAATGTGGACGATAGGTATATAAACACAATGAATTGTGCTGAATTAAATGAACTCATCAGGTTCAGGTGTGCCTGCTTCTGGAAGCTTGCTTCCAGATGCATTGCTTCCTGAAATATGGCAGTGGTCAGTCATGGCAGTGGAGGAGCTTATGGTGGAAGCCACCCTGGGCAACCCTGGAGGAGAAGGAGCAGGAGGCAGCGGAAGCGAGACTTCGCAGACTTTAAACAGAAGCCTGGGCAACTTCTGTGAATCTGCAATGTCCCGCTCAAAGCAGGACGGTTGAGTGGACTGTCAAATTTCTATGTAAACAAGTGGGCTGGCTGCAGCACAAAGATGGTGGAAGAGTCACAGATCAGGTGATATGGGTGGGAGAAAGGGTGAGGGGAGAGACTCCATCAGGCAAGGCCTTATTCCACCTGCCTCCCCCAGCCTTGGTCCTGGGACTCCTCATAAGGAAACTGGTCCTCGAAGAAGAACTGTGAGGGGAGAGATTCCATCAGGCAAGGCCTCCTTCCTCCTGCCTTGCCCCACCCTCCAGTCTCTGCTTCTCATTTTGTATTGTTTTATGTTGCACACTGTGGCTTGATGTTATTTTACTGATTGGAATTTAGAAATTGCTTATTGTAAGAGTGGATTTCTGTTTAATTTTGAAATGCTGATATCTAATATTATTCTATATTATTTTAATGAATGTTGAATGTTATTTTATTTGAATATTGTATATTGTCTTATGCATATTGTCTTATTTATATGATGTTAGCCGCTCTGAGCCTGGCTTTGGCTGGGGAGGGCGGGATACAAATAAAATTTATTATTATTATTATTATTATTATTATTATTGGGTGGGGGAGACAAAATGAGTGTGTGGATTGTGTATGTGTGTCCTGCTTTCCCATCCCAAAATGTTGGATGGTGTGCTTTAAAATACGTCTTCCTTTTTTCACAATGCAGTTGATATTCCCACATGCACACATATCTCTAGGCAAGGTCAGTTCTATGATTAGGCAATGTAAGGAAATAATCTCACAAAGCAGGGGCAGGGTGGATCTGTGTGTTCTGTGTGGCCTGCCCTTCACCCCTGCTGCCCTCACGTATGTTGCTAATAAGCTTCAACTGTCAGAGCAGCCAGCTTCTGTACAGCCAAAGGAGACGCCAACTTGTTCACCAAGTTGGTGAACAAATATCACAACTGGATATATGTAATGTTAAAGTGCTGTCTAAAATGTGTAAGATATTATTGAAATGGGAGACAAAGGATGAGAAAGTAAAATCTTCAGTGACACATTGGGCAATAGATATTGTTTATAATATAGATTTGGAAGCATGCGAACAACTGTGGAATATGGATATAAAAAATTACAGCATTTTATGGATTTAGAGACAATTACATGAAAATGTTATATAGATGTATCTAAGACCTAGTAGATTGGCAAAAATATATATTAATCAAAGTCGAATAAGTGTTGGAATTGTAAAGAGAAAGAAGGTATTTTTTATCATATGTGGTGGTCTTGTAGCAAGGTTAAAGCTTAGCGGGAAATGATATACTGTATAATGAACTGAAAAAGATGTTTAAGATAATATTGGGGGGGGTGGGACCCAGAAGCTTTTCTCTTGGGAATTATAGCTATAGAACTACCTAAACAGTATAAAAAATTATTTATGTATGCAACTACAGCTGCAAGAATGTTACTTGCCCAAAAATAGAAAGAAGTAGTCATCCTGACAAGAGAAGAATGGATACAAAAACTTATGGACTATGCAGAAATGGAAAAACTTTCCAGAAGAATTAGAAAACAAGATAACAAACTTTTAATAAAAGAATGGAAATAGTTTAATGAATATTTTCAAACACATTTTAAACAGATAAAGACATTGGCAGGTTTAGTGTAATAACCCGAGTTTCAATACAACATATAATTAAAATAGATGAAACAACAACAACAACTTATTTATACCCCGCCCATTTGGCTGGGTTCTACCAGCCACTCTGGGCGGCTTCCAACAAAATATTAAAAATACAATCAAACATCAGACATTAAAAACTTCCCTAAAAGGTCTGCATTTAGAAGTCAAGGCTGACCTCTAAAAGTCAGGTAGTTGTTTATTTCCTTGACATCTGAAGGGAGGGTGATCCACAAGGCGGGCACCAGCACTGAGAAGACCCTCTGCCTGGTTCCCTGTAGCTTCATTTCTCTCAGTGAGGGAACTGCCAGTAGGCCTTCAGAGCTGGATCTCATTGTCCAGGATGAACGATGGGGGTGGAGATGCTCCTTCAGGTACTGAGTATAAAAGAATAAGTTAATTTAGAATATGCAGGAAATGATTAAAATAAATTTAAGAAGCCACAGATGAGGAGGAAGGAAGTCAAGGTTTGAAATGTTACAACTATTGTTGAAATATAGAAATGTATATAAATACTGCTAGTACTACTACTACCTTACCTTTCCCGCCCCGACCTGGCCACAGTGATCCATGCAACGGTCACCTCCAGGCTTGACTACTGTAATTTGCTCTACGTGGGGCTGCCCTTGAAGCTGACCCAGAAACTCCAGCGGGTGCAGAATGCTGCAGCGAATCTCCTCACGGGGTCTCTGCCATGGGAGCATATTCACCCAGTGCTTTTCCAGCTGCACTGGCTCCCGGTGGAGTACAGGGTCAGAATTAAGGTGCTGCTTTTGACCTTTAAAGCCCCTCATGGCCTAGGACCCTCATACCTACGGTATGCCCCACGGAGAGCCTCAAGGTCCATAAATAGCAACACCCTAGTGGTCCCGGGCCCCAAGGAAGTTAGATTAGCTTCAACCAGAGCCAGGGCCTTTTCAACTCTGGCTCCGGCCTGGTGGAACGCTCTGCTTCATGAGACCAGGGCCCTGCAGGATCTGATTTCTTTCTGCAGGGCCTGTAAGACAGAGTTGTTCCACCTGGCCTTTGGCTTGGAGCCAATTTGATTCCCTCCCTCTCTCTTTTTTCTTTACCTTCTCCTCCTGCAATGAGGCTACATTTTAATATTTTAATGTTTTAATATTTTAATGTTGTATGTTAATTTTGTTTTTAAGTTGTAATCATTCAACTTGTTTTTATTATATTGCTTGTAAGCTGCTCTGGGGAGGGTGGGGTATAAATAAAAATTATTATTATTATTATTATTATTATTATTACTACTACTACTACTAATAATAATAATAGGAAACACCAATTTGTCCTTCATCTCAGACAGAATAATGTCTTGGACTGGCCCTGCTGAAAGATGATTCTAGTGTTATATAATGCAAGTGTCCCAAAGTCTGCAATATATAATCCAATTAACTGGAAGTTCTAATGTGTTCGTTACACACTTTAAGCTGCTATAATCAGAGCTGTGGCTCTCAAACTGGGCAAATTTGTTCCTTAATAAAATACAGAAAAACCACCTGTACAGATAATGTGTTAACACGAATGTGGAGAATACTCATTTTCTCTATTCCTTATTCCCGAAACATTTTAATAATCTACTGTATCTCTCCCCCCCCCCCCTTTCATTTGTAAGACATTGATTGCTACCTTTTTTTCCTGGAGAGCTGTTGGAACTCTCAGAATGTCTACCAAACATCTGCCCTGCTGTTTTTCACTGTTGGCAGAAAGTTCAGACACATTGCAACATCCATTTCAGACTATTGACAAGGGGAGAAATAAATGAATAGTGATCAGTTGGTATCTGGACTCCGGAATGACAATTATCTGAAAGTAACAAGGTAATTAAGTGACAGGAGCTCTTTGAAATAACAAGGGAGAGTAAGATCTCATTCTCTACTGTTATAGCAAGATGCATGTTCTTGGCAGGTGTCTTTGTTTGAATTCCAAAGATTTCATTGAAAAGAAGAAACCTATTGCTAAGCACATCAACTGGTTTATCCTTAATTGTGCTTCTTTTTATTTTTACTTCCTCCATTCATGTGGCTATACATATTGGTGGGGAGGTGCTGTTGTCCCCAAGAGTACCTATTTATGCAATTTTGCTCTCCAAGTGTGGTGCAATAAAGCCAAAACATTGCAAGTTGCTGCAGGCGAAAGAAAAACTAATGGGAAATGATAAGTGAGGCATACAATTCTCCTGGGTCAAATCATTGGTCCATCTAGCTCAGTACAGTCTGGACTGTCTGGGGACTCTTGTCTCAGCATCACCTGGGGTGCCACATGGAATTGAACCAGATCCCATGCACATGCAAGCAGATGCTCTACCCACCACCCCTTATTGTCTTAACCTTAGCTCACTGCACATTGGGGGTTGCAATCCTCTTTTTGGGCACAGCACCTGCCAAACCAACCAGTTACTGGTAGCGGGGAGTTGGGGGGGGGAGCGGATTCAGAATGCTTGCCCTCTGATGCATGTATCACTGTGGTGTCATCTCATATGGCCCAGCACCCTGGAAAAGAGGTATATCTGCAGCCATGGCCACCATGCCCAGAAGAGAGCACAAGGGCCTGATAGCCAGAGCCATGAACCAGCACACCAAGTGACCCACGGGCCATGTTTCTACACCCCTGGAAGTCCTTGCTGCTGTGCTGGGAAGAGGAGAACCCATAGCCTTAGTGGAGAATGCAGGGGGAAACCCATAGTCACAGTGCTGCCCCCCCCCCCAAAGTGGAAGGAGAAGGGAGAAAGGCAGAATGCAGACAAGCACTCAACCACCACCCAATGCAAGGTGCACCTTGGGTACACCACTGCCTCTAGGCTGTTACACTCCATCTGGTAGCAGTGAATGGTAGGTGGATTACCTGGGATAAAAGTGGTGAAACAATTGGAAGTCTGGATGATCCCTTAGAATGATTTGAGAATAGCAGGATGCTCAATTATACAAGCAGGCATGCTTGAATATTTGTGAGAATGAGATGGTTCCTGAAATTGTTCCATGAGCTTTTATTGAGGAACGGGGTAGGGAAAGATCATCCTAAAATTTCCTTAAAAGTGTAAGATCTTTTTTTGACATTGATTTCCCTGTACGCAGTGGCAGAGCTTCATGCTCTGGCACCAGGCGCGGAGAGCAGGCAGGGCTAGTGCTCGTCCCGGGGGGGCACCACCCAAAGGGGTGGGGCATGCTGCCTGTGGGGGTAGGGCACCCAGTGCGGGGGGGGGCAGCCATGATGGAACCCCCTCTGGGATTGCACTGCCGGGGGCGGTGCGCTCTCCCTGCCCCCCTCTTCCTCCGCCAGTGCCTGTAAGAGCATAAGGGCCCTGTTGGATCAGGCTAAAGGCCCATCTAAGCCAGAATTTCTTTCTCACATTTGCCAACCAGATACCTACAGGAAGCCCACAAGCAAGACATGCACTCAACTACACTCTATCCACTTGTGATCCCCAGAAACTGGTGACATTCATAGGCATGCTGTCTGTGACAGCAGAGGTACAACACAGCCACTGAAAACTTGTAAGAAAGAACTCTGGTGATTAACCTACAGAATAATTGACTTTAGCTTTCAGTTTAGCTGAAATCCAGTGAGTTGCAGATCTGTTGAATGTTGCACAAAGAAATTTCACTCTTCTTAGCAAAACTCCTTTTGCCTTCTGTAGATATTCCCATAAGGAATATTGCAATTCTCCCTGAATTTCCTATGAAGCATAACTTCCAAGGGACCTCTGCTTCCAAAATAGGCCCTTTCAAAATCATTTTCAACTTTAACAAATACATTACACAATGAGTTTGCCTTGAGGTGAGTTTCTCTGTTTCTCTTCTGGCTCCGTAGGAGTTGATTTCTTGTCCCATGGGCACCAGTTTATTGCTTCATTGAATAAAATGTACCTGGGAGGTATAGGTGTTTGTCCCCCCTTGACAATTGTGACACAATTGGAAGAGTCTAGAGAGTTTGCACAGGGAAGCAAGAAGCTTTGCAGAACGCTGAACATATGTACTACCAGGGGAGTTAATATACACAGTTGGCAGGCTCTCCATTGAGAGAAGACAAGACAGGAGATTTCCAAGACATCTCTGTATTAGTCTAGGAGATGTAGAAAGGAAACACTAACTTTTTGTGCATTGCTGAGGTCAAGTGAAGAATGAACTGGGCCATTGCTGAAAGTCTGCAGTTCAAGTCTCTTTTCTGGACATGAGATATAAGTTTGTACTCAATGCTAATCCTACTCAGAGAAGACCCATTGAAATGAATAGACTTGTTTAACTTAGGTCCATTAATTTCAATGGGTCTACTCTGAGTATAGTTTGATGCAGCTTGTGGTGCCAGCCAAAGGAGTCCATGGTGGGTGGGGGGCCTCGAGTACGACATTTCCCTTATGTGCCAAGGCCCTGAGAACACTCCATTCCCTAGGTGAAATAACAAGATAAAACAAGGTATATTGATTTATGGCAGCAGTTCTCAACCTATGGGTCCCCAGATGTTGTTGAACTACAACTCCCATCATCCCTGACCACTGGTCATGCTGGCTAGGAATGATGGGAGTTGTAGTCCAACAATATCTGGGGACCCACAGGTTGAGAAACACTGATTTATGGGATAAATTAAGGCCACAACTTTATTGGTTACAGGTGTGAAGGTTTGGCAATAGGCATTGGGTGAAGCCACTGCTAATCCACTCCAACCTGTTTGCTGGAGGTGGGTCTGAAGGTAAATCCAACCAGAGGGTGGGGTGCTCTATGACTTACATTGGATAGGGGTTCCACCCAAAGGGTCCCTGTCCAAGGAGTGGTATGGCCCTATCCCCTTCTGGGCATAAGACAGAATCCACTCCTCCCAGATACTTTTATCAGGATACACTTTATCATGGAGGGGCAGTCAGAGGATACAAGCTCCCCTCCATACGAGAGCTAAACCTTACCCGTTGCCTATCCACCTTTCTAAGTTGTGATGGTTGCTATGAGGTTGGCAAAAACCAAATGGTCAGTGCCAGTTTGACAAGAGGGAAAATTCCTGCCCGGCCCCGAAATTATGGCAGCCGACAAAATCCATAGTAAGGCCATAGCATCAACCCAACACTCTAAACTGAGGGAGGAAGGGTAGGAGATCTGGCAAAAGGTAGAGGCCAATCAGCCTGGCAGGCTGCAATTCATCCTGTCCCTGCATGTGGGGCCAAGTGCCCCATTGGTCAGTTAGTCCCACGCCCAGGGAAATGCCCAAGACCTCCTGCCACCATTGGCCAATATGCGGCAGGCAGATGATCCACACAAACCGTCTGCCTATGAGGGCAAACGGACCTCCCAATCAGTCATAATCCCCAGATTCCCAGCTTTCCTGTTAAAACAGAGGGAGTACATTTATTTACAGTGGCACCTCGGGTTACATATGCTTCAGGTTACATACGATTCAGGTTACAGACTCTGCTAACCCAGAAATAGTGCTTCAGGTTAAGAACTTTGTTTCAGGATGAGAACAGAAATTGTGCTCTGGCGGTGCAGCAGTAGCAGGAGGCCCTATTAGCTAAAGTGGTGCTTCAGGTTAAGAACAGTTTCAGGTTAAGTACGGACCTCCGGAACAAATTAAGTACTTAACCTGAGGTACCGCTGTATTTAATAAAACTTACACTGCTCATCATTCTCAGTTTGTTTCTTGCTAAAGCAACATTGGAGCTCTGCTTTCCTAAAGCACAGGCTAAGCTCTATTTGGCTGTACCCTTCTTCCAACCTGAACCTAACCATTTCCCCAACCCAAGCACCCCCTTACCTTGTAAGCTGAAGCCCTGCCCTTGCCTGTATGTCTCCTTGCTTTGCATCCAGCCTGAAACCTGTCCTGCCTCCAAGTCTTTCATTACTGCAAATCTGGAAAAAGGCATGATCTGTGTTCAAGGACACATTCCACCCTTTGACACACAGGGTCAGTGAGGGATAGGGCCCGTGAGTGAAGAGTTCCAAGGTCCAGATAGAAAGACCTGAGCCCAGGATCACCCCTGCTGGCTTGTGAAAGAAATTCCACCAGCTGACATCCAGCTGTAAGGAATTCTTTGAAATATTCCCTTTCATGGCTCCACTCATCAGTTAAACCATACATATGGCAGCAGCACTGGTAAGCCCTCACTCCATTTCTTCATTGCATCTCGCTTTCCTTTTTTCTCCTTCAGCCATTCTCATTCCTCATAGAGAAAACCAGGACCCCACGGTCCAATTAATATTAAGTACTAGCATAATGGTAATTATCAAGTGCATTTAATTACATCTGTTTTAGTGAATCTCCTGATCTTCAAAACAGCAATTTGCACATAATTGCTGACTCCACTCCTACCAAGCAGGATAACAATTAATTCATCACAGGAGTTTGCAACCAGCCTGGCAAAAACTTTTTTTCCCTTCATACACATCAGTTTTGTATATTTAGTATTAATTAGCCGGCTTGACAAAATAACAAATTAAAATAAAGCCTTGATGATAAAAGACAAGGTAATGCACTAGAGAAAGCAATGTGTCTCCCCTCACTGCAGCCAAAAATAAACATGGCACAGATAAAAGATGACTTCCAATCTGACTACAGAACACTTTTTGCATCGCAACATCCCCCAGTGCATTAAAATATCTCTCTAAAACCAGAAGTATTCATCTAGTGGTATGTGCTTTCCACAAACAAGGAAATTTGTACATTCAATCTTCATGAGCTAAAAGAGAGAGAGACCCACTGAAATATGACAAAAGGTCACTTGCTCCTGTGAAGGGTATATATAGTTGCAGCACCAACTTACCTTTTTTTGTCTGCAAGGGCTCTAGGTCAGGCCAGCATTGTGTTGGACAACAGCTGGCAACAACCTCAATCAACATGGTCAATGTTTGGGGGATGATGGGAGTTGTAGTCCCAAGAGCACATGAAGGGCAACATATTAACTGTCTCTGGTCTAAGGGGTTAAACAGATTTTAGTGACTGCAATCCATTTTGGATCGTGCATGCTTCCCATGCATTTTAATTGTGCAACGATTTTTATTTGCAGGGTGCTGCCATTCGGGTTGTGTCTTTGGGACTGGAAATAACAGATACCGAAAAACAATAAAAACCGTAGTACTGCCTTGAGCAGATGTTAATCCAGTTCTGAAAATGGCATGCTGGGGAACCCTCATGTTCTTTGACATGCAATGTATCACTGACTCCTTTACCCATTTACAGGTGGTCTGTCTGTTGCTAGCAGTCAGGATGGCTGTCATAAAAAATGCACGGGCCCAGCGTCAAGCAGTAGCAGGCAGCTTTAAAATATTATATCTTGCCTCGCTTTCCAGAGGGGAGACTAGTCTGGAGAAGAATGCCTGACAGCTTCCCACTGAAATATGAGGCAGATTACAGACACCCCTGCTGACCTTGTTTACACCTGCAGTGTATATTTACTAGTGGCAGCAAAGAACATTTGTGCAAACTGCTGATGCATCAGGATTTCTAAACCATGCTATCCATTCACTCAATCAAGCCAATTTTGCTTTGGGGGGAGTCTTTTAGCAGTTACAAGTAAATTAATTTCAGACCCAAGACTTTCTGGGTAGCATCATGGCACTTCTGTTTATTATATAACACCCTCCCCCCGCAAAAAAAGACAACCCAGGGCTGTCAGCTGTCATTGCAATCCTTCACTCACTTTGCAGCAGAGCTGCTGCAGTATCATGAAATATTTGCAAAGTTTTAAAATGCTGAGGGTGAAGCTGGCAGTAGTAGAATGTTGACCAACAGTGCAGTTTCTGTGAGAGAAGTGAAAGATAACTGTGGCTAGGGAGAAATCACAGTGGGTTGGTGGGCAAGGGAGGGTCAATGAGAAGAGATTTACATGTTACTAGACGGCCACTACCTTTGTAATTGCTCCTACCTCAATCCAGGTAATTAATACATACATACATACATACATACATACATACAGCTGGGTGGCTAGGACAGTGTGTATAATGTATCACACTGAAGTATCCCCATAGGCTAATAACTTAAAATAACAAAAGTTGGAAGGGAACTTGGAAGTCATCTAGTTAAACTATTTGCACGATACCTTTCAATGAATAGGGATGATCATCACCTGTTGTGGTGAGTGGCCTTGCCCATTGTCGGTGGTGGCTATCCAAAGTAACTTGTAAAGCAGGGGTGGGAAAATTTCCAAACTGAGGACCACATTCCATCATGGACAGCCTATTACAGGACACATGCTGCTGTTGGGCAGAGCCAGGGGTAAATGTGAGCAGAGCAATGGATGTGAAACTGTTACCTTCAACAGTTAACCATATTCCATCCATGCCAAGAAAAAGAAAATGCATTTGTGCACAACTGCACACAAATCCTTCTGTCATCCAAGCAAGCAAGATATGCCCTCACATTTCAAGGACACATTCCAATAAGGCAAAACCACTCCAGGAGGGTGCTGAGGGAGGCTGTGTGGCTTAGATAGTGGGCGGAGGGAGAGAGATGATCAATGGTGGGATAAAGAGGCCTGGATGGTTGCATCCATGTTCTAGGCCTGAAGTCCTTAATCTCTGACGTAAAGCAAGTTCATGCGAGGTGTTTAGAGTGCTGGGTTACAACCTTACACCTAATGTGCTATTCTGGGTATAATTCACTTGGGACATCATCATCATCATCATCATCATTATTATTATTATTATTATTTTAAAAAATGACCCTTCCACCCCAAATCTGATGTTTGAAGTGGAACACTCAAACCTACCATCTCATGATTGTACCAACTCATCTGCTGCATATGCTAGTGTGTGTGTTGCAATTTTGTGTGTGTGTGTATTATAACAACAATAATGTTAAGCACTTTAAAAACCCAAGGTTTCAGTGGGAAAGGTAGTTCTACTGAAACCAATGAAACTTCAAAACAGAGGCGGTAAACCTGTGACATTCCAGGTATTGCAGTAGTACTGCACCAGTAATTCCTTATCATTAGCCATATTGGCTGGTGCTCATGGGGCTGCAGAATAGGAGAGAGAAGTAGCTTAAGAAACAGGGTTGGGAAAGTGAAAGAGGGGCTTAGTTACGTAGGGTTGAAAGAAGGCTTACAATATTATTGCATAAGGGGAGTGGGGGTTGATTAGAGGCATGAGCAAGAGGTCAGAACCCCATCCTACCCCAATACAGATAAATAGATGCATTTCTAAATACATTGCTCAAAAGTTGCTCAAAAACAATCTCCACGACATCTTCTCTGTGTGGTTCTGCTGGTAAAACTATTCTGGGTAAACAGCAAGCCGTCCAAATGCAAGCAAATGCATCTGACATGACACATTTGTGCTTTGGTTGTTGGGCAGAACAGCTATCACTCTTTTTCCGCACTGCCCTTTCTAGTTTGAAGAGCACGTCTTCAAAAAATAAGCTGAACAACCATTGCATTTTTATGATAGACTACTGCGCTAGTGGGAGGGCGGGGGGGAGGAATAAAACAGTTACAATTATCTGCACAACAAATAGGACTTGTCAGTTGCCAGACATGCAGAACTAATGCAGGTGTCCAGCTCTGAAAGACTGTCAGAGAAAGACAGGCTGGAAGAAACAACCTGTCACTGCCGTCTGTCGACTGTAGGAAACTGCTTCTGTTGTGAGCTCGTATCAAAAGAGTGAAGGCGGCATTTCCTCACTGGTCTCCTTCATCTCTGTCAGTGCTTACCAAAAGCTCCCCCAAATATGCCCCACCTCTTCCTCACCTCCTCTCTTCCTCACGCTTTCTTTGCAGTAGGTGATAACGGTGGAAGCAGCTGGAAGAGTGCTTTCAGAATTTAGCTGTGTGGCAACCAAGGAGAAAGTTTCCTGAGTAGTGGTTCCACATAGGGCCAGCCCAATACGTTTTGGCAGCTGAAGCAAACCACAAAATGGTGGGGACCCTGCAAGAGAAGAAGGGGTGAGTGAATATCTACATCAGGAACAAGGGAGGGATAAATATCTACAGTGGGAACAAGGAGGAGTCCAGCAGTGCCACTACAGCAGGAGGGGGGCATATCTGGCCTCCAAGGGGTGTGTTACACAGCTATTGTTGCAGGTGATGCATTCCTAGGAGGCTGGATCTGCTGCTATCTTTGTGGATCCTGCTCCCTGAGTCAGTTACCTCACCTGGCCTGGTGGGAGGGCAGGCCCTGGTTCTACATTTATGGAATAGTTTTTCTAGAGAGTTCTACTAAGCACGTTCCTTGTTACATTTTGGGCACTAGATAAAACCTGGTTCTTCCCCCACCTCTGCTTTATCCTCACCACAACCCTGTGAGGGAGTTGAGTCTGGTAGCTCCTGGCAATGCATTTTCTAAGTTCTATTATCATATTGGCAGCTTGCACAATTAGATACATGCTCTTTCCTTCAGAAAACCACCCATCAGCTCACAGATAGGGAGTGGTGCTAGTGGTCTTGCTCCTGTGCCTCTCCCTTATGTGTTTCCTTTTCCTGAATTTCTTGAATTTCTGAGATGGGCTTTATTGTGTATTTCAGGGGTCTCCAGCTGTGCTCCTGAGGTCTTCCCCTGCAAAGCCTCTGATCCTCCACCAACTCATTGCCCTATTGATCATGAGGGAGTGAAAGTGGTCACTTTTTTCTCCTTTGGAAAACGCGTTCAGCTAACACTGGAAGAGCGATGCTTTTTCCCACTTCCACTTTCAGCCCTGTGTACTTTCTAAAGCTTAAATTAATTCTGCCCACAATCCATGGGGAAATTATGTGTGCATGCATGCACACACACACACTTTCTCCCCTTCTTTCTCACAGGGTGGGGGTGCTGATTTAGGGGAGAGAAATGGCCAGAAGGGGTGTTGACCACAACACCCACTCAGAAATGCAGATGTGCTCTCAGGTCTCAAAAATGTTGGCAAACCTTGGTGCATTAATTGGATCGTTTCTTTATTGTACCATCCCGATGCACAAACAGGCCACAAAGTGAAATCAAAGTTAGCATATTCACTTTTGCGGCTCTTTCCCCTTTCTTTCTTCCATGTTTGTTGTTTTCTCCAAGGGGGAAACAAACCACACACTTATTTATTTTTAATAGACACATATTTATGTGGCATGTAGTCTGCTGCTCCTCAACCCATTCTACTTCCTCGAATACTACGCAGCAGGTTGAACACCATTCTTTACTTAGCTTCCTACAGTCAGAGTAGCTGTAGGCTGTGTCAAAGACGAACTTTCTCACGGGATTCATGAGAGACAGAGATGTATATTGAAGAAGTGGTTGGAACAGCTGGTAAAAATGTTTCTTTTTATGTTTTGGAACATTTTTATACATTAAGAGAGCCGAGCTCCTGCTATTCTGTAAAATATCTTTTGATTTGAAACTCTAGCATCCTTAGGGCTTTTAAAAACAAAAGCAGCTCAAATGCCACTTAAGATTCCTCAGGGGACCAGTGGGAATACAGAAAACTGACACGCAGGCCTAGCTCTCTGCCACAACATTTATTTCTTTAATATTTTAAGATGTCTCTGAAAGATTTCAATAACAGTGTTACAACCTGATTCTTTCGTGAGGAGGGGTAGCAGTGGGATTCTGTTCTTCCTACCTAAGTGATGAATTCTAGAGGCAAGAAAAAGCTGTGAAGTTCTTGCAAGCAGAAGCAGGAGGCTGTGTACGTCTTGCCTGTACCAATTTAGGCTGCAGGTGACTGAAACCCAACCTTCCAAATGAAATGATTCCTTGCCCATAGAGAACTATGGGTGGGTCCAACACTAGGTTTTGAGGTGTCACTTGATAGTGTCTGGTGTAGAGGGTGGGGCTCAGTCTGAATGCAAGCAGATATCAACGGCTTGATGTTGCTTCAGGAATCATCATACTTACAATGAGCCCAGCTACCAGCTCTGCTTTCAGTGGAGTTACTGGGGTCCAACCTGCCCGTTTCTGGCAGTCTTCTTGTTCTGCCCCACAAGGTTCAGTTATTTAGTAACAGCTAATCTGTGCATTAAAAGGGACGCGGGTGGCGCTGTGGGTTAAAGCCTCAGCGCCTAGGGCTTGCCGATCAAGAGGTTGGAGGTTTGAATCCCTGTGGCGGGGTGCGCTCCAGTTGTTCGGTCCCAGCGCCTGCCAACCTAGCAGTTCGAAAGCACTCTCGGGTGCAAGTAGATAAATAGGGACCGCTTACTAGTGGGAAGGTAAACGGCGTTTCCGTGTGCAGCTCTGGCTCGCCAGAGCAGTGATGTCACGCTGGCCACGTGACCCGGAAGTGTCTTCGGACAGCGCTGGCCCCCGGCCTCTTGAGTGAGATGGGTGCACAACCCTAGAGTCTGTCAAGACTGGCCCGTACGGGCAGGGGTACCTTTACCTTTAATCTGTGCATTAGTATTAGGTGATAATAATAATAATAATAATAATAATAATAATAATAATAATAATGCTCCTTTAGGAAAAGGTAGTGCCTTTCCCCTTTCCAGATCTCAAGGTAGGCTGGGGAATGAAGGCACAGTAATATTCTAGTTTCTATTGGCTCTGTTCGGAGCAGTAAAAACCTCTCTTTCTCTCCTAGTTCTCTTTAGTTCTTGCAAGCCCAGGAACAGAGGCAAACTCACTCGTTCTTACAGAACTCTACTCTGTAGAGAACTTCATAAACAGCTTCCTAACCACATTCATTCAAAGCCAAAGTACAGCCTACTGGAATGTGAGTAAATATCTCTACATGTGCCTTATGACCTTCAATAAAATGCATGTTTGAGAGCTTTGTGGAGTTTTGTTTATACCATCCAGATTGGGAGAAGGCTCAGGATGGAAGAACTCTTGTCTCATTAGGGCTTCTGCAATGGACTCCTCTGAGGCTGAAGATGCACACACTCCAAGGCACTCTATTTTTCGGGGACAGATTTACAGAATCCATCCCAGGTTCTGATTTGATCCTGGAAGATCCCATTTTTCCTTATGGTGTCCCTATTTTCATCAAAGAAATGTTGGAGGGAATGGAATTGCGTGGCACCGAGCCAAGGAGATAGGGAAGTTCTTCAATTTTTAATAATAATAATAATAATAATAATAATAATAATAATAATAATAATAATTTATACCCCGTCCATCCGGCTGAGTTTCCCCGGCCACTGTGGGCGGCTCCCAACGAAGTGTTAATGTTTAATGTTTTATTGTTTTATTATGTTTTTATATACATTGGAAGCCACCTGAAGTGGCTGGGGCAACCCAGTCAGATGGGTGGGGTATAATAATAATAATAATAATAATAATAATAATAATAATAATACAGTGGTACCTCGGGTTACATACGCTTCAGGTTACATATGCTTCAGGTTACATGCTCTGCTAACCCAGAAATAGTACTTCAGGTTAAGAACTTTGCTTCAGGATGAGAACAGAAATCGTGCTCCAGCGGCACAGCAGCAGCAGGAGGCCCCATTAGCTAAAGTGGTGCTTCAGGTTAAGAACAGTTTCAGGTTAAGTACAGACCTCCGGAACGAATTAAGTACTTAACCCGAGGTACCACTGTAATAATAATAGGACATCCCTATTTTCATTGGGGAAATGTTGGAGGGTATGAGATGGCCATGTGGAGTCCAGTGGCAGAGCCAATGGTACCTTAGCCTAATCCCCAAGGCCCATGAGGTAAGGTGAGACAGCCATATCAGGTGGAAGAATCCAGAGGGGCAGCATCTGGTCTCCAAATAATGGAACACCCACCACAATGCCAAGAACACCTGCATCTGCTGCCTCCTTGGCAGGCCCCAGTCCAATGCTGCTTCCACTCTGAATTCCTCTTGGTGAATAAGATACACTGCTGGTTTTCTCCCAGCTCCTGTTCCCAATGTTGATATTTATTTTCCCTCACCCCTTGTTCCTGATGTAGATCTTTACTCCCCTCTTCTTCCCCAGCAGGGGGTAGGAGGACAGGTTGCCATTTTGAGATTTGCCTCAGGCACCAAAATGCCTTTTGCTGGCCTTTCTCATCTCATTGAATTGTTTCTGGGGTTGGCCCTCCATGCAGAAATACCCTTCTGATTCAGGGTCTCCAAACTTACCATCTGAAAAAGGGGAATTCAGATCACTGGGGGGGCCTTCTGACATTGGGACTACAAGCTTGAATGCCCCACAATAACATGGGGCAACCATACATTGATGCCTCAGGGCATTGTGGGAAATTTAAAATTGTGGGTCATGGCCACAGATTATCTAGACCTCAGGGCAGGATACAGGACTGGGTGACCCTGCTGAGACACCAGTAGTTGCCCAGCGGTACTGACACCAGTCATGCCATTTTTTCCTCTAAACATTTGATCTTACCTTATCATTTCAAGGTGACTGAGGGCAGCATATGTGTCCCCTGTCCTCAATGAAACATTTCTCCAGCACTCTGAAACCTCCCCTGGCTGTGTGTACTTCCTCATATGAAAAAAGTCCCTTTGGAGGAGTTACTTGTTAGATCTTCCAGCTTCAATCCCTGGCATCTCTTGTAGATCTGGAAGACAGCTCTGCCTGAAACCCTGTGGTGCTACTGTCAGTCATTGTTCACCATAGTGAACTAGATGGATCAATGGTCTGATTCTTCCTATGTCCCCTGGGCTTTTACTAAAAATGAGCTCCCCGTAGGGATGAAGAATGGTTACATAATTTGTAGAATGAAAGGAAGCTCATAGACACTCCTCTACTGCCTGAATTGCATGAGATTTTCTGCAACATTTTCTTCCATTTCAAAAGCAATTCCCATAGTTGAAGAAGAATTGTTGACGGGGGGCAGGAGAATTTTAAAGTTATATTTTATCACCCCTTGAGTATATCAGACAGTATGTACTCTTATGAACCTGCCAGTGTATTTATAGTATTTCCAGAAGCCCTGCTTGGACTACCTTGGTGGTCACTAACAAGGGACACTAACATCTCTGCAGTTACATTTAGATTATGGAATGCCCTCCCTAATTTCATTCAACAGGCATATACATTACTGACTTTAGAGCTATACTCAATTGCCTGAGAGTAAGTCCCATCCAACTTATTTCAGTAGATATGAATAGGATTGTTACATTTTTTAATTTATTGTGGCCTTCAGATTTATACTGGCGCTATTTATGGGGTTATTTTTCAAATGTTATTGGTTGTGCTTTTTGTTATTGTTGTTGCTAGGGCTTACCTTTTGTCCCACCCTTTCCAGGTACAGGTGCTGAACAGTTCCATTTCCAAGCATAATTGTTGATTTTTGCCCAGGAGCTTTCTTACGAAAACCCACTCTTTAGTGCTCATTGGAGCAAACACCAACTTGGGTTTTTTGCGGATCACTGTTTGCTCCAATTCAGCTTTAAAGGGTGAGGTCTGGTGGAGGAAGGGCACTCAGACTCAGAGCTTTAAAGTGTGGAATGTGTCTGGAAAGAGCAGAGGAAAGGTAGGTGTGGCTAAGCCCTTGTGGTTGTTCTTGTTCTGCATCCACAAAACCTCTTTTTCACTTTGACTGGGCGGACCACCATTAGCAGTATTCCCTTCCTCTCTTGTTCCCCCTTAGTCCCAATTCTATCCCTGCCACAGTTCATTATAAACATTCAATATTGTGACCAGGTTCGGTCTTTAAAATGTTAAGCAATAGTAGCAGGGTAAATGCTTTTGGCTGCAATGCTAAGCACACTTGCTAGGAAATAAACCCTACTGAAGAAAGTGTGCTTAAGACTACACAATTAAATGGTTAAATCCATAGCTCCGTGACTTACAGAGCCTAAATAATCTCTCTTTATTTTGCATTTGACTGAAGGAAAATTATTCATACAAAGTTTAGGAGTTTCTTTGTCTTTCAACGTGTGGCATCACATTTTCATGCCGGTGGAGATAGCTCGAACCCTTCTCCTGCAGAAACATATTATTTTGACAACTCTTTTCTCTGTCTGCTTGACAGAGGCATTGTCTAAAATGCTGGAATCATTCTGTCAAGAGAGCCTGTATTGCTCAACAATCTTGCTTGTTGACAAACGTTCTAAAGAGGCAGAAATATCATCAATTACCTATGGAATATTCTGCCCAGATTCTCCAGGTACACTGAGTGTTTGCCAATGAGAAAATTATTTGACCAGCCTGGGGGAGGGGTGCATGGCTCTTTGTGGGCTAACTTGATATAATGAAAGAAAGCACGGGCAGTCGTCTGCTTTTATGTTGAAGTGTGGTGGTGTTTTGAAGAGATGGTTTCGGGAGGAATTAGAGACTTGGGCAATTGATTCACATTTTAATGGACTTGTCAGTACAGCAGTGCAGACAACTGAGTGAATTCAGGGGAGTCTGGGAGGTGCAGCAGCTGTTGGAAGATTTTGAGATGACCCTTCACTGTTATTTATGTCATGTTACCAACCCCTTGAATCAAGTGAAGAATGTTTGTCAAACGAGGGTTTGTCAGCAACAACAACAACACCACGCATCTTAAATCTGGTTATTGACAAAATGTGTAGTAAATAGAAAGAAATATATAGGAAATATGATGACTTGCATGCTCTTTTGTGTGTGGGTGTTATATATTATTGTAGAAGCTTGCCTTACAGTGAGTGAAAGCATTGGACAGTTGGGCTCAGTATTGCCTACATTAGTTGGCAACAGATTTCTAGTGCGCTTTTGTTGTTGCTGTTGTTAAATAATTTTTGAGATTTCTAGTGCTTTAAACAGGAGCCTTTCTCCAGGAGATTCCAGGAATTGGACCTTGGGCCTTCGGCATACAGGGCAACTGCTCTGACACTGTGATAGGGCTCTTCCCCTAGACATCTTCCCCATACCTGCTAAATGTTTTGGGCTACATCTCCCATCATCTCTGACCATTTGCTGGCTCAGACTGCAGTCCAAAACATCAGGAGGACAACTGGGGAAGGGCTGCAGTTCAATGGTATAGCATCTGCCATGCATGTAGAAGGTCACATGTTCAATCCCTGAGATGTCCAGGTAGGACTGCAAGAGACACCTCTCCCACCGCCATTTGAAATCCCAGAGAGCTGCTGCCAATCAGGTTAGATGACACTGAGATTGATGGGTCCATGGTCTGATGCAGTATAAGGTGGCTTTTTATGTTCCAATAGCATGGGAGAAGTTACCCTGATGCCACACTAGTAAAATTCTTTTGTTTAAAATGTTTTTTCCCCTTTCCATTTGGTTTGCAGCACTAGGAACATCACTGGAAAATTGTATTCACACACACACACACACACACACACCTCTCAATCTCTCTCCCTTCATCTTTTTCTTTTCCTTTCTGGAGCAGAAATTAAAGAACACAATAGAATCTGTCTTTAGATACGTGATCCAATTCCACAGAACAATTCTGCAGTGATCTTTATTCTTTAAATAGTTTGATGTTTTAAATGTGTGTATCCTATTGCTCACAACATTTACCTATGCAAAACAGATCTTTCCTTCTTTTTCCCCTTTCTCAGAGATTATCTCATTAGTTTACTTATCCATTATTTTTGCATTATTGTCACTTGTCTAGATAGCTTTCAGTCCCCTGATATGCAGGATTTGTTTACTGCAACATTTTTAAAAGGATGTCATTTCACCTGATTTCACAAGAGGTGTAATTATTCTTAACAATAAGCTCCTTGTGGTGAAACATGTTTGTTCTACATTTGAAGATCAAAGAGCTAAACAACAGTTTTTGGTTGTTATTTTTAGATAGACATAATTGCGAAAGATAAGAAAAATGAAATAATGAAAAATCCATCTCCAACTGAATGATTTATATGCAGATGATGCATGTCATAATACAGTTGTGGGAATTGTTGACTACTGCTTTGTAGGCCTTTATATGTGCCCCCCCTTCCCTCTGAGTCACAACTCTACCCAGGACACATGCCCCGCTGACTTTTTTCTGTGCTTGGCTGGAAAGTGTTCTTCAGTTATGACAAGGTCTCTTCCTTTCTTGAATGGAGGTAGGTACCGTATTTTTCGCCCTATAGGACACACTTTTTAGCCTCCAAAAATGAAGGGGAAATCTGTGTGCGTCCTATGGGGTGAATGCAGGCTTTCGCTGAAGCGTGGAGAGCGAGAGGGGTCAGTGCGCACCGACCCCTCTCGCTCAGGAAGCTATCAGCAGGCCTGGGGAGCCTGCGGGAGTTCCCGCAGGGCTGTCTAGGCTGCGGATAGCAGCCTGCTGCACGGAGCGCAGGGTGCGCTGAAGCAGAGCACCCCGCGTTTCAGGCAGACATCCGTGGCTGGGGGGGGGGGGATAAAATGTTTTCCCTTTATTTCCCCCCCAAAAAACTAGGTGCGTCCTATGGGCCAGTGCATCCTATAGGGCAAAAAATACGGTATGTATAAATCTCTTCTGCATGGCTGAAACTGCCTAGTTTTGTTTCTGGGCCAACGTGGATCCCAGAACAGCAGCTTTTAGGCTAAGAATCTTTCTTCACCCTTGCCACAAAGGTTCATAGGAAACCATATCTACTTTATTGGCTGAGTGTACCAATGGGTAGACAGATTGCTAACAGAAATGTATTCCAGGAGATAGTATTAAGTCAGAAGAGATATGGGTGAAATCCCAATTCTGTTACTAACTATTTGGTTACCTCATTCTGGTGGTACAGCTCCCTCTCCCACTCTCTGACACACAAACACACAAAGCCACTTCCGACATAAGGAGGAAGTGGGGTCGCGGGCTTCATGCCCCCAACATGCGCACGGAGGCTGTTTTCAGCCCCCCCGCAATCAGGGGAATCCTCGGGCCGCCTCATCCCCTAAGCCAGCCAATTGGCTGGCTCGGGATGTGTGGCTTGCCTCACTTAAGGCAAGCGTGGCCCCAGGATTTCCCTCTTTTGCATGCGCAGCTGCTGTTGTTTCCCACCCTCCTGCCCTTTAAGGTTTCTCTTTTGACCATGCTATGGACCTCGGTTGGTCGCCGTTAAGGGGCGTGGTAGGAATTTTTTCCACTTGGCAAATTGGCACCAGCCATTTGGTTTTTCGCCTACCTCGTAGCAAATCGTCACAACTCCCTTGGTTTTGGTGGTTAGGCATTGGTAGGGATAATGTTATGCAGATGTGGTGGGGGGAGGAGCATCATCACCTCCCCCATATACTGAAGGGTAGTCCGGTAAAGGATTCCCGGGGCGCGTTGCCTCGTTCAAAGCCTATAGAGGTCAGGGCCTAAAGCACGCCCCCGAGCGGTGACCCCAGGGGAGTACCTAGTTGATGTGCATCATCAGGGCTCCCCCTGCTGCTGTTAACCCTTCCCAGTCTTCATGCAAACAGGCTGAAGCCGGATAGTCGGATAGGACCAACGCCTAAGCCTCTTACCTGTAACCAAAAGAGTTGTGGCCAGTTTTAGCCCATTAACCTAATACAATGTTGTCACGTGTCTTTATTTCCATTGGGGGGAGGCGGGAACTTGCCATGCAAGCACACACACACAACTTCCTCTTACTGTCTCAAGTGTATCAAAAAAGCTGCTCTGTATTAGTGTTGTGTTGAAAACTTTTAAAAAAAACCTTTTAAAAATCCCATCCATTAACAAGGAACTGCATTTGAAATTGTAATGGGCTTGAAGAAGTGCTTTGTGGGGGAGCACTTTTTTGGGGGGTGAAGTCTTGGTATGAAATCGTGCGAGATCATGGTACCCAAAATGGCTGCCGTGCTCTCGCATGAGAAAATAGGATGTCCTATTTCTGAGACAGATGGGGAGTCTCTTCCAGTCCTTTTGGGGTATGAGTAATGTACAGAGAGACATAAAAAAGGCATTGAGGTGATGTGGTACAGAGGTTCTGCTTGTGGTTTTGATCAGTGGTGGCTCATGCATGTTTGTAAGTCACCCACTGGATGCTGTAGTCATCAAGTGTAGCCACCAGTCTTCTTCCTTAGATAATGTATAACCCACCTTCTTTCAATATAAAACCATCCAGGCAGAGAACAACCGATAAAATTAAATAAGGCAGCTATAAAACTATCAAGCATCATGAGCAGAGACTAAATAGCACCCAATAAAGCCAAATAAAATAAGTTGGAACATCTGTTATATCAGACCTATGTCTCCCAGTACAAACCAATAAGAAACAACAACATTTATACATTGCCTATTTGACTAAATTTCCCCAGCCATTCTGGGTAGCTTCCAACAAATTATAAACAGCAGTAAAAAAATCATACATTAAAAACTTCCCTATATAGGCCTGTCTTCAGACATCTTCTAAAAGACCGATATATGTTTCCTTGGCATCTGATGGGAGGGTGTTCCACAGGGTGGGCACCACTACCAAGAAGGCCCTCTGCCTGGTTCCCTGTAATCTCATTTATCACAATGAGGGAACCACCAGAAGGCCCTTAGAGTTGGAACAGCCATTTTGTAAGAAACAGAAGGCTGAATCTAGAGTAAGCTATTTGAATTTAGGTACCATTGGGATCAGTGGCTCTTAACTTAGATATGACCAATGTTCTGTACAACGTTTCGGTGGGAACGTAGTGCTACTAACTAACACTGGATCCAACTCGGTATTTGGGATCTGGCCAAGGGCTCATTTACTAAGAGAAGCAATGGATTCATTGAGGAGCCTTAGGGAAGACCCTTTCTCTCTGCCTCAGTTCCAAATCTGTAAAACTGAAACTATTGTAATAATTATTGAAATACACATTTAACCAGTCTTTGCCAACCTGCTGCCCCCAAGATTTTATGAAGTAGAACTCCAAATGGCTGCAGCAAGCATGGTCGATGGTCAAGAATGATGGGGAGTTGTAGCCAAAACATCTGGAGGGCACCAATCTTGGAGAGATTGTCACTGTTTCAAGCAGAAAACACTGCCAATAGTTTGTTTTCTAGTTCATTTTAAATCCAGTGTTTCCTCAATTTGTTTGTTTATGGTTTTTTTGATGAGACCAAAATCTTGGTAAAGATTCAACTGCATCTTTTTTTTGGAAAGAGGATTCCCTCTTCTCCTCCGCCACTCTCGTCTGATAGCTTTTTATATAATAACAAGGAGTGTGTCGGTTTTCGTTTATTTACAAATCATTCTTTGTTTTTGTGAAGAGTCATGCTGCTGTTTCTTTAATGGAGAGGCATTTGTCACAAAGGATGAAGGTGCCAAGAAGAAAGGAAAACATTTCTTCTTCCAAGTGATGTAAAAATTGCACACCAAGTATCACTGGCAGGTCACCCAACCAGCTAAAGCTATTGTGGCTTTAACTAAAGGTAAATGGGGGCAGGCAGAATGCATTATTTAAAGTAATTGTTGTTGGTGTATCTAACTGACTGTCTACAACTAAATGAGCAGAAGCAGCTTTCCATTATCCTGTTAACCTGCAACAAAAACTAAGAGCGTTGAATAATTAATTCCACAAGCATTTTGGGGACTTGATGCAATGTAAGACATTAGAGCATGTCATAAAGCATTTGTATTTTATAAAATTCCTGTTTTTATGTAAGATGAATGGATGCCATTGCAATGCAATAGATGTGGCCATAGGTCTGAATGCTTAGCAGCAGACATTGTATTATTCAGTGGTGTCGTTTGATGCCTGTGCAAGTTGCAATCATGCATACAGGTTTCTTCTCTAGTATACTTCTGCAAGAAGGTCAGGCTTTCACAGTTTCAATGCCAGCAGCCTGAATTAGCTTTTCTTCTTCTTCTTCCTAAGAATATAAGGAAACTGCCTTATATTGAATCAGAACATTGGTCCATCTAGCTCAGTTTTGTCTACACTGGCTTACACTGACAGTGGCTCTCCAGATTTTCAGAGAACACTCCCAGCCCTATTTGAAGATGCAATTTCTTTGAATCTGTGGACTTATGGTGTAGGCAATCATTTTAGCGTGTTCATTCACTCAATAATGTGAATAGAAAAAGATCTAATTAGACCTCCCTCTAGTGCTTTCCGGAAAGAAAGGACAAAAAGAGAGTTGTCCAAAGCAAAGTATTTGTCAGTGACTATAATGAGTTGTTATATTTCTCTGACACTTACACAACACAGATGTCATTCCAATGCCTTTGAAAAGCAGGTTTTCTTCACAGGTGCCCATATTTGTTCTGTCATATTGTGAGAAAAGCAAACATTTTGCAAATTAAACAATCATTTATATGAAACATCACATATTTGGGTTTTTTTTAAGAAGAGGATAAGCTTCAATTTGTTCCAACATCTGGATCTTGTTATTTCAATAGCTTTCCCTCAGTGGTAGAAACATTGTCTAATATGTGCCTTCTGTCATTTTGATTGGTTTAGTTGTTTATCGGACGACGAAAGTCTACTGTGTGGGGCTATACATGAATCTGTACATGAATCTTCAAGATGCTTAAATTGAATCACGTGGCTTTAAAATCTCGAAGAGCAGATGGCTCTCCAATCATTGCAACCTAAAAAAGACAATATGCTTCCTGAGACTATGTAGGCCAAAAGCAGCTATTTGTGTGTTAAATGTTGCAGGAGAAATTAAAAGTGAATATGGAATAAATACGACCAAGAATAGTTCCTGTACATTATTACTTAAATGTATTTTTATTCACTTTATCTGATATAGTTCTTAACCATTCACTGGGGTACTACAGGTTGGTGTACAAAATGTGAATAAAATTTGCACAGCATAGAAATATAGTTGAAAACTGACAAATAAAACCTTACAAGATCCAGGACATAAAACCAAACCAAGACTAATAGCCCTCCTCCATGAATAAGGAGAACCTCGTTGGATCAGTTCAAGGACCCATCTCATTCTACATCCCAATCCCATGCACAGCCAGCCAGATATATATGGGAAGCCTGCAGGCCTGTGTATAACTGTGTTCTTCCCACTTAAGATGTTCAGCAATTGCTGTTCAGGGGCATACTGCTATTAACAGAAGATAGCCATTGTGATTAGTAGCTACTGCTAGCCTAAGTCTTCATGAATTTGTCTGATCTGGCTTTACCAAGCTGGTGGCTATATTGTACCACTACTGTATTTTCTATGGTCCACAAGTTATATTCACATTTTGTACAGGTGGTGGATATGTTTTGCTTCTGCTGTCAGAGAGGCACTATGTCTTGGAATCAGGGGCATAGGAAGGGGGCGGTAGGGGCGGGCCGCCCTGTGTGCCCTCACTGAAGGGGATGACATTCGGCATGCCACCCACGTGGAACTCCCAAGTCTGCCCTGAGCCATTGGAGTAGGGGGGAAGCTGTGCCACTTTGCCAGCAACATTCCCCCCTTCCCCCTTTATTTTGAGAGCTTGGGGGAGGCTTGGGAGTTGTGGGTGGGCGGCGCGCCAAATTTCCACCACGGGCGGCTCGCTCCACCCCCAGCTGCAGGGCGCATGCACCGCTCCAGGCACCCAAGTGGCTATCCCATGCTTGGGAGGGCACCCTCCGCACCATGCTCACCTCGGGAGCGCGCCCACCCTCAGCTCTGCCGCTGCTTGGAATACCAGTTCTCAGGAATCACAAGTGGGGGGGAGTGCTGTTGCACTGGAGGCTTTCCATAAGCACCCAGTTGGCTCCTGTGGTTACAAAATGCTAGATTAGATGGGTCTTTGGCCTGATCCTGCAGAATTATTTTGATGATCCTATGTTTCCCCTAAAAGTCATGTGTTGGAGAATAAGCTCTTAAGAGGGGAAACTACTGCACTCCCTATGAACTTAAAAACAAAGTATATCAGACTGTCTGCTTCAGGCCAGCTCACAACATACAGAGGTTGAGAAGTCTATCCCTTACAGGGCTAGAAGTCCCAATACCATTAAGAAACTACAGTTCCCAAGATTCTTTTGGGAGATATGTTATTTATATGGGCTTTAAATGTATAGTGTACATATGGCCAGTATCTGCAGGAAGCCCTCTCCTGTGGAAAGAAGTTATCAGTTAGATAAAAATGAGATGAGAGGATATTTTAGGTATCCGTTAGACCTCAAAACAGGACTTTCCTGGGGGAACAAAATGTTGGTCACTTAGAATGTCTTTTCGCCCAAAGTGTGCGAAGGTCAGTGTATCACAGAGATTGCAGCTGGTGTGGGAACACAGGAAATTTTATTATTCTTATTCTTTATTAAATTTGTCTACCGCCCTATAACTGCAGGTCTCAGGTTAGTTCACAGAGTCAGAACATTGGCCCATCTAGGGAACCTTTTACGATATATTTGCAGAAACACCAAAAAAAAACATGGACTTGCTGGCAGGATTTAAGTAAACATTTACAATTTTATTTACATAAAACAAGGAATATAACATATATATATATATAGCATAGTATTGTATATAAACAGCAGAACATATCATTTGATGTAATAAACCAGAAATGGAAGCTGAGAGAAGTCAAGGGGGGGGGGGAGAGATGAAAAACCAATGTTTAGTATTGATATTGGATATTTGTTTTGAAAATGGAAAATCAATAAAATCAACAATAAAAGTACATTGGCCCATGTAACTCTGTATTTCAACACTGATTGGCGATGGTTCTCCTGGGTTTCAGGAAGAGGATGCTTTGGAGATATTGGGAATTGAACCTGTGGCCTTCTGGATGCAGAGCAGCTGCTCTACAATTAAGTTATGGATCATCCATAGGTTTAAGTTGCTTAAACCACCACTTCCCACAGGCTTTGGTACTGGTAACAATAAGCTCCTGAAGCAGGTATTTAATTCTTTAAGGCCCATATTATTACTAATCATACAGTTAATGTACTATGTAGCTTCGATCCTGTCTCTCAAACAAGCTTTGATGATATTGCTTTTAAAAAGGTAAAGGTACCCCCTGACCGTTAGGTCCAGTAGAGGAAGACTCTGGGGTTGTGCGCTCGTCTCACTCTATAGGCTGAGGGAGCTGGTGTTTGTCCACAGACAGCTTCCGGGTCATGTGGCCAGCATGACTAAGCCGCTTCTGGTGAACCAGAGCAGTTCACGGAAACGCCGTTTACCTTCCCGCCGGAGCGGTACCTATTTATCTACTTGTACTTGACGTGCTTTCAAACTGCTAGGTGGGCAGGAGCCGGGACTAAACAACGGGAGCTCATCCCGTCGTGGGGATTCAAACTGCCGACCTTCCGATCAGCAAGCCCTAGGCTCTGTGGTTTAGACCACAGCGCCACCTGCATCCCGATATTGCTTTTACCCATATAAAAATGAGGCAAATAAATTGGATAGATGAATTGAAACATGGATTAAAACACATCTGATTAAACAATCAAATGGTATTTAATCAGGTTGTAGCAAACACCCACAAACCACCAGTGGAAAGAACTAGAATGGTTCTTAGAAGACACAGACATTCATACAGAGAGAGGACTGGTATTTTTGAGGAATAAGTATTGAAAGTCACAGGGGACAGAAAAGCTGTAAGATCTCCTTGCATACACAGCAGTAACCCAGATTCCAAGACATTGAAAAACATGAATAATGGAGCAATTTGCACATGCAAGAATAATACTTATTAGTCAACTGAATGCAAGGCCTGAAGTTAGGTCACAGGGGTCTGCAGCTGGCCATTTTCTCACAAAGAAGCCAGATACTGTAATAATAATAACACAACCACCAAGCTGAATTACACCTTAAGCACTCAATTGCACCACTTACAGCGTTATCTGTTATTTCTTGAACATTCACAGCAGGCGGCTGGTAGCACATGCAGCAGGCGGAGGAATGGGACTCGAATTGTCTTTAAGAAATGTCGCATATTAACTAAAGGCTTTGAAGGCTCAGCTTAACTTCTGTTTGTTGCCATTGAATGTATTTTCTCGTTAAGTCTCCAGATGTACAACTTATTTCACAAGAAGCCTGCTCATCGCTTTAACTTCCAGCTCTGCAAAGATACATTTCAGCGGAAGATGGGTAAAGATGGCTTGACCATCTGCTTTTGCTACTGAGCAATGTTGAGTTAGATGGAAATTCTAAAAAGCTGGGGGGAAAGGAGACTGCAATCTGCTCAATCCACTTGGGTTTATCAGACCTATGCAAGACTGATGAAGGTCTTCCAGAGGTTATACAGATATACAGATAAGATGCAGATATTTTTTGAAGGCACTGCAGTGCTGATAGCTTAGTCCCCTCCACCAGATGGCTGCCCATGTGGTATAGCACAAGAGCTGGAGAGGACAAATTCTAACCCTGCTGGGAGAGAACAAGGATGAGCTTAGCCTTTCTTTGTCCATCCAAAAGAAGCAGAAAAGGGGAAAATAGTAGATCCCAAAACCCTCCATGGAAATATTGTACTCAGGTTGTGTCAGGTCCAGCTAAGACTGAAACCAAATGCCTTCTTGTCTATATGCAAGTGCCCTGGTTGCTAGGAGTCATGAGTTGGAGAAAGTTATTGCCTCCTGTTCTGATTGTAAGCTTCCCATAGGTATCTGGTTTGCTACTGTAGGAACATAATTCTGGACTAAATGGGTCATTTGTCTGCTCTATCAGTGTTGTTCTTATGAACAGAGGGCAGGTAAAGAACAATTCTGCCTTTCAAGAAGGGCTGTCCCTAAGCCCTACCTGGAGATGCCAGGAAGTAAACCTGGGATCTTTTGTATGCAAAACAGATTTGATTCCATTGAGCTATGGCCCTTTTCCTGTTTAGACTGAAAAGAAAAAGAAAGAAAACAAGTGTTATACAAGCACTGTAAACTTTGCACTGTTGCTGCCTGCCCGATATTAATAGAGAGGGAATTTCTGAGGAAAGACACTACACTATATTTTAAGAAGTATGTACCATGACTTCAATGGAATTTACTTTCAGGAATATAAGACTGCCATTTGAGATGGAATGACAAAAAACAGATAGATCACTTCGTACCCACTGTACAGCAATTTGCACTGGCTTGAAGAAACAGCTTGATGTAAATAAATATTATCCTGCATTTCCTCCCTTGCTTCTTGCAACTAAAAGGGAAAATAAAAAATCTCTGCTTCCCTGCAGCTCTCTTATTGCTTTAGAATGACCTGGCTGGCACCATAGTTGCAAAGCACTGTTTTAATATTTAATAATAAGGGCAGGGTGCACGCATGCACACACACACACACATACACAGCAACTTGAAATATATATTTAATGCTTGGACCTACTTGGACATTTCTTGTAAAGAATAGTTAATGGCTGGGGCACTTTAGTTGATGTTGCAGAATTTTAAAACATGAAGAATGGCATAAGTACCATTGTCTGAATAATACAGTCATTTCCGTGTACATAAATGTCATTGTTTCTTTGTCAGGCTGCATCAAGCCTAGCGAAACATGATGTGCTTTTAACTACTAAGAGAGATTTAAAAGACTCTTACACTGGCTATTCCTCATGCCATAGGTTATTGCTAAATGACAAAGAAAGCTACAAGACCAGCAATCAGATTGGCCAGAAAGAGAGATAGAGTCTCCTTAATCAAAAGGCCTGACCACTGTTTCAGAGGAGCTGGCTATTTCCACTGTAACGGATGGCAACACAACAATTAATATTGTAGTTCCTTTAACTTTACCTAATTAGGCTTCAGGCAGACGTGAACTAAGATTAAGCACAGAGGTCATGATCTAAGGAGATAGCTTATGCCAAGTCATCCAATTTAACTACCTTAGAGGAGCAGCAATTGTCCCAGCTCTCAGGAAATAGGGCTACATACACACCATTTAAGTATATTCCCTCCCCCAAGGAATAATGTGAGCTGTAGTTCATTAAAAATGATGGGAATTGTAGCTCCGGAAGCTCAGTTCCAAAGATTCTTTAAGACAGATGTGCTTTAAATGGATGGTGTTGGTGCACTGTGCAGTCCAGTTCTTGAGGGTTCCCTAAAGGCCTTTGGTTGGCCACTGGGGTTAAAAACCATGAGTGTAGATCTGGCCTAGGTAACCCTTTGCTGTTCTTATATTCTTGCACTGTTACAGTGGGAAGTTTGGTTAGAGTACAGATTCTGTCTATACCAGGGATGGGGAACTTCAGGTCCAAGTGCAGGCCAAAGTAAATAACAATAGCATAACAGAACACAATAGAACATCATAAACACAGCATAAACAATATCAAATGATTAACAAATCATCAACAAAACAATTGCAATCTATAAAACACTTGAAAAAAGCAACTGAAAATAAGATAAACATCATTATTGCAGCAAAAGTCATATTATACAGGTAACAAATTAATATGGCATTTAAAATCTATAAAGCCATTTTAACAACATTAAATAACAGTAACTAAAACAAAAAAGGTACTGTTAAGTCCATATGCATGCAGAAAGAAAGACTGTAGCCAACTAGACTATTTTATGCTAAACTAAAACTTCATTCTTGTTGGGGACCAGGATACTTGCAGGGATCACATCTCTCCCTTCTGACCTGAGCGTTCTGCAGAGGCCATCATGGTAGTTCCACTATCTGAGGCAGGATTAGAGCCTTTCTTTGTTGGCCTGCTTCTTATGGAATTGCTTTCCCTTGGAGCTCTGACAAACACCAATGAAGATGATATTTGGGGCATGTGTGAAATTAATTAAGGGTGCTCTTTGGGCCACTAGTCACATTTCATTTCTATTATTGTTTTTTATACTATTTTATTGATTTTTTAAAAATTGATTGTACACTGCAGAATATCAATACCGAGAGAGAGAGAGAACAAATACAAGGGTCGCTCATTAAAGATTCCCCCTGTCCCACTTCCAGTTATCGTAGGAAGATGAAATGGCACATATATTATGATACATCTCTTCATAGGTAACGTGGTAATTTGTAGCTCTGAACTCCTAACAGTTTCTCTGTTACTAGTTCTAATGTGGAGTAACGTCTGATAATGGAACCAGTTGAAGCAGAGAGGTCATCAGGTTCCTGTACTTGAAAGGGTGCACACCATGGGAGACGTTCAATGAGATGAAAGGGACTTATGGGGAAGATGCCCCATCGTATGATGTAGTCAAGCACTGGCATCATCAGTTCAGGTGTGGTCAGACTTCAGTGGAACAGCTCCTGTTTTGGAGGATTGCCACATAACTGTTCACCGACTAGCTGCAGATGTAAAGATCAGTGTGAGCTCTGTAGAAAAAAATCATCCATGACCATTTGCACATGGGAAAGGTATCCGCACGGTGGGTTTCCCGGCTGCTGACACCTTTCCACAAGCAGGAATGAGTTGCATGTTCACAGGCTCTTTTGGCCATGTGTCACAAAAACCATGATGACTTCTTCGCCAGACTAATTACTCAGGAGGAAACATGGGTCCATCATTATGACCCAGAGACTAAATCCCAGTCTAAACAATGGAAGCATTCTGCCTCACCACCTCCAAAGAAGGCACGTGTCCAACCATCAGCAGGCAAGTTCATGCTTACGGTCTTTTGGGACCAGCATGGAATAGTGAAGATGGATTTCCTGGCAAAGGGTACCACAATTACCAGGACATACTACACTTCACATACTACACTTGGGACGCGGGTGGCGCTGTGGGTTAAAGCCTCAGCACCTAGGGCTTGCCGATTGAAAGGTCGGCGGTTCGAATCCCCGTGGCGGGGTGCGCTCCCGTTGTTCAGTCCCAGCATCTGCCAACCTAGCAGTTCGAAAGCACCTCCGGGTGCAAGTAGATAAACAGGGACCGCTTACTAGCGGGAAGGTAAACGGTGTTTCCGTGTGCGGCTCTGGCTCGCCAGAGCAGCGTTGTCACGCTGGCCACGTGACCCGGAAGTGTCTTCGGACAGTGCTGGCCCCCGGCCTCTTTGAGTGAGATGGGCGCACAACCCTAGAGTCTGTCAAGACTGGCCCGTACGGGCAGGGGTACCTTTACCTTTACCTTTACTACACTTCACTGCTGTAGAAATTGCAGAAGGCCATCAAAATCGAGAGGCGTGGTATGCTGACCAAAGGTGTCTGTCTCCTGCAGGATAACACCCAGGTTCACAACTTGCATGTTGCTCAGACGGAAGCATGGTCCTGTGGCTATGAAATCCTTCCTCACTCCCCTTATTCTCCCAACCTCGCACCATCAGACTTCCATCTCTTTCCAACCATTAAGTTATTTTTGAAAGGCAAGCTTTTTCCAGATGATGAAATGCTGATTTCCAGATGATGAAATGCTGATGAAAGTCAAGTCATGGCTTCTGACACAACCTGCTGACTTCTACAGATGAGGGCTCCACAACTGCATAAAGCGATGGGAGAAGTGTGTGACTCTTGCTGGTAGCTATGTAGAGATGGTCTAATAACTGTGCCAAGTTTCATTTGTCTCAGTCCATGGGAAGTACGTCAGGGAAAATCTTTAATGAACGCCCTTCGTATATCCAGAACAGGTCTAGAACTTACAACTACACAGAGTGCTAGGTATAGTCAATAAATGCTGCACCAGTCTTAGCATTTAGATTGTATAGTCAGATATGATTCACGTTGGATTAGGACTATTTTGCACAAAGTTTACAGGGATGTTAGATTATGTTGGTTATTTCTTTTTTATTCTGATTTGTCTGCAGGGAAATTGAGGAGGTTGCATCAATCAAATGTTTTCCCACATTTATCAGTACATTTCCCCATCACTTTCCTTGTAGCAAAAAGTCAGATAAGGGTGGGAGGGGGTGTGCATGAAAGCAGTTGTGCAATACTGCAAAATTAAATACATCTTTAACAGTAGAAACTGAATTTGCTGGTACATAAGGCTGCAGTAAGATAGCACTTTATTCCATCTTCCAGACATTTACTTACCTTTTAATTTCCACATTTAAATACCATGACCCTGCAATCATCATCCAAGACCCTTCTTAGTTTGACTCCTCCAAAAGGCTTCCAGAGAGTGGCAACAAAAGAATGGGCAATTTTCTTTGGTGGCTCCCCATTTCTGGAATGCTCTCCCCAGGGAGGCTTGCCTGGCACCTTCATTTCATATCTTGAGGCACCAGGCAAAACATTTATCTTGAAGTCTTTGGCCAATTAACAGTAAGGCCTACAAGGCCTACACAATCATTCAAGCCTAAGCCTGCTAACAGCAAACTGCTAAGTCACTGTGACTTGTGACTCATCTTGGGTGATGACTCGTTCTCCCTATAAAAGTAGCCAGACTCTCTGGGCCTCAAGTCAGAGAGCTGTATGGATTGTGAATGGAGTAGTCTGTGGAATAGTGCTGCTGTTGTTGCTACTATGTAAAGCTAAGGCAGACAGAGTGGCTCCAGGACTCTAGTAAATCAGTAAACTAAGACTGTTCCTCTCTGTGAAGAGTCAGATAGCTGCTATGAGCACTCTGTGTATGCTCTTTAACTATGCTGTTTCTGAACAATTTTATTTTCTTCAGTAAAGTTTTATTCTGTTTATGAAGAAGACTGTGTGATTAATTTACCGTTGTGCTACACTTTATTGGTATGTTTTTGTTTTATTGTGTATTTTGTGTTCTCATTTTGTATTTTCATGTTGTGCAATACAGTGGTACCTCTAGATACGAACGGGATCCGTTCCGGAGCCCCGTTCGCATCTAGAAGTAAACGTAACTAGCGACGGCATGTCTGCGCACGCGTGCATCGCTTTTCTGCACCATTTTGAGCGCCTGCGCATGCACAAGCGGCGAAACCCATAAGTAACGCGCTCCATTACTTCTGGGTTGCCGAGGAGCACAACTCGAATGTGCTCAACTCGAAGTGTATTCCACCCGAGGTATGACTGTACCATGTTGTGTAAGCCACTTCTGGAAATCCAGTGGAATCTAGCAAAAGTTTGCACTCACTTCATGTTAATTGTTTCTAGGGGTGGTGGTGGGTGTGGGAGAGGAATCCATTTGCAACCCCAAAGTGTTGCACTGTACTTTCGTGTGTGTGCCAAATTTGGAGCAGCATCCTGGTATACAGTTCTTTCCCGCCATTTAAAACTTAGAATGGCATCGCTGTATATCAAAAAGGCACAGTTCCATAAGACAAAAAGGTACTGTAGTGTAAAATAAATGTTAGAAATTGGGACAGACTAAACTGGAATGCTAACATTGTAATCAGTAAAACTAGTGCAATATGCCCAAAGCCTGAATGCAGCCTAACTGAATCCCACCCAAATATAGCAACAATTTGGAAGCATTCTTAATAGATCTAAGAAGACCAATGAACCAAATGGACAAATGCATGCTAGAGTTTTTGTTTGTTTGTTTGTTTGTTTGTTGTTTGTTTAAAAAATGCATAGTGTTTTCTTTCCAAAGAAACACTGGTGAATAGAAACTAGCAGGAATTTGCATTGTGGCCATAGCTCCTTCTGCACCTAACTTGAGCTTGTTCTCTTTTTTTCTCTTAACTTCTAATCATTTTATTTAGACTCTCAATGATTCCCATAATGCATCTGTGATGCCCAGGAGCAAAGTAGGTCTATAATGAACATCTCATTTTATTTTATATATTCAAGCTTTGAACATTTTTCAGTGGCTGGCTTACGTGTCTCACATTCAAATGTGATTTGGCAAGAAGAAGAAAAGGTCTGGGAAATTCTGTTTGTCTGGAGAAGGGCTGCTGTCTTATTTCCAGAAAATAAAGATAGATTCTTATTGGGAAGTCTTACCATTCTGGAGTCCCCATAAGATGCATTTGCCTTGCCCGTTTTGCATGGCAAGACTTTCCTTTGAATGTTCTCTCTACATGGTAAGTCATTGGAGAGAGCTCTTGAAATCTAAAGCTTTGCCTATCCATATTTCTGATAAAATGTAAGACGGAAGTAAATGACCATTAAAAGGCAACGAGTTGTTAAAGAAACTAAAACAAATGTAATTCTGGTAACTTCTAGAATAGACTCTGTTATGTTGCAAACCCCAACCTCATTTGACTCAGACTAAAGAAAAACCAAACTCCAGTGCTGTTGCTTTCTTAGGACCAGTTATAACCTCTGACTTTTGTGAAAGGCACCTCTTCCATTTAAGGGGCATAGCCCACTCCAGAAACTAAAGAGCCCCAGCAATTGTTTACTCAGATAGAAAAGAAGAAACCCTGGTTGTACCTGGGCTTCCCTGATAGAGTCTTGGGAGTCAGAGGACAAAAATGCAGCATCCTTGGGTCAGAGGACTGAAACTCATCTTATGCACATGCTTCCAGGGCTGAAACTGATTGAAATTTCATTTAGGACTCAGAATCCTTGCTGTCATCCACTGAAGAAGGGGGATTCAATCATTGGGTTCTAATATACTGCTGTAATGCACTGTATATGGGGCTGCCTCTTTGAACTACTCAGAATTTTTAGTATGTTCAAAGTGCAGTCACAGGGTGGGACCAGCTGAAGGATACACTTACACTGGATTGGCTACTGGTTCAGAGCACAATTCAAAATGCAAGTGCTTAATTCTCAAGTTCTAAGAAGCCAAAGGTATCTAAAGGACCACCTTCTTTGTATTGAACACTGTCATTCCTTCAAATAGATGGCCATTTCTACGGACAACAAAGCAATTTTATATTTTCCTTCAGGGTGAATGTAACACAGTTGTCTTAAGAAAATAAGGATCCAAGTTATATTGAAAAGCCACATGTCCTACTTTGCTAAGGAATCTCCTCTATTTGAAGGGTTCAATACAAGTTTAAAGATCAGTAACCTTAAGAAGGGAGAGCGGGGGCTTTCAAGATATATTTCAGAAGTTGGGAACTGGACAACTGAGTCAGTGAGCACAATCACTATCTGCTCATAGTCTTCCCCACCATGGTGAGATGTATCCCACTCATATTTAAATGGTTTCTTCATTTGTACGCACAGACACACCAGTATGCAGGCACATTTCTTCCTTTTTTAGTGATGCATAGGTGGCCACACACCAGGCTATTTAAGGTGTTGTGCTCCACTCTGATTTGCCGTAGAGTCTCAGGTCTCAGAAGATTAGTCTTTCCTAGAACTTAGGGTTTGAGAAACTGGATGCTGGACAGCATAGAACTTGGATGGCATCTAGCAGCACTGGCAGGAGCAAACCTAGCCTTTTGATCCTTTAACTTTCATGGGTGCCAGGGGATATGATAAACTCTCTTGTATTATCTGCCCTCTTTCTACTCTCATAGAATTTTAGAGTGAGAAGGGACTCTGAGGGTCAGCGAGTCCAACTCTCTGCAATGCAGGAATCCGGCCCACAGCTATCCCCAGGAACTCTTGTGGCTAAGGGGTAGGTAAAACTCACAGGAATCATGAGTAGTTTTGATGCTGCCATCTTGACTCCTCAGAATGTGTCTAGGCATCCAAAACAAACAAACAAACAAACAAACCAATCAACCATTCTACGACATGTCCAGGTTCCCCCTCCACTAGTTGGTTTGGGGTTTCAAAATCTCATTCTATTTGTTCCCAGTGGTATGCCATTATCATGGAGGGGTCATGTCATGGTGGCCCTTGGAGGCAGGACTTCTGGGATCAGATGTCATGTGCCATCATCAATCAAACTGTAGGGGGAGTGGCATAAGCATTTGACAGATGGTATTATTCATATAGGACTTTGTCATTCCTCTGTTTGGTCTGAGAATGCACCTATAGCACATCAAATGCTCCTTTGCCATTGCTCATTGAAGGGGAATATTGGTAGTTGGGGATAAGATGCCTTTCAGGGAAGATAGCCTGCCATTGCCAATCTTCTTAATGAGAGATGCCAGATCAGCTCACAAAGAACCTCAAGTCTCCCTGGAAGAGCTTGAAAACTGACTAAGCATATCACAAATAAATGCTCCTGAACTACAATCCTGTGCTTCTCTACCATAAGCTGTGTGTTGCACCAGACATGTCATGAAATTAAAGGAGCAATGGTGTCATAGGTGGTTTGCTGAACTGATCTCCAGCTCTGTATTCTATTAAAACATTTTTTTTTTTTATGTATCTACTTTTGAACCAGCTCTTGACATAATGTGGGATGATTCCTTCTTCTATGGCGTCGGGGGTAGAATAGCCAGCAGAAAGTGTGGTCCTACTCCCACAGAGATACGCGTAAGCACAATCAATAAAAATCTATTTTAGCACTTAACTAGGGCATGGCACAAAGCAAAACTGTTTATCCCTCCCCTCTCCTACATTGTGCTGTTTACAAAGTGAAAATACATTGTCATGTTTCATTATATCAGTACTAGAGCTCAGGGATCCTTTTTTCTGAGCCTAGATGCAAGTTATAGGGGCATTTTATGTAGAAGAGAAGGACTTCTAGCGTTTGGGGAATCCTAGAGAAAGGCTTGATTGAAAGCATGAAGATTAATAGTTTAGGCAGCTAGAAGCTGCCTGCCTGAAACTAAGATCAAAGAGAGAATCCAGGCAATACCATGATTGTGATATTTATTAATATCTATCATATTTGCTGGTGCTGATTTTGATTTTTAAAACACTGCCCTACTTGAAAAAGCACCTGTTTCCATATGCCCCTGACCATATGCTAAGCCTTTAGCAGGTCACCTTCTGTAGCTGTCTCCACCATTTATGTATTTTCAAACAAGAAATGTAGCATTCCTCTCCCTCCCGCCCCCTTACATAAGTCCTTATGTAGAGAAAGGGAGGGAGGATAATGTTATTGAAACATGACCCCGTGGGCCTGCCTGGCAATTTGTCCATCTTTGCATCCCATTGCTTCAAGTAGCCTCCAAAAATGCCACTTTCCAGCAAATGGCTTCTCTTTTAAAGTGTTTTCTTGCTGGATACACCACAAGACTCTTCACGCTGGGAAAAATACTGGTCTCCTGGGGCTGTGGACATTTATATTCAGAACCAGATGGCATATTGGAAGGAATACAAATCATCCCCAACTCTTTGTGTTGTGACATTTCAGACATTGGAGGGGGGGAATTAGAATCCATCCCTTTTAAAGGTGTAGCTCTGTCTGTGAACTCTGATAGCTCTGTGGAGTAAGAGATTTTCCTTAACTACTGGCTCATGACATTTCTTCTCCCCCTCCCTCCCTTCTCTCTTTGGAACCTTTAAATTCTATCTGTAAATTCAAACACTGCTATCCATTTGCTGAAAGGGGGTAAAACTGATAGCAAGAAGTGATGCTAGGCTAGTCTCACAAAATAGCTGCACAAGTCATTTGGAAGGCTCCAGATTTCCCAGACTTGCCTGAAAAAGTATTCACTTACTCAAATCACCTTTTACTTACTTGCTTACTTAGTTATTAAATACCCCATCCCAAAGGAATCCAGGGCAGCAAGGCCATCAGCTTTAAAACAATACAATCAAAATTAAATAACATATCTAAAAATATGTAAAAATACATACCGGTAATCTCCCAACTTAGAAAAATGTCAATGTTGCCAGCAACAGGGACTTTCAGGCTTCAGATACCTGTGGATTCTTTCTGGCGATGCTAGCTATGTGTAATAATGACTAGTGGTGGGGGAAATTATTTTTTTTCCTTGGATTTTAATGTGAGCCTACCTAATTCATACTTCCTGAATCAACACTTGAACTGAAATAAATCATTCCTTCCAAATTTATACTTCTCCCAATTTGACAATTACCTTCTCCACTCTCACAAAAACATATAAAAGCTAAATGTTAGGGGGATGTGTACACAAAGATGCTTATATTAACGAAGATAATGTACAAGAATCTATATATCAGACGAAACTGCATGCAATAATTAAAAAGTGCATATTGGGTGAAATGCACTCACATGCATGAATTTTCACGCACACCTCTCAAAAAGAATAATATCACACGCTGATATGGCAATGGGGTGAGCTGAATGTAAGATTGGAAAAATGAGAACCCGATTTTCACAGATTTGTCCATTTCTAATAATGTCCCTGTTGCGACACCATTAGCACATTGTTACTCCCAAGTTCATCTTAGGTAACCTTTTGGATTTTGATTTCTTCATAAGAAAAAGCATGGGTTTGGAATTCATGGCCCCTATAACTTTGTTGCAGGCAGAATTCAAAGTGAAATCCCCTTGCAACAACCATTTCAGACAACAAGCAAGCAAGCAAACAAAAATCTCAGTTGCAAAGGAAGGAAGGAAGGAAGGAAGGAAGGAAGGAAGGAAGGAAGGAAGGAAGGAAACTCAAATGTGAAAACTAGTTAGTTACTTAGTTAGTTAGTATACTGCCCTTCACCCACAGATCTCAGGGTAGTAGAGCAGACAGGAAGCTAGACCAGAAGCAGCCTTTCTCTGTTATGCTAAGTTTTAACTCCCCACCCTTTTTTTAAGTTTACATGGAATGATTACACAGGGGAGCATTAAAAATGGTGTTTTCCTTCCTGTCATCTAAGCTGATACCACCTTATACTACCATCACCCACTGCATGTGTTGATGAGTTCCGAGCTGGTGCTTAATGAGAGGTGGCATCAGATTTCCACTGAATTTGCATGTTAAGATCTATAGGCATATATGCATATTTTGAAATTATTTAAACAGAAATGCAGTGCACATCACCATAGAAGGAAGGACTGTGACCTGTTGACCTGTGTGCCTGCTCAGTATGTTGTCAGCTGCCAGCAGTTGATGGGCAAGTTCAAGGACCTCTACTCTCCCTACAGCCATTTACCTTTAAACTGGACATGAACCGGACAGCCCTCTATTTAACCACTTCAAAGACAGAACTGTCCTCTGACAGCCCTTCAAAGAGACAACTGTAAAGAAGGATGCATGACCACCTTATTGCATACCCTCACTACCGGTAAATCCGAAAGGGTCCTAATCTATTCTATTCATCTGAATGTTAAATGAAGCCTAGCCAATCAAGCCCCCTGCCTGTTTATTCACAGAAGATTGTGTGCTGTACCCAAGGCTTGTGCATTAGCAGATGGGTGATCTTTAATGTTGAGCAACAGAAGAATCTGCACTAGCAGAAACTCATTATGCAATCTGTGGCGCATCATACATCTAAAACACATTAAAAGAACACAACTTTCCCACAGAATCTTGGGAACCGTAATTATCCTTCCTGGCACTGCAATTCCCAGCACCCTTAACAAACTACAGTTCCCAGGATTCTTTGAGGGGCATTGTGTGATTAATGTGTGCTTTAAATATACTGTATGCATGCAGGCAAAGTTACCAGAAACCTGCTTATGCATTGCTTGTGCAACAACAGTCCACTGGTGCAGAACATTTCACCAGCAGAAGTATACTTCAGCATAGCATTACTTCGGATACATTGATTTTATTTGCTGTGCACAGAGAGAGAGAGAGAGGAAAGAATAATAGTTGAATGAAATTATCTCATTTATTCCTATTAAGCAGCCTCTTGTAATTTCCTTCTCATAACCATTTAACTGACCACTGAGTGGCAACAGAAATCCCCCAACAGATGGTGATAATTCCTTGATGGCTCTGCGGGGATATGGGCCACCTGCTTGAGATTGGGGCAATGTTTGATATTAAGGCTTGAAATATGCCCATTGGGCTGAAAGGCGTTGTCCTTGTGGTCTGCAGTGGGAATGATATTTTCCCAGGCAGTATGTTGCAATTCCTTACTGTGAAGTTTTCCCATTTTTTGCAGAGCTGCCCATACACGCTCTGCCAGAAAGCACAAGCATCACAGCGTGAAGGATATCAAGAAATGGAAAGGAAAACAGAAGCGAACAAGATTGAGAGTCCACCATATGAGCAAAGAAAAATGCACTTTCAATACAGAAAACAAGGGGGATGTAAGGGGAAGAGATGCATTGCAATCTCTGGTTCGAAGATGGGGAGGCGAGGGGGGAGTGAGCAGCCACAAGAGGAAACTATGTTGCACAGCCAGGATAATAATTTCTCTTCTAGGTTATTTGTTGTCATTCATATTAACAGAGCCCAGCTGTGATGGTTATGTGGAAAATGCACAGAGTGCTCCTTCAGCTCACCCCAGAATGCTAGAAAAATGGCAAGACTCAACATTCAAAGCTAGAAAAATAGAAACAAAACAACAACAGGATACCTTCACATCCCCACTTAGTCTGAAGTTTGCTCATGGGAAAGGCAAGGTCTGTCAACCTAAGTGTGGTCCTGTGAGAGTGCCTGGAGGCGGTTGGAGGATGGAAGGTGGCTAACAGATTGAGGTTGAATCCTTACAAGACAGAAGTACAGTGGTACCTCAGGTTAAGTACTTAATTCATTCCGGAGGTCCGTACTTAACCTAAAACTGTTCTTAACCTGAAGCACCACTTTAGTTAATGGGGCCTCCTGCTGCTGCCATGCCACTGGAGCACGATTTCTGTTCTCATCCTGAAGCAAAGTTCTTAACCTGAAGCACTATTTCTGGGTTAGTGGAGTCTGTAACCTGAAGCGTATGTAACTGAAGTGTATGTAACCCGAGGTACCACTGTACTGTTTTGGGGGGACAGGGGCGGACGGGTGTGGGGGACTCCTTGGTCCTGAATGGAGTAACTGTGCCCCTGAAGGACCAGGTGCGCAGCCTGGAAGTCATTTTGGACTCACAGCTGTCCATGGAGGCACAGGTTAATTCTGTGTCCAGGGCGGCTATCTACCAGCTCCATCTGGTACGCAGGCTGAGACCCTACCTGCCTGCGGACTGTCTTGCCAGAGTGGTGCATGCTCTAGTTATCTCCAGCTTGGACTACTGCAATGTGCTCTACGTGGGGCTTCCTTTGCAGGTGACCCAAAAACTACAACTAATCCTGAATGTGGCAGCTAGACTGTTGACTGGGAGCAGCTGCTGAGGCCACATAACACCGGTCCTGAAAGATCTACATTGGGACCCAGTATACTTGAAGGAGTGTCTCCACCCCCATCGTTCAGCCCAGACCCTGAGATCCAGTGCCAAGGGCCTTCAGGCAGTTCCCTCATTGCAGGAAGTGAGGTTAGAGGGAACCAGACAGAGGGCCTTCTTGGTAGTGGCGCCCGCCCTGTGGAACACCCTCCCTTCAGATGTGAAGGAAATAAACAGCTATCCTATTTTTAAAAGACACCTGAAGGCAGCCCTGTTTAGGAAAGTTTTTATTATTTAATGCTGTATTGTTTTTAACACTCGATTGGAAGCTGCCCAGAGTGGCTGGAGAAACTCAGCCAGATGGGCAGGGTATAAATCATAAAATTATTATTATTATTATTATTATTATTATTATTATTATTATTATTAAAGTGACATCACAGGGTTGGTTTTGAGGATAAAATAGGGCATTCATTCTCTCTTGAGCTCCTTGGAAGGAAGGTGGAATATAGTAAGAAGACTTGCCTCATGGAGTTGTGATGAGGATAAAATGGGGGTAAACATGGTCCTTTTGTTGCCTCTTAAGGCCCTTCTACACTGGCCAATTATAGCTGTATAGTTGCTGTTTGATCTGATGTTGAGAGTTGTTAAAGGTAAAGGTACCCCTGCCCGTACGGGCCAGTCTTGACAGACTCTAGGGTTGTGCGCCCATCTCACTCAAAGAGGCCAGGGGCCAGCGCTGTCCGAAGACACTTCCGGGTCACGTGGCCAGCGTGACAAAGCCGCATCTGGCGAGCCAGAGCCACACACGGAAACGCCGTTTACCTTCCCGCTAGTAAGCGGTCCCTATTTATCTACTTGCACCCGAGAGTGCTTTCGAACTGCTAGGTTGGCAGGCGCTGGGACCGAACAGCGGGAGCGCACCCCGCCGCGGGGATTCGAACCGCCGACCTTACGATCGGCAAGCCCTAGGCGCTGAGGCTTTAACCCACAGCGCCACCTGCGTCCCCTTGAGAGTTATTAGGAGACCCCTATTTCTCCACAGAGTTTTAATTTCCAGAATTCCCTGCAAAGAAAGATTGACTGTTAAACCACTCTAGGAACTCTGCAGATCTGTTAAGGGAATAGGGGGGTCTCCTAAAAACTCTCAGTACCCTTAACAAACTACAGTACCCAGGATGCTTTGGGGGAGGTCATGACTGTTTAAAATGGTAATCATAGTGCTTTAAATGTAAGTTTTTATTTGGCAAGAGTAGGTACAAGTAAGTTTCAAAAACAGCCCTTATCACAGGTCCCTATAAGGGCTTGTAATGAGCGAAAGAAAATTATTGTCAAAGTGCATAATAGCTGCTCCTTCCAAACAACTGTAACATGTTAGCGTGAAGTGACAAAAAGATATTAGGGGAATGGTACCAGTGCCTCGGGCATCACTGTATTTGTCTGTCAGAGTTTCCATTATAAGCTTTACCTTAAGTCAGGCAAATAATTCACCTTGGGGCAAAACATGGGTTTCAAGCCAGAAATAATGTGTGGTAGCATGTTTTAAAATAGATTTACACAGTTGATACCAACTTAACCATAACAACTTCAAGCATTTATAGAGCACTTTTAAGAGTTCAATGTGCTTCACATACATAATCCTTACAATAACTCTGTGATACAGATCTGTATCATTAACTGTGCACTGTAGATGGGATGCAAGTGGACTGAGACTGATAAAATGACTTGCCTATAGCCAGTGGAGTTCATTGGGGTGAATGAAGCACTGCCCTGTCAACCTCAACCAGTCCTGAGTCTGCATTCCTACTTAAAACCAATCAAATGGGTGACCCTGCCTGTCAGCTTCCACCTCCTTCCTGCAACTCACCTGGAAGAAGAATGGGGCAAAACTACAATTAGTTGGCTATGGCTCTCATCAGCCCTACAAGTCTCCAAAACATATTGATGAGCTTGAACATGTGCAGAGGAGGGTAACCAAGATTATCAAGAGTCTGGAAACCAAGCCTTATTAGGAACAGTTGAGGGAGCTGGGTATGTTTAGCCTGGAAAAGAGAAGATTGTGAAGAGATAGGATCGCCATCTTTAAATATCTAAAGGGCTGTCACATGGAAGATGGAACAAGCTACAAGTTACAAGAAAGGAGATTCTAACTAAACATCAGGAAGAACTTTCAGACATTAAGAGCTGTTGTACAGTGGAACAGACACCCTCATAAGGTTGTAGGGTCTCCTTCCTTGGAGGTTTTTAAGCAGAGGTTGGATGGTCATCTGTCATAGATGCTTTAGCTGAGATTCCTGCATTGCAGGTGGTTGGACTATCTTTTTCTGTGGCAATCACTCATAGCTGAGAAAGATTGTCTTCATGAACACGGTCTTAACAGTGAGTCTGTAACTGTGGAGTCCAGTTCTGGATCCATATGTCCTTCCATGGTGGGGACCTAGGTTTCCAGGCAGGAGTTGATCACAGTGAGGGTTTGTCAAGTGCACCTTCCTCTTAGCATGTTTCTCCCTTTTGTCCTGAGTTCGAGCATCTTCAAAGCTCATGACACCTTTGGTAAAGGCTGTTCTCCAATTGGAGTGCTTGCAGATCAGTGTTTACCAGATGTCGGGGTTTATACTACTTTTTTTAGATTTGCCTTGAGACAGTCTTTAAACCTCTTTTGTTGACCACCAGCATTTCCATTTTAAAGTTCAGAATAGAGTAGCTGCTTTGGAAGACGATCATCAGGCATCCGCACAACATGACCAGTCCAACAAAGTTGATGTTGAAGAATCATTTTGACACTGGTGATTTTTGCTTCTTCCAGTACACTGGCATTATTTCGCCTGTCTTCCCAAGTGATGTGTAAAAAATTTTGGAGACACTATTGATGGAATATTTAAAGGAGCTGGAGATGGTGTTTATAAATGGTCCATGTTTCACAGGTTGGTAGTATGATAGCTTTGTAGTAAGGTTGGTAGTATGATAGCTTTGTAAACAAGTATTTTTGTTTCCCTGCAATTGTCCTGGTCCTCAAACACTCTGCACTTCAGTCGGGACAAAGCTGCACTCACAGAGCTCAGACAATGCTGGATTTTGGCATCGATGTCAGCTCTTATGGAAAGATAACTGCCAAGATAGAAGTGATCAACTATATGACCCTTTGGGCCCTTCCAACTCTACAGTTCTATGATTCTATGATAGATGAATTTGTTTATCCTTATTTATAAATGTGTTTATATGCTGTGTTCTTGCAAAACATTAGAGCAGAAAACATATAAAAACAATACTGAGCAATCATTCAAGTGATTAGCTGCTCAAAAGTTATTTGAAAAATATTCGCAATCAAAGCTGGCCCTAACATTAGGCAAATTGAGGCAACTGCCTCTTGTGGCAGATGATGGGAGGCAGCAGCAATATACCCAAGTTGTTCCTCTTAGGGTTGACATCCATTTCCCAATGTTACCTGACACCTCTCCTGGGGCCCCTAATCTGGCATAATGCCTCAGGTGTGGTAGAAGATGTTTTTCCTATCACCAGTGTTGAAGTGAGACTAAGCCAGCCAGCCAGCTTCTGTATGTGGATTGGGAAGAAGGCACCATCTTGTACTTCTCCTCAAGTAGCAAAATGCCTTGGGCTGGCTCTGACTGCACTTAACTTGCCTCACTCATTTCAAAAGTAGCCTGCGGCATTTGGCTGAAACTGACTGCAGCTCATTTCTCCAATCAGTGGCCTCAGAGTGGCAAATTTGTATCTTCACCTGCTGGAGTCCAGTTCAAGCCTTCTGCTGCCTGACTCTAGAGTCCATGTGCGCCATTCCCTCACACTGTCCTTTAGGGCTACATTACACCTCTTTTGTCTTGCTGTCCACCAAGATTTCCTCTGACTGCTTAGGTCAGGTAAAGTTTATGACACCTGCAACGTTGTCATAACAACTCAGCCTGACAGTGTCGCTTGCTGTGGTATGCAACGGCAACTTTCCCTGCTTTGAAAAAATGTTTTCCAGCTGCCCTCTAACTAACAGCTGTCAAAGTCTTGTTATACCTACAGGGTAAGGTTTATGCTACGTACAATGTGAGACATGTACTTTCAACAGTGACTGCAGAGCGATTATGGAACGATTCTACATGGTAGTGCTACCAAGGAGACCTGTTCTGATTTTTTTTAAGCCTTCATTTTATTTATTTATTTGTTAACAATCTCACCAGCGACTGCAGCTGAAAAACGAGTGTTATGCCAGAAATGTTATGCCAAGGAGTAACATAAAATAGCAGCCTCCAGTGGTAGTAGTGATTTTTTTTGTTTTTTTAAGGACAAAATATATTTATGGAGGATTTGTTTCTCTGTGACTAATGCCCAGGACAGAACTGGTGTCCTTATCTGAAACAGAATAACTCCAATGCTGGCTATAAGGAAACAATGAGAACTAGTTGCAGCAGTGCCATTGGGGCAGGGATTTGGGTTAGAATGGCAAGGTTTATCCTGTTTTGCCAGGGCTTTGAACTTGCTGGGGAAGTGAAAGCAAGAAACAGATCAAGTTAAGTACAAGCAAATGTTCGGGTTAGTCATCTCTAGATAGTCAGGACCCTGCACAGCTCCCAGTAGCCTGCCTAGGTCATCTCAGCAATGAGCTCAGGCCTTTGGGGGCCTTCTTTAGGCTGGCAAGCTCAACTCATCTCCTTAGTGGTAAAACATCTGCTTCACATGAAGAAGGTCCCAGGTCAGTTGCTGGCATCTCCAGCATAATGTCCATAGTGCTGAGCAAGTATTTCTAAGTGTTCGACAGCGTCCTGCATTCTTATGTTTTTGGCCTGCTTTCCTCCAGGATCCCATGAAGCCTGAGAGCCTGATTGGCCAATGATACCAGGCCAATGAAATAGATTTACAGTGGTACCTTGGGTTACAGATGCTTCAGGTTACAGACACTTCAGGTTACAGACTCTGCTAACCCAGAAATAGTATCTCGGGTTAAGAACTTTGCTTCAGGATGAGAACAGAAATCTTGCGGTGGCACAGCAGCAGCGGGAGGCCCCATTAAGTAAAGTGGTACCTCAGGTTAAGAACAGACCTCCAGAACGAATTAAGTTCTAAACCTGAGGTACCACTGTATTGAAAGAAGGTAAGGAAGTTTATTGAAGATAGATAAGGCAGAGTCCAATCAAGAAACCAATGAGATGATCCACTAACAAGAAACAAACAGAGCAGTTCCTTGTAGTCTCTCCCTGCCCCCCATTATTATTATTTTTACACTTCTTTGCACACAGAAGTATCTATCCCATTTTCAAGGCAGTTGCCACAGTTCTTCAGCCAAGATTGAGGTTCTATTTTGCAGAAACAAGACAGTAGAATGGTATGCTCCCAAGATTGAAGTAGCCCTTGTGGAAAAAAATGGTCACAAAGCAAAGGAAGGGGGCAGTTAGAGTAGACCAGGGATGTGGATCGCTTTTTCCAGCCAGAAAGTCACATTCCCTCATGGGCAACCTTCTGGGCGCCATGACCAGAGCCAAAAAAGCACAGACACATCTCTCCATCCAGGCATGTAAGAGGTATTATCACAGCTCAAGGACACATTTCAGTCAGGCAAAAACATCCAAGGAAGGGGTGGAGCAGGACTAGTGAGGTGTGCAGCATGTGAAGGGATGTAATCTGGATAGAATACTGAGGGTCAGATAAGGGACACCTGAAGGGTTGCATTTCACTCCTGGCCTGGAGGTTCCTCACCTATGGATTAGACTTATAAATAACTACAAAGTTTTCTCTAGCCATAAATTCAGCAGCATGTATTGTAAGGAGCATTAAACATAGAGCAATACCATCAGCGTATGTTTCAGTAAATACTTAACATCTTTAATGCTTCAGTTTCCCAGTAGGGCTGTCTCTAAATTCTATTCTGTATCTATCTATCAACTATCTATCATCTATCTATCATCTTCTGCAATGTTAAATTGATTAATCCATTGGATTAATGGATTAAAATTAATCAGTGAAAAGGTTCCCCCAGTTAATGGTGCTATTAAAAAAATCTCCAAAATAAATGCTTCAGATGGCAGGCAGAATTGTAAAAGCTGCATTTTTCTCTATTCTTACACAAAGGAAGGGATGACACATGTGTGAATTGTCTAAAAGCAAAGAATACCTCTTCCTTCAGATGTATTGTTTTTACACATATCTAAATTTAATCAATTAATTGGTCATTTAATCATAACAACTTAGGGAGCTACCTTATACCAAGTGAGATCATTGATCTGTCTGACTGCCATTGAATCTCCTGGATTTCAGACAGGGACGTTTTCCAGACTTTTGTGGTGATGCCAGGAGTTTAACCAGGGACTTCTTGTGTGCAAAGCATGCATTCTATTTTTAAGATACAGCCCATTGCTAATTCTCTCCCTGCAATGCGTATTTGTTTAAACCATATTAATCAGGTTGCAATGTATGCACACACACACAGATAGAGACACATATATTTCCTCAAATTCTCGATAGTTTGGGCTTACACCGTAGATTGTTGTATCACTTACAAATGAAACACCCAGCTGTCATCTGTGAACATTACCAACCAATGCAGTTTCCTGACAAAGGTATAGCCAAATAGGTGTGATCCAATAGGAAACAGCAGGAAGTCGTTTGAGCAGATGGTCACCAGGCTTGTCATACAAGAGTCCATGTTTGTTCACTGGCAGAGATCCCAACTATATGAATGTCAAACAGCTGTCCACCCTGAGGTTGGTATGTGCACATTTTGTCAGAGGAAGAAGATACTAGCTTTCTGAAATTCATATTCCTGTAGCCAAATGTATCGATGGCTGTTTGAACAGGAGATATCCATTTTCATGTATTTCACAGAAATATATTGGAACTGGGGGAAAATAAGGTGAGGGGTTGCTAATCTCACATATCTAAATGGTTATGTGATAGTTTTTAAATTGCAAATGTATCATTTCAATGTGTTTTTACTCTATTCTGAAACCAGGAATGACAATTGTGTCATTTTCTATAACTATATCCACAGAATGGGAGGGGGCAGGCTCCCCAATGACATGTTCTATGGTGTGTTTGGGGAGGGTGGGGAGCTGGCTTCAGGCACGGGAACTGTGGGCAGAGCACTTCTGTACTTCAAAGATGTTTGCAAATGTGACATGAAGACTGGTAACATTAACCCCCACCCTGTGGGGTATCCCTTGCATACGACTGCAGTGCCTGAAGACAGCCAGGCCATGCATCCATAGCATTGACCAGAAGAGGAAGGACCACTGGTAGGAGCACAGAGAGAAGAAACTCCTTGGTGCTTCTGCATCAGCACAACCAGATACCTTCATCTGCCCCAACTGCAACAACACATGTCACTCCTGTATCGGTCTCTATAGTCACTGCGGGAGCTGTAACCTTCCAACAGTTTGACTTCACCCCCAAAGGCACATTCCTCCATTGTCTCCTGAGACAGACGGATGCTAACAAAAAGAAGATCAATTAGATTACAAAATTTTCACAGCAGTAATGGTCAATAGACTGAAAACATTTATCGGGAAATACATTCATCTGGATCAAGCTGGGTTTGCCCTGGGGCATAAAATCACAGACTCAATTAGGAAATTATTAATCATAGTATACCATAGTAAAGAGACTACGTCACCAAGAACACGTTTATCATTAGATATATTTAAAGGATTTGACTGCATGGAACCAAAAGTATTTAATCAGGGTGATTAAAAAAATGATTTGGCCATAAATTTGTCAGGAAAAAATGGAAAATGTTTATGATATTATGTATGGTACAATTAGGATAAATTATACAGATTCAGAAATATGTCGGTTTAGCCGTGGGACAAAACAAGGTATCCCATTATCACCTTTATTGTTGTTGTGCTTACTTTCCTTTTTGTGGTGGCTGAAGGTTGTTTGTGAATGTTCTTTCTTTCATTCTGTAAACCATCTCACCAGTAGTCTGTACTTGACACTGTCCCAAATTTCAAGTAAAACCCAAAGTAAGGCATCATGCGATCACTCCTTCCTGAAGCTTCTTTAGATCAGACCAGCAATGGAGGTTCCAAACTGTTGGACACAAGGGCCACATTCTGTTCATACATTTAAACCACTATGATACTGTAAACGGTCATGGTATCCCTCAGAGAATTCTGGGATCCTAAGTTTGTTAAGGGTGCTATGAATTGTTAAGGTACCTCCTATTCATCTCCCAGAGCTAAAATTTCCAGAGTGATTTAGCAATCTCACAGGGTCACTGTAGCTCTTTGAGAAGGATTGAGACCTCCTCTTGGTGCTCTTAACAAACTATAGCTCTTCTCTGGAAGAAGTCACCACTGATAAGTTGAGGTGGTAAGGCAGGCTTCCTCAACCTTGGCCCCCCAGATGTTCTGGGCAGCTTTCAACAAAATATTAAAATACAGTAATGCATGAAACATTACAATACAAATGCATACAACTCCCATGATCCCTAGCTAGCAGGTCCAGTAGTCAGGGATGCTGGGAATTGTAGTCTCAAAACATCTGGTTGAGGAAGCCTGTGGTAAGGTATATCTCCTGCCCTCATTATTAATATTCAGGAGAAAGTTGAAAGCATCCCTGTAGCCCAGCTGGAATATTTGGTAGCTGGAATATAATACTATTCTGGGCCATCTTAAAATCATTACTGTAGTTGTGAGGGTATGGAACTGGGTTTTAGAATTAGAATTAGAATTAGAATTAGAAATTTATTTGTCATTGTCCGTATATACACAGTATACACAACAACGAAAATCAAACACCCACCCAAAGACCGGATTCACATACACATTTGCACGTACCTCCAACACTCTCATCCCATTCAGACATAATCTATAAATCATACATAATCCAGAATATAACATAACCTATTAAAGGCATAACATAACCTAACCCTATCTCATTCCTTCCTACTCCCTGCTTGCTATTTCTTACAACTGGCCCTGAGATCATTATTTAGTACAATCAGAGCTCTTGGATAGAAACTATTCAGAAGGCGTGTGGTTTGTGTTTTCATTGTCCTATATCTTCTGCCCGAAGGCAACAGTTCAAAGAAGTTGTGAGCAGGATGGGTGGGATCTCTCAGGATATTGTGTGACTTCTTCAAAGTGCGAGACGTGAAGATCTCATCCAGAGTTGGTAGCTGGAGCCCAATAACATTCTGGGCAATTTTAGTTATTCTCAGTAAAGCTTTTTTATCCATTTCAGAGCTACTTCCATACCACGATAATATACTGTAAGTTAAGACACTCTCGATGGTACTGTGATAATAGGACCGGAGTAGGTGCTGAGATAGATTCAGTCCCCTGAGCATTCTCAGGAAATACAACCTCCCCTGCACCTTCCTCACAACCATGTTAATATTTGCAGTCCATGAGAGGTCCCTCTCCACCTCCTCGCCATTTATGTGCAATGGTAAAAATACACTTTTCTTTCTCCTAAAATCAACTATGAGTTCTTTGGTTTTTTTGGTGTTAAGCATAAGATTGTTTTCTTTACACCATTGAATTAACCCCTGTACTTCTTTTCTATAAGCAGTCTCATCGTTCTCACTAATGAGCCCACCACTGTTGTATCATCCGCAAATTTGATGATTGTGTTGGACTTATACAGTGGGGTGCAATCAGATGTGTACAGGGAATAGAGAAAGGGACTTAGCACACATCCCTGAGGGGCTCCTGTGCCTAATACTAGGGTAGAAGAATAGTAAGGTCCCATTCTCACTGTCTGCGGCCTGTCAGTCAGGAAATCCCTTACCCACAGACAGATCTTCTGATGTATACCCAAATTGATCATTTTAAGAAATAACCTGTCTGGCAAAATTGTATTGAAGGCAGAACTGTAGTCCACAAACAACAGCCTTGCGTAGGTTCCCTGTCGTTCTAAATGACTCAGTACAGTGTGGACAACGATGGAAATGCCTTTTCAACACTTTAAATTGTTTTTAAACAGGTGTGTGTGTGTGTGTGTGTGTGTGTGTGTGTGTGTGAATAACTTGTTTTACTGTTTTCTTGTTTGCTGTCCAGGGCTCCTTTGGAAGGGTGGATGGAATAGAAACCTAATTAATAAGCAAACAACTCATTAGATTCCTGGCCCTGATGTATGACTTGGGTTCCTGTATAGTTATCTCCTTTGTCATCTCTTCCTGACAGTTCTCATCTCACACCAACCATGGACTGATCCCCTGATGTGAACAAGAGCTTGAAGTAAATTCATCAGTGTTTATCCCAGAATATCATACCATTTAAAAGTTTCTTAGGACCCCTAGAGACTGATTATTATTTTTAAAATAGGTGTATTCAGAAATGTTTCCTTGGCTGCATTCTAACATGGGGTTTATTGCAATAGTTTTATTCGCCTGGATGCTAGTGCATCTGTCCCAATTTCTAACATTATTTTTTACACTGCAGTACCTGTTGCATTATAGAACTGTGGCTTTTAAAAATCAATATACCACTATGCCACACTAAATTTTAAAAGGCAGGAAATAACTCCATGCCAAGATATGGCCACACATTTCATCACATGAAATTACAACACAAAACTTCCATGATTTTCCGAGTTAACAGTGTTGCAAACAGATTGTTTCTGGAAACAATTAATATGGAAATGGGCACTAAATGTCCACTAGGCCACATTTGTGTTGTTATAAACATAAAAAGTAAAGGTAAAGGGACCCCTGACCATTAGGTCCAGTCGTGACCGACTCTGGCGTTGTGGTGCTCATCTTGCTTTACTGGCCGAGGGAGCCGGCGTACAGCTTCCAGTTCATGTGGCCAGCATGACTAAGCCACTTCTGGTGAACCAGAGCAGCGCACGGAAACGCTGCTTACCTTCCTGCCGGAGTGGTACCTATTTATCTACTTGCACTTTGACATGCTTTTGAAATGCTAGGTTGGCAGGAGTGGGGACCGAGCAATGGGAGCTCACCTCGTCGTGGGGATTTGAACCACTGACCTTATGATTGGCAAGTCCTAGGCTCTGTGGTCTAACCCACAGTGCCACCCACGTCCCGTTATAAACATATACATATATAAATGAAATTTGGAAATTATTGGGTAAGAACATGCTAGCAAAATTGAATAAAGTACTCCCTGAATGCAGCCCAACATTGTCTTTGCGTGCCTTCATACCATACTCTGGGACTTTGTTTTCATTTTTGCAAACTATATAGCTTTGTTGGAGCATTAACTGCTATTTCTCTTCTCCTCTCTTGCTCTCCCCGGGAAGGGAGCCAACAGTGATCTGAGGTTTGTTTTTTAAGTACTGGCTCACTAATGTAAAGGCATTGGAAGTACAGAGCCCGTCATCCCCATCTGTCTGATATTACTTCACATGGCCGTGGCCATATTGAGCATATTGAACTAATTCCAAGGCTGTGTTTGCCTGTCAAATTACCTGCCTTCTTATATAACCCCCATCCCTTCACCACAGCTTTTTGCTTCCTAATGCAAGGCATTTATTTTCCTTGACAACTTTTTTCATTGGCTTTGGCCTAAATGGAGAACAAGGATGAGCTTGGCTCACTCCATTCTCTAAGTAATCATTTTTTAATTACACCAGAGGTGGGATCATCTGCAGCAATTACTGAAAAGATGTCAGCTCTCAGATAATGGAGTAAAACATTAGTTGAACAAGACCAACTTGGGTTTCCTGCCTTCCAGACATTGGCTACACTTGTTTCTGCAGGCAATTGGCATCATCTTGAATGCTACCTCATCTACATACCATAGCTGGCTTCAGTCTTTGGGGAAATGTTTCATCTGCCATTACCCACTCTCTTGTGTGTGTTTGAAATGCCCTTTTCCTTTCAAAGGAAAGACTACATAAGCAGTTGAATTAGAAGTGGTTAATACTACATTTTCAAACATTGTACTTCCCCAGGGTTTCTGCATCAATTACTTGTCAGGGAAAGTTGTTGACATTTGTAGGGTTGGGGGAGTGACATGAGTGGGATTTCCCTGATTAATACATCAGAGGATGACATTATATATTGAGTCAAATGGGACTACTTGACCCATAATTTTCCAGTCCCCGTTTTCGTAAGCTTCTGGTGGGCCCTTCTTAGAAAAAGGTGCTGGACCACATGAATATTTGCTCTGACCTGTCAGAAGATAGCAAGGTCCCTCATCTGACTTTGAGGGAGTTGGCAAGACCCCGATTCACCTCAGTTTGTCTCATTTCCCAGCCAAAACTAGAGCTGATGCATAACTGTTCTATCAGAATTGTGGCTAGTAGCCAGTGATAAGCCTTATCCTTCCTGAACTTGTCTAATTCCCTTTAAAAGTTATCCAGTTGGTGTCCCTCACTACATCCATGTGATGTGTGAATTCTGACCTGAATATCCCTCTACTCAGTGTCACTGGATGAAACACCTATACAATGTCTCCCCTCTTATTCACAATTTTTCTAAGCTAAAAAATAAAAAGCCTCAAATGTAGCCACTTTTTGTCATAAACTTTGCAGATTAGTTGGAAAACACACACAGTAGCAGCAGCGTATGTGAAACCTCTTTTTAATTAAAAAGCTGCCACATAACTCTGAAAAATTCTCCTTTTGATCATCAGTTGGGCTTTGTCTTTTGAATGGAATCTTAAAAAAAAAAAAATCTTGGAGAGCTTTCCTTTCAGCTGTGGAAGCCTATTTTTAATATTGGGGTAGAGTTCAGCTGTAACTCTGAACTTCGGTATAACAGGTAAGGGGAAGCCAGAGTTCTTGCAGAGTGAAGAGAGCATAACATCTGCCTTTGTCCCAGAGAGTTAGGTGCAAACCTTCAGATGGTGATATTTCAAGGCCGAGCTGAGCTATGCAGCTTATTAAGGCACATGAAAGATGCTAAAACTAAGGCAGTTCACAGGGAAGTTTCAAAAGGAGACTGCGGGCATCTAGTGATCTATTTGCTGAATGCACCAGCTTCTCATCTCCTTAAGACTGCCATTTAAATTCAACTGAGGTCAGGCTAGGGTCTTGAATCCTGGAAGCAAAACTTCTCTGCAGTTCAGCATGACTGTAAGATGAAGCGTGCGTGCACACACACACACAAAAAAAATTGCCATCGGTTTGGTGAAGAAGTTCCAGTCTTGAGCTCCCCGTGGGCCACTGTTTTACTGTTAAAAAATTCTGGAAGAACAAAATGAAGATATTTTCTGCATTGATGTGTCTAAAAGAAGAGGACGCACACCTTGCTTTCAGTCAAGACCTTGGAGGTAGAGATAAAATAATGTCTTCAGAAATAGGTTGCTGAAGTTGGCAAACGTTTAGACAAGCAACTGAATTTGTCAAATTGGCTGTTGGGTGGACTGTGGACTTGTGATTTCTTTGGCACCCCTCAGGTGTTCATTTGGTTTTTGCTCATGCTTAGCACAGGACGCTAAGAACATAAATAACCTGCTGAGTCAGGCCACTGGCATCTTGTTCTCACAGTGGCCAACCAGATGTCTATGGGAAGCCCAAAACCATGGACCTGAGTTCAATAGTATTCTCCAAGCTTGTGCTTCCCAGCATCTGGCATTCAGATGCAAACTGCCTCTGATAGTAGAGATATAGGACACAGCCATCCTGTTCACCTCTGATGACTTTTCACACATGCATGTATTTAGCTCTTCACAACTCAGAGCTTAATTCATTTCATCCAAATGTGTGAAGTCTCTCTGTTGGACTACATGGCTAAACTGATTAATTAGCTGAGAGGGAAGATAGGACTGAAAGAGGAAATGTTTCTTCACACAGTGTATCTCACCATTTATGGAATTTTTCAGCCACTGCAGATTGCAGTGCTTGGCTGCCAGCTTTGGAATGTGTTCAGGCAAATTTATGCATTATAATTCTATCTTACTTCTATCTAAAGTACAGATTTGCAGCTTTTGAATCCATAAATATAAAATGCCATATGCAAATGACATGCTAACATGCACTCTATTTTGTCCTTCTTTTGGGGCAACTTGCAAGTGGCCACCCTAAATCTAGGAGCCTCTCATATGCAAGCTGCAGTTATACAAGTCCAGACACTATGGACACATTCACACCATACATTTAAAGCATTCTGATACTTTTTAAATAGTCACGGCTCTTCCTAAATAATCCCGGGAAGTATAATTTGTTAAGGATGCTGAGAGATGTTAGCAAGTGCCTATTCCCCACACAGAGCTACAATTCCCAGAGCAATTAAGTATCTCTCCTTGGACTAGTATGTAAGGAGGCAGGTGCTGTAGGTGGGGGCATACTAGCAGGGGGCACACTGAGGTTGGTGGGGCAGTGCCTCATTTACCCAAGTAGACAAGCTTCCCCTCTGTTCTTGTATACGCATTGATTTGAAGCCAGTGTGTTTTGATGGCGAGCAGGGGGCAGTGCTCCAGGTTATTTCCTGTCAACCTAACTGACAGCTTCTGAGAGGGAGAAGAAGGGGGTGGGAATGCAGGAAAGGCATATGCAACCTGCCTCTTAATAATATCTTCTTCTTTTGTAGCCTAGACAAGTATCATGCTGTAGTATACTAACTTTGCATCCCTGGAGAGCTATTATCAGATCTTATTGAGGAGCAGGGAACAAGCAAAAATGTATTTGGACTCATCCTAGCATGGTTCATATCACAAATATGCCACTCAATTGCACACGCATCAGTGGCACTGGCAGTCAGCTCAAACAAATCAGGAGTCTGGGAGAGAGGGGGGGAAATCACATGTTTTGCAGTGGAGAAAGGAGGGATTTTCTGGTCTTTTGAATGTCATAGAACAGCTGCACTAAGTTTGGAACTGACCATTGTCCTCTTCAGGTGCTGTAACATTGCAAGGGTGTAGTAGGAGAAACATACTAAGGATGCCACCCCTGACCTGTCCACCTTGCTGTGCTGAGCAGCAAGATTTGAAGGAGATGTATAAGTATGGATGGAATCTGTTTTAAACTGATAAGTACACAGAATTTGGTCATCCCATCTGGTCAAGTTTTGCCCATGTAGGGCATCTTGCATCAAGCATCTGCATGTTTAAGATGCACGTTCACAATCTTATTTGCTTTTTTAAAAATAAAATAAAAATAAAAGCTCCTCCGCCTCCTCCTCTTCCTCCCCCTCCCCCTCCTCCTCCACTTACATACACTTCATCTTAATGTCCTGGGCCATGTGAGAACAATATGAAAAAGCAAGAATAAAATTAGTTAAGACAATTTTAAACATTTTTTTAAAAAAACACCCCTTTGCATGTGACAGCACTCCTTAGTAATCCCCGGCCTGTAAGTAAGTCAATAAGCCACATGGAATCATAGAACTGTAGAGTCAGAAGGGACACCAAGGGTCATCTAGTCCCACCCCCTGCAATGCAGGAAAGCATGCATGACAGATGGCCATCCAACCTCTGCTTAATAACCTCCAAGGAAGGAAAGTCCACAATTTCTTGAGGGAGACTGTTCCACTGTCGAACAGCTCATACTTTCAGAAAGCTTTTCCTGATGTTTAGTTGGGATTTCATTTGGTCAAGTCCACAGGTAGTATCTTTTTCCTCTCCCCGATTCTGACAAGACTCACAGGCCTTAAGTTCACTAAAGCTGGTAGGGAGGGGTGTGCAGGTGGATTTGCTGGCCTCTCTCATATCTGTGCTCCTTAATGGCTGAGACAAAAAGTAGTCAAATTATATGTTTTGCACATATAAAAAAGTCAAGCCCTGCCTAGTAGTATATTAATGAAGCATTATTCCATAAGTATTAAACATAAATATTTCTAATGCAGTTATATGTGTTGTGTGCAGGACTATCCCAAGACAGTTTAGCACCTGAAGTAGACCTCCCAAATGATGCCCCCCTCCTTGCCAAGGTGAGGGGAGATTTACATCAGGAACACGGGGGGGGGGGGGAGAAAGATTGACATTGGGATTTCCTGCCCCACTGAATCCTGCCACCTCAGGCACTTGCTTCACCTTGCCTCATGGGTGGACCAGTCCTGGTTGTATGATTCTGCTTATGTCCTCTTTACTTTAGGAAACCTGGAGTGCATATGTCTACAATATGCACAAAACTACTGTATGTATAATAATGTGTATAATGTTGCATATGGTATGCAAGAATTGTTCAAATTTTTAGCGGAACCAGAAAAGTAACAATTCACTTCTCTTTGAGATTGAGGACTGATATGGGATTTAGGAAACAATAAAGAGACTAAGCTCAACATTAAGATTTTTTAAAAAGGAAACTATATTCTACTTGCAATAATATTCTCCTGAATGCACTTACAGCCCTGTCCATAATTGAGACACCTCAGTCACACTAGGTTCATGATCACAGGATGGTCTGTAAAGCATATCCAGACAAGCATACTTACAAGCCCCCTTCAGACCTCATGACAAGATTGGGGAGTGAGGAGTGGCTGGAGACTTACAAACAATGCTAATAGCATCTGAGGAGGGCTCCTCTGTTGAAAAGACATCCATAGATAAACTAAAGGTCAGCATATGTCAGTGTCAAAGTATTGCATGAAGCATTTGCCCTATCTGTCCTGCTTTGGTGACAAGCACAGTATGTATGGAAGCGAAAGTTGGACCATAAAGAAGGTTGATCGCCGAAGACTTGATGCTTTTGAATTATGGTGCTGGAGGAGACTCTTGAGAGTCCCATGGACTGCAAGAAGATCAAACCTATCCATTCTGAAGGAAATCAGCCCTGAGTGCTCACTGGAAGGCAGATCGTGAAGCTGAGGCTCCAATACTTTGGCCGCCTCATGAGAAGAGAAGACTCCCTGGAAAAGACCCTGATGTTGGGAAAGATGGAGGGCACAAGGAGAAGGGGACGACAGAGGGCGAGATAGTTGGATAGTGTTCTTGAAGCTACCAGCATGAGTTTGACCAAACTGCGGGAAGCAGTGGAAGACAGAAGTGCCTGGTGTGCTCTGGTCCATAGGGTCACGAAGAGTCAGACATGACTAAACGACTAAACAACAACAACGGTATGTATTTGAGCTAGAATGACATGGGTATGGCTTGGCGCAGGGATGAGGACTCTGTGGCATACAAGGTTTTGTCAGACTTTAACTCTCATCAGTTCCAACCAGCATGGCCAATGCCAAGGTATGATGGGAGATTCAGTCCAGCAACTCCTGAAGGACCAGAGCTTCCTTACATAATGGTGTGTAGCATGAGAATTACTGGTTTTTCCATTGCCCCCATCTTTTCTGAAATTAAGCACAATTCTGACATTCAGTAATATAAGCAACAGGGGGAAAAGAATGCTTGACAATGCTGACAGTCCTGTTCATGAAAACTCTTCTAATTTATGAGCTGGGTGGGGAGAGAATTAGGCATCTTCATTATGGCTTTGTCACGCTTTTCTCTCTCAATGCAATCAAAGCAGGGAAACAAACAGTAGTATCTGATGATTATAGCAATGCATGGTAAACTGATGTTTTGCCACTGATTGAGCCATCAATTGACGATGGGGGCCATCGTGGAGAAGCCTTGCTGGCACCCCTGCTGTGGAGATGAATGGAAAATGTGAAGCATAAGGATACATTTCTGGCTTCTCTTGTTCAAGTCCCATTCGTTAAGTGGCAGGGTTTTCACAGGAGATGGCCCAAGCAGATTGTTCCAAATCATCATTGGTGCAAATGGTGGAGTTTACATATGATCTAATCATTTTCTCATATATATGTGCGTGTCTGTGTGTCTGTGTGTCTGTGTAATTAATAGTTTATTTACAGGAAATTATAAAGCAATTGTGGATTCTGGGACAGACAGTAACCACATTATTGATGCTGTTTATACATTTAGCATTACTTAGCTTTTGGTGTATTATTGATAAATTAAATTATGTAAACTGGAAAGTATATTCCAAAGCTTTAAAGGTTGTCGTGTTTGGGCCACTCTGTATGCTGCAGCATTGCCCTCATTGGCTTCTCTTCAGTGATAAGAACTGTTCTGCTGGATCAGACCAAGGACCTCCCAGATTGCTGGTTGGGGGGAGGGCGGCATTCTTCAACATCCATGCCAAGGCAACTGGCTCTGCAGTGGCTCAGGTCTTCACGGCTGCAAAGATGACCATGTGAATGTCCCAACATGTCACAGGCCCAAAACATGTAGTAGGCAACACTCTGGATCCCATTTCTTCAAGGTGATCTGAAAGTTGGGGATATTTACATCATTCCCTTGTCATAGTTACATCAGTTTGTGTAGAGATTTAGGCTCTCAACACGTTTTACTGTGCAGAGGCACAGGACCTGCTAGAGTGGTACACCCTGAGAGGCTGATGTATCCAATGATTTTTCAGCCATAGCTGTCAACTCCCCCCCCCCCTTTTAAAGGGAAATTCCCTTATTCCGAATAGGATTCCTCGCAAGAAAAGGGAAAAGTTGACAGCTATGTTATCAGATGATATGACAGGTGCTGTTCTCTAAGCTCTAGCCAACCTCTGAAACATCCAAATGGTTTGGGTTTTTATTTTATTTTTTAAAAGTAGTAATAATTTATTAAGGTAAAGGGACCCCTTACCATTAGGTCCAGTCATGACCGACTCTGGGGTTGCGGCGCTCATCTCGCTTTACTGGCTAAGGGAGCTGGCGTACAACTTCTGGGTCATGTGGCCAGCATGACTAAGCCGCTTCTGGAGAACCAGAGCAGCGCACGGAAATGCCGTTTACCTTCCCGCCGGAGCGGTACCTATTTATCTACTCGCACTTCGATGTGCTTTCAAACTGCTAGGTTGGCAGGAGCAGGGACCGAGCAACGGGTGCTCACCCTGTGGCGGGGATTTGAACCGCCGAGCTTCTGATCAGCCAGTCCTAGGCTCTGTGGTTTAACCCACAGTGCCACCTTACCCAAAAGAGCACAAAAAGATACCCTGCGCACCCCTCCCTGCCCCTCTACTGCCAAATTCTTTATACATTTTCTTACAGGAGCTATTTCAGCTGTAAGGTGTTCAAAAAGAATTTTCCCTTGAAATTCTGGTCTTAGTCCACTGCACATTTGATTCCCTGGTGTACTCCAGAGTTTAGGATGAGGAAATAAGCTGGGAGATGGCTGAAATGCAATGGAGGAAAACTCCAGTCGAACGCAATCAAACACAGGTGGGGGCTGGCAGCAGTGGAGGAAGCCGCTCAGGCACCTGGGGCAGTGTGCCCAGGGGAGGCGCAAGCCACCCATAGTGGTAGGGTGCACCACGGGGCCTTCGGAGTCTGCCTGCCTCCTCCCACTCCCATACAGCTGGGGGGGGAGGCAGCGGGTGGACCGTTTGCAGGCCCTGCGGTGAGTACCGCCTGGCATTTTGTCACCCCCCTCAGTGGTGACACCCGGGGTGACTCGCACCCACTGTACCCCACGTCCTCTGCCCCTGGAGGCTCAGTATCAAGCCTACCTAGTGTTGGTGAAGGAAGGAAAGAAGGCATACTTTAATGCCTCTGTTGCATCCTCATTGTGACATCCAGCTGGAGCTTTTCTGGGTAGTGTAGGACATTTTACAGTCTGGCCCAAAGGAGGAGGCAGAACCAACAGTAGCTCACCATGACTTGTTTGCAAATCATTTTAGGATAAAATCACTTGCATCCACCATGACCTTGACTCCACTGTTACAGCAAATAAATTTCAAGAAGTGTCCAGAGCACTGTCCAGTCCTGTCACGTTGGATTAGTTTCAGTTAGTAAGGATCAAGGATGTGGACTAGGTTCTTGATCGGTCAGAGTGACCACTTGTAGTCTGGTTGTTGTTGTTGTTTAGTCGTTTAGTCGTGTCCGACTTTTCGTGACCCCATGGACCAGAGCACGCTAGGCACGCCTGTCTTCCACTGCCTCCCGCAGTTTGGTCAAACTCATGCTGGTAGCTTTTTCTAGAGTGACTGTCCAAGTTAGGTGGTGGGTGGCACATATTCGTGGCAGTTCTGGTCCCTGGCTTCTCCAGCTAATAAGGTCATGTAATAGATAATAGGAAAGACCTGCCCCTGTCTGGGACAAAAGGGAGCTATTGCTAGCCAGAGTAGACAATAGTAGGCTGGATGGATGAGTGTGGCCTGGTATAAGGTGGCTTCTTGTAAACTTAAACTAGCATTGCTACCAAGAATTATATGACAAGAGGGCAGCCTCCAACTTCTCATTGCGTTTTCTGTTAGCCACCTTGGTAGGTTAAGGGATTCTGACCTTGTTAGTCCACAAAACGTTACCTCATAATGCCAACAAATCCCAAAGGATGGCAAGTTTCCAGATGGAAGAGAGAGTTGGTGGCTTGATTTTGATTAATACCTTTGTCCAAATGTCAGCTTGTTCCTTTTTTAAAAAATGTCATTTAAAATAATTATAATACATTTATATTAAAAAAAAAAAACACCGCTGTTAGCAATATTTTCTCAAAAGAGACAGGATGGGATGTTACATAGGTCACCTTCTAACAGAGGGCCAGAAGAATCATCAGTATATTGCAGGTGGAAATCCACATAAGGAAGGCTGTAAATGAAATCCACATATTGCACAGATGCTATACCAAGGCTGAGAACTGTCCCCTCTCTTTCTCTGCCTGCCCGTCCTCTTTAAAGTCAGGTTCTGTTTGCTTTCTGATTATATAAAGCAGCAAAAAAGCTAATGCATTACTCGCTAAATAGCATTCAGTTACTGGAAAAGTACACACGGAAAATGACCTTCGCTGGGCAGACTTCCTTTGCCAGTACTAATTAAGATACTTCCTTGAACTCGGTTTCTTACATCCTTCCTAAAGTATATGGCTGATAATGAGATATATATTTTTTGAAAAAGATAAACAGAGGTCAAAGATGCACCTTGTGTTGATTGAGCACCCCTTCTAAAACAATTTATATTGTGTGCGTTGGAATTGTAGGATGGCAGAAAAAAATGTCCAAACATATCTCTACAGCATTGCTAAGGACAGGGATCAGCAACCTTTTTCAGCCATGGGCCGGTCCACCATCCCTCAGACCATGTAGTGGGCCAGACTATATTTTTGGCGGGAGGAAGGAACAAATTCCCATGCCCCACAGATAACCCAGAGATGCATTTTAAATAAAAGGACACATTCTACTCATGTAAAAGCACGCTGATTCCTGGACCTCCCATGGGCCAGATTGAGAAGGCGCATCCGGCCCATGGGCCTTAGGTTGCCTACCCCTGGCTAAGGCAGTCTGGCAGGACCAGCATCCTTGGGCAGCTGCTGGCACTCAAGTGCCCCAGTAGGCACCTCCCTGTGGAAGCCCAAGACCCCTCTCAAATGCAGACCCGACCTGACAATCTGGAGCTACTGGTTTGTTTTATTTATGCCCTGCTTTCCAATGAAAATTGATGACACAGTCCAGGCTACAAGCTCTTCACCGCAGAGGCCCGGGGGGGGGGGGGCAGAAGGAGCTTAAGGAGGGCTCAAGGTCAGTGGATGGCAAACATGCCACCCCACACTTAAGTGACAAGCGAGGTGCTAAATGATTCTGGGCAATAAATCCAGTCCCACTCATCCTCTGATGGCAATCTTCTTATCACCTCCTCAAATTGATATGGGCTAGCCTCACATGCAGTCTTTGATCTGCTCTCCTACCCTTGTTCCTGGGCCAATCGATGTTGTCAGTACTTATACCCAACCTGTTCCAAGGTTCTCAGTAGCATTCTCCTTCTTATACTGATGATCCGTTGCTATTTTGTCTAACTCAACCCAGTTCAGCATATCTGCATATGAAGCCATCGTTCCAAAGTTTGGGGCACCAGTGGGGTAATGTCTGCTTTAGCTGCTTTTCATATTTCATTTTATTATTTTTATTTATTAGATTTATATACCACCCTACACCTGAAGATCACAGGACAATGTGCAGTATAAAAACACAACAATACTGTTATGCGTTCATGGGCGCCAGGCCCCCTTAATACCTGGATCCAGCTAGTGTTAGAATTTAATCAAGGTTTCAGGGTTGTTAAACAGGGTGGCAGACTTCTAATCCCTAGATTAGAAAGTGCAAGTGTTAAAGGCTAACCAAGCCAGGCTAGCCTCCTGGTGAGGTGTAAGGAGAACAGAGGAAGGGGCTCTGTGGGAGAGGCAAATCAACTTGCAGTTAATGAGAAGGAATAAGTTTAGGAGTTATGTGAATGAGAAGCTGGATGCAAAAGCAGCAGCCTGGAAAAGCAGAGCGAGAGGGACATGTCAGCTCTCTACTTGAATCCAAGGCTATGGCCATGGGAGAAGCAGGGCCTTTTGGGGGTGTTAATGCTGTGAACCCCTCCATCGTAGTCTCAGGTTGTATATATGTGTAATTGTATATATGTGTAATCTGTGTCCAGGGCAGCTGTCTACCAGCTCCACCTGGTACGCAGGCTAAGACCCTACCTGCCCGCGGACTGGCTCACCAGAGTGGTGCATGCTCCAGTTATCTCTTGCTTGGACTACTGTCATGCGCTCTATGTGGGGCTACCTTTGAAGGTGACCGGAAACTGCAATTAATCCAGAATGCGGCAGCTAGACTGGTGACTGGGAGTGGCCGCCGGGACCACATAACACTGGTTCTGAGAGATCTGCATTGGCTCCCAGTATGTTTCCGAGCACGATTCCAAGTGTTGGTGCTGACCTTTAAAGCCCTAAACAGCCTCGGTCCTGTATACCTGAAGGAGCGTGTCCACCCCCATCGTTCAGCCCGGCCACTGAGATCCAGCGCCGAGGGCCTTCTGGAGGTTCCCTCATTGTGAGAAGTGAGGCTACAGGGAACCAGACAGAGGGCCTTCTCGGTAGTGGCGCCCACCCTGTGGAACGCCCTCCCATCAGATGTCAAAGAGATAAATAACTACCTGACATTCAGAAGACATCTTAAGGCAGCCCTGTTCAGGGAAGTTTTTAATATGTAACGCTGTATTGTTTTTAACACTTGATTGGGAGCTGCCCAGAGTGGCTTGGGAAGCTCAGCCAGATGGGCGGGTTATAAATAATAATAATAATAATAATAATAATAATAATAATAATAATAATAATATCATATATTCTAAAGACACCACACTTTCTATTGTGCCTCATTTCCAAAAGGAAACATTGACCCTAGGCAAGCCCCTGGAACCCCTGGAATCTACTGCAACAATACAGTAATAAAAAATAAACCAATAACCCTCACCACAAACAAAGTCTAAAAGGCTATACATTGCTTAATTAGCCAATGGCTTGGGAGAAGAGGAAGTTTTGTGTTTTCTAACATATCACACTGGAAAAATATACCAGTGTGACAAGACTGTCATCCATGCTGGAATTAAGAAAAGAATTTCATTTGGCAAGTAATGCCAACATTCAGCTCATAAACTAGCTTTTATTTTAGAAAGGTACTTGCATTTTGGAAGAAATTGCAAAGCTTCAAGTGTCTGGCAGTATCATCTTGCAACAGATGCTTTGAATCTATAAACACTGATAATGTTAATTTGCACTCTGATAGTTAGCATGCTCCATCAGAATATCATGAATTACATATATAACTTCACAAAGACATACACATTCATTCATCAAATGGTAAACTCAAGCAATCCATATTTATTTCCATGCTCAAGTCATTCATCACTTGAGCATGGAATTAAAATATAGATTGCTTGGACTTAACAGTTTTCACACTTTCCATCTGCTTCCAGTAGAGCTGAAATACCCTCTTCTCTCACTTTGCCACCATGTTCACTGGTTGTTGGAACAGAAAGCATTTCTAGTGATTTTTACAGAAGACAAAATACAGTTGAGTGGGCAGCCCTATCATTAGGCAGAGAGAGGTGGCCACCCCAGGTTGCAGATGCTGTGAAGATACCCATTGCCTCAGTCAGCAAAATATATTGAGCTGGTTTTAAGTAGTGGAGTAACAGCTAGCAGAGTTTCTCCAGGCCCACTGCTGGCTAGAGCTCCACATCCCCTCCCCCCAAATCACAGGAACATAGAAATTTGCCTTCCATTGAGTCAGACCATTGGCCCTCTACCACCACGGCATTGCTGGCACTGACAGACAGCTCTAACTAGAAATGCCAGAGATTGAAAATGGGACCTTCTGCAAACAAAGCAGATGCTCTTTCACTGAGTTATGGCCTTCCTCAATAACATAACAGTCACTAGATTTTTTTTCTAGGAAAACTGGTGGCAGCCAGGAGCACCTCTGTTTGCTGCTGTTTTCTGTAGAAGTACCTATGGTGTGGATGGTGAAAGGGTAGTGAAGTTCTGGCATGAGAGCTGAGTGAGGCCGTTCTGGGGTCTCCCTCCAGTCCTTGGGACTCTCCCAGAATATGCTTCCTTTTCCTCTCCTCAGGCTGCATACCATGTTTGACCCGCTCCTCACTCACTTTGAATATTTCTGAATGGCTGGAACATGCCAATGAAGTGAGATGATGCTATTTACTTGTCTAGATTGAGGACAGAGTGTGGTGCAGAGGTAACAGTCACATCTGTTTCTCTGCTCATTTTCACCTTTGGTCCTATGTGTCACTGTTATGCAACCTTGGGAAGGCTGTCCTTGATGGAAGGCTATCAATAGCTACTCACCATGATGGCTATGTTCTCTTTCCGCTGGTGGAAGCAATATGCTTCTCAATTCTAGTTGTCATAAACCACAGGAGGGGCAAGTGATGTTTTGCTAAGGCCCTGCTTATATATGGGAATATAAACCATCTGGTTGGCCACTGTAAGAACAGGATGCTGGAGTATATGAGCTACTGGTCTGATCCAACAGGGCTATTCTTATGTTCTTAATGCAATCTGTGCACTGGAAAAAAACAACAACTCATGAGACTTGCTGGCCAGTCTCACACTGCCAGCAAAACTTTGCCAAAAACCCATTCATCCCTCTGTTCTCCATTGTCCTCTCCTACAGTAGCTCCATTTCTCTGGATCAATTATTTCTCAAATTGTACAGTGACATGGTATAGGAATGGGTGAGAAATTTAGTTTTGTTCACATTTTACGGTGAAACTATCTAATTTGCAATTCCCAAAACAATACATGAACTGAGATACAGGTATTCTTTGAAAATTGCACATCTCCAGATTATGAAATAGAATACAGTTCTTCAACCAAAACAAGTGTACAAAATCCATTTATTAGGGAAGGGTGCAAATAAAAATATATATAACGGTGAAAATAATATTCAAATATGCATTGCATTGGGCAAAATTGCCTATAAAATGTGTTTATTATGAGACGCATGCTGTAAAATATTGACAAATTCTCATGAGGATGTCTAAAACAATGCTGTAAACTGATGCAGAAACAACTGGGGAAAATGAAAAATTGAGATATATCAAAACTGGTTGATTCATCCTGCTCTAATATGGTGGTGCATTCTGAGTAGTTATTCAAGTAATGGGTGGAATAAATAGATATTGTGATTTGTGTAATCTGAAGAGTAAAATGTGAGTTGGAGAGATTCCATTTCCAAGCTCTGCCTCCCACCTTTCTTGCTTTAGAACTTGCTCAACAAACAGCTTGAGAAATTCATTCCAAATCACATAGAAGCTTGTGTTTTATCATAGAATCATAGAATCATAGAGTTGGAAGAGACCACAAGGGCCATCGAGTCCAACCCCCTGCCAAGCAGGAAACACCATCAGAGCACTCCTGACATATGGTTGTCAAGCCTCTGCTTAAAGACCTCCAAAGAAGGAGACTCCACCACACTCCTTGGCAGCAAATTCCACTGTCGAACAGCTCTTACTGTCAGGAAGTTCTTCCTAATGTTTAGGTGGAATCTTCTTTCTTGTAGTTTGGATCCATTGCTCCGTGTCCGCTTCTCTGGAGCAGCAGAAAACAACCTTTCTCCCTCCTCTATGTGACATCCTTTTATATATTTGAACATGGCTATCATATCCCCCCTTAACCTCCTCTTCTCCAGGCTAAACATGCCCAGCTCCCTTAGCCGTTCCTCATAAGGCATCGTTTCCAGGCCTTTGACCATTTTGGTTGCCCTCCTCTGGACACGTTCCAGTTTGTCAGTGTCCTTCTTGAACTGTGGTGCCCAGAACTGGACACAGTACTCCAGGTGAGGTCTGACCAGAGCAGAATACAGTGGCACTATAACTTCCCTTGATCTAGATGCTATACTCCTATTGATGCAGCCCAGAATTGCATTGGCTTTTTTAGCTGCCGCGTCACACTGTTGGCTCATGTCAAGTTTGTGGTCAACCAAGACTCCTAGATCCTTTTCACATGTACTGCTCTCAAGCCAGGTGTCACCCATCTTGTATTTGTGCCTCTCATTTTTTTTGCCCAAGTGCAATACTTTACATTTCTCCCTGTTAAAATTCATCTTGTTTGTTTTGGCCCAGTTCTCTAATCTGTCAAGGTCGTTTTGAAGTGTGATCCTGTCCTCTGGGACTTTAAAAAGTTCATTGAAGAGGATTTTCTCACGAGCTGCTAATTGTAAGAAGTCTCACATCCAATGATTTATGCTGTGCTCTGACTTGCAATTTTCAGTGCCGGAGGATTAGGAAACTTAAAATATATTTTGATAGCCCAGTAACATTCCTCTAAGGTGTTTCCATACAACCCTGGGTTGTATGGGTAGGCTGAAGGTAGATCCAAATATCCTAGTAGATCTCTTGGTTATTTGCAGTAGCTCAAGACTTATTTGCCTGATCTGATGGGGGGACATTGGTTCCTGGGCGGGAGATGATCATGGTGTGGATTTGCCAATCATGCCTTCCTCTTAGCACGTTTCTCCCTTGCGTTTTGAGTTCAAGTGTCTTCAAAGTCCATGACACCTTTGGTAAAGGCTGTTCTCCAACTGGAGCGCTCGCAGGCCAGTGTTTCCCAGTTGCTGGTGTTTATACTACATTAACGTTGGAAAATGTTGATCACTTCTCCTACTTAGGCAGTTATCTTTCCACAAGGGTCAACATAGACGCTGAAATCCAGCATCACCTGAGCTCTGTGAGTGCGGCTTTCTCCCGAATGAAGTGCAGAGTGTTTGAGGACCGGGACATTTGCAGGGAAACCAAAATGCTTGTTTACAAAGCTATTGTACTACCAACCTTACTGTATGCTTGTGAAACATGGACCACTTACAAATGCAATCCCTAACTTCTCGAAAGATTCCATCAACGGTGTCTCCAAAAAATCTTACACATCACTTGGGAAGGCAGGCGAACTAATATCAATGTACTGGATGAAGCAAAGATCACCAGTGTTGAAGCAATGATTCTTCAACATCAACTTTGTTGGACTGGTCATGTTGTGTGGATGCCTGATTATCGTCTTCCAAAGCAACTACTCTATTCCAAACTTAAAAATGGAAAGCGTAATAACTGATTTCACCCCATGAACCGCCATATTGCATTTGGTCCCAGTTAGTGGACCTCAGTAAAAACAATCTGACATGCCTGAAGTTTATCCATCTCTGCCCCAAATAATAAAAAAATAGTCCAGGATTTCTATGGGTGCTCAGATTAATTTTCATAAAGGCTACCAGCATTTCTGATGCCAGACTTATGTTTTATCAAGCATTTTCCAAACAGGTATAGCTATTGCTTGTTTTGCAAGGCAGATGCAGTAGACTGATTTTATTATCAGATGGTCTCTTGAGGATGTTCTTATAGTAGTTGATATGGATTTTTCATTGGAGTTGATTTTTATATTATGGGTACAATGCAGCTGATGTTAAGGGCTTTTAAACCTAATTTGAAGTCAATGGAAGAGTTAAGCGTGTGCTTAGTTCTTTTCCATTGAAACCAATGAGACTTCAAAGTGCTTTACATCAGCTGGGATTGTGTCTAGTTTAAAATCATAATGTAAAACCCTGACTTAATTATGCCTGCAATATTTCTATGGGGCAAATCTATAAATGGCATCTAACCACAGTGGCTATTTTGTAACTGCCAACCTGTGCCATTGGGCACCAGGTAAAGGTAAAGGTACCCCTGCCCATACGGGCCAGTCTTGCCAGACTCTAGGGTTGTGCGCTCATCTCACTCTATAGGCCGGGAGGCAGCGCTGTCCGCAGACACTTCCAAGTCACGTGGCCAGCGTGATAAGCTGCATCTGGCGAGCCAGCGCAGCACACGGAACGCCGTTTACCTTCCCGCTGGTAAGTGGTCCCTATTTATCTACTTGCACCAGGAGGTGCTTTCGAACTGCTAGGTTGGCAGGTGCTGGGACCGAACGACGGGAGCGCATCCCACCGCGGGGATTTGAACTGCCGACCATGCGATCGGCAAGTCCTAGGTGCTGAGGTTTTACCCACAGCGCCACCCGCGTCCCATTTGGTGCTAGGGGGCACCAATGTGTCCACAAATACCTCCTATGGCCCCTGTGAAAGTTCTCAGTATATATCTCCTCTAAAATACACAATGCATCATATGGGAGGGGATGCACACACATTTTTGTCTTCCTCACTATTTTTATGCTTTTATAGATGTGCAACCATTTTGTGTTATGCTGCACACCCAATAACAGAAGTTTTATGACTGGATGCTGTCAGACATTCTCAAAAGTCCAAATGTGTAGAAAAAGGTTTGAGACCATTCTACTTCCACCGCTGGAGGCAGTAAGCCTCTGGATACAATTGGCCAGGAATCACAAGTGGCAAGGGTACATTCAGATTCTGCTTGCAGGGTTCCCACAGGCATCCAGTTGGTGACTCTGAGAACAGGATGCTAGACTAGATGGGCCTTTAACCTGATCCAGCAGACTCTTCTTACATTCATTTTACATAAATTTGAAAATTTGTATTCTTGCATCTATTGCAGAGGCCTTTGAAGGTTTATTACTGGGCTAATGTGGAAATCTCCCTTTCACTCTTCCCCTAAATATGCACATCATAAATAAGACACACAGTCAAGCAACAAACCCAAGATTTTCTGCATTTTCCAGCCAAAAGAAACCAGTCTATTAAAATGTAAGTGGCAGAATTCTCTCTGATCTGGAAACACTTTGGGGTGCAATTTTTGGAGACATAACTATTCTGAATTTTTCTCTTTTCTCCTTAAAGATTCAAAAGCAGAAATACATTCCTCCCTTCTATAGAAACCTTTCTTGAAAACATCTTAATTCTACAAATCCCTGGAGATCACATGCACTTTTCAATAAAGCCTCTTCCTCTGTTATTATGGCTTATTTTTTATTTTATTTTATTTTTGTGGAAAGAGATGCTAACATCAGGAGACAAACAGCCTCTTTTCGAAGGAGTGTGATTCTAGTGAGAAGCAACCACCATTATATCTGCCACAGGGTAAGACATGTGGGGTGCAATTTTATTGCTGCAACCTGCTGATTGCTTTGTTGATCTCTGCTTGTGGAAGATTAGCTTGGCTGCTCATCCTTGGGTCACCAAAAGGCCCCTTCCTGCGTGTTGTGCTGGTCAAGGCTGGAACAGTAAGATATTGAATTGAAAATAACACTTTCTTTGCTGTTGATTACTTAGGAACTCCCCAGGAACTCAATAGCAGGAGACCTGTGGGGTCAGGCCTTGAAGTGTCATTGCTTGGGCTGGGAAAGTTAGCACATAATCACATCTTACGTTTTCTTTCTTTCTGGTGATTCTTATCATTACATGAAATATGTGGATGACCTCTTCTTAAAAAAAAATTAGGGAGCACATCTTAAAGGCATAGCCATACCCGATTGTGGTTAGCACCTGATTCATAGAATCATAGAATCACAGAATCATAGAATCATAGAGTTGGAAGAGACCACAAGGCCATCGAGTCCAACCCCCTGCCAAGCAGGAAACACCATCAGAGCACTCCTGACATGTGGTTGTCAAGCCTCTGCTTAATGACCTCCAAAGAAGGAGACTCCACCACACTCCTTGGCAGCAAATTCCACTGTCAAACAGCTCTTACTGTCAGGAAGTTCTTCCTAATGTTTAGGTGGAATCTTCTTTCTTGTAGTTTGGATCCACTGTGTCCGCTTCTCTGGAGCAGCAGAAAACAACCTTTCTCCCTCCTCTATGTGACATCCTTTTATATATTTGAACATGGCTATCATATCACCCCTTAACCTCCTCTTCTCCAGGCTAAACATGCCCAGCTCCCTTAGCTGCTCCTCATAAGGCATCGTTTCCAGGGACTCAACGGGCAAGGAAAAAATGTCACACACTCACTACCCCGTGGTCCATTCACAGGGGGCAAAATGGAAGGAAGAACTGTAGAAGGGTTACAGGGGAGGTGGAATGCCCAAGGATTCATCACTGCTATTGGAGCTCCCTTCCCAGCACCAGTCAATACCCCTTCTATCAATATACCATTAGCAGCACTATGCCACTTGCCTAACTTCTGTTGCCTAAGCTCTGGTAACCTCCTGGTAAGATTCCTGCAATGAGTTTTACAAGGGACTCCCTTAAAGATGGTTCGGAAACTAGATAAGCTGCTATCTAGATCAGAAGGTATGTGGTGCCACTCCCATCCCTGACAAGCATAATTGATCTTATGGAAATCCATCATGCAAAATTCCCACATATGCTCTGTCTTAGTGCAAACCTCTGAATTTGTCTTGCATGGAACTTGAAATATTGTAGCAGCTTTTTAAACAAAATGTTTGAGAACTGTTCTAATGTAATGTAAATTATTTTAAGTTCCTTCACAATTCCTACAGGTCTCGGAACATAAGAAGAACCTCCAGGTTAATGCCAGTGATCCATCTAGTCTGGCGTCCAGTTCTAACTGTAGTCAAACAGATGCTTATGGGATGCACTCGAGAGCATGAATCGAAGCCACATGGTGCAACAAACATGTTCAAGCTATCCAGGCACCATTTAGTAATAAGAACTTCAAACTTAATAGGGATGGAGAAGAATTTGCTCTAGTCTTTTAAGAGCACTAACCTAATTTGCACCCCCCAGGACTAATACACAGATCGGCATGCAATGAGCCTTCCAAGCTCATACTTTTCTTAACATTGTGATGCACTATGCATAAAACAAAAGTGTATTTTGATATAAAATATGTTTAGGAATGTACTGTATTCAGTGAGATAAAATATGTGTTTAAGTACATATTTTTGATGAAATATGTATGTATTTAAATATGTAAATTTAACTGATCCATCCTGAAGGAAATCAGCCCTGAGTGCTCACTGGAAGGACAGATCCTCAAGCTGAGGCTCCAATACTTGGCCACATCATGAGAAGAGAAGATTCCCTGAAAAAGACCCTGATGTTGGGAAAGATTGAGGGCACAAGGAGAAGGGGACGACAGAGGACAAGATGGTTGGATAGTGTTCTCAAAGCTACCAACATGAGTTTGACCAAACCGCGGGAGACAGTGGAAGACAGGAGTGCCTGGTGTGCTCTGGTCCATGGGGTCACGAAGAGTCGGACATGACTAAACGACTAAACCACAACAACATGAATTAAAATGTATTTCCAGATTGATGCAGAAACAGGGTGGAACTGACATGTATTCATGTCAAACTCACATGGCCCAGGAATATGTCTGTTACCAGTTATGAAGCAAATCATACCTAGAGCATTTCATGCAGCATCTCAATTATGGATTAAGATATGCAATTGGAAACCATGTTATATATTTTCCATTTGTTTATATCCTCCTTAGCATGACTGGAGACCAAAATCTCCCAGCTTTCAAAGTTATCAGTGCATATTATTTCCTCTGTTGCTATTAGCTCCCTGTTTCCCTTTGTGGTGGAATGAAGGATAAAGTCAAGCTTTGCTGCATCCATTCCACAACCTCATCCCATTTTGTACAATTTCTCAAAGATTATTGTTTTGGGATTTCTTGCACTCAGGCAGAGACAAAACAAGGGTTACTTTTATTATCTACTTTGTAACAAAAGCTTCCCTTTTTCTTCATCCTACTTACAGATTGGTCTGCAAACTGATAAAGGACAGTATCTTCACCTTTCTTATTTTCACTTTGAGGCCTTACCCTCCACAACATTAGCATTGACATTCCTTCCAGCTTAATCATTTGATTTTATGCTTAAATAAATGCTGTGCGCACAGTGCTATGTTTCAAAATAAGCATATGCATTTTTAACCATTAAGCAAATCTATGTGGTATGCTTCAAAACCGAATACATATTTTCATTGGGGTGTTTGCAGAGGTGGAGGTGTCAGGTAAGAATTAGAAGGGAATCCTGCTGACACGGACACCCTCAAAACAAGAAGCACTCATCAAAGAGGCTGAGAGAGAGAGAGGTAGCCAAGTGCCAACCTTCTATCAAAAGAGATAGCAATGGGGAGCTAAAAGCAATGGGTGGCTTCATGTTAATTTATAGATTTCATGAGATTAAAAACAACATCCTAACAATCCCAACCTTCCAAGTTGCTTTGTTGCTTCGTGTTTCTTTTCATTCTATAAAATACACAGCCACCCCCTTCTCCCCTACACCTTCTTTTCTAAGAAATAAAGACAAGCCAGGGCTGGCTTGCCCATAGGGTTGAGTAGCAGGAGCCAAAGAGGTGGGACCCTGCCCATCGCAGCACTAATTTCCCCAAGATCCTGTGAAATCTCACCAGAACCTGCCAACACCATTGCAGCCATGACGGGTACCACCATGCAACCCAGGTAAGGGAAGCTTCAGTGGGACAGCACAGTGGTACATTCTCATTTCACCTCAGGTGGAGAAACAGGATGTGGAGCTCCTGAGCCAAGCTGGCTAGGGAAAGCCCAGATCTCAAGAGGAAAGTGGGTGTAGAGATGGGGGTTGGTTGGTTTCAATGAACAGATCTAACTTTTAATTACATGAATCATTTTCACAATGCACAGTGATTTTGGGGAGGGATGTTGAAGTAAACATGTGAGTCTTCATCATTCCCTTCTCCTAGGTGTGGCCCGTGAGAGCAGGATGTATATGGTGGAGTTAGACTACTGGAGTGGCCTGCTTCTTTCCCAATCTTTCCTAACAAAAATTATAGCTGTATGTATCCTCTCTTTTTTACTTCACAGTACTTCCAGGAAGGAAAAGCAACAAAACCATCTAGCATGACAGCATCTGTACCCATTTGTCTGAAAATTTCAGGTGTCTAACCCATGTACACTGCCTTCACATTTGAAAATGGATGCCCTCTGCCACCTCAAAAAAGTACCTCGGGGAAGGGATTTTATTTTCTATTTCCCCTCAAGTAAAATCTGAGCTTTCGGGAGCTTCACTGCACCTATCTTTCTGACATTTTTCATCTCCCCTGAAAAGCAGATTTGCAAACAATTCTGACGGGGGGGGGGGGGGAGTTTGGAAGGTTTTAAATGGGTCCATGCATGAAAATTCCTGGACAGAACTATCTAACGCTTGGGATACTTAATTCACTCTGAAAGTGCTCATTTAAAAAGGAGGGTAAATGGCTATAGGCATTCTTAGACTCTCCATTATAATGGGGGTGGGGGTGGGGGGTAGAGTTTCAAATTTAACATATCAGATTTGAACCTGAACAACTAATCAAATTGGGATGATGCAGAACAGATTTCAGATTGACTGGGCTGGGTTCAAAATGCTAGAGCTTATATGTGAATATTGTGGTCACTGAACTTCTAAACCTTTGCTAGCCTAAAACTTAGCTACTTGGGCAAAGAATTCACACAAAAAAGTTAACCCAGAAAGACCCTTGAGTTTTTCCAACAGTGAGTTCTTTCAACTGTGCTTTTTCCACAATCATCAGACAATTGGAACCAAACATAGCCCAGCAAATGTCTGCAGCAATCAGGAGTACGCCACAAAACTACCTGTGGTTTTTCTTATCCTAAGTGATGTACTTGTATTTCCATTGTATAATAGAATCTGTAAGGTCTATTATATGAAGTGAACACAAGATGGATCAGACCAAAGGCCCATCTAGTCCAGTATCCTGTTTCACAAAGTGGCTAACCATATCCCTATGAGGAGCTCACAAAAATGTATAGGCAGGGAATATCAACTAACATTTAGCCACTGGTCCTGGACATGTGATCTTAGGCATCTTAAGTAGCCTTATCTGCCATGAGTTACTACAGCACATGTTGTATGTGGCAAGTTTCTTTTCTTTTTTTTTAAGATATCAGAATGTACCAGATAATCCACCAGATTTGTATGTCTGTATGAAAATACAGGTTCACTTGTATATCATGATCTATATATCAATGCTTTGACATAATCTCCCAGCCAAATTGTGTAAAATCCAAATTGTACACAACTGTACCAACTCAACTCTGTTTTTCCTTATTTCTCTGTAGGTTATGTCTACCCATGATCCCAATGCATTTCAAAGCATATTTTAATATGTTTTGGGGATCACCTCCATCGGACAAAGCCCTTGTAGTGCTCTACAAAGCCTGCTTTTGTGCTCAAACAGCAATCTTCACTGTGATTTAGCATTAAGCAACAGAGAGTGATCAACTGTTAAGTTTCACTTGAGATGCATTGCAGAACAGCTATTGCAATGTAATGTGACATTTTTATGAGTAGTGCTAGTGTAAGAATAACCAATCTGCCTTTACTCATATACACAGGATGTCAATAATACAAATAATTTGTTTTTATTTCAGAACATACTTAGGGCTGAATGGTATTTATGCAGTGACCAAAAGATACTATTTGTCTGTTCCCCAAAATATTTTTAAAGAGATTATATAATTAGAATATAAAGCTACATTACCTCAAAGGGGCATTTTTGTTTCTAGAATTTGTTCTGTTTTGGACCAGTAGGATGTGTTGTTGTTGTTGCTGCTGCTGCTATTAATATAAACTAAAACTAAACTAAAACAAAAAGGGGGACACGGGTGGCGCTGTGGGTTAAACCACAGAGCCTAGGACTTGCTGATCAGAAGGTTGGTGGTTTGAATCCCTATGACAGGGTGAGCTCCCGTTGCTCGGTCCCTGCTCCTGCCAACCTAGCAGTTCGAAAGCATGTCAAAGTGCAAGTAGATAAATAGGTACCGCTCTGGCGGGAATGTAAACAGCGTTTCCGTGCGCTGCTCTGGGTCACCGGAAGCGGCTTAGTCATGCTGCCCACATGACCCGAAAGCTGTATGCGGGCTCACTCGGTCAGTAAAGCAAGATGAGCGCGGCAACCCCAGAGTTGGTCACAACTGGACCTAATGTTCAGAGGTCCCTTTACCTTTACCTTAAAACAAAACAAATGAGTCCAAATGGACAATCATACTGCTTTAGTATAACAAGCATCCCCCCTTTTATGTTATAATACAAGACCTCTTCAGATATCACTTATGTGATCAAATATCACTTATGTGAAGTCAGCAAGCATGGTGAAAAGGGTAGCAGGTCATCATATTTACCTATGACCCCAAGTTGCATGTGGGGTGGGCTGCAAGTTTAGCTATGCCCCACAAAATTGCACAGCTCCTTCTGTACCTGCTATCCCAATCCTGGTCACCTTCTGAAATGGGGATGCTGCTCTTTACACGGAGGAACTCTGCCCAACCTAGAACCCTATGGCACTTAGAATTCTGAAACATGGAGCACGCCTCCTTGTGTACAGCAAGGTCGCCACTACAGAAGCTATGTGCAACATAGTGATGATGGGAATAGTCATGAAACATTGAGGTTGGGTCAAATGCTCCTTTCATTATTCTTGCCCTCTCCACTTGAGTAATACCAAAAAAGGGCACCTGGAGACACTGGGAACTAAGTCTAGGACCGTCTGTAAGCAAATCATGTGCTCTATCACTGAACTGCAGTGTTCCCCCAAAGGCAGTTTCTGCCTGGGTTTGACATATTCCCAAGGTATTTTCTACTGGGCAGCTGTTGTGATGGTACTGGAAGTCTTTGAGTATGCAAGTTATGAGACCTATAGTGCCACACAGCCTTTCAGTCTGAATTTCCTCTAAGTCTGCAATAAAGCTTTTTTCCCTGTCCTAAACTGGTAAATGGTTCAGGGATCATCACATAGTTGTGATGGGATTCTCCCCTCCCAAGCAGCCAGTCAAAGATGAAAGGAGACCAGCTGCTACTTAGGTGAGCTTGATTTTCATTTTGCTGGCAACACTCTCCTTGCTGAAGGCAAGCCATATGTTGTCACCCGTGTCGTTATTTAACAGGCCTGTCTTTGTGATGGAGTATTGCATTCTGGAAAACTGCAGGAGAGTTGCAAGTTATTAAACTGGACTTTTATACAGGATACATTTGCACACTGACAACGACAAAAAAACACCAGTTCTTTGCTCATTTCTTTCTCACCTGGAGCTACTTCTGAAGGAGGAATACTGCCAAATTGGCATTTCTTGGATGAATGATGAAACTCTTATTCACCATCAAATTATCAGGTGTGCTGAAGAGCAAATCAACCTCAAGATTCAAGCCTTTGCTGCCAAATATCTCACTGAATCTTGAACAGCTGAAGAGGGAATGTGATACCTGTCCACAAATTATGAATGGTGTGGAACACAAGTGGTCAAGCAAAGTCTTCTGAAGCTGCCCCAGTCATTCATTCCACCAGAGTTCATTCCTTTGTTCCTTCTCCATTCTTTCTTTTGCTTCTCCTGTTTCCCTAATTGCCTTTTCTGAGCCAAGAACTGCACCACAAAATTGGAAGAAGTGCAAAAACTGAAGGGTAACTTTGTACTGATCCAGGAGTATAGATAACATCAATTCATGCCAGAATCCACAAAGATCAAATTCCTCAAGCAGATACATTTTCCCTATCAATTTCTCCCTTGTCAACCCCTCCAAACTTATTCTTAAACTTTTTTTTTATTTGCTGGGGGGGGGGGCTTTAAAAATGACTTTGGGAGTCCCACAACTGCTGATGAGACATCACTCAATGCAAAACTATTGTGCTTGCGGATGTGAACCTCTGGATTATGGCCTTTGTCTTGAGCAATAGGCTAATTTATCAGCCATATCATTCCATTCCCTTGGCCTATGCTTCACCCAAGATAAATGCTGTTTAATAAGGACCTGCTGCCAAAAATGGTTAACAGCTTTGTTTGGATGTAGCCAGCTGTCTGTGACCTCATCAATTTACTCTGCCTCGTTATCAGAATGACAAAGGAGCCTTCTTGTTCCTCAGGCCTTTCCCTGAACTGATAGGATGACTGTGAAATGTTTGTGTGTGCATGCGTGCAGAGTGGATAGAGGAAATTCCAAAATGATTAGATCTTTGGCCATTGCTAACTGATGAAATGACGAGGCTGTGATCCCTGTGAAAGTACACCAGGCTCATGAAGCTCATATATCACCCAGCAACTCTATAGTTCAGCAACACTGCCAACCATTTCACCCGGGAACATTTGAGTTATATAATATATACTGTTATAAGTTGGGGGATGATGACAAGGAACCCCTAAACTCCTGGGTGCAAGATTCTCCCCATAATACTCAGATTTAGTCAAAACTGGAATTAATCAAGGTTTGATTAAACTGTGCCAAACATGAAAACCCCCACGATATAGTTTTTGCTAACGTGCCAAGCCAGCTAGGCAGAGCTAGCTGGTGAAGGAGCCTTTAAAACAGGGGTCGGCAAGGTTTATCTTGCCTGGGCTGGATCGGTCCATGGGTCCATAGGTCAGATCGCTTGTGATTTTTGGCACCTGCGCCTGCGCAGACCTGATTTTCAGTGCCTGCATCTGCATAGACGTGATTTCCGGTGCCACAGAAGCGTGTCCCCATGTCGCACTGTGCCGGTTTAGCACAGCGCATGAGCAGGTGGCTGGTTTGGGGGCAGCTTGTGGGCCGGTCAAACAACCTTTGCGGGCTGCTTCTGGCCCATGGGGCTTAGGTTGGTGACTCCAGCTTTAGAACCATGGCTTCCAACGTGGGGCACACACCCCAAAAAAGGGCAATTTGATTTTACGGGGAAGCAATTTGAGAATGAATTATCAACCATGAATGGCCTTTTAGGCTTCCTCCACATGAATAGGAGTTCACTTTTTGAATAATAAGAATTATATGTCACAAGGTGGGGGGAACAATCAAAATTTTAGAGATGCTTAGGTGGGGCACGGCCAAAAAAAGGTCGGGAACCACTTCTTTAGAAGAACAAAGGAAACCATCAGAGGGTGAAGACTGCAAGGCAAGGGGGGTGCATCCTCCAGCAGTGTGAAGTGGGCAGAGGCAAAGGCCAGGTTTAGGGTTTTAGCTTTGGCTGAAGTAGGCTGGTGCGGAGAGGCCCTTAGAGCAGCAACAAGAAGAAAGAGGGAGAATACACAGTGGCGTAGCGTGGGTTGTCAGCACCCGGGGCAAGGCAAGTAATTTGCGCCTCCTAACCCGTGGATTTGCGCCCCCTAACCTTAACCCCCAGATGTTGCGCCCGGTGCGGCCGGCCCCCCCTGCACCCCCCACGCTACGCCACTGAGAATACATTGTTGGCTGGCTGGGACAGTGGCAGAGCATCCCAAAGAGCAGGGCGCACTGTGGGGGCATGACCGTGGCCAGGGCACTCCACCGGAATGATCCCTGCCCACTGTTGCAAAGCGGAGCACACTCACGGTGCCCCATGAGCCCAGCAGCGCTTTGAGAGTGGCACTCGACTCGCAGGGAGGGCACCATGAGCTGTTGTATACTTTTCATAGAGCCCTCCAGCTGGGGGTCAGCTGAGAAGGATGTAACAGGCATGCCCCCCTGGCCCCTGCATGCCCACTGCTACAGCACTGCTCACAGGGACCAGGGCACAAGCCTGTTGCATCTTTCTCAGCCGCCCTCCAGCTGGAGGGCACTGAGACAGGATGCAACCATTCATGACAGGGCAGGGCACCAGGATGCCTCCCCCCAAAAAAACTGTGCTAGGGTCGATGGCCCCCACAGCCTCCCCGATGCTATGCCACTGGGCTGGGACAAGCTGTAACAAACAGACACAAAGAATGGCTTTTTGACTATCTTTGCATTCAATGCTGCCCTTATGGAAGAGGCCAGGCCCTCTTAGGATGTGTATGTTCTGCACTCCCTCCATCTAGACTAAATTGTATATGTGTGTTAATAAAACCATATATCCTAAAGGAATCTTTCATATTTCCAACAACTCTCAAATAAAGCAGGGAAGTCATCCTCGCTTTTAAGCTTGATTGTAGGCTGTTTTGTATTAACTGAAACTCTCTTTGATGATTCCTTGCCTCCCCACTCCATGTTTTCAATACATCTGCTTCCTTCGTGTGCTTTTTCTACCTGACAACTATTTCTAATGCAAATATGTCATGTTTTAATATTAAAAGCACACTTTAGCTCTGCTCTTTGACTTAAAAATCAGAGTTGTGATGTAGCCGTGAGGAAAATTGAAATGCAGTTTACTAACAAAAGACAATTTAATGTAATTTCTTCCCATTAGGCTTGTGAAAGTATAACCTTATTTGGTGTTTTAAGAAGATTCATGTGAAACAATGCAAAGCTACCCTTTTTTCAGCTGATATTGTAACTATCACATTGGGAGTTTTTGGTTGTTGTTTTTTTTAAGTTATGAAGATGGCAATATAATGGGTTTTTAAGGGGAATTAATGGAAATAATGACAGTGTCTCTACAATTCCTTCACCCCCCTCCCTTTGTTGGGTTCCTTCTACCGTACATTTCGTAAGAGCACTCTTGGTATCAGATGCCTTTAAAAAACATAAATGACGCAGATAGGTAAATATCTGCAGATAACAATCCAATAAAGTTAGTGACTATTCGACAAAATCATGGAGGATGTTTATAGATTGTTAACGGCAATGGCAGGCTTAAGCAGCATATGGACCGAGAACTCCCAGAAGTGCAAGCTGGATTTCGAAGGGGCAGAGGAACCAGAGACCAAATTGCAAACATGCGCTGGATTATGGAGAAATCTAGAGAGTTCCAGAAAGACATCTACTTCTGCTTCATTGACTATGCAAAAGCCTTTGACTGTGTCGACCACAGCAAACTATGGCAAGTTCTTAAAGAAATGGGAGTGCCTGATCACCTCATCTGTCTCCTGAGAAATCTCTATGTGGGACAAGAAGCTAAAGTTAGAACTGGATATGGAACAACTGATTGGTTCAAACTTGGGAAAGGAGTACGGAAAGGCTGTATATTGTCTCCCTGGTTATTTAACTTATATTCAGAATTCATCATGTGAAAGGCTGGACTGGATGAATCCCAAGCCAGAATTAAGATTGCTGGAAGAAATATCAACAACCTCAGATATGCAGATGACACAACCTTGATGGCAGAAAGTGAGGAGGAATTAAAGAACCTTTTAATGAGGGTGAAAGAGAAGAGCGCAAAATCTGGTCTGAAGCTCAACATCAAAAAAATGAAGATCATGGCCACTGGTCCCATCACCTCCTGGCAAATAGAAGGGGAAGAAATGGAGGCAGTGAGAGATTTTACTTTTTTGGGCTCCATGATCACTGCAGATGGTGACAGCAGTCATGAAATTAAAAGACGCCTGCTCCTTGGGAGAAAGGTGATGGCAAACCTAGACAGCATCTTAAAAAGCAGAGACATCACCTTGCCAACAAAGGTCCGTAAAGTTAAAGCCATGGTTTTCCCAGTAGTGATGTATGGAAGTGAGAACTGGACCATCAAGAAGGCTGATCACCGAAGAATTGATGCTTTTGAATTATGGTGCTGGAGGAGACTCTTGAGAGTCCCATGGACTGCAAGAAGATCAAACCTATCCATTCTGAAGGAAATCAGCCCTGAGTGCTCACTGGAAGGACAGAACCTGAAGCTGAGGCTCCAATACTTTGGCCACCTCATGAGAAGAGAAGACTCCCTGGAAAAGACCCTGATGTTGGGAAAGATGGAGGGCACAAGGAGAAGGGGACGACAGAGAACGAGATGGTTGGACAGTGTTCTCGATGCTACAAACATGAGCCTGACCAAACTGTGGGAGGCAGTGGAAGACAGGAGTGCCTGCCGTGCTCTGGTCCATGGGGTCACGAAGAGTCGGACACGACTAAACAACTAAACAACAACAATAGCAATGGCAACTAAATAGGGAGCCTCCATACTTAGTAACAGTATACCTCTGAACACCAGGTGCTGGGGACAAACAGCAGGGAAACAGAACAACCACAATTCCTTGCTCTTAGTAGGGAAAAGGTTACCTTGAGGCAGATTCAGTCCCTGTTGGGCCCATTGAATTTTGCTTGCTCCTGGTTGCCCTTTCTGCGCACACTTAGCAAGACTTTCTGCAAGCCTGCGATCACCTCATCATCGGGTGTGGTTGCACAGCAAGGTCAGGGCAGACTTCGAGATGTCGCTTGAATTCCCGAGGGAGTTCAATGGGGTATCCCTGTGGCAGGATAATTTGAATATGCAATGTAATTTCCAGGTCCATTCGGACGCAGCTGGATCCTTGGGTTTGGGGCTTTATTTCCGCGACCATTGGTGCACTCAGCCATGGCCTGAGCACTGGCAGGGTACAGCCATTACCCATAATTTAATTTTTATTGAGTTTTTTTCCCATTGTAGTAGCAGTGCACATCTGGACCACGGAGTTCAAGGACCGGTAGATCTGTATTTGGTCCGATACTCAGGCCGTGGTGAGCGTTTTGGCAAGGCAGTCATCACGCTACAGCAGAGTCTCTGCCCTTTTGCGCACGTTTGTGCTTTGGTGCCTCAGGTTTAACATTGTGTTTTCTGCCTATTTTATTCCTGGTGCTACTAATGATATTGCTGATGCCCTATCCCGTTTTCAGGTGGAGCACTTCAGATCCCTGATTCTGGATGCACAGCAGCTTCCAGATTATTTCCTGGTTCATCTTTGGAACCTTGGCAGCAGCTAGTCCTTCAGGGAGTAGTGGCATCTGTTTTTCTTTCCACATTGGTTTTATAAAAAGGCCTGGATGGACATCTTAGCATTTCAATCATGGCACTTGACAATAGACAATACTTTGTTGCCATCCATGCATCAGGTGTTGCAGCATTTGGCTCACCTGTGGAGCATGGGTCGCGCAGTGAGGTCCATTAGAATTCAATCTTCTGCCATTTCATTTTTTCTGTAAATCTCTTTATTCTAGAGATTCTTGTGCAAAGTTTGCCATGCGCAAGGCTCTGGAGGGTTGGGCCAGATTGCAGCCACCTAAGTTGCCAGGTAGGAGGCTGGTCACGTTTGACTTTTTATCCAAGATGCACAGCAAGTTAAGACTTGTCTGCTGGTCCACTTATGAGCAAGACTCTTTTCGGTGGCTTATTCTATTGCATTTTTTGGTGCACTGCGTGTGGGCGAAGTGGTGCTGGAGTCAGCACAAGGAGGGTTCTCCAGGGACTTGCTTTTGCTGGTTGTTCAGCTTTCTGAAGTAGAGCTGGTTCTCACCATCTGGAATTCCAAAACGGACCCATTGGGCATAGGTGCCTTAATAAGACTGCCTGCCAATGGTAAGCCCGGCCCTTGCCCAGTCAAAGATGCTAGGAAGTATTTGTCACTTTTCCCTCCTGGGGATGGTCCCTTCCTGATTCACAGGGATGTGAGCCCGTTAAGGAGGTATCAGTTTGCTGCAGTAATGCGTAAGGCGATCGCAGCGTGTGGCCAGCTAGCCAGTGAGTTTGCACCTCATTCCTTTCACATTGGTGCTGCCACCACTGCTGGGCATTGGGGCCTGTCTGTTGACAGGATCAAGGACCTGGGCCGCTGGAAGTCTGATGCTGTGCTGGTCCCGGGGGTAAGGTACCTTGGGTGTCGCAGAGTCCACACGAAGAGGGGCAAGGTCCGAGGCAGAGTGCCGGGCGGTAAACAGGAACGCTGGAACAGGAGGCTGTGCAGGGAACAGGAACACCGGATGGTCGGGGACAGGAGGCCGAGCAGGGAACAGGAGTACCGGATAGTCAGGAACAGGAGGCCGAGCAGGGATCAGGAACGCAGGAAGGTCCGAAGCCAACAACGACGTTGCTCCCGCAACCTGGGGCCGGGCTGACTGGGCTTTTATCCTCTTCTAAGGCCAGGGGCGGTCCCGGCCCCCAGGAGCCCCGCCTCCTCTGGCCTTAAGGCGAGCACTCCTCCTGGGGGCAACCAGTTCCCTTCGCCTCTCTGCTCTAAACCTCTGCAGATCAGGAGAGGCCGAAGGGTTACTGGGCCCTGGAGGAGGCTCACCTGTGGCCACTGAGTCGTCAAGCCTCTCTGGGGCCAGAAGGGCTTCACCTGGGGCCAGCTCCTGATGCACTGCCACAGGTGCAGGCTCTTCAGCATCTAGGCCTTGCCCCAGTTCAGCCGGCCCTGGAGGCGGGGACTCCTGTGCAGGCCGGGATTCCTCTGTTTCATCCTCCGAATCGGAATCCCAGGCCATCACACCATCCCCCCTCCCAGGCCCCCCCCTCAACCGAGGGTCCGGACCCGGCTTGCCGGGGTACGTCGCATGGAACTCTCGGAGGCAGGCAGGTGCGTGGACGTTGGCCGCAGGTTCCCAGGAACGGTCCTCCGGTCCGTACCCCTTCCAGTCAATGAGATACTGCAGCTTTCCCCTGCGGTATCGGGAGTCCAGGATGCGTTCCACCTCGTACTCAGGCTCTCCCCGAACCAACACTGGCTGCGGTCGGGGACGGTTCGGGTGGAACTCGTCGGGTGGGGCCACCGGACTCAAAAGGGACCTGTGGAAGACCGGGTGAACCTTCAGGGTTGCGGGTAACCGGAGACGAAATGCCACAGGAGAGACTTGGTCTACGATAGGGAACGGGCCGGTGAAGCGGGCGTCCAACTTCCGCGAAGGTCGAGAGGGGTGGAGGTGGCGAGTGGAGAGCCAAACCAGGTCACCGACGCGAAGTTCCGGCCCCACCTGGCGGTGGCGGTCGGCCTGGGCCTTGTACGCTTCCTTGGCCTGGTGCAGTTGCTCCACCAAAAGCTGTTGCTGGGACTGGAGCTCTTGAAGCCACTCCGTCACCGCCGGGACTGCGGATGTCGGCAGCACCTCTGGAAACAGCCGTGGATGATAACCATAACTGGCCTGGAACGGGGTCTGCTGGGTGGACGCATTCACCGCGTTATTGTAGGCGAACTCCGCCAATGCCAGGTGGTCGACCCAGTCATCCTGCTGGTAGCTGCAGTAACACCGGAGGTACTGCTCCAGCACCGCGTTCGCCCGTTCCGTCTGGCCATCGGTCTGTGGGTGATAGGCTGACGAGAGGCAGACCTCCGTCCCGAGGGTCTGGTGTAGTGCTTGCCAGAACCGGGATGTGAACTGAACGCCCCGGTCGGACACCACGCGCTCAGGTAGGCCATGCAGGCGGAAGACATGCTGAAGGTACAGCTGAGCAGTTTCCTTGGCTGTGGGTACAGATGGACAGGGAGCGCAGTGCACCATCTTGGTGAAATGGTCGGAGAAAACCAGAAGGCAGGTACAGCCACGAGACGAGGGTAAGTCCACTACAAAGTCCAACGAAACCGTGTGCCAAGGGTGCGGTGGAACTGGCAATGGCTGAAGTAGGCCGGGGGGTCGCCCGGTAGGTCCCTTAGCGCGCCGGCAGACATCACAACCAGCAACGTAGCGAGCCACGTCAGCCTTCAGGCGGGGCCACCAAAACTCTCGACTGACCAGATGGGTGGTCCGATACCGTCCAAAGTGCCCCGCTGCTGGGGCATCATGGGCCATCCGGAGAACCTCCAGCCGTAGTGGCCCTGGCGGGATGTACAGACGACCGTGGTGCAGCAGAAGGCCCTGATGCAGGACCAGCCCCGGATACTGTGGGCTGGACCCTTCAGCCAGCTCCCGGAGTCGTGCCTGGGCCCAAGCGTCGACCCGCTGCTGTTCCCGCACCCGAACCTGCAGTGGCTGCGCCTCCTGGGTGGCCAGGAATGCAGCCGGAGGTAGGATCGTGGTGGGTTCTGCTTGCTGTACCGTGTCTGCGTTGTCTTCAGGTTTCCGGGACAGGGCATCCGCCTTCTGATTCTGAGAGCTAGGGATGTAGCGGATCCGGAACTGGAACCGGGAAAAGAACAACGCCCACCGGATCTGTCTTTGGTTCAGCTTGCGGGTGGTCTGGAGGTACTCCAGGTTCCGGTGGTCGGTTCTCACCTCCACCGGATGTCGTGCCCCCTCAAGATGGTGGCGCCAGACCTCAAAGGCTACCTTGATGGCCAGTAGTTCCCGCTCCCACACAGTATAGTTACGCTCCGCTGGTAGGAGCTGGCGGGAATAGAAGGCACAGGGTAAGAGTGGCGCTTCAGGACCAATCTGTTGAGACAAGACGGCACCGAGAGCCGTACTGGAAGCGTCGGTCTCCACCACAAAGGGTCGAGAGGGGTCAGGATGTTGTAAGATTGGTGCCCTCTGGAAACAGGCCTTCAACCCCTGAAACGCCTCCTCTGCCTCCTTGTCCCAGGAAAACGGCGTCTTTGGGCGCAGTAGCCGGGTCAACGGGGTGGTGCGATGAGCATAATCAGCGATGAAGGTCCGGTAGTAATTGGCGAACCCCAGGAAACGCTGTAGGTCCCTGCGGTTCCGGGGTGCCGCCCATTCTTGAACCGCTGTCACCTTCCCCGGGTCCATTTGCACCCCATCTGGAGAGAGCCGGTGACCAAGGAAGTCCACAGTCCGCTGATGGAACTCGCACTTGCTGAGCTTTGCGTACAAACGGTGCTCACGCAAGCGCTGCAGCACGGTCCGGACATGTCCCTCATGGCGGGCCGGGTCACGGGAGTAAATCAGTATGTCATCCAAATACACCACCACGTACTTGTCTAACAAGTCCTGAAACACGTGGTTGATGTAGCGTTGAAACACAGCAGGCGCGTTGCACAAACCGAAAGGCATAACCAAATATTCGAACTGCCCGTACCGGGTCCCAAACGCTGTCTTCCACTCATCCCCGGCTCGGATCCGAATCAAGTTGTAGGCCCCCCGGAGGTCCAGCTTGGTGAACACCTGTGCCCCTTGCACCCGCTCCAGCAGCTCCGAGATAAGGGGCAAGGGGTACCGGTCTGGGACGGTAATTTTGTTCAGGGCTCGGTAATCATGGCAAGGGCGGAGTTCCCCACATTTCTTCTTAACAAAAAGCACCGGTGCCGCGGTGGGCGAGGTGGAAGGCCTAATGAACCCACGCTCCAGGTTCTTGCGCAAGAAGTCCTGCAAAGCCTCGCGCTCTGGCTCTGTTAGGGAATATAAGCGACTCACTGGTAAAGGCGCTCCGGGTTGGAGGTCTATGCCGCAGTCAAAAGGCCGATGCGGCGGCAGCTGGTCTGCCCCCCGTTCCTCGAACACGTCCTGGTAGTCCTGGTACACGGCTGGGAGCGTGGGTGCTGCCTCCTCTGAGGGCGCGGACGCCAGCGTTCCGGATTGAGCATGGGAACATGGGACTGGGAAGTGCACGGTCCGTTTGACCCAGTCAATCTGAACGTTGTGGGCTTCCAGCCAGTCCATCCCGAGCACCAGGGGGAAGCGGGGCATAGAGGCAATGTCCAAAGTTCGCAACTCCCGGTGCTGCTGGAGACACAGGACCAGAGGCTGGGTCTCCTGAGTAACGGCACCTGACCGCAGGAGTCGTCCGTCAATCGCTTCCACCTGGACCGGTACTGGCTTGTTCCGAAGTGGCACCTGATGATGGGCGGCAAAAGCAGCGTCCATATAGGAGCGGGTTGCCCCTGAATCTACCAAAGCATGGGTGAGGATCCAGGGCCCCCCTGGAGGGTATAAACGTACCGAAACCATAAGATGTTGCAAGTCCATTGGTGCGGGCCCATTCTGTACGGTTTGGGACCCCCGGTAGCTAGGGCCATCAGCTACTGGGGTTGGCGGTTTCCCTGCGGCTGGCGTTTCTCAGGGCAGGACCGAGCGAAGTGTCCACTTCCGCCACAGTAAAGACAGAGATTTCCATCCCGACGCCGCGCCTTCTCTGCGGGGGAAAGGCGTGGCCGCACTGCCCCGAGCTGCATAGGCTCCTCCGTTAAATCAGTTGTGACCGTGGGGCTGCCGGAAAAAGCTGGTGCCGTGAACTGGAAGTGTCGGCGACCCCGGGCCTGACGACGATCCTCCAACCGGTCGTCTATTTGTAGACTCCGTTGAATGAGAGTGTCCAGCGTGGTGGGGCGTTCCATTGTGGCCAACTGGTCCAGTACCTCGTCCGAAAGCCCTTCGAGATACTGGTCCCGCAGTGCCGAGTCATTCCAGGTCAAGTCCTGTGCCAACAGCCGAAACTCCGTGGTATATGTGGCCACCGTGGACTTGCCCTGTTTCAAATGCCGAATCGCCCGGTTGGCTTGACTCTCTTTCTGGGGGTTGCCGAACGCGGCCTCCAAACGATTGCAAAACCCCGTATAGTCTGCCAGCAAGGGGGAGTCTTGCCTGAGTAGCGGCAACGCCCACTTGGCCGCCTGGTCCTTTAACAAGCTAATCAAAAAGTGCACCTTGGTACGGTCGTCAGGAAAGTTCCGGGCTCGCCCCTGAATATACAGTTTGGCCTGGGCCAGGAACATGGGAAAGCTGGCCGGGGCTCCATCAAATTTCTCAGGCAAAGCCACTGGGTACTTGCCCGGAGTCGGGGCGTCGGCCCCAGGAGCCGGTAGGGCTTCCAAGCGTTGCTGAAGTGCCTCAACCGCGTCACTGAGCTGCTGCACGGTGTGAGACAAGGCCTGGTTCTCCTGGGCCAAAGCCACCAGTGCAGCCGCCTGTTCAGCCATGGCCTCTAGCTCTTCCCGAACGCACCCCTACGAAGGGGGAGTGCGGGAGGTGGCGGGAGCAAACTGTGCTGGTCCCGGGGGTAAGGTACCTTGGGTGTCGCAGAGTCCACACGAAGAGGGGCAAGGTCCGAGGCAGAGTGCCGGGCGGTAAACAGGAACGCTGGAACAGGAGGCTGTGCAGGGAACAGGAACACCGGATGGTCGGGGACAGGAGGCCGAGCAGGGAACAGGAGTACCGGATAGTCAGGAACAGGAGGCCGAGCAGGGATCAGGAACGCAGGAAGGTCCGAAGCCAACAACGACGTTGCTCCCGCAACCTGGGGCCGGGCTGACTGGGCTTTTATCCTCTTCTAAGGCCAGGGGCGGTCCCGGCCCCCAGGAGCCCCGCCTCCTCTGGCCTTAAGGCGAGCACTCCTCCTGGGGGCAACCAGTTCCCTTCGCCTCTCTGCTCTAAACCTCTGCAGATCAGGAGAGGCCGAAGGGTTACTGGGCCCTGGAGGAGGCTCACCTGTGGCCACTGAGTCGTCAAGCCTCTCTGGGGCCAGAAGGGCTTCACCTGGGGCCAGCTCCTGATGCACTGCCACAGGTGCAGGCTCTTCAGCATCTAGGCCTTGCCCCAGTTCAGCCGGCCCTGGAGGCGGGGACTCCTGTGCAGGCCGGGATTCCTCTGTTTCATCCTCCGAATCGGAATCCCAGGCCATCACAGATGCATACAGGGGTTATGTATGGAATCAGTGCTGAGGTGCAGTTATTAATTTTGTTTTGTTCATTCCTAGGTTTGCCTAGGTTCGCCTGTCCTGCATATCTGAATAGTCGGGCACAGCATTGACCACTGGGCTGGCAGAAGGCAGCGGAGTCTGGATTTGGACGCAGGCTTGGACTCCCCAACCACATGTGCATCTGCTGGGTATTCAGACGAGGAATGCGTTGGGAGGAGCTTCTCCCGATGGTGTGGGTGAAGGTGTCTGCAGAAGGCACACCTGTGGCTATGGTGGTGCAGCTGGGCAAGAATGATTTGCCAGAAGCTCCCGGCTTGAGATTGCGGACCCGCATGCAGGAGGACTTGGAAGAGTTGAAGGCAGCTCTTCTGCACTCAATTTTTTTTTGGTCACAGCTGTTGCAATGACGTGTGTGGTGAGGTAGCCAATGCCCAGCTGCCACCAAGAGGGCTAGGAGGTGCATCCAGAGCGCCGTGGCCAAGAAGGTTCTGGATTTGGGTGGGATAGTGATCTGTCACCCGGGTATTACCTTCCATGATGCATCCCTTTACAGTCTTGATGGGGTTCATCTGTCTGTGATTGGGAATGATTTGTGGCTGACCTCATTGTCAGCGGGGTTAAGGGACTGGTTACAGATGTGAGTGGTTGGCGGTGAGCACGGGTGCTCGTGTAGAGGATAGGCACTGGTTCAGGTGATAGGGATGGGAGAATGGTCTTGCCATCCCTGTGTGAAGGGTATTCCGTTAAAGGAATCCAGGGACTCAACTTGGTTTGGTCAACCCGCAAGAGAGGGTTGTGCCTGTGCCTGAGTCCAGGGGAGCACCTGGGGAGTGGACATAGTCCGTTCCCGGGCTTTCTGCCTACCTCAGGTATTCACCCTTGGCTGACCTATGATAGAGCTCTGGGTCAGCACTACCTGCAAGGGTGTAGGGAACTAGTTGAACCAGAGCCTGTGCAACCACTCACTTTCTGTAATCAACCAAGTTGTGGCCTAAATTCTGCCAAAAATCAAAACTAAAATTTGAGTCAAATGTGTCTTTATTTAGGGGGGAGGTCTCTGGGTCTGAACACGCAAAGTATACTACAATTTAAAATTGTCATAGTTTTTTTGTGCTAACTCCTCTGGGGAGGTGTAGGTATCAGGATAGGTGTTTCAACCCTCAAAGTGTTGGTTTCACAGACAAATACCCGGAGTTAAGAACAAAGTGTTTATCTAAGGGAGAGTGAAAACAAATTTACACTAAATTGAAGTCTGGGATGAATGTAATTAGAAGTAGTGAACTCCTTTATTTGTTCCCATCCAACTCTTACCCCCACCCTCTTCCCTCTGGCAACATTCACACCAGACCTACTGCCATTCTTTTCTGTGTCCACTCCTTCACATTCCATATCAAAGCAATATTTCCCCTGCACCCCTTGAAGCACAAGCCCCAAACATGGTTCATTACAGCTGTAAAAGTTAAAGTCCCTATGGCATATCACAAAGTTGTAAACCGTAGATAAGAGTGTGACAGTCATACCACCTGGGATCTTGGCAGGACTGTTTACTCATGTGTTGAGTTCAAACAGGTTTGCCAAAAGTTCCTTCATTGAAGGATTATACACACACACACACACACACACATAAAAGCTTTCTTTTTAGAATCACTCTGCACCATTACAGACAGTTCCACCCTTGTAGAACAAACAGCTGTATTCCTGTTATTATCTTTGAAGTTGCTGTGTTCAATCTTGGTTAGGCCAAGGCTAACGGAAACTATATGGTTTTTCCCGAAAATAGCAGCAATGTGTCAAAAGTTTTACTTTTCACTTGTAATACAAAGCGATCCAAAAGTATAGATTTCTTTCTTATTTTTCTATCCCCACCCCCATCAATATGCAGTTCGCATGAAATGTGCATGAAAATTTGTCCGTATTCTGGAGCAATATTTCCCCCCTATATACATGCAAGCAATTTTGCTGAATATAATAGATGTTATTTTCACAAATGCATACATTTTATGCACTTTCCCCTAATGTGCACTATTTGTATACATTATTTGGCTGAAGAACTGCATCACAAAATTGATGGAACTGCAAATTTTGAAGGCTTGCTGTGTTTAGATTCAAATGTTGTTTCAGAATGTGTGAATAAGGTTCACATTAAAACCTGAATCGAACCAGAATTCTCCAAAAGCTTCCAGCAGAGATTCAGCAGGCATCCTTGCTTTTGACTTTCAGGTATCTCTTGGATGTCTCTCTCTCTCTCTCTCTCTGTGTGTGTGTGTGTGTGTGTGTGTTGGCAGGCCTATGCGGCCTGAAATTATATTGAGTAACTAATCATTTTAATGATTGTTTTGTACTACTTTTAATGAGGTCCTTTATGTTTTCTATTGCTGATAGCCACCCTGATATTTTACATGAAGGTGGGATATAAATAATGTTAGAAACAAACCTGTGAAGGCATATTAGCTGACTTAAGACCCCCCAACTCAAAGGAGTTCTCCTCAAGGGAGAACAGAGAGAAGCAGGCAACCCAGGTAACCCCATGCACATCTGGTAGCCTCAGTGAAACTGCTCCAACCACCTTCCATCAGTAGCAGTGCTAGTTCAGTAACTAAAAGCAACCAGGAAGGAATGGGACAAACAGCTCCTATAAACTCCCAGTCTTCTTCTGACTGCGACTTTCATAAGTCGTCTGACTGGGACTTTCTCTGAGGCTCCATCTTTTTGAGTCACTGCAGCTTGCTGGCGCACAGGGGGTAGGGGTACAGTGGCAAGCTCAATGCTGTGCAAATATACCAGTGGAGCCAATGCTGCTTTTGACTTGCACTGTGCAAATACAATAAGCTCTCTATAGAAGCTACAGATTATAGGCCCTGTACTGCCTCCATCTCACAACCCACCCCAAGTTCCCCTTTTCATATGACCTCTAGCCTTAGGTAGTTTTAGAAGGTCAGCAAAATTCTATCATGATGATGATGATGATTTATTTATACCCTGCCCATCTGGCTGGGTTTCCCCAGCCACTCTGGGCGGCTTCCAACAAAATATTAAAATACAATAGTCCTTCAGATATTAAAAGCTTCCCTAAACAGGGCTGCCTTCAGATGTCTTCTAAAAGTCTTGTAGTTGTTTTTTTCCTTTGACATCTGATGGGAGGGTGTACCACAGGGCGGGAGCCACTACCAAGAAGGCCCTCTGCCTGGTTCCCTGTAACTTGGCTTCTCACAGTGAGGGAACCGCCAGAAGGCCCTGGGCGCTGGATCTCAGTGTCTGGGCAGAACGATGTGGGTGGAGATGCTCCTTCAAGTATACTGGGCTAAGGCTGTTTAGGGTTTTAAAGGTCAGCACCAACACTTTGAATTGTGCTCGGAAACATTCCGTACGCTGGATCAGATAATTGGTCCATCTTTCCCAGTCTAATAATAATAATAATAATAATAATAATAATAATAATAATAATAATTTATACCCTGCCCTCCCCAGCCAAGGCCGGGCTTAGGGCGGCTAACAAGCAATAATAAAAACAAGTTGAATGAATACAACTTAAAAACAAGATTAAAATACAGCATTAAAATATTGAAACATTAAAATGCAGCCTCATCACAGGAGGAGAAAGGAAAAAGAAAGAGGGGGAGGGAATCAAATTGGCTCCAAGCCAAAGGCCAGGTGGAACAACTCTGTCTTACAGGCCTTACGGAAAGAAATCAGATCCTGCAGGGCCCTGGTCTCACGAGGCAGAGCGTTCCACCAGGCTGGAGCCAGTGTTGAAAAGGCCCTGGCTCTGGTTGAAGCTAATCTAACTTCCTTTGGGCCCGGGAGTGTTGCTATTTATGGACCTTAAGGTCCTCCGTGGGGTCCCGTAGGTACTGACTGGCAGCAGCTCTCTGGGATTTCAGACAGGAGTCTCTTCCAGTGCAACCTGGAGACACTGGGGATTGGACCTTGGAGCTTCTGCATGGAAAGCAGACACTCTTCCACAAAGCTATATCCCTTCTGCAATACATCACATGCCTCGTATCCCTAAATGATTCCCCAAAGAGGGAGATAACAGTCCACAGGGGTGCTGGTTTCAACAAGCTCATGCTTGCTGTAATGTTTAGTGGTGGCCCTAAACTATTTACTTGGTTGGAGATGAATCTGGAAAAAATCTTAACAACCCTTAATGCCGCTGGCAATGTGAGGGGAGAAATACTGCATGCAGAGACAGCCGCACACATCAGGGGGGAAAAGGACACATGATAATGAGAAGAGATTAAACGAAGAGTGAGAAGAATAAACTATTGCTGTTTAATTGTAGCATTCATCCCCCTCCCTTGCTAAGATGACTCCATTTCCCCAAGCGCTATGTCATCCAACCCACGCTGCACGATAGATCACGAGCAGAGCAGACAGACACACTCACTGATGGACTGATAAAATAAAATAAATGGGATTGAATGAAGCAGGATGTCAAGCATGTCGACTTGGGGGAGGTTTAAATCAGCAATGAATCCTGGTTATGTGAACATTTCTGAATAATTCAGGGCTTGACTACAAGCTACAATGGTTGTGTAACATAGGGGCAGAGAAGGAAAAATGCAGCTCTCCAGGTCTACCTGGCCCCAAGGTCTCTCATAGGCCACACTCCTCACCAGCCCTACTTCACACCCTCCTTGAATGTTTTTGCCTGGCTGGAACATGCCACTGAACTTGGATCATGCCGAGGGCGGATGGGGAAGGGTGCGTGAGTATGTGCAGAAGCTAATCCACTGATCAAAGGTGAAATTTACATTCATTGCACTGCATATTTTTGCCTCTGGCCCTGCTAGCCATTGGCATGTACTTGTTTTAACTGTGACATTTTTGTAACAAAAATAAAAACAGAGCGGTAGCAACACATTTGCACATTCAGTGTTCTACTGGAAACCAAAGCAAATGCTGGATGTTGCAGGCTGGCTGCTAAAATGCTCAGATAAACACTGCCAGGCAGTGCTGACTTCAGGATATGAAGCGGGGTCTTGCCCATTGTACCCACAATGCTTCTCCTCACCTGGGGTCCGGGGCCCTCTGCTGGTCCTGGGGCCCTGGCAAATGTCCAGTCTTGCCATCTTTGTATTTCCCAGACTTATACTGTGTTTGGTTAAAGAAAAAAAATGAAAATAAATAATAACAGTCTTTAAAAAGAGGGGGGGGGGTATTTATTTCCCTTAATGCGGAAGAAGATAGAAAATACCTAGCAAATTTGTACTGCTAAAGTGAATGATATTTAAACAGGCTGTGCTGATTGAGGGTTTTTATAATTTAGCATGATTACGTAGGGGAAACAACACTGGGTTTTGAGTATATGCTGTCTTTGTATAGTATACAACAACAGAACTAATGAGTCTATTTACTTCATTTCCTACTTCCTTTACCTGTTGTGTAATGGATTAAATGGGCGGCAAAATATTTTATTTAAGGCAGGATTTAAATGGTTAGGGTTGCATTAGGATTTTTGCTAGCTCATTGGGGTTTTTTGTGTTGTGTTGTTGTTTTACCTGTGGTTCAAGCTTCATATTCCTTTAAATGCATAAATAAATCCACTGTATCCCCCATTTCTGTTCTTACAAAGAGCAGCTGAAACAGGCAGGATGTTCATTTAGTTGTTATTATTATTATTGACCCTTTATTAACTGCATAATTAAAATTATCTTTAAGCACTGTACATAAACTAAACACAATGAAAATAAAAATGAGAAAACTATACATTCAGAATTCAGTTTAATTTTCTGATGGAATAATGAAGTCTGCAGTTAGTTCAACAAGAATGGGGCCTGTCTGATCTCAAAAGAGAGTTCCATAGAATTGGGCCCACAATATTGAATGCATGGCTATTGGTGGATACGAGTTACGTGGAATGACTAACAGTAACTCCCCCTAAGACCTCAGTGATCAGGCAGGGACTTAAGACAACATGTGGTTTCTGAAGTACCCTGGACCCAAGTTGGCAAGGCCTTGTAAATTAATGCAATAACTGTTAGACAAATTCATCAATAGCAACTAACTGGGAGCTATGTTTTACCTACAGTGTCAGAGGCAGCAATGCTTCTGAATAGAAGTTTCTGGAAAAGTGCTGATGCACTCAGGTCCTGCATATGTGCTTCCGAGAGGCATCTGACTGGCCAATGTGGGAACAAGATGCTGCTCTTTTGGTTTGTTTTTTAAAAATGATATTTTATTAAGTTTTACAATCAGTAAACACGCAATACAAAAAAACAAATACAAAAAAGACAATACAACAACATGTATACGATACAACAACAAATATAGACAAGCAAATATAAAAATAAAATAAAAAGAAAGTTAAAATCAATCATTGTGTCCTTATATTTTTTTACATTAACTTGGTTCTGCGACTTCCCCAGACCTTCCCACTCTGTATTCCAGATCTTATATTCTGACAGTAAATTCCTTCCCTCTGTCATAACTTAAATTCAACACAATCTTAGTGTCTTAATATAGTTACATCCCCATATACCTTAAAAATTAGTCTTTCTTAATCTTTAAATTTTAATGCTAATTGTCTTTTAGGTTCAATCTGGTGTCAACAAACATTCGTTATCTTGTAGTATTTCTGCAGATAGTCTTTGAACTTCCTCCAGTCTTCCTTCACCATCTCTTCTCCTTGGTCTCTGATTCTGCCAGTCATTTCTGCTAATTCCATATAGTCGATAACTTTCATCTGCCATTCTTCCAGCGTGGGTAGTTCCTGTGTCTTCCAATACTGTGCGATGAGTATTCTTGCTGCTGTTGTGGCGTACATAAAGAATGTCCTGTCCTTCACATGAACCTGTTGGTTGACCATACCCAGGAGAAAGGCTTCTGGTTTCTTCAGAAATGTGTATTTAAACACTTTTTTCAGTTCATTATAAATCATCTCCCAGGTGGTCTTAATCCTTGGGCACGTCCACCAAACATGAAAAAAAGTACCTTCAGTTTCTTTACATTTCCAACATTTATTATCGGGCATATGGTAAATTTTTGCTAGCTTGACTGGTGTCATGTACCATCTGTAAATCATTTTCATTATATTCTCTCTTAAGGCATTACATGCCATGAATTTCATACCAGTGGTCCATAACCGTTCCCAGTCAGCTAGCATTATATTGTGACCAACATCTTGTGCCCACTTAATCATTACTGATTTTACTTCCTCATCCTGTGTGTTCCATTTCAGCAGCAAGTTATACATTCTTGACAATATCTTAGTTTTGGGTTCTAACAATTCTGTTTCCAATTTTGATTTTTCCACCTGGAAGCCAATTTTTCTGTCCAATTTATATGCCTCCATTATCTGATGGTAATGAAGCCAATCACGGACTTTGCTTTTTAACTTATCAAAACTCTGTAATTTCAGTTTATCTCCATCATGTTCTAAAATCTCCAAATATTTTGGCCGATTGGCCTCCATATTGAGTTTTTTCAAAGCTTTTGCTTCCATTGGAGACAGCCTCCTTGGAGTCTTGTTTTCCAAGAGGTCTTTGTATCTAGTCCAAACATTAAACAGTGCTTTCCTGACAATGTGAATTTTAAACATTCTGTGCACTTTGACCTTATCATGCATGCCAACCAAATACATTATTAAATCCTTCTAAATCCAGTATGTCTGTATTTTCAAGAAGTAGCCATTCTTTCAGCCAGCAGAAAGCTGCTGCTTCATAGTAAAGTTTCAGGTCCGGCAGGGCAAAGCCTCCTCTTTCCTTTGCATCTGTTAATATTTTAATTTTTATTCTTGGCTTTTTGCCCTGCCAGACAAATCTAGATATGTCCTTCTGCCACTTCTTGAAACAGTCAGTTTTATCAATGATCTGTAATGTTTGGAATAAAAACAGCATTCTTGGCAATACATTCATCTTTATCACTGCTATACGACCCAATAAAGAGAGTTTCAAATTAGACCATGTATCTAGATCCTTCTTTATCTCCGTCCAACATTTATCATAATTGTCCTAAGATGCTGCTCTTTTGTTATTATGTTCTTAAGCAGTCCACAACACCTACCATCTTCTGCATCTGTGCACAGCTTGTAGACAATCAACCCATGCTCCTTCCAGCGGCATTACATTTTATTCACATAATATATGCTGAAGGTGCAGCACTGACGTGTGTCTGCTATAACACCACACTCCCAGAGCAAAGCCATGATTCCCAAACTCAAGACCAACCTTTTGAGAACAGCAACTATTATCAAAAACAATGGCTATTAGTAGGGGTTTTTTCCTGTCCAGTCTACTCGTTTTAAATCAGAGCACTCCTTTCTTTTTATAATGAGATTCTGGATTTATGGCTGCTCTGAAAAATTACCTCTTTACCATAATGCAGTAGTCATCAAAGGCTGAAATCTCAGTCTCACGTTTTTTGCTAGCCTCCTTCAAATTGATAAAATAAATTGTTGTTCTTCTCTTTACTGCTCCAGCTTATGAAACTCAGTAGGTATGGGGAAATAGAAAATATTATTTGCTGCATTTTCAATATGCATTCTGAAAGTGAAACCCCACTGTCTTGGGTTCTGGTTATTTTGGGAGGCTTATACACCTATCTGTTGCCTATTTGAATGTCACTACTTCTACAGAATGTGGAGGCCCACAGAATGTACATAAATATTACTAACTGTTGAAAGATAAGGCTGAAAATCTTTCTAGCTTCCATAAGGGAGGTGGAAGCTTGGTTTGGCTTGCAGTTATGGGTGAAGGTGATGTAATTCCTAGGGATGGATGAGAAAAGCCTCATTGAAATGCTTTTGTTGACTTCTGTGTGAATTCTGTAACATATTATGTTTACTGTGTAAAGTTAGCTAGCCAAACATAGGCATATGTAGATGAAAAGTAGCGGCATCCAACTTCTTTGTGACAAGGAGCAAATGCATAAGCTGACTGTGTACATGTATAAATATATTATATAGGTAAAGGTAAAGGTAAAAGACCCCTGGATGGTTAAGTCCAGTCAAAGGTGACTATGAGGTGCAGCACTCATCTGATTTCAGGCCAAGGGAGCTGGCATTTGTCCACAGACAGCTTTCTGGGTCATGTGGCCAGTATGACTAAACTGCTTCTGGCACATCGGAACACCATGACGGAAACCAGGCTGCATGGAAATGCTGTTTACCTTCCCATCACAGCGGTACCTATTTTTTATCTACTTGCACTGGTGTGCTTTTGAACTGCTTGGTTGGCAGCAGCTGGGACCGAGTAATGGGAGTTCACCCCGTCATGGGGATTTGAACTGCCAATCTTCTGATTGGCAAGCCCAAGAGGCTCAGTGGTTTAGACCACAGCTCCACCCACATCCCCTTTACCTTTACCTATATATTATACAGTGGTACCTCGGGTTAAGAACTTAATTCGTTCTGAACCTGAAACTGTTCTTAACCTGAGGTACCACAACTGGTCAACTGATGTCATTATGATGTCAGGTAATTGACATGTTTGTGGCTCCACTCATCTTTTAAACTTGATCCATACCAGGAAGGGAAGATAGGACAATGCCATATGTTCATCAGGCCACAGAGCCTCACAGTGACAATTGGAAAGACAGTTAAGTAGCATCTTCTAATAGGCTGGGTTTGAAATTAGATGCATAAATCAAAAATTTTAAGGAAATAATTACTATCATGGAAGGCAATCATATGCAAGTGATAATAGGATTTTCCCTTATGCAATAAATTATATCAGATATTACCACCTCTGAACATAGTCCATGCTGAACTTTTAAAGGAAGGGGGTAAGATTTATAAGATCTGTAATTAAAATGCTGAGGATTAAATCATTGCTTGGGGTCTACTCTGATTGCATTATCACAGCTTAACATTTCTCTAGAATATGTAAATTATTATTTTATGCCTTAAATACAGCTGTCCAAAATGGGAGAAAGTCTAATTAAATAATTTCCTCTTGGCATTTGCCCTAATGTTTTCTTTCCGTTTTGATAAAGCCTTTCCCAAGTTTGAGATCCTACTAGTGCTTCCCTCATATTTAAAAACAAAGTTAAAAATTGGCGAGAAGCAAATAAATTTAAAAGCTGTATTTCCATCTTCTTGAATGCTGGCATTCCATGTTTGGGACACCTATCTACAACAGCATATCTGCAACTTTTGAAAGCTGGTAGAAATCTTGCTTGTGCATTCCATGTGAATTGTTACCCCATTTTTCATTATGTGCCCTATTGAAAAGCTGGGTACTCAGATCTGTATCCCTGTTGCCTATTTATGCACATGTGTCAAAAATAGATGCACTCAGGGAGAAAACATCAAAATGATGGATATATGAAATGGCTATTGCCTCTGATGAAGACTGGATTATAAGATATTGGGGGTGGGGGAACAGATACCGGTGTTGGAAGGTTTTTGAAGTGTTGCTATGAAATGTTTTCATGCACTTTTAGAATTTTGCCTCCTGGCGGAAATGGAAATGTTAGAGATGCAAGCTGAAATCCCTGATCACTTATGAAGATTGTGCTAACAGCATGTGATAATAATTCTGTAATTTGCAACCTTTTTTCTATATTTAATTAGGGGGGGGGGCAGTTTTTCTTGCCATCACAGTTCCTAGGAAAATTAACCCTCCCATCACCCCACTGTAATTCCACTCACACCCAATGCACATGCATATCTTATGGTGCTTCCCTTGTGCTTAGTGCCGATGGGGACATTTTTTTTAACTCAATTTTTTTTATTTTACAAAAAGGTTTTTTAACTACATTGGAGGCAACATTTTTTGTTGAAATGATGGTGGACAGGGAAGAGCTTAATCTCCCCTCCCCACACTCAGGGGGGGGGGGTGCGAGTGGTGCTGTGTTCTAAACCAATGAGCCTGAAGTGAGATGAGCGCCGCACCCCATAGTCGCCTTTGACTGGTCTTAATCACCCAGGAGTCCTTTACCTTTACCTCTGGGGTCAGAATAATTGTAATAAAGGAAGGAAAAACACATCAGCAAGCAATAGAGCTAGCATTATATGTAGTTAGATCCAAAATTCATTCTTATTTTAAGCTATTTTTGAGGGCTGAAATAACATTAGAAAGCCTAGTCTCTTTGCCTGCACATCCATGAGATTGGAGCAAGCAGATTTTGGCAAGTATTGATGTATCCTAAAAGTTTTTTAAAAAGGCTTTTTTAATTAAAAATAACAACTTTTGGAGAATACTTTGGATTTCAGATAAGGGACCAGGAGTCTGACTTTCTGTCACCATGTTGACTTGCCAAAACAAGGGGATGTTGTGCTGACCTTGTGGAAGTCGGATAGTAGTTCACCACACCTCAACCTGTGTGATGTATCAGCAGAGTCTTGAGAGATTTCCTACACTCAGCAGAACAGCTTCTTCCAGAGTCCTCACTTAAGGGAGAAACTCCTCTGCCACACAGTTCAAAGCAACAAAGTGTTCATCGCCTCCAGACACAAGACAAAGCTAAACACTGCTATCTACTATCAACAGTTCTTCTGGTCTTTGAAGGAAAAATACATATGCACAGATCCACTAACACTATCACCATGTTAGCAGTGGTAGCTTCATGCACCGGGGGGCAGAGAGCAGGTGGAGGCAGGGCTGGCACGTGTCCTGGGGGCGGGGCATACCACCTGCAGGGGCATGGCACCCAGCGCGGGCAGGGGGGCAGCCGCAATGGCACCCTACTGGGATCACGCTGCCAGGGGTGGTGCGCTCCCCCCGCACTCTTCTTCCTCCACCAGCGCAAGTTAGCTAGCACTGCTGTGTAAAACACAAAACCTCTTCCCCTGATTCTCAGAGATTCAGTCAAACCCTAACAGGAAACAGGACAGGACATTATGAAAGCAATGCCCTAGGGACTATTATACCCATCTCTACATTCCTACATTCCGGGATCAATGGGAGGGTGAATGACGCAGCAAGTCATACACTCAACCTTGTTGGTGTTGCTATGCTAAACCAGCATACCTGGCATTCTTATCTCAGAACACCCCGACATACAGGATTTGCTCCTCAAGACTTGAGACCAAGCACTACGTAATTTAACTCCTTGTTCACATTACACCAACAGATTTCTGATGCACTGCTGCAACATCATTGCAGATGCTCAGAGAGTGGTAATGCAATAAATTTACAGAGTTCCACCTAGTCCAGGCACAGGCAAACTCGGCCCTCCAGATGTTTTGGGACTGCAACTCCCATCATCCCTAGCTAACAGGACCAGTGGTCAGGGATGATGGGAGTTTTAGTCCCAAAACATCTGGAGGGCTGATTTGGCCTATGCCTAACTTAGTCCTATAAAGCTGAGGTGGGGAACCCATTTCAGCCTGAGAGTCACATTTCCTTATGGACAACCTTCTACATTGCAGGGGCAGGATATGGCAAGTGGGGAAATAAATATAAATATTACCTTTGTACAATAGTCTAGTTTCTACACACATCCACCTAATCTACCATCCAGGGAAGAGTTCAAGGAAACATTCTAGCCAGATAAAAACACTCAAGGAGGACATGAAGCTTGATCAATAGGGGTGTAGCCTGAGGATAGTCCCAAGGGCCAGGAAGAAAGACTTAGAGCAGGCATAGGCAAACTCGGCCCTCCAGATGTTTTGGGACTACAACTCCCATCATCCCTGACCACTGGTCCTGTTAGCTAGGGATGATGGGAGTTGCAGTCCCAAAACATCTGGAGGGCCAAGTTTGCCTATGCCTGACTTAGAGGGTTCATTGAGTCATTGGGACCGATGTTCTCCACACCTGCTATAAACTGCTTTCTTTACCCTGGGTCCTTAATATATGAGCATCTCATCACTTAGTCACAGACAGCTGCTCATGGATTAGAAATCCTCACATTCTTTCTTGACTCCAGACCACCAGCCATGGCATCATGCACTTCAGCATACATTGTTGTATTTAAGAGCAGATTTTGTGTAGTTCTCAAGCCTATTTATTAGTACGAAACATCTCCAACATTTCAGCACCCACACCAAGGTGCATGCACACAGAGGCACCAAAGGGGAGAAAAAAACCACCAGTGATGATCAAGAGAGTTTCTCAGAAGAGAAGTTAACAAAATAAAACCAGATTCAAAATGTAAATGTAGAGATCTTTGACATCTAAATGCAAATTTTAAAACTCAAGCCTTTGCATACCACCCCCAGCCCAAAATTCGGTTGAGCTCTCGACTTGATAAGGCTATGATCGCTTGTGGTGCTGGAAGATTAGAAAAGCCAGAAACAGCTGTGTTCTAAGCAATATTTGCCAGTATGTTTTCACACAAGTTAACTAGGTCAGAAAAATAATATCAACCAGCGAATGAATGAGAATATGCATTTGGAGTACTGAATATTCAGTTTCACTTTGCGTACTGACTGGCCTTGGCACTAACAGGAAATAGGAAGGTGTATAGTTGATTCTAAATAAATGAAGAAGCCTAGAAATTATTTATGAAGAGTATCATCTACTAAGCCTTTATAAGCCACCCTCTATTAGTGGGAATTGAGGGATGGCATTTGTTTTGCAGTGTAGAAAATAAAGCAGCTATTAGCTGATCTCTTTCTGTATCACACTTTTTAAACTGTAAAAATAAAGATGTTTTAAAAATGCAACAAGCTTATTTGATCAAAGAGTTGGAAATGAATGTTCCAAATGAGTATTTAAAAAAATAAACTGTCCAAGTTGTTTCTGCTAAATATTTGTTTTTTAAGAAGTCCCCAGAATGACCATGTAATGATTTGTGGAAAAATTGCACTATAGTTTTTCATATGTTGCTTAACTGATGTGATGTGAGAGTAGTTTTGGTTTGATTTAGTTCCAAACCAAGATAATAGACAAGAATAGGCAAATCTTTCAAGTTCAGTTCCTCATTTTTCTAATTTTCACCACATTTCCATTCAATATCAACTGGAAATGGGCCCATAATATTGAGCGAGACTGGGGACTTTGATAGGCTTTCCATAAGTCAGGAAAATTCCTGACATGTTCTAGTCTCCGGGTGCAAAAATGTCATTGGGGGAATTTTGCCGAATCTGCAAAATGTCAGGGAAAACCCGGATGTATGGCACCCCCCCCCCCAAAAAAAAAGCTCAAGAATTTTGGTGGTTTCCTTAAAAAAGCTCAACAACTTTGTGGGTGTCTGGAATTTTACTTTTTTGAAATATGGCAACCCTAGACTTTGATCAGACATTGGCTTGGTACTGTACCAAGTACCCAGGAAGACAGAACTGAGTTAGGTCTGCACCACCCAGCTCTCCCACCTAGGTCTCATTAATACATGCCAAGATGGCCCATTCATCCACAACTAAATATTAGTGGGTCTTTTGGTAAACTGACCTAGCACTTAACAATAACAAAATATTGGTGAAACATCCAGCTGTAACAACAGTAAGTGGAAGCAAGTTGAGGGGCATAGGCTGCAACAGTGCCAGATTTATGTATAAGCTAAACAAGCTATAGTTTAGGGCCCCACTCTCTTGGGATCCCCCCAAAATTTCAGTATTAATATACTTTTTCTTAATTGTATTTCAGTTCAACAATTACTTTGATAAAATACATATTTTGTTATGTGCAAATGGTTTAGATACCTATTAGGTCCATAAATTACCATAGAGCATATAGCGTATTTTTCACTCTATAAGACACACCAGACCACAAGACGCACCTAGTTTTTGGAGGAGGAAAACAAGAAGAAAAAAATTCTGAATCTCAGAAGCCAGAAGAGCAAGAGGGATCGCTGCGCAGTGAAAGCAGAAATCCCTCTTGCTGTTCTGGCTTCTGGCTGCACAGCCTGCATTCACTCCATAAGATGCACACACATTTCCCCTTACTTTTTAGGAGGGAAAAAGTGAGTCTTATGGAGCAAAAAATATGGTATTCAACACAAAAAACAGTGGCAATTTGTTGTTGGCATATAAAGGGCCCCATTACCTTCAGTAGCTTAGGGCCTCATCAAACCTAAATCTAGCCCTGGGCTGCAAGCATCACAATCCCTTATTTGACACTCCCTCCTCCAGCCAGGCTTGCACTTTCCCACAAACACGGAGACAGGCTGTCCCATTGTGGGCCTCTCAATATTTCTGCATACAATCCATTTGCTTGAAAGCGGTCATAAATACTTAGCTAAACAAGCCAGCCATAGCCCCTCAATAGCTAGCACACATTAAGAGGGCCCATCATCACGTTCCATATTGCCCAGTGAAAACTCTTTCCACCAGTCTTCCACCCCACCTCTCACCTGAGGGATTGCATAAGAACATAAGACAAGCCTGCTGGATCAGGCCAAAGGCCCATCTGTCCCAGCATGCTGTGGTCACACTGGCCAGCCAGATGTCTGTGGAAAGCCTGCAAACTGGATTTGAGCACAACTCTGGCCACCTGTGATTCCCAGGTATTCAGAGGCATAATGCCTCTGACAGTGGAGGCAGAGCTTAGAGAAGAGTTAAATCTCTCCTCCCCACAGTCAAAATTGAGGGAGAGAAATGAACCTGTAATTAAAGGACAAACTCATCAGGTGATGGAAAGTGATACACTGGTCATCACATCTAGTTAGAATCCATGTTCACTCTTGTTGTTGTTGTTTAGTCGTTCAGTCGTGTCCGACTCTTCATGACCCCGTGGACCAGAGCACGCCAGGCACTTCTGTCTTCCACTGCCACCCGCAGTTTGGTCAGATTCATGTTTGTAGCTTCGAGAACACTGTCTAACCATCTCGTCCTCTGTCATCCCCTTCTCCTTGTGCCCTCCATCTTTCCCAGCATCAGGGTCTTTTCCAGGGAGTCTTCTCTTCTCATGAGGTGGCCAAAGTATTGGAGCCTCAGCTTCACGATCTGTCCTTCCAGTGAGCACTCAGGGCTGATTTCCTTAAGAATGGATGCGTTTGATCTTCTTGCAGTCCATGGGACTCTCAAGAGTCTCCTAGTTGTAACCTATATTGGAGGCTTGTCATGAGTCCTTGTGTTTTTAATTGCAAACAATCAGCACCCCTTGCCTTACACCCTTAATTCCTCTTACTTTCCAGGGTGGAGAATAGAAATGGGAGGGTTGTTGTGTGTGCCTACCACCAACATGTGGTCTCTGGGAAGTTGCTCAAAAGAACGGTTCAGAACAGAGAAACATTCTCTACCCCTGGTCTAGGGCTTAAGGGCAGTTCTCTCAGAATATGCTGCCTGCAGGTCATGGGTCCACCACACAGGGCAGCTGCCAACAACTCCTGTCAATAAATTCACTGATCTGAGCATTCCTCCTGGGTAGAAGACAAATCTCATGCAGGGACACAATGGGCAGCCTTAATTGAGAATCCTGAAGAATCTCTATATTGGTTGACTTGTCAAATCGTACCTGGAGCAGAGACGCAGTGGAATTACAGCACTTTACCCCCACCAACTGAGGCTGTTTGAAAGGAAGACGGGAAGGAAGGTCAAGGCAGTGACTCACACAGAGATACACACTCTGATAGAATCTCTGGACTCACAAAGCCATTACTTTCTTAAATTACTGCACTTCTCAGTGCATGGTTTGATTAATCCTGAATTCTCCTGCTAACACCAAATGGTCCAATAAGTTCCTGGCAAGCCAGTGCAGCTGTGCAGAAACTTCAACAACCAGACATCCTGTTCTAAACATTGAACTTTGATTTGAACAATTCAGTATATATCACAAATTATAGCGAGAAGGGAAGTAGGAAGGAACGAGGGGAAAATGGAAGATACCAAAAGTTGAACATAATAAACAGAATGCTGTCTTCATGGCCCTTTTATAGAACAGCTGCATCAAATATGTACAGTATTTATAACAGTAATGAAAATATAGCTAAAGGCATTAAACTTAATGGAACTCACTGCCAGACTGGCAACCAACTCAATTTGCTCATAAGAGGCTACTTTTATGAGTAAGCTGGGCAATGTTTGAACTTAAACGAGAGGAATAAAGATTGATAAGGAGTTGGGAAAGTTAAGAAAGTAATGTGATGATTTTAATGGAGTGGAAAACCAGCCAGCCATGGAGGTGTATTGTTTTTCTGGTCTCCATAATGTGAATGCATCTATGAGAAGCATGTATCACAAATCTAAACTAATTGAGGAAGCAGGGGAAAGAGATCTCATTTAGCCATGTGCATGACAATCCTCCACATACCTGAATTGGCTCTAAAGGCCTCCCAGCTTTGGGTGGTCAACTCAAAAATATATTAGAAGTGTACGGTGAATCACATCGCAATGCTTTGCTTCACACCATCAGAACTTATGGCTCAGTGAATCGGTATGAAGGCTGAAAGGACTTGGGTTTAATTATAAAACAGTACAAATGATGCACCGAATCCTTCTCCAAGTCAAATCCTCTGGAGATTGTTAAAACCACGAGTAACTTTACAGACCAGTAATGAAAGTAGGAATGCTTTGGGGCTGGCTGTTTTATGTTTGGTCCTATACTTGGGGTGTTTTTAAGCAGTAACAAACAACTTGCAGAACGTTTCCTTGTTTAAAAGTTTTGCAACAGTTCTCTCTAAAACTCTAATACCATCACGACTAGGGATAAGAGCAGGCTTCCTCAACCTCAGCCCTCCAGATGTTTTGGCCTACAACTCCCATGATCCCTAGCTAGCAGGACTAGTGGCCAGGGATGCTGGGAATTGTAGTCTCAAAACATCTGGAGGGCCGAGGTTGAGGAAGCCTGGATGAGAGCATTTCCTTTGGCCTATTATTTATTGCATTTCTATCCCACCTTTTTCTCTAGTGAGCTCATTGTGGTTTGCATGGCCCTCTTCCCTCTCCTTATTTAATACCCACAACAATCCTGTGCAGTAGGTTTGGACATTGAAACTTGGGGAGCTGTACAGCCTCAGGGATGGGACCAGTGACATGACCCTCCTGCCCCTTCTATATGAAGTTTCCCAGCTTCACACCTGACATGGATGTCTTCATTAGGGGAACCACTGTGCGTGGGCATCTGCACAAACTGGGATCAAGCCAATGGTCCATCTTATCCAGCATCCTGTTGTTCTCACAGTGGTCAACCATAATCAGGACCTGAATGCAACAACACTGTTGCCTCCTGAAGTTTCCAGCAAGCAGTATTCAGAAGCATTCTACCTCTGATCTGGATAGCAGAGCACAGACATCATGGCTAGTAGCCACTGAGAGGTTTATCTTCCTTGAATTTGTCTAATTATATTTTAAAGCCATCCAATTTGGTAGCCATCACTGTCTTGTTCCATAGGTTAGCTATGTGCTGCATTAAGAAGTATTTTTTTTTTTTTAATCTGTACTGAATCTTCTGGGAAGCCATTAGTGGGAAACTTTCAGCTGCCAAACTTGTAAATGGATAGCAGGCATCCCAAAATATCTAGTTGACCAAATAACGGCAACCTAAGGAGGAAAGGAAAAGAGGAGGAATATGTGTAGAAACAAGGACTAGCTCTCCATGTGAAACCAATAACAGATGAGTTAATCCATGAAGTGAGAGAGATCTTTAATTAAATATATGCAGAGATGTTTCCTGCAGATCTGTTATATTACAGTATAAAAAAATCAGCAGGAACTATGTTATGTTTTGATAATGGTGCAATTTGCTCTGCAACCCAGAGCAAATCTATTAACTTAATAGTTTGTGTCCCAACAGTGGAGGCTGGTCCACTGTGACAAAATGCGGCACTGGTTGACGGGATGACACTAGTTATCAGCTGCTGCCTCCATCTTAGTCTCACCAGGCCTTCGTCGAATTCAGCAAGAAAGAGGATGGGTACAAAACCAGTTGGATTTGCCTAGTATTGACTCTGGCCTTGCTAGCCATTTGCTCTAGCTCTACCTACTGTTGACTTCCATGTATTCCACTCCACCATTCCCAATGCGCAGCAGCCTCCACTGTCTCCCAGTTCATGACCAGAGGGTATACCCTCCACCCAGGCCACTCTCTTGCATGAGTCATGTGACCCACATGAGATCATGGCCCCAAAGGACACACTTTTCCGGGGCTGTGCTCTTGCACATTTTGGGGGTGCCACATGAGATTTTGATCCAGAAAATGTGCTTTTTTGAGACAAGGTTGTGGCGCCAAAAATGGCCGCCATGCTCCCTTGTGAAAAAAGAGAGAGAGGATATCCCAGTACAGTTGAGGAGTATGAGAGGGGCAAAGCTAATGTACAGGTAACTTGTGAAGTACCGAGTAAAATGGTAGTCAATGAGTTGTTATATCCAGGCCTTTTTATGTGTCTTCAGTTGTGATAGGAAAGGGAGCACTTTTACCAGGACCAAGAAGCACCCACACTTCAGCTCAATTATGGTTAATATTTTGTTTCTCTCCCCGCCCTGTCTCTTTAAATATGACAGGAGACAGAAGGATATTTAATATAACCCCCTCAAGAAACTGGCAATATAACGGTCAAAGATATTATCCTGGGGGGGAAAGGGAAGGCAAAAAGAACAACCTGAAATTTCCATCTGGCACAAGCTGAATAATTCAGGACTTGTGGAGAAAGAGGTTTTTTGTTATAAATCAGAGCACTGCTTTCCTAAAAGATATATAGCTCACAGTCTTTGAAATATAGAATGAAAATACCATGCAGGAAACTGTTGGCCAGTATTGTCATCACTCATGCAACGGATTGTTCATGCTTGCTGTTTGGATCAAATTTTGAAGTCCTTGCTGCTGCTTTCTGCTGCTGCTCATTCTCTTCCCTGCTCCGCTCTTTGCACTAAGGCAAAGAGGGTGCCTAAGTGGCACCCAAGGGTGTAGGGACGCCCTTGAGGTTTTCACGGTGCCTTTGAAGCTTTTAAGCCTGATGTGGTGAGCAGGTTACCTTCCCTTGGAAAGCTACATAGGACAGAGGGATGGAGTAGGGGGACACTTCATCTCTCAGCTCCATGTAATTTTCAAGATTCTGATTAATTCTTTGGAACTGACTTTCCCCCCTGATTCCCTCAAACAGTGAAATGTGTGCATTCATGTGTTCTCCCTTTCTGTGTCTTTGTGTGGGAGTGGGTGGGTGTGAACCAGGAGTGGAGAGAGAATTGAGCAGAAGTGGTGGCACCCATAGTAATCAAAACCAAAAGGTGTCCACTGTCCTACAATGGCTGGGGAACCCCTGCACTAACGTTTCTCATGATGCTGGTCCTGGAATCTAGCTAGGAAGGTTGAAAACATTATAAAGGGTTCTTATGTTCATTTAAAGAGCAATGTACATGTATTATTATTATTATTATTATTATTATTATTATTATTATTATTAATTAAATTTCTATACCACCCTTCATCCGATGATCACAAGGCAGTTTACAATAAAAAAAATCAAACACAAAAGTATATATAGTAACAGACAAAAACAATACCCCCACCCCAGTTTAAAGGGCCACAGGTTGTTTAATTAGCCAAAAGCCTGGGATAAGACAAATGCTTTTTCCTGGCACCTAAAAATATGTAACGGAGGTGCCAGGCAAGCTTTCCTGGGGAGAGCATTACACAAGCTGGGAGCCACCACAGAAAAGATCCATACTTGAGTTGTCTACCTCTGGACTTATTGTGGAGGAGACACATGAAGAAGGGCCTCAGATGATGATTGTAGAAGGGAGAGAGAAAATCTCACTGCTGAATGCACATGGGATTTGGCTAAATACTAGGGGTACCAATTTGAATAAAATACTATGGGAGCCCAGGTAAGCCCCACCCCACGTAATCAATCACATGATGCAGTGCACACACAGTATTTGAATGGGCATGCCCATCAACTTTTTGGGGGGACCAGCTCCCTGAAATATTTTATTGTGGGGGTCGAAGCCACCACGGCCCCTAGGAGTTGGCGCCTATGCTGAATACAGTTGCAAATAGTCTATGTTAACCCCAGTCCAGTGTACCATTACCTCTCCTGCTACAGAAGTCATACCTACTGCTTCTAGTGTCTTTAACCATTTGCTGGCTATGCTTTCTTGATCCACAACTGCTATTTGAATTAGGAAGGAAGCTTCCAGTTGGTTGCAATGAGAGCTTTGCTTTTGAGGCAAATAGTAGACATGGGTAAGGAAGAAATTCAGATTGAGACTGTAAAACTAATCTGGATGTTTTATTTTTATTTTTAACAAGCAGTTCATGCAATTGCCAGCTGTATGCACTGTGTTACTTCTAGTTCAAATTGACAAAATGACAAATTGGAGAGAAGAAGGTGAAATTTGTTTATTTAAATTTTTATATTCCACACTTTCATAAAAATACAGCATGGTAGTACATAACAGAAAAACAGTAAGCTCAATAAAAAACATCAATAAATACTACTGGGGGGGGGGCGGAGACTCTGACAGGGTCAGGTTTAAGATGCTGGTTTTGACCTTTAAAGCCCTACGCGGCCTAGGACCCTCATACCTACGGGACCGCCTCTCCTGGTATGCCCCGCGAAGGACCTTAAGGTCCACAAATGACAACATTTTGGAGGTCCCAAGTCGGAAGGTGGTTAGATTGGTCTCAACTAGGGCCAGGACCTTTTCAGTAGTGGCCCCAACATGGTGGAACACTCTGTCACAAGAGACTAGGGCCCTGCGGGACTTGACATCTTTCTGCAGGGCCTGCAAGACAGAGCTGTTCCGCCTGGCCTTTGGTTTGGACTCAGTCTGACCCTTATGTTTCCCTCCCCTTATGGTCTTGATTTATTGGCTACTTTTAAAATGAGGCTGCATTTTAAATTGCATTTTAACCTGCCTTTTAAATTGTTTTGTTGTTGTTTCTCCCCCCCCCCCCATTATGTTTTTATTGTAATTTTACTGGTGTTAGCCTCTCTGAGCCCGGATCTGGCCGGGGAGGGTGGTGTATATTATTATTATTATTATTATTATTATTATTATTATTATTATTTGCACTATCATACCACAATGTATTTAAAGCAGTATAATACCACTTTAAACATTCCTCCAAAGAATCCTAGGAAGTGAGATGTTAAGAGTTATTAAGAGACCCTTATTCCCCCCACAGAGTTTCAACTTCCAGAGTTCCCTAGGAAGAGGGATTGATTGTTAAACTACTGTGATAATTGCAGGTTTGTGAGGGGAATTAGAGTCTCCTAACAAATCACAGAAACTTTAACAAACTACAGCTCTCTAGATTCCTTGGGGGATGGGGGCAATGGCTGCTTAAAGTGGTATGGAGCTATTTTAAATTAACAGTGCAGATGGGGCTGAAATTCACATTTCCAAGTCATAGAATCATAGAATTATAGAGTTGGAAGGGTCCCCAAGGGCTAAAGCATCCATGACAGTTGACCATCCAACCTCTGCTTAAAAACCTCCAAGGAAGGAGAGTCCACAACCTCATGAGAGAGTCCATTCCATGGTCAAACAGCTCATACTGTCAGAAAGTTCCTTCTGATGTTTAGTCAGAATCTCCTTTCTTGTAACCTGAAGCCATTGGTTTGAGTCCCCCACCACCACCATCTGAAAACTGCCTTGCCTTTAAGCAAAAAACCTTTGTATTGATTTGCTAGCCTCCAACCCCATTACAAACTTGACTCTATACAGTGGTGCCTCGCAAGACGAAATTAATTCGTTCTGCGAGTTTTTTCGTTCTACGAGTTTTTTCGTCTTGCGAAGCACCACTGCGTATTGACGGTTTCCCGTAGGAATGCATTGGCGGTTTTAAAAAAAAAAGGCGCAAGACATTTCATCTTGCGAAGCAAGCCCATAGGGAAATCCGTCTTGCGAAGCAACTCAGAAAACGAAAAACTCTTTTGTCTTGCGAGTTTTTCGTCTTCCGAGGCATTCGTCTTGTGAGGTACCACTGTACTTGCAAAAGGAAATGGTGAAATCTAGATGTCTATTTTGTTCATTGTGCATACAATGTAAAATGACTCCTACTATCGTCTCCTTAACATCTCCTCACTTCCCGTTACAGCTGAGGCTAGCTTTGGTTGTTCCACACAAATGTTGGTACCTAAGGGGGGGGGGGATAAATAAAAACCACTTTCCCCATCAGATAAGCATGTTTTACTGCTCTAGTAATTGTCTGAAAAGATAACAGGGGAAACAGTGGCACATTCCTCAATATGAAGTTTTTATGGAGACCTTGCCTGTTCAAATTAGCTTTTCATAGCAAAAAGAAAGAAAGGGGGAAATATCCCCTGATAGGATGGAAGAGAGTTGGAATACACTATCCGGGGTTAATAAGGGTTCTCCCTGTCATTGTGGAATCAGACAGGTTAGGTTAGGACAAAATAAATCCTGACACCTTTATGAAGGGCCACAACGTAAGTCTTCTTAGTAGCCATTCAAACACATTCACCTTTTCTGTCTATGTCACTCATACTACCTGTGGAGGTTGGTGAAATGGAATTGCTGGTTGGTGCTGTGCTGCAATCAGAGGTGGAGGGGAATTTCCACCAATGGATAACCAGAAGAAAGTGACCCCAAAGAAGGGAAGAATATTTATATAATTGTATCACAAATTGGCAGGGATATGTATAGGAATGGAGACTGAACAAATGAAAAACTGGGAGAAACCAAAACAGACCGATTCTTCTGCTCCCTACTCTTAAGTGGGCATTGTGGGGCCTTTGAAAAAGGTGACTCTTTGAAAAAGGGGACTTTGAAAAGGGGACCCTGTCCCTCACATTCTGAAGGCGCTATGGGAAGCACGCATGGAAGCAGCAGTCAGAAGTCCACTCACGCTGCTACCACCAGTAGGACTGGTCCTAATATTAGGCAGAGTGAGGCTCCTGCCTCAGGCAGCAAATGCGGTGATGGCAGATTATAGAGAGCAGCAGAAAGATTTTGGAGAACATTGTCACAACATGATCTGGTCTGCATCCCCCAAGCCCACCTGCCATCCTCTGGTGGCAATGGTGGTACCTCAGGTTACAGATGCTTCAGGTTACAGAAGCTTCAGGTTACAGACTCCACTAACCCAGAAATAGTACCTCAGGTTAAGAACTTTGCTTTAGGATGAGAACAGAAATCATGCAGCTGTGGCGCAGAGGCAGCAGGAGGCCCCACTAGCTAAAGTGGTACCTCAGGTTAAGAACAGTTTCAGGTTAAGAACGGACCTCCAGCATGAACTAAGTTCCTAACCCGAGGTACAGCTGCCAATCTGGTCAGATTTTGCATACGGAATGAGGAGGGTTGCCTTGAGCATAGTTTAACTATGTAAATGCAGAATACAAATAAGCAATGATGATAGTAGTGACACTAACAACTATTTACTCAGGCAGCAAAATGTCTTGGGCTGCCCATGACCACCAGCAGTCACTGATAGAGCTGATGATTTTTAAACTGTTTGATGGAAGAAACAGAGAAGACGCTGCTGCTGTTGCCCTATTATGTTATTTCAATGTGGCTGTGAATTCCTGAATTGCAGGGGGTTGGACTAGATGCTCTTTGGGTACATTCTGATCCTACAAACCCTGAAACACTCCTATAAGTGGGGTGATCACTGACTAGAGGAGGCAAGGCAGGCTATGTGACACATATGTTTCCTCCAGCACCTTGCTGCTGCTCTTCCCTAACCCACACACCCAGTATCTGCCACATGAAGTGACTGCCTAATGGTAGGTTGCTGATGCTGGTAGTGGCAAGAGGAGAGAATTTGGGGCTGTTCCTTCCATGCTGGTTGTGTATGTTACTCTGCTGCATGTGCAGATCAGGCCTCAGATCCAGGGGTGGTGAACCTGAGGCCTGGGGGATAAATGTGATCCTCTAGGCCTCTCTGCCTAGTCCCCAGAACTATCCCCAGACCACACCGCTCACTGGTCTTGGTTCACAACTGGCATGTTTTTGCCTTGCTGGAATGTGTTCTTGAATGTTGATAATGCCTCTTGCCTGTCCAGATGGAGATAGGGACAGCAGAATCTACAAGTGTCCCTATTTTCCATGGACGTCCCTAATTTAGAGAAGCCAGTTTCTGATTTGATCATGTAATGTCCCACTTTTCCTTAGGATGTCTCTATTTTCATTGGAGAAATGTTGGAGGGTATGGAGTTATCCGACCTCTGAGCCCTCTGAAGGCAATCCTGTAGAGGGAAGTTTGTTAATGTTAAATGTTTTATTATGTTTTTATACATGTTGGTTGGTGCCCAGAGTGGTTGGGGCAATCCATTAAGATGTGTGGGGTAGTAAAATTATCATTATAGAATGGGGCATCCCTATTTTCATCGGATAAATGTTCGAGGGTATGGGACAGGAAAATGAGATGTGTAGATTCTAGACTTCAGAACATTTCATTTCTGCCTCTGGCTTCATCCACCACTGAAATGTGACTTGGGGAAGTTGCCTAGAAAAGAATGCAGCTCTCATGCTCAAAAAGGTTTGTTTTTTGTTTTTTGTTTTTGTTTGTTTTAAAAAAGGTAAAGGACCCCTGATAGTTTAGTCCAGTCGCAGGCGACTCTGGGGTTGCGGCGCTCATCTCGCTTTACTGGCTGAGGGAGCTGGCGTTTGTCCTCAGACAGTTTTTCCGGGTCATGTGGCCAGCATGACTAAGCCACTTCTGGCGAAACCAGAGCAGCACACGGAAATATGGTTTACCTTCCTGCCGGAGCGGTACCTATTTATCTACTTGCACTTTGACGTGCTTTCGAACTGCTAGGTTGGCAGGAGATGGGACTGAAGAAATGGAGTTAATGGGGATTCAAACCACTGACCTTCTGATCAGCAAGCCCAAGAGACTCAGTGATTTAGACCACAGCGCCACCCCAATATATGCCTAGGATTGGGCTTCATTGGCTCTTTCCATTAGAGCTGAAAAGCCTTTGAATGTGGTTAGCTTTACCATATTTCATTGAATAGAACTGTCTAATTCACTGAAATAAAAAGGAAATGTCTGCATTCCTCCACTGTACCATAATTCTCAATTACATCTAAAGATAACGGAGACAGCTGGAGGCAAGGGGTAACCTATTGTAGAGCAGAGACTAGTTTAGTTTGTAAAAATGTTGCTCGTCTGTATTGCTTGATCTATGGGGAGTTTTTCCACCCCGCCAGCTTTGCCCACTATTTTCACAGTTATGGATTCCAAAACTTTTTTGGGGGGAGGACCCCAAACAGACAACCCTGAATTTTTTCCGATGTGCATTTTTTTAAAAAAATATCATATTTACAAGAATGCTTTGGTAGAACTGCACTGTCACTGAAAAATTGTTACATCTGGTGAAAATTGGCATATTTGGACTGGAAATGACATAAAGAAATTGTCCTTGAACTTTCTGTCTTCAGAGACTCTTTTCCATATTGGCCCAGCTGGCACGGAAACTTCTTGTGCGGCTGTCATGGTAAGCATGCCCCACTGCAGAAGATTCTGGTACTCTTTCTTTGACTCGGATGCAGAAACCCTGGAACAAGAATCTATTTTGCCTTTGATACTTTTGCATTAAGATTTTGTTTTGAACTTGTATTATTTGTATTCACGTTTCTGTGTAAGCTGCCTTGAGTTCCTTTTATGGCTGAAATGCACCATATAAATAAACTGTAAAATCATATAACAATGCCCAGACCATTGGCTGCAGTCAGTGACACAACCCTATTCTGCTATCTCCACATCATCTGTCAGAAGTGTAAGGTAGTAAGCTAGAAGGGAACAGCACTTGTTACTCAACTGTCTCCTTCCCTGAGGCAGTAATTTCATTTATGTTAGTGTTGCCTCGCTTGAGCTAAGTGACCTAGAACACACTGAACACTCCATACATTCAGGTGAAGATGAAGACCGATGGAGAAGATGTCTTTCAGGGAAGCTTGACAACCATTACTGATGTTTCTCTTGGGTTGTTCAGAAGAGCCCCCCCCCCCATGAGTATAGGAGCCAGTGTGGTGTAGTGGTTAAGAGTGGTAGTCATGTAATCTGGGGAACCGGGTTTGTGTCTCCGCTCCTCCACATGCAGCTGCTGGGTGACCTTGGGCCAGTCACACTTCTTTGAAGTCTCTCAGCCCCACTCACCTCACAGAGTGTTTGTTGTGGGGGAGGAAGGGAAAGGAGAATGTTAGCCCCTTTGAGACTCCTGAAGGGGAGTGAAAGGCGGGATATCAAATCCAAACTACTACTACTACTACTACTACTACTCTTCTTCTTCTTCTTCTTCTTCTTCTTCTTCTTCTTCTTCTTCTTCGGAAATGTTTGGAGGTGATCTGCTCTGATTGCAAACACCTCTTGGTTTACCCCACCACACATGCATACACAATATTAGCAACTTGAGGATAATGTTGGTAAGTAATGCTAACACAGTATTCCAACATTCCAACTTCCTGAGGAATGCACAAAAACCAGAATGTGAGAATTGTGGGCAAATTAAGGTAATGACAGAAGACATGGATATGCTTTCTGCTCTTTTATCTAGTGAACATATAGGGGGCCCTTCTGAAAAGCACTCTTGAAAAACACCCCCAAGCTCCAGCTAATTCCAAGTTTCCTGCCTCCTCCTCTTCCTCCCTCTTGTCCCCTAAGCCACCAACCCTGACTGAGTGACTGAATTTTGAAACTTATACGTAAATCAAGTACGGACAAAAGGTTGGTTGGAATCTACTAATAGATCTCTGAGTGGTTAGCAGTAGATCTGCAAGGGTTCCTGACTCCCAGAAGTTGAATAATAGTAGCCCTATCTGAGCATTCAAAAGACAAGCAGTCAAGCCATCTCCCCATTTTAGCTCTGTGATTTGTTGGGCTTTCCCATCAACTGTCAGTACCCTTAACAAACTTCAGTTGCCAGAATTCTTTGGGTGAAGCCATGACTGCTTAAAGTGGGATGATACTGCTTTAAGTGCATAGGAAAGATGGGGTCCAATGAGTTCAGACACAATTGCAGTACATAGACCAACGCTAAAAGTTCTTTCTTATATTGCTGGAGTCTAAATGGCTGCCAAAAAGCTCATAATTGGTTAATCATGTTGATCAATTGATTAATGCTTTTATTGTTATTATTTTAAAAAATGTGAAGCTATTCTTCCACAGATGGGTACAGAATCCCCACATTAATATGCTTGGTAAGCTGCCAGATGTCATATTGCTTGTGGTGCCATCACAAAAATAAATTATGTGTCATAATAACAGTGTGAGCACTAGATATTCCATGGACGTCATATTGGGAACATCAAGGCTGATTGGGTTATAATTACATATTAAGTGAATTAGCCCAAGAACCTTCCCCCTTTTTTTCTAGAGGATACAGATATCTCAGAAACAAAGTACTTGCGATTTCAAGAGCTATTTTCTCTAATTGTTCAGCAACTAGGCAGACAGCCCTGCAGCACGGATACTATACTAATTATTGATACCACAACTAGCCTGGGAGACAAAGAAGCCCTGGTGGGTCTGTCGTTTGCATCCTTTTTAACACTGTTACCCCTCCATTGCAGTCTCTGGAATTACTGCTGATCTTCACAGAGGAGCCAGAAAGAAAAACAGCTACAAAGATTTGTTCATAGCCATTACTTTTCAAGTTACTTTCCTCCACTGTTTCTTATCGTAAATAAATAGTGTTGCATAAAAAAATGTATCTCATTCTGCAAGCTTGCTTAATAATCATAATAATTATGATTGCATTTAGGTATAGCTAATGGCCAGCAATTATAATGCCCTGGGTCACACACAGCCCCCTCGGGAAATAACACCAGTTCCTTTTTGACTCAGGTAAAAACTGAGAGTAGAACAAGTGGCACCTATGGGAACAGGAATTAACAGCTTGATGGGGGAAAATTCAGCGCCTTGACTTTATTTCCAAAGAGCCCTCCAGAAATTTTAGGTGCTGGCCCATATCTAATGTGGACATAGAAATCCACACCCTTGTATACACACATCCACCATATGTGTGGAATCCCTGGTGGCTAGGTTATAGCCCCACCCCTCTGTGCAACTATAAATGCCTTATTATTGCTCTGCCACCAGGGATGGAAATCCTGATTAGCTGCCTCTTCTCAAGCACATTGCACAGTTGTACATGCCCAGAATCCTTTCCTGCTTGTGCCATATGGCTGGACACCACAGAGGCATAATCAATGTGTGCACATGAGGCTAGCAGATGTGGTTTGGTGCACTGTCTTAATAACTGACCTATTGGTTAGCAAGAGTAGAGATACACTTGGTGGGCCCTTGCCTCAAATTGCGCTTTGTGAAAGCTGCCAGTTTATTAGTCATGGCATCTTTCTTGCACCTGGCTGATTCATCTTTGGAAACAAGGTAACTTGAATCAAGAAAAGTTGGCTGTGTTGCAAGGCAACACATTACAGAGCCATTTTATCACCTCTTTCAGGTGACGCTTATCTCTTCCCTTTTTTGAAAAAGGTCCATCTTCGTCCCTTGTCATCTAGAGAGCTAGGCATAATGAAAGGGAGGGGGACCCAGATATGGCAAAAAGCTCTCTGAAAATTGACAGCTACTTGCTCGTTTATTGCCATCTTCCATTGATACAGCATACTGAATTGTTGACATAATGCAAGAGAAGTCTTTTGTAAAACAATCTTCGGCCAGTGGCATGATGTATTTGGATGGCGTACAATTTTTCCGTAATGCATGACTGTACATTTGATATGAGTGAGACCTTTCATCCTTTTCTTTTTGGTTGCATGACAAGACTCGGTTTATAGCTGAAATCAAAGCTGTGTTACTTAGCAAAGCAATTTCATTTCATTTTCATTTCATTTCATTTCATTATTTTTTTACCTGAAACACTGGGGTTTAAATTATAAGCTTTAGGATGACTCAGGAGATGTAATGCATGCATATAAACCACATAATTTTCTTAGTGTATTTTCACAATCAATATCACTGTGTGTTTAAAGTAGGCACCTTGGGTCAATCTTCTAAGTACTGAATGAGTAATATGACTTTTTTTTGGTGGGTGGGGAAAATCTGGGACACACAGCGCAATGCAAATAATAGCTTACATGAATATTTAAAGGATGTACAATAGGAAGCAATTGCCAAGTAGCAGGGCACACTAAAATTAATGGTCTGAGGTATTGATTTGGGCTGAGGAACTGCTTTGAGCCCAGGGGGGTGCATTTCCTTTGGGAGAATTTCCCAGAGGTCACATGCCAGTGACAGGCAGAGCCAGAGGAAAAAGTTCATGGTGAAATTAATGAAAGTTTTACCTTTGTACAGTAGGCTGGTTTTTATACAGACTTGCCCCTCTCTGTCCTCCATTAAAGCAAGCAAGAAGCATTAGCAGAGTTCAAGCACAGATTCTATCTAGGTAAGGTCACTCAAGGAAGGGGCGAAGTAGTGTTGGTGAGGGGTGTGACTGAGGAAAGGGTGTGGTCTGGGGAGAGTTCTGAGAGCCAGGTAGAGAGACTCCCCAACCCTGTGATAACCCTTTAAGGTAGCATAAAATAAGAGGTAATGATAGTCCCGAAGTCACCTAATAAGCTTTGCAGTTGAATGCGATCTTGAAGCACCTGCATCTCCCAGTTCCTGGTCTGATATTCCTACTGTTGTGCCACACTGGTGCAGGTTCATTTCAGAGGCTCCTTGCTAGGCTCTTGCAGTAAACAAAATTATTCTCTCCACTTCCCATAATCCATCTTAGACTGCTAAGTATGAACAAAGCTTGTGGTAACCAGGAGTGGTTCTTTTTGTATAAGAAGGACTGTGAGATTGGTTCAGTTATGGTGCTCAAAACAAATCCTTGTGCTGCAGAGGGATGATGTTCTTAATTCCAAGTCTTGTTCCTACTTCTTTGCATGTTTGATGGGAATGATTTGTCCTAAGCAATGCTATTTTTCCTAGAAAAAGAGGTGCCAGAACTCACCATGAACTTCTCATCTGTTTTCTTAGAATGGCAATGTTGCCTCCCTGAGAGGTGCCAGAGCTCAGTTTCTGTGAGCTGCAGTTGAAAAAAGCCCTGGGGACTCCTAAGAAATGAGTTAAACCTGGACATGTCTTGAAGCTTATTAAATGCTTTGCAGTTTGGAGCAGGGGTGGGGATAGAAACGTTAAGTGTTGCCAATGAAGAAAAGCTCCCAGCAGAGATAGCTATGGTGGAGTATTCCAGGGCTGGTCCTATGATGAGGCAGAGTGAGATAGCTGCCCCAGGTGGCAGATGCTGAGGTATGGGGAGAGGCCAGAGCTGTGAATGTCACATGGCCTGCCCTGCAACCCCTATGCTAGGTATATCTAAATCTACTGGTAAGTGTCTGAGTGATCTTGAGCAGGTCAGCAAAGATTTTTGATTCCCAGTAATATAACACAGGCGGTGCTGTGGGTTAAACCACAGAGCCTAGGGCTTGCTGATCAGAAGGTCAGCAGTTCAAATCCCTGCAATGGGGTGAGCTTCCGTTGCTTGGTCCCTGCTCCTGCCAACCTAGCAGTTAGAAAGCACATCAAAGTGCAAATAGATAAATAGGTAACGCTCTGGCGGGAAGGTAAACGGCATTTCCGTGCGCTGCTCTGGTTCTCCAGAAGCGGCTTAGTCATGCTGGCCACATGACCCGGAAGCTGTACGCCGGCTCCCTCGGCCAATAAAGTAAGATGAGCGCCAGGGTTCATCACGACTGGACCTAATGGCCAGGGGTCCCTTTACCTTTAATGTAACAACAGAAACAACAAAATGAATTATAAAATTAAGAAACAACAAATGGATTTGTACATGACAGGGCTGTGAGTTCAGGTTGCTGCTCAGAACAAATTACAGTGCTCTATAGCAGCTCAGAGGTACCAAGTTCTTTCATCCTAAGTGCATGTATTTTGCACGTGGCACAAGTTTGTGGTTTTTAGGGTTCCAATGAAATATAAAGCAGACCGTGCAAGGCTGGTGTCTGCAGGGGAGGAACATTTCTAGTTATAAAGTAGTCAGCAGTGGTTAGTTCTCCACCCTTAAGTGGTTGTTCTTAAAGCTCAATTCATCTCATTTGCTAACTATGCTTTCCTCTGGATTAAGGTAGAATCCCCTCCATTGTCCCCACTGTTTTGCTGGAATTGCTGGAATTGTCCTGAAACAAATCCTCCTTCAGCTACTGTGAGCTTAGTAAGGTGCTTAAGGGGGAAAGAGGGGATTGAGCAGAAGTTATTTATACAAGAAGAAAGTATTCATTATAAGCATGGAGAAGTGTCTGATGTTAAAAATAACTGTTCTTAATTATTCAGCTTATATGTTTTGGTTGCTAATAATGTGTAGACACTAAAATACAGATGGATCAACTTGGCAAGTAAATTAGAGAGGGGTTTTTTGTTAGTAATGAGGCAATTAGTGATTCTCTATTTCTTTGAAGTCCCACCTGGAAATAAGACAGTTCCATATATCAAGGAGTAAACAGCGGGTGGCGCTGTGGTCTAAACCACAGAGCCTAGGGCTTGCCATTCAGAAGGTCAGCGGTTCGAATCCCCATGACAGGGTGAGCTCCTGTTGCTCCTGCCAACCTAACAGTTCGAAAGCACAAAGTACAAGTAGATAAATAGGTACCGCTCCAGTGGGAAGGTAAATGGTGTTTCCGTGTGCTGCTCTGGTTCGCCAGAAGCAGCTTAGTCATGCTGGTCAACATGACCTGGAAGCTAACTGTGGACAAACGCCGGCTCCCTCGGCCTGTAAAGCGAGATGAGCGCCACAACCCCAGAGTCATCCGTGACTGGACCTAACTGTCAGGGGTCCCTTTACCTTTACCTCTTCACCATTGTTTATCCCCTGAACTTGCTGAATGACAAAAGAGAATGTTTAAGCATATGCAGAGGACCAATCAGTCAACACTGAGCCACCAAAAATGTGTCCTGCCTTCAAGCAACCTACAATCATAGCAACATTGTTCTACCATTTAACAATGTTGTGGAAGTGAAAGACTCATCAAGTAATTACATTGGGGGCACTGCTAATCTAGCCTACACACAGACAGACAGTTTTTCCGGGTCATGCTAGATTGGCAGGAGCACACTTCGTTGCACGGATTCGAACCACTGACCTTCTGATCAGCAAGTCTTAGGCTCAGTGGTTTAGACAACAGTGCCACCCACATCCCTAAAAGAGGAAACAATGGTGAATATTGGCTCAAATGAAGCCAAGGGCATAAAAATTTCAGATGCATAGTTAGTAATGCAATTTCCATTATCCTCTGAAACTTTCAGGAAATCACAGAAAGGCTCCTTTATAGCAATTCGTTCATCCTAACCTAATATTGTCTGCTATGGTTGGCATCAGCTTGGTGAAAATAATAATAATAATAATAATAATAATAATAATAATAATAATAATAATTGTATTTATACCCTCCCCAGCCAGAGCCGGGCTCAGGGCAGCTAACACCAGTAAAATTACAATAAAAACATAATAAGGAGAAACAAAAAACAAAAGAACAAAACAAAACACCAATTTAAAATACAGGTTAAGATCTTACCAATTACCTACTTCATGAGATCCCTTTAACTGGAAAAGCCAGCAACTGGACCCATACAAAGCAGAGTAAGGTATCAGTATAGTAGAACCCCTCTCATTGGAGATGGCATGGCTTACATTATAAATATATCATGAATTTTGGATTGGCACATTGACAAGTAGCTTCTGTTCTGAGATCCCACTCACAGCGTGAACTCCATGGCACAACATATGGTGGCAGAATTACCTTCGTCCTCCTCAACTGTAGGATATGCAGTACTTTATCTAGAATCATGGAGACGATAGTGACGGGTAATAGATTATCTGGTGTATGCTAGCAGCATGGTAAATGTGGAAGGCATCCCTGATCTTGTCTTTCCTTTTGCTTTGCTTTCTTTTCTTTTATCCTTCTTTCCTTCTGCTTTACAGCCAGTTCATCATCTAATCTTTCCATGGCTATATAATGTGTGTGTTAAAGTGTCATGAATTCTCCATGGCATTCTGCCTGCAGGTGAGGCTGAGCTGTTCTTTACACACAGGCATCCTAGAAGCCCAGGGAATACAGTGATTTACTAGGCTACGGGGTGTACCCACTTTCTCTCCAACACCTCCTACCCGCCACCCCAAGTTCACTAGCTATATCATGCACCACATATATGAGTAAAGCATGTGGGCAAATTCTCTCTAAGTAAGTCACAAGTGCCAAGAAAGACTTGGGAACCCCAAGTCTATTTTGTATCTTAAAGAAGGAAGTAATTATTAAGGGAAACAGATGGTATTGTAACACAGGGGAGGCTATGATACTGTGTTAGTTTTTTATGGAAACAGACAAATATGTGACTCATGACTATGGTAGCTCTTCTCTGCATTAGCAGCACAAGAGGTTAGCCATAATTTTGCTGCACAAAATTTGAATAGCTGCTATAGGGGCATCTCATCTAATGTTGTATAGGCCAGCCTACCATCTGATTATTTAGTTTTTTCTTTTGCATTGAAAATTGTTTTAGCTAGTGTGATTTTTTCAAACCTTGCACGTTGTTCAGTGATTGCTATACTGTAAGTCTAACCCCCCCTGTTTTGCAATAGCCAATGGCCACAGTTAATAAAGGGTACTGATGCTATCACAAAGACGCGGGTGGTGCTGTGGTATAAACCACTGAGCCTAGGGCTTGCCAATCAAAAGGTTGGCAGTTCGAATCCCTGCAATGGGGTAAGTTCCTGTTGCTCGGTCCCAGCTCCTGCCCACCTGGCAGTTCAAAAGCATGCAGTGCAAGTAGATAAATAGGTACCGCTCTGGTGGGAAGGTAAACGGCATTTCCGTACACCAGAAATGGCTTAGTCATGCTGGCCTTTCAACTCTGTCCGGGGGTATTGGTTTTTTTGCTATTATGTTATGTATTTTGTGTTTTTCTGTTGCAAACTGCCCTATATATAAATGATGGTGACGATGTCTGCAAAGCATTAAATAATACTGAGAACAAAATAAATGCTGACCACTTGGATGTGGGCCCATTGATGAATTCCAAGCACATCTGGGTCCAGAAGGTGGCAGAGCTGGGCAAAGACCTCACCGCCCAAATGACAGCAACCTTGATTTCCACATAGCAGCCAAGGTCAGTGGCGGTGTTAGAAGAAACTTGTTTTGCACCCCACCCCGCCAATTGCAGGATAAATGACTTTTCTGTGGAAACCTTAGAATCTTGGGACCTGCTTTGGAGACTCTGAGAGCCTTCAGTGTATTCTCTGTTTTCTGTTGTTTCCCAACAGCTTACCCAAGTCTGCAACCATCCTAAATAGCTCCATAGCTCTTTCTCCATCAAAGACATAGACTTAGAAGTACTTCAAGAACCAGTGTTGTTCTTTGAGCAGAATTCCAGCAGATGAGAAAGGCGAATATGACAGTATTATCTGCATAATAATAATGATGATGATGATGATGATGATGTTATTATTTATATCCCACCCATCTGGCTGGGTTTTCCCAGCCACTCCGGGCGGCTCCCAACAGAATATCAAAAACACGATAAAACATCAAACATTAAAAATTTCCCTAAACCTGCATCCACAGAGATACTGAGTTCTATGCATCCACAATGAATAGTAGCAGAAAGGAGTAACAGCTCTTCATACAACATGACCTCTTTCTTATTTTGCATGTATAATACTATGTGAGGCCCCCATCTAGTGTGAGCTGGGGTCAATATTAGACTTATGTCTGAGAAATAACAATTCAAATCCCAGTCCTGTTGGGATATCAGTCAGTTTTTTTGTTTTGTTTTTGAAGCCACCTTTTTGGGAATATGTATGTATTAGGAGTGGCTTGCATAAAATGGCATGCAATTAAAATTGTGGCTACGTCTATTGGCTATGAAATATGGCATGGGTTGAAGCAGGGCATCCCTTAGGCCCGCTATGGGTCCTTATTTGGACCACAAGACTCTTTTCTCCAAACCACACGCACCTGCCTCACACCTGACACCATATGTTATAGCTGAATGGTCAGTTGTCTGGCCCTGTTGTTCCTCCTTTCAGGACTAATATATTTTCCATCTTCAAGAACAAAATTAGGGGGGGAGTCAGGTATAGTAGCATATATAAATACCATCATTAATGCTACAATTGCAAATGGGATTGATAATAATAATAATGAAACTATGTAGATCATCAAACGTAATTGACAAGCATTAGTTTCAAGAGGATGGACAAAAGGAACTACTTTATGCAACACATGATTAATTGATGGGAAGAGCTGCTTCAGGATGTTAGGAGGAACATTAGCATAAATGACTTCAGAAAAGGATCAGATCAGTGGCCATTATGTAAATCTTGTTCACAGAAAGGTCTGTCCATTGCACTGACTGTTATAGTTAACTAAGGGTAGGAATACAATGTTCAGAAGTAGTACACACTGTATTACATGATTCTGGGGCCAAACAATAGGGAATGGGTCATACTCAGTAGCAGAGCATCTGCTTTGCATGCAGAAGGTCCCAGTATTTTACAATACATGAAAAGTGCATTAAAATTGTCTTACAGGATAAAGTAGCTACCAAAATTAGACCAAAATAAGACATGTTATTACAGTCTACTAGTGACTATGTGTCAGGGGCTTGGCAGAGGAGGCGGAGTGGTGGAAACCGCCTCCCCACCCTGACCCTTCCAGGGAGGAGGGAGACAGTATAGAGTTACCACAGTTGTTTGGGAGAGGTCACAGCTCAGAGGCAGATGGAGGGAGAAGTTGGGAAGTAGTGGGAGAGGAGGAGCAGGCAGAGCTAGAGCAGCGGCTGGCTGACACACTGTCATTAGAAAGCATACCAGACCCATCTCCCAGAACCTGGCGAGCCTTAATAGTAGGGGAGCAAAGAGCTTAAAGACAGGGCACTTAGCGGCACCCGTAGAGGAGGTGATGATGATGATGAATGAGGAAGGGGGAGGGACGGAGTGGAGATTCATTCAGGACAATGCCATTATCCAAGAGGCTGGGTTCTATGTGCTTTTTTTCTTTAATCCTCATGAATTTTTTAAAATGAATTTTAGTGCCAATTCTTGCTAATAAACACATTTTTGTACAACCTTTTGATGAATGTACAGTGGTGCCCCGCAAAACGAATGCCTCGCAAGACGGAAAACCCGCTAGACGAAAGGGTTTTCCGTTTTGGAGGTGCTACGCAAAACGAATTTCCTATGGGCTTGCTTCGCAAGATGAAAATGTCTTGCGAGTTGCTGCGATTTTTTTTTGCTCCCCACCCCCTTTTTCTAAGGCACTAAGCTGCTAATAGCCTTTTAGCAGCTAATCCGCTAATCCCTTAAGCCTTTAATAGCCGCTAATAGCCGCTAAACCGCTAATAGCGCTAATCCGCTAATCCGCTAATGGGGTTGCTTCACAAGACGAAAAAACCGCTAGACAAAGAGACTCACGGAACGGATTCTTTTTGTCTTGCGAGGCACCACTGTATACATTTTTGCTCTCTCTCTTCATATAATGTATTTTGTATTTTTTCACTTGTATAAACTTTCCCTAAAATAGGCTTCCCTCCACCACTCCCCTCCCCCAAAAAACCCATTGGCTAGGGAACTGCATCACAAAACATAGATAATGCAAATTGTGAAGGAAAGTTATATTTTGGTTCTCGCACTCTTTCAGAAAGTTTGAATCTGATCGATTTACCTTTAAATGCAAACGGAATTGATTATCTTCCCCAACACTAGTAGTTCCACATAATAACCAAGTTACTTGAACATGGGTCCCACTGAAATAAATGGGAAATCTATATTCCTAGCAAATATGCCTTTTGAGTATCAGATCCTGGGGATAAATCAAAGGAAAATGCATTAACCTTCCATTTCTGAATTTTCAAGAAGCATCTGGCTGACCACCTCTGAACAATGAGTGCCAGACTAGATAATCCTTTGCTTTGATCCAGCTGGGCTAGGGATGGAATTTTCTGAAACTCCTGAAGTCAAGCTTATCCACACAGGATCCCCTGCCAATTCTTGTCTCACTTCTTAATCTCTACAAGAAGCAATACCCACTTTAAAAATATGATGAATTCTTTCAAATTACATGCACTATTATAAACATTATTATACACATGCCATTATTTACATATGAAATGCATATACACTTCATGTTTCCTAAAGCAACTAGAGCATTTACATATTCATATGAAAATGCATGAAATTGTATAAATGTAAGTATATTTAATATATATATTTAGAATTATCCTGCATAAGCATAGTACAACATTGACTTCACTCTTTTGTGGATAGTATGCATATATGTATTTTTGGTATAAATTTGCACATGTTTTGGTTGGGGTCTGGCAAGAAGCACTCTACTACAGGCAATGCTTGATTGGGTCAGAACCACCAAGCCCTGCTCGTAAATCTGTTTAAAATAGATTCCTGCTGCATCCCTAAGCTGGGCAGTTCCTTTGTTCTGTATGAAGCTACCAGTGTACAACTAATCTACAGAACATTGCCTTGTTTGATCTGCACATTTCTTTGGTTGACTCATGAATATTTAAAGTTCTACTAAATATGTTTTTGTGTGTCTTTACAAGAAAGAACTGCAGAACACATTTAGCCAGCGCCACCCCTGCCAGCTGCATATTGCAACCAGTAGCAACTGGTTGGTAGCAGGGCACAACTGTTCTCTCAACTTCCAAACACAAAGTGTCACTGGCACTTACCAGAGGGAGCGTGTTGATGTGCAGGTGCATAGCAGCAAGAGTAGCAGATTGGCTGCACAAAGCTGCACCATACAATTATGAGCTCCCCATGCTATGAGAAACCAGGAGAAAGCAATGCTCCACCTGTATCACCACGCTGGCCACTACTTTTTGCAACTTCTGTCATCACTAGCTGTTGGCCATGCTTACAGAGCCAGATGGAAGTTGGAATCCATCAGCAATAGGAAAACACCACATTGGTTATCTCTGCTATAGGATGTCAGTGTGCTCATCATCATTAGCGATATAGGAGGAAAAATGCTAAGGTTTTGTGCTCTCCTGGTATATATTTTATGAGGGTTTCAGTTAAACACTGTAACTTCCTCTCCCTCCCTCTCCTTCTCTCTCTAGAGTTTTCTTCTTTTACAAGTATGACTGCATTAGCCATAAATATGTCTGCTGAAATCAAAGTGTAGGCACCTTCCTGTCTCTAGTTAAAGATGCATCTAAGGAAAACTAAATTGAGACAGGTTGCTTCCATGAAAAACCAAGATATCTGTAAGTATACTCTGTTGAGTCTTAAGAGTAATGTATTGAGAGTCCCCAAAGGGTTTATTATGGTCATGAATCAGCTGCCTATGCCTCAAAAAAGCCTGATGATAATGATCATTTATCCATCAAAAAGCTTCTGTTCCTTCCTCCTTATTTTTGCCTAGTAGTAGGTCCCCCCCTCCCCGGTAACTTGAATTATTTAAATAAAAGCAATAAACCTTGGACTTAACCTTTGGCTCTCCAGCTGTGCAGAATGTCCCATGCAGGTCTTTTCCTGCTGTGTCTCAGAAATGTTAAGACCAGAAGACAAGGCCTCTCCTATCATTTCTCTTGGAGACTTCATCACCTCTTACACCAATTTGCTTCATCAGGGAAATTTAACTCAGGGAAAGCAGAGATGTTGCTGGATTGTTGACTGACATGAAATTCAGTGCAAACAATTGAAGCTTGCCTTATACCGAATTAATTCATTGATCCATATAGCACAGTATTATCTACCGTACTTTGTTTGGAACTGGCTCTCCAGGTTCTGAAGTTTGGTCCTTCCCAGAAAGTGCCTTCTTGAGGTCCTTTTAAACTGGTAATGTAATTGAATAGACTGCCTCAAGAGATGGTGAACCATTGGAGCTTTCTAAGGAAAAGTTGGATGGCCATCTGTCAGGGATTCTTTGGCTGTGATTCCTGTATTTTAGGGGGTTGGGCTAGAGGAACCTTGGGCATATGTTCCAACTCTGCAATTCTTTGATTAAACCTGGGACTTTCTGCATACAAAGTTTCTGCTCTACAGAGATCAGAGAATATGTCGATTTCAGTTTCTCCATGTTTCTTCTTTTTAGTCTTGAGCTCAATTCTTTGCATTTCCACCTCAATTTGCAATTTAAGTCCTTAAGAAAGTTCAGCAGCACTTTAGTGCAAGTTTATCCTCCTACATACATTGCTGTGTGCAATTTTGCCTATCATACTCATTTTTTTGCAAATCATGTCTCCCCCCAACACAATGCATTTTATGTACACTTTAATATATGCCTTTTTCTACACATCCCAGCACTGCAAAATCTGGAGAAGTGCAACTTTCAAAAAAATGAAGGAAAAAAAATATGACAGTGTTTCTGTTCATGTCTCATTTTAGAAAGTGTGCCTCCATCACCCTTAGTGCTCTGTCACTGAAGACTGGTGTCTCTGACAAGCCAAGATTCCATAAGTGAAGTCTGAACTAAAAACATCCCCCACCTTTTCAGCTTGGGGTGGCACTTTCTAAACCTTTTAGCAGGGAGTATGTATTTGTTTTGCTTTTGAAAGAGGGGTTACCTTACAGTTGAAGCAACATAGTTTCTTCTATTCTTTTTGACACCCCATGTCTCTGTCACTGCTCAGGCAACCCGACAGCATTCCATCACCATGTTTGAAAAGATACCCCCAGGGAAACCACAGGGCAAGCCAAGGGAATGGGCCCTATCACTGCCTTCTACTGTCACCTACTGGCTTGTCAAGGAATAATGCCAGATCATTGCAGCAGTCTACTAGAGAGAAAGGGGGGGGGGAGGCAGGGAGGAAGAGTGATAATAACATAATGATACCTGAAATTATATCCAATATTTATATAGTGCTTTACCTCAGTGCTCAGAGAATTTCATCTATATTACTTTATGAATCCTTCTAACAACTCACTAAGCCTATTAGTATTCCCATATTACAAACCTTATTGCCCATATTGTGGGCATATTACAGGCCCATGGGGGCAGCTAACTGAGATTCTTTTATATGAGGGATGTGAGACCAGTGTGGAAAATGAGTGGGGGGGGGTTTCAGGTGTTAAGGAGCACACATTAATAAGTCAACATTTAGAGCAACCTTTACATTATATGTGTTAGCTTGTAAAAAAAAGGGGGGGGTGAGAAATGTCAGCAATGTGAGAGTGCACTGTTCTAGCCTCTGTTGTTAGAAAAAAATGAGTTATAAAACAGAATTGGTAGAGCCTCTGCTTTGAATGCAGAAAATCCCAGTTTCAATCCCATATAATTCCAGGCAGATTGGGGGAAGACCTCCTACCTGAAACTTTGGGGCAGTTGTCTGGCTCAATTTAAGCAAGGTTCCTGTATTCCTTTGGAATACTTGGTTGTTGTCCTTCAGACTTTAGGTCTCCACTGCTGTTAATGGACAAACTCTCTCTGAAAAATGTTATATGGTGACAAGTGATGCAACCTGCTTTTGAACTGAGTGTTGGGGTTTCTTTTCCTTTTCTCTTCTTACTGAGCAGAATTGCAGAATACCCTCAGTCAAACAGGTGAGATATTTACGGGTGTGGAATTTATTGCTTCTTTAACCTTGAGCCATGCAGTATGCAACTACACAACTTCTAACTGGGTGATTCCTTAGCACAACATTTTGTAGTAATCTTCTGTGCTCATAAAATGGGAAAATCCCTTTGCCTTCAGTTGTAGCCACTGGTTACCAAATGTTTCGCTGGAGCTTTTTGTAAAATTTGCTCTTTAATCCAGTAGAGATGGCTGAGTGTTACAGCAGTAGTGCTGAGGGGAAAGTCCAAATCTAATCCAGTGGAATCCATTTACAGTAACAGTTTTTGTTTTCTGGTCCCTATCCTTGGTAAAACACAGCACCTACTCTGTCCTGATTTTTGCTTGTTGGCTATGCCCTGCTTAAAGTATATATCTACAGTGCAATCATATGTATGTTTACTCAGAAGTAAGTCTCACTGGATTCAACAGGATTTACTCCTAAGTAAGTACGCATAGGATTGCAGCCTTGGTGCCAGAGGCTAAAATCCTTATTCTTCAGAGCACAATTACCTTTACCTTTTACCTTCCAAGGGTCCCTTTACCTTTTACCTTCCAAGCAGGGCATGAAGGTGGCAGACTCCAGTATTAGTTGCCTCCTCCATCCTGCATTTGGAGCTATACCTCCTTGTCCATCCATCATTTCCATTATTTCCCCTCTTTCTGCCTCCCTGGGAGTGTGAAAGAAATAAGCTGGTAGAGGCACAGCCTTTGAAATGTTCTTCGTGCATTTCCTTTTCCTTTTAAAATACATTTTACAACACAAATTTACTGCTAGAAATCAAGTCAATCAAGTGGGTATGGAAAACATTTTTCTCCAAGGGTTGTTCTGGGGAGAGAGGGCAAAAAATCCATATTGCTGTATATTGTTTCATTTAATAGTGGATCACAGAGAACAGGGAGCTAGGGGAAAGATAGAACAGCCCCATTCCAAGTCATGTTTAGTATAAAATTCTTTCGATTATTTATCCATTATCAGCTTTAATGCTGGCAAATTTGTTCCCCTTGGCGATTTTAACATTCACTAAATTAACATTAATGATGCTACACTCACTGCATTTCTATCACTGTTCGGATTCATTACATCCATAGTCACATTGTCTGCTTGCTTTCTCTGTCTCAGAGATATACTGTAACAGTTTTCCAGTAAATTGAATACTTACCTAATCCCTCTCTGATCATTTTTATAGTAAACTGTGAAGTTTATTTCATGGTTGATGATGAGTTCTCTGGGGGGGGGGGAGGGCGGGGGTAGAGGAGGAATTCATTAATTATTTATCTCCTGGAAACTATTTTAACAAGGATTTATTTGACAGCTCTATTTTTAATGCAAAGGTTTTTTAATTAAGTTGTTTTCAAAGAAAGTTAAAAGTGCAACCTCCGAAGACATCAAATCCCTTTTGCAAAAATAATAATAATGAAGAATAAAATAAGAATCCTTTCTGAGATATCATCTGTGACAAGCTTAGATGGACCTTGGCATTAGCAACCCATCATTTAAATATAAAAACTGGTGCCCTGCCTGCCAGCCGCCTTTCTTTCAAATAATATTTAAAGTCAAGCAAGATGATTATGTATTACTCATTGTTGATTTCTTTTCAGAGAACACTCAGGGTTAATTAATCTGGAACAGAAACTGATACAGTTGATCAATGACATGTTGCTGAACACTCACATACAAACAACCAGCCTGGAGGGGCCTAGCATCTCAGCAAGCATTAATTGGGGTGGTTTTGCATATTACAGTGGTGTGCGGGGGCGGATGGGGTGAGGAAGCATTAGAGAACTAACAGAACAGGATTTGTTTGTTTTTTGTTATGTTCTACTATAATACACGAAGAGAAAGAACATATGTTGAAACTAGAGGTGCCATCTCTAGATACAAAAGCAGCATTCATATGCTACCTTGTCCCACTCCACCCTGTGCAAATTCTTTTGGGTTTTTTTTGCATTCCATGAGGAGCACAGTAAGAAGCACAGTAGAATGATTGTGCAAGGCTGTTGTTGTTGTTGTTGTTGCTGCTGCTGTTTCATTCATCAATTGTCTCAAGGCAAGAACCTCTGATTTTGGTTCATCATCAAGAGTCAAGTGAACTCAGTCTTCTTAACTTTAATTTTCATGTTGAACTGTGGTCTAAACCACTGAGCCTTGGGCTTGCCGACTGGAAGGTCGGCAGTTCGAATCCCCACGATGGGGTGAGGTCCCATTGTTCAGTCCCAGCGCCTGCCCACCTAGCAGTTCGAAAGCATGTCAAAGTGCAAGTAGATCATTAGGTACCACTCCGGCGGGAAGGTAAATGGTGTTTCCTTGTGCTTCTCTGGTTTTGCCAGAAGCAGCTTAGTCATGCTGGCCACATGACACAGAAAAACTATCTGGGGACAAACATCGGCTCCCTCGGCCAGTAAAGCAAGATGAGTGCCGCAACCCCAGAGTTGTCTGCAACTGGACCTAACGGCCAGGGGTCCCTTTACCTTTATTATTCATTTCTCTTTCAACCCAGGATAAACAAAATCATTAAAAAATAGCAAGATCACATTCTCTGGTTGGTGGTCAGGATTGTGAATGGTCACAGCTGGCAAAAGTGTGTATAAATCATAGAAACATAAAACTATAGGGTTTGAAGAAGCCACAAGGGTAATCTGTTTAACACCCTGCACTGCAGGAATCTGGGGGCCTCCAACCCCAACCCTGAGATGAAGAGTCTCATGCTTTATATTCCAGGGTGGATAAAAATGTTCCAATACTTTTTCTCCCACTGACTGTACTGAATTCACCCTGTAATTGGTTACACAATGTTGACGTGACAAGCAAAAAAGAAAGAGAGGAAGGTGTGGCAGATAAAGGTCTGCAACAAAGATGCTGTTTAATAATTTTTTGTTGTTGTGAACTGCCCTGAGATCCACAGATAAAGGGTAGTAAGTAAGTAAGTAAGTAAGTAAATCTGCTCAAATGAACAGACTCAAATGCCTGGTGGAACAAACACATCTTGACTATAGTGTTGTTCACATATTACATTCAATGACTGCTGTCTCACGAGATATACGGATACCAGCCAACATTCAACAAGTGTACATTCTGTGTACCTATGCACACCACAGTAGAGCTACACAGATAAACATACTGTATACATACACTCTTTCACACAAACACTTGTACATTTGTAGAAGCCGATTGTATCTGTGCTCAGTGCAATGTGCGGACAAACCTCCTATGATGTAAGGTGAAGTGCAAAGGGCTAGATGAACATCCCAGGAAAATCCCAATCTATCCTAACCAAATCTGAGGAACATAATCCTAGGCAGCATTTCAGTGGCAGTTTTATTGCTGTGTCTCATTCCCAGGGTCAATGGGTTTTTTTTTAACATTCCCCAAACAACCGCACAAGTTGCTCCAATAAATGTTCCCAATTGTTGCAAGGGATCTTGGGAAGCATATCTTAGATTACCTGCTGTTACATTGACATGCTCAACATCTCTGTATGTTGCTTGACTGATAGCTTATACCTGTCTGTTTCTCATTTTATACAATTTGCTGTTACACATTTAAGGATGTGTGTGTGTTGGCTCTGCTCTCTTTTCATTATGATTGCCTAAATATTTTGGAGAAATGTGCCCTTTTCAATGTCAGTTTCATCCACCTACTTGCCAAACAAAGAAATGTGCCCTTTAATAGCAAGATGATTTGCTAAATGTCATAAAATTATTTGGGAATTTTCTAACAAATCTCCTCCTCGAGAATAGAGGGGCAGAAGGGGTCAGGGAAATGCTGATAATACATGTTTCAGCGGTGTAAGGCTTTTTTATATATAATAGAAATCTTGAAATTCAATCAAAAATAGATTGCAGATAATACCCTTATTTCAGAAAGTACAAAGTTAAAAATGGGTTACTGCGCTTGCAATAATCCACCTTGCTCATAAAATTTAGGGGTATTATAAAAACCCTTAATGATCTGTGATGGACATGACATAGTTGTGGCCTCAGTAAATCTGGAATAAACGTAAAAGGGGGAAAATACTATGACAAGTTCTTTTCACTTATATCTGTTTCCTTTCTAAAGATAAATGAGCTGATATGTTTTGCCCTTGAAAATTCTCTCTAATCTACTTCCAAACCCTTAAGTTTAATTGAAAGGTTTCTTCGTCCAGACAGATAATTAGGTAAATTGAGAGCTGCTTACCTTCAGATGAGTCCCCCCCCCCCTCATTTTTTTCTTTTAGTCTCTTTCTGTCATTTTATGTAATGGTTTATGCTTGGAATACATTTTTGGGTATTAATGAAGTCTGGTTTCATGTTTGCACATCACAGCATTATGAGTCAAGTCCCTCTTTGATTTCATCTCTCTCTATTTTTTGTTATCGCAAGTCAGGAAATAACAAACAAAAGTCAACAGATTCGACTTATTGAAATGCCGCAACTGGCTGTGTCCCTGACATATATGGGTGTAAAATCTGTGCAAACTGGGGCATGCTTGGAGAAACCACTATTCTCTCTTAAAACTCACAGTGTTCCTATGGGTACAATATACAATTTATATCCCCTGGGTTAGAGCCATACTAAATTAGATGACCTTGGGTCCCACTGAAATTAGTGGAATAAGTTGTGACTTAAGCTTCATTAATTTCAAGGAGATGTAGGTGCAACTAAGTTAGTCTGGTCTCATCTCCTAAGATTCCAATGGAGAAAACTGCCAAAATAAAGAGGAAATTGGGTTTTCAGGCAGTGTTCTAGAGACAAGTGTGGGGAGAGAAGAAAGGATGAAAAGTAAATGAATTTGTGTTGAGAGGGAACTGAGATGGGATGTCTGAAGGGGCTGAAAATAAAACTGTCAATATCCTTCTGCCTTTACATAAATCTATCATGCCACTGCACATAGGAGATCTGTTGGAATGTTGAGTACAGTTCTTCCCACCCCAACTCAAAATGGATAATGTAAAGCTTAGAAGGACAGGAGAGCACATTGAGACATTTTTTTTTTAGTTTAGAAAAAGGACAATCAAGAATGAGGATACCTTTTCCTTTTTAAGGCATGAATAGTTCTTTGTCCTGTAGTTTTTAAGGGTGCTGAGAGTTATTAGGAGACTATTGTTCCCCTCGCAGAGTTGTGATTCTCAGTGCGGTTTAGCAATCAATTCCTCTTCTGGAAATTGTAGCTGTGTGAGAGATATAGCAGTTTCCTAACAACTATTAACACCCATAAAGGACAACAGTTTCCAGAATTGTTTGGGAGAAGCCATGACTGTTCAGCAGAGACTGTGAGTGATAAAAACTCCACAGCTCTGTAGGGTCAGAGAGGGGGACAAAAAGAGAGAAAGTAAACTTTGGGAGCGCATAAGAATTAATTAAATAAGCTGCCCAAGCAATATATTCTGCAACCTAAGTTGCTGACAATTCCTGCAGAGATAACACCCTTGCTAGCTCTCCTGTACAACCCTGAAGCAGGCTTGGGGTTTTGAAGGAACCTACACTGCTGATTGTTGGTGGACCTCCCTAAAAGAGAAAGGAAACTGCAGCATTCTGTGTTGATGATAGCACAGGGCATAATGAAGAGAAGAATGGTGGCTGCAGGAAGCCCTTTCATTGACACCTGGAAAAGCAGCTTGTGGCTTGTGTGAATTGGATTGTAATGATCAGTTACAGTTTCTGGAGTTCAAAGGCTTTGTTCATGCAGAAGCAGGAACAATTCACAGGAGCAAAAGGACTGAAAGAGAGAAAAAACAGACATTTTGTCTGGAGACAACAACAAACAAAATGGCTCAGCTTTTAGGGGTGGAGTAAACTTAGAGAAGCTACCAGTGAGTGCTGGCTAGATTGCTAGATAGACAGTATCCCCTTGTGGCTTAAAGGAATACAAGCATTAAATAAAAGCAGAAGAAAAGGAGTTGCAATTGCTTTTCTCCAACACAGGCAACTGCAAGGGGCATTTTCAGTTCAGCAGCAGAAACAGAAATAAGGTTTCAGGATGCCTCATGCTGAGCGCTCTCTCTCTCTCTCTCTCTCTCTCTCAACATACCACTAGGAGAACTTTAGGGATGCAGGTGGCGCTGTGGATTAAACCACAGAGCCTAGGACTTGCCAATCAGAAGGTTGCAGTTCAAATCCCCGCGACGGGGTGAGTTCCCGTTGCTTGGCTCCTGCTCCTGCCAACCTAGCAGTTCGAAAGCACATCAAAATGCAAGTAGATAAATAGGTACCTCTCCGGCGGGAAGGTAAACGGTGTTTCCATGCGCTGCTCTGGTTCTCCAGAAGCCGGCCACATGCTGGCCACATGACCCGGAAGTAGTACACCGGCTCCCTCGGCCAATACAGTGAGATGAGCACCACAACCCCAGAGTCGGTCACGACTGGACCTAATGGTCAGGGGTCACTTTACCTTTACCTTTAGGAGAACTTTGTTACTGTGGCTTTAATACAACCCTAGAGATCTATAATTTGCTAGAAGCATTTTGCCATGCAGGGACAAGAAAAGTGTTCTATTGCACAAAAGGTGTGCACAAAAAAGCCTCTCAGAATTCTGTATTCTACATTATTATCATCATTGTTATTGTTATTATTTATTGAATTTATATACCACCCTATACCCCGGGGTCTCAGGACAGTTATGTGTGAGCAGAGAAACTCGTGTGGGGGGAGGCAGCATACACATCAGCTGACTTGTGTCATGTGTTTCTAAATTATGCTTTGTATCTATTGTGTTTAAAACCTAAATGTTTGTATCTTTGAAGGCTATCTGTTTGAAGGGTGGAGCTACATGGGGGGGGGGTTCACTCTTTTGTATTTTCTTGTGCATACCAGGCTAAAACCTACCCCCTCCCAACTCAACACAGTACGAATAATGCCCACCTTGTTGTCAGTTTCGGTCTCGAATTTGACATACTTTCCACTACAACAATTACCTTTTCTGTCTCTGGCTAATAGTTTTCATTCAGAATTGCTGCAATCTGGATAAAATTAGACTGGACAAGTGATTACCTTGAACAAATGGCTGAGACATTTGTCTCAGAGAGCCTAATATTCTCCATGACAGATGCCCCAGCCAACAAATAGGAGGATGATTTGAAGGTACGGTGAGAACAGGCTAAGATCTTTTCTTATTCTTACTCTACCAGACAGCCACTCCACTAACACAAATTAGCCCTTCCCTAGAGACAATGGTTTAGCAAGACAATAGTAGGAGAAGATAATTTATTTTGAACAGGAAGATGGATCATTTGTAAATGAGAGTTCTGTGTGGGAGAATACCATCTGAGGAATATTTCACCACTTAACTACACATAAAAGTTTTGTGCAGCGGGTATTGAAAGACTGATTCACAAACTATTTGGTTTAATTGGGTTATATTTTTAGCCCATCTGATGTCAGAGGTCCTGAGCCAGTAATAAGAGGCAAAAATATAGGTTGATTAAAGGGAAAACAAAACAAATGTTAAGGTTCTCCGTAGTCAACTTTGCCCCAATTAGAAAGATAACCCTACAATAAACTAAATTATAACATTTCAGGTTTTCTATGGGTTCACCAGCGTGCCCATTTTTGTCTCCTGAACAACTCTGTTGGCATTGGCAGGAGAAGTAGTAGCAGAAAAGGCAAAATAGGGGAGAAAATACATGTAACACAAAATACATATTTAAATATGGAATTTATCTCGATGCACGTGTTTATAAATGTATTTTACCCTATGAATTTGGGCACGTTTTTTGAGCTGAAAACTTTATCACAAAAGAAGTGTGAAATCTAAAAGGTAATTAAGTTTCAATCTTCACATTAGGCCAGAAGATGCAAATCAGGTCAGTTTGCTGTGGGATTTATAGTCGAACTTCTCAGGCGTTAAATCTAGAACATCCAGAGCCAAGTCATCCCCCATGGATGAGTGCCCGGCCTCTCCACAAATACCTCCAGTGACAGAAAGCCCACACGCCTCTGAATTATTTGTTCCATTGTTAAACTGTGCATTACCTACCCTGTCTACATCTAATACATGCAGATTGGTGCATATGTCCAAATTGCATATATTTAAATTGGCAAAGCACGATCAATGGGGGGAAAAACTAAAGGGGGCTGTCAGCACTGTGCTAGCAATCCCCCCCCCTTCGGTTGTCCCTCCAATGGGTTTGTCCCCATGCAGCCACATGAATGAATGAATGAATAAGTTTATTACGGTCATAGACCAGAAGAAAAGAAAAAAGCATAAAAACAACAGTAGTTTACGAGGGAATGATGGTGTCAATTAAAAGTTGTAAAATTATACATAAAAACAATACACATATGCACACACACCCACACACACGCACATATATACTCATATATGCGCTACAATATATGTGTAGACTTTAAAAAAGGGGGGGGGCTTGTCCAAGGGTCAGATCTTTTACTTTTTTACAACTAATGCCCTCCGCTTGATCGCGGCCGCAGAAAACTTGGCCACTTTCAGTGTTACTTCTGGGTTTTTATCTCCTAGTAGGATTTTCAGCCGCTGAGATTCAGATCGACCTGGGAATTTCTGAACGATAGGGGAGATAAACAGTGACCTGATATCCCCGTAGAGGTCGCAGTGTAACAACACATGTGAAGCCGTTTCCGCCTCCTTCAGACCACATGGGCAAACTCGTTCGGCATAGGGTGTGCCCTCGTATCTGCCCTTTAGTAAGGCAGATGGCAGTACATCAAATCTGGTAAGGGTAAACGCCCGCCTATATTTTGCGATTTGTAGATCCAGCAGATATGGGGTTAGATTAAACCCTTTTCCATAATCTTGGATAGCTGGATATTTATCTATCTTGCTCATATGGTCCTGAAGCTCTATATCTCCTATTCGCTGGCTCACCATCATTTTAGCCTTTTCAAAACCTGCGGCTATAAGTTCCTGTGGGGAAAGCCCCAGGCCCTTCAATTTTTCATAAAGCGACAATCTCCATTTAGACTGGAACGGGTCTAGTAAAGTCAATGGAGCCACTCCCACTGGGAAAAATATGAGTTTTAGCCAGAAGTGAATCTTCAGGATCCATATCCTGGCATTAATAGGGAGTTGACCTACCTCCAGCCTAATGGCAGTGTTGGAGACACAGGTAGGTAACCCTAGTAGGGAGCGGTAAAATTTAGTTTGTACAGATTCCAGGGACTTGAGTTTTTGGCAATTAAATATCTGGGTGCCATACATCAGTTGTGGAAGTATTTTTGCAACAAAGACCTGGGAGGCGGCAGGAACATATTGACCTCCTTTTCTGTAAAAGAATCTTATGATAGCTCTAAAAGATCTTTGCGCATTTACAATGGAATTCTTAATCTGATGGCACCAAGATCCCTTCTCATCAAAAATTATTCCAAGATATCTAAAAGATGTTACTTGCTCAATAGGTTGGTTATTAATTTTCCATTTATGTCGGAGTTTTCTCTTGGGGAACACCATAATTTTTGATTTAGTGTAATTTATTATTAGGTGTTCAGCTTCGCAGTACTCTGTAAGAGCTCGTAAAAGTTTTCTTAGACCCACACAAGAGAAGGAAATAAGTGCCGCATCATCTGCGTACAAAAGGACTGGGATTGGTATATTGTTTAGGTTTGGGGAATGAGTACTTGCTTCCTCCATCTTTCCGACTAAGGAGTTTATATAGAAGTTGAATAGAATAGGGGCAAGAACACAGCCTTGCTTGACACCATGGAAACTTTGGATTTCCTTTGATAGGTTCCCATAACGGTCGCACCCCCTTGATCATTTTGGTTGCCCCTGTCTGAATGTTTTCCCAACTCTACAATACTCAAATTTTTGAGGTGAGGAGACTAGAATTGTATGTGGTACAGTTTACAACTAGTTCCACCTGTACTCAGATTTGGAGAGTTTGGGAAGTACAGGACATCTATGCTATTGAAGAAGATTGCGTATCTGAAAAACACAGCAGCAAATGAACTAATATTCACCACTTTGATAGGTAATTCGAATTGTTCTGAGGATCTTCCCTGGATGGTTCAAGTAATCCTAGGATTCAAATGTTATTAGACTTCCAAGAGCTTTGGAAAGTTCAAATTTTTCCTGCGTGCATTATCCTTTCCCAGGGTATCAACAGCTGTTTTCATTCTTAATAGCTTTGTCCCAGTTGTGTCTCCATAGCCTTTCTAATGCCCTTTGCAGATTTGTCTACAGCTATAAGTCTAAGCTGCTCGTATACAGAATACACTGCGTACATTTCGAATCTTTAGGGGAGCAATGGTTTGATTTAGATCAGTAGATTACAAAGCAAGCCTGAAACCTGGGTTCAAATCAATGCTCAGCTACCAACTCATGCCAGGTGGTCTTTAAGTAAATCATTATCTCAGACTCAGCTGCTGAAGAAGAAAACATGAATGAGGGTGTGTCCAGATGGCATGTTTTGCACCATCTGCTATCGACTGCCAAACAAGGAGGTGCAGTTTTGCCAGTTTAGAGACCACCCACTGTGAATGGGCATCCAACACCTAATTCCCAGTTTTCCAACACCGTCCGGAAGTATCACCACATAGTGGATGGCCGCCGAACTAGCTGCAGAGTTCGTGTTACGCTCCGAACTACAAGCTATCAAATGCAGCCACATGCATTTTTTGATATGCAACAGCAGCACAACTCACCACCATCTCCACTGTGTCCCCAGATGCCCATTTGTGTGTGTGTGTGTGTGTGAGAGAGAGAGAGAGAGAGAGAGAGAGAGACAGAGACACACAGAGAGAAATTGTCTCCCATCTGTGGCGGCTGCCCACTAACTTCGTTTACCCAAAATGCAATGTCTCAGTCTATAGTTCTATGAAACTAGATCGGGACATTGCATTTGGGGCTAGTTGGACCGGTGAGGGACCTTCTGAGTCCCTGCAATTCTCATCCAGTGCATAGCTGAGCTGACTGCTGATATCAGGTCTGCCATGTACAGTGGTGCCTCGCAAGACGAAAAGAATCCGTTCCGTGAGTCTTTTCGTCTTGCGGTTTTTTCGTCTTGCGAAGCAAGCCCATTAGCGGATTAGCGCTATTAGCACTATTGACAGTTTAAGGGCTAAAAACGGGTTTTTAAGGCTTAAGGGATTAGCGGTTTTGCTGCTAAAATGCTTTTAGCAGCTTAGCGCTTCAGAAAAAGGGGTTTTGGAGCGGGGAAAAAACTCAAAATTTTTCGTCAATTTTCGTCTTGCGAAGCAAGCCCATAGGGAAGTTTGTCCTGCGAAGCGCCTCTGCAAACGGAAAACCCTTTCGTCTTGCGGGTTTTCCGTCTTGCGAGGCATTCGTCTTGCGGGGCACCACTGTACAAAATCAGGGCTCACCCTATCATTAGGCAAAGTGAGGTACCAAGCTGCCTACCAAATTCCTGCTGCCCCTAGTTTCAGTTTTAGTCTTCAACATTGAACTAAGCTTCAGCCATCAAATTACTGGGCTTTTGTACATAGAATTATATGAGGTGGCCTCATGTCCTTTGACTCAGGAAGCAAAATGCCTTAGGCTAACCATGCTGCAATCCTACATGCAACTCATCCACAGTGTTCTGTTGTGGGAGGGACTAGATAATTGGAGCAGTGGAACATTTTGTTCCATTTGAATATAAAACCATGTAATTTGGAGAAAGAGAAATCCTAATACAGTCAAAAAATTCAGATGTGGAGACTTTTAGAAATATTCTTACAAAATTCATTGGGAATTGGGGGGGCAGTAACACTTTTCTAATCATGAATACACATTCTTGCACATTGAATTATGGAAGGATTTAACTTCTACTGGGCCAACCTTGTCACTAATGCTCTGCTGTTGAGCAACTTACTGAATGTCATTTTGCGGCTTGGACGTCCAGGAATTCTTCAAATCTCTCCAGAACAAGGAGCAGCTTCAAATAAATGTGTTTCTCTCAGCAAGGAACCAAATGGGAGTCAGAGGTGAGAAAAGTGACTGGCAGTTTGAATTAGCTTTTTGGTCTTCCGGTTTTCCCAGTTCACAGAATCGTACTGCTATTAAGGGGGCTCAAAAGGGCCACTTGGGTTTAAGCTTCATACCAAGTGCAGGTTAATCACACCAATTTCAGCACTGACAAACCATCACCTATTCTCCCTTAGCCAACCTTGTTGTATGTGATTAAACCTCCACCTAAAATAAAATACCCAACCAACAGCAGCATCAGTGGAGAGAACCCATGTGAGTTTCATAACTGTATGTGTGGCAAAGATTCGTTTATAGCATTTAATGCTATTTGCATGTGCTTCCAAATGAATGCATCCCAACCAATAGGCAGTGCTGGCTGATGCCCATTTGGGGTGGAAAGCAGAGAGCACAACAGTAGGTGGTACCAGAACCAATGGCAGGCAGATATAACTAATTCTAATTTTGCCCCTCATCTTCCCTGCTGGGTTCCACATGGGGCAACACTGAGCTAAGGAGGAAGAACCTGCAAAACATGTCACCCCTTGGACTGGAAGTAAGAAAGAAGGCAGGCAGGTGGGGGCTGGCTGAGATTGGTGGGACAGTACTGCATTCTCTCTAACAGACCAGACTCCACTGTTGATGGGTGCAAATGAGTATTTGTTCTGCTACTATCATGGCATTTGTAGTACAGTCATACCTCGTGTTATGTTTGCTTCACGTTGTGGCTTTTCAGGTTACGAACACAGCAAACCTGGAAGGGTTCGCCGCATGCATGCAGAAGCAATCTGCACGCTTCATGCATGCACAGAAGCACTCTATTGCGCTTCATGCACGCGCAGTAGCGCACTCTACTTACAAACTTTTCGGGGTGTGAACGGCACCCCAAAACGTATTGCGTTCATAAGTAGAGGTACCACTGCACTCATTCTGGTTGCTCTCTTGCTCCAGAGTGGCCCAGACATATTTTGATGCCCACTGTTGTGTGGGAGGTGGATCCTAAAAGGTTAATACATGGTGCAGTAGCAACTCTCAGGTCCCAGGTATAGAGACATAGGGACCAATGTTTGTATTTGATGGAACAGAGGAGAAGAGATATAAATTGCATTTTCCTGCAAATTAAAATACCAAGAATGGAAAGTTATAAATGGAAAGAAACTATGAATGCAGAATAAGAGCTTTAGAATATGTTGGAGAGAAATGTTTTGTTTTGCTTTTTGTCTTATTAATTCTGATCCTTCCCCAAACCAGTGCTTAACAGGGAGAATGGGGTATTGGGGAATGTTGAACATGTGTGTGCCTCAACCCCCGCAAAGCATAAGGGAGATCTAAGCCGCATATACAACTGGTATGTAGAGTTAGGTCGTCTCATATGCCAGGAATATATAACCTTAATGAATTTGGATGCGCATGCTTTGGTTTGTGTTATGTTGTGACCCCTGCAAAACAGCTGCCAGGCAGATTTTATGCATAAGGAGAAGGAAGGAAAACAATGAAATTTATTTCATATGCCAACGAAGATTTTAAAAATATAGGTTTCTCTTTGTCACACACTAGTGTGACTATGAGACAAGACCTTTGATATCAGACCTGGTTCTCAGCACTTTCTACAGAACCTGACCATCTGCACTGTGGCCTCAAGGATTATTCCCTGATGTGAGCAGATGAAAGGAGCAAAGCAGAATTCTATCCCCCCACAGTAGCAGGGCAGGAAAATAGATTGAAAGCACAGCAACTGCAGAGCACTCTGAGGGACCAGTATAGTGAAAGGAGATTCCTTTGACCAGGGGTAGCTAATGTGGTCCCTCCAGATGTTGCTGGACTTCAACTTCCAGCGTCACTGACCACTGGACATGAAGGCTGGGGCTGATGGGAATAATGTCTGGATGGCACCACATTGGCCATCCTTGCCCACAAAGTTGCCACTCAGGGCTGTGGAGCCTAGGAGTGAGGAGGGCAGCCCCAGGGCAGCCCAGTTATTAGACTTGGTGAGGCAGGCACCTCTGATTGAAGGATAGGGACAGGCCCTGTCAGGAGCTCGTCCTACACTCAAGTAGGACTCTGGCAGAGACACATGCCCAACTGACATGTTCTCTCCCTCCTGGTCAATCGTTCAGGAGCTTCATTAGCTTTCTTCTGCCTGAACATCACAGCGACCGATGCCAACAGACACCGGCACACTTAGGGATCTGCAGAATCTTCGCAGTTCGCGCAACAGACTTCAGCAACTCAGCATTTTGGCTAATCTACTTTATTTACATATAAACACACACGGAGCACTGCAACATGGCTCCCTCTCTCTCTCTAGCATCAGACAGCAAAGAGAAAAAGAATAAAGGACAATAATCCCACTTCACGGAACACAGTAACACAAGCATCCTGTCTCCGTCACTTCCCACTCTGTGGAGTCAAAGCATACACTGTCATGTGATAGACAAAAATCCCATGACTGCAATCGCAGAGCAGGAATTCTAACAGGTCCCACGAGGAACATACCACTTGCGACCTGGGAACAGTAGAGCCACTACTGCCACAGCCTGCTATTCACTGGCCTCCTTTTTTCTCCCCCAGTCTTCAGCATATACTGGAGTTTCCCCAGGCTGTTTCTAGTGACCTCAGGTGGCGGTGGTGGTGGGGGCATAATCAATATATTGTCCACCCGCTCAGAATATTGGGAATTTGGCAAGGATCATGTGTCAAGAGAATTTCCATCCCCATAGGTGTGGCCAGCTGTGGTAGAAGCAGGCGAAAAACTACTTCCAACTAAGGGTAGGTTCATCTGTAGCCAAACTTGATCAGGCTGGAACTACTGTTAATGAGACTGAGGTGGCTGCTTCAGGCAGGTGGTTTGGGGTATGTCAATAGGGCAGCCAATTGTTAGTTACTTTTACTGCCAGGGTGGAAGAGGAGTGCTTTGGGGATTTTCTGCCTTGTGCCAAAATAAATTGATTGGCTTTCAATACTTTGCACCATGGCTCTGAGGGAGGGAGGGGCATCAAATGCTGTTCCTCCCTAGCATCAAAATACATTGCAGCAGAGGTCTCAGGGTCGCTCCTGTCTGCATTTCTGCATAGCCAACATACTGTCCTGCAGATCTCCTGCATTAATGTTAAAAGATGTGGCCTTAGATTGCTGAAGACATGCGTCCTGCCTCTTTATTCCAGGTGTGGGTGCAAACGGCAGGTTTGATTTACACCATTCAGAAACTGCATAATGAAAAGAAAAGAGAAATGTACAGCAGCATCAGCTTCTCCCCCACCCTGCCAACTTTTCTACTTTGCATATTACAAGCAAAATGTGTGCTTATTCAGGTACTAAAATTCATGCTGTATCCAGGGGGAAGAGTGATTTATAACCTTGCTAAGATCAGACAGGAAACAGAACTGCTTGACACTGAACATATTTTAATTTTTCAAAGACTTGCACTGAACTAACATCAAAACATTATGAGATTTTTTTTTGGGGGGGGGGGGAAGTGAAGGAAACAGTAGATTCCAGACATAATAAAAATGGTGACTGTGGGGAGAAGCAATATGTTTGCTTCTCTTTTTCATGGAGAGAGAAAGAGAGGACAGGCTGCTTCAAATGCTGTTTTTCCTTAGAACCCAAGAAGACCCTTGGTGGATCAGGCCAGGGGCTTATCTAGTCCAGAATCCTGTTCCCACAGGGGTCAGCTGGATGCCCATGGGAAGCCCGTAATGCAAGATCCAAGTGCAAGAGCAATCTCCACTTCTATGTTCTCCAACATCTAGTACAGTGGTACCTTGCAAGACGAATGCCTCGCAAGACGAAAAACTTGCAAGACGAAAGAGTTTTTTTTGTTTTCTGAGTTGCTTCGCAAGACGAATTTCCCTATGGGCTTGCTTCGCAAGATGAAAACTTCTTGCGCCTTTTTCTTAAAACCGTCAATGCATTCCTATGGGAAACCGTCAATGCATTTCCTATGGGAAACCATGCTTCGCAAGACGAAAAATTCACAAGACGAAAAACTCGCAGAACGAATTAATTTCGTCTTGCGAGGCACCACTGTATTCCAAATCATACTGCATGCCACCGTGGAGGTGGAAAATAGCTATCAGCACTGGTGGCCATCACTATATTATCCTTACTATTCTCAAGAAACTTGCAAGTTTACTCTTGCCCTATTCCTGCCTTTCTTGTGTCCCAGAATCTATATGGTGGTGGGAAAATGACATATTGAAAGGAGAGGCATTGGGAGAATCCAGGTAGAAGATGGACTACCATCCATGTACTGATAAACTCTGTACTGGGTTACATTACCATTTTGCATGCATTTGATTGGCACTTGACCACCATTGAGTACACAATTTTTGGTCATGGAATGGGATGGAACAGCGGTGGAGCAGGGGCAGAATGGGGCGAGGTGGGCTTATGCATGCTCCACTGACAGGCATGGTGCCATGCATGATGATGCAACCCTCTCACAGACAGGGCCTATAGAATCTACCACACCTAGATGTGTGATGAAACAAGCTTAAATATATATATTCCTAGCTGGATAAGGAAATACATATACAAACATATTTTATGTGTGGTTCATTCCATGATCAAGCTGCATGGAAAGGTCCTAGCTCAATGGTAGAGCATCTGCCTTTCATACAATGCTCATCATCTCCAGGTAGGACAGAGAAAGACCCCTGCTTCAAAGCCTGAAGAGTCACTGGCAGTCAGTGTAGATAATACCAAACTAGCTAGACTAATAATCTGACTCAGTATAAGACAACTTCCATTGCACAGCCTCTGTGTAGAAAATCAACTGTATGGAAAGGTAAGTGGAGACTGAAATTAAGTTACCCATGTCCTCCTTTCCTTACCAAACAACCGATCAGCATGATTGCTGTTCATTTAACATGCACATATGCAGTTCAATCACCCAACATGTACGAAGTTCTGTTTCAGTTATTTGATTCTGTTCTCATCTCTCCTAAAGGTTTAAGTTACACCTCCCTTTCTGTAGTCAGAAACTCATAAGTTCTCAGTCTGTCCCTGGTGTCTAAGGATGGATAATTGATTCCCCTATTGGTTTTGTCATCTTTTTCAGATATTAGAAACTTGCCAACATATTCCCCCTTAATCATTTCCCCCGCAGTGAAATATTGCAGGGCCAACTTTCAGCACCCTTTTGTGGGTAAGATTGAACTCCTAGCTGTTTAATTCTTAACTGCTTCTCCTCTTGAGATTTTGCATTCATCTTCATAAGTACAATATTGAGAGGAAAGCATTGTTTTAACTAAACATGAAACAAAACAGTATTCTGATTCTTATAACCACTCCTTACATTTTCTCATTGATTTATTATTATAGTTATTATTGTTATTGTTGAGACATGTGGGCTTGAGAAGGCCAGATCTTCCCTTTTCAGTTTTGCTGCCAATCAGTACAGACAACACTGAGCTATGTTGATCAATAAGGCAGCTTCGAATAAGGCAGTTTCCTATGTGAGTTTTGATTTCTTGTATTTCTTGCTTTTGATTTTATGCTTTTATGGTTTATTTTGTACTTACATTGGTTTTTTTGTGCTTATTTATTGTAAGTCACACAGAGAACTTTGTCATAGGGTGGCATGTGAGCTTTAGGAAGTTGCCAAAATAGGCAAACTACCCTCAGCTTGGAAAAGATTTCTCCCACCCACCCCCTAACTATATAAGACTGTGTCTAACTACAGAATCTCACAGAGGCTGGATATGAAGAAAATAATCCTTACCGTGGCATGGATAAAATAAAGCACCGAAGTAAAGGTAAAAATACACACAGCCCAGTGTTTTATTTACAGAAATATATAACGATGTGGAATCAATTATTTAAGAAACGATTTCACACACAGGGGTGGGGGAATACTCACACAGCTTCTTGCAACATGGGTGTGCAGTGAGAAGAATAATGTGGTGGAATGAATTATTTACTAAGTATTATATGACCAGTTCAAAAAAGGAGTCCAACTAGCAAAGTACGGTGGCAACTTTATGCTTCTGTTCAGGTTGCTGTTCTATTTCTAACATTTACTTTCAGGAGGATAGCACAAAAGGATCAACTGCCTTAGAAAGGTGTATTTTGCAATGTTTCATACACAATTCTCCCAAGACGTTTGTGGCGATGACTCTTAGGAAGAGCCCTATTGGGTCCGACTATGGATCCATTGAGTCCAGTGATTCTGTTCTTCAAAGTGGCCAACAACTTATCTCTGGGAAGCTTGAAGGCAACCAAGGCATGTTCCATGGTTTGAGGATCCTCTTGGCAGACTGGCCTGCCTTAGATTACCACATGGGGCATGGGTGGCACTGTGTCTAAACCTCTGGGCTTGCTCATTGGAATGTTGGTGGTTCGAATCCATGTGATGGGGTGAGCTCCCATTGCTCTGTCCCAGCTCCTGCCAAGCTAGCAGTTCAAAAGCACATCAGTAGAAGTGGATAAATAGGTACCTCTGCGGTGGGAAGGTTAATGGCATTTCTGTGCACTCTGGCTTCCATCACGGTGTTCCGTTGTGCCAGAAGTGGTTTAGTCATGCTGGCCACATTTGTCTGTGGACAAATGCCAGCTCCCTCAGCCTGAAAAGCAAGATGAGTGCCACACTCCATAGTTGCCTTTGACTGGACTTAACCGTCCAGAGGTCCTTTACCTTACCTTTTACCTTTACTATAGTAATTTCCCACAATGACTGAATTATGCTGCTATGTTGGGGACATTGTGCAAAATTGAAATGGCCATTTATAGCAGCTGCCACTAGGTAAATCCTCAGCTGACAGAAACCCAGATTGTCAGAATAATAAAGTAATTGAATTCCTCACCCAACAAAATTATGAGATTTTAAAGAAAGGTTTAATTTCCCTGCAAATGAGGGAGAAAAGCCTGAGAAACTTGTTTGTGGAGGGGGGGGAATCTATGAGAAATTAGGGGACAGGCTTCAGCACAGCAGTGCTATAGGCAGATGGCAGCTTCTTTTTGATAAGGTCATTTCTCTCCAGAAAACTTATTACAAGCGTTGAACAATGAACAGAGATATTCAAACATCCCGAGCAATACAGCTCAACTTCCGAATTATAGCTGCGTCTGAAAGGCAATGACTCCACTAGATGTTTGCAAGTTATGGCTCTTAGTTAAAATGGTGGTAGAGGAGCCCAAGAAAATGACCCATCTTAATCACCATCAGGTAATTGGATGAACTACTGCCAAGGATCAGGGGGCTATAAAGCAGTCACCATTACTCTCATGCTTCCAAGACAAAGATAAGATTTTATCCATGACACATAATCAAAAGGGTATTACTTTTTAAAGATAAATACATCATGGTATGATGAGATCTACATCTAATGAACTGAGATGAAAACCTGACCCTTGACATCATGAGATGTTACTATTAGAAAAGAAGACATTGATTTTCTTCTTTTACTACATTTTCTGAAAATAATTGCCTTATGTATACCTTCAGCTGTTTATACTTTGAAGTTTCAGATACTAAAGTTATCATCCCCACCCTGCAATGTTTAGAAGGAACAGTAAAGTAGAAAAATGCTAGGCTTTGGCCTTTAATGAATTTCATAATAAATGCAAGGGGTCCATAGTCTGTGGAAGATGGCATAGTGTGCTGGTTTTGTACATGAGGTCCCTGGTTTAAATCTAATCTCAAAACAGAACTCATTCAGTAGCCTTAGGGTACATTACTATGGGCATCTCAAGGGTCATAGAAAAGACTGAATCTGTGCCTCTGACACTAGGGACAGAACTTCAATGTCAGAGCATGTGGAGAGTGGGGAATTTCAGTGTCCTAACCTCCCTTTCACTGCTTGCTCCTCTGACACTCTGGCCCAAGTCACGTTGGACTTCGGATGCCAGTAGGGACAAAATTGGGTATCTGGAGAAGGAATGAGAGGGAGATTCAATTCATATTTACAGGCAAACTTTCTAAATTTACATATTCTAAAACAATACATAAACTGAAACAAAGTCATCCTTCAAAACTCACCCTTTTCCAAATTGTGCAATGCAGCCTTCCAGTCAAGTAATATGTACAAACATGCATATACCAGGGGAAAGTGTATATATTAGTAAAAAAAAAATAAAAAATTTTTTTAAAAATAAAAAACGCAAAAACATATTATATTGGGGTAAATTGCTATCCAAAAATGAATCCTGGCTGTTCCTAGGGCTGAGGTTTGGGCAAGCTGTGAAGGATGGTCTCTGTTGGGGGTGATCTCTATGGGGAGAGGGACATGGTTTGGGAGAGCTGTAAGGGGATGTAGTTTGGACAAGCTGTATGGGGGCTTGGCCTGGGCAATGGGGTTCACAAAGTGTAAAGTGAGGAGGGTTTGGCAAGGTAAAAAGAAATGGGTTTGATGGAGAATTGTAGGGCTGGAAAGACAGGGTAAGCAATACTGGCAAGCAAAACAAGCAGGGGTACAGCTCCTAGTGCACATCACACAAACGTTTCTGTTAAGTTGCGGGTGAACATATCAGACTACACAGCGATTCTCCAAACAGCTCTTGTTTATTCACAGGTCAGAACAGAGCTGAACTGAAGGGTTTAGCCAGCCTGCTTATATAGAGCTCCAGTACAACGTAACTGTAACAACTTTCTGTAACTATCCAATCACTGAATGTCACTTTCGATCCCTTATTTGCATATGTGGACCTGACCTATCTACAGTATCCCCCTGCTGGCCCAGGGTGAAAACTTCAGTATATAACAGTTTCTCTCTCCCTCTTTCATGATGTTAGATTCCATTTAAAGTGAAGCATCCTTGTAAAGGAGTTAAACAAATTTATGGAAGATAAGGCTGTCAGTGACTCCTAGTAATCATGGCTAAATGCTACCTCCATTGAAAAGGGCAAGATGTCTTTGAATATCTGTTTCTGAGCAGCGACAGGAGGTTGGGAAAGAGCATTTTTTATTTTATTTTTATTTTATTTAAGAGCATGTCCTGCTTGTGGGCTCCCCATAGGTATCTGATTGGCTACTGCAGAAAACAGGATGCTAAACTGGAATGACTTTTGGTCTAATTCAGTTGGGATTTGCTTATGTTCTTATGAGTGCCTAACTAGATCTTGCCCATTGCACCATTTTTTCAATCTCAGTACCCCCACATCATCATTGTCATTACCACAATCATTGCTATATGACACAGAAGAGCCAAAAGGGCAATTTTATTAAGCTTGCTGAGTAACAATTAAAGCTTTCCAGTGTTGTGGTTTTGATCTGGTTTAGTGTGTGCACGCGTCTGTACTACAACACACTACAGACCACATTATATTAATCCCAGATTAGAGCTGTGCTACTCAAATCAGGAGAATCATGTAGTTCAGGGTTGCAGAACCTGTTATTTGGCTACTATTCCCGGCATTTCTAACCACTAACCAACAACATTTGGAGAAACACAGGTACCCCATGCCTTATATGTATACAGTCATACCTCCCAGAAGAGAGTGTTCTGGTTTGCGAACGTTCTTTGAAAGCCGAATGTCCTACAGGGCTTCCACGGCTTCTGATTGAGTGCAAGAAGCTCCTGCAGCCAATTGGAAGCCATGCCTTGGTTGTTGAACATTTTTGGAAGTCGAACAGACTTCTGAAACAGATGTCATTCAACTGCCAAGGTATGACTATAGTGGAACTCTGCCTGAATTGTACCACTGCCTATATTGTTTGGAAGCCTTCCTCAATCATTTACAGTGGTACCTCGGGTTGCATATGCTTCAGGTTACATACCCTTCAGGTTACAGCCTCCACTAACCCAGAAATAGTGCTTCAGGCTAAGAAGTTTGCTTCAGGATGAGGAAAGAAATTGTGCTCCGGCAGCACGGCAGCAGCAGGAGGCCCCATTAGCGAAAGTGGTGCTTCAGGTTAAGAACAGTTTCAGGTTAAGTACGGACCTCCGGAACGAATTAAGTACCTGTACTTAACCTGAGGTACCACTGTACTCTGAAAAGTACAACTTTATACTGATTGGGTGAAGAACGAAGCAGGGTGTAGCATATATGAATTTTCCCTTTCCCAGCTTTGAATTGTTTGCCACATGCAGGAAAGTGTTCTGTTTGGATGGTGGGGGGTGGGGGTTGGTAGGGGAAGGCAGCAAACCTGCTCCCTTTTCCAATATGAAATGGAGCCGTATAGCAAGAAGTAAACCACAACATTCTGCTGTTGATAGATCCTAATTCTTCAGCTGTGCCTTGCACACTCCATGTTCCAAAATGGTGTTTCATTTATAGTACCAACCGTCCTTGACATTTTAAACCCACTGCAGATGTGTTTGGATTTACTTGCCTTCCACGAACCTTTGTTCCTCTACAAATCCCTGCCATTCTATTTTTCTTTTCTTCTCTTTTTCAAAAACAACAACAACAGTATAATTGTCCCAGAATAAATTCATGTTCATTAATGGTCAGAGTGAAAACATTTCAAACAGGGAAATTGTCATGGTAATGGAGTGAAGGACACTCAGCTTCTCAGCTATGATATACTTCACGTAGCATTTGTTATCACCTTCATGTGTGCTTTATAGCAAGATTTATTGGACAAACACAACTGCTGTTTAACTTCTAAGTTTAAAGGGCAGACTCGTGGATACAATTGGATGATTGTTGATTACAAAAATGGAGTTTTATCATATTGTTATGGCAACCACAGCTCTCCTTGCTAACAACAACCAAAGCAAGGTTGAGATTCTAATAAATATGATCTCCATCTCCAATTCCCAGATTCCATCGCCAGAACTGTTATTTTATTTTTAATAAATGCTTGTTGATATTAAAATACTTTCTCCATTGGTTCTTTATTATTTAAAGATGCTCATCAAACTACAGTTAATTTTACAGTTCATTGTCTTGCTTTGCTGGTGTTGTTTTATTTGTAGAGTTAATATTGGCCTTTGGTTCAGCTTCTGAGTTTTACCTTTAAAATCCAGACCACATAGATGTTTGTCCTTAGCCCTTCTTCTGAATTAGGTCCTTTTTGCACAATGATCCATATGGAAGTTGCTTTCTTGGGCTTCTGCCCCAGGTATCCTCAGGCTCCATATGAATATTCTGGTTACATTTGTGGGACTATTCACATGGGTGTTTCCCATAGGATTAGTAACAGTACAGGCTGATTTGTTAGTGTGAATTGAGCACCTCTCTTGCAATGCTAGCAGGACCCACCTGCCTGCCTTCTTACTTGCATCCTATCCTCCTTGCCCTCCTTAGTCTTTAGTGGGCTGTGCCCTGATCCAAGGTGGGTCACATCAGGAGAACTACTACCATGCAAATACAGTATGGTAAAATATTAACAAATGCATCCTAAAATGCCTGTTTGGGTTAAAATGGGGTACGAGGTCTAAAAAGGTTGAAGATACCTGGCCTTTGTAGAACTCAATGAAGTGGAAGATGGGGTCAAAGCTAGAATTAGTTGACTCAACCTGTTGGCTGCACCTGTTGGCTTCTATTCCATCCACCCCATCAGTCACAATGGGCACCAGCTAGCACTGGTGTGCATTCTTGCATCCCCTGAGAATACGGATTGGATGGGAAAGTCCCAGTCAGGTCTCTCACATGGTTGTGGCTGCACTGTTGTTTAAGCACCCTTCACACATTCATGCACATATACATACCCCTAGTACCTAGAAGCAATTTCCCCATGGTTTAACTGTTTTAAATGGGCACTTAGCCCATAGTACAGCAAGATTTGACTCTCCCAGAGGAGTACATCTGTATTTTGCAAAGATAAAGTACGCCAAAGCAGTGTTTCTACTCCTCATGGTTCATATGCGAGGCTTGAGCATCAGGTGAGATAGACTGTTGGTCACGCAGGGGCGGGGGGAGCCTGAACCAGAGCAGGCAGCATTTGTACCTAGAATGGTCACCAGTGCATCAGGGGAGAGTAACATCAGTCAAACAGGTTTTCACAGAATCACAGAATCATTTAATTGTAGAATTAGTAGGGACTCAAAGGGTCATCTAGTCCAACTCCCTGCAATGCAGGAATCCACAGCCATTCCTGGGTGGGCTTGAACCAGCAACTTTCTGATTAACAACCAGAAGATGTTTTAATCTTCACAGATGTGCCTGGCCAGGTCCACCCATGGCTCCATCAACCACATCAAGATGTTGAATCAATTGTACTCTGAGTTGGCTCCAGACAGTTGCTGGAACAACACGCCAGTTCCTCTGTTTCTTGGTATGCCTTGAATCTTTGTTAGGTCTTGATTTGAAACAATCACACAAGGAGCTAGCCATAGTCCTCAGCTGATGTAATGGAGCTTGGGCCCTTACCTCGCTTGGGCAATACATCCCTTCAGATTCCACACTGGATCGGAAGAGTCTGTAGAATCTGTCTTGAAAGATGGCTTACCATTAGGGCTGTGCACAGCCTTCTGCTCTGCCCTATGGCCACCATATGGGGTACCCCAATCAGCCTGACCTACCCTGGGCCAACCCAGGGACAATTCATCCCACTCCATAAATGGTCCCACATCAGTTTGGGGCAGGGCTATGTTTTATTACAGTTTTAATTAGGGCAAGGCGATGCTGCACCTTCTCCACACCCAAACAAGAACAGGGGGGGTTAAATTCTGTGTGGTGCTCCTTCTCAAACTGTTTCTCTGCAGGGAATCCGGAATCAGGTGACAGTGAGCTCCTACCATCTCCCGAAAAGACACAGTCAGTGGTTAGGTAGATCTCAGCCTCTTTTGTGGGTTTTCCCATCCAATGCCTGCCTCTCCTTCCTGCCTGATGCCCTGACAGTCCTGGATCACCCTGGACCATCTAACCTGACCTGCAACGATCCATGGCTGGCTCAACCAATGCCCTAATCCTCCCGAATTGGCTTGGGGCTCAGCCAAATCCAGTGCACAGCCATACCCCAGAATCAGGCCTAAAACTTGTACTACTGTTCATTTGATCTATTAGCATCGGCACTGTTTTGCCCAAGCCCTGCATATCAAGAGGGACTCCTCTAGTGTGAAATATCTTATTTCCTTATTCCCCCCACAGATACAACATTGAGAATAAATATCTTGCTATATTAAGTTTGCATAAAATACAGTTTCATTCTTAGTTGGGCATCTGTTTACTTCAACCTTGAAATCTCATTCTATATTGTCTACCTCAGGGGTTGTCAACCTGGTCCCTACCGCTCATTAGCAGAGATTTCAGGATTCTAGGTGGGCGGTAGGGGGTTATATGGCACAAGCTGAATCCTCCTTCCATTGAGCACTGGTGGGCGGTAAGGAAATTTTACCATCAAGAAAGATGCATTAGTGGGTGGTAGGTATAAGAAGGTTGACTATACCTGGTCTACTCCAACAAGAAGGAGCTCTTCATTATCTTAAGATGAGGTCCATTGCAGCCCTGCAGACTGAGATTCTGTTACTGTCCATAACATTTCATCCTTTTCTGGTCCATGCCAGAGGTTTTTAACATGAATCAGGTACTGTTTTTTCCTCTCCCAGGAAACGTGCAATGTGAATTGGGAACTGCTTTTAGGAAACTTGAATTAGCTACATTTAAAAATCACTCTGTCTCTGTCTCTCTCTGTGCCTTTCACCCTTTTTTCCTATTTCTTTCTTCTCTCCATTCCTGTCATTGCATGGCATTGTTCTCTCTGGAATTGTAAAGCCCAGGTTAAATATTGTCTGGTTTTCTTTCTCCTCACTGCAGGGGTGTTAAAAAAAAAAAAAAAAGTCCCATCAAGTCATAATTAAAAAAAGCAATACATATGTAAAAGCTTCCCTGATTTCCACTGGGTTCCAATCACTCTTGAGATCTCAAGCATTTTATTTAAGATGGGGAGGGAAGCAGGGTGGGGTGGGGTGGGGGTGGCGAGAAGCAAAGGCTCCACAGGATCTTTTGTGCAGGAAGAGGGCAGTAATATTTTCACAGCAGGGGGGAAAGGCCTGATAGATTTTGATAGTGCTGTATGAGAAGCAGTTACACATTATTTTTATATAATTGTATGGTATATTCCTTTGTGTGTAAAGTAAAATGTTGGCAGCATGCTGTGGCAGAAAAAAAAATGACGACTCTCTCTTTTCCTATTTAATGCTTCATTAAAAGAAAAAGAAAAGAACTTAAGGGCATTTATTGTAGACTCAAGTTGGGTGTCTGTCTTTGACTGGATATAATTTATGCTTCTTTCAAAATGCATTCTTTGCAAACAGCCTCCACAAATGGTAAACTAATTATTGAACAAACAGATCTACAGTGGATGGTCTGCTGCAGAAACATTAATCACTCTGTTCCGCATCTCAGAAAAGCTATCCTGCCAGCAAGAAGACAATTGGGAGCTTTCTTCAATTCACTCTGAAATCTACCAATGAAATGAAATGAAATGATGAAATGAAATGAAATAAAATAAAATAAAATAAAACATACACTAATGCAATATCGTGCATTGTCCGCACATCCTAGACGGAAGGCATGAGACTGGTATGGTGGGCTACAGCCTAAAGGATCTGTTGTGGAATATATAGGTGGCTGTTCTGCAGCTCAAATGATGGTTTTAAAAGATTAGACAAACTTGTGTGTGTGTGTGTGAGAGAGAGAGAGAGAGAGAGAGGTTGCATAGTTATTTGGGTACTGGCTTAACGAAGACTGTAAAGTGAAAGCAAAGTATATCAATTTAAGACAACATAAGACATTTCACAAACCTATTTGATAAGGAGGACAATTTTATAAAAACTTTCAGAATGTCTCCAATTATATGTATGGTTCAGCAATTTCCTGTGTTACATGACACCAATAAATTTTAAAGGGTGAGCTGGGTACCAGGACTTTATCTTACTCTATGTTAGCTTTATCAGATTCATAGAGAAAAAGGCCATCAATAGCTGCTAGCCATGATAACTATGTTCTACCTACTAGAAACCCTGAAGTGCCACTGCTGGTCAACACTGCGCTAGATAGACCAATGGCCTTACGCAAAGTAAAAGAGCTTCCGTCACTGCTATGTTCTAGCGTATTTCTCAGCTCCCAGTTTCATAACTGCAAAAAGTCTCTCTCTCTTTAAAGTGGTACAGTTGTGCCAGGGTGACAATTTTAAGCTACTTTAATTGCATGAGCCCAGCATGCCCTTGAATTCCTTCTGCAAAAATAGTAACAGTTTGGAGGCACCCGGAGTTTTCAGACAGCTTACAAAATCAAAACAAGAATAGTGTCTAAGCACTGGTTTGTTAAAACTCTTTATGGATTTAAAGGAGGGGGGAAACGCAAGTCAGTAGGGGCCAGTTTGGGATAATGCAGGATTTTGTTTCTGTTGTTGGTCAATAAGCACAGCCCTCCATCTTGCAGGGTTATTCGCTTTTTCTAGTATAACAATGCCTCTCTTCCTTTGTGTTGCTAATATCTGACTTGCCCAGTAGTTGGAATCACTCTGCGCACCCCCACTACCTCCTGCTATTTATAATCCACTCTACCAAGTTACTTGTCAATTATTATTTTTTAATTTTTTTGCCACTCCATGCTATGCCATTGATAGGCAGTTTATCTTTATGCTGCATTCTCGCAGCCCGCGGACCGTTGCTTTGAAGAGCATCTTAAAAGTGTCACTACTTAAAGATACTAGCCAGGGCTTCATCTCTAATCCTTCACATTTCTCCCCACCAGCTCGCTCACTTTCTCTTCTTAACTGCGCTCTCTCCTGGGTTGCATATATAAAACATGGGATAAACCTTGCAGAGGTTTGAGATCTCATTTTCACCATTCTACTCAGAGCTATTGAAACATCGTTATACCTATGGGAACACAGAAATATGCCTTGTACTAAGTTACAACATTGGTCCATCTGCCCCAGTATTGTCTGTTCTGATTGACAGGAGCTCTCCAGGATTTCAGACAGGGTTCTCTCCCAGGCTTCCCTGGATATGCTGGAGATTAAACCTGGAACCTTCTGCATGCAAAGCAGATGCTCTACCACTATCTTCAGTTCAGTTACAGGATGCCTTTTCCAAACACCTTTTCTGGGTGCTTTTGCTATATCAGAATAGGTGCCAGCTTAAGGTTATTTTGTTTGCTCAGGCTGAGTGACTCATGAGGTCGATTATACAGTTGTTTTAGATTTTATCAGTAGGTAGTTTTATTGTTTTATCATTTGAAACTGAATTCTGTTTTTATTGGTTTGACTGAATTTGTAATGCCATGTCATTCTAATGTTTTACTCTGTTTTCTTTGGAAGCCATCTTGTAAAGGTTTTTCTTTTCTTTTAAATGAAAAGGCAGGGTACAAATTGTGTTTATTGGGTTAGTGGAAGTTAATGAACATGAATAACTTTGTGAAGTTCATGAATTTCAATGGTTCTACTCTGAGTAAAAAAATTGCTGGCTACAATCTATTTCCAATAGCAATTCTGTCTGCTTTTCACCTTCCTAAGGTGGCTACCAAAAACTCCAGCAATCAAACATGTCCTTCAAATAATAAAATAAGGAGCACAACAATAATACAAACAGCATTAAAAAACACAGACCTTGAAAAGTCATTCAGTCAGTAGTGCATGACAACTTAAACAGAAACAGAGTGAAAAGCTATCTGATTGGTTACAGAAAGTTTGGAAAACTTAGGAAAGAAAAGTTTCAACTCATCAACAAGCAGGTTGTTTTTTGTGTTTATCAACTACTGGAATTAAGGAGGAAAAAAATGGAAGCAAATACTATCCCCAAGCAATTTATTTTCTTTAGTCGAATTCATTTTATTCCCATATTCTTGTAAGCATTCATTTTACTCCAAGAACAATGAAGAGAATCTTTGGATTGGACATGGGCGAAGAAGGAGAGGAAGGAGGAAAGGGGGGGGGACAAAAAAACCACACCAATTACCATGGTACCTCAGTTTTCAAACAGCTTAGTTCTCAAACGACTTGGAACCCGAACACTTCAAGCCCAGAAATGAGTGTTCTGGTTTCCAAACATTTTTTTGGAAGCCAAACGTGCTCTGATTTGAGTGCACACTTCCATCTTGAGCAAGTGCCTTGTCCCCAGCAGTGACTGATGCCACTTCCTTCCCTTCCCTTTCCTCTGCTGGAAAGTGCCGCTTTCCTCAATACAAAGTGGAGTTGGGCAGATCCTCAGAATGTAAGTGACTCCGGAGTAGGGAGACTTCGAAGTTGGCGACTCTTCCCCAGCACACAAAGAGGTGGTATTGGGGGGGACATGTGGTGGGGGAACTATGCTGGGCAGGTTGACCTTCCCTCCTTACCCGCATCCCAACCCCGACCACAAGCAACCCCAAGCGAGGTCCAGGCGAGGCAGTGTGGGCGCTGCATTCCCAAGCTGGAGAATGGGGCACTCGCATTGCGCACAGGCTCCAGCCCTCCTCTCCGCGCTCTGGTGCTGCTGCCTGTCCTGGTGCTGCCATGCCAGTTATGTGCAGGCAGGGGAGGGGGGAGAGAGGGAGAGGGAGAAAGGGTTGGCTTGGGCAGGGGCAGAGAACTTTTGCCACCCTTTCCTTACCCCCCATTTAAACTCCCCCCTCCCGCATCCACTTAGCAACCTAGTTCCCCACATGCACTCCTCGTCCCTCCAGTTTGAGTGTTTTTCCTCCCCCCCTTAAACTCCCCTCTCCTGCCTCACCCTTCCAATGGCAATGGGAAGCCAGTTTTTTATACTGGGTAGTAGTTTACACCCCGGTTTATTGCTTCCATTTTATGGATCAATAGTCTCATTAGATAGTAAAATTCATGTTAAATTGCTGTTTTGGGGGTTCTTTTTAATTGGAATGGATTAATCCATTTTGCATTATTTTCTATGGGAAAGCATGCCTTGGTTTTGGAATGCTTTGGTTTTGGAACAGACTTCCGGAACGGATTAAGTTTGAGAACCAAGGTACCACTGTAATTAACTGCTAAATAAAATACATGGATGTGCATATATACTGTTTCAAATATTAATATTGCACAGTTTGAAGCAACTGGATGCATAAAAACTGGCTCTTCTTGGAATGAAGCATTGTACAGGCCCATTAGATTGTTCAAAACTTTACTTGCAGAACTTTATTCAAAACAGAACAAAAACATCAAAGATACATCCAAATAATTCCGTACAATATCTTGTTCAAGTCCGTCACAGGTTCATCTTCTTAGAAATAAAACATAATTCAACCTATCTATGCAAGCTCCATTTTGCTGTTTTCTTGGAGAGCTTCATTTATATGCTCACTCTCATAGAGCTTGGGAACAAAGACTGAAGGCAACTCCCTTTCAAAATGGAGATTTGCAACTCAATACCTTTGTCATCTGATCTAAGGTTAAACACTCATGTGTTAGCTAGCAGAAAACAACAATAGTTAATTATCAATTCATCAAGGAGTTCAGAGATCAGATAGTATACTCCAGTGGAATATTCCAATGTTAAATCTTTCAGCAATACACACAGGCATTTTCCATTCCAGTGTCAATTAAACAATCCTACTTAACATAAACATATATACTCAGAGGCCAGTTTTGATATTGCAATAATACTCAACCTTAAGATAAGAACTTGAGATAAAAAAGAATCATTACTGAAATGAAAGGAAATAGTAAATGAAGATGTAATACTGATTTAGGGAGAGTCCATTCAGAGGAGTCTATTCAAGAAACAGAAGCTGTAAGACTATTTACCTCTTCGTCTATGGCCCTCTTCAGGTGCTCAAGCCTGATGCAATTATTGGGACTGTGGAACTGAGGCTCCTGCCTTCTGTAGGAGAGAGATTCAGTTTGTGTTTAAGGCCAAACTTAACAAATTCACACTTTCTAAAGCAATCTGACAATCAAAACCCAGCCAATTGCCACTTCTCTTATTCTTTTCCGTACATTTCTCCAGCCAATGCAACATGTACAAAAACACTTATGTTAATGAAAACAACAACAACGGAATTATATTAAAGGAATTTTATTTATTTTTTGCCAAAAAAAAAGTATTTATGATAAATGCACACTAAAATGAGGATCAATTTCCATGGGGACTGTCAGAAACCATTGAGAGTCTTTTCCAGTTATGACAGGCAATTCTGAGCTAATGGTCTTACACTGTATAAGGCAGTTTCCCATGTTCCAAACTTTGTGTCTCTCTGGTGCACACAGCCTTGTTAACAGCTCTCTCAGGCTTCCATGCACTTGTCTTAGCTTCTTGTATACTAAAACCTGTCTTCTCCTCAACATTCTATGCATCAGTGGCTCTCCTTCAAAGCTGAAGACTGGTATTATCTGGAACTCTGCTGCCTTCTTGGCTGTGTGACAGTGCTGTTTAATTTCCAACTAAAGTTATTCTCATCAGCCGAAGCCTCTTGTTCTGCGTATCTGTGTGGCACGCACATTAGAAATCAAACATGAGTAAAATGAAGCCAATAGATTTTTATCCACCCGTGGAAATGCCAGCTATCATGATTGCTCATCAGATCCACTCCCGTTTATGCATGACATGGGCTCATTTGAACCAGCAGGAAGAGAAATCCATAAACACTTATGGAAGCTTACATGGCAGACAAATAATAACTATCTTCTTAACTATTGGGGGGATTGCTCCCCTTTTGCATGATAACAGAGAACTGCAATGAGACTGAGCTACTGGGAGATTGGCAGGGACCAGTTGATTCATGGTTCAGAACCACTGGTTCAGAGGAGGAGGACTTTGCCATTCAGTCAATGTAGGCAGTCCCTGAAGCATTTGGGCTTCAAAGTATGCACAGTATGGGTTGTATCTAATGCTAATCCTGCTCAGCATAGATCCATTGAAAATAACGGACTTGAGTAACTTAGGTCCATTATTTTAAGTGTGTCTCCTCTCACTTGGATACAACTCTACGCTCCTATAGGAGCAGACAGTAATTTTGATAGTGGTAGAAGTAGTAATTTCTTTTTAAAGCTGGGGATACTTGGATGGGCCCAGAAATTTTTTGACATCACAATATGGGAAACATAGAACCTGCAACATTCTTTTTTTAAAAAACAAACATGTAGTAGTAATAAAATTTTATATTATTATTATTTTACAAAATAAGGATAAGAGGTCTTAATGGTCCATAGAAAAATGGTACTGGGTAGGCCATATATGAAGATTATCCACCCCTGCCATAAGTACTCCCCTGATCCTCCATATATTTTTCTCTGGGATTTAGCAGGCTTTGGGAGAGCTGAGTGTGTTCTTCTGGGTCAAGTCAACCCAGGTTTAACACAATGACTGTGAGGAATGGGAAAAGACAAAGGATCTGTGAAGGTATCATCTCAAAGCCTTAAACTTTTCCCTCCCTATTTCTTCTAGAAAAAGAAGAGGAGGAGGAGGAGGAGTTTGGATTTGATATCCCGCTTTATCACTACCCTAAGGAGTCTCAAAGCGGCTAGCAACCTCCTTTCCCTTCCTCCCCCACAACAAACACTCTGGGAGGTGAGTGAGGCTGAGAGACTTCAGAGAAGTGTGACGAGCCCAAGATCTACAACGTTGAACTAGAACAATGCTAATCTTTTTGTTTTCTCTGTTTTGTAGAGATATTATTATTATTATTATTATTATTATTACTAATTACATTTTTACACTGCCCTTCATCTAAAGATCCTGAAGATGGAGCTCATTCATTGTGCCCCAAGAAGAGTGGGGCATCAGGCAGGCGGATTGTTCTCTTCGTTTTCCTGGTTATTATGCTAGCAGTTTCTAGCCCAGATTTTAACATTCACCCTGCATCTGTTAGCATTATGGAACTGCATACCCTCCACCGTGATAAGGGAGAAAACTTCTGGGGCTACAATCTCCCAGGTGAGTCACCTAACCCATTCAAGATTGCAGCCGTGAAAAAAACCCCCACATTTTTCAGGCACGGCACCAAGAAAAGGGGGGGGGGAGTGTGTTTTAGGGAACCGTGTGAGATCACGGCCCCGAAAAAACACTTGTGGGGGAGGGGGCAAGTTCGCATCCTGAGATTGTGCAAGAGCATGACACTCAAAATAGCTGCCATGCTCTCACATGAAAAAAACCTGAATGTCCTGGGGGGGCAGCTGAGGGGTATGGAACTGTGGCTTTTTCATTGATATAACACCATGTCACACTATATTTTAAATGGCAGGAAAGAACTGTTCACCATGATACTGTCCCAGATTTACACAATTGAAAATCCAATGCAAGTGATTTTCTAGGTTATCAGGGTGGCAAATAGATTCTGCCACTTCCCACACCCCACCCCGAAAGCAAACACTAACATGGAAATGAGCACTAAACTTCTGATAGATTTCACTTGCTTTCCTGAAGTGGTTTTTGCTTTTGTTTGAAACCACATAAAATGTGGAAATTACATAAGGAAATGCAGGGGGAAATGGAATAAATTGCTCTCTAAATGCAGCCCAAGGTTGTCACTTTATTGCACTTTCACAATTAGCTTTTACATGTGTATGTCTCACCTTTGGTCACTAGGTGGCAATGTTCCAGATCAACGAGTTAAGAGTTATTTTGTCTGTTCCGTGTTTGGGACTGATCACTTGGAAAGGTTTTTATTATTATTATTTGAGAAAGAGAGAGGATTTTTAAAAAAAATAAAAAAAAATACTGTTTTCATCCATTTTTAACTGTTATGATCGCTAAAATGAATTTAATTCAGTAGCACACATTCCCAATTTGTCACACATAATCATGGGATGTCACTGATCTGAGACAAAATAGCAGTGTCTAATTTATTTAATTATCAAAACCTGGTTTAAAACGTTCTTCTTTTCTCCGCTGGTTATTAAGGTGTTATTCACATCCAGTGAGCACCTCACAACTTGAAATATTACAATGAATAGAGTAAGCTGTCAGTCTGACTGACTCTCTCTGGGTTTTAAGGCCTGTTCTTTGACAATCACTCTTTCTCCACCCGGAAGGGCACCAATTTGCTATCTGGCTCATTACTTTTTCAAAAAAAAGGGGGGGCTGGGGAGAAGGACACTGGCTATAAAACTAATTAGGCCATTAGAAACCTGTTATCTTGCCTTGGAGGATTTGATTTTAAAAGTGAACGTGTTTTCCCAGAAGATTGTGGCTGGTTTCCACTAATTTTTTTACAGTGCAATCTTAGCCATGTCCACTATATAGAAGTAAGTCCCACTGAACTCAATGGAGTATGCTAGATTACGACTGCAGTCTTATTTCCCTTGTATCTTGTTCCATATTGCCAGTTCTTACACCATTCAAAAATACAGACAAGCATACCCTCCAAATGTCCCAATTTCCAGGGACAGTTCTGGGGTGAGCTCCCATTACTCTGTCCCAGCTTCTGCTAACCTAGCAGTTCAAAAGCAAACCAGTTCAAGTAGATAAATAGGTAGCGCTGCGGCAGGGAGGTAAACGGCATTTCCGTGCGCTCTGGTTTCTGTTTCACCAGAAGCAGTTTTGGCCTGCTGGCCACATGTCCCGGAAAGCTGTCTGTGGACAAACGCCGGCTCCCTCAGCCTGAAAAGCAAGATGAGTGCCACACCCCATAGTTGCCTTTGACTGGACTTAACCGTCCAGAGGTCCTTTACCTTTTCACCTACCAAAAGCCATCCCAGCTTCTGTTTTAATCCCAGAGTGTCCCTATTTTCCCCACCAGTGCTGCTGCCACTGAGCTCAGGGAAGAAGATGAGCTGGTGCTTGCCCTGAGTGATGGCAGCTGCAGTGGAACATCTCATTGCCTCTCCATAGCCACCACTGCTAGCAGCTTGTAACAGCTGCTGGAGACAGCGGTGGAGGAATCCGCTCGGGCGCTTGGGGCAGCGCACCCAGGGGTGGGGTGAGCCGTCCATAGGGGTGGGGCAGGGCAGGGCAGGGCAAGCTGCCCATAGGGGCAGGGCGAGGGTGGGGTGTACCATGGGGCCTCCGGAGTCTACCTGTCTCCTCCTACTCAGCTGCCCTACAGCTGGGGGGGAGGCAGTGGATGGACCGTTTGGGCAGCGCGGAGCCTGTGTGTGCTCAAGCCACTGTGTCTCTCCCAGGAGAAACGTGTGGCTCGGGCGCGCTGCAGAGCCCGCAGTGAGTACCGCCCGGCATTTTGTCACACCCCCCCCCCCAGTGGTGACACCCAGGGCTGACTGCCCCCCCCTCCTCCCTTGGCTGGAAATTAGGCAAAGAGGAGAGGTTCTGGCCACTGAGGCCCAGCCCTGTGTGGTGTGATGGGCGAGCTCTGAAGGGGCAAGCAGAGGGCAGGGCCACCCTGGGCAAGAAGAAAGGAGGAGAGTGCAAGGAGTCTTGATTTTCTTATTTTTAAAAAATGCTTTGTGTTTCCACATCTAATCTTGCCCCTTTCTTAAATTTATGTATTGGTGTGTGTTTTTCTTTTACCAAAGAATAAAATAAAATCAGGATTGAGGATTTTCTCAGGACTTGTGTCCTGCGCCCCGTTGGTGCTGCATCTCACCCCCTTCTGACAGAAAATGCTCTGCAGTGGGGGAGGGGAGAAAAATGGCAGAGTGGGGTTTGTGTGAGAAATTTAGCTATTTTCATCTTGGGAATGTTGGTGGGTGTTGACACAATCCTAAATGTGGATTTGCTGTTAAGGTAGGTTGTTTCAGAAGTGATAGTGAGAAATTTCGATTTTATTGAGATCCTATCAAATCCGAACTTTTCAAAGTAATATGCAAACTGAAAACAGGGGCATGGGGGTGGAAGAAGATTGGAAGAAATTTAAAGACTATTTACAGAAATATTATAAGATTAATGAACGTTAGAATGACATCGGATTGAACGTAAAGCGTGTTCTCCAATAAATGAGAGCACGTGTTGCGGTGTGGGCCACCGGGCCAGGCCTCTTGTTGCCAGGCTGGTTAATAGTTATTGCCTGGCATCTGTGATTGGATAACCGGGTTGCTGGGGCAAATTGTATGTTGCAAATTGAGTGGGTGGGACCATAGTCTTTAAATATTGGTGCACTCTGGTTTCTCTTTCTCTTTGCAGAGTGCATCGGATCAGGAGCAATCTTCTCGTTGTCTGGTTACATTTCTTTATTTCCCCCCTTCTTTTTAATCCTCTCTAGTCCTTAATTAATTTAATTCCCCTCTCTAGCCCCTTAATTAATTTAATTCCCCTTTTTTCCTGTTTGATTTCCCACCCCACCCCTTTCCCTGCCCTGTGGGAAGATTCTCCCTGTACCTGTGAGCGCTGCCTGTGCATAATCCTCCTGGGCTTGCCTTTCCCAATAGGGAGAGAGCCCCCATTAGGGGCTTTCTTTTGCAAAGAGGTTTCCCCCATTTTTGCCTGTTTAATTGTGGGGCTAGTCAGGGCTGTTCTCAGCCTAGCTAGAATCACTTTGTTTATAGTATCCCCAAAGGCTGGCTTTATTTTGGTTGCATGCAGTGCTGTTGGCCGAGTTTTAATTTAGCCTTGGGCAGGAGCACTATATTGAGTTCCTTTAATATTGCAATGAGACAAAAAAGGCAGAGAGAGAAGCAGGGAGGCCTTCACGGCCTTCTCGGCCTGCACATATCATTCAAGCCTAAGCCTGCTACAGTTAGCAGTACAGCAATTGTTAGTCTCTGTGGTATGTGACTCACTTTCTCTATAAGAATTTATCTGTTTGCAGGCTCACTTGTGGCTAATGTATATCTTAGGCAGACAGAGTGGAGCCAGTGGCTCTCCGTGCCTCCAGTGAGCACTCTGTGTATGCTCTTTAACTATGCTGTTTCTGAACAAGTTTATTTCTTCAAGTTTGTTTGCCCTGATAGTGGCAACTGCCATTTTAGAGACGAGCCATTGTGGCTTAGTGGCTAGAGCGCAGGACTAGGACCTGGGAGACAGGGTTCATACCCCCCACTTAGCCATTGTTATCACATAACAAAACAAGCTGCTCCTTTTGGACTATTCTGTTGCATGGTAGTTCGGCCCACTTGTGATACTGCTCCCAAAAAGAAGTTCGGGTTTCTTGAGGGCGTGCTTCCCTCTAAAGGGCAAACAGGGGCACCTGGACAGGCGGTGGGCTGCCTCGAGTTTGTTAACTCATTGGAAACATTTATGTCTGGCCTAGCAGGTGATCTTAGGGCTTGGCCCGCTTGGCCCTAGAATTTGATGGCCTCTGGCAGCGTTTCCGGCCTGAATAGCTTCCCCATGTGGTGCACAAAGCATTGGTTTCACCAGTTCCTCACATTTAGTTTTTTTGCAGACTATGACAGAGCCTTTACAGATGCCTCCAGAGATTGCTTCTCCTGCAGAGGTTGACTTGCTGATGCCCTAGGTGCCTTCTTCCAGAAGGAAGCGTCTTCAGAGGTGGCGATCCAGGAGCAGGGAAAAGGGGAGCAGGGATGATGCTTACACCTCCTTGCAGGTATGTCAAACCTGGGTCTCTAGGGACCATCCTGGATAGCTCAGCCGGTCAGCGTATGGTGTCGGTAATCCATCAGATGTCTACTACCAGACTTTTAGAAGACATCTAAGGCAGCCCTGTTTAGGGAAACCTTTAATGTTTGCTGCATTACTGTATTTTAATCTTTTGTTGGAAGCTGCCCAGAGTGGCTGAGCAAGCCCAGCCAGATGGGCGGGGTACAAATAGATCATCATCACTATTATTATTATTATTATTATTATTATTATTATTATTATTATTATTATTTTGTGGGAGAGTGGACTAGATCATCCTCAGGGTCCCTTCCACCCCACTATTCTTTAAGTTGCAATTCACTATGGGAACGTTAGATGCAGGGCTGCCATTATCCCCTCAGCTTGCTAGGATCGCAGGGACGGGGACATGTGGACCACTTGCGCAGCTCCACATTTCAAATGGAAATTCCCTGAGCAATAGAACCTTAAGCTGTATGCAGGAAGCTGGCCCGGCAGCAGCTTTGTTGGGACTTTTTAGGGTTTCTGGCCGGCGTTGGCCCTGTAAATCTGGGAGGCAGACAACCTCCCCCCGACCCAGCTGGTCAGTTTGTGGAGTTGCGCACTACAAGTCTCAACTCCAAAAGGGAAACACATATATCCCGAAGGAGCAACCCACGAGAACCAGCAACTAAATTACGTGTTATGTGTGAAGTTATTTGAGGGGTGGCCTGGGGACCTACACGCGCAAAAGGTTATTAGCAACAAAGTGGTGAAGGAGTATAGAAAATTCAAAGGTTAAAAGGTGTAAAATTAAAAGGCTTAATATATTAAGATATTAAGGAGATCAAGATATATTAAGATATTAATATTAAGATAAAGATTAGTTAAGATAGAGGGAACGGATTTGCTGATTAAATGTATGAACTGGAATACAGTGAGGGGAGGTGTGGGGAAGTCTGGGAAATAAGTAAATGCAAGGAATACTATGAAAATGGAATTGTTTTTATTTGTTTCTCTCTCTCTCTTTTGTGTTGTTGTTTTTGTCGTTTTGTACTTTTGTATTTTTCTGTTGTTTTCTCTTTTTATGTAAAAACCTTAATAAAAATATTATTTAAAAAAATGAAAACAGGGGCATGGGGAATGCCTAGGGGTTGACCATGTTGGCCCCCACAAAAGGCACAGTCCAGAGGAGGCCTACAAAAATAATACCTGCGAGTGGCTAGAAACTTGCCACCTGTCTGTGTGCTCCCCAGGCCACCCCTCCGTGACTCTGGGTGTCTGGGTGGAGGAATTCAGCCACTGGCATGGGCTGTTGCACAAGCCCTACAGGGCCCCCTCCCCAGTTGGTCAGTGGCACTATTAGTTTTATTGTAGCCCCCTGAGGGGCTTGGAGGGAAGGAGGATGGAGAAAGAGGGTGAGAGTTGCAAGAGGAAGAACGAAGGAAAGAAGGAGGCAGAAGGGAAGGTGGCAAGTGGGTGGAGGAAGGAAGGCAGACAGATGGACCAAAGGAGGAGGAGGAAGAAGAAGAGGAGGAGGAGGGGAGGAGCAGAGCAGACCTGTTCCTGGTGGCAGTGGAGGAATTCACTGGTTCTTTTTTAGTTTCTGGTCCATGGTCTCTCCTGGCTTCAAGGGCATCCATACAGCGCCATGCCAAGAAGACAAGGGAACTTAGGTAAGCCTCTGATGGAGGCAGCTGTCCATCAAATTCTGCCCTTCTCCAAATTTTACATGTATTAAAGGAAAGTGCATATAAAAATGTATATTTGTAGGGGAAAGCATGTAACATGCATCATATCAGGGAAAACTGCTTTGCAAAAATTCCTTATAAAAATGTGTGAATTAGGAGAACATTGCACTAAAATGCTGATAGATTTTCATGTGGATTTTTTTTTTAATGGCAAACTGATGTGGAAATGTGGTGAACTGATCTGAAGACTGGAAAACTGAGAAACGGTTGGGGGGGGGAATAGATAGATGCGTCAATTCATATAAGTGAGACAAATCAAAAGGTGCCTATATTCCTTGCTGATGAACAGCATGGGTTTCATAGAGCATGGCAAGCTACGTAATCCCCTAGGGCAATGCATGTAGCCTGCTTTCTAATTTGGGGCTCAATTCAGTGCTTTGGAGTGACCCCAATTCTAGATCAGAGTCCTGAACCAATTCAGCCGTCTTGTACAGTTAGGTGGTCAGAGTTGGGAGAGGTATGTCGTATTCAGCCCGATTCAACTATGGATATGAGATTCAATCAGATCCGGTGCACTTACCAAAATTCCTGTTGCAGAGTGAAAATAGGATAATGGTACGTGAAGACCAAAAAAAGACTAGTACCTACTTCAGGCAATTAGCCACGACACATGTAGACAAAAGTATCCAAAGTCTCTGAGTATGAATGACATTTCTGTCTCCACCCCATATAACTGGGTAGGCCTTTTCCATTCTCAGCTTTTGTGTGCTTAGCACAAAGGTCTAAAAGAGCTCCTAATCATGAAAAGGTTGAGCAGAGAGGTTGCATTCAGCAGCAGTTTTACAGGAACAGTGTGTGTGTCTGTCTGCGCGCACCATCACACTCACTCCCTACCACCACAGCCCAAATCCTGAAGAGAATCTCTGATAGGTGCCATCTGCATTTTTAGGAAAGACACTCTTCAGATCTCTTCAGATCATATAAATCTTTCGTCTATTAAACCACATTTCTAATGCCATGTGTCATTTGGCCCTGAGTCTTCTTGAAAGGAGGTAGAGTTCCAGGTCCCAGACCATGCATCTCTTGCCAGAAGCTCCACTAGGAAGGAACCTCTCTAAGCTGTCCTGAGTCTATTCAAGAGGATACTTATTTGAATAAAGATACTTAGCCAGATGAAAATTTGCGGTTGCACAAACCTTGTTTACATGACAAATCAGATTCCTCCGATGCTTTGCAAACAAAACCATCAATTTAGTTTTGCAGAATAGTCAGAATGCCATTAATTAGCAAAAGAGCTGATGAAGCACAAAACATAGATCTCTCCGCAATGTGAAGATGACAGTAAGCTGATCTTGCAGGTTTGCTGTGTTTTTAATTGTCGGCTGGTGGCAGGTTGGGCCAATATTGCTGCAGACGATACACATTGTGCAGAAGGCATTTGTTCTATTAATATATTAAGATGAAACTTGCCGGGAGAGGTGAGTATAACTATGGTGCAACTGGTACTGCAGACAAGCTGTTGCAAATCTCATTGGCTTGCTGTTCCTTTTGGGTAACCTTGGCAGAAGGTGTTAGACGGCTAGGAATTGATCAAGCAAATCCCATGCTGGGTGAATACCATTCCCTCCTGGTGGTGTACTTTCAAAAATCCACAGGTTTTTTTGCTGACTTGCTGCTGTGAAAAGCCTGCTATAATTTGGTGGCAAGCATTCAGATAATACCTTATTATGCAGTAGTTTGGAGTGTTTCATAAGTAAGCTGCTAAGCACAAAATAACAGGTAGCAGCTAAGCCAATAATGCAGGGCCACTCTAAGGCATACGCTCAAACTGACCCTTTTCCCCAGGAGCTGCCCTTGTTTTCTGGTACCTTCCCATGGAAAATTGCTGTCCCAGTGGTGCCTTTTTAAAGTTTTGCTGGAGCAAGAGATACTAAAGTCTTCATTCTTCAAAGTTTAGGTGCCTCCTCAGAGTTCTGAGAAATTTATGTTGCAAGCCTATATGCCCTTACAAAATAGGATTGAGTTAGGCAAGCATAGGATTGTGTAGGTTAAGTGTTTAATAGATGCATATGGGCTACTAGCCATATTCTACTCTGATTCAGTTGTGTCCATTAATTTCAGCTGTTCTACTCTGAGCAGAATTAGTTTTGGATACATGCAAATGCATGCTAAAAGATGATGCGGCACATTGCTGCCATTGCACAGAGTGCAGCTGTCAGGGGTGGGGAAACATTTTTCAGCCCCAAGAGCCACACCCTCTGCTCAACAACCATCTGGGGCTCACGTGTCAAAGGTGGGTGGTGTTAGCTATGTTGTATTTATCTGCCTGAAACAGAGGTGAGGAACATTTTCCAGGGACACATGAGAAATCATAGGTGAACAACTAAAAGCTGTTAAAACAATTAAATCAGAATTTCAGTTTCAATGTTTGCTAAACAGGTGTTGTCTGCAGATGCTGGAGGAACGGCAACACTAAAGCAGCCCCTTGTATTCCAACATCGAAGGTATTCCTCAGCACAGGTGCCCTCAGTGAACTAACTCACCTCTATGTTACAAGAAGCCAATCATCACCAGGCTGGGGCAAAACTAACTGAGTTTCATTAGCAAAGAGGAAGTTCCAGCAAAGGCAGGAAACCTGCAGTCTTCCAGATTTTGTTGGACTCCAACTCCCAATAAACTCTGGACAGCACGGTAATAGGGGTAATGGGAGTTGAAGTCTAACACCTCTACCCTAGTTTAGAGCCCTGACCTCCAAAGTGGAAAGCACCCAGAGATGCTGTAGCTTCCACACATGTCAATATTATAGGAATGGCAGTAACTCTTTATTAAAATGCAAGGATGGCATAATGGCCTTGCTCACATTCAGTCCATGTACCAATGGATTTGATGGATTGTATCATTATTCCTGGAAGGTACCTTAAAAAGTGACATTTAAGAAGCACTGGATTAGCTTTTATAGCATGGAAATGTCATTTGCAAAGGCACTATGTTTTATATGATGGACATGACCGTGTCTTTGAAGAAGATGCTGTCCAGGCATTGATGTGGGTTGCAAAATGCCGCCAGGTTTTCCTGAATACTTGTAGCCCTTCAGTTGTTGATTGTGGTGCATTTGCTGAGTCAGCTGCTGACTGTGACACATTGGGGTGTCATATCACTAGCGCCTATCACCAGGAGGGGTGTCTTACCCATAGACGTTAGTGGCACGGGGCGCCAGATTTTGGAAGGCGCAACAGGCTGAGTGTCCAGAGAGGAGAGTCAGGGCGTTCCCTCCCGCCGGGGCTGCCTGGGTGCCTGGCGGGTGCAATCGGGGGCGGGCGTGGAGCAGGCATGTCTGCCTGATCTGCTTGCTGGCCCTCCTGTTGTGTGGACTTCCCTGGAAGGGGGCAGGTAAGGGGTGCCAGGCACTCAGAGGGAAGCTTCACGGGAAGACAGAGGGAAGCTTCACTCAGAGGGAAGCTTCACGGGAAGACGGTGGGCTGCGATCCGGGTGCCTCTTACGTGCAGTGGCAAGCATGCATTGGATCACATGATGTAAATGTCCCGCCTCCCCCCAAAAAAGGTTGACAACTCTGGGAAATGGGGGGGGGGGGGGCGGGCAGTGGCGCCGGAGAGATATTTGCACCATGGTGTCTGATATGCTTAAGATGGCCCTGTTTTTTGTTTGTAATTTTTGTTATAATTTTGCATTGAAAATAAAATAAATATATATAAAAGATGGCCCTGATCAATAGACATCCTTCAGCTTGTTCCAGTGCACATTCCCAAACCCTTCTGAGCCCCAAAGATTCTGATCTCAACATTTTATTTTATTTTGCAATCTTCAAGGCTAGCTTCTCTTAATATACAGATTTTTATTTGCAATATCCACTAATATAATGAAATGTTCTGTAAGCTATTTTCACAAATACAGTGGTACCTTTGGTTAAGAACTTAATTCGTTCCGGAGGTCCATTCTTAACCTGAAACTGTTCTTAACCCGAGGTACCACTTTAGCTAATAGGGCTTCCCGCTACCGCCACGCCGCCGCAGCGTGATTTCTGTTCTCATCCTGAGGTAAAGTTCTTAACCTGAGGTACCACTTCTGGGTTAGCAGAGTCTGTAACCTGAAATGTTTGTAACCCGAAGCGTTTGTAACCCGAGGTACCACTGTATATGCATTTTATGCACATTTCCCCGAATACATGTATTTTTTGTACACATTACTTGGCTGGAGAAATACATTGCAAAAATGTGAATTGGAGAAGGGTGAATTTCAAAGGATGGCTGTGTTTGGGTACACACACAGTTTTAGGAACTGCAAAATAGGTATGTTCATCATTGAATGTAAACTGAGCAGAATTTCTCCTCCATCCCTACTTCTGACTAGTGGCAATCATACATTGGTTGTGGGGTGTGCCTGACACTGAGGTAGGGCTGCCGTATGTCCAAGAAACATGTGGGAATCGCTCAGGAAAATTGTGTCTGGGCGGATTTTTGCTGAATCGGCAAAATAAAAATCAAAGAAAATAAAAGAAAAGCCCCAAAACTAATTCTTTTTGGGGAGATGTTCCCAAAGAAAGCCCAACAACTTTAACCAAAAAGACTCTGTCCGGATTTTTACTTTTTGGAATATGGCAACCCTACACTGAAGGGAAGGCTAACCTTCTTGGCCCTTCATATAAAGGTAAAGGTAAAGGTACCCCTGCCCATACGGGCCAGCCTTGACAGACTCTAGGGTTGTGCGCCCATCTCACTCAAAGAGGCCAAGGGCCAGCGCTGTCCGAAGACACTTCCGGGTCACGTGGCCAGCGTGACATCGCTGCTCTGGCGAGCCAGAGCCGCACACGGAAATGCCGTTTACCTTCCCGCTAGTAAGCGGTCCCTATTTATCTACTTGCACCCGGGAGTGCTTTTGAACTGCTAGGTTGGCAGGCGCTGGGACTGAACGACGGGAACGCACCCCGCCGCGGGGATTCGAACCGCCGACCTTTTGATCGGCAAGCCCTAGCTGCTGAGGCTTTAACCCACAGCGCCACCCGCATCCCCGGCCCTTCATATAGTCATACTGAATATCTGAGGGCCCTCAGAACTGAAAATTCCATAATTCAAAATGGGAGGTCTTCTGAAGCAACCCTAATTTCTCACACTTTGATTCCCATTTTGAATTCCTGCTCAGGTGCTAAGACAGACTTAAGTCAATAAAGCAACGATTTCAGTTTTTGTATAATTTGTTTGTTTTTTGGTGTTGTGGCGGCATCTGAGGAAAGCTTTATTCCTAGATCTCGAAGATCATTTTTGCAGGGGTGCAGAACCAATGACACAACTGTTGCTGAATTCCCATCCTACCTTTCTACTGGCCATGCTGGTTTAGCAGTTGGGAGTCCAAAGTAATTTAAAGCAGCGGTTCCCCATTGTTTTCAGGCCATCTCTCCCTTTGCTCCATCAACTCATCCCAAGTGCCCCCTACCCTATAGAAAGCAACATTCTGAAAAGCAGTGTCCATGATACACTGACTGCATATTTATTCAAAATTCATTTAAAACTAGTTTAATTAATTCCACAAAATTGATTACCTGGATCAGTTGATACTATCTTTTCAAAGACTGATAGCCATTTACACCTCTAGCATCTCCCAGGGGGAGGAACTGCCCATGTTGGGAACCACTGATCTGGAGGGCAGAGTTTTCCATTCTCTAGTTTCATGGTGTAATCCTATCTATTCCAGACATAAACCCCAGTGCTTTTCGTTCTTCTTATTCCCTACTCAAGTGGATAGGGCTGGAGGAATAGAACTACATAAGAAAGGGAGTATGCAACTACACAACAAGCTTATACCATAGTAAATTAATGCTGCTAGTATTTTTAATCTATTCTTTTAGCATTCTTCTTCTTGTTTATTATTTTATTGGGTAAATTCCCCCCTGCTGCCGCCACATCACACCCCCCCCCACTACCCATCCCTGGTGAGCTGTTCTGGAAACATTTAAGTTGAAGGGTGTTGCATAAATTCATTTTTAAATAAATTCATTTCCTTATGTCTCACTTATATTTGGAAAGATTTATGAACACGTTTTTTCCTTGGCTCAGAGGGAAATTGATGATGGTAAATATGTAGCATCCTTTTTTCTTTGTTTAAATAAGCAACCATCAGGATTTGCCAATACAGAATCCATTTGAGTGCAAACAACCCTTTTCTCTCTGTGTGTTGTGTGTGAGTGCATGTGCGTGCACACTAAAAGTAAGTAACATTGATTCAGGCTTATTTTAATACCACGACAGGGATGGGAGAGGGGAAAGTCCATTTCAGGTGCCCATTCTATTGAAACTTGTGTGATTCAGTGCAAATAGAAACTTGCTTTATTGATTCGACATGTACTATCCGGTGGCAGATTCATTGCCAAGGTATTCAATACACAATGTTTTTAATTTGACATTTGCCTCTTGGAAGCACAGAAAAAGCACTGTTAACTGATTTGCACATTTCCAGACTAGACCTTCTGTGTACTGTTGCAAATGTAAGGTTGAAGTGGGGAAGGTAGGAAGAGAAAATGACTGGCTCTTGCGCTGACTTTCAAACACAGCAATGGATTCTTAAGTTCTGTTAAAAAGAGTGAGGAAATTTACCATCCCTGCAAGCTCTTGCCTGGCATGATTGCTAGGCTGACTATGTATCCTTCTTTATAGACAAATGTTCTTTATCTGAAGAAATCCTCTGTTTGATGGACAATTCTGTCTGAGGCTGGATTGAAGACTTGGAAAGGAAGAATAAGGAAGTGTTTGGTGCTAGCCATCAAATGTTAGCACCTAGCCAGCAGACTGAACAATTACAGTGCACCTGGCCACAGACTTCCCCAACTCTGTGTTACAAAAATGGGCAAAAATATGACATGAAGGCTGGCAACATCAACCCCACCATGTGGGCAATCCCTTGCAGATGACCACAGTGCAGAGACAGACAAGTCATGATGGCAGTGACCAGAGGAGGAATAACTGCTCAGATGAGTGCAGAGAGAAGAAAAACCAAGTGCATCTGCAGCACCACAACCGGATACCTTCATCTACCCCAGTTGCAACAAAATATGTCTCTCCTGTATTGGACTCTGAAGCCCCAACCGGCGTTGTAAGTTTACAACAGTATTGTTTGATTTTCAAGCTTACAACTGTTTGACTCCTCCATTGTCTCCAGAGACAGACAAATGCCAACAACAAGTGGTTCAGTGATCACTAGTTGCAATTCCAGCTGCCAGGAGTGCCCATTACCAGTTGCACATTTGGGCACCTATTCTGTCTCATGCCCCTAGCAAAAGACTACCCCTGGACTTGCTCCTTCTCTTCTTCATTGCTACTTGCTTGCTAACCTGCCCTCTTAGGAGAGGTGAGCAAATAATGAATGGCAGAGGTGAAAAAGAGGAGTTGCATTTTTCCTGCAAGTCTGTACCATGCCTTATTCCAAGTTGCCATTTTATGATCAAAATGTGTGTAGCAACAGAAGTGGATTTAGGGAAGCATGATGGCTTCCCCTGCACAGGATGCAAAGCTGAGTGGATGCCTTCCTGCACCCTTCCTAAAGCCCAGTTAGCACTTGCCCAACTTTGGAGGGAGGTAGGAGGGCTCTAGGACCCTGCCAGAGCTCTCCCGACTCCTTCCCAAAGCCTGGCATCTCACTTATCCAGCTTTGGGAATGCAGCACAATGGCTGGGGAGGGTGTCTAATTTTGGCCTCGCACAGAGTGCCATATTACCAGGGTCCTCCCCTGCTATCAAGAAAGTGTGGATCTTTCAGATCCACTAGGCAGGGCTCAAGAAGGAATAAAAACTGATCTGGTGTGGCTTTGCTCTGCTCACAAAAGAGAGTCATGTGGTAAGCAGCAAATGCATGAAATGAACCTTGTAACTCTCAAATAGGCAAGTGTTGTTTTGTGTACAATGCTGTCAAATGCACACTAGATGATTTAGAAAGTAACTCTTGGCAAAATGTGTGTGTAGCCAATATGAAGTACAATTGTAGCGTATTGATGATTAACCTTGAAAGACAAGTTGGTAGAATCCAAAAGGATGTATTCATTTTCTGACCTGAAGCTTTCCTTCCACAATTGCACCCAAAGCAGAACCTTGCTCTCTTCAGACAAATGGACTACACTGCGTTGGACAAAAGGGAATGATAACCTTTGTGTGCTGCTTCTGAAGCATAGCAGGATTAATTCTCTCCAGCTTTCCTTTTGTGTGGCATACACTTTCCTGTTTTTCCCCCCACCTGAGAGCCACAGTAAATAGTTCCTTTATAACATTTGTGTGCTGTTCTTCATCAGCAGACAAAACTGTACAACAAGAATGACTTTTCATCCACCGAGGGGTGGGTGTGGGTTTAGGGGGGGTATGACCTCTCTAGTTCTGTTCTGAATTTCCAACCATTTTGCCATAGGAACTCCCACTATTTACCAAAATAGCCTTATCAACTGGCTAGTATCTTATCATATAGCAACTGTGTCAATAAGCCCTATATTCTACCAAGCTGTCTGTGATCAATCAGAGATAGCCCACAATTGTCTCCCGCATATACCAGGTTCTCCCCTAGCAGATCAGTATTTCCAAAATCTAAAACATGCTATGATCTGCATAATAGTACACTTTAATGCACACTGGCAGGAGACGCAGGAACAGATTCAAATCCCTCCCCCCGCAAATTGAATATGGCTGGTACTTTGGTATTCATGATCACTCAACAAAAGGGAACGGCAGGCTATAGCAAAAGCAAGGAATTTAGCAAATTCTGGACGTCCAAGCCAGAAGAAGAGCAGAAAGCAAAGGCAACCATGTCACCATATGTCCAGACCTCTGTGAGGGTGGGCAGGCTAAATGGCAGAGAGGCCAATGGGCGGGCGGGCGGGCTAAATGGCAGAGAGGCCAATGCTGTGCTAACACACCAGTAAGAGTGCCATATTACCTCCCCCCATGCATATACACTCTGCTGACTTCCTCACTGCTTTACCACTCCTACTCTCCTGGTAATCACATCAGCAGTGTCACTACTGAAGTCAGCTAAGTGCCACCATCCCACCCCATTGTCTGTTACTGTGCTCAGGACAAAGTAAATCTGAAAGGCTAAGTACAATGGGAAACGCAGTCAGGGAGATTCGGAAGCATCCTTACATCAAGAACCAGGATGTGCAAAAACTAAAAGGATTTGTACAGTTCCTTGTTATTTTTTAAGAAGCAAATGTGGTAGTGCATTAGCAATTACTGCTGGACTCCAGATAGGAGACATATAAATGAGAATGGGTAACAATTTGTGGAAACCATTTGGGCATTTTTCAGACAGCCAGTGAACCACACAGGCTTGACATCTATAATTGCAATGCACTGCTTTTCAACTCACAATGGGTAGGTGCGGCTACTTTGTGCTGCCTTATTGTATATCCAACAATAGATGACATTTCTTGCACTTGACATATTATACCCTTAGGTCACTGACAGCAGACTTCTTGTAGATAGAGTCTTTATGACTTTCCCCCTACCTTTAATTATTTCAAATTTTTAACCTTTATATTCATTGTGGACTTTAAGTGAACTCTTCTTCTCTCCCCCGCCACTCGAGAAAAATCTTCCAAGATAATAAGATCCTCCACAGTATAGTATAAACTTTATCCATTTAATGAATGATAGAGGTTATGCTTGTGGTAACCAGGGGTAGGAGGAACCCTGGTGTATAAATTGCTCTGCTAGGGATCACTGTCAGGCACAATTAGTTGGGCACCAACCCACTTGGTGTGGTTGGTTATCTGTGGAGTTCTGTTATGGGTGTCCACTTTGACTACCTGGTCTGTTTCCAAGTTCAGTTCTGCCCCATTTCTATAATGCAGATTTTTACAAACTCTTCCATTTATAGGTTACCTAAATGACATATAATAAGATATGACTATGCATTTGTGAAACCCTGAACCATTAACACATCTTTAACTCTACATATTTTCATCCCTTTTGCACTCTGGCCTCTTCTATCAATTCATATGAACTAAGACTTGATCTCACCTCTTCTCCCCAATATCAAATCCCAGGGGTGAACTAATAGCCAAATAGGAGGCCCCCTGTCAGAACTGCTGCATGAATTCATGAAAATTAGCCCCTGGGAATTTAGGCAAGGTTTTCAGCCAAGAGGCTCAATTCCCACATTCAACATTGCTATAAAGTCAGTTGATGAGGGGGAGGGGAGTCTCTCCACCAAATGGCAGTAGAATTTGATTGATAGCAGTTTCCTTTCCCTTTGACGTTGTTAACAGGGTCTCATTAGGCCTGCAATGAAACTGAATTGCCATCGTAATATTACATCATAAAGGCATATTAACAAGATCTCCGTAGCTTTCTACTGGAATTGTTACACACATGCAGATACCTCCTATAACCTTGAGACTGATCATGTTATCTATAGCTAGAAAAGCTCTCTATCTAGCTATATATGCAACTCAATCAAAGGCTGTAATTCCCATTTGCAAAAGATGAACTGGATAAATCACAAAGCACAACCTTATTGGAAATGGACAACAGTGATCTTCAGTGACCATTTCAGTGCTCCATTTATGGTCATAACTAGAAATGGGGCAGAATTTTGTTTGAATCACATTTTAATGTGAACTTTCCTAATCTGCACTTTCTCAACCAACATATGAACCAAAACGCAGTTATCTGTGGAAATGCACTCTTCTCTGAGTTTTGCAGTGCAGTTCTGGGACAAAAGAAGAAAAGCTTACAAAAAAATGTATATTAGGGAACCATTGGTGCAAAAATGTTTGTAAGTGTATAGGATGTACAAAAATGACAACCTATTAGATTAAATTGCTTGCAAAAATGCATATATTAGCAAAATCAGGTACAAAATACATATCTTTATTAAAGTACATATGTAAATTTGTATACAATTTCATGAGGAGAGAACTTTTTAAAAAAACACAAAGTGATGTAGGAATGTGGAGAACTCAACTGAAAATTAGGGAGGGTATGAGCAATCACTGGCAGAGGAAGAGGAGTGCAAGGGGAGCGCATGGACCCCGGCAGTGCGATCCCGGCGGGGTGCCATCGTGGTTGCCCCCCCACCCGGGCACCCCACCCCAAGGACACACGCCACGTCCCTGTGGGCAGCACAGCCTGCCCCCAGAATGCGCACCAGCCCCACCCCCACCTCCTCTCCGCCCCCCGGTGCTGGAGCAGGAAGCTTCGCCACTGTGAGCAATTGAGAGAAATCGAAATGGATAGATTTGCCATTTTTGTTCTAATGGCAGCCTTTCATCCCATCCCTCTCACTTTTGAGACTGCAGAGAACTAGGAGTGGTGGTGATATTTTCTGACTGGTCTTGAAGACACCCATTTTTGCCTACCCGCGATTGCAAGTGTATGGGACTTAATTGATCTGGTTTAATTGGCTGCCCAAATCAAACAAGTGCTGTGGGCAAGGAGGGGCTTAAGTTAGCTGTCCTGGTGAATTCTCACAGGCACGGTGAAGGGATCCTATGTGTCTGTCATTATGATTATAATTTGATTGATTGATGACTGATTGGGTTTCTATACCACCTTTCAGCCAAGTAACCCAAGGCTTTTTACAATTTCAAAACACTAAAATAATTACAATATATAAGATGTGAAGTGTCAAGAATTCTCTTAGGCCAACTGAGAGCCAGTGGTGTGTATGTGTGCTCCCTGGCCTTTATACCTTCCCTCAGGACACACAGGACTTCAGAAGCCCCAGGGAAGGTGAGGGAAGAGATACGCCAACATCTCTCTTAGACTACTGATGATTCTGTCAGGAGCCGATGCTATATATGGTTGCTGGCCTGGACTCACCTGCTTCTGCCTGTTTAACTGGGTTTAATATTGTGTTTTTAGATTGTTGCAGCCCAACCTGTATCCTTATGATGAAGGGTTTATGTGTAAGAAATCATCATCATCATTCCTTGAATGGTATGGTGAAAAGACCTCCCTCCCTCCCTCCCTCCCTCCCTCCCTCCCTCCCTCCCTCCCTCTCTTCCTTTTTTTCTGATAAAAACACCTTCCCATCCTAGTTTAATCAACCATGACAAATGCTTCTGAGCATTTCAATGAAGTTACCTGCCTGACATGTTTCATTTATTTTATATTTTAAACACACACATGAACCTCTGCCATTCTTACCAAAATGGGCATCCTTCTGTATTTATAGAACTGCTTTTCTTTGATCCATTAATCAGTGTTAATTGTGATCATTCAGGGAGGGGTAGCTTCTTAAAATATGAATCAATTTCCTGCTCCTGCTGAAACATTTCAACTTGACAAAAATATGCTGTTCAAGGGCATAGAGTAACTTCATGTTAAAGTTAAATGTGTAACAAGAGAAACTTCCCTCTTTTTTGCACATTAAAACGCTGTTGGTATAGTCACAGCAGGAGGTTTTCCTGTGTTTGGGCTGCTGACAATATATAAGAAGAAGCTTAGAGGCAGCTCTGGAGTTATGATGGGCTTCATCCCTTTTCCCGTTACTTATCCATTACTTCTTCCTCCACTCTCTTCCTCTCTCCTTCCCTTCCTTCTCTACAGGACAATCGCTTCAAATCCACAAACAGCAAAATAAAATTAATTTAGGGGGAGTCTGAAAACACTTTATAACAAGAGCTGCAAGTGAATAAAACGTGTAATTATGATATTGTTATGTTGTCATTGGGAGTGCAGCCAAAACACTTTGTGTGCTCTTCTTTGGAAGTAATTTTAATGAAGATATTCCACACACCCTAGCTAAATATCAGTAGCATTGTGTGTGTTCTTTGGGATGCAGTGTTTTGATAGGTTTCCCTATGCCCAAAGCACCACAGCAATAGTGGGGGAACAGTGGCACTCCAGGTGCTATTGAGTTGCAGCTTCCCATCATCAGCGACCACTAGCCATGCTGGTTGGGATGGATTTGGGTATTGGAGGTAAACAACATTAGTAAGAACTGCAGGTTCCTCAGCAGTGCACAACAAGGAGTTGGAGCATTCAATTGTCATTCATTTAAATGGGGTACACCCTAATGATGTGTACCAGATCTGACCAAAACCTGAATCCCATACCAAACTGGGCCAAATCAGGGGGATCTGGGCCTCAGCAAACTCTGGGGGAGATAGCCCCAGATTGTCCAAAGTGATAAAGTGCTGAAAGTACTTCTTCCTGCTCTCTGCACTTCCCATAGTGCATTGCGATCAAACTGGGGCTCAAGAGAAAGACTAACCTCATCTATTTACACAGAAACAACAACAGCACATTGTAGATGTCAATTCTGTTGGGGGTAAGAATTAATATGTGCCCTTGGACACAGCTTCTCCTCTAAGTGAAGCCAGCGTGAGATGGTGGACTTCGGACAAGGAGAATTTGTTTCAAGTGTCTGTTGAGCTCTGCAGCTTGTTAAATTATTTTCCTTCTGCTTAACCTATTTCACAAAGCTGCCATGAGAACGTAAATAGCTAACTTCATGTAGGTGCTTCTAATAATCTTGAGGATGGTTGAGAGACAAATGTAATTAACAAATGCCCATTGGCTAGATTCTGGGTTCATCAGCTAAAAACTCAGCTCAAAATCCAACTCATTCCCTTCTGGGCAATAGGAGTCCTTGCAAATTCACATACACTGTGGATCAGTGAAGGAATCAATATAACTCATATTTGAAGTTGGCGTATTGAGGATCTTGACACAAGCCAGGGGTCTGGAATGAGCCTTGAAAGCATGTAGGCTGTTTGGTGTTTTGAAGCAGTTGAGGGCAGCCCTGGAAAGGACTTCTCCTGGTCCCCAAATGTTCCTAATTTCATTAAGCTATTAAACCTGCCATCTGTTGAGCAGCCCTGCAGGATGAGACTCATCTGCTGCACACAGATTTTCATTTTCATGCCTTTATGTCTCTGGGCTCTCAAAATTGATCCAAAGTAGGCTTTCTAAGCAGTAAATGAAAGTTAGGATAAAAGACAGCACCAAACAACCAGTATAGATTTCAATCTTATGGACATGTAATCCTCATCTCTTAACTTTGAACAGCAACCATTCTTTGTTGTCTCTTGTTAGAAATACAAAAGCACATTCATAATAAATAACCCAGTTCATGTTTTCGTGTACCGGACACTGGTAGTAAAAAGAAAAGACTCCTTTGACTTCTCTCATCATTTCCAAGACATTTTGCCTGAGGACAATCCCTTAGTTTAAATGTGAAACTTGTTGTAAGAGTGGTTTATGTAGAGGTTCTAGTGATGGTTTGGGGGGGGGTGTCTATGGCCTTCCAAATGTTGTTCCTGTCAGCAAGGTCGGTGATCAGGTATGATGGGAGTTGTAGTCCAGCAACATCTGGAGATGAGGCAGAGTGAGGCAGCTGCCTCAGGTGGCAATTGCTGAGGGACAGGGAAGGGGCAGAACTGTGAGTATCATGTGACCTGCCCTGTACTCCTATGATAGCTGGCTGCCCTCAAGAACAGTGGAATATACTTTTCTTTCACCGGTACTGGAGTAAGATTCAACTGCCAACCCAGTTGGCTTCGGTATGTACCTTCAGGAATGGTACCAACTTGTCCTTTGCCAACTGGCAAAATGTCTTGAGCCAGCCATAGTGAAAGGTAATTAAATAATAATGACAATAATGATAATAACAATATATTCTGAATAAAGCATCATTTCCCGTATAAGTTTTTATCCAGCTAAGTATGTACAATGAGATTCTACACATGCCTAATCAGTAAGTTTTTAACTGCTCCTTTAAAAAGTCAGCTATTTTTAATCCAAGTCCTAATGGCTAATTTTGAAGGAACTGTCACTCACTCATGAAGTTGTGATTATGAAATATGCATTGGTTGCACATGGTTTCTTAGCGGCACCAACAAAACACATGTCACAATGGGTTAAACAATGGTTAGCTTGGAACTTGATTGTTGAAAAAGCATCATGGCGAGTGGTGCTTCCACAAGAAAGCCCCGGGTTATTTTTGAACTACCCTCCTAGCTTTTTCACTCATCTGTCTAACAGAGGCTGGAATTGTCTCTCCTATTCCTTCAGCAGATTCTGCCGTCTGTGATGTTAATTAGATTTCCCCCCCTCTTTGCCTTTAGCTACTCAATATCATTCTGCCACACCTGTGATAGTTCCTCCCTGGAGACAAGTGTGTTCTGAAATGTGCGTGTTGGTTTTGTAATATAAGCATCTGTCTACCAGGGCATAGTTTGAAACACTTGGAGGCCATTGACTTGAAAGAACTGCTTAATGTGTTTTCAGAATGTGACTTTTCTCTTTTTAAAAATGCCAACTGGTTTCACTGCCATCTCCTATACTACATGAAAATGAGAGTCCTTTTTAACATTTCCCATCTCCTACACATAAGATTGGCAAATCTGTCAATTTTATTTCTTTCTCTTTCTCCCCCTCCCCCTCTCTAATCTTAAGTTTGGTTTGCCTGATTTCCATGTCCACTTTTGTCTTGTGTATTTCCCCTAAAAACTTTTTTTTTTGTATGCCGTTTTGCCAGTATACACATTTTTGCAAGTAGCTTCCCCATATAGAATACATTTTCATATTATTTCCTCAAAATTATTTCCACATCTCCTGATATCCGGTTACTAGCCTTGTTCTACCTCCACTGTCAGAGGCTGTATGCTTAGGAATACCAGTTGCTAGAAACTGTAGGAGGGAAGAGTGCTGTTGTGGTCATGTTCAGTTTGTGGACTTCCCACAGATATCTGGCTGGCCACTGTGGGGAAAGGATAACAAACTAGATGAACCATTGACCTGATCCATGATGGCCGTTCTTAAGCTCTTATGATGTGCTACATCTTTCACCACAATGAACAAATTTTATTTTATTCAGGAGAGTGGTATTATTCAGGAGGTGGTGAATGTCCTATCTAAGTGTTTGTAGAGAGTTGGAGGATTGATGGCAGGTTGAGGTTGAACCCCAGTAAGACAGAACTACTGTTTCTGGGGGACAGGGGTAGGCAGGTTGCGGGGACTCCCTGGTCCTGAATGGGGTAACTGTGTCATAACTGTGTCCCGAAAGGACCAGGTGCACAGCATGAGGGTGTTTTTGGACTCACAACTGTCAATGGGGGGACAGGTCAACTCTGTGTCCAGGGTAGCTGTCTTCCAGGTATGTTGGTTGAGACACTGCCTACCGGCCCACTGTCTTGCCAGAGTGGTAGATGCTCTGGTTGTCTTCTACTTTGGACTACTGCAGTGCACTCTCTGTGGGGCTGCCTTTGAAGGTGATTCAGAAATGTGTAATCCAGAAATGTAAGGCTATCAAGAGTGTGGCTCCTCCTACTTCCTGCTGGCTTCTATAAGGGGCAATAATGTGACTGAGGAGGAAGGTTACAGGCAGTGTCACATCTTTAACCAACTGCTAAATAGAAAGGTAGGCAGATCAGGGGCTGGCTGAAGGTAGAATGAGATTGGTGGGGCAGTGCCTCATTTGCCCTAATGGACCAGCCTACAGTGTTGAGAACAACCATTTGACAAATAGTGGAAATTGCTGAGGAACAGAACTAATTCATTCCTGAGCAACCTTCTCAGTTGTCATAAAAAAAGGCTAGTCCCAAACACCTCGTTTAGATGGCTGCTTCACTAATGAAGGATTATTGGCATTTGTGTTTTATGATAATTAATTTAGGAGTTACTGGATGTGGGTGTAAAGAGCTTCACCTGAGAAAAGCGTTAGGGAATGCCAAATAGTAACAGGTGGTGATACAGAAACTGTTGCCTGTTTGCTGAAATCTAATGTTCTTGCAGGAAAGACTTGTTTTAACAATTTTCTGCAAATGTTTTTATTTCAGGACATCTGGTAGTTAGATGGTAAGATACTATTTTTTATTTTATTTTTTACATTCTCTTCTTAGAATAGATGAGTGCATTTCATGACTTGGGCCTTTACATTTTCTTTCCAGCTAGGACAACTGTAGGATAGAAATGTTTTAGCTGCCTACATTTAGCAGCTTTGTGGAAGCTAAACATGTGAAGCATCCTGCTAGAAAGAGGAATACAATTGGCAGACCCACCTCTTCAGATTCTACTACTCTCTTTCTGTCTGCCAGAGTAAATTTAATCAGTGTAACTGCAATCTGATTTAATAGTTATTGGACAAGGCAATCATGGTATACACATAACAGTATTGCCCTGCTGAGCTTGGATTTTGCTTCTCTCCCCCCTCCCCCTTCTTCCAAAAAAGAAATCTTACAGGAAAATAACACAATTTGGTCAAATTATGTGGTTCTATTTGGTAGACCAGTAAATTAGGAAGAGTTAGAAAACTCTGAACAGAACATTTAATGGTGCTGCCTTGTGCCCATTGGGACTGGTGAGGCAGAAGGAAGGAAGGAAGAGCAACAATAAGGGGAGCCAATGACAGGCAGAGCCAGCTAATTCTAGCGTTGTCTCTATTCTGCTCCCTGTTGAGTTGTGCAAAGGGAAAACCGAAGCTGGTGCTTCCTTCCCTTGAGAGATTTTGAGTAGGAAGAAAAACAGGTAGGGGTAGAATTAGGATGGTGGGGCACTGCCCAGATAGGCCAACCTCCATTAGCATTTCACTGGCTTGAATATTACTTTATGAGTGCCCAGAGATAGGTTCATATGACTGATTTCAAGGGAAACCAAGAAAATGTATTGCTGAGTGTCATAACCCCGGGCTCGGATTATGCTTATTCAGGGGATGAGATTGGGGACCCTGTGAGTCATATTAAGATACTCACACCATACATTTAGACTCGTAGAATCATAGAATTGTAGATGGCCATCCAACCTCTGCTTAAAAGCTCCAAGGAAGGAGAGCCCACCACCTCCCAAGAGAGTCCATTCCACTGTCTAAAAGCTCTTACATGGAACATGTGCAGAGCAGGGTGATCAAGATGATCAAGGGTATGGAAACCAAGTCTTACAAGGAACAGTTGAGGGAGCTGGGTGTGTTTGGCATGGGAAAGAGCAGACTGAGAGGAGATATGATAGCCATCTTCAAATATCTAAAGGGACATCACATGGAAAACGGAGCAGCCTTGTTTTCCTCCTGCTCTGGATAATAGCACCCGAACTAATGGCTTCAAGTTACAAGAAAGGAGATTCCGACCAACCTCAGGAAAACGCTATCCATATTTGAACATAAAATGAGAAGCAATTGTGTGCAGCTCCAAGGGATCATACCACATAGAATAGCACCCTACTGATGAAAAATGCAGACCTATTTACCATGCACAATGACAGCTAATCAATGGAGCTTTATCCTGTTCACCTGTGCTATCAGACTTTTGGGGTGGATGTTTCCAGTGGAATTAACTTTTCTACAAAACAAGGGGGGAAGAGAGGGAAATGTCTGAAAATTTCAGGAAGGGTTTGCTGCTTACAAGGTGGCCAAAAGTTTTATATTTTTCTTGCTTTATAACTTGAAAAGAGAGAGAATGTTTTCAGGAAATGGAGTGGTGGTGACTTCAGCCCAGCCTTAACATCGAGGGATGGAACATTTGCTTTCAGAGTGGCTATGGAGGAAGACCAATAGGACATCATGAACTCTCTCTTCTCCAGGGCCCCAATCTTCACACAAGATTTATAGCTCATAGATTCTTTTGCAAGAAACACAAGTGTATGCCAGAGTCTCCTGCCTTCAGTTGTGAACAAATGCAATATCAATGCCAAAGTTTTCTTTTTTATATTTCTCTGCCTTCAAGGAAGCATCTATTTCTCTGCAAGCAACAAAAAAGAACAGCTACATCTTCACAACAAAACAAGGGAAACTGTCCACTAGGTATTGATTGTTGGAGAAAGGAGAAAGGGGGAGGAAAAGATACATAGCAAGTTCATCATTGCGGGGCCTGAAAGTCTTGCAAGCTGCATACTTTGGAGAAACTAAATAAAGAAATTGCACGACCTTGCATGATTGTATATTGGGTGTTTGTGTGGTGGAATCAGTTATAATTGCTCATTATGTTGTTGCCATTTATCTTGCATTTATTAAAAAAATCCCACCCATCTGCTAGCCAGGGGCTTAAAGGTGGATTAGGAGTAACTACAGGAATCCGTTTAAGAGAAAAGGTTTGCAATAAGAATGTCAAAGTTACTTAGCTATCATTATGTAGGGTTGCCGTACGTCCGGAAAAACCCAGACGTGTCCTCTTTTTTGGGGGGGCAACATGCAAATCTAGGCAAATTTTTACATTTTAAAGAAAATGTTTGGGTTTTGGGGGGTAGGGGGGTACGTGCATGCCCAGGAGGGCGTTGTGCCCCCAAAGCAGAAACGCTGTAGTGAGGCCATCACAGCGAAGATAAGGTAGGAAGTGGGATACTGCCTCCACTTGGGCTGGCAGCGACTTGGGCTTGGGCTGCTCTGCGTGCTGCAGCTGCTGCCAGCCCAAGCTGGGGAAAGAGGCCCGTGGGTGTTCTGCATGCTGTGGCCACTGCCAGCCTCAACCATGGAAAGAGATGCTCGTGCTTGGTGGCTGTGGCCCCATGCACCCGGATTCATCCGCCCTTTTCCCCACCTTGGGCTGGCAACAGCTCAGGCTGTCCACCTCATATGCTTGGCTATATATTTTGTTCTGTAACTTCCTATACAAGTGGGTGAAAATATAGCATCTTTAGATTTAGTCTTGCTTTCCTTATGCAATATGTGAACAACAGTGTGGCATTTACACTCCTGAATACCTGAACCAGGCATCATTTTGTTCTCCTTCCTAAACAAGACCTGAGTAGGCATCAGTTACATGAGTTAAGGAGTCTGTCTAGGGAAGTGGGGAAATTCATACCAAAATGCTGATTGCTATTAAAATATGGATAACTAAATTTAAATGAGAAACTGAGATCGTTCCTTTGTTCTAGGATAAAAGAGCTACACAAGATCCCTTCAATGACTGTAAACAGTTCTAAGGAAACACAAGTGGAACTGTCAACAAATTGTAACTTTTATCCTCACCTTCCAGCAAGAGTGTTCCTCTCTGGCCAACCATCCATGCCTGCTATATATACAATGAGTTGTAAGGCATTCAAGAAGGCTGTTCTGCATACCCCTTAAATTTTCTACCACCACCACCCCAATTGACTTTCAAAAGACTGCAGCTGCCAAGCATGCTCAGTCCTCATTACCTTTTCTAAGTGGGGATTTTTCAGCTTTTAAAATATTCCTGACAACTGCAAGGGTTCCCTCAAGCTTGCTGATTTCTCCCTCTTGTTTCTTAGGCCCTATTTTGGTTCCAGTGCTGTGGGCACCCATCACCAGAGTTTTCAATTAAAGGAAGTAGTGTTCATAAGCCAACTTGCATTACACAGACCAATATCTGTGAGTGAAAGCTGTTCTCCAAATGGGAAAGGCTAACTTTGGTCACCTGGAGTCTTAGAGTACATTGACAGCAATATGCTGATGACACACAACTCTACTTCTCCTTTACATCTGCAGCTGTGGCAGTGGATGTGCTGGACCATTTTCTAGCCTTGATAATGGACTGGATGAGAGCTATCAAATTAACCTCAATCCAGATAAGACTGAGGCACTGTTAGTGGGCGGTTCCCTTGATTGATTGGAGGTTGCCTGCTCTCATTGGGGTTATATTCCCTCTGAAGGAGTGGGCATGAAGCTTAGGGGTACTCCTGGATCCTATGTTTTCACTTGAGGCTGAGAGGGCCTCAGTGGTGTGGAGTGCTTCCATCAGCTTCAGGTTGTGGCCCAGTTGCATTCTTATCTGGACAGGGATAGCTTAATTTATGTTGTTTATGCTCTGTGTTAGATTATTGCAACACATTATACATAGATGGTTTGGAAACTTCAACCGATGCTGAATTCAGCAGCCAGGATGCTCACCAGGATAAGATGGTTTGAGCATGTAAAGTCAATCCTGACCTGAGTGCACTGGCTGCCCATTAGATTCTGGGTCCAATTCAAAGTGCTGGTTTTGACCTATAAAGCCTGAAATGACCCAGGACCATGTATCTCAAGGACCACCTCTCCCCATATGAACAGACCCAGACCCTGTGATCATTATCTGAGGCCCTCTTCTATGAGATGTCTGGAGGCTGGCAACACAGGAACAGGCCTTTTCTGTATTGGCTCTCCACTTGTGGAATACTGTCCCCAGGGAGGATGGTCGATGCCTTTGTTACATATCTTTAGGCATCAAGCAAAAGCATTCCTCTTCCTCCAACCCTTTGACTAATTAAACAACCCACAGCCTTTTAAACTTTGTGTGTTATTGGGGGTTTTTCCCTTGTTTACTATGGTATATTTTTTGTGTTTTTATATTGTAAACTGCCTTGTGATCCTTGGGTGAAGGGAGGTGCAGAAATATAATAGACAACAATAAGAACAACTTTTGATCCAACCCATTGTGACCCAGAATCTAGTAGCAAAGTATAAAATGACTTTGTTTGACTTTGAAACATGCATCCATCTGTGGCACATTCGGCCTCCTTAGCCCTGTCCATGGGCGGATGCTTTCTTAATGGGATTATTCTTGTACCGGAAGATTAAGACCCTTGAAGAGAACAGCTGAAGAGTGAAAATGCATCAGCTTCATCATTCATGGGAACCATTAAGGATGGTTTTTACAGACCAGTGGCACGGTGGGGATATAAATGGCACTTATCATGCCAAAACGTTACATGTGTCGCACTGCTTGTACAATCTTTAATGGTTTCCTGTAATTATGTGGGCACAATTACATATTCCATTTTCAATACATAAGGCTCTAAACAACTTGGGATGCACTTCTCTGTAATGCTATCTTTTTCACCTATATCTGAGCACGATCTTTTACAGTGATTGATACATTTCACTGCATGTCTGTTCACTGCAAATCTTCACAAATTACTTACTGGTTATAACATTCTGTAGGGATACTTTAGGCAACATTTTGATAGTAACTTCGCTGGTCCATTTATGTATCAAGTGCATTCGAAGAGTTGTTCTGGTAAATATCAAGAGTTGACAATACTGTTGACAATAATTAAGCAAAGTAGGCCCAAGGACTTTGTGGTGATGCCTGAATGTCACCACTGCCACTCACCTCTCTGCCTGCAATCCTGAGGATTCAGCCAGACTTGCTGCCAATCCCTGCAACTCCAAAAGTCATGCTTGCATCCTAGTGAGAGGCTGCGCCCACCTGGCAAGATAGTGTAGTGGGTGATGCTCCCATTTGTCACCCCAGAAGGGAGGAAAAAAGAGTCCATTTTGTCCTGATTGCTAGTTAATCTTCTATCTAATGAAACAAAACCCTGATATATATATATATAATTTAAAAGCATCTGCATTGCCTCAGAACATCAGAAGTATGAAATCCAGTGGACACTTTAGGACACTGTCCTTCCGTTTCATTGATTGAATCCATATAACTATTCCGGCTTTCTTTAAAGCAGGAATTTGGGGGGAGGGCATACATACACACACACACTTTGAAAAGTGTTGCATCTGTCCAATGAGCTATGAACATTGCAATTATCTCTTTCCAGCTTATACCTACATCATATTCAGGTTCCACTGTTTATTCCCTACCAAGATGTGAACCAATCTTCATACACGATTCGTGCCTGATAACATTTTATCAGCATTTATAATGTGCTTATTATCTTTAGGGATACTATGTGACTGCCTAAGCCGTTGTCTAAAGGATTAAAAGCCTAGCAAAATGTTGAAACTTTTTTTTAAAGCTGAGATCTAATAGCTTTAGAGATTAGTATTAATTGAATTAGACTTTGATCTTGGGTGTTAGCTTAAAATAAAAAAAGACAAGCTTGGTGTAAAAATAAGAGAGTGTATCTAAAGAATGATTATCTTCTCCAAATGGAAAGTGTTATGACAACATCATTTCAGAATATACTGCAGAAGTAACAATAAAGTTTTTTAACAACTCCAAGTCCTCTGTGTGTTTGTGTGTGTGTGTAAAAAAGAAGGGGTACAATACAGACAAAACACATCAAGAAACAAACATCATCTTCCTTCATATTGGGACTTAAGGTCTATGAACTGAACAGGTTTTCCACTCATGGCTCATACATTATCTTAAGATACACACCTCCATTTGCCCCAAGGGAAAGTGGATCTTTAGTGCGGAATCAGAACACATGGCAACTGGGTTTTCAGAGCGTTCCATTGGTTCCAATTTAGTGCTCAAGAGTGTATTTTCTGTGGGAAAGTAGTGGGGCAAAGGCAAAACCACTGAGACCCATGCCTAGAAAGGATGGAACAGCGACTGAAAAAGTTCTCTTTCCAATCACTACCCTCTGCACTTCTGATGGAGAGTCATTCTGATGAGCTTCTTAATGCATTATCTTAAGGTCCTAGTAATAATAATAATAATAATAATAAATTTATTTATACCCCGCCCTCCCCAGCCAAGGCTGGGCTCAGAGCGGCTTACAAGCAATAATAAAAATGGTAGGTTCATATGGGAAGAGACATTCTTTCAGGCACAGAAACCCTAGTTCCAAGTCCTGTAAAGTCTTAAAGGTTACCACTAGCAACCCAAATTCAGCAAAGAAATGCATGGCAGCTTTTCTAGAGAGCTAGGACATGTGGCGGTGCTTTAAAAAAAACAAAAAACAAGTGCAAGTCCAGATTGGGTGTCATCCTCACCCAGGAATGAAGGTGCTTTATCAGCCCAAGAACAACATTCTCTTCTAAACAATGTTCTGTGGGTCGCATAGCAGTGAAGGGTTGGGCTAAAGGCAAACTGGGTGAAGCGATGAATATGAACTCTCTCTTCAGACAGTAGGCTAATTTCTTCATGCATGATCAGGCACTACTCTCCCACCTCCATTCAGACAAGAAACAATTCAAGGACACATTTTAGCCAGACTGATATGTTTGGGGTGTGAGAAGCAAGGACAGTGAGGGGTGTGACTTGGAGCAGTGAGTTGCTTCCAAGGGCCAGGTAGAGAGGCTTGGGGGGCAACAATTGACTCCTGGGCCCTGGGCCAGCCCAATCATAAGACAAGGTGAGGCGACCGCCTCAGGTGGCAGGATTCACAGTGATTCCCCTTGCTCCTGACGTAGATATTCACGTACCCCTTCACCCTTGGCAGGCAGGGGGACACCATTTCGTGGTTTGCCTCAGGTGCCAAAATGTATTGGGCTGGCCCTGTGTGGGCCTGAGGTTCCCCCTCTGTGCTCTTGACTTTTTCTATCTCTGTGGAGGAGAGGAAAGTTTCTTACATATGAAGCTTAACTTGCCAGGCAAATTACAGGCACATTTCACAATACATTTTCTGAAGCCCTCACACTATGTCTTTACTGTGCCATTTCTAATTGGGGAGATGCTTGCCTAACATTTTCCCTGTATGAAAATCTCTGGATTCTGTATGCTAGAGAAATCACAAGGTCTGTGATACCTCAGACATTAATGTATGGATGCATCATATATAGAAACTAACAAAAAATATTATATGGTTGGGCAGAACCATATGTTTCTGTTCCAAGTTAATTGTGAATGTGTTCCTTTATAAATCTTCTTCCCATTTCTGCATTATGTGATGGCTTTTTAAAAACACAAAATCCATATGAAAGTTCATATTCTAATATCTATCTTCTTACAAAATACCTATTTAAATCCATATCTTATCGCAATGTACACATTTCTAAATGCACTTCATTCCTTTTTTTTTTAAAAAAAAGGTCCATTTTTGAGCCAAGACCTGCATCACAAAACTTGCAGAAGTCCAAGTCAGAATTTCTTTTGGTAACCTGTGAGGAAACTCTTAAGAGTCCCATGGACTGCAAGAAGATCAAACCTACCCATTCTTAGGGAAATCAGCCCTGAGTGCTCACTGGAAGGACAGATCCTGAAGCTGAGGCTCCAATACTTTGGCCACCTCATGAGAAGAGAAGACTCCCTGGAAAAGACCCTGATGTTGGGAAAGATGGAGGGCACAAGGAGAAGGGGACCACAGAAGGTGAGATGGTTGGGCAGTGTTCTCGAAGCTACCAGCATGAGTTTGACCAAACTGCGGGAGGCAGTGGAAGACAGGAGTGCCTGGCGTGCTCTGGTCCATGGGGTCACGAAGAGTTGGACACGACTAAACAACAGCAACAAACCTGTGAGTTACTGTAGGAGGTTTAAACTAGGCCAATCCATTTGCAAGTGTAGACTGTACTAACTTCTCCTCCATCCCTGTATGATACTCATCTCTGTCAACACTTGAAACACTGAGCTTATATTCAGCTATTTATAAATGAAATGTTTTGCTTCATCTTCATTCCTCCTCCTCCTCACTCTAAACCAAGATAGTTTGAAAGCATAACACTTAATTGCTGAGTGGAGCCAGGCAAAGTAAAGAATCAAGCTGTGAATGCCACTGCTATCCTTAGCACTCAAAAGATAATCAACATGCCATGGGGTCTTCTTGACTGCCTGTTTTGCTACAAGGTATGTTCTTGATGAAAACTTTGTTCTTACAATTTGGTTGTGTTTTATTATTCAGAAAGGCAAAAAAAAAAAAAAAAAGAGAGAGAGAGAGAGAGAGAGTGGAAGAAAATGCAAAAATAGCTAATTATCAGGTGCTATAAGAATGCAAATTCCTAATCAAACACCCTTGACTGTCATTGGTGGCGGTATTCTGTCTGCAAAGGGTTACAATTACTGACACACACAAGACAAATATATTTAAAGATTGTGTTCAGGTATTTGTGGCTAGCCAAGAGCTACCTGCTGGTATCTTAGCAACTCCTACAATTTATTAAGGCAACTTTAATTATAGTTCTCAATCACTGATGTCTGCTCAAAAAGAAGAGGTTCTTCAAGCATCGCTTTGGACTCATAGGGTACTTTACTCACTGCTGTTTGTTAAATCATCTGCCATTTTGATTGTGATAGAACTATTCACTCATTACTTCTAATTATTAAGTAGCACTCCCAAATTTAGTCTCTGTCATTAAGACACAGTCAAAAACAGATCAAGTTGAAATGAAAGTGTGTAGCCAACAGGTGGATATCATAAATGTATTTTTATTTAGACAGCAACTTTTCTTCCATAGGCTTCAAAGCAGTTGTATAAATGCCCATTTTAACCATGCTCTGAGACCTGAAATAGAGCATCCATTACGAAGCCATCAACTTTTTCTTGGGAGCATTATCTATGCATTACCTGACTTGGAATGTCATAGAATGTATATGAACATCCTAAGTACTTTTGAGACCTTCCATCAGTAGAACATTGGCACACAATGAAACTAAATTCACTAAACAATTGGTTGTTAGCAGGGAGTGGCAGTCACAAACGTTTACTCAGAATCGAGATAAGATGGAGATAGTAGCCAGGTTTGTGCAACATGCAGTGAAGATTAGTGAATGCTATACAACATTATTTTAATTGTTAGATGCAGATTCTGCTGAGTGATTTTATTGTAGTGAATCTTTCAGTATTTTGTCTATATACCAATAAAAGTTTGAGATTGATTGAGATTGATTTATTGTGTTGAATAAGAGAAATTTACACTCAAATGCCACCTTCCCCATACATATCCATTACAGATGTTCTGAATGTTTGAAAAGGGCTGGTGTGTTCCCTGTTTGAGTCTTGTTCTCCTTTTAAAAAAAACCAAAACCAAAAATCCTGGGCACCTAGAGTTCCCACTGGGTAACAGGCACACCAGTATGTTAATACCATTAATTTCCAGTCAGAATAGAACAGATCTTTCAAACTTCAGATCAGATTAAGTCAGTCTGGGAAGTTGGGTGTAGATTTGCTCATTAGGGAGTAAAATGTGAAGACTCTGTTATCCTTTTTCCCCCCTTCAAGATAAGAAAGTGAGATTAGAGGGCCTGACCTAAGGATGCCTTTGATCATAAAATGACTTATTCTTCAATTGATAGAGGTGAAAGGCTCAACGCTGGCAAACTTCCTTCACTGATTGGCAAATATAATAGAATACACTGCAGAAAGATTGAGGTCAGCCATTGATGGATGTCCCTTCAAGGTCTCATAACAAGACATGCACTTAAGGCCCAAAAGAAAAAAGCCATAGATATCTGCAGTATACCCACTGTTATCTATTATGCTAACATTAAAGATCATAGAAGGTCTATAAGAAAAGTACATGATGCTAAAACACTCTTATTTCAACCTTCACCATAGTTTTCCTCCTTTTGGTCTTGTAAAAACTTACCAAAGTTAGATGCAGAAAGTTTTGAACCAAACAATATACAAACAAAAAATACACCAATTATGGTTTTAAGAGTCGCAGATTGTTATACCACGGGGGAATGTTGGTCCTTGCCAATGAAGTTGCGCTAATAACACACTTTATGGTATTTTGTTTTGTTTATTTATGTTGGTACTTGGATAGGGTCTAAAGTGAAACCCTAGGATTCAAGGAAAGGGGGTGGAACCAGAAGGTGTAGGTCATTGATTTTGGCAGGTCAGGGTACAAAGCCTAGTGGGTTCTTAAAAATAGGTACAGTGTTGGATCCCTGGCCTAAGGTTCTAACATGGAGAAGGACCATAGTTCAATGGGTAGAGCGCATGATTTCCATGCAGAAGTTCCCAGGCTCAATCTCTGAGCAGGAATTCTGCTTAGCCTGTCATACCTCCATGTTTCATACACACAGATGTGCCAGGCAAGGCATGCCCACCTGCTCTGCACCTGACATCATATTTGACATCAGATGTGCAGAACTCAACTGAAAGGGGCTTTGCAAGCACCACCAGCATATAGCTCCTTACACAGTGCTTCTCAAGCACCCAAGAACCAGCTGACTGTCACGTGGTTTAGAAACTTCCTAAGCACCAAACAGAGGGTTTGCAAACCCCGTGAGCAGCACCTCTCAAGTGCCCTGCAATCAGTATGCAGTGCTGAGCAAAGCCAGCAATTACATTGTATATTTATGATGTCACAAGATTGACAGGTAGGTGGTCCTGGCCATCTGCCAAAGATGCCTTGCAGAGATGAGGGGAGATAAAAAACCTGGCCCCAACCCTGAAGCAGAAGGTGATTGCAATGATGTTTTTCTTTCTGGGACTGTGGAAAGCTTCTGCCAGTCATAATAAGCAGTAGTAGGCCAGTTGGATCAGGTATAAGGCAGATTTCGACATTTGATTCAAAGCTTTATGCACTGGAACCCACCGTATGCTGAAAAATGGGCTGGGCTAGATGGGTACTACATTCAATTCAAGGCATGGCTGCGATAGTGTCTCTGGAGCTCTGTTCAGGAGATAGATGGAACTTGACCCTGAAGACCTGCAACGTTCCTTCTCTCCAGCAGCATGTTTTACTCAGCCTGATAAATGTAGGCCAGAACTACCATGTCCCAGAAAGGCATTACAAGTACAAAAGAAGGACAAAAATTAACAAGCTGAAAAACAGAGACTTAAGCCACATTCACACCATATATTTAAAGTACTACAATATCACTTTAAACAGTCATGGCTTCTCCCAAAGCATGCTGGAAGCTGCAGTTTAAGGGTGTTAAGAGTGGTTAGAAGATTTCTGTCCCCAAACTACAATTCCCAGAGCTGTTTTAAAAATAAATATTGTTAGCAGCTTAAGTGATTTAGATTGAAGTAATTACTTACAGTTTCTGGAGTTCAAAGGATTTATTCATGCAGGAACTATTTACATGTGAGTGAAGATAGGAGAGAAATAGCAGCCATATTGTCTGGAGAAAACAGTAAACAAAATGTCTAAGTTTTTAGGGGTGGAGTTAACTTAGAGAAGCTACAAACAGGGGATAACTAGATCACTAGTCAAACAGATCACTAGTCAAACAGTGCCCTCTTCTGGTTTAAAGTAATAGAAGTAGAAGTTCAGGAGAAGGAAAGACTCCCTGTCTGAAACAATGGAATACTAAGCTAGATGGACCAATGGTTTGCTTATGCATAAGGCATAAGGCAGCATCCTATATGCTTACGTCCCTAATTTAATGCACTTTGAATTCACCAATACAAGTGTTTGTTTGTTTTGGCAGGTGGGGGTTGAACTTGTCTTGTACCACTGAACTTGTACCTCGTAAAATTATAGCTTACATTAGAAGTGTATTAATTAGTCCCCAAATTCCTGATGAACATCTTACATCTTGCAGAATGCTTATAGCAGAGGGAAAGTTAATAAATTTAATAGTCCCAATCAGCTCACATGATGCTACTTTAGAATGCTAATGTTAATGCTACCTTTTTAAAAGTGCAAATCACCTTTCCTCCAAAAGTGGAAAGAAGAAGAAGAGTTGTCATTTAGTTTGGGTAAGTCTATTGCTTGAGGCAGTTTGCTTAAACCAGAGAATCTCAATTTTCCACATGATGGGCTACTTTCTAATTTATAATGATGTTTTAATCAAGAGATGTCCATCCATTTTGCAAGGAAAAGGAAGGCAAATAAAATATATTTTTAAACAAATGAAATGGAAAAAATCATTTCTGATGAACAAGACCTGTTCAAAACAAGGGTGCTATTTCTCTGCCCCTTTGACAGGAAGTTCTATTCGGCTGCAAAGTTTCATTTGAGAGAAAGTTTATGATAAACGTTTTCAATGTGAACCAGTAAATGATAGTCAGTTGTGATTATACTTAAGGATGTTACAATCATTTTTCTGGCTTACATTACTGGCATTCCACCCCCGCCCCCCTGCCCCCTTTTAAAAGGATTTCAGCTGATTACTTTGTTCTTCTCTTCTTCTTCTTTTTGATTGGAAAGGCCACATCAAATGAAACACCTTGGAGAGATACTGTGTAAAAATAAACATCATGGATTTTGATTAACGTTAACATGGGGCAAACACTTCAGAAACATAAAAGACATCTGTAATATTGCAAAGTATCCTACTGTCTATAGAGCAGGTTAAAAACAATCCTCTACATGTGTTCAGAATATATTCTTAAAACTGAATGGTAAGGAAGGTGAAGGGAGTTCACCACCAACCTGTTTGTATTGTATAGTGTCACTGAATGCCTTCAGCTATGGAACCTTTCTGAGCCTAAGAGCTTCATTCCCTGATTGACAGCTTGCTGATGACCAGTAGTGGGGAGCTCCAGAAGCAAAAGTGGACAGAGCAATTGATGTAGCTCTTAGGGCTTGCCCACACTTCAAGCCTAGAAAGCACAGCTCAGAGTGGTTTTCTCTTTACCCCGCTTCTTTCCCATGGAAAACCCGCTAAATCGGAGCCAACATAAATCCATAGAAAACCTGAATTGCCATTTGCTCCAACTGAGTGTAAAGTGTGGTTTAAAAGGTAAAGGGACCCCTGACCATTAGGTCCAGTCGTGACCGATTCTGGGGTTGCGGCGCTCATCTCGCATTATTGGCCGAGGGAGCCGGCGTACAGCTTCCGGGTCATGTGGCCAGCATGACTAAGCCACTTCTGGCAAACTAGAACAGCACACATAAACGCCGTTTACCTTCCCACCAGAGCGGTACCTATTTATCTACTTGCACTTTGACGAACTGCCGCTTGAGCAGTACCTATTTATCTGCTAGGTTGGCAGAAGCAGGGACCGAGCAACGGGAGCTCATCCTGCTGCGGGGATTCGAACCATGGCCTTCTGATCAGCAAGTCCTGGGCTCTGTGGTTTAACCCACAGTGCCACCCGCGTTCCATAAAATGTGGTTTACCCTGGGGGGAAACATTAGGAGAAGTGTGGATAAATCCTTAAAATCAGTTTCATTCCATCCAGGGCAAGAGACATTATCAGACACATTCCAGCCAGTAAAAATCATTCATTGTGGATGTGGAAGAAGACTGGTGGCCCGGGGAGAGTGGGTGCGACTGGGAAGAGTCCTGAGGGTGGACAGAGAAAACTGGAGGGCTGTGTACTCAGCCTGAGAGCTGAATGTTCCTTATTTGTGGTCTTGGGGTTGTGTGCTATGTGCCAGGTTAATGAAAAAAGAAATGAGAGGCAAATATAATGATGGCTCTGTATCAACTGCAGCTGATAGCTAACTTAGAGAGGATCACCCTGGTTGAAAAGTGGAGATCTGGAATGAAAGTTGAAGCTTAGAACTGAAGAAGAAAGCAGTGGAGTATTTCCTCTACTTGGGTTGTTTCTCTCCCAGATTTTCCTGCCATGATAAATCTTACAACAGCATGTGTAGAGGAGTGAGATCTATGAACCAGACTTGCCTCACATGACCCCTTTGCCTTCCTGCCCCTGCATGGCACATGAGTGCTCACCTGGCAGCAGCAGTGGGTGGTGGGGAACATGGAGGATGATCTTCACCCTCCCTGTGTCCTGCTCCTGCCCACCATGTGAGCACTGCTTGGTAGCAGTGGGCTGTGGAGGATGGAGGCCCTCTCAGTATGGGGAGCTTAGTCCCCTACTCACAAATATTGTGGTGGCTGAAGCCCCTTCCACCCCTATAGTTGGTGCCCCTTTAATGAATCCATTCCTAGGGAGAAGGGCCAAGTTTGTTTAAGTTCACACCTGAAGGTAAATCTGCATAATTTGCACTTTTAGAACCAATACATGAACTGAAAAACAGCCATCCTTTGAAATTCATAGGATTTTGAAATGTCAGGTGCAGTTTACAAAAATGATATACTGTACTGGATCAGAATGCGTATAAATTTCGATATGCAGTTCATGCATTAAAACAGGGTCAGTTGCAAAGGTGTGTATATGATTAGGCAACGTTTCACACAAAATGTATATTGTTGCACATTACCCCAATCTCTAAGCAGTGCAAGATTCAAGGGATTCAAGGCACTTGTCCAGAGTTCGTGCTCCTTTCGGAATGAGGGACAGTGGAGATTGCGGTATCTTTATTATATATGGTTTATTTCTACATATATACAACCTGAGCCCATGATGGAGGGGCTCACAGCATTAACACCCCAAGAGGATCTATCTCACATAGCCACAGCCTTGGATTGCAGGAAAAATCAGGCATGTCTCCCCCTCACAGGTTTTAGCCTGCTGCTTTATCCAGCTTCTGTTTTCTAGCTTACACACACACACACCCCCCCTCAGCTCCAGCCTTTGTCCAACAAGTGAGGGAGTAGGGGACCACCCTTTTCCATCTGGCACACATCCACTTCCTTTCTTCCTTTAATGGCCCATCACCTAGGTTATCACCTCATCAAGAAGGCAGCTAGGCTATTCTAGGATTTTTAATCCTTGCTTAAATTTTAACCCTTGCTGGATGAAGGAATGTTTCTTTGCAGACCAGAAAGTGAGCATAGTAGATGAACAATATCTAGGGCAGGCATAGGCAAACTTGGCCCTCAAGATGTTTTGGGAATACAACTCCCATCATCCCTAGCTAGCAGGACCAGTGGTCAGGGATGATGGGGGTTGTAGTCCCAAAACATCTGGAGGGCCAAGTTTGCCTATGTCTGATCTAGGGGATCAAGGTTCCATACTGATCCCTTTTGCATTAGTCTTCAGGGCTGCCACCTCAAATTAGGTCATTAAGGTATAAGGGTTGTGGCTCAATGGTAGAGCGTCTACTCTGCTTGCCAAAGGCCCCAGTTCAACCCACAGTATCTCTAGGAAAGGCTGAAAATTTTCCTTCTGAAACTTTGGAGAGCTGCTGCAAAGCAGCATAGACAATACAGTGGTACCTACGCTTCAGGTTACATACGCTTCAGGTTACAGACTCTGCTAACCCACAAATAGGACATCAGATTAAGAACTTTGCTTCAGGATGAGAACAGAAATTGTGCTCCGGCGGCGCGGCAGCAGCAGGAGGCCCCATTAGCTAAAGTGGTGCTTCAGGTTAAGAACAGTTTCAGGTTAGGAACGGACCTCCGGAATGAATTAAGTACTTAACCCGAGGTACCACTGTAGTGAATTAGATGGACCAATGGTCTTGATTTGGTATAAAGCAGCTTCCTTTCTTCCTGAAACATGTTTAGTTGGTTAAAGCAAATCATCCATCCCCAATAACTGAAGTGTACACTTTTCACATGTAAAAATTCTTCTGCTTACTTTGTTTTAGCCACACACTGAATCCACTATTTCAAAAATTTATATGGTTTGAAAAATAAGCTGAATTTTCTGCGCTTCAATATTTCATGAATAAACCCAATTAGCTGAAGACATTGTATATTCAAACTCATTCTCACATTGTCCCCTAATTAGTTTTATTCATGAAATATTGACAAAGAGGAAATCCAAATTATTTTTTCACCATGCATTAAATTTTTGGAGTGAATTCATTGGTTAAAAGAAAAAGAAAAAGAAAAACACCCTACACAAGACAAAATAATTAATCAACTTTTACTCTTAATGCTCACAAAAGTTACTTTTCTGCCCCACTCCAAGAGCATTGTTATTGGCAGGGAGCCAATGAGAATCAGGGACACTCAGCAGCAGACTTATGCTGGGTCTTTGTGATGTCATGAATCAGAAATGCAAGGCAGGAGCAGATCTTCTTTAAAAAGAAAAAAAATGAGCAGTTTGGGTGGTTCTCATCTTTATACGAAGGAATTCATTGAGAATGCATCACATGCTGAGGAAGTCCTCTTGAGCTCTGCTACAAATAAGGATGAGGGAGAAGTTTGATTCAGTTTGCCTATCCACCTAATTTGTGCTTTCTGAAGCAATATGTGAACTGAAACAACTTAATTCCCTTACAAACTCAGAAATACCAGGTTTAGAAATGCATTCAGAAGAATTTGGGTATGAAACTGCTTAGCAGTGGTCACAATCTGAAAACCCTTCACTAGTGGCTCTTACTTGTGGAGGATAAACTATAAGGGGGAAGACCTGTTTCGGTGGCTGTGCCCCGGTATTGAAACTTCTTCTCTTGGGAGATCCATACAAAAGAATCCATGCTGATCCTCCCCAGCCAAAGAGAGCCTATAGGAGAAAGCAGAAAATGTGGCCTCAAATCAACACTGCCAGAACAGTCATACCTGAACTTTATAAATGCTTCTCTGATTCTGTCAAACAAGTGCTACTGGACTGCTTTAGAAACTGCATTAAACAGCAACCTACAACACAGCTATGTCCTGGTTTGAGGCTGGCATTAAGGACATGGAACCTTTTATCACTGCAAAGGGTTAGGCTCTTGTGAACTATAAGCATGTGTCTTGTGAGAAAACGCTTGCTGCACTGAGAAAGGAAAGGAGTGATGCCCAGTGGATTGCCAGGCAATGTGCCAATGACTATTGGCTAAAGCTATGTTAGAGCATTCAACTTGCTGCTGACAGCTACACATGTAGGGAGGTGTGATGGGCAGAGCTCTATCAAGAACTGAACTCATGGGGAAACATGGTCTTCTGCACAACAGTTAGCAACTCTGCTTATCTTGGGAGAGCTGGATGTCCCTCTATCAATGAGCTGAAGAATGCCATCAACTCTCAAGGATGTGGTAAATCCCCAGGACAAAGGTTGAATCCCAATAGAAGTGCTGAAAGCCAGTCTCAACACCTCCCTCATGATGCACAATCCACAGCCTTCTCTTGCAGTGTTAGTTAACAGGATCCAAACCACAAGGCATGAACAACTCCATCATTGTGACCCTCTACAAGGGTGATCACCATGACTAACCACTACCATGGAATCTCCCTGCTGAGTACTGTGGGTAAAGCCTTTGCCCCTGTAGTTCTCATACATATTACAGTCACTCACTGACAGGGTCTATCTCAAGTCACAATGTGGTTTTAGAGCTGAGAGGTGAACGGTCAAAATTATTTTCACAGTGTCAGCTGCAGGAGAAATGCCAAAAACAAAGATACCCCCTTGTACATTGCCTTCATAGACCTGATGAAGGTCTTCAACCACATTGGCTGAAAAGGACTCTTCATACTCCTCAACAAGATAGGATGCCCACATAAGCACTACAAGATGATAATATCTTTCCATGAGAATGTGTGTGGCACCATCTAGTAAGGCAGTACAACCTCCAGCACCTTCCCTATAAACAGTGGCATGAAACAGGGCTGTGCTCTTCCCTCAACTTTCTTTGGCATGTTATTCCCACTGTTGTTCTCATACGTTCATGAATGAAGATACAGTGGTACCTCGGGTTAAGAACTTAATTCATTCTGGAGGTCCGTTCTTAACCTGAAACTGTTCTTAACCTGAGGTACCACTTTAGCTAATGGGGCCTCCCGCTGCCGCCGTGCCACTGCCATGTGATTTCTGTTCTCATCCTGAAGCAAAGTTCTTAACCCAAGGTACTATTTTTGGGTTAGCAGAGTCTGTAACCTGAAGCATCTGTAACATGAAGTGTCTGTAACCTGAGGTACCACTGTAGTGTGGACTTCCATTCAAGGAGTGACAGGGGTCTGCTCAACCTGGCATGTATCCATACCAAGACAAAACTGCAGCAGGTTCTTATGCAAGAAATGTTGTTTGCAGACAACAAAGATGACACAACTTTGCCAGTGCACTCCAAAGAACCTCTATAGAGCCTCATCAACCATTTTGCTCAAGCCTGCATGCCCAAGCCTCACCATTAGCCTGACAAAGACCAACAACCTGAGTCAGGGTGTTGCCAGCACTCCACACATTAGCACTGGTGACCACACACTTGAGGTGGTAGACAATTTTGTGTACCTCAGCCCACCATAACAAGCACCCTTTCCATTTATGCTGAGCTGGACAAGTATATTGGTAAGGCAGCTACAGCAGTGTCTAACCAAAAGGACACAGGAGAATGTGATGCTAATGACCAATACCAAGATGAAGGTCTACCAGGCTTCAGTGTTTAGCAGGGGTAACCTGTCTCTCCTGTATTATTATCCACAGCCACAGTAGGCATTGTAACTCTCCAATGGTGCAACTTTGCCCCTGATGGTGCACTCTTCCATTGTCACTTGAGACAGATGGATACCAACAACACATGCTGAGAAACAGAGAGCATACAGATCTCCTCTACCTTTGCACAATTCCAGATTTTGCATTGTGTCTATGTTTTAATTGTCTCTTCAGGGTGAACAGAAAGAACCCCCAAGTTTCAACATTTAGGCTATGCATGATATTTGTCAGAAAGCTCCTTTTCCTCCCCCCCCCCAATAATTTATATTTTTTAAAGGAAGGGTTGATTAATGATCCTTGATTTATTGGAGTACTGCATGAAAAACCCATCTTGTTAGTCCTTTCAAGAGATGGTGCCACATGGGATGTGAAATTGTTAGCATTTGATGTCCCTCTGGTTCTAGCAGGCATGATAGTTTTATTAGAAATGTGCCGATTAGTGGTTTTATTTTCTGCCATTTCAGAGTTCTTTCTTCAGTGACCTTTTAACAGAAAAGAGCTGTGGGTCTGCTGGGGATGAGCAGCCTGTTACCTAGGGAAGGTGAATAAATCGTCATAAATCTTTATAGGTTATTATAAACCAGAGTTATCTTATCTCTAGCCAATCTGATCCTAAATTGTAATGACTCAGATTAGTTTTGATACAGCTGCTGCTAAGGCAGTGCAGGAAGCCTCCTGAGACATAAGAAAGCCTTTGAAAGAGCCTTGATTCAGACTACCTTCTAGCTTAATGTATTTGCCAAATGAAGGAACTGAAGGAAACACAGCCCTTAAGAACAAAGGACAGGAACAGCAACAGGGGCTAATGTGAGCCAGGGTTAAGCACTGGACTGAATTTTAAATGTCAAGATACAAACCCAGAACATTTAAAGCCATAGTAAATTCCTTTGAGCATGCATAGAGTGACATACAATCACCTAGCATCCATTCCAAAAATTGTCTGAGGACTTTGTTTTGCATTCTGCTACTTAATGCTCAGCACAGACTCTTGGACACAATGTGATGCAGCTTTTGCTTGACTGTAAGGCTTTCGAAGTGAGTTAGGGAAGGCAAAGCTCAGGAAGGCAAATGTGGCCCTTTAGTCCTCCCTATCTCGCTCCTGAGGCTCACCCCAGACCATAATTCCTCCTCAACCACATTTCCTCCCTGGCCCTGCTTTGCACCATCCAAGAGTGTCCTTACCTGGCTGAAATGCTCCCTTGAACTCTTGCTTACCTGGATGGAGGAGAGAGAGAGGCATGAGTATGTGTGAATTAAGTGGCCTACTGTACATAAGAAAAAAATCTATTAGTTGCCCCACCCATATTTGGTTTCTGGCTCCTCCAGCCACTGACATGTGGCCCTCAGAAGGTTGCTCAGAAAGGAATGTGGCCCCACCACTGCTTTAGAATTCCATTGCTGCAGAATTGCATGTTTGCATACTCCTTCCATTTAAAATCTATTGTATTGAAAATAAGATTGGCACAGGGAAGGATTGTCACCTAATTTTTCAATTACCATGCTATGGGGTTTTTTCTGTTTAGTTCCTGCCTCCCCTGTTATAAAACAAACCTTTCAAATAAGTTGGCTCCCTCCATCCTCCTCCTAACATGCACATTTTGGAGTGGTAGAATCCAGCAAGAGCTGCTGGACCACATGGCTCTGTTGATCACACAGCTCACAATAGGTCTCAAATCTTCTTAATGCAGCTCTTGCTTTCTGTTCAAGTTGTGCCGTCAGCATCAAATTGCGAATTGCAGGTTGCTAAATGAGGCATACTCACTCAGAACCTAGTGTCTTCCAAGTATGAAGGGAAAATGAAGGCATGGTAGTTTATCACAAATTTGATTCTTCACTTGGTTCACTCTACATTTGACTAATGTCCTTGTTTCCTCATTTTGAGAGCATCAGCACGGGACCCCAACATTTGAAATCAAAATAAATAAATAAGGATTGGATGTTTTGATTCTTTGGAAAGGAAGGGGATGCCTTATCACACACACACACAAACACACACACACACACCCCATTCTGGGGAAGAAAATAAATCTTTGCTTCTATTGCTAAGAATTCCAGCTTCAAATGTGCACAGAAGTCCCATGAGCTTAGACCTGGAGAGTCTAAATTGTAAGGAGAACATTATTTACTAGAGAGCAACTGTGAAAAAATTAATGTACCAGGACCTTTTTCGCCCCCATTCCAACTTTTCTGGATGGATTGCAGCTGTAATGAACCTTATCTGATTTCTATTCATCTGGCTCAGAATGGCTGGAATTGGAAATGAAAATTTAAAAGATTGCCCTTTGTGTTGTCCTTTTGCACCCCCTTACATTTTTAGTGGATTTTTTAAAATCCAATTTTAATTCTAATTTAGCTAGATCATCTGTGCATCACAGACAGTTTCCCATGCAACAGAAACAACATTGCAATGCAGTACAAAGATAAACTAGGTTAACCCCCCCACTCCACTTAATCTCCATTAATAATCATGATGTAGCACCTCACCTGTTCACCTCCAATTTACATACTATTAATAATTAATATTTTTGTTCCACCCTTTTCACCAAAGAGCTCATCACAGCAGCAGCAACCCTATGGGGTAGTTTATGCTGAGAAACAGTGGCTGCCTGAATCACATCCAACAGACTTTGTGCAGTGTAGGCTGGCCCATTAAGGCTGATGTGACACTGCCACATCAAGCTTAGTCTGCCCTTACCTGCCTGCCTTCTTACTTACATCCAGTCCAGGGCGTGGGACTGACTGCCAGCTTACTTCTCATTAATTTCAATGTTGCCCTTGAATAGTTCAGCAGGGAGGAGGATGGGAACAAATCTAGAAATAGGTGGCTCTCGGCACTGACTCCACCTGCTGTTGGGCTCCTTATCTTCCATCCAAATGAGCACCTGCCACCACTGACTTTGTGGTTGGGTGGAGATTTGAACTTGTTTCTCAATCAAACAACTTAACCACTGTGCCACACCACATTTCCCCTTGTATTTTGTTAAGGGAAACATAACCCTGATACTTACAAAAATGAGAAGTAAATAGGTTTGTTTGATGCCAGGTAAATGTTGCAGAAGGAAGATAGATTTTTGGCCTGATAACAATTATTTCTTGTGTGCACAGAACTCATGCATATGTGGGTGTCCCCACTAACTTTAATGGAGGGAGCAACTGCACAGATACATTTCGTGTTTGGGGAACTGACCAAAGCTGAATGGTATGCTTTGAATGTAGAAGGTATTGGATAAGGGTGTGCAAAAGATTTGGACAAACCCTGAAACAAGGATGGGAGCGAGTCTGCTATGCACAGATTCAGAGGTTTGGGGTTCTTCAGAAACTCAGAAGTTAAAAAACAAAACAAAAACCCAAAACCCAGCAACAACCCTACAGTCAGTGGGCACCCCTATTGTGGGATCAGTACCCAACATGCAAAGTAAATAAATCAATAAAAATGCAATGTCTGCACAACTCACAATACCAGTCTTTATTTTTCCCATTAATCCATATTTATGTTTTACATGGGAAATCTGAGAAGTAAAGATCACAAACAAACATGTTGCCAGTGACTCATTTGCAATATCTGAACCATCCATTTGCAATATTAGCACACACAGCCTGTCTGGAAGCACCCATTGTGTCTGCAAAAGCTGAAACATTACTACTCCAAGGACAACACCGGGTGTGTGTGTGACTCTTTTCTGATGGACATATCTAGCTTCTAAACAGACAGAATGGTTTCACCAGAACAATCACAGTGCTTTGGAGAAGGGAAGTTAGAGTAATGCATCACCTTGTTCTTGTCTGCCCTGTGCTCTTTGCTTGTTCTTCTAGTGGCTGCCCAGCCTCTGCTTGCAGACCTCCAAAGAGGATGAGCCTATCAGCGCCAACATAATTGGTTCCATTATTAAATGTCTCTTACTGTTTAGATATATTCCTTCTAATGTTCAAGACTTAATTCACAAACCCTTAGGTAAGGGAATGGGGAAGGGTCACAAATCACTTGAGAGAGTAAGCATGTCAGATTACTCATGGACAACATGTGGGATGTTTGCTTCTTTAAAAAAAGTATTTAAAAAATCTACCACAGCAGTTCCATTTTAATCCCCAAACCAAGAATCGATCTATATTTACTATTTTAATGTTATTAGAATGCCACAGGGCATAATGGTAAAATAAAATTTTTCCTTATCTTGTTTTCTCCTTAACAATGCAGTTTCCTTTTCTGCCAGTTCCTGGTTGCTCTGCAGCGCCCTCAGGTGTCACATTTTAATAACACAAATTTAAATGTTACAAGCAAAACATAATACAGCCAAATGCGTTATGATAACTGTTCCTTAAAAAGGTAAAGGGACCCCTGACCATTAGGTCCAGTAGTGACCGCCTCTGGGGTTGCGGCGCTCATCTTGCTTTATTGGCTGAAGGAGTTGGCACACAGCTTCCAGGTCATGTGGCCAGCATGACTATGCCACTTCTGGCGAACCACAGCAGCACATGGAAACGCCGTTTACCTCCCCCCCAGAGTGGTACCTATTTATCTACTTGCACTTTGACGTGCTTTCGAACTGCTAGGTGGGCAGGAGCAGGGACTGAGTGTAGATCGGCCTCAAGTAATTCAGAATTTCAAAATTCAGGCAGAAGTTCAGATGATGAAAAGGTCAGAAGCACCCCTAATTTCAGCCCATGGAGATAAATTACACAAGCAGGTCATCTACCCTGCATAATAAATGTCACACATCTCAGGACCCCATGATCCACTTACACAACACAACAATTCAACATACCCAGTATCATACTCCTCAAGCCATTATAATGGAATGGGGTCTGCCACAACTATATCTTAGTTACTGAGAACTTTTCTGGTCCATCTGCATTCTCTCAGATTTGGGAAATGTGACCTTAAATCTAATCTGGATCAATCAGTATCTCTCTGCCTCTGTTTCTTGCCTGTAAAATAAGAATAACTGTATCCATACTTGCAGGAAAGTTAAGTGGGCATCCCTGCCAGAGACTAGCTAACACAGAGGCAGCTAACCTGTGACCTTCCAGATGTTGCTGGAATAAAAATTCCACCACCCCTAGTCATGGGCTGATGGGAACAAATGTATGACAACACCTGGAGGCCCAAAGCCTAGACACCTTGGCTGCAACACATTAAAAAAAGAAAAGTGGTGAAAAGTGGCTACCTGGAATAACATATGCTGCCAGACCAGGCTGAATTAATTTGGAATACTCTGCTTTGCATATTCAAATGCAGAGTTTTACATATGCTCACATTCAAACCATAACACACAAAATGTGATGACACTAGAGCATAATTAACCAATGACTTTGAAAATATGGAAGCAGGGGTCCTCATTTAGGTAGACAGCAAATGAAATGCAGAACCCTTGCTAAGCGTTCCAAGCGCCTCCTTATCATTTGGAAACAAAGCCTCAATTTGCTTTGTTCTCGGCGGCATTATTTCATGACAGAGTTTGTGATCTATAGTTATCTTGCATTACAACAACACTGAAATTCTTCACCCTTTAGTACACGCTTCCGGACTAATTGTTTGGAAGCTCCCAGATGAATTACGCCAAAGCAAAATAAATGGCATGAGCAACGTCAGGAGCAAGTGGGCGGCAGGATACAAATGCTGAAGGCAACTAAGACTTGCTTAGATGAATATCTTTGTCGTTACTTCCCCAAAGAAGACTTGAGACACAACAATTATGGTACAAGCAGGTTATATTTATTGGAATGTAACAAATTAGAGAATCTGCAGAAACCAAATAAACAGATTGGACAAATCAATGTAATCTGGGCAGCTGCATTCTATGGCCTCACAGCAAGGACTTGGAAAGAATTCTCCTTCCTTGCTACATGTACTTTGGCATGTGAACATGACATGCACAGTGAATGCTAAGTTTAAAGAGCATCCCCAAGGTTCCACACCCACCCACAATGCCAAGTCAATGAAAGGCAACTCAAGAGTACCCTAACTCAATACTGCCTTAGGTATATAAGCAATCCATATTAAATTCTCTCATGTGCTTGGATTCAGTGCCACAGGAAGTGATCAGCTCCAGCTAATTCACTTCCACCCACTCAGACACAAGCTGAGTTCTCTGCAGATTTAAAACAAACAAAAAACAAACAAAAGTCACAACCCAAAATAGTAAGATCCCCAGTGTTCAACCATGGGGGATATATGTGCCCCCATGAGCCAGAATACTTTAAAAAGAATACCAGTCTGTTTACTGTTAAGTTGTGGGTTGACATAGCAGATGACACAGCAATTTCTCCAAAGCAGCTCTTTATTTTGTAAGCTAGAACAGAACTAAGCTGAGGAGCTCAGTCAGCCAGCTTATATAGAGCTCCAGAACAATGTAACTGTTGCCATTTTATAAAACTATCCAATCACTGAACGTCACTTTTCGATCCTTCATTTGCATAACTATCTACAGTATCCCCCTGCTGGCCCAGGGTGAGAACTTCAGTACATAACATTTACCTTATTCTGTGTCCTATAAACCTATTATGGTGTACAGCCTCCCTCCAGTTGTGCTGCTCTAACAGCTCAGACCATGCCAACAACATCTTCAGAGTCCTTGTTTGGAGTAAACAGATATCCTTGGTAATCCCAGCCAAAACTTCCAGAGCCATCCATTGAACAAAGTCATTCTCACCAGGGTGCATACCAGATAATAGGAAACAGCTCCTCCCCACAGCACACAACACCATGACTCTTCTGAACGTATGCCTTTGAATGCCAAGATGGAGGGGGGGGGTACCACTCACGTCCTATTTATTTGGCCTCTGTGGTAACAGGATACTGGGCTAGATGGGTTTATGGCCTGAAGCAACAGGGAATATATTATGCTTTAAATTTATTTATTAAATTTATATCCCCTCCTTCCTCCCAATGGAAAACTAAATGCTGCGAGACTATATCCAATGCTTGGAGATTGTTGTTCTTTGTCCAGAGAGAGTGGGAGTGGGGTGGGGGGGGGGAGAGAGAATATAATCACCCAACTGTATAATACAATTACATCAACAATGTGATGGGTTAGCCCTTGTGGACAGGAGTAGATAACAGGCATGAATTAGGTTCCCATTCTGAATTGTGTTGCTATGCCATGCCTAATGTGCCCAGATCTCTGAAACATTGAAAGGGGTTCTTAAGAGTGGATGCATCTTTTGCTGTTATAATCTAGATACAAATATGGGGCTTTTCTTTTGATGTCAGTATAAATGTACTTACACAAATGAGAAGGATATGTGTCATGCTAAGCCCAACAGAGAGATCAGGCGTAGTCTTCATTAAAAGAGGTACAAAGGATACACCATCTGCTTCAACCAATCCCAGCTCTCAGTGGGTTTGTTTGCTCGGTCGCTCGTACTAGTTGGAGCCACCTGTTCACTTTAATTATAAACGCTTTCTTAAAACCTTGCCTTTTATGATCTCTGCATCTCACCATAAGTGAAGAAGCAGAGTGGCGAAGATGGAAAAAGGAGCCTTCATCGCAGAAAGGAGCAAAAAAGAAGAAGAGATATTTCCGTAACATGGATTTGGAGGACAAAATAAAGATGGAAGAATCCAGAGTAAATGTGCAATGCTAGAGCACATCAAAGTTCACACCATGTTTCTTCAATCACAAAGATAAATGGCCCAATTCACTTCTCATTAACAGAAGATTTAGCTTGGTCAAGCGTCATTAACTTTAGTGGGCTTAGTTGTGACTTACTCCAGAATAAATAGGAGAGAAAAGAAGGGAATTGTGTTTTGAGATCTGATCATGAGCAGATCTTTATTTCTGAGAGGCAGCATTTATATTAATGCTTGGAGAATTGACATTTACGTGGGGAGGCTCATTGAGGTTGCTATCACCCATCTGCGACATAAGAAGACATATTTCTTGAAATCTTAAGTAAGAGGTGCCAAGGTTCCCACTTGACCTCTGATCAAGATGCTCTTTTCTATATTCTTAGATGCTTGGTAACTGGCTGTGGATCATCAAGTCAATTTCCAAGGGAAAGAAAGTGGTCACATGTTCAGTTATGGAAAACCTAATAAATATTACATACAAAAATAAATAAATAAAATAAATACTCAATGACCTGCCTTTCAAATAAGTGTAAATGAAGCAGCTGGTTGCCATGGTGAAATTATGATGACACTGTTACTCTGTAGTGGCAGTGCTGAAGTCATAAGTCAGATTCAAGGGGGGATTTGCCCCCAAGGCCCTGCCTACAAGTTAACAGTGACCTAAAGTTTTCCAGTAAAACATGAAATGGTGCACACACTACATCTTTTTTGTGCACTTATCAGGCATGTTCAAAGTCCATTTTGGGGGCCTAATCCAGCCCACCGGTCAGTTTAATCTGGCCTCTGTGGCAGTTTATTTATTTCCTGGGGTAAAATCCTAAAAAACAACAACCGTCAACAAATTCAACCCCCCCCCCAAAAAAGTTAACAACTTGGGTTGGCTGTTTCGGTGGCCCTCACAGCCCTTCACTTCAACAAACCTGGCCCTCTTTGAAAAAAGATTGGACAGGGTTACAGTCAAAGACTTCAAGAGAAGCAGAGAAGGGGGTGCTGGATGTCAGCAGTTTCATTCTCTCCCGTGCTGCAGAGTGTGTGTCTATACTGGATCACATACTCTGTGTGTTGACATTCCATTCTTTGGAAGCGAGGGAACAGAAGGAACTGTGCGCCACTTCCGTCTTCTTTGTTCTTTGTTCTGTTCTGTTGTTTTCTCTCGGAGGGCCCACCCCCCATGGCGCTTCCGTTGGAAAAGGGGTGTGGTTTAAGCAGCCTGGTCACCCCGCCCGTTCCCATTGTACCCTGCCCTGTTCCCCACAAGGGTTCAGGCGAGTGCAAAACGCCTTGGGGCGCAGCAAGTTTGGGAAGGGCTGGGGGGCAAGGATGCAATGCCAGTGGGGTGATGCAAGGAAGAAAGCAGGGAGGGAAGCTGCTGAGCAGGTGGGGGAGGGAGAATGAAGGGAGGTGGGTGTGCAGCTGAGGGGCCCCGCTCCTATTTCGAGTATTCCAAATAGCAATATGGATACTATAAACACATGGAGAAAGACAAACGTATTTTACCACTCTACTTCCCATATTAATCACAACACTATACAACACAATACAATAAAAATACCTTTATTGGCATTTCAAGTTAAGACATTCCAAAATGGCATGAGAAACAAAGTCTTTCTTCTTCCTGTTTCTTGTTTCTGAGAGATTTCAATGGGGAAATCCTTTCGATTCCACAATAATAAAAGGCAGTGGGGTGAGGGAGGCTAGGGCCACATCCACACCATTTAAAGCACTATGAAGTCGCTTTAAACACTCATGGCCTCTTTCCCCAAAGAATCTGGGAGCTATAGTTGGAAAAGGGTGCCGAGAGTTGTTAGGGAACCCCCTGTTCCCTGCCAAGAAGGGAACCCTACCTCTACCCCTACCCCCACCCCTACCTCTGACGCTAACCCTAACTCTAACCCTAACGCTAACCCTTAAGCCTTAACTAGAGCTACAATTCCCAGAGTTCCCTGGCAAGGAGGGAACCCTAACCCTGCCCCCTAACTAGAGCTACAATTCCCAGAGTTCCCTGACAAGGGAACCCCAACCCTACCCCTTCCCCTGACGCTAACCCTAACGCTAACCCTTAACCCTTAACTAGAGCTACAATTCCCAGAGTTCCCTGGCAAGAAGGGAACCCTAACCCTGCCCCCTAACTAGAGCTACAATTCCCAGAGTTCCCTGACAAGGGAACCCCAAACCTACCCCTTCCCCTGATGCTAACCCTAACTCTAACCCTTAACCCTTAACCAGAGCTACAATTCCCAGAGTTCTCTGCCAAGAGACCCTACCCCTACTCCTACCCCTACCCCTACCCCTACCCCTACCCCTACCCCACCCCTACCCCTAATCCTAATCCTTAACCACCGTAACAAGTCTCCGTCCCCTTAACCACCTACAGTTCCCAGGGGAAGCCATTCCTGTTTAAAGCGACTTCATAGCAGTTCCAATGGTGCGCCTAATGTGGCCTAATGTTGCCTCCCTCATTTTCTTCTCTCTCCCCACTGCCCCATCACTTGCAATGCAGCAGATGTCCACCTGCAGTCTCCCTTCAAAGCTCCTTCTCTCAAGTATGGCCAAGGCCTTGTCCATTCCTCACTGCCAGTACTTCATGTTTCATTTCTCCGATGTACATAGCGATGTCCTGCGGTTCTCTTGATGACTTTTAAGGCTGGACTTGAGAAAAACCTCACTGGCTCCATTGAAATCCTTTCAATTCCACAATAATAAAAGGCAGTGGGGTGAGGGAGGCTAGGGCCACATCTACACCATTTAAAGCGCTATGAAGTCGCTTTAAACACTCATGGCCTCTTTCCCCAAAGAATCTGGGAGCTAGAGTTGGAAAAGGGTGCCGAGAGTTGTTAGGGGACCCCCTGTTCCCTGCCAAGAAGGGAAACCTACCTCTACCCCTACCCCCACCCCTACCTCTGACGCTAACCCTAACTCTAACCCTAACGCTAACCCTTAAGCTTTAACTAGAGCTACACTTCCCAGAGTTCCCTGGCAAGGAGGGAACCCCAGCCCTACCCCTTCCCCTGACGCTAACCCTAACGCTAACACTTAACACTTAACTAGAGCTACAATTCCCAGGGTTCCCTGGCAAGGAGGGAACCCTAACCCTGCCCCCTAACTAGAGCTACAATTCCCAGAGTTCCCTGACAAGGGAACCCCAACCCTACCCCTTCCCCTGACGCTAACCCTAACTCTAACCCTTAACCCTTAACTAGAGCTACAATTCCCAGAGTTCCCTGGCAAGGAGGGAACCCTAACCCTGCCCCCTAACTAGAGCTACAATTCCCAGAGTTCCCTGGCAAGAAGGGAACCCATCCCTGCCCCCTAACTAGAGCTACAATTCCCAGAGTTCCCTGACAAGGGAACCCCAACCCTACCCCTTCCCCTGACGCTAACCCTAACTCTAACCCTTAACCCTTAATTAGAGCTACAATTCCTAGAGTTCTCTGCCAAGAGACCCTACCCCTACCCCTACCCCTACCCCTACCCCATCCCTCCCCCACCCCTACCCCTAATCCTAATCCTAATCCTTAACCACCGTAACAAGTCTCCGTCCCCTTAACCACCTACAGTTCCCAGGGGAAGCCATTCCTGTTTAAAGCGACTTCATAGCAGTTCCAATGGTGCACCTAATGTGGCCTAATGTTGCCTCCCTCATTTTCTTCTCTCTCCCCACTGCCCCATCAATTGCAAAGCAGCCAATGTCCATCTGCAGTCTCCCTTCGAAGCTCCTTCTCTCAAGTATGGCCAAGCCCTTGTCCATTCCTCACTGCCAGTTCTTCACGTTTCATTTCTCCGATGTAAATAGGGATGTCCTGCAGTTCTCTTGATGACTTTTAAGGCTGGACTTGAGAAAAACCTCACTGGCTCCAAACATCCCTGTAAGGTAAAGGCAAACAGGTGAGTGGGATGGCCAACACCCGACAGCGTCCCCCCAGATTCCTCCTCTAGCTGCCTGTTAACAAAGCTTCCAAAACATTTTGCTTCCATCTCAGCCAGCGTAGCCTCACAATGGTGAGCACAGCTGAGCAGCCAAAACTAGCCTTAATGCAAACTCTTCCAACAACCACCCACCAGCTGCAGCCTTGCCAGGTCCATTGCCAGACATCAACCAGCTTCAGAGCTGAGTGTCAGTCACCTTCAAGTAGTGATCCCACCAGCAAGTAAACTTTGTACTTGCCTTCTCCTTGCTCCACAGCATCCCAGCACCGGGTGATTGCCTCCTTCTGCTTGCCACCTTGCCACCACGGGGCAGGAGACCACCAGGGCCACAGCATCCCAGCACCAGGCAATTGCCTCCTTCCGCTTGCCAGCTTGCCGCCACGAAGCAGGAGACCACCTGGGCTGAGTGCCACCGAGCTGCCCATTTCTCTCTGGGGAGGGCAACTGCCGAGGCTTGCGCCTTGGCCCACATTTATACCGGCTCAGCAGCCAAATGTTTTTGTCACATCACAATCAACCCACGGACAATGGCAGCAGCTGGGGAGGCATCACCATCACCCCCTCAGCCCTCACAATGGTGAGCACAGCTGAGCAGCCAAAACACACACACACACACACACACAAGTTGTGCCAATATCTGTGAAGGCCACACCGGAAAAAACCAAGTGGATCATCAAGTCAATTTCCAAGGGAAAGAAAGTGGTCACATGTTCAGTTATGGAAAACCTAATAAATATTACATACAAAAATAAATAAATAAAATAAATACTCAATGACCTGCCTTTCAAATAAGTGTAAATGAAGCAGCTGGTTGCCATGGTGAAATTATGATGACACTGTTACTCTGTAGTGGCAGTGCTGAAGTCATAAGTCAGATTCAAGGGGGGATTTGCCCCCAAGGCCCTGCCTACAAGTTAACAGTGACCTAAAGTTTTCCAGTAAAACATGAAATGGTGCACACACTACATCTTTTTTGTGCACTTATCAGGCATGTTCAAAGTCCATTTTGGGGGCCTAATCCAGCCCACTGGTCAGTTTAATCCGGCCCCTGTGGCAGTTTATTTATTTCCTGGGGTAAAATCCTAAAAAAAACACAACCGTCAACAAATTCAACCCCCCAAAAAAGGTTAACAACTTGGGTTGGCTGTTTCGGTGGCCCTCACAGCCCTTCACTTCAACAAACCTGGCCCTCTTTGAAAAAAGATTGGACAGGGTTACAGTCAAAGAGTTCAAGAGAAGCAGAGAAGGGGGTGCTGGATGTCAGCAGTTGTGTGCTGAGGTCCCCCAAAACACCCTAACCCAATAAGTCACACTTCACACATTATTTTTGTTTAAGGTTTTTGGCATAATTTTGGCCACAACTTTATTATCATACAAATTGTGAGTGGTTGCTTAGGCATTGGTTATGACTAGCTGTCCTCCCCGCCTTGGGGACAGCACTGACTCCCGGTCTCCGGCGGGAGCCAGTGTGGCGGAACAGGACCCAGGGATTACTGGAGCTGCGCCACAGACCCTCAGTACCATCCCTGCCTGCTCCCAGGAGCTTACTTGGCCCGCACCCTGCACCAAGGGTTTGGACGAGGGGGATGGTAAGCCCCTGAATTCCTTTAACAGAATTCCCGTGCAGCAGCAGCATTGGAGGGGTAGGCACAGCCAATCCACACCCCTCCACCAACTAATTTTAACCAATACCTAACCGCCACCAGAGCCCTTACGCTCGCCGCCAACCACTCACAAACTCAACCACACCCTCAACTGAGCCACCACTGACTCCAACCAAATATCACTCCCAACAGAGGAAAGATGAACCCCATCTTCCCTAAAAAGTTCAGCAGCCCTGAATGTTATCCGAGGGTGCGAAATCACACAGCCACCCAGACCAACCACCAATTTACTTGCTGCGGAATTAATCCGCTTCCTCACACGCTCGGTGGCAGCTGGGCAGGGACTGCCCCGCCAAATACGGCGCTGCAGCGATTGTGACCAAATGATTTTAGATGATGGCACCATTGCCGCCAACTCCCTTAAATCCTGTAATATAGCGGCCCTCAGGGCGTAACAGGACGATGAAACCATATCATTCTCCCCCAGCTGCACCACAATCGCCGTAGGGGGGCCATCCAGGAGAATGCGCCTGTGCATAAGTGATAAGAATTCCTTCCACAGCATCCCCCTTCTGGAAATCCAGGACACTCGTACTTGCTGCGGCAGGCCCAGACCGTCTCCCAATCCGGACTGACGAGCTCTGGCAGCAGCCCAGTGCACGATACTGTGCCCCACAATCCAGATACTGATGGTGGGCAAACCTAGGGTTGAAACACAGCATAATTACACACAGGCACATCATTTTGGCACATAAGCCCTGAACGCTTCAGATCTCCAACGACCCATATCCTTGATCCGTCTCACGGATAGACCCCAATGTGCAGCCGTTGTTGCGGCGCCAATCCGGAAGGAGTGAGGAGCAAACTCCGAAGCCGGATGGCCACATGCCGCAATCACCTTGCGCAACACTTTAGCAAACTGGTGCCTCGCCAGTGGACGCCCATCCTTATGGACAAATAGGGGGCCCTCCCCCGCCGGGCGCAAGGCCAAATATTTGTTAAGATCCTTAACTGGGCAAGGGCCTCCTACCCCAGTCGCCGGGAAGCAAACAACTGCTCCTCGCCCTAGCTGATCAGTCTTTGAACTTCTGATATTGACTTGCACTTCTGACGGAGAAGCACTCACGTCGTGCAGCATCAAACCCCGTGAGCCTCCAGCCTTCAAAGGCTCCAGGACCACCTCCCCTACTCTAAGGGCCCCAAAGAAGGTTAAAGAAAAGGCTGTGGAAAACATTCGAGCCTCAAACTTCGACCAACAGATATTCCACAGCTTACTGCGCATCCTTGTCAGCAGTTCAAACGTAATAGGCCTCCTAGCCACAGGCCTAGAAGGGCAAAGGCGCCCCCAACCCTCCAGCGCCTTTCGCACTACAAACTTTCCGCATGGGTCTTTGTTAAAGAAGGCCCTGCTGAAAAAGGAAATCACCGCTGGATGGATCCTCAGCGTCCTGGCTGCCCGCCAAAGCTGAAATAGGTGCGCCAAATACTGAAGCACCTGGGCAGTAGAATGAGGGCTATCAACTTCCCCAGCAGACTGCCCATTAAATAATAAAAAATCAGCCCAGGCCTTCTTATAAGACCTCAAGGTGGAGGGGGCAACAGATGCAGCTACTCCCTGTAAAACTAAGTGCTGCCAAGGTTCCAGAGATGATCCGGGAAAAAATCCGGACGGTCTCGAGCCACTGGCGCCAGGGACCTGAATCGCTCCATCTGAAAACGGGACAGAGCATCAGCAATCTCGTTAGATATGCCCGGAATAAAACGTGCAGAGAATACAATGTTAAAACGCAAACAATGTAAAACGAAAGCCCTCAATAGGGCTGATACCCTAGGGGAACGTGACGACTGCTTGGCCAGCACTTTCACCACTGCCTGGTTATCGGACCAGAAACAAACACGATGGTCCCTGAAGTGCTCGACCCACAAATGTACAGCCACTACAATGGGAAAGAACTCAAGAAAGGTTAGATCCCGAGTAATAGCTTTCCCATGCCAACTCGGAGGCCAGCGCTCAGCGCACCACCTACCATCCCAATAGAGGCCAAACCCCAAGGACCCTGCGGCATCAGAATGGACCTGAAAGTCATTGTGGAGGTTCAAGGTGTCCTGCCAAAGCGACACCCCGTTGAAGTCCTCCAGAAAATCCAACCATATGCGGAGGTCAGCCTGAACCTGACCAGAAAGCCGCACCCTATGCTGAGGGGTCTGCAAGCCTGACATCAGTCTGGCCAAACGGGAACAGAAAGGTTGCCCCGGGGCGATCACCCTGCAAGCAAAATTTAGGTGACCCAGCAACGACTGCAGCTGTTGCAAGGTAACCTTCTTCTTGGGAAGTAGCTCTTCAATAACCCGACGCAGCGTGGTTATCTTATCAAGTGGCAAGCTAGAGGTTTGGGCCACTGTGTCCAGTAAGATACCCAAGTAAGTCAGCTGCACGGAAGGGCCCTCAGTCTTCTCCGCCGCCAATGGCACGCCTAGTTCTTCCGCTAGGGAGGCAAAGGCCTGCAATAACGTGACACAGTCCCCTGAGTCACTCCCTGAGGCCAATAAAAAATCGTCTAAATAGTGCGTGACTCCATCCAAACCAGTTTTCCTACATAAGGCCCACTCTAGAAAAGAGCTAAAACATTCAAAGGCCACACAGGCAACAGAGCAGCCCATGGGCATGGCCTTATCAAAGTAAAAACTTCCTTCAAACTGAAAACCTAACAACCAGAAGTCATCAGGATGAATTGGAAGCAGACGAAATGCTGATTCAATGTCGCATTTCGCCAGCAGCGCGCCAGGCCCAAATTTCCGAATCATCTTGATCGCCTGATCCAGAGATGCATACCTTACCGAACAAAGCTCCGGAGGAATCACATCATTTACTGATGTGCCTTTAGGATGAGAAAGATTATGAATTAGGTGGAATTCCCCCGGAGCTTTTTTGGGAACTATACCCAAAGGGGAGACATGCAGATTAGGGAAGGGGGGGGGGCGGCAAAAGGACCAGCCATACGATGTAAAGCCAGTTCTTTGCCAATTTTCTTGCGCGCCACCTCAGGCATATCTTTAACCGACTTCTGGTTTACAGGCCTCCCAGCTAACGGAGCTGAGGCCACTGGAATCCTAAAACCCAAGGAAAACCCTTCACTCAAATAAGAAGCAGAGGCCCGGTCAGGGTAAAGCTTCAACAAGGCCAGCAACGGCTGCAACCGAACCGGGGTATAGGCCCGGGAGGATAAACTATCACTTCCCTGATCCGGCAGCTGGAACCTGGGGGGCGGTTTTGGGGGGCTGTTGAGAACCCCCTGTCCTTCGAAAGGGCCGCCGCCCCCCCCCCACAAGCAGATGCAGAATGGATCCCAGAGCACTTTTCACAAACATGTGCATACTTGCAAGGCTGCTGCAGGCAGGCACCTTTATTGAAATCCCAGCAGAACAGCTTGCGACCCGCCTTTGCTGGGACAGCCTTGAATTTAGGAGGATCAGGGACCTTTTTGTCAATACATGGGGCCACATAAGTGGTCCACACGTCCGAAATCCTTCCGATCCCAGTGGGCTGTTGGGATCTTGGCTGCCCTGCGTCTGAAATTCTGATCATAAGCCAAAGCAGCAGACTCTCCAGCCATCGTAAAGGCCGAGCGGACTATGGACAGATACACCCACAAATGCAAAGATCTCCTGGGATATGCAGCTGACACTACGCCAGAAAAAACCTGGAAACTATCTAGCCAGCGTTCAAAAGTCCTGTCTGCTTTAGCTATAATTGACCGAATCCTTGAAGCCACAGAGCCCCTGTCCAAAGGCTCCTGCCCGTCGAGCGGGGGGGCAAGGCCGAAAATATCAACATAACGGCCGTTCAGAATCCTAGCCCGCAATTTAGCGGACAAGTGGGCCCCAGGAATAAGATCCCTAGCCAAGTTGGTGGAGACTTTCACCTCAGGCACTAGGACCCCATCCCGGCATTCTTGCACCGCCCCGTATCTCGCCCTGTGGGAGTTTGCCCTGCGCTCCCAAACCCACTTGGGGAGCCCCGAAACCTCGCCAAAGCCCCAGTACAGCTTAAGGGAGGCTTCCTCATCGCTACTGGAGGTCTGCGAAGTAGTACCTGCAGAGGAGGATGAAGTATCCTTATGTCTCCTCTTGGCACGCCTCCTGGAGCTCCTTCTGTGGCAACGATGCCCACCAGAAGAGGCCTTCGGAGGTGGAGGAAGGCTGTCTTCGACCGAAGACTCAGACATATCACCTTGGTGCAAAGGACCTGGAACTGACTGAAAAGAGACAACCTGTGAAGGACCCAGAAGCAAACTCCCCGCTACTGGAGACTGCGCGAATGGACTCCCCACAGCCCGACCTCGGGCTGACGCCCTGCGTCTGGCCACACCCTTGGAATGGCCCCGGCCCCTTGGCGCTGCAACCTGCGGCACAGGTAAGATGTGGGACTGGGCCAGCTGCGCATCAGGTAAGAAGCCGCTAGCCGTTAATGGCTCACTCTCATCCCCACTAGAGGAGGACTGCGGCGAAGGAACCCCCACAAGAGGAGCCGGCCCTGCCGAGGAGGTTGACGGAGTTGAGCATCGCTGCATCAAGCCATCCATCTCCGCCTCAACGCGTGCCAGAGCCACCGGGTTGCCAGCCATGCCAGATACCATGGATTGGAGACGCTTGAGCGACTGGCCAGGCTCAGGGGAACGTAAGGCCTGGGACGGGCCTTTTATGGGCCTTTTCGCCGAGGGGGCAGGTCCAGGCCACTTCGCCGCCCTCTTTGGTGCCATACCTTCAATATTAAATAATGTTATTATTATTGTCAAATATGTTATTAATTATTTTTAATAATTTATTCGTGTTACCAGTAAGAAAAGGCTAACAATTATTAGCAGTGATTAATTGGGCAACAAACCCAATAGGCAAGCACCGCCCTAGTGGAAATAGCCCACTAAGTCTCAGTAGATTGAAGCTGCACTGCCAAATCGGTTCAATAATCGAGCGAAACCTGCAATTGCAGCGCCTGGCCACTAGAGGCCGCCACCTGAGAAGACAAAATGGCGCTCCCGCCAAAACGCACAAAATGTCGGAGTCACCAATCCGCCCCCCCCAGCCGAAATGCTCGCCAAAGCCTCAGCAGTGAAAAGGGGAAAGAAAGGTGGCGCCGAAGGCGCTACCGTGCAGATTGGCCTACAAGGGCCCCTCACGGCGCCACCCGCCCAAAATAAATGCGGGGGCGCTGAGCGCCACAACAGGCCCAAAACGCCTCTAAATGGCGCGAAATGGGGGCGGCTGAGCAAGGAGACGCGCGCAACACCAGGTAAGTGCCTCCTCGTGCTCTGGGCTCCTCCAGCCTTCCCCGGAGGCCCGGGGCAAGATGAAGAAAACGGGGGGGAGAGGGGGGTAAAGGCGGAGGCGGGATCGGGCCTATACCGCGGCCTAACCAGGCCGCGGAGGGCCTCGGCCTAGTCCCGGCGCCCTCAGGCCACCCTGCGCCGTCCGTAAATCGGAAATACGCTCCCCGGCCCAGTCTATAAAATTCCGGCCGAGAATCGGGCCGTAAACCTCCCGGGACCAGGGGGTGCCCCCCCCCCGCCAAGCAGGCGTATAAGGGGAAGAGTAACTCTAAAACAAGAAATTAATTAAAAGAAAAAGGAATAGCCAAGACGGTGATAGTAGCGACAAAATAAATAGGAAAGGACGAGAGAAAGGAGGAAATTAAAGGAAAGTATACAACCACTCTCTCGCTGAAATCGCTCCGGTGCTGATGATCCGGTGCCCACAGCGAAAGAGAAAGAGAAATGCTGTGCACCTTGCTTAAATAAGCCCTGATCCCACCCCTAAATTTGCAACATCAAATTTACCCCAGTAACACCAACCGCCAATCAAGTTTCAACCCTTTGAAACTAGCCTGCCTGGTAACCCTGGGTGCTTTGTCTGGCCCCATCCGCAACACGTGCTCTCCTTTATTGAGAACATGCTTTTCATTCTCTCCAATGCTGCAGAGTCTGTGTCTATACTGGATCACATGCTCTGTGTGTTGACATTCCATTCTTTGGAAGCGAGGGAACAGAAGGAACTGTGCACCACTTCCGTCTTCTTTGTTCTTTGTTCTGTTCTGTTGTTTTCTCTCGGAGGGCCCACTCCCCATGGTGCTTCCGTTGGAAAAGGGGTGTGGTTTAAGCAGCCTGGTCACCCCACCCGTTCCCATTGTACCCTGCCCTGTTCCCCACAAGGGTTCAGGAGAGTGCAAAACGCCTTGGGGCGCAGCAAGTTTGGGGAGGGCTGGGGGGCAAGGATGCAATGCCAGTGGGGTGATGCAAGGAAGATAGCAGGCAGGGAAGCTGCTGAGCAGGTGGGGGAGGGAGAATGAAGGGAGGTGGGTGTGCAGCTGAGGGGCCCCCCTCCTATTTCGAGTATTCCAAATAGCAATATGGATACTATAAACACATGGAGAAAGACAAACGTATTTTACCACTCTACTTCCCATATTAATCACAACACTATACAACACAATAAAATAAAAATACCTTTATTGGCATTTCAAGTTAAGACTTTCCAAAATGGCATGAGAAACAAAGTCTTTCTTCTTCCTGTTTCTTGTTTCTGAGAGATTTCAATGGGGAAATGCTTTGGATTCCACAATAATAAAAGGCAGCGGGGTGAGGGAGGCTAGGGCCACATCTACACCATTTAAAGAGCTATGAAGTCGCTTTAAACACTCATGGCCTCTTTCCCCCAAAGAATCTGGGAGCTATAGTTGGAAAAGGGTGCCGAGAGTTGTTAGGGGACCCCCTGTTCCCTGCCAAGAAGGGAACCCTACCTCTACCCCTACCCCCACCCCTACCTCTGACGCTAACCCTAACTCTAACCCTAACGCTAACCCTTAAGCCTTAACTAGAGCTACAATTCCCAGAGTTCCCTGGCAAGGAGGGAACCCTAACCCTGCCCCCTAACTAGAGCTACAATTCCCAGAGTTCCCTGACAAGGGAACCCCAACCCTACCCCTTCCTCTGACGCTAACCCTAACTCTAACCCTTAACCCTTAACTAGAGCTACAATTCCCAGAGTACCCTGGCAAGAAGGGAACCCTAACCCTGCCCCCTAACTAGAGCTACAATTCCCAGAGTTCCCTGACAAGGGCACCCCAACCCTACCCCTTCCCCTGACGCTAACCCTAACTCTAACCCTTAACCCTTAACTAGAGCTACAATTCCCAGAGTTCTCTGCCAAGAGACCCTACCCCTACCCCTACCCCTACCCCACCCCTACCCCTAATCCTAATCCTTAACCACCGTAACAAGTCTCCGTCCCCTTAACCACCTACAGTTCCCAGGGGAAGCCATTCCTGTTTAAAGCGACTTCATAGCAGTTCCAATGGTGCGCCTAATGTGGCCTAATGTTGCCTCCCTCATTTTCTTCTCTCTCCCCACTGCCCCATCACTTGCAAAGCAGCAGATGTCCATCTGCAGTCTCCCTTCAAAGCTCCTTCTCTCAAGTATGGCCAAGGCCTTGTCCATTCCTCACTGCCAGTACTTCACTTTTCATTTCTCCGATGTAAATAGGGATGTCCTTCGGTTCTCTTGATGACTTTTAAGGCTGGACTTGAGAAAAACCTCACTGGATCCATTGAAATCCTTTCGATTCCACAATAATAAAAGGCAGTGGGGTGAGGGAGGCTAGGGCCACATCTACACCATTTAAACGCTATGAAGTCGCTTTAAACACTCATGGCCTCTTTCCCCAAAGAATCTGGGAGCTATAGTTGGAAAAGGGTGCCGAGAGTTGTTAGGGGACCCCCTGTTCCCTGCCAAGAAGGGAACCCTACCTCTACCCCTACCCCCACCCCTACCTCTGATGCTAACCCTAACTCTAACCCTAACACTAACCCTTAAGCCTTAACTAGAGCTACAATTCCCAGAGTTCCCTGGCAAGGAGGGAACCCTAACCCTGCCCCCTAACTAGAGCTACAATTCCCAGAGTTCCCTGACAAGGAAACCCCAACCCTACCCCTTCCCCTGATGCTAACCCTAACTCTAACCCTTAACCTTAACTAGAGCTACAATTCCCAGAGTCCCCTGACAAGAAGGGAACCCTAACCCTGCCCCCTAACTAGAGCTACAATTCCCAGAGTTCCCTGACAAGGGAACCCCAACCCTACCCCTTCCCCTGACGCTAACCCTAACGCTAACCCTTAACCCTTAAATAGAGCTACAATTCCCAGAGTTCCCTGGCAAGAAGGGAACCCTAACCCTGCCCCCTAACTAGAGCTACAATTCCCAGAGTTCCCTGACAAGGAAACCCCAACCCTACCCCTTCCCCTGATGCTAACCCTAACTCTAACCCTTAACCTTAACTAGAGCTACAATTCCCAGAGTCCCCTGACAAGAAGGGAACCCTAACCCTGCCCCCTAACTAGAGCTACAATTCTCAGAGTTCCATGACAAGGGAACCCCAACCCTACCCCTTCTCCTGAAGCTAACCCTAACTCTAACCCTTAAGCCTTAACTAGAGCTACAATTCCCAGAGTTCCCTGGCAAGAAGGGAACCCTAACCCTGCCCCCTAACTAGAGCTACAATTCCCAGAGTTCTCTGCCAAGAGACCCTACCCCTACCCCTACCTCTACCCCTACCCCTACCCCTAATCCTTATCCTAATCCTTAACCACCGTAACAAGTCTCCGTCCCCTTAACCACCTACAGTTCCCAGGGGAAGCCATTCCTGTTTAAAGCGACTTCATAGCAGTTCCAATGGTGCACCTAATGTGGCCTAATGTTGCCTCCCTCATTTTCTTCTCTCTCCCCACTGCCCCATCACTTGCAATGCAGCAGATGTCCACCTGCAGCCTCCCTTCGAAGCTCCTTCTCTCAAATATGGCCAAGGCCTTGTCTATTCCTCACTGCCAGTACTTCACGTTTCATTTCTCCGATGTAAATAGGGATGTCCTGCGGTTCTCTTGATGACTTTTAAGGCTGGATTTCAGAAAAACCTCACTGGCTCCAAACATCCCTGTAAGGCAAAGACAAACAGGTGAGTGGGATGGCCAACACCCAACAGCGTCCCCCCAGATTCCTCCTCTGGATGCCTGTTAACAAGGCATCCAAACCATTTTGCTTCCATCTCAGCCAGCGTAGCCTCGCAATGGTGAGCACAGCTGAGCAGCCAAAACTAGCCTTAATGCAAACTCTTCCAACAACCACCCACCAGCTGCAGCCTCGCCAGGTCCATTGCCAGACATCAACCAGCTTCAGAGCTGAGTGTCAGTCACCTTCAAGTAGTGATCCCACTAGCAAGTAAACTTTGTACTTGCCTTCTCCTTGCTCCACAGCATCCCAGCACCGGGTGATTGCCTCCTTCCGCTTGCCACCTTGTCACCACGGGGCAGGAGACCACCAGGGCCACAGCATCCCAGCACCAGGCAATTGCCTCCTTCCGCTTGCCTGCTTGCCGCCACGGGGCAGGAGACAAGCTGGGCTGAGTGCCACCGAGCTGCCCATTTCTCTCTGGGGAGGGCAACTGCCGAGGCTTGCGCCTTGGTCCACATTTATACCCGCTCAGCAGCCAAATGTTTTTGTCACATCACAATCAACCCACGGACAATGGCAGCAGCTGGGGAGGCATCACCATCACCCCCTCAGCCCTCACAATGGTGAGCACAGCTGAGCAGCCAAAACTCACACACACACAAACACACACACAAAGTTGTGCCAATATCTGTGAAGGCCACACCGGAAAAAAACCCCAGGAGGGGGACATTTTTCAGCCCAGTGGTTACATTTCCCTCCACACAACACTAGTGCAATGCACAAATGAACAGACCAATGAAAGCAAGCCTTATCTTTGCACAGGAAGCTGTAAATGGCCCAATTCACTTCTCATTAACAGAAGATTTAGCTTGGTCAAGCGTCACTAACTTTAGTGGGCTTAGTTGTGACTTACTCCAGAATAAATAGGAGAGAAAAGAAAGGAATTGTGTTTTGAGATCTGATCATGAGCAGATCTTTATTTCTGAGAGGCAGCATTTATATTAATGCTTGGAGAATTGACATTTACGTGGGGAGGCTCATTGAGGTTGCTATCACCCATCTGTGACATAAGAAGACATATTTCTTGAAAGCTTAAGTAAGAGGTGCCAAGGTTCCCACTTGACCTCTGATCAAGATGCTCTTTTCTATAGTCTTAGATGCTTGGTAACTGGCTGTGGATCATCAAGTCAATTTCCAAGGGAAAGAAAGTGGTCACATGTTCAGTTATGGAAAACCTAAAAAATATTACATACAAAAATAAATAAATAAAATAAATACTCAATGACCTGCCTTTCAAATAAGTGTAAATGAAGCAGCTGGTTGCCATGGTGAAATTATGATGACACTGTTACTCTGTAGTGGCAGTGCTGAAGTCATAAGTCAGATTCAAGGGGGGATTTGCCCCCAAGGCCCTGCCTACAAGTTAACAGTGACCTAAAGTTTTCCAGTAAAACATGAAATGGTGCACACACTACATCTTTTTCGTGCACTTATCAGGCATGTTCAAAGTCCATTTTGGGGGCCTAATCCAGCCCACCGGTCAGTTTAATCCGGCCCCTGTGGCAGTTTATTTATTTCCTGGGGTAAAATCCTAAAAAAAACACAACCGTCAACAAATTCAACCCCCCCAAAAAGGTTAACAACTTGGGTTGGCTGTTTCGGTGGCCCTCACAGCCCTTCACTTCAACAAACCTGGCCCTCTTTGAAAAAAGATTGGACAGGGTTACAGTCAAAGACTTCAAGAGAAGCAGAGAAGGGGGTGCTGGATGTCAGCAGTTTCATTCTCTCCCATGCTGCAGAGTGTGTGTCTATACTGGATCACATGCTCTGTGTGTTGACATTCCATTCTTTGGAAGCGAGGGAACAGAAGGAACTGTGCGCCACTTCCGTCTTCTTTGTTCTTTGTTCTGTTCTGTTGTTTTCTCTCGGAGGGCCCACCCCCCATGGCGCTTCCGTTGGAAAAGGGGTGTGGTTTAAGCAGCCTGGTCACCCCGCCCGTTCCCATTGTACCCTGCCCTGTTCCCCACAAGGGTTCAGGCGAGTGCAAAACGCCTTGGGGCGCAGCAAGTTTGGGGAGGGCTGGGGGGCAAGGATGCAATGCCAGTGGGGTGATGCAAGGAAGATAGCAGGCAGGGAAGCTGCTGAGCAGGTGGGGGAGGGAGAATGAAGGGAGGTGGGTGTGCAGCTGAGGGCCCCCCCTCCTATTTCGAGTATTCCAAATAGCAATATGGATACTATAAACACATGGAGAAAGACAAACGTATTTTACCACTCTACTTCCCATATTAATCACAACACTATACAACACAATACAATAAAAATACCTTTATTGGCATTTCAAGTTAAGACATTCCAAAATGGCATGAGAAACAAAGTCTTTCTTCTTCCTGTTTCTTGTTTCTGAGAGATTTCATTGGGGAAATGCTTTGGATTCCACAATAATAAAAGGCAGCGGGGTGAGGGAGGCTAGGGCCACATCTACACCATTTAAAGAGCTATGAAGTCGCTTTAAACACTCATGGCCTCTTTCCCCCAAAGAATCTGGGAGCTATAGTTGGAAAAGGGTGCCGAGAGTTGTTAGGGGACCCCCTGTTCCCTGCCAAGAAGGGAACCCTACCTCTACCCCTACCCCCACCCCTACCTCTGACGCTAACCCTAACTCTAACCCTAACGCTAACCCCAACGCTAACCCTTAAGCCTTAACTAGAGCTACAATTCCCAGAGTTCCCTGGCAAGGAGGGAACCCTAACCCTGCCCCCTAACTAGAGCTACAATTCCCAGAGTTCCCTGACAAGGGAACCCCAACCCTACCCCTTCCCCTGACGCTAACCCTAACTATAACCCTTAACCATTAACTAGAGCTACAATTCCCAGAGTTCCCTGGCAAGAAGGGAACCCTAACCCTGCCCCCTAACTAGAGCTACAATTCCCAGAGTTCCCGGACAAGGGCACCCCAACCCTACCCCTTCCGCTTACACTAACCCTAACTATAACCCTTAACCCTTAAATAGAGCTACAATTCCCAGAGTTCCCTGGCAAGAGACCCTACCCCTACCCCTACCCCTACCCTACCCCTACCCCTACCCCTACCCCTACCCCACCCCTACCCCACCCCTACCCCTAATCCTAATCCTAATCCTTAACCACCGTAACAAGTCTCCGTCCCCTTAACCACCTACAGTTCCCAGGGGAAGCCATTCCTGTTTAAAGCGACTTCATAGCAGTTCCAATGGTGCACCTAATGTGGCCTAATGTTGCCTCCCTCATTTTCTTCTCTCTCCCCACTGCCCCATCACTTGCAAAGCAGCAGATGTCCATCTGCAGTCTCCCTTCAAAGCTCCTTCTCTCAAGTATGGCCAAGGCCTTGTCCATTCCTCACTGCCAGTACTTCACGTTTCATTTCTCCGATGTAAATAGGGATGTCCTGCGGTTCTCTTGATGACTTTTAAGGCTGGACTTGAGAAAAACCTCACTGGCTCCATTGAAATCCTTCTGATTCCACAATAATAAAAGGCAGTGGGGTGAGGGAGGCTAGGGCCACATCTACACCATTTAAAGCGCTATGAATTCGCTTTAAACACTCATGGCCTCTTTCCCCAAAGAATCTGGGAGCTATAGTTGGAAAAGGGTGCCGAGAGTTGTTAGGGGACCCCCCTGTTCCCTGCCAAGAAGGGAACTCTACCTCTACCCCTACCCCCACCCCTACCTCTGACGCTAACCCTAACTCTAACCCTAACGCTATCCCTTAAGCCTTAACTAGAGCTACAATTCCCAGAGTTCCCTGGCAAGGAGGGAACCCTAACCCTGCCCCCTAACTAGAGCTACAATACCCAGAGTTCCCTGACAAGGGAACCCCAACCCTACCCCTTCCCCTGACGCTAACCCTAACGCTAACACTTAACCCTTAACTAGAGCTACAATTCCCAGAGTTCCCTGGCAAGAAGGGAACCCTAACCCTGCCCCCTAACTAGAGCTACAATTCCCAGAGTTCCCTGACAAGGGCACCCCAACCCTACCCCTTCCCCTGACGCTAACCCTAACTCTAACCCTTAACCCTTAACTAGAGCTACAATTCCCAGAGTTCTCTGCCAAGAGACCCTACCCCTACCCCTACCCCTACCACTACCCCTCCCCCACCCCTCCCCCACCCCTCCTCCCAATCCTAATCCTAATCCTAATCCTTAACCACCGTAACAAGTCTCCGTCCCCTTAACCACCTACAGTTCCCAGGGGAAGCCATTCCTGTTTAAAGCGACTTCATAGCAGTTCCAATGGTGCGCCTAATATGGCCTAATGTTGCCTCCCTCATTTTCTTCTCTCTCCCCACTGCCCCATCACTTGCAAAGCAGCCAATGTCCATCTGCAGTCTCCCTTCGAAGCTCCTTCTCTCACATATGGCCAAGGCCTTGTTTCATTCCTCACTGCCAATACTTCACGTTTCATTTCTCCGATGTAAATAGGGATGTCCTGCGGTTCTTTTGATGACTTTTAAGGATGGACTTGAGAAAAACCTCACTGGCTCCAAACATCCCTGTAAGGCAAAGGCAAACAGGTGAGTGGGATGGCCAACACCCGACAGCGTCCCCCCAGATTCCTCCCCTGGATGCCTGTTAACAAGGCATCCAAACCATTTTGCTTCCATCTCAGCCAGCGTAGCCTCGCAATGGTGAGCACAGCTGAGCAGCCAAAACTAGCCTTAATGCAAACTCTTCCAACAACCACCCACCAGCTGCAGCCTCGCCAGGTCCATTGCCAGACATCAACCAGCTTCAGAGCTGAGTGTCAGTCACCTTCAAGTAGTGATCCCACCAGCAAGTAAACTTTGTACTTGCCTTCTCCTTGCTCCACAGCATCCCAGCACCGGGTGATTGCCTCCTTCCGATTTCCATCTTGCCACCACGGGGCAGGAGACCACCAGGGCCACAGCATCCCAGCACCAGGCAATTGCCTCCTTCCGCTTGCCAGCTTGCCACCACGAGGCAGGAGACCACCTGGGCTGAGTGCCACCGAGCTGCCCATTTCTCTCTGGGGAGGGCAACTGCTGAGGCTTGCGCCTTGGCCCACATTTATACCCGCTCAGCAGCCAAATGTTTTTGTCACATCACAGTCAACCCACAGACAATGGCAGCAGCTGGGGAGGCATCACCATCACCCCCTCAGCCCTCACAATGGTGAGCACAGCTGAGCAGCCAAAACACACACACACACAACTTGTGCCAATATCTGTGAAGGCCACACCAGAAAAAAACCCCAGGAGGGGGACATTTTTCAGCCCTGTGGTTACATTTCCCTCCACACAACACTAGTGCAATGCACAAATGACCAGAGCAATGAAAGCAAGCCTTATCTTTGCACAGGAAGCTGTTCAACGAATGACATGCAGAGAGAAAGTTAGCATCTCAGCAAAAAAAAACCTTTTTCATCAGTCAATCAGTCAATCAATCAATCAATCAATCAATCATTTATTGTATTTGACTAAAACCCATTATAAATCCAGTTACAAAAGCACCAAACCCAATGACCCGAACTATAGCTCCCAGACTCTTTGGGGGAAGAAGCCAGGTTGATGCCATGTGAACTCAGCGATGTGTCAAGTGATGGCGACATACTACCTTCAGGTTCAGAGGCGGCATATTTCTGTATATCAGTTCCTGAGAATCACGAGGGCTGTTGTTGTCAGATTCTGCTTGTGGTTTTTGCACAGGCATCTGTGAGAATGTGATGCTGAACTTGGGCCACTGGCCTGATCCAGGCAGCTTTCTTATGTTACAAAGGAAGACTTCCAAGAGAATACTTTTAATGTAGCACTCCAAGAAATGCTGCAAGTTTCAGAAAGTCAAATAATGCACTCCAAAATCAGAAATTTTGAAACCATTTCATCCCTGTGTCATTTTACTTTCCCCCTGCATCTCTTATCTGAACTATGTACTTGCAGTTTCTTTGAGTATGTTTTTTTCCCCAATTTATTTTTATTTGGTAGCCATTTCTCCCTTTCTGAGGAAGGAACAAAAACATTCCAAGTTCTCAGTGTCCCTGACTTAAGAGTCTGACTCCTCTGCCCTGCCTACCAAGCGCTCACTGGCTGGTGTGCCTTTCCACTGTAGGGAGATCAGAAGAAGACCGTTTAATTGGCAGAAGCCTAAGCAGCCACGAGCTTGCTATTCAGACACAAGGATATTGTTTTAGTCATTTATTCTTATTTTTTATCTCTTATTTATATGCTATGAACCACCCTGAGAACTGCAGGTGAATACAGGTACACAAATTTATTTATTTATTTATTTATTTATTTATTTGGTGGCTGTTTGAAGATTGCCTGAAAGGGAATGTGGCCCTGGTTAAAAACCAAAATAAGGTCAGGAGCTACAGTTAAAACTGAGGCAAATGTGGTCATTTGCTTGAATGAAACAATCAAGAAACTTCCAACAATACCCCCTCCCTCTGAAATATTTCCATCTGTGCACTCTCTCTCTCTCTCTCTCTCTCATATGCACACACAAAGAAAGAGAGAGCGAGAGAGAGAGATAGGAAGGAAGGATGGACCTACTCAGAAAGGTAAAGGTAAAGGTACCCCTGCCCGTACCGGCCAGTCTTGCCAGACTCTAGGGTTGTGCGCTCATCTCACTCTAGAGGCCGGGGGCCAGGGCTGTCCGCAGACACTTCCGGGTCATGTGGCCAGTGTGACAAGCTGCATCTGGCGAACCAGCACAGCACACGGAACACCGTTTACCTTCCCGCTGGTAAGCGGTCCCTGTTTATCTACTTGCACCTGAAGGTGCTTTCGTACTGCTAGGTTGGCAGGTGCTGGGACCGAACGATGGGAGCGCACCCCGCCATGGGGATTCGAACCGCCGACCTTTCGATCGGCAAATCCTAGGCGCTGAGGCTTTAACCCACAGTGCCACCCGCGTCCCTACTCAGAAAGGTACCATCAAGCATATGAAAGCTCTGAGTAACATTCAGTTAATGGAGAAATAACTTCTCCCAGGAAGCAAAGACTTCTTCGCTGCTTTTATCCAAAACTAGCCAAGCCTCCCAGCAGCTGTTCTTGCTGCATTTGCAGTTTGCACATCTGATTCACACTCCCAGAAGGCAAGATACACTATTGATTAAAGATTAAAACATGATCTGGGGTTCTACTGGGCAAACTCGAAGAAACCCAGATGGAACTTTTTTTTTATGCTGGGAGATATGGGAATTTCAAGAGCAGATGTGACAAGAAACAGATTCTGCAAAGGCCTCCAGGTAATTCTAGCCTGTGTGTCATCGTCCCCCGCCCCCACATTTTTCACTGAGATCAACCCATTATGTGCAACCCTTTCAAAAACTCTACTTTCCTTCAACACACATGCACACAAATATTGAGACATTCCTAGACTTTCAAAAGGTATCTCTACTATTATGTCTAATATCTGGCTTCCTCTAATAGCAGACTATACCTTCAAATCACTCTTCAGGGACTTGCTTTCACTTAAGACTTGACATTCTCTTATTGCTTATTTCAGAAGCGGCTCAATTTAGACCTAGTAAGAAAAGCAGAACAGTTACTCACCATTGTGTTTTAGTCAAGTTCACAATAAGGGAAAGTGGCTTTCAGCAAAGCCACGATGCTGCCCAAAAGCATATATTTAGCTTTGAGTTAAGTCTCTCTCTCTCTCTCTCTCTCTCTCTCTCTCTCTCTCTCCCCCTCTCTCTCTCTCTCATCATTGAGTAAAAGAGATGACATTATGAAAGAATTGTGTGCTAAGAGGTCCAATAATAACCATTCCATTATGGCTTTATATTCCTAATCAGCACCTTTAAAAAAAGCTTTTTTATGGTTGTTGCAGTGGGGAGCAGAGAAAAGAGAAGATGCCCCCGAGAGATGTTCAGGAAAACTAAGACCTTCCGTGTACCTCACTATCATGCTCTGCTTTGAGCTCTATTGCAATTATCTCTGTAAATCAGCTGGTGGCAGCTTGCGCCGGGCTCCTTCAAAGTGGCACTCTTTTTGCCTTCACTCTTATGTACCTTCATTTCCCCCTTCTGTGACATCATCACATAGGCAGACCTCATTTTGCGACCTCCTTTGGAATTCTCTTTTTACTTCAACTCAGTTTTTACTTCAAACCATCATTCTTCTTGACCCTGCTCTCAATTCACTTTGCTTTCTACAATGTGACATCATCACATGGCCAAAAGTTATTATATGCGACAATGTCGTTGTTTCTACAAAGACGACTGAAGTTAAAATTTTAAAATACGGCATGGAAGCATTTAGTTGAGAAAGCTGTAAACATTAGTGAACAGTCATGAAAGTGTACACTTTTTATTATCTTTGAAGAGACACTTTGCCCTCACCCAGGTCCATAACAACTCTTTTCCCACCCTACACTGAAAATGTTCCCCAGAAAATACCTTACTCAGTCCGAACTTGTTCCTGTGCAGTTGCTCAAACTCTGTGCTGAAATAATGTAAGAAAATGGTTTGACTTCACAATAATTTACTTAGGAGCATCCCAACATACTACACAGTGAGATCACCCATGTGGAAGCAGACCAATGGAAATGGCCATTTCTGTTACTTATTTATTTATTGAATCATGACAACACTTCACCCTACAGAAAGCCCACCATTTATTGAAGTTTTTTCCTCAAGGGTTGTGCTAAAATCACTGCAAATGACAAGGACATAAGTTACATTTCAGAGGTGGAATCCAATGAAGCACTTAGTTAAAGTCATAGAGTGGTAAACTGATCCTGCTAGTGAAATGTTTTGCACAAGTAGAACGTCATTGTTGCACACACACACACACACACACACATACACACACAAATGCTTAAGCAGGTTGCTGATTACTTTGTTGCACAATAGATTGTGCAATCTGTTGCTCAACAAGTTTCTGCTTGTGCGACCATTGTATTTGATTCCTCTGTTGTGCAACATTTAAACATCAAAATTTACCCATCACTAGCACAAGATCCCTTGCACTAGTAGACAATGTTGCATACACCCCACTTTGTAGAAAGGAGAGGATAAGTGATGTCATTATACACAATAATTACTCCAAAGTGCCACACCACTGGCTAGAGCAAGATGAATTATTCAGTATAATTTTTTTCCCATTCTAGATAATGTGCAAATTTGCTTCAATAATATTCCTGGCATGTGTCAGGCTGTTATCACTGTTGTTGTGGAAAAATAAACACTGCCTATAAATACTTAAGTAGACAGTCCTTTTTACCCACCTTCATCTTTGAGTGAAAGGAAAATGACAGGAACCATCTTATATCCCAATCACACGGATAGTGGAGCATCATTACCAGCACATGGACTTCTTCACTACTACTGGAATACTGTCATTAAGCAGAGGAAGAAGGATGGACAACAAAAAGAAATATTGCAATATGAAGGTGCTGGTGACAAGTTACCATAAATATTTCACTATAGATTCATATAGCCTTTTCAAGATAATCGGCTTTGAAGGCTCCTACTGGATCTGAAAAGAGAATATTTAAGTGTAGGCCTTGTTAAAAGACTTTTAAGAGGAATGAATAGTGTGCATGTGGATGGGGGAGACTGGGGCATATGCTCACACTGCTGGGTTTAGCTGGAGAAGGAATGTCAGGCTGGCTGATTGAAAAAGCAAATGAAGTTTGGTTCTAAATATAAGGGTGGGGGAGCACACATTCCATGTTCTTTTGATACTGCATCACAACATTTTGAAATTACATTCTTTGAAGTCATTCAAGAGACTCATCAGATTACTTGCACTCTCTGATCAAAACTGATATTTTTGTGTCGTGTGTTCCAGGACCAGCAAAGGGAATTTAATACATTGGAGTGTTCTCATGTGTAAAAGTATATTTTGGACTTCTACCACTTCACCTGCTCATCAGTGGCTACTAGTGATGATGGCTATATTACCTTCAGTATCAGAGGCAGTGTCACTCTGAATACCAGTTGTAAAGGACCACAAGAGAGCTATTGTGATCATGTCCTATATGTGGACAGAGGTATGTATACCCAGTGTCCCTTGCACCCTTCACAGGGAGCTGTATTGGTTGGGCTTCCCCCCAGAAAAAAAAAATATTTACTGCAATAGCCACATTACAAACTACTATATTTTATACAACCAAAGTATTTGAAACATCTGGAGTAAGGGCAAGGCAAGAAAGAAGGGCATTTTTATTTATTTTTTTGCAAGCCTTTGTGCCATGGTGCGAGACGGGAAGCTTCTCTCACAGTGACAGCAGCAGCACATACTCTCCATTGTCTGAGATATGGGGTTATTTTTGTTTGTGTGTGTGCACGCGTGCTCATGCACACACACACACACACGCAGACACACACTGGGCCTCTGCCAACAGTGGGTTCCACTTTCACCAACCCCTAGTTACACATCTGAATGTGAGATTCCCACGATCGGCTTGAAAAAAGAATGCTGGGCTTTGCAGACTTCGGTCTGAGGTACCAGGGATCTTCTTATGTTCCTTTGCCTTTGCATTGATGGTATCCCCATTGCTCTATATACCATGGGTAGAAAAACATGTGCTTCATCAGATGATGTGGGGCTCCACCTCTCATCAGCCCCAGCCAATGCTATCAAAGGCCATGGATGATAGGAGCTGTAGTCCAGTGGCCACATGGGTCTCCCATTTCTGCTCTACTGTACGTCATTACTGCGCTTACTGGTGTCAAATGCAGATATATATTTTCAATTATAGTGGCTACATTTACTTCAATTATAGTTGTTACATTTACATTTTCCTTAACTGATCATCATGTTGGACTTCAGGTTTTCCTTTGGCTGCTTAAACGAATGTATGTTGGGAGGTGACTGGACAAGGTCCCATCCTTGTGTACTTTGGACAAGGTCTAGAAAGTACGAAGTGCCTATGCACCTTCTACTGATCTGAGGCTCAAACCTATGCATAGTGGACATACTGCGAGTTTTATCAGAATTCAAGATAACCACCAATTCAAGTGGCATGCATAGCAAGATCTGTGTGCTTCACATTCACTGAAATAATAGTGTACACTGGAAAGGCAGGTATAATTATGTTTTTAAAGGTTACTGAACAGCTTTGTGTGAAGTCATTCATAGGTCAGCCATGTCATGGAACCCATTATTAGCTGTCATTATTGCGTAAAGTAGGCTGAAGGAAGGTTTCTCAGGTAATTGCTAATGAGGGCATGTGTAATTTGTTCCACATTGTTTGATGAATGATGTACTGTAGTTTCCTGCTTAGTCTTCAGCCGTGGGAGGTTGTTTAAAAAAAGGGACTCCTTTGAAAACCCTGCAACAATGGATTTTTGAGTTCTGTACATGAAAAGCATACATATTCAACTCAAATCAAGCTAATTTTCAAAGGAGAGTGCATTCCAGAGGATTGCCATGCTTAACCTCTATCTGAGGGCCCTAACTTTCCCCTGGGTAAATGGCCATACAGCCTAAATGTTGTTGTGCTTTATAGTGACAGACACACTAAACACAATCTCAAATTAATAAGAAGCTTGGTAAAACAAAGCACTGGAATCACGTCATGTCATGGAAAGCCTGGATGTTCTCAAACATCCCTCCTTTTCTAAGGCAAGTTCAACCTTAGTTGCCTATGTATGCTTTTCATGCAAGCAGATCAATAGTCCATTGTGGCAGGTTTCCAACAAATGCATTTTATAACTCCAGGTGATCTGGATGGTAAATGTATCATTGTGTTTCTTTGTTTTTGTTTTTCCCAGAAATATTTTGACAACTTACCCCAATGAAACACATCTGTTTGGAATTGGGATGCAGGAATATTGGCAGCCCAGGAAACTAGCAAGGATGCATACCAGGAGGCATGTATCCATGGCACCAGGGCCTGACGGGAATCTACCAAGCAGCTGCCTTATACCAAATTCGACCATTGGTCCATCAAGCTCAGTATTGTCTACACTGACTGGCAGAGGCTCTCCAAGATTTCAGAGAGAGGACAATCCTAGCTCTACCTGGACATGCCAGGGTTTGAATCTTCTGCATGCAAAGCTGATGCTCTATTAATATCTTACTATCCTTCCCCAATGTTGTTGGACTCCTTAGGTATCATGGCCATCAGTCAGAAATGATGGGAATTGTAGTCCAAAGAAATGATGGGAATTGTAGTCCCTTTGATCTGCATCTCTGAGTAGCTCGCTACAGGAAGTAGCAGAGTTCAAACTTGTAAGTTCCCCACTTGTAGCCCCAGCAGCTGCTAGCAACAAGTGGTGGTCCTTTGTGACTACATACTCCAAGGTATACCTAGTGAATTATTTCAGTTTCTATTTGTCTCATATCCTCACTGTCTGATCTTGGTGTATATCTTTTGGTGTACCTTCACCCATATCAATACTGTCATAACTTTATTTTTAAGTGAAGTAAACTATAGCAACTTAACAGCTAAAATATTCCTGATAGAGGTATAGTAATAAATTCAGTATAACATTATAATAATCTCAGTAAGTTAAAAGGTAAAGGACCCTTGGTAAAGTCCAGTCAAAGGCAACTATAGGGTGTGGCATTCATCTCACTTTCAGGCCAAGGGAGCTGACGTTTGTCCACAGACAGGTTTCCAAGTCATGTGGCCAGCATGACTAAACCACTTCTGGCGCAACAGAACACTGTGACAAGTGCCACAGTGCATAGAAATGCCGTTTACCTTCCCACCACAGTGGTACCTATTTATCTACTTGCACTGGCATGCTTTCAAGCTGCTAGGTTGGCAGGAGCTGGGGCAGAACAACAGGAGCTCACCCAGTTGCATATATTTGAACTGCCAACTCTCCGATTGGCAAGCCCAAGAGGCTCAGTGGTTTGTACCATGGTGCCACCTGTGTCCCAATCTCAGTATAAGTTCAGTATTCTTAGTAAGAATGTTGTAGCATCAATATTTGATTTGTAAAGATGATTTTTCAGTCACTAGCCAATAGTATAATCTAATCTCAGTATAGATGGTACTATTGGCTATTAACTGAAAAATCATCTTTACAAATCAAATATTGATGCCACAACATTCTTCCAGTCACAAATGCAAATGCTGACACTTTCTGCTATATCTTAATTGCTACTAAAAGTAATCATACCAGTATGACTACTATTCATGGCGAAGCATCTTACATGACTTATCAATAACAACAATCTGTCTGAAAACTGATGTTCAGATATCTCTTCTTAGAACTTGATATAGTGGACTGGAAAGACTTCAATATTCCTACAGCCACAAATAGAGAATATTTATACACAAATAGCAACTTTCTAGTGCTTTACAACCCATCTCCAGGAATCTCCTAGACATCTGAAATCACAGGAAGTTTCTAACAGATAGTGGACATGGTTTAGAAATTTAAACTTGACCTCCTAGATTCCAGGGTATTGACACTGATTCAACTTGTTACTCAGGGCTCCCATTTTAAAAGGCGGTGGCTGAACTACAGGATGAATCCATATCATGCATGAGATGACATAGGCTGATGCTTATGACATGCCACTATCTATGAAATGGTTAAAATGTCACAGAACCTTTCTGAATAATTGGGATACAGGTTGAACTTTCACACTAGCAATTCCCAGGCTAAATTGATTTATTCATCCCTCCACCCCTTCTCTTGGTGCCATTTCCACGGCATCTTTTAAATGAATGGTCTACAGCAACCTGTAAACATCAAACACAGCTCTATCCAACTTGCTGCAACAATATATTATTTCATTTTTGGTCAAGCCAAGTTAATGACGCCTTTCCATCATGATCATTCCATCCAGGTTGCACAGAATGAATTATAATGCACGCAGGCCTTAAGGTATTGCTTTTCACAGCTTAAAGATTATACCACAGGATAATTTATTATTTCAGCTCTCTTTTGCTTATTTCTCTTCCCCTCCCCCAAAATTGAATGGGGACATCAATATGATGAATGTCTTGAATGGATCAGAAACTGTCCACATGACACATATTTTAAACAATGTTGGATGGAAATGCAAACAACTTACCTCTTGGACGATTAACAAGCAGTTCTTAAAAAGTAAAATGCAAAATAGTTTGCAATATCAGAGTATTTGAAGATGACATATGCTTGTTATTGAAACCTGAGTCTATACATAATCTAATTTATTAGACAACTTGGTTAAGACAATGCTTGACATTAACTTTCATGTTGAAAATATTCACTTACATTAAATTGCTGTTGATTTGTTGATAACCAAGGCTATGAAAACAAATCAATTAATGTAGTTCAATCCGACATACCATATTTTTTTCATGTATAAGACGCCCCCCTGTATATGACGCCCCCTATTTCTGGGGACTCCAATTAAGAAAACACCCCTCAGCACTACCCATGTATAAGACAAACCCCCATTTTAAACCTTTTTTGGGGGGTAAAAAAACCCCTAGTCTTATACACGGGAAAATATGGTAATCACAATGAGGTGCAATAGATTTTATCAGAACCTTAATTTGATAGGATTTCAAACCAGGAAATCTCCATTCTTCAAAGGAGTCCACTGCTTGCTCTTGTTTCCTTTTCTCCAGAGGTGTTTCTCCTTAGGTAGCTCTCATATGGAGCTTGCACTCAGAAGGAAGCAATGGTGAAAATACATTGCAATTGGTATCTCAACAAGAAAAGACAGCAATGTGTGGACAAGGATGGAGGAATCTGTTAGTTTGGGGTATTTCATTTCCCCAATATTCAGTTCTCTCTATTTCCTTGTCGATTTGCACATGCATTTCAATTAATATGTGCAATTTCTCCAATATAATGCATTTTGTACATTACCTTTGCAAAAGTGTTTGTTTATTTACTTACTTAATAAATTTGTATACCGCCTTTCAGCCAAAGATCACAGGGCAGTTCACAACATAAAAATACAAAATGAAAAGTACGCAAAAACAAAATAAACCATTAACCCCCACTCCCACAGACCCATTTCAAGGTTAGAAAATGTTAATTGGCCAAATGCCTGGTTGATGAGAAACATTTTTGCTTGGCAACTAAATATATGTAATGAAGGCACCAGGCAAGCTTCCCTGGGGAGAGCATTCCATAAGTGGGTAGCCACCACAGAAAAGGTCCATTCTCACTTTGCCATGCTCCAGACCTCTCATGGAGGAGGTGCATGAAGAAGAGCCTCAGATGATGATCGTAGGATCTGGGTCAGTTCATATAGGAAGAAGCAGCCCTTGAGGTAATGAGGTCCGGAGCCATTTAAGATGTTATAGGTCAACACCAGCAAATTGAATTGGGCCTGGAAACTTACTGGCAGTCAGTGTAGTTGGGCCAGGATTGGTGTAATATGTTCAAATCATCATGTCCCAGTGAGTAAGCTGACTGCCAAATTCTGAACCAGCTGGAGCTTCTGAACCATCTTTAGTGGCAGCCCCATGTCTAATATTCATCAAAGTAATCTAACCTAAGAGTTACAAGAGCATAAACAACAGAAATCAGGCTATCTCCGTCCAGATGGAGGCGCAACTGGGACACCAGCCAAAGCTGATGGAAGGCATTCTGAGCCAGTGAGGCCACATGACCCTTGAGCGACTGCAAAGGATCCAGGAGTACCCCCAAGATGTGTAACCCTATCAAGAACAGGCAACCTCCCATTTTTATTTGCTTTTCATTTAAAAAGGGGACAGGAAGCACTGCCTTCATTTTAATTTTGGTCTTACAATTTGGGCAGATCTGATTGGCTTTGCAAACTGTGATGTCATAACAGTGGCTAGATGATCCATTATTAGCTGGATCATATAGCTAACCATTGAAACAATATATATATATATATATATATATATAGTCAAAGCAACTGCTAAAAGCTGTAGTGAAGTGGAGCAAAATGGTATAAAAATGGCAATATGTTTGGGGATCTGAAACTCCCCTTTTCACTCTGGAAATATATGCCCACATAAATTCAACCCAGCCCTTAAAAATATTCAACATCACTTTAGGAGAGTATATTGTGCCTAGCACTGTTTTGTGAGACTCTTTTTTGCAATTCTAACTGCTGTGTGGATATATTTTTTGAAAGCTGAGCCCACATAAATGTAGTTTGTGAAAGTGGTAGTCCCCCCCCCCCGCCACAACTCCGCCACACACACAGCTGAGATATTCCTTCTTTATCACTGTGAGTGACATTTCTTTAGAAACTTCTCCCTTGGGGAATCATTGCAGGAAGTGCATTTTTCAGCCTATTGTAGAGTGCTTCGGGGGGGGGGGGGATATATAGAAATATCGCAGTGCCGGGTTGAAATGATGGGTTAGCTGTAACACAGTTTTCATTCTGCTAACCATATTGCAGAACAATGGGAGTTACATATTTTGGAATGTTAGGTCCTCCTTCCAATCCTAGTCTCTTACTTTTGAAAACAATGAGGCTGGAGAGGAGAGGGCAATAACTGCTGATGACCTGGGATCAGGGATGCCTGGAGCACTCCCATTCTGCTCCTTTATGTCAGGGATGGGAAATGCATGGAACTCCAGATATTTCCTTGGAAAATGCTCCTGGCATATCTCCTTGGTAGAGCACATCTAAATGCTGCAGATTTAATCATTGGCACCTAGAGTTTGGATTTGATATCCCGCCTTTTACTCCCCTTTAGGAGTCTCAAAGTGGCCAACATTCTCCTTTCCCTTCCTCCCCCACAACAAACACTCTGTGAGATGAGTGGGGCTGAAAGACTTCAAAGAAGTGTGACTAGCCCAAGGTCACCCACCAGCTGCATGTGGAGGAGCAGAGACACGAACCCGGTTCCCCAGATTATGAGACTACCGCTCTTAACCACTACACCGCACTGGCGCACCGCACTACCTATAGGTAGGGATGGGAATTTCCAGTCATTGAAGGCCAGTGTGGGAACCTGTGCCTATTCACATATTGCTGGATTTCAACTCTCATCCAACCCAGCCACCATGACCAGCAGTCAGGGATGATGAGGATAACACATTGGCTGCCAGGAACGTGGCCCCCCAGGACGCAGCAGAAGTCAGCCCCAGAAATTGAACTAAGCGAGCAAGGGGCCAACTCTGCAGAGGAGAGCTGTCTGTCAGAGTTTAGAGAAGACAGCCCAACCCCCCTCCTTCCCATGGAAGACACTGCCAGCTCCCTGGGAGAGAAAGAGTTGGAAGTCAGCCAGAGCATTGCCAGGCAACCAGCAGATAAGCCAGAGTCATGGGCTGTGTCTTCTAGGAGTGGGGAAGAGACAGGCCAGCGTTTCAGCCCCCGCACTAGGAGATTAGAGAAGCTCAGAGAGCAGTGGAAGGGAAGGAGGAGAAAGGTGAGACTTTGGCGTTCTTCCTTCTGGGGGAGGGACTACGAGTCAGATTGAACAACTACTGTTAATGAGAGCATACTGTTCACCATGCTCTGGGTGTGGTTTTTTTTTTTTTTTTTGGTAAATAAACTTACATAAAAGTGCTGGAGAGTCCTTGCTGCTTATCAGGATGCTTGCCTGCCAGTGATTGTTGGATTGGTCACCTTTGCTTTATATGAAAGCTGTAATATACCAGGTCAAACTGTGTGTCCATTGAGTCCAGTACTCAGTTGGTTAGTGCATTCTGATAATGCCAAGGTTGCAGGTTCGATCCTCATATGGGATAGCTGTGTATTCCAGCATTGCAGGGGATTGAACTCAGCATCCCTCCTGATTCTATGATTCTACTTGTGTCTTCCAGTTGTTGAGAAACCCCCATCCAAGACAGCCAGCAAGGATATTTGATGGTTAATGACTGCCAATGGCTGGAGCGATACAGCTTTCCCATCCCTGCATTATTTGTGTCGATGTATCCCACTCCTCGATTCTGTTTCAGCTTTCAACTAGAGGGGTTCTGTTCACATGTTACATTTGATGAGTGTACAATCTCTGTACCTGTGTACACAAATAGTTGAGCAGTACACTGAAATGTTATTCAGTTTGTTTGTTTATTGCATTTGTATCCCACCCTTTTTTCCAAGGAACTTAAGGTGGTGTACATGGTTGTCCCATTCCTCATTTGAACCCCAGAATAGCCCGGTGAGACAGGTTAGGCTGGGGTAGTGACTGGCTCAAGGTCTCACAGTGAACTTCATGGCTGAGTGGCTATTTGAACCCTAATCTCTCAGGTACTAGTCCAACACTGTCGCCTCCTCCCCACACTAGCTCTCAACATGTAACGTTCAAGGGATGTACAGTTGTTGATCTGTACAAATTAAGAAGCACACACTCTTTCAAATGAGCACTTTTAACAGTGTGGAATCAGCTTATACTTTTGTCAGAATGACATGTGATAAAGTATTGGCATAACTTCTAATATTAATCCTGGAACTGAAGTAAGTGCCATATGGTGCAGTTTCCTGTTTCTTCATTTTATTTACACTTTCTGAAACAATATGTAAACCCAAACACAGCCATTCTTCAAAATTTGCACCTCTCCAGTTTTTACAATGCAGTTGTTTGGCCTGCAGTTGTTGTTGTTTGGGGTAAGTGTACAAATATATGTGTGTATATATTAGTGAAAATATACAGAAATGCATTATATATTGGGGAAATTGCTTTGGAGAAGCAAAATTGCATACAAATATTTGGTAGAAATTCCCACAAAAATGCTGATGTGCAAATGTAAGAAACTGAACTTAGAATTGGGGGTGGGGAGAAACTGAGAGAAACCAAAATTAACAGATCTGTCCTTCCCTATTCCCACCCATACATGCACAGCAGTGAAATATCTCCCCCTAGAAATAATAATAAAAAAGCAACCTGGATGTGGGCCTCAATATGACCCTTCCCCATTTGGATAACAGTGGGAATTCTCTGTTGCTCATTGAGCACCGTCCATCTCCTCCTACGTGTTGTTTTTGTTACCCCACAAATGTCTCCTTATCTGTCTCTATTGGTTCCTCTGCTCCCAGCCCTCCCAGTCTGTTAAGAGGAGGGTCAACAGTGAGCAGAAAGGATGGATGAATCAATCAATCAATCAATCAACCATGCCAGCATTAACAATCTTTGATTGTTCTTGGAACATGCCTCTTTATAGCCTGGCCCTTGGCGTGAAGAAGATCAGAGCATCATAAAAATACAGCATCACTTTTGGGTAGTGTAAATTATTGCTGTTGCTAGAATAATCCTCAAATTATTCAGTGCCTTAAAGTTTTATGCCCTTTATACACGTCGCCGTGTTTATTTGATCAATTATTTTTTATCCTGTTTGGGATTTCTTTATGAAAAAGAATAAAAGATGTGAAGCTGATATGTGATGTCAAGTTTTTTTTAGTTTTTTTATCAGCATGTCCAAACAATTTTATATTGGTGATTTTTTGTAGATCAAAGGATGCCAAGTTATTTCTTACTTGTTTGATTTGAAAAATCTGACCAAGAATAACAGTGCATCACAGAAGAATAACTAGAAGAGAGCAAAGAGGGAAATTAGATGCTTGTTCTAACATGTATTGAATGATTTTTTTCAACGGGAGGATTTGTATCATCATCATCATCATCATCATCATCAATTCATTTATTTACTGCATCCCCCCCCCCCTTTGACCTCACTGTTTACCACCTGTGTGTGTGTGTGTGTCATTTCCACACTTAGCATTTAAAATGGTATTGTCAGGGACTGGGCAAAGGAGGAATGGTGAAGACTGTCTCCCCATAATGACCCTTTCATAAGGAGGAAGAGGAAGACTGTATAGATTTACAACAGGGGTTTAAGGGAGGTCACAGCTCAGAGGCAGGTGAGGGGGGAAGCTGGGAAATCATGGGAGAGCTGAAACAACACCCAGCTGACATGTTGTCATTAGAAATCACTCCAGAGCTTCCATTTCCCAGAACCCAGCAAGCCTTAAAAGTAGGAGAGGAAAGAGCTTGAAGACAGAGGTCACGTAGCAGCACCCATAGAGGAGGTGATGAGAATGACGAATGAGAAAATGAGAGAGACGGGATGGAGATTCACTTGGGACAATACCATTATCCAAGAGGCTGGGTTCTATAGCCTCCCTCTGTAAAGACTGAAATAAAAAAGATGGTAAGAAACTTTTCCTTGTCTTTATACTTTCCTGGGCAACCAGCCACTGACAGCATCCTGGCAGGTATGTAGTTCCTGGTTTTTCGGATAAGTTTGGCATGCTGCCACAGAGTGTTATCATTATTTAGCTAGTATTCCAGAATACAGTGGTACCTCGGGTTACATACGCTTCACGTTACATGCGCTTCAGGGTACAGACTCCACTAACCCAGAAATAGTGCTTCAGGTTAAGAACTTTGCTTCAGGATGAGAACAGAAATCGTGCTCCAGAGGCACGTCAGAAGTAGGAGACACCATTAGCTAAAGTGGTGCTTCAGGTTAAGAACAGTTTCAGGTTAAGTACAGACCTCCAGAACGAATTAAGTACTTAACCCGAGGTACCACTGTGATGTAATAAAAAAAACCCCTGCTTTTTCTTATACTATAAAAATAAATAAAAATCCAGCTTTTTCAGAAGACCCAGAATGGATCCTCAATGTTTTCATTTGTTGGGCATGTAGACAACCATCATCCTGGTTTCGGGGGGGGGGGGCGAGATTGGGGTTGGTGGATGTGGCTTGGGAGACATCTGTTTCATGCCTGTGAGCTGTCAGTTTGTGAGCTCAGTTCAGAGGAGAGATGTGGCAGATGGAGATGATGGTACTAAGTCCAAGTGCTGTGCATGAGAGCAACCATTAGCTGCTGAAAAGGTTTCATCACAGTAGCCAGGTTTGCTCAGGCAGACATTTAGTTCCTCTTCTAATCTCCTATGGGACGCGGGTGGCGCTGATGTTAAACAACAGAGCCTAGGACTTGCCAATCAGAAGGTTGGCGGTTCAAATCCCTGTGATGGGGTGAGCTCCCGTTGTTTGGTCCCTGCTCCTGCCCACCTAGCAGTTCGAAAGCATGTCAAAGTGCAAGTAGGTAAATAGGTACTGCTCCAGCGGGAAGGTAAACAGCTCTGGTTCGCCAGAAGTGGCTTAGTCATGCTGGCCACATGACCCGGAAGCTGTATGCTGGCTCCCTCGGCCAGTAAAGTGAGATGAACGCCGCAACCCCAGTCGGCCACGACTGGACCTGATGGTCAGGGGACCCTTTACCTTTTACTAATCTCCTATAGTAAAGGCAAAAGGACCCCTGATCATAGGAGTATCTCCTATACTCCTGCAAAAAAGGCATCGGAGGGAGACTGGAGCCAAGCAAGCAAAGAGCAGGGTGAGTCCCCCTGGCCTGGCAGGGCTGTGCTGCCTTACACCCTCACCCAGCACTTCTGAGGACTGGACTGCCAGGCTACAGGTGTGGGAGGCAGCACAGCCCTTGGGTGGGGCCGGCACTGAGAGGCAGAGCTGGGGGGCTTGCCGAGGGACAATATGCATCGCCCATCCTCTCCCCACCTGGATGCCAGCAAGCAGCAGCCAAGTCCCCTCTGTGGTGGGGGACTTGAGGCGTGTCGGGTCTGTGCTAAGACACCAGAAGGGAGGAGATGAAAGTGGGCACTCCAGGAGAGAGAGAAGTGGGTAGACAATTAGGCACCTGCACTCTCACACGGTGGCTGCAGTGGAGGCTTGGGCAGCTTGGCCCAGTCAATTTTGGGAGTGCCTGCCCCTCCTAAAATATTTTTTTGTGGGAGTGGAAGGGGTCTGGGTCCCTTAGAGTTGGTGTCTATGACTAGCTGTCACACATTGACTCATGCCAATGAGGAGTTGTGTCTTTAGGGTCGTGAGCCTATCTCTACAGAACTCCCTCCCATGTTAAGCAGGTTCTGTCCTTACCGACTGCCAGGCTGTTTCATTTTGGGAGACCTTTGCACCCTGAATGCTTCTCAGCTGTTTTACTTTTTGAGGAAAGGGGATTTAGATTCTTGAGGTTTTTATCTCGAGGGGATTTGATTTACAAATTTATTTATTTATTGTATATTGCAATTTTTATTGTTGTAAGCTGCTTTGGAAATGGTGAAATGTGAGACAATTTTTTTAAAATAAATACATGAATGGGCCATTGACCAGAAGCAACAGGCTCTTTTTGCTTCATCTGGTCAAATGGACAACAGTCCCCAAAGGCTTATCCCCATAATAAATGTGTTAAGTCTAAAGTGCCACAAGACTCTGTTATATTTCAATGCAATTTTAAAAATACAGATTTTATTTGCATATTAAATTCAGATTAATGGGGAAATGGGGAAGTATGAGTTCATGAATTAAGACATGGAAAAAGTGACACCAGCCAGAAATTGATTGATAGGCCCAAATGATATGGTCATTTTCTTTCCTCAAACTGAGGAATCAGCTGCATGATTTGGGCTTTCATCCATTGGGGCTAATATGAGTGCACTTTTTCAAATATTATGCCACACATTCGTAGGCATTTGAGCTTGGAGAAGCAGGATATTGTAGGATTAAAATACCATATTTTTTACCCCATAGGACACAGTTTTTGCCCTCCAAAAATGAAGGGGAAATGTGTGTGCGTCCTATGGGGTGAATGCAGGCTTTCGCTGAAGCCTGGAGAGCGAGAGGGGTCGGTGCGCACCAACCCCTCTCGCTCTTCAGGCTTCAGGAAGCTCTGTGCAACCCTTGGGAGACTGGCGCGACTTCGCGCCAGTCTCCCAAGGGTTGCACAGAGCTGCCTGCATTCTGAAGCCTGGGGCGCGCTGAGGAGCACGCCTGGGCTTCGCACAGCTCTCCACAAGCCTGGGGAGACCGGTGCGACTTCCCGCCGGGCTCCCTAGGCTTGCGGATAGCAGGCTGTTCTCAGGGCTGGGGTCGGGGGAAGCTCAGGCTACCCCCGCACCTGGGGGGGGGATTTTTTTTTCTTTATCCCCCCCCTCAAAAAAACCTATGTGCGTCCTATGGGGCGATGCGCCCTATGTGGCGAAAAATACGGTAATGTGCATATATCATGTACTGATATATCATGTATTGATTGATTAAAGGAAAATCAATGGGGTTCAAAATTATGGGGACATGGAATCCTAAGACTGACACTCTATTAAAAGCTGAGAGTAGTTAGGACTTCATGACATAAGCAGAAGTTACCAATGCTTTGCTAACATTTCAAATATAGAAACTGATTAGCATAGTATTCCAATAGTGAATATGCTTACATTACAAAGAAAAAAGCTTAGCGGATGAGATTTTAGAGGTATAGCAGTTTAATGAACGTTTCAGAACCAGGCAAGATAGACTGTGACAGTAAATGGAAAAGGGCCAACCTGTGGAAAACCAGCAAGCAGAACCCAGTCACAAATGGACTCTCCTGTCCTCTGGTTTCTAGCAACTGGCAGCCAGAAGCACACTGTCTCCAACCATGGAGGCATAGCATAGCCATTGATAGCTATGCTATTGATTTGTCTAATCCTCTTTTAAAGCCATCCAAGTTGGTAGCCATCACTGCCTCCTTTGGGAGTGAGTTTCATAGTTTTAACTATGTGGTCCAGAAATAAGTACTTTCTTTTATCTGTCCTGAGTCATCCAAAAATCAGTTTTACTGGATGCTCTTGAGTCCTATTGTCATCAGAGAGGGAGAAGAACTTCTACCTACTTTCTCCATGCAGTGCATAATCTTATAATCCATCAGGTAACCAATTTCTCACTCATATTTTCTCTAAACTGTTAAGCCCCAAATGCTTCAATGCTGCAATCTTTTCTAATTTTCACCGTTTTGGCTGCCCTTTCCTGAGCCTTTTGCAACCCTACAACACACTTTTTGAAGTAAGGGGACCAGAACCATACACAGTATTCAAATGTGATCACACCATAGATTTGTAGAACACCATTATGATATTGGCAGTTTTATTTTCAATTCCTTTCCTAATGATCCCTAGCATGGAATTTGCCTTTTTCACAGCTTCCACACACTAGGTCAACATATTCATCAAACTACCACTACAACCCCAAAGTCTCATTCCTGGTCAATCAGTACCAGTTAAAAGCCCATAAACATATTTGTGAAATTAACACACACACACATATATATTTGCCCCTACATGCATTTCTTTACACTTGTTTACACTGAATTTCATTTGCCATTCACTCAATTTAGACAGGTCTTGTTGGAGCTCTTCGCAATCTCTTTTTGTTCAAACAACCCTGAACAATTTAGCATTATCAGCAAACTTGGCCACCTCACTGTGCACACATAATTCCAGATTGTTTATGAACAACTTTAAAAAGCACAAGCCCCAATGCTGATCCTTCTGTCTCTCAGTTTATAATAATAATAATAATGATAATAATAATTTTTATTTATACCCTGCCCTCCCCAGCCAAGGCCGGGCTCAGAGCGGCTTACAAGCAATAATAAAAACAAGTTGAATGATTACAACTTAAAAACAAAATTAAAATACAACATTAAAATATTGAAACATTAAAATATTAAAATGTAGCCTCATCGCAGGAGGAGAAGGAAAAGAAAAAAGAAAGAGAGGGAGGGAGGGAATCAAATTGGCTCCAAGCCAAAGGCCGGGTGGTACAACTCTGTCTTACAGGCCCTGCGGAAAGAAATCAGATCCTTCAGGGCCCTGGTCTCATGAGGCAGAGTGTTCCACCAGGCCGGGGCCAGAGTTGAAAAGGCCCTGGCTCTGGTTGAAGCCAATCTAACTTCCTTAGGGCCCGGGACCACTAGGGTGTTGCTATTTATGGACCTTGAGGATCTCCGTGGGGCATACCGGGAGAGGTGGTCCCGTAGTTACGAGGGTCCTAGGCCATGAAGGGCTTTAAAGGTCAAAAGCAGCACCTTAAAACTGACCCTGTACTCCACCAGGAGCCAGTGCAGCTTGAAAAGCACTGGGTGAATATGATCCCATGGCAGAGACCCCGTGAGGAGCCTCACTGCAGCATTCTGCACCCGCTGGAGTTTCTGGGACAGCTTCAAGGGCAGTCCTGCATGGAGCGAATTACAGTAGTCAAGCCTGGAGGTGACCGTCACATGGATCACTGTGGCCAGGTCGGGGCGGGAAAGGTAAGGGACCAACTGCACTTATAGAACTGTCCATTTATGTGTACTTTCTGCTTCTTTAAACTTAACTAATTCCTGATCTGCAAAAGGACCTCTCCTTTTATCCCATGATTGTCGAGCTTACTCAAAAGTCTTTGCTGAAAGCTTTTTGAAAGTTCAATAACATTATGTTAGCCAGATCACCAATGTCTTGCAGTCCATGGACCAGGGGAACTAGTATAGTCCCCTAAATGTTTCCAGTAAATTAGAGTATTAAAGTATTAAAGCCTGGCACTTCCTTCCCAAAGCCCAGGAAGCTTCTTCCCAGCTTAGGGAAAGAAGCATAATGTTCATGCTTGCAACGTTCACATGCATGACATCGTCACACGGACGACATCATCACACGGACATCACCCTCACAAGCTGGTCCTCTAGCCCTAACTGCCGTTCCCCTACACAAAATTTCACTGCAAACCACTGCACATCACCTCTATCTATTTGCTTGTTGAAGAATTTTGGAGTCACATTCTCAAATATCTCATAAAATAAAATTCATTAACTGCAGTATCGCACACAGACACCCACCCACCCACCCCTTGAGATGGTAGCATCTGAGCCAAGCCATTTTGCAGGGCTTCCTAGCCTCTGGCCCCCTAGATGTTGTTGGACAGGCGCAGCCAGCATGGCCAATATGAAGGGTTGATTTAAGTTGTAATCCAGCAAAATGCGGAGGGCCATGGGTGTCCCCCCCATCCCTAAAACAAAGAATCACAGGAGACTGCTGCCATATCATTTTTCTGCTGATGCCTGCTGCATGCTTGCTGCAAAAATAATCCAAATTTCTGTAGCAGGCTCTCATTGCCTCATAGTTTCAAACCCATTTGTTTGTTCTTTTAGAAAACTAACACTATTCAATATTTAAAAGATGTATATTGACATTTTAGAAAGTTAGCTTGAACTCATTCAAAGAAAATTGGATCAAATTGAAAATGGTAATTAAGCCAATTAAAAGGGGAAGTAAAATAAAACACTGTGTACCTCTTAGAAAGCATTCATATCTAGATAGTCTAATTTACATACAAGTGACATCATCATTAAAGAGAGTGACTTTTTTAAAAAAAGGGGGGGGGGGTTCTTTTTGCTACATGATTTACTGCTAAGGAGGGGCTGATTTCCATGAGATTGATGGTGCCCTTGATGCAAGTTGATATGGTTTTGTTTAGCAGTCAGCAAATGGCATGTGATTGTATGAGGTTTCGTTGAGATGAATTGAACTGCAGCAGCATTGCCAATTATCATGGAGTGTTCTTTTTCAGTGTATCATTTAATGCACATTATGCTTTCCCTGCAAGGAATAACTGTCCTTCTTTGGGATAAAGGTTTATTCAAGGAGGGATAGGTATTTCCTAAATAGATAGAATCAAGCAGGGGCAGTCAAGCCATTGAGCTTGTGGGGCCAGGCTCCTTAGCGATGTGGATCCAGTTGCTTTGGGAGCAACTACAGCCAACCTACAATAAGCCAGCAGCCTATGGAATTGGGTTGATATTTTCCTGGGATTCAGCCAAGTAAATCACATTCATTAGAACCTTGGGTTCACTAGGGTTGTGTGCATAATTAGAGAAGCTCTCGGGTTCCAATGTGGGAAGCAGTTTAGGAATCCTTTGGGAGAATGTATCCAGAATGTATCCAGAGAGCCAGTGTGGTGTAGTGGTTAAGAGCGGTAGTCTCGTAATCTGGGGAACCGGGTTCGCGTCTCCGCTCCTCCACATGCAGCTGCTGGGTGACCTTGGGCCAGTCACACTTCTTTGAAGTCTCTCAGCCCCACTCACCTCACAGAGTGTTTGTTGCGGGGGAGGAAGGGAAAGGAGAATGTTAGCCGCTTTGAGACTCCTTAAAGGGACTGAAAGGCGGGATATCAAATCCAAACTCTTCTTCTTCTTCTCTTCTTCAGTAACAAACTCTTCCTACAACATGCTGAATATAGGACCCTGGTAATTCAGTTTAGGGTCTAATCCAGCACATCAGATTAGGCCTGATTTAATCTAGGATTGCCCACACCTATATGATGCATTTTTGAATGTGATCTTAATTAATATACTGTATGCATTTTACACAAACCTTGTCCTAGGTCAAAGGGCATGACTTGGCTGAAGAACAGAATTTCCATCACAGTTTTACTCAGGGTAGACCCATTAAAATTGATGGGCATGACCAATTTAGACACAATAATTTTAATAGGTCAAATCTAAGGTAGTTACATACAACCCAAAGTATATATGCTTTACTGGTGAGATATGAATTCACCCATGGTGCATTGCTCTATTGCCAGTAGATTGATTTCAGATATTTTTATGAACTTCAATTTTTATACTATAAGAAAGTTCCCTTTAATAATAGAAAGGGTCACCAAGAAATGTCTTTCGATGTAATATACTTGGCTTGGATAATGTGTTGCATTGGGACTCTTAACACTGTATATTTGCCTTGTTAAGTTCCTGTTACAAGCTTTCAACAGCTGTCTTAATTAGGTGTCCCATAATTAAGGAGATTATTACACTGATTGAATCGAACTCCATGTTTTTTGAACTGGCAAAGATTTGCCATGGATTTGCACACAAAATCTGCATTTTTTGTTTATAAAGAAACTGTTTCAGTTTGAAGTCAGACAAACTAGAATGCAAGGTGGAGAAGGAAGCTTGTCAGGTTCTAACTGAACCACAGTTCAAAGCTTGTTACTGAGTCAGTCCTGTGATGGTGGCATAGAAATAGTTTTTCCCACTGCTGTTGCATCTTCCCAGGGTTGTTCAGTGGAGCTTTTTCAAGTAGGTAGAGGCCTTTTGCAACCTGGCCCTAAGAGAAATGTAACTCTCAGTAGCATGCTGTGACATATTTTCAAGGCGCTTTGAAGACTCCACCATTACTGAAGTTCCATTGGTGGAGGTGCTCAGTGCACTGTCAGGTCCTCTTTTATTGAATGAGTTTCATTGATTGCAGTGTAAGATGCGATGGGCTAAGTAGGTAGTTTGGTCCTGTTTCGGTCTTGCTAGCACTCAATCATATGTCTGCTCCATCCCATTGTGTGCTGTTGTGTCTCATTTCCACCGTGTTGCACGCAATTCTGTGCCATTCTGTCCCTTTGTGTGCACCCTGTATGCAACTTGTGCATACATTTAAAATAAAATATAAACTTTTTATGTAAAATAGGTGTGGCCATATATCAGCAGCCACGTGAACAGCAGCATGATGACAATTTTTCTCCCAAAAATGTAGTACAGAGAGAAATTACATGACTAAAACTTGCATTTTTATACATTTAAAAACATAAAATACATATTTTTGTGCAAACATTTTGTTCACTGAAAATGCAGCCAGGCCCTCAGGACTCTCCCCAAGCCACTCCACTGACCAGACCTGTTCCATGCCCACCTTAAGTGTTTTTCCCTGACTAGACTATGCTGTTGAACACCTATTGCTTTGGAAGGGGATGGAGAGGTATATCTGTGTGTCTAGAAACCTCTGACCTCTCTCTGTGGCTAGAATGTATAAATGCAAGGATTGAATCCATTGCACTCCCTGCTTTTGCCACAAACCTTTGCCTCTAGTACCACCCACTTTTACCTCTGACTCTTCCAACCACGGGCTTGAGACCCCAAAGTTTTTGTATAAGTCAACAACATTACCCTATGATTGAAGATTTGAACTTATTCTTCCTCCTCAGGCCACATCATGCAAGACACACTATGCCACCCTAATACTGAGACTTGTTAAAAAATTGTGTGTGCTTTATGGAAGACGTTAGGAGCACTAGCAAAGCTGCATATAAATGATTTAAATACGTTTTTAAAAATAAAACTCTCCTTCTGTTGCTTTTACTACAGCATAGCACTTTTTAATTATTATTATTTTTTGCAGAAGTGTATCCTCATTCCATGAAGCCAGCTAACAGTCTATTGAGCTTTATAATAACTGAGTTATTCTGATGCACACCCTATTAAAAACAGCATTAAAATCAGAAAATTGAGTGTTTCACAATATGTCACCTTTATCATGAAGACATAATAATTACACACATACCCCTGGAATGTAGAAAGCTGGCCACAAAGCAACAAACATTTACTGAAGCAAATGTGGTGATAATGAGAATTATTACCCTATTCGTTGCAGAAGAGAGTTGCTGTTACTCCCGCTCTCGACACTCACAACTTTGTTATAAGAGTATATAGTGGTGCTAGCATCCATCTTTTTTAAAAGTGCTACCAAAAGCAAATATGATTCGGCTTCTTAAAGTGCTGTAGCTCATCTCAAACAACCTGTGTACAAATTTGGCTCCTAACAAAACAGGCGGTGCATAGAAGACATTTTGAATGTGATACTTTAGTTTTTGGTAAGCATTTTCACACACACTGATTTCCAGGGGCAGCTGGTACCCATTGGGACTGCTAGGGCAGAAGGCAGTTAAAAAACAACCAAGCTGTGCAACACCAGAGCCCATGATGGGCAGAGCCAGAGCCAGAACCAAAGACAGATGGAACTAGCAATCCTTTCCCTACCTTTCTCTCTGCACTGATACCCCCCAGGCTAGTGTCTCAAGACAAAAGCAAGGAGAAAGGCAGATAGGGGCTGACTGAGAGCAGGCTGAGGTTGCTCACCATAGATCAAAAACCACAAGAAGAACTTAAGTGTCACTTCACACACATTGATTGATGTATTCATATATCTATATATATAAACACACCTCATTTTTTCTGTCCATATAGGAGTTTCTTAAATTGACTTACAAATAAAAAAGTTGTGTTTGTGGCAACCTAAGATGAGACAGAGAACCTGAGATAGGTGTATGTGTGTGAGTGTATTACTAGACATGGAGGGGGGAATCTAAGGATGGGGGGAAAGTTTTATTCATTGCACATTTTAAAATAAGCCAACACAATTCACAATCCATGTCAGTGTCATTTTGTAACAGCTATTGATGCGTCTGGGCTTCTTCAGATGGAGACAAATTGTGCACAAATTGGAACACACACAGTTAAGAAATTGATTGTGCACTTATCAAAAAATTGTACTGCAGTTTCAGTTCCTAAAATGCATGCAAAATGAGAATTTTATGTGGAAAAGGCATAGAAATGTGTGTATAATTTAAATGTGAAGTTTATGGGTGGGTGTTGTGGGTGGGGATAATTAGCAGACAATGGGATGGAATACGCTTATGACTGAAGACGTGCAAAACTGACACGGAATGTATGTCAGTCTGATTCACCCAATCCTAAAAGGAACTGCTGAGAGGAGGGAGGAGGGAGAGAAAGGTCATGTATGGAAAAAAGAAGCATGCAGACGAGAGGCAAGATAAGACAGGAGAAAAAGAGTTGAGCAACACTGAGATCACGTATTAGAAGAAGGGAGGCTCAAGAGAGAAAGATATATTCTTGCACAGTCCACTGATTAGGTAGCTAAGGGGAAGGGTAGTGTGTGGGAATTTACTAGCCAAAACATTGGCTGCAGGCCTCCAGTTATTTTTAATGGAGCTGAATTACACCAGCACTTTATAGGATGTATGCACAGTCACCTGTGAGTTATGGAGGTATGAGGTATTGAGGGATGTGTTTCTGAGTGATATACAGGCATGTGTACATCATCCATAAATCCATGTCAGTGTCGTTTTGTAACAGCTATTGATGGGTCTGGGCTTCTTCAGATGGAGACAAATTCTTATACAAGAAGCACTTGTTCCCTGCAAGAACTAGTACAGAATGCAACCTGTTTGTAGCTTGTCAACTATAGTGGACCAATATGTGTTTGCTTTTTGTGTAGATTTGTGTGTGTGATGGGAACCAACAGCCAGTCACAACTTCCCAGGATATGTGTCTTGCATAACTATGGAAAGGTGGTATACAAATTTGTGATGAGATAAACCAAATGTGATCATTCTATATAATGATCACCACACAGGTTGAATGCAGCTCTTACCATAGAGAAGTAATTCCCATGTGCAGCTTCAGAACTTGTTCACACATGCATATATATTCCTTCATTTCTCATTGTTCAGTTAAGGAACATGCATTGTCAGCTGAATGTCAGAACCAAATCCATGGGAGGAACTAAATCTTAAACAATATGAAAATTATTTTAGTTTTGATAGATATGTGATGGATGATCCTCATGTGCAAGTTGTCACTTGATGGTTGAAGCCATCAAGTGACAAATATGAACGACATCTTTAAAAAGCCCTGTTTATCAAGTAATTTATAAAGCAAGGTTCACCCATATATTTGTTTGCCATCACTTTAGAGAAAGAGCAATGCTGAACTTACAAATGGATTCCACACATTACCTGATCAAAATGTGCAAAGTCTTCAAGTGTTGTTGGAGGGTATGCACAAGTAAGCAGTGACTCTTGCATTCTGTGTGCATCAATCCATCAATGCACTTTTCTACCTTTCTACATTAGGGGACTATGCATTGTGAGTAATGCATAAAAAAATTCATTTAGGTTGTGCATCTCTGACCACATTCTTTATTCACTGTTAATTATCTGTAGTGACAGATTAACATGGAAAATCCCATCAATGGTCATTGGTCACACTTCCCACACTTGCACACATTCACTTGTCGAATCACACTAGCCCCAGTTTTCAACCAGCATATATGAGCTCCATTCTTTCCCACAAAGTCTTCAACCCATACCAGATAATCATATATATATATATATATATATATATATATATATATGCTTCGACACTTATTAGACAAAATCAGCCTAAGTCTATTTTGCTTATAATAATTTGCAGGGACACACCAGACAAAGACAATTCCTGTTCTACTGCATTGCCAAGACAGCAGATTGAGTTAAGCATAGAATTAGACCTGCATTGTCAGCATTTGATAAATATGTAATATGTGTTGCTGGCAGCTCTGTACAAGTTGAACAATGACACAAAATGTCTGCAGTGTCGGGGCTGACTATATCGGAGTGACGGATGAGAGATCATTGGAAACATCTCGTCTATAAAATTTTAAAATTCCATTCAATTTGAGGAAGCAAGCAGCCGAAATACCATTCTTTCCCCCATCTTACTTTTTTCACTCTGGTATAATTCACTGGTGGTGATACAGACCTATGAATCTCACCCCATCCTTAACATGCTTAAATCAAATGGTTACAAAATGAATCCCTCTCTCTCTCTTCCCCCATACACATGTTCAATCTGTCTTCACACCTTCTGAATCCAGTTCTCTGAATGTATTAGCACATTTCAGTGCTAAGCCTCTGCATTAGCACTAACTCACTCATTTAATAAATGAAAGTACATTCTACCTCTCCAGAGTGTCATTCCTGTAATTTATCTAAGCAAAATCACTTTCATTATCCATCACCGTTTGATGGCAGTTTTTAAAATGAGTACCATTAGGATATCTTACAAGCTTCCTTTCATACACCCCCTTTTCTATTCGGTCATCTGTCTGTCTTCACATCTCAGGGAAATTAAATGTTCAACAGTTTTGTCATAGGCTTATCACTGAACGTGATCATCTGCTGGGAAAAATAATTTAATAATCCCTTCACAATTGCCCCCTTCTGTAGGAGTGAATCTGTGCTTGTTTGTCAAAGCTTTTTTTTTTTTTTTTTTTTTTTTTTTTAAGCAGGCAATGGTAATGAGAAGGAGGAATTGGTGGAAGTGTGCATCCTCCTCTGTTTGGGGTGCAGATTTTAGCCATGGGAAGTCATAGACTAATGGAAGCTGGCACTCATTAGAGGTGGTAGGGCAGAAGACAGGGAGGCCAGTATTTCGTGGAGACATAACAAAGGAAAGCATAGCCACTAATTGTTTGCCTGTTTGTTTGAAAATGTCTGTATAGGGGGAGAGAAAGGGTTAATATGTAGACCAATAGGAAAGCCGGAGGCAGAGCCTACCTGTTCATAAAAGGGCTTCACCTGAGGTTTGGGTTAGGTGGGTAGTTGGTTGGTTTTAGTGGGTTGGTTGGTTGGGAAAGGCAGTTGGGAAAGCAGTTAGCAGACAGTTGGAATTATAGAGACAGTTAGTGCAGTTGGTTCTTGTGTGGGGGGAGGTAGAAGAGTTAGAGACAAGGTAACAATAAGACCAAGAAGGTAAAGAGAAACAACGTTTTGAATGCAGTTAAAGTATATTTGTGTCTGCAATAAACTACACTCTTCTTTGTTAACTTAAGAACCTGACTGAGACTAAGTGATTTACCAGGGAGGACCTGGTTGGTGACAGCGGATTAGTGGTGTAAGGGTCAATAGTCCATGAGACAACCGGGGGCTCCCTATGAACACCACAATCATCCTCCTCCTTCTTGAGCTCTACCAAAGCAACACTGACTCCAAGGAGAAGTAAGCTGACAGTCAGGACCAGCATCCTCTGGACTAAGTAGGCTAAGTAAGGAGGTAGGCAGCTGGCAGCTGGCTGCAGACTGAGCTTGGTGGGATAGTGCCTCACTTGCCGTAAGGGAGCAGTTTCCATGGTCAGTGATAGGCTCTGAAAATTCAGAATCATCTAGTTCATCCCCTCACTGCAGGATGCAGTTTCAGGATCTCTGAAAGGTTGTCAAACCAGTTTGGCTGGCGGTGGGGGGAGGACATAGCTCATTAGTAGAGCATATGCCTTGCATGCAGAAGGCCCCAGATTCAATTCGCTGAGGTAGGGCTGAGAGAGACTCATTGTCTGAAATCCTAGAGAGCCACCATTCACTACTGCCATTCAGGTTAGACACTCACTGGCTGGATCATCACCTTGGTGACTGGGCTTGCATGTTCCTATGATCCTTAGGAGCGAAGCCATCAGGAGTCTTGTACTCCCAGTAGGGTCACCCAAGGAGGTAAGGTCAAGGGGGAGAAGCTAGACAAAGAATGATCCAAGAAATCCTCAATGGCAGAACAGGTGGAAGATTACACACATTATGCTACAACAGCTGTGAAGGTGGATGAAGGCTACAGCAGATAAAAAACCTGCTGTTTGTAGTGATACTCATGCCATTGGAAAAGAGCCTTACTGTGAAGACTGTGTGTTGATCAGCGCGCACTGATCTCCACACATAAAACAAATTCACACACAGGTGTATTCAAGGTAGACACTACTGAGCTAGATAGACCCAATGGTAGAACACAATGGAAAGCAGTTTCCCAGGTTCCTATAACATTGCTGAGCATCCCAACTTCGCTCCTAGGAGCACAACACAATTCCTTCCTCTACCGTTTCTCTTATTGTGACAGCAACCCAAGGCCACTTTTGGGTTGCATTTACATTGCTGATGGCATCTCAGCTCTAACAAAGCGCATTTGGTCACCCTCACTGTGTGTTTCAAGGACTACATCATGATCTCCTAGTTCAGGGGATGAGTTGGGAATTTGGAGTGGGGGCCCCCAGAGCCAGCCTCAAAGGCACTTGTCTGACAGGAGCCTATTATTCCACATTACCTGCCTCTGACTCTGAGAGTTCCAACTCAGAAGTCCTAGCAGAACTGCATTCTCCCCTGCTCTGTCAGAATCAAATATTGCTAAAGGTGGCTATGCCCCAGCAAATGAAGAGAATCTTCTAACAGAAGGCATGACTTGCTTTTCAGACAGAGCTACAGTTCCTATTTAAGGCTTAGCCTGAGAATAGCCCTATCCACATGTGATGTGTAGGACATTTCCATGGCAACTGTGGTGTGGGGATGCACTTTTAGCCTCATGTGCAAATGCTTTCTGCAACAATTATGTGTTGCCTGTGGTTGCCTGTAGAGAAATCTCTATATGTGACCACCTAATCCTGTAAAGCAGTTTCGTGTGACCAGTACATCCTAATGTTCAGGTGTCATAGTCATTTGGAGCCCCTACACCTGTGTAGCTGCTTGTGCATTGGGATTTCTTTGCAGACAATTATCATTATACTGCTCCCACCCAATGGCAGGTTAGATATCCATTCCCTGTACTAACTAGACAATGGGCAATGCAGTCTGGAAAAGATAACTTGAAGGAGCAGGAAGTTATTGAGCCAAAAGACTCCTGCCTAATAATAATAACTTTGTAACACAGGGAGTGACCCTCTATGTACTGGGTGCAAAGAATAAACAACAAAAGGAATTGGATAAAATCTCTGAAAATTGTTGTGGTGATTCAGAGGTTTACCCTGAAATCAAGCTAGATTTAAGTTTGTTAGTGTCTCTGGTATCTTCTGTCTCTTACATCATGGATGTTGGCTTGTGTTGTAGATGGATGATCTGTATTATTTTGTTGATGCTATTTTTGTAGGTTTTTCCTGGTCTCTTGCTAAAACAATATACTTATGAACTATAGATGGACATATGGGTGCATATGTGTTAACATATGCATCAGGATTTCTCTTCAGAGAACTGTATGCAATATGCAGTTGTCTCAGAAGGCAAGTCTAATGTTGGTGACAGAGCTAAAAATGCAGCCCTATTCTATAGTCAAAGCTGAATTTCCCTACACATAAGAAACATTTGAGTGGGACTACAGACTGCTACTGAAACAACACCTGAGCTCTGTCTCCAGCCTCAACCTTGCACAGAACTGTTCAGAGTACTACTGATGGCTCATCATGCCTCACCTTTGCACTGCTGAGGCCATCACTCAAAACAGAACAGCATAAACTGTCTCATGGAAATCATAATTATAGGCATGCATCTCATTATTCCATCAGCAAAAGTGTGCTTGCAAGTCCCACAACAGACTCCACAGCTACAGATGTTTCGCTGAGATCAGAATTTGGATTAATTGTCTGCCACAATTTGAAATATGCACCAATTAATATAAATGATTATTAGCCTCTTCAGCAACAGTTTTGGGGTAATGAAATGTCACAGATTCATTTTAATGAAATTATTTTTATATTTGGCTTGCAAGAGAAATAGAGCTGACAATCAGCGAAAGAATGAGTTCTAATTTTTTTGTGTTAAAAAAAAAAAAAAAGCTCACGATTATGACAGCTGCACCAAATTAGCCAAGGCATATGTGACGCTGGGTTAGAACAAAATCCATTTGTCAGCTAAATCTGATAAAGTATGTATTATCCCTCCTCATATTTGGATTTTTTTATGATAAGGTTTCACAGAACAGTCACAAATATCAATTTATTGCTATTAAGACAGGTTCCCTCCCAAGGTTCTTTTGCTTTAGGGATAGGCAACTAACTTTCATGTGACATTGGTTGCTTCTAGACAGTTGCCTCTTTTCAACTGCTGACAAATCCAGGTTGCACAGGTAAAACTGAATTGGAGCTTTTGTGCAACTAATTTGCTTCCCCCCTCCAAAAAAATGACTTTTAGTGATAAGAAAAGCAGTGGGGAAATGCATTGGAGTGTGTGAGATAACAATTATTTGGTGCACCTTCATATAACCTCCCACACAACCCCTCCCACCCCCAAAGAATGCTCTACAGATTTGTTGTTTAGTCATTTAGTCGTGTCCAACTCTTCGTGACCCCATGGACCAGAGCACGCCAGGCACTCCTGTCTCCCTCCCGCAGTTTGGTCAAACTCATGCTGGTAGCTTCGAGATCACTGTCCAACCATCTTGTCCTCTGTCGTCCCCTTCTCCTTGTGCCCTCCATCTTTCCCAACATCAGGGTCTTTTCCAGGGAGTCTTCTCTTCTAATGAGGTGGCCAAAGTATTGGAGCCTCAGCTTCACGATCTGTCCTTCCAGTGAGCACTCAGGGCTGATTTCCTTCAGAATGGAGAGGTTTGATCTTCTTGCAGTCCATTGGACTCTCAAGAGTCTCCTCCAGCACCATAATTCAAAAGCATCAATTATTCAGCAATTAGCCTTCTTTATGGTCCAGCTCTACAAATAGTCAACATCATATAGCCTAACCACCCCCTGATTGGTTTTCTTTTCTGTCTTAAACTATCCTATGACATTGTTCTGTCTGAAGTATAAGGACCCCAGTGTCAGAGTTGGAGTCAGTACTGAAAGTCTGGATAGAAAAATAATAATTGTGGGCTATGTTAGGAGATTGACAAGCCACAAGCCTCACTAACTTTAGCTAAGTCATGACCTCTGTACCCTTCTGAATATAGTATATAGAATGGAATTAATAGCTATTGGCTCCCCACTTGTGGAATGCTCTCACCAGAGAGGCTCTCCTGGCAACTTCATTACATATCTTTAGGTGCCAGGCAAAAACATACCTGTTATTCCAGGCCTTTGGTTAATTAAGCAATCTATGGCCTTTTAAACTGGGGGAGCATTGTGTTTTTTTGTTACTACATTGTGTATTTTTATATTTTTATATTGTAAACCACCCTGAGATCGTTGAATGAAGGGCAGTATAGAAATTTAAATAATAATAATAATAATAATAATAATAATGTGTGTGTGTGTGTGTGTGTGTGAGAGAGAGAGAGAGAGAGAGAGAGAGAGCGCAGATGGAATAGAGAATTGTCTGCCTGCCTATCCATTATCCATGCATTCAGAGACATCTGAAGATACTGTTGCCAATATTGGCACAATGATTCCTGAGATGGAGGGTCCAGTTTCCATCTATACTTGAATACCACACTGGACACCATTTTGAATCCTTGAATATCATTGGACACCATTCTGAATCAAGATGGTGGACCAAACCATCTGATTTGGACACCTTTTAAAGATATCAATACCAAATGTGGCATGATGGCCCCTGTGATTCAGTTGCAAGTTTTGGTCTATGTTTAGATACCATGAGATGCCCCTTTGGACCAAGATGATGGAAATAACCTAACACAACTGCACTGATTTTGGACACCTATTATAACTGCCATCCCCTGCTGGAGGAATTCTAATCAGAGGAGTACCTGGCATTTCCGAGAGCAAATGTTACAGAGAAGCAAAACAGAGAGGTAAAGCAGGGGAATATGGGGCCTTTGTGGGTCATAGCAGCCCAACCTTCTCCACGAGACACAAGGGATCCCTACACAGCATTGGAGGCAGAGGTTGAACCACTACCAAGTTTTGGGAGGAACCAACACCTAAGGTGTAGATCCAGTCAGCTGCCTGCCTGAAGAACGACTCCTCAGAAGTATGTGGCTACTTGTGAGGACCAAACTCTACAGATGGCCCAGAGGTGGTTAAAAGCTTACAGTTTCTAGCAGAGAGTGCTCAAATAACATTAACCCTCTAGTGTGTATTGTGGTTTGGACTTCCTTGTGTTTTGATATTTTGATATTGGGCAGTCACATGTTTTGGGTTGCTCCTGTGAGTTGACTTTGGATCACTGGATTTGATTTTATATGAAGTAGGATAGTAAACAAGCTTTGCATTATGGCCCATGAAATTTAAGAGGAGCTGTGTCCCAATGTTTGGATACAATTGGATTGTGTTTTGAATCAAGATGACAAACTGAATCTTTCAAAAATGCAATGATTTTAACCAAAATTGGCAGGGTTATATATATTATAGTTCACCCTCCAGTGCATAAGAATGAAAATACTGGGTTTGGCTGTATCCTGAAAAGGACTGGGTGGATTATGGTGGACTGGAGCTTCAGCAGAGTTGTCTGAGACTGCCCTAGATTGCCCATGTGATGTGACCTAGGACTGTCAAGGGGTGGCAGTGTGTGCCAGTTTGCAACAGGACTTTCAAACAGCCCTGCACTGTGTTTTGGCTATGCATGACTTTTGTAGCACTTTTGCTCATGTAAGGCTGGGCATATCACCTGTCTGAAACCCTTAAGATCTGTTGCTAAGCAGTGTAGACAATACTAAGCTAGATGGACGAGTCTCTGACTTGGGTATAACGCTGCTTCCTATGTTCCTGTTTAAATCTGAGCTGGCAAAGAATTCCTTTCACCCAGTCATTTTGATTGCCCTGCCTTCCCATCCACCTACACCTTCTTGCACCTTAGTTCCTTAGCCCATGAAGCCCCACTTACCTGGATGGCAAAGCTTAAAAATGGGGAGCAGAGAGAAGGAGGAAATCTTCTTTAATGCGCTCTCTCTCTCTCTCTCTCTCTCTCTCTCTCCTTTCTCTGTGTTTTGTAGCCATCTTATCCTTGTGGGATAAAGCCACTGACCTTGCAATAGGCCTTGGGAAAATTAATTTCTCAAGATACTTGGGGAAGGTGTCCTTGAGGCCTGGCCTTCACACAATTGTGAGCACTGGGCAGGAACCCATGGATACACAGCTTGGGATTCCCCTTACCCAGGTAAAAAAGTAAAAGGTAAAGGACCCCTGGACAGTTAAGTCCAGTCAAAGGTGACTATGGGGTTGTTGCGCTCATCTTGCTTTCTGACCTGGGAGCTGGCGTTTGTCCATAGACAGCTTTCTTGGTCATGTGGCCAGCATGACTAAATTGCTTCTGGCGCAACAGAACACCGTGACGGAAGCCAGAGTGCACGGAAACACTGGTACCTTCCCGCTGCAGCAGTACCTATTTATCTACTTGCACTGGCATGCTTTCGAGCTGCTAAGTTGGCAGGAGCTGGGACAGAGCAATGGGAGCTGTTGCAGGGATTTGAACCGCTGACCTTATGACTGGCAGGCCGAAGAGACTCAGTGGTTTAGAATAGCGCCACCTGCATCCCTTCTCCCTTATCCAAGGCTCACTTAGCAAGGATGGAGATGCTTCTCACAATCCTTGAATGGGGTGCAAATTAGGTGATGGTTCACCTGGCCAGGGTGGGGGGAGGGGCAGATATAATCATCGATTCTCCTGCCCACACTTGAGCATTTGACTAATTGGCAGATCCTCTGATTCATTATATTTTAATAAACACAGCCTTTTCCCAATGTTGTCTTGAGTCTTCTTTCTAGTTATGAGGGGAGAACCACATTCCAGAAATCCTGTATCTTCTTACAATCCCACCACATTCAGAAATATGTTCCAAGTGAGGTGCAGCTGACCCATCATTTTACTGAATATGTTCCATTAATGTATGAAATCTTCCTGAGTGTGAGGTGTTATCAGTGTGCAAATTCTCCTAATATACTGGTGTTTGTCTTCAGTTTTGACTTTTATACATTTTTTGGGCAAGCAGGCTTCCCAAACATACCGGTAATTCACTTTCTATTATTTTCATAACTGTTTCTTAACTTCTGTTTCTGCCCTGGCAAGTCTGTGCAAAGGTGATATGGTAATGCCACTCAGCAAGTAACTTCCAAACCTTAATGTGACTGAGGGTGCACCTGAGAAATCATACCAAAATACCAGCCCTCAGAACACCAAATTCAGAGGGCTGTGACTGTCACCAATTATACTGGTTATGTCTTGTGGATGTCACGTCCCTGCACAGAATGTCCTGGTGATCAGTCTTTTATTTTAAGTCTGAGTGCTCAAAGCCCTTGTCAAAGGTTCAGGCCTTTTGTCATTTACTTTGGGTTGAGATGCTTGGGAGATTTATTAAGGGCCATGTTTAATGATGCATGCCCAGCTCTTTACAAGAGAGTCACTCAAATGTCAAAAACAAATGCTAGAGCAGAGCTGTAAAAACCAATGGGCTGAGTGCTCCCTCTCCCTCCCTCCCCCCCTTCTCCTTTTCTATTATGGAGAACTGCTCGCTTCACACTTGAGTAAAGATTGGTTAAGCCCTTTCTAGCTTCAATCAAAGTGTCTTTCATTTGTATCTATTTGGAGAATAAGATACTGCTAATTAGGCACTAACAACACGGCCAGGACAAATTAGAGCTACTTTAATGAAGGCAGTTGGTGATGTAGACATCCCACATTTTGTCTGTCTGTGTATTTGTGTGTGCTTCTTGTAGCAATAGGTCAAAGCAGTCAAATCTATCTCTATCATCTATCTATCTATCTATCTATCTAATCTATCTATCTTCTATCTATCTATCTATCTATCTATCTATCTATCTATCTATCTATCTATCATCTATCTATCTATCTATAATCTAACCATCCATCCATCCATCCATCCATCTATCTTTGATCTATCATAGTTTCATCTGGCCTTTCAGATAACCTGCCCCCCACCCTGAAACAATGGCTGTCCATAAAAGAAATTGCAAACAGTTGTGTAAAGAGACAAGAATAAAGAGGGACGACATCAAATATAGGTTGTAAACTAGGGCTGCTGTAATGACTACAATTTATTACCTACTTGAGGAACCAATGTGCAAGAAAAGACTTCAACAAGCTTTGAGTGAATGATATAGGTTAGCCCAACAGTGGCCTGTAAGCCCCTAACAGAGTCCCACAAGCCCTGTGTGCATGCCTTGGGAATCACAATTTACCAGAACAGTGTCTCAGGGCATTTGCCATTTGTGCCAACCTGTTCCTTTTCCTGCATATTCCTGCATATACCTGCTAAGTTAGCAAGGCAATTAACATACTTAAGGAATAGACCTTACTCCTGCAAATGATGCAACCCAAGTAAGAGTTTCATTTATAGATATAGATATATTAAAATACATAAAATGTGCATATGGAACCAACCTTTATCATCTTTAAATACCGTACTCCCCTTCCTCAATTGTATCTGAGAAATCTACCTCCAGTATCACTAAAACTGAAGTAAATAATTTTCATTAAACAAAGGCTTATTCTCTGGAAAGTGATAAACAAGCAACCTTATTGATTTTCTTTTCATGCATAGCTTAATCTCACAAGGTCTTCAGACAGAGGAATTTGAGAAAACAGCAATTTCTGTTCCAACATGTCTTTATCACACTCAGCACTGTTTCTGTTCCACTGCATTTTAGCTATGTAATTTAGCTTTGGAACAAAGTTGAAATGTTGTTTTGGCTGCTGGGGATGTGAGAAAGTTCCAGTGAATTTACCAAAAAAAAAGTTGTGAATTGAACAAAATGACATAATTATTTCTACACCATTCATTTCAATGCAAAGGAAGCACAACCGAAAGGGGGAAAAGAGAGTAAATAAATATGTATCATTTGCAGGCTAAAAACAACAATGGTGAATACCACTTGGCATTTGTTGGATTGATTTCTACTCAATGCATGAGATACAAAAGCTCAGAGCTGCAATTTCTGCTTCTATTTCCATTTTCTTTGGAATTTTCTGGCATCCCTAACAGTCACAACAATGTTTCAACTGGGTTTCATAGTTCAATTACATAGGCAAATAGGCCTTTTCCTGGCAGCGGTCATTCCATTAGCCTAAAGCCAAAAACAGTTGAATAGCTAGAGGGGTGGGGGGAGGGTGGGATGCGCTGAGAGGCACGTATCTTGGGGACGGCATGCCAGAGCCCAAGGTGCCACCCAAGTCCCAAAGCAGCGTGGTCCGGGGCTGGGCTCATAGGGTGCTAGGCTGATGCATCTCCCCCACAGCTGCCAGAGGGCAGCTGAGAAGGACGCAACTGTCATGCGCTGGCCCCATGACTGGCACTGGGCCCGCAGTACACCTGAGCCATGGTGTTTCTCTTGGGAGTGACATGGTGGCTTGGGCACCTGCAGGTACCATGCCACCCGAAAAAGCAGCAAGGGGCTGGCCTCCGCTCACTGCCTCCCCCTCAGCCGCCCTCCAGCTGAGGGCCTGCAGCACACCAGAGTGGAACCCGGCGGCTTGGGTGCTGGGATTCCGGCAGCACACGCTGCCCCATGCTGCCCCCCAGGTGGCTCAGCCTGCCCCCAGGCACAGTGTGTGCATGCAGGGCACACACACCACCCTAGGTGCCCAAGGGGCTAGCTACACCGCTGGCCAAAAAGGAAGAGAAGAGAAGAGAAGAGAAGAGAAGAGAAGAGAAGAGAAGAGAAGAGAAGAGAAGAGAAAAGGGGCCAGTCTGTTAGTGCTGTTAATAGACTGGCAATGTCTCCTTATCTCTTTGTAATGATTCTGTCTCACTTGGCCAGCAGAAGAACTTACAGTTAAGAACTGGTACCTGAGATTTATTTCCTCCTTCCTCCAACCCATTTTCCTTTTGTGCCATGTATTTTATGTTGCAAGGCTGATGGCAGGGAATGTTGTTGCTTTTCCCGTAGCAATTTGTAAGCCAAACCGTTTTTGTGGTGGGAATAGGGCGAAGCTAAAGACCAGAGAAAATATTATTTCAATCTATCAATCTATCTTTTCTCTGCTCATCTGACAATGTAATTGGCATGACTGTCTTTCTGCACCCATACCCAGGTACTCAATCCCCATTATTCTTCATCTTTCAGGTGAGATATGTTTTGTCCATTCCTTCTTTAAGTTGGCTTTCCTTGTGACATCAGAGAAGTTGGGGTTGTGGGCAGAAAGCAAAATCTGTCCTATGAGTGCTGAGCATCTGTGACTCTTGGGGGCAGGGATAGAATGGAATGTCCTGTAAGAGGGACAGGCTAGATGGCTGCAGACAACAATACACCTCACCACAGTATTTTGATGTTGGTTTTGCTTGCAAGCTCTGTTGGAAGAGCTTCAGCAGGAGGGGCTCTATTGCATGGACAGGCGGAGTCCCCCCAACCCCAGGCGACCCCCGAGTGGAATAATGACTCAAGACAACGTGCTATGGGGTTGAAATTGGCCACAACTTTATTAAGTTTCAGATGTGGAGAGACCTTGGCTCAGGCATTGGGTGTTTATCCTTCCCAGTCCCCAGCTGGGAATCTGAGAGACAGCAGGGTTATCCAGAATGTGTGGGGATTGGGCTGGCTCTGGAGAACATATGTTCAAGCAGAGAGCCCGCACCCCGTTTTGCCACCATTGGAGGGGCGAGCAATGACAACCTCTTGGCGTATGGCCAATGCCTCCCTTCAAGACCCCTTTAATGGGGAACCCTGGTATCACCGCTGCAAGGCGGGCATGGGTCACCACTTCAGCCCCCCCCCCCTTTAGGAAGATAGACTAAAGGATTCTGCCCAAGGCCTGAAACCGCCAAAGTTGTGACGTTTTGCTACGGGAAAGGCAAAACCTGGCAATGCAGGAAAATTCCTTTCCGGCCCTTCAACAGCGACCCTGACATAGCAGCACCTGTGTAACTGTGGAGAAGAGGTTAACCTGCAAAAGAAGGCTTAACTAAGGGAGGGGAGGGTGGGAGAAGCTCTGAAGCCGACTGCAGCTTTGCAGGAACGATTCACCTGTTGTGTGGGCAGAACGGTCCCTCCCCTTACCTGGCCAATCCCCTGGCAATGCCTCCCCAGGCGGGATTGGACGATTAGCTAAGGTAGGTGGAGACTTCCAGGTATCCAGCCTAGGGAGAATGAAGCCAGCCTGAAACTACCAGGAGTCGCACTGGGATCGGAGGGGCTGCGCGCGACCATGCAAAAGGCACCCCCATTTGATGTGGGGAGCGGTCATTCCCAAAGCACCTCAGTATTAGCACACTGCAGTGCCATCATTTCCTCCAACTCCTGTTTGAAAGGTGAAAGATTGGGATGTCTGCCCCTTTAGGAAGCACAAAACTGTAATCTGGAGACTGCAAATCAATCAATAGTGTGTATTTCTGAACTGTGAATCCCGCTAAGATGAAAATCACAAAGATCTCTTTGAATACCATGCTAGTGCCAGATGTAAATTTTATGTAAATGTTATGGATTTGGAGCAGTCTTAGGGAGTATAACAAATAGGTCTGATAACAAAACTGTATCCGGCAAAGATTGGTTTATCTCTTGTCTCTAGTTGATTGCTAATAGAAGTCTTTTATGTTCTGAATTCACATCACAAAGCTATTATTTCGACAGGTCCTCTGTGAAATACACTCCAAATATTTTTGTTCCTTAAAGAAAGTAACTTATTGGTGGGGGGAGAGAGATTTATCCTTTGACGTCCTCATAAGTTTCCAACCTATCAAAAGAATGGGGGAAAGCAAAATCAAAAAGACAGCTTTTATCTGATTTTGGATTGTGTTGGCTGTCAGTCACTTTTACAGGGTTTTGTTGCTGTTATTGCTGGTAGTATATTTACCTGTCAACACATACATTTCAGAAGGGAGAGAGAAGGAAACATTAAAAGAATTTCATATATTTTAAGGTTTACACAACTACATAGTGCAAAAATAGAACTTTTTTGTTGTTTACTCTCTAGTTGCAAATAGTAGCAAGGTGTCGTTTGCATCTTTCTGAAATTAAAAATTAGGTTTTATGGAGAAGATTCCATGAATCACCTAGTCCAACAATATGCCAACAATGGCCATACCCATAGTGCTGGGAACTCTGTAAGCAAGACATGGACATATTTATTTATTTATTTATTTATTTATTTAGCTGCTATCTATTTAGCTCCTATACATACCACCCCAAATAATGCATAAAATCCATGAAGACACACAACTAGTCACAACCAATCACTAAATAGCAATGACAAATAGCAGGAGCAACTAAACAAGTCGGCTAAGACGCAGTATGCCTATGAACACCAGTTGCTGGGCATCACAAATGGGGAGTACACTGTTGAGCTCTGGTTCTGCTGCCAGGCTTCCCATAGGCATAAGACTATTTGCTATGAGAAAAGTTTGATGGACTGGCATTGCCCATTGGCCTGATTCAGCAGGCTCTTCTTATGTCTCTCCTCCTTCAAATGACCACCAAAAGAGGTATGTCTTAGCTAGCCGCTTAAAACTGTAATGACTTCTGCAGTGTGAATTTTAAAGCATATACAGTATGGCTATTCTGCATGCAACTGCTGTAGCAAATGTATTCTTGCTGAGCAGAACCAAGTATCCAAAAGGGCAGTTCAGAGCAAGCTATTGAACGGAACAAACAGATGAGCTGCCCTTTGATCTGCAATACAGATACCATATTTCTTTACCAGACAGAAGAGCATTAAATTATCCCGGAGAAGTAAAATATAACTTCTTCTTTGTCAAATAAAGGCACTGGAATTTGCTTACCTTCATCCAAGTCGGACATGCAGCACAAAGCAATAACAATGGTTTGTGTCACCGATAAAGAACAGATGCAGTCACAGACTGTTGGTTCAGACATGCATGCCTATTGCTGGATGAATGCAGCTGGCCTGGTCTACATGTACATGAATTGGAGATTATAGAGGGGATTTCAATTTGTGGAAGGATGAACCCCAAGCTTTCCTCTTGATGTGCTTGTTTTCTGTTTGCAGAGTGTTTGCAAATGCGTTTGGAGGGGCACCATTGTAGATCTGTGATAGAGCGCATGCTCTGAATTCAGAAAGTCCTAGTAACATAGGAGGCAGCCTAAAATCAGATCAGATTCCTTCACCATCTAGCATAGTATTGTCTACCCTTGGGTCACCAATGTACTGCCTGTGGGCAGAATGGTACCCTTAAGGGAATCCCATGTTGTCTGAAAAATCTGAAGTCTTTGAGCCACTCCATCTTCACCATTCCCTTCATCATGAGGTGTTGATGGTGATTGCCCCTCACCCTTAAAATGTGCGTAGAGTTAATGAGGAAGTTGGAAGAGTGACTTTATCACTGCCCTCTTTAGCTCTATATGCTTTTCGGAGCTCAAATCAGCAACTGAACATACTTTGGAATGATCAACAGGAGGGAGAGGGAGTGCTATGGGAGTGTGTGTGTGTGAATGAAATGACTGGTGGGAAGAAAATGGGGTGCCCCAGGAGAGAATGATACAATACTCTTGGAATTATGCTCTGCCCTCCCCCCCCCAGTTCCACCAAAGTAAACCATAATCAAATCACAGATCACATCTATCTCCATGGGAAAGAACCATAGAAAAGCACATCATAGCTATTGATATAAAGGTAAAGGTAAAGGTACCCCTGCCCGTACGGGCCAGTCTTGACAGACTCTAGGGTTGTGCACTCATCTCACTCTATAGGCCAGGAGACAGCGCTGTCCGCAGACACTTCCGGGTCACGTGACAAGCTGCATCTGGCGAGCCAGCGCAGCACACGGAACGCCGTTTACCTTCCCGCTGGTAAGCGGTCCCTATTTATCTACTTCAATGTGCTTTTGAACTGCTAGGTTGGCAGGCGCTGGGACCGAACGCCGGGAGCGCAGCCCGCCACGGGGATTCGAACCGCCGACCATGCGATCGGCAAGTCCTAGGCGCTGAGGTTTTACCCACAGCGCCACCCGCGTCCCAGCTATTGATATAAATTAGTACAAAAGCCACATTACCATTACCATTTCAAGATAATTGGAATAGAGACTAATGCTGTGTTCCTGTGTTTATAGGCAGTTTCTTATTCTCCTAAGAATAAACACCAACATCTTCATGGTATAGGGAAATTGCAAATACGATTAAACCTTCTCACACTGGTGAAGACGTTTTACGTGTTCTAACCTTTCCCCCTGCCTTTTCTCTGAAATTTCACCCCAGATTAAAAGGTCTGTATGACTAAAGACACCAGAGGCTGGCACTTTGGCTGACTTAGTTGTTAGGTTGCAAACTTTTAAAAGCCCATTATATTTATGTCAACGTCGCTCAACATTCAATGTCATCCAATGCACCAGTATGGCTACAGTAATTAGGAAGAAAGAAATAATCTGTGGCAAGCTGTAATGGAGAAACAGCAGTAAAGGGAAAATAAACTTTAATTCCACTGGTAAAAAGGAATTGCTAGCTGGTAGTCCCAGGAAGCAAAGGTTAAAAGCACCCTTCCTCCACCTCACTGCTAAATGAAAAACTGAAGTTGGTGTAAAGCAACAGTGTTATTTTGCCTTGGAAAAGATCCCACCAAGTTTTTTTTCAGTGACAATGTATGATCATGGTTTCTTTTGTTTTTGTTTTCTGCTCCTCTGCAAAGATAAGTATCTTTAAAAATGTACTGAAGTAATAAGGTACATGATAATGCAAACCCAATTGTGTTCCTTGGAATTTTGCGAGATTACTTTATCATAGTTTATTATGTTTGACTGTGGTACAGAAGTACGTACCTCATCTGTTTAGTTCTAGGTATCCCTCTTGATGCGGGTGGTCTAAACCACTGAGCCTCTTGGGCTTGCCAATCAGAAGGTCGCCGGTTCGAATTCCTGTGATGGGGTGAGCTCCTGTTGCTCGGTCCCAACTCCTGCCAACCTAGCAGCTTGAAAGCATGTCAAAGTGCAAGTAGATAAATAGGTTCCACCCCAGTGGGAAGGTAAACGGCCTTTATGTACGCTGCCCTGGTTTTGGTGTTCCGTTGCACCAGAAGTGGCTTAGTCATTCTGGCCACATGACACATGACCCAGAAAAACTGTCTGCGGACAAACGCCGGCTCCCTTGGCCAGTAAAGTGAGATGAGTGCCTCAACCCCAGAGTCGTCTGCGACTGGACTTAACTGTCAGGGGACCTTTACCTTTACCTTTTATGTTCTAAATAAAAACATAAATAAATATCACAAAAGAAAAAGAAAGAAAGGAAGGAAGGAAGATAATCATGGTTCCTTAATTGCATTTATATTCCTTCTTTTCTCCAAGGAGTGAAAGGCAGCATGCTGCACTCATATTTTATCTCACAACAATAATTAGGGTGACTTAAAAGATGGTGACTGGTCCAAGTTCATCACAGCGTTATGTACACATTCTAGGGCTGCCAATACATGGCCCTCCGGATCATATTAGACTACAGGGACTGATGGAAGTTTGAGCCTTCCAAATTTCAGTTTGTCTCAATTTCTCAATTTAAAATCTTGAGTTTAGTTCATCATATTTCCACATCAGCTTAAAAATATTTTTTTTAAAAAACATCCTCATGTACATATTTTTATATGGAATTTTGTCTGCTATACACGTTTTTCAAGCAATTTTCCTGAATATAATGCATTAGTCTATATCCTTTTAACTGATATGTGAGTTTTAATTGACCATTACTTTATTACATGCATTTCCTATTGTGGAGAACTGCAGAACTGGGAAAAGTGCAGATTTCAAAGGGTAGTTGCAGTCCCCCCCCCCCCACATTTCATTTCGGTAATTCAAACTAGCTAAGTTCACATTAAAATGCAAACCAAACCAAAAAAAATTCCCGATCCCTGATAGCCATTGATCAAGATGTCTGAATACAAATTTTGCTAGCAGAGACACAAGAATAAAAGAAACGGGGTCTGTAAAATGCACATGTACAGTCGGTCTTCCTTCGTTACACATGCTGCCTGCCATGTAAATGAACTGATAAGATTGTTGTATTAACATTTTACAAGACAATTTGATTACTCAAGGGACCCCAGGAGACCAGCGAGAAGCACAATTTCATATTGGATGCCCTGGGAAAATACTAGCACACCTGCACGGAAATTAATGTGTTGCGGTTTTCTTGCTCTCTCTTTATTCCCCCATTTATTTTTACAATTAATATCCTATGAAAATAGAGTCAATTCTTTCAAGGCACTTTGGGACAGTATTAACAAAAAGAACAAAAATGAATAACCTTAAACGAGAATCAAATATAATCAGAATCTCAACCAAGTGGGCTTGTTGCAAGTAAAGAGGTAATATTTATAACTCAGTGTAAAAAACAATGGGTGGGAGGGGAAGGCAATGCATTCTGGTGAGGTTTGTGTCACATTGATACAAACTTAAAAGGGAATTCTGCAAAATTAAGCTAGCACAAAATTAAGCTGTTGGTTCTGACTTTTTATGTAAAAGGACAGGTTAATCTTTGAACTTGCATTGTAACTAGATTGGCAATGGTTTCAGTTCTGGCTGAATGTTTCGAAATATTTGCGTGGTGCTGGCCAGTTCAGTGTATAGAACAGCAGATTTGAAGCTAGGAGAACTATGTTGGAATCCTTGTACAGGTCTTGAAGGACACTCAACATACAGGGAAGCCCTGTTTTTAAACAGCTAGCCCATTTCTTTCCAGACCCAATTTAATGCATTCACATTGATGTGTCCTAAATGGCAGCCAGGAGTGAGCCAGCAGTAAATCACATCAGGCAAGTTTTTGGTGTCTTTATTAGCAAAAACACATCTGCACAGACTTGGTGGAGTGCCAGGCCTAATGAGCACAGCAACTCATCTCTAATAGATCTTACCCCCATGAAGCAATTGCTGAAGGTCCCCACCACCACAGAGCTGCCTCTCCAGAGTCCCATCCTCTCCAGGGTTTTTCCCAAGCAATTGGAGACTGTGTATGTTGCAGCCAATCTCTCTTCTGCCCTTTTCATGCCTCTTCTGGTTCTGGGAGACAAGGCGGGAGAGGAGCTTGTCACAGCAGGAGAGGGAGACACCTGTGATTCTTCCCCACTCTAGCTTATCCCTGCCTCTTGGACTTCCTCCTTCCCTGCTACAGCTTCTCTCTGCCAGAGATTTTCTCAGCTCACTAAACCCTGTTATTCCTTCATCTTCTCACAAGTCCTCTTCACAGTTTCCCCCCTCATCTCCCAGTGACCACTCATCATTGTGTTGCCACTCTGGGCTCTGAGCCTTCTTCCCTTGGTGGTTTTCCATTTGATTCCTTTGTGACCAACCAGTCTATGACAATGACTTAGGTGCCAAGAAGCCAGTCTTCTTGTTGTTATCATTTTTCTTCTTAATAGCCTCTGGAAGATGGGATTTGTGAACATCAAAAGCAGTAGAAATATGAGATGATTGGACCCTTACTGAGCTCGAAATATGGGAACCCCCAACAAAAAAAATTAAAATTTGGCAAAATATTCGGATTCTCTAATATGTATTGGTATAATTTGGAATAATTAATGTGATTTGATTGGAAAAATTAATAAAAATTATTATAAAAAAGAAGGACATCAAGTGCAACTAAAGCACCTATGGCAGATGGCCATCTAACCTCTGCTTAAAAACTTGCCATGAAGGGAGTCCACCACCTCCAAAAGAAGCCCGTTCCACTGGTGAACAGCTCTTATAATCAGAAAGGTCTTCCATTTGTTTAGTCAGAATCTCCTGTCTTATAACTTGAAGCCATTTTTAGGTTCCTACCCTTCAGAGCAGGAGAAAAAAATCTTGCTCCTTCATCCATGTGGCATCCCTTTAGATATTTGAAGATGACTATCATATCTTCTCTTAGTTTCTTCTTTTCCAGGCTAAATATACGAAATCCTTCATCTTGAATCCCAGTTTAGTCTTCTGTGGCATTAGCCACCCCTCCCACTTTAGTGTCATCTGCAAATTTGATGAGCATCCCTTCAGTTACTTCATCCAAATGGTTCCATTGTCTTGGGCATTAAGATCAGCTGAGGAGGCCCTCCAGAGCACAAGAAATGATGATCCTGAAGAGAACATTCTCTGTAGCATCCTTTGAAATGCAGATTTCTCTCACTGATCTGCTGCGTGCAGGGTTGGCTGGAATAAATAGCTGGCAAGCGGACCTGAGTGAAGCCTGCTTCATCCAGGGCTGCTCCTCAATCCATGCCCCCTAGGCCATTGCAGATGGGCTTGTTTGAATTAGAGAAGTTGGCAGAACCCGTGAGCCCCCTCAGCAGCCGAGGGGGATGCAGAAACAGCCAGAAAATGGTGCAGTGCAGTGAAGCAACCTGAAGGAGGCGCTGTGGCGGGCCTTCAACTGCCTCTCACTGCAAAACATGGTAAGTGGCTATTGTCAGTGTATAATTTCTACATAATGCTGAAGATGTAAATTTTTGGGTTGGATATTCAGACTTGAGAGAGATATTTTTAGGACCTGCCCTATTCGTAATGATTTTAATATAATTTTTCTTATTTATATTGTTGTAACCTTCCCTCAAACCTTATGATGAACTCTTGGCAAAAAATTAAGTAAACAACAACCTACCGCACCAGTGTTGAAATGGCTCCACACTTTTTGTTTCCATTTCATAGTACAGTTCAAATTGCTAATTTTAGCCTTTAAAGTGCTATATGAAGCTTTTGACTTTCAGGGCTCTCTTGAAGATGTATTTATACTGACAGGCCTGTGTAGCTTTTTTTTCCTTCATTTTAATGCTTATTTGTATTGTTTTTAATTGTGTTTTATGTTTTAGTATTGTGGTTCACCCTGATATTTTATGATACAGCAGCACAGAATTACTTTAATAAAAATAAATACTACTGGAGAAAATTGCTTGCAAAATCATGCAAATTAGGAGAAATATGCATTAAAATACTGACAAATTTTCATGAGGCCTTTGTCTCTTTGCAAAACTAATGCGGAAATGTAGCAAACTGAATGTAGGATTGGAATAATGAGAACCTGAGAGAAACGGAGACTGACAGATTGGCCATCCCTAGTCAGGACCAAAGAATAACCAAAAACAGAGGAAGCAAACCAGGGTTCAGGGAAACCCTTTTGCTTCAAGCAAACCTCCTGCAGAACAGAAAGCCCTTTCATACTGCTTACACTTTTTCCTGCTCAGAAGCATCACATCATCAGCCTGGCTGAGCAAAACCAGTCTAGGGCCTGAAGATACATCACTGAAAAGCTGTGTCTTGCAGTTCAAATGTTCCCCATGCAGTACAGCTGCCCATAGATGCCAGGGGTTCCTGAGAGGTGACCTCTGAAAAAAAAAAAAAAAAAAAAGCTTCTCTCCCTGCCTTCTGCCCTACCAGTCCCGATGGACACCAGCCACCATGGTGTAAGTAGCTTGCCTCACAAAAGGAGGAGGGAGTTTTCAGTCTCTTTCTCTTTCTGGAACAGCATATCTATGTATCTGTGGAGCAAACTTGTCAAATCAGTTTGGCATGGCAAATCAAGAGATGGAAAGCATATGTGCACTCAGGGAGTCCAAGGGAGAACATTATTCAAAGGAATTGTTATTGATAACAAACATGCAAGGAAATCTTTGAACATCAAACATCACAGCCTTGCATTTGGTTGTGGTTTTTTTCTTCCCTCCTTTTTTAAAAAAAGTCTGAATATATTGAAGGAAAGGTTAGTGCTATGCTCTCTGTCGCAGTTAATATGTTTCTCATAACCATGACTCCATAGATAAATTTTACAAAGTGCAACAACAAGAAAACCCAGTCCTTTCGAATAAACAGTTTTCATTTTTTGCTGCATGATTAGATTTACAAAATATGCATCTCCTTTGTTGCATTCCAAAACAATAAAGGAGGTGTATATTTTGTAAGTGTGTGTGTGTGTGTGTGTGTGTGTGTGTTTCAATCACATACAAATGATTTCAAAGCATTCTTATCCACTTTGGCACAGCTTTAGTTTATTTTTGCATCACATCAAACAATATTATCTTCCCTTTTAGATACAAAACTCAGTGTGGGTGTTGAGGGAAATGGTATGCAAGGGGGAGGAAGGAGAAGGCGCTGAAAACATATCACCTGCTTTCCATTCTTGAAAGCAATAGATCTGGACGGCAAAGAAAGACAGCGCATGATGGAACCAGAAAGTCATAAGTGTTCTTATTTCACTCTATGGAAATTGGATGAAATCTATTTCTGGTGCATGGACATTGGTGGTTTAATGCTGATTTAATGCTCTTTCCACGTATGTCACAAAGTGATGTATTAAAGATTATTATTATATTAACATTATTTACCTACCCTTCACCTTAAGGTCCCAGATTGCAACATTAAGACACCATATTAAAAACAGCTTAAAGTGATTTAGATTCACAAAAATAAGATGAGTCCTATCTATATCTATATCATCTATATCATCTACATCTATATCTATATCATCTATTTCTATATCTATACCTCAAGTGTCAAAAACCAGGATAAGGAGATGCATCTTTAGCACACACCGGAAGATGTATAATGAAAGGACAAGGCACATATAATAAAAACAGGGTTTGTTTTTTTGTTTTTGATTTTTAAAAAACAGTTTTAAAGAGCAAGTTTGCAGAAGATGTTTTTTTAAAAAAACCAGTACTAACTGGAAACTCAAGATCTACCAAATCAGAGCCTACAATGCATATTGTAGTGAGTGGTGGTTTGTATTTTCTGTTGTTTATATTCAATAAAAGTTTATTCTTTTTTAAAAAGACGAATACTTGTGAAAAGGCTGTTCTGAATCCTAAAAGGTGTCCCGAGGTGATTATTTGTGGTGGAGAGCCTGGTATACTGGTGTTCCAAATTATACAGGGTTCCAAATTATGTGAGGAAAATCCATGGGTACTGATGTCTTCCCCATTGCAGGCAGACAATTTGAACATGTGGAGGACAATGAGGGTGGAGATGGAAGTCAGGAGAGAGAAGGACATGATACTCTTGAAATTGCACTTCTTTTTTCATTGTTTCCACAAAAATAAACCATCACCAAATCGCAGAGGTTCCTGCATTGCAGGCGCTAGATGAAACTTGAGGTCCCTTCCAACTCTTCAATTCTATGGTTCCATCTATCTCCATAACACAATAATAACCACTGATAGAAATTAACAATCCCTCACTTTTTAAAGCCAAGTAAGTCCATTGTGGGGACACGGGTGGCGCTGTGGGTTAAAGCCTCAACGCCTAGGGCTTGCCGATCGAAAGGTCGGCAGTTCGAATCCCCGCGGCGGGGTGCGCTCCTGTTGCTCGGTCCCAGCGCCTGCCAACCTAGCAGTTCGAAAGCACTCCTGGGTGCAAGTAGATAAATAGGGACCGCTTACTAGCGGGAAGGTAAACGGCGTTTCCGTGTGCGGCTCTGGCTTGCCAGAGCAGCGATGTCACGCTGGCCACGTGACCCGGAAGTGTCTTCGGACAGCGCTGGCCCTCGGCCTCTTGAGTGAGATGGGCGCACAACCCTAGAGTCTGTCAAGACTGGCCCGTACGGGCAGGGGTACCTTTACCTTTACCTTTAAGTCCATTGCTAATCACCATATAGAGAGAATTGGAACAGAAAACAGCCATTGCCTGTAAGAAGGATGAAGTTGTTTTGGGGAAAGCTGTGTCTTGTCCAGCCAGGTTCTTCTGGAAAGCTTACAAGCAAGATATGAAGGTAACAGCTCCCCGCTTCTTGGGGAAGGGACATCGTTTGGTGGCAGAATGCATGCTGTTAATGCCAAAGGTCCCAAATTCAATCCCTTCATCTCCAGCTAAGGCTCAGAAAATGTTGTATCTGAAACCTTGGGAAGTTACTGTCAGTCAGTTCAGACAATGCTGGCCTAGATAAACCAATGACTTCCTTAATTCCTGTGTTCATAGGCTGCTTCATATGGTTAAACCTGCCCACACTGGTGAAGACCTTTTAGACATTCTAACCTTTCCACCTGCCTTTTCCTTGAGGTTTAGCCCCAGATTAAAAGGTCTGTGTGACTAAAAGACTCCAGAGGCTGGCACTTTGGCTTACATAGTTGTTGGGTTGTAAACTTTTAAAAGCCCATTATATTTATGTCAGTGTCGCTCAACATTCAATGTCATCCAATACAGCAGTATGGCTACAGTAATTAGGGAGAAAGAAATAATACGTGGCAAGCAATAATGGAGAAACAGCAGTTTAAAAAAAACCCCAGAAGTTTATTTCCACTGTTGAAAAGGAATTACTTGCTCTAAGTCCCAAGAAGAAAAGGTTAAAGCTATCTTTCCTCTACTCCACTGCTAAATGAACAGCTGAAATTGGTGCAAAGCAAGGGTATTTGTTCACCATGGAAAAGATGTTGTTGTGTTGTTTCTCAGTGACAAAATATGATCATGATTTCTTAATTGCATTTATATTCCACCTTTCCTTCAAGGAGTGAAAGGCAATATATGCCACCCATGCTTTATATTCAAAACAATGCTTAGGTTAGCTTAAGAAATGGTGTCTGGTCCAAGTTCATTGTGGAGTGAGATTGTGAACTCTGGACTTCCCAATCATATTGCAGTACTTTTACTTCAGGGGCAGTCAGCGTGGCAGGGTCCAGATCACATTAGACTATCTTGTCCATGATGGCAATATCATCACATACTCAGAAATACTTAAAGAGAAGAGAGCCCAGGATGGATGGGAGTTTTTTTAAAAGGTGAACTACTGAAGGCACAAAGGAAGACAACTCCCAACAAGAAAGAAAGAAAGAAAGAAAGAAAGAAAGAAAGAAAGAAAGAAAGAAAGAAAGAAAAGTGAGAGGCATCTAAAGAAACTGGTGTGGCTGCCTCTTGTCTTCACCCAAAAGAAAAGCAGTGCACAACTGATGATAATGGTGGGGTGGGGGGAGAGATGCAAGGAGGGAATTATATTCCAAACTAAGAAAAGAGGTGGTAAGGGAACACCTAGCTACTTTAAATGCATTCAAATCTCCAGGTTCTAATGAGCTGCACTCAAGAGTACTAAAGGAGCTTGCGGATGTAGTCTCAGTACCCCTGTCTATAATCTTTGAGAATTTTTGGAGAACAGGTAGAGTTGCTAACTGTCCTGTACAATACAAGATTGTCCCATTGTAAAATGCTATACTCAATACAGGATGCAGTTTGTCCTGTATTTCTGCTCTGCTGCTTTTGCTGCTTCTCTGCACCCTCCTCTCTGCCAGGTTAGGGATCCTCTCCAAATACCCACCCCCCATTCCTACAGGGAAGGCTGGCTTGGCTGGAGAAACTTGCCTCTTGCTTCTTTCCTTTCTTTTCCTCCTCTTTCCTTACTCCCTCTCCTCATCCTGCCCCCAAAGAGGAGCAAACCAGGGCAAGGCTTTCATGATGTTGCTTCCAGCTGCATGCAGCTTTGGCAGGGGTAAGACAGCCACCCACAGAGCTGCTGCCTGAGATTGCCAGGCCCCATCCCACATTGGTTTCTCAATTAATTGCTTCTATGTTTCCATTTATTTGTTTGGCATCTTTTGGAAAATAATAGTCTATGCCATCATTGTCTTATTATCAGGTTCTTAGATATAGGCAGGTAGGAGATAGCTAAATAGATCTGATTGCATGTTTGCATGCAACTAATTATTTTCGAAGACTCTGCATACTTTGCAGGTGTCCTCGAGAAATGAAAATAAATATCTGAACTATTATTATTTTTCTTTTAAAAAAACCCAAAAACTTTCTTCTGAGTTCTCCTTTGAATAACTGGGGTGGGGGGGGGGAGAGACTTCCATTCTACTTCAACCCCTCCATCCAAAATACACCTTGTGCTTGCACAATGCCTTTCGATCAAACTCATTTGTAATGAGCCCACCTGCTCATTCTGTTTCATTAAATCACAGAATAATCTATTCACAGGAGTTGTATTATTCCCAAAATAGAAAGAGTTATTAAAAGTGGGGAGAGAACATAATTGCAGGTTCTTAATTGGTATTGCTATTGGTTATTGTTATTGGGATGTAGTGGGAAGTAGAATACAATGACTTAGTTTGACATTTTTTTTTGAAAGTCGATCGTTTTGAACAATATTATTTCTTTTATGAAAAATAATAGCCAAAATAATTCTGACTCTCTCGAGCTCTCTGGGGGAACAATCATATTGCGATGGAGCCCTGTTGCACTTACTGACAGGAGAGAAAACCCTTGTAAAAGATTTTCAAGGCATCCAAGGACAAAGTACACATTATGATAAACGTGTTTTTGGAAAGCTTCCTTAAACTGGATTATTGTAATGTACTTTGTGTAGGGCAGCCCTTGAAGACAAACCAGAAATCTTGACTGATCCAAAACACAGCAGCTAGGTTATTGTCTAGACTAGAATTCTATTTAGAGCTCACAAAATTCCTGTTTTCAATCAGCTGAATTTGCTGCTAATTTGTTCCAGACTCCAATTTAAGGTATTAGTGTTTAAAGCCCTCAGTGACTTCAGTTCTAAATATCTGAATGATATCTCCTTCCTTGCAGACCCTCTTGAGTGTGAAGATCAATGGAGATAGCCCTCTTGATAACTCCACTGTCCTAAGAAGTTTGGGTGGTGTTAGCCCAGGAGAGGACATTCTCTGTGGCAGCTAAGAAATTCCCTCCCCACAGAGGTGTCTCCAGCATCTTTCTAAGTTATCCTCACAACAACTGTGTAAGGTGAGAAATTGTCAGTGGCCCAAGGTCACCTACTGAGTTTCATGACTGAGTGAGGATGTAATCCCCTATCTCATAGGTTCTACTCAAGCACCAAACAGGCTTTCAATTTGTTTTTAAATCATTTTGTTGAATGGTTAACACAAAACAAAACTTTAGACATAGCTCAAGCTACATTTGCCACAATTAAAAATAACTTCTAAAGAAAGTTCTACATTTTATCCTAGAATTTCAAAGAAAGGTTCCCCAAAGTGCTTCGTTTTTCTACTGAAAATCAATAAATCCATATCCTACTCACGTTGGCTAAACTTGTCAAACCTTTTCTCCCCCTTCCCTTGGAAAAAACTGTATTTACAGAGAGAAAAATGGGAAGATTTGCCTTTTGACAAATGCATCTTTAATACCTTTTTTGACTTGCAAAATGAAACCAAACACCTTGGCTCCCATGTATCTTGTGAAGTTCTCTGACACTTTGAAGTCCTTTGATCATTTCCTTTCGTTTGTCACACTCAGGTCTAAAGAGCAGACAGGCAGACTATGTTGTAGGGTTTGATGATAGAAATGCAGATTTGACCCAAGGGGTTCTGTCTCTCTCTCTCTCTCTCTCACACACACACACACACACACACACACATTGGACTTGGATCAGGTCCTGTATGCCATAGGAACATGGGAAGTTACTTTATACTGACTCAAACCACTGGTTCATGTGACTCACTTTGGTTTACTCTTAATTGCCAGACCTATCTGGACTTGTTTGGGGTTGAACCTGGGATCTTCTGCATGTGAGACACATGCTGTACCATTGAGCTACTGACTTTCCTTATCTGATTCACTAAGCCAGAGGTAGAATATTCTCGACAGGTGGCTATGTAGCCTGCACTTACAATGAGGGAAAGCACCCCACCCCAGGTATTTTGATTAGTTTCTCTATTGCACTGTTCTGACCATGTTCAGTGAAAACAGGACCAGCCCTACCATCAGGTGGAATGTAGCAATCACCTCAATCAATTGCCGTGGAGAGTGCTATCCTGTTGCCAGCATCAAAGTTGCATTCAACTACCACTCCAGTAAAGGTAAAGGCAAAGGGACCCCTGACCGTTAGGTCCAGTCGTAGGCGACTCTGGGGTTGCGGCGCTCATCTTGCTTTACTGGCCGAGGGAGCCGGCGTACAGCTTCCGGGTCATGTGGCCAGCATGACTAAGCCACTTCTGGTGAACCAGAGCTGCACACGGAAACGCCGTTTACCTTCCCACCAGAGCAGTACCTATTTATCTACTTGCACTTTGACGTGCTTTCGATTGGCGACCTTCTGATCAGCAAATCCTAGGCTCTGTGGTTTAACCCACAGCACCACCCACGTCCCTTCAACCACTCCAGTTGAAGCTTCTGCAAACGGAGTGGGGAAAAGCATCAACTTGCTCTTTGTCTTGGGGGGCCAAATAAAAACAGAAGAAGAGCCTGCTGGGGCCTATGGCTCATTGGGTCCAACATTCCGTTCTCGTAGTTAACAACTAGATGCTTGCCCACAAGTAAGAGCTGAGGTGGGCTTCAATAATACAGCTAACATATTGGCTAAGTTAAGCAGGGTCCGGTATGTTTTCAAATTGGATGAGAGACAATGTGTTGAGATGCCTGCATTGGAGGAGTTGAACAAGATTACCCTTGGGGTCCCTTCCATCTCTAGAGTTCTATAATTCTATGATTCTTTGAACCTGAATGCAAGCGCACTATGCCCTCTTGCATTTTCCAGCAATTGGTGTTCAGAAGCATACAGCCTCTCACTGAGGCACCGTGGAGGAAGAGCATAGTTATGTGACTAGTACCCATTGATAGCATTATCCTTCATTACTGTCATGGGCTGAGCCTGAACTGAAACATACCTTCCTGGAAATATTTTACATCTGCATCTGCCATCTGGAGGAGCAGAAAGCCTTTACCTCACTGATAGCAAACATGATGGCCTCCAGATGTTGTTGAAGTTCAACTCACATCGGCTGCAGCAAGCAAGCTGGTGGGCACCATGTTGGACACCCCTGTAGCATCCTTGTCTTTGTGTCAGCTGGGAAGGTATTTGAATCGAGCTGTCATGTCTTCCCCCCAGTTTACTCTCTATACACACAGGACTCTTGGAAATCTCCACAGATGTTTTGCCAAGTAGGAACACCTTTCAGATTCACCTCACATTTCACTGCAGGTGCAATTTGCTGGCAACTCAAGTTATGTTTTTAAGTAGGTTCAGCCAGATAGAATGAGCAGGAGGACTATATAGATGTGTGTGCATGTATGTATCAGTGTTTGTTTTCATCTGTAATGTTGCCATAATATATGAGGAAGTTTTTATCTAGTAAACCTTCAATTGTGTGTGTGTGTGTGTGTGTTTGTACTTTCTTGGTCTCCTGGGACTAAAAGCAACACAATTTCATCCTACTCAGGAGAGAATTGAGATGCATCTGATTGCATTATGCTGGTATTGCAGTTGCAATATTAATGAGTGAATGTTTCCCTGGAGACATCAGTTTAGATCTGAGGGAAAGGGACAGGAATAAGAGAAAAATTGGTGCCACCCCAACTCTTAAAAAAAGTCAGCAAATGCCCTGTTTTACAAATAAAACTGTTTGAGAGTCTGGCTGCCGCAGGAGATACTGTGTTATTTCAGAACACTGAATATCACTTCAAAACCTTGATTTCGAATTGTCAGCCTCCCCATTTTTGTATTCAGTTTTTCAGAGATGGATCATGGGAGTCTTTTACTCCTGGTGGATAGCATGTCTTTTTTTTTTAAAAAAAAAAAATTGTTTAATCATTTTTTCAATACAAACATCAACTGCAAAAGACACATACAACAAAAACCATAATAACAATAATAACACAATTTGACGATTCAGATTTGAATACAGTGATATACCTATGACGACACCTTTTTAAACAATATTTTCCCAACTTTGTCTTTTGGGTAATTTCTCCCCAGATATGAATCCTGATAGGATGCCACCAGAGGTGAGTGTCTGTTAGCATCTGACTAGTGTATCTGTATGTATGAGTGGGTGGAGTTTTAAGCCTTACTGACGACAACAACAACAACAAAAGCCATTAGCCTTCTCTTGCAGTGTGTGTGTGGTGGGGGGGATAAATAAAAGGCAGTTTTAAATATACTTCTCCAAAGCCCAGAGGACACAGGACACAGTGGAACCTTGTTAAAATATCCTTACAACACAATGGGTAGCTTAATACCATGCAGTCTTGACAGATGGATAATATTTTAGTGAGAAATTCCAGAGAAAACCAATGAATCCTGTTGCCAAAATATATTACAAATGTCTCGGGGGGGGGGGGGGTGGAAAGCAAGATTTAAAAGAGTTGTCAATAAATCACAAGCAGAGGTTTATTTTAAAAAAAAATTAATAGTCGGTCTATCTTACTGAGAAGAGTCGTGGGCTTCATAACATATTAAGATTGCCCTGTAGAGGAAATGTGGTCATTAGCATGGTTTTAAGGGAGACAATTGGTTGGGGGCTGATGCCCCATGTTTTTCTGGCAATCTGAGACTACCAAAAAAACAAAACCCAAACCAAACTTCTTCCTTAGATGAAGTACAGTGTGAACCAATGGTGAAATAACCCATATCTCTAAGATGCGATGTCAAAAGAGTCCATTTGAATTGTACTTAGATGATGGTTTCATCTTTCTAGCAGATGTAAATTTCAGTTACAAAGCTCTAGCCAGTCAAACTAGGGATGGAAGGATCTGGCAATTTCAGTGCCCCCTTTTTTCTAATTTTCCCAGTCTTAAATGCAGTTCTCCACATTTTGCATCAATATGCTTCTTTCTTTTTAGAAAAAGTCTGTGTGTAAAATCACCAGCATTTTACTGTGAGTTTCTCCTAACAGGCACATGTTTATATACAGTTTTAACTAATGTTTATATATTCTGGTAAGAGTTATTCCCTAATATGCATTGTGTGTAATTCCCACCAATACATACTTTTTAAGGCACACTTTCTCCTAACATATGCATTTTTTTTTGTAAACATTGGCTGTGGATTACATAGGAATTTTTTTAAAAAGTGCAAATTTTGAAGTGGAGCTCAATTTTTTCTATGCAATCCGCCAACCAATGTTTACCTTTTTAAAAGAATATGTTAGAGGAAAGTGTGCAAATCTGATAGCTTTGGATTTAAATGAGACCTGAACCTAATTTCTCTCCCATCCTTAGTTCAGGCCAATTTCCTCCGCACCCCTGCCCTGAGCAAACCATATATTTGATTTGTTTTTTTCGGGTCTGAAAAAAGATGCAGCAGGGGAACATCAAAGCTAAAATGCTGAGGAAACTATCAATGTTCTGTCAGTTGAAACAATTTAAAGAGAAGACTTAATGGGAGACAAAATAAAAGGAGACAGCCATTTACAGTTAAGAATGAGGAAAAATGTTTTCGATATAGAGAATACAGACTTGAGTAAACATAGGATCATAAAATTATAAAGTTAAGTGTTCCAATTTTTGTGTAATCTGTAGGAAGATGTTGACTGCTGTTTTTATTATTGACATAAACAATAAAAGAACACCATGTTGAAACAGAGTCCCATGCAGAACTCTCATTTTTTGTGTCAGTTTTTCCATGAAGGCCATAAACCACACCTTATGGTGCCAGTATGTTACAATAAAGGTAAAGGTAAAGGGACCCCTGACCATTAGGTCCAGTCGTGGACATCTCTGGGGTAGCGGCTCCCATATCGCTCTATTGGCTGAGGGAGCCAGTGTACAGCTTCCGGGTCTTTTGGCCAGCATGATTAAGCCGCTTCTGGTGAACCAGAGCAGCGCATGGAAACACCGTTTACCTTCCCATTGGAGTGGTATCTATTTATCTACTTGTACTTTGACATGCTTTCGAACTGCTAGGTTGGCAGGAGCAGGGACCGAGCAACAGGAGCTCCCCCCGTTGTGAGGATTTGAACCTCCGACCTTCTGATCAGCAAGCCCTAGGCTCTGTGGTTTAACCCACAGCACCACCTGTGTCCCTCCGAGTATGTTACAGTTGTTGTTGTTGTTTAGTCGTTTAGTCGTGTCCGACTCTTCGTGACCCCATGGACCAGAGCACACCAGGCACTCCTGTCTTCCACTGCCTCCCGCAGTTTGGTCAGATTCATGTTTGTAGCTTCAAGAACACCGTCCAACCTCCTCGTCCTCTGTTGTCCCCTTCTCCTTGTGCCCTCCATCTTTCCCAACATCAGGGTCTTTTCCAGGTACAATAGCACCACACAAATCTTTACAGAGTTTTCAGAAACACATAAAAATGAACATAGCTAAAGGGAACTGAACTCTTCTGGCCTCATTGCAGCTGCAGTCACATTTAGCTCAGTGGTAGAGCATCTACTTTGCATGCAGGAAGTCTGTAGTTCAGTCCCTGGTGTCTTCAGGTAGGTCTGCATCTTTGGAGAAGGGCCATAGCTCTGTGCCTGAAACACTGGAGATTTGCTACCAGCCAGTGTAGACAGCAGACTGATGGACCTGTGCTCTGATCCTGTATATGGTTGCTTCCTGTGCTAATATTAAAAGTGGATCCACATTCACCCTGTCATATGTTTATAGGTTCCCAATTCAGATGTTTCAGGAAAAAGGCTGAGGTGAGAGGAGGTCAAAGCAGATCAGAGATTGATGAGCTGAGGAAATCTCACCCCAAACAGAACAAGGTAGGGTATTATAGGTCAGGGGGGATTCTTGCATCCTTTCAAATCCTGCTGGATGCACAACTGCAGCAAATCTCTGTAACAGTTCATGATGGATGCCGATGTGCAGAAATAATATCATGTCCTCACATGTACACAGAAACCCATTTTGCTGGTGCACAATGAGTAAGGTGCTGAGCAGCCGCTGAAACTATGCCTAAATCTCCCAACTTACCTCAAGATGCCCCAGTTAACAGAAGACTTCCCTCTCAGCACTTTACAGGATCAGGTCCTAACACTGCAGCTTGCCACCTGTCTGACTTGATAGAGGTTCAAGATGGCATCTTCTTGCCTCATCAACTCTCCATCTGCTCTGTGCTCTTCTCTGAAAACATCTCTTTTTCTGCATTCATTTATCTTTCCTTCAAAATATTAATTATGTCTTCTTCTTCCTGTTCCCCAAGTGGCTCGAGACTCAAAGGAACTCTCATAAAAATAAGTTTCCTTTGGGGTAGATGGCACAAGAAGCTTCGGATGTCTTTAAAAAAAAACCCACCCAATTATAGGTAAAAGTACAGGCCACACATTTATTATGGCACACAAACATGTTGCAGGTTTTCTGCATGTACAAAGGCAAAAAGTATTAAGGACAGCAGTGAAGGTTAATCACACAGTTACACTAAAACACTGTTTATATTAGGAATGGACAGATGAGCCTTGTGTTTGCCCCTTGTGACCAAATGTGTGTGTGTGTGCGGGGGAAATCAGCTGAATTAATAACAGACTTTCACACAATGCCTTGCTGTCAGGACCAACCAAACTATTTAGGCACCACCTTATACCAGCTGCCAGTCCTCCTGAGATAAAGAGATAGGATGGGATGGAGAACTATATCCTTCCTGCCAATCCAGTCAACAGCCAAAGAACTAAAAAAGCAAATTCCTACTCGGACCACGAGTGACTGACTGCTCTTAGACAGTAGGGTAGTGAGTGATGAGGCAACTCATGCATGGCCATTGAGGAGCATAGCATAGGGTTGCCATATATCCGAAATTTCCTAGACATAGCCCAGATTCGACTGTTGGGAACAGTGTCTGGGTAGCAATTGCTGAAATGTCCGGATGCATGGCACCCATGTCAAAAGTGTAATTTTTTTTTTTTTGCAAAAAAGTGTAATTTCCCCCTCTTAAAAATAGCTCAGCAACTTTGGAGGTGGGGGAAAGTCAACAACTTTGCCCCCCCCCCAAGAAAGCTTCATTAAATAGCTCAACAACTTTTGTGGTCGCATTTTCACTTTTTGAAATATGGCTATCCTAGCATAGCAGCATTGGGGGAAAGCAGGGTGGGAACAGTTGCTGTGGTTCAGGGTAGGGAGAGGCATGGTGTGGAATGTGGGGCAGGCCAGGTAAGTGGTACACAGACAGGTAACTTGGGGGATCTTAGTTGTCCTATCAGCTGGCCCTTGGGTCTGTGGTTGCTGTTGCTGAATGCTAGATCAGCTCAGAGTAAGACGCCCCTCATTCATGATCTGATTGTATCAGATGCAGAGTGCTACAGATCTGGTCTGTATCACAGAGACTTGGGTGAGTGATCTGGTCCCTTCCAGCTGTGCCCACTGTGGTACTCAGTGCAGCATTAGGGCAGACTTGAGGGTTGGAGAGGGGGAGTTGCTGTAGTCTATAGAGATTCCATCTTTGTCTCCAGCCTCTCTGTCCAGTCAGGAGTATCTAGAGTGTGTGTTCCTGGCACTGGGAAATGGGGACAGATTGGGGATTCCGCTGGTTTACCACCCACCTTGCTGCCCAGCCATCTCCCATCCTGAACTGACCGCAGTAGCACCGGCTTGCCCCCACTGGGGACATGCTCCCTGGCATGCACGCTCTATGTCATCAACTGGGCAGGAAGAAAGTGATCTTAAAAGCGTGTTCTCCCTCATGGAGAGCACATGTTGTGGTGGGGACTACCAGGCCACCCCTCTGTTGCCAGGCAGGATTACTATGGAATCCTGGGACAACGAATGGATGGCTGGGTTGCTGGGGCAAATTCTATGTTGCAATTTGGTGGGAGGGATCAGAGGTTTTAAATCTCATGCTCACAGCTTGGGCGGTCTCTTTCGCTGCATGCAACGGATCACCCACCCACCCACCCTAAATTTAGGTTGCTCTGACCTTGCTATGCCTGTCATGGGGTCGTCTGCCATTGGGGCAGGGGTCTGGTAGGAATTTTGTCCATCTGGCTGATTGGCTGGGGCCATTTGGTTTTTGCCTACTGCGTAGCAAATTGTCACAACTTGTAAGGTTGCGGTTAGGCATTGGTTATCAATTGGTTGGTGGAGGGGTTAGGATTGGCTGGGCCTGCCCCTCCAAGGTTGCTGCAGAAAGGGAAATTCCATTAAAGAAATCCAGGGGGCTTGCCATCTTTTCGTCCGAATCCCTGGAATGGGCCTAGGGCCGGCAAGTCCTGGGGAGCATGTGGGGAGAGGTGGGGGTCTGTGCCTCAGCTCCATTTCTCCCCAAGATTGTTTTCCTTTACTGACTTTTGGTGGTGTCCGGAAATCAGTTCTGTCCCCGGGTGGGGGGACAGATATTCTTAACGAATGCCTAAATAGCCACTCACATTTTATGTATTTCAATAAAGTTGTGGCCAAAAACCTTAAACAAAAAATACGTGTGTGTTGTGAGTTATTGAGGGGTGGCTTGGGGACCTTGACACGCAAGTGGGGGATATTGACATAAGTTCTTTGTCACATCACTTCCTGATAAGATTTATACTTATAACATCTTTTGTCCTCTGCAGAGGCGGGGGACCTATGAGGATGGTCCACCCTCAGAGGCTGATGGATCCAATGGATTTCCAGACAGTTCTCAGAGATTTTCTGGCTGCACCGGCAAAGCAAGAGTTCCAGAGGCTACCGTCCTCTCCTACTTCCCTCTGCTGCCTGACTGGCTGTACTTTTGGCAGCCTTGGGTAGCTCCTAATGGGTTGACCCACGCCCAAGGACACTCAAATTGTCCAATTTGGTTTGGGTTTTATCTGAATCTGAAAAATATCCCTGATTTGGGGGGGGGGTCAGGGAAGAGAATGGAGCCCACCACACATACAAAGGAGATTCTATGAGGTGCTCTCCTTTTTCTGGGGTGTGGGGAATGAAAAAGGGATTTTTTTTTTCTTTCAGGAAAAAAAAATGTTATCTGAGGAACTTTAGCTCAGCTCAGATATTGTGTCATGATTCAGCCGCACTTTCTGACCCCACGAAGGGCAGTGGGTGAACTGACAGGAACCACAATGCGACTCCACAGACTGAGTCAAAGCTGCTCAGATATCCCCAATGCTCTGTGTCATAAACAGAAGAATGAGTCACCAGCTTACAACAAAAGCAGAATATGCTTGGGCAGTTATCACGGCCCATAAACTTTCAATGTGTCGTTCTGTTCATTATGTCCCTGTGAATAATTATGGAAGCATTTAACGAGCACTCGGTAAATAGCATTACTGGACCAGCTAGATTGCAAATAACAACAGCTGTTTTCTTGGTAGGGTACAGGAGAAAATAAAGCTTGTTTGGTTTAGGGGGTCTATGCAAAGATAGTGATGAATATCCCCTCTGCCAAGATAATTCGCTATCGCTGGATATTTTGTCTCCAAGGCTTTGAGTGAGTCATACCACCCCCTGTAGAGCCTGCTGGTCATTGAGGGGGCACTTAAAGGCAAAAATCTTGAATCTCTTTAGTCACCAGACTGTTGGCGTCATTCCCATAGGTCCCATTTTTCTCCTCAATCTCACTACAAGCAGGATGGCACCAACGCGTTTAAAGCAGCAGTAGAGAACACCCCAAAGTCTATTAAATCTTACAATAACAAGTCCCCAGATGAATGCAATTAAAGCACTAAGATTTACCGACAGTACATGTGGAGACCTTCAAAGGCAGTCTACTGCTACTCCAGGCAGCAAGGGGAAAGAAACAGAGAACTGAGAAGTTAAGAAGTAAATGTGTGTCCTAAACCAATGACTGAAACATCGAAGAAATTATTGTGCCTAACCCAAAGTTCACCTGAGCCAGAAATCCCTATAGGTGAAGCAAATATGATAGCTATGAAGGCTCAGCCAGACTTTCTTTGGTGTTGCATTTCTAGACACAGTTCTGAGTGTTAAAGCTCTTTGTCCAAATGTGGGTGTTTTTCATTTTTATTTTTTTGGTCCCAGAATTTCCCCTGAAAAAACCTGTTTTACCACAAACAGCCACCAGATTTTCCACAGATTGTGTGGTGCAAAAGGGAGTTTGAATGAGCCCTCATTCAAAGACAGGAAGCCAGAAGGACTGCATTCTCTCCTAGAAACCTTCCAGGGTTTCTTTCCTTTCTACAGTAATCATTATACTAGCTACACAGAGGCCAAAGGTTCATCTACATATCTTCATTTAGGGAACCCACTTTAGGACACATTCCAGCCAGGCAAAAACACTAAGCACAGATAACAAGGGCTGGTGAGTAATGTGGCCTAAGAAGATGACATGGCCAAAGTGCATTCCAAAGGTTGCATTTGGCCCTCAGGACTGAGGTTCCCCAGCCCTGATTAGATATAGATGTAAGCCATATTCACAAGCCTAAAAGGTCAAATATTGATAGCAATAAATAGAATTGTAGAATTGTAGAGTTGGAAGAGATCACGAGGGTCATCTACTCCAACCCCCTGCAATGCAGGAAACCTTTGCCCAAAATGGGGGTCAAACCCATGACCCTCAGGTTAAGAGTCTCATGCTCTTCCAATGGAGCTATGCCAACTTCCCATCAGTCCCAGCCAGCATGGGAATAGTCAGAAATGATGGGAGCTGGACTTTAGTCAGAATAGTCAGAAATGATGGGAGCTCCTGGACTTTAATAATTGCCTCTCTATCTCTCTGCAGCTCCCCCTGACATAAACAATGTGGGAGTCTCCCCATCTCCACCTTCAACAAACCAATCCTCTGCCTATATAATGTCTACATTTCTTTAGGAACTCAGACAATGATCTTCTCAGCCCCTGTTTCTTTAGAAATGGAGATGGAAGAATGTGATTTTATAAATGCAAATATTTTACCAGCTACTGATATTTTTCTCAATGTAGATGTATTGATCAATAATCTATGTCTGTCGCTTCCTCCTGAGAATGTGCATCAACCTTCCATGAGATCATACTCTTTCTTAGCCATTAGCTTGAGACATAGAGATTACTTGCATGTGGTAGGAAACAATCTATCACACACATATTAAACATCTTGGATTCAAGCCTCAGACTGATTCACTGGCTAGCCTTGGGTAATTCAGGGTTTCTTAGCCTCCATTTCCCTGTTTGTAAAATAGAAAATGACCTATCTTACAAGATTTGTGGGAGGATGAAAAGGGGTGGGTTTTTTAAAGAAAGTTGCACATTGAAGATACTATATATAGCATTAATTATAATTACCTAATACATAATTCATATATCCTCCTTACCATTCAGTCCAAAATACTCTTTTGATTAGGATTTGAGAGATAATTTGGCTTTTTGTTTTAAAATGTTCAAATGGCTGGACTTGTCAAAGCTTTGGGATGCTTCCCCACTACTGACAAGCATGCATTCTTTGATGTTCATTTGACACTCCCCATATCCTCCCCCAACTTGCCTTGTTTATGAAGCCTTCATCTTTTGCTTTTTTACTTTGTAATTTGAATCATCTGAACATCAATCAGCCAGCTAGCCTCTCACCTCTGCATTTTCAATTTGCCCTTCTTCACAACCCAGGTGAAACAGATTGTCTAGTCCCTAACATTATCTAGGTATGGTTCATATCACAGTATTTTTGAAACTAGATAAACAATCTGGAATCCACTGGCCAGGCAAAGTCCTAGATCATTCCCAAAATGCATTTTATTTAAAATGTTTTAACTCTGATTTTTAGCTGAAATGGCTCCCAAAGTGGCTTACAAAAATCTGTAGCCAGAGACTTACCTGTCCTGAGGCTTACAGTGCAAGAGACATGCCATGCAAAGAAAAATGGATGTGTAAGGAAGCAGGGGTGGGGGCTGCTGCTAGGTGACAGTTTTGTGGGAAACCAAAGACAAATGGTCTTTTACTAGAGGCGATAGAAGTGCTTCTTATCTTTCCTCTGTTCAGCAGCCTCGTGGAATGAAATCTGCTCTGCCATTAAGTTAGAAAGAGCGCATGCCTTTCATGTTGAACTCTGATTCACAGAGATGTTAACTGAACAGGATGTTGATTATCCAGTTTTTGAATTAGGAAACTTATGGAACCTACTCAGGTTTTTGTGACATAAGTCTGAACCTCTCAATTAAGGCACAAGTTAAGGCATGGGAAGAATATATGGTTGGTTGTTACTGTGCCTAGTAACAGGCAGGCACAATTAAGCTTCAAGATTGGCCAGACTTGTTATATAAATACCTGCAGCCTGGCTTTTTATGCCTACTTGGTCAGTGGATCCGAATTGTCTGCTGGATATAACCTACAAAGTCACAGTATAAAAACAAAAAACAACTTGTATAATTTATTTGTTTGTTTGTTTATACCCCAAAGGGAGGAATAGAAAATAATAATAATAATAATAATAATAATAATAATAATAATAATAATAATAGTTGTTGTTGTTGTTGTTGTTGTTGTTGTTGTTGTTGTTGTTGTTCTGAGTCAGATCATTGGCCCATTTTGCTCTGTACTGCTTACAACAGGAGTAGTCAACATGCTACCCTTCAGATCTTGCTGGATTCTGATTCCCTTAAGCCTCAACAACCATCATGGGCAGTGATGAGACATGATGGGAACAGGAGTTCCACAATGACTGAAGGCCATTATGTTGGCTATTCCTGCTCTACACTGTCTAGCAGGGTTTCATAAAAGGGTCTTTTCCAGCCTTATGTAGCATTTATAGGACTTTTCGTCTACAAATCATGAGATATGGCCCTTGAAGTGGATTCCTAAAGAATCCTCAATCTAGGTGCCGCTAGTTTGGATTCCTATGTGTGCACACATGTAGAGGAGGACATTGCTTATGATAGCTACAGGAAAATATTCAAGATGCCAGAAAATTGCATTTTATTAATGATTTGAGTCCTGTTTGCCTAACAACCCCCCGTTCAGAATTTCAAACCTTGTTTAGCTGAGTCTTAAAAAGGAAGCAGATTAATTTGGCATTTCTATGTGACCGTATTTCCTTCTGTTTCCCTTAGGAAAACAGGGTAAAACATAATGAATTGCTTTGTTCATATTAAGCAAGACTCATTTAACACATATGTGTTGTGATCCCTCCATAGATCTCAACCAGCTTCTCAGCGCGTATATTTTTTAAAGCATCTGTTTAAGTTTAAAAAAGAGTTTGTCCAGAAAAAAAAAAGCCTTTGACAATGGAAATCATGTTTTTCATTGTAGCCTCAGAAGTTGTTTTCAGAAAAATAACTTTTCACTGTTCTTGAGCCAAAAGGAGGTCCTTTAATACGAAGCACACACAGCAGTTTGATGTCGTACGTTTTCGACAACTTAGTTACATCCCATAAATGTCTAGACAAACGTAATTAAATGCAATGAAATACTTTTACGCCCACTAAACAGGATTAATCTTGCCTTTTTCAATTGGACTTGGATCAAGTTCTCTACAGGGCTAAAATACATTGGCTGGTTTGTTGTTGAGCTATTGTTTCTTTTGCTGCCTTTTTTTTCTTTTTTGAAACCTGCAATGTATATATATGAGCCTGCATTCTGAATAGTTGCTTTGAAAGATAAAATGTGCCTATTCTTTTTTTCTTCAAAAACCATTGTAGCCGCAAAGGGGAAAAAACCCCAAAGAAACCCACATTCCATACTATACAGTTAAGAACATTCAAAGAAAATGACTTCTCTGAATTCTGGGAACTGTAGTTTTTTTAAAAAAGGATGCCGGGAATTGTAGTTTTGTAAGGGGTAAATGACATTTACCAGCATTTCTTTCTGGAAAGCAATATGCTTTAAATATGTTATAAATGTATGACATAGATGTAAATTAACATGCAAGTAAAGTTCTGTGTGAAGGTGGGTAGCAATAGATTTATAATATTAATAATAATATTATAAATAATAAAAAGCTTCTTTGGCACCTAGTGGCTGGACTCAATCATTGATAGCAAATTGTTTATTTGCTTAAAGAAACACACACACACACACACACAACACACAGCGTCTTTTGTCAATGATTTTTAGGTGGTTAACAAGGTTAGAACAAGACAAATTGTTTTAAAATGTCTGACTTTTTATTGTGCTTTTATTTAATGGTTGATGTGTATATAGGCACATGCACACAAACAGCAGAGAAAAGCACAATTAAAAGCTAGAGCATTTAAAATGCCCACAGCAAAATCTTTTGCACATATACCCATAAGTAAATCCAGTTGAGTTCAAAGTTATTATTTACTCCCAAATAAGTGGCTACAGGATTTTAAGACAGTAAGAATGATTTGAAACAACCAGGCTTTTTTCAAAGGCCTTTTGGCTGGCTCCAAGGTTGTTGCACAGTAAGTATACTTATGAACACACTAGATGGGATGTTGCTGACCACTCATTATTACCTGATCCTTCCAGTCTTGGATGTTTGCTATGTGACAACATCAAGAAGGGCAAATGAAACCATCACTCTGAAATGGCCTTTATCCCCAGCCGGGGAGCTGGAACCCACCCGGCAAAGAAATAAAGGAGAAGAAGCTCATAATAATAATAATAATAATAATAATAATGGCTAACAGTGATTAAATAATAATAATCTATTATTTATACCCCGCCCATCTGGCTGAGCCTCCCCAGCCACTCTGGGTGGCTCCCAATCGAGTGTTAAAAACAATACAGCATTAAATATTAAAAACTTCCCTAAACAGGGCTGCCTTCAGATGGTTTCTAAAAGTCAGATAGTTGTTTATTTCCTTGACATCTGATGGGAGGGCGTTTGTTCCACAGGGCAGGTGCCACTACCAAGAAGGCCCTCTGCCTGGTTCCCTGTGACCTCACTTCTCGCAGTGAGGGAACTGCCAGAAGGCCCTCGGCGCTGGATCTCAGTGTCTGGGCTGAACGATGTGGGTGGAGATGCTCCTTCAGGTATACAGGACCGAGGCCGTTTAGGGCTTTAAAGGTCAGCACAAACACTTTGAATTGTGCTCGGAAACGTACTGGGAGCCAATGCAGATCTCTCAGGACCAGTGTTATAATTCACAATTCACACATAATTTTGGTTTAAGGTTTTTGGCATAATTTTGGCCACAATGTTATTAAAATGTGAGTGATTGCTTAGGCATTGGTTATGACTATCGATCCCCACGCCCAGGGACAGAACTGACTTCTGGATTCGAGTGAAAGCCAGTAAGGGAAAACAATATTGGGGAGAGCATGGAGCCAGGCACCAGACCCTCACCCCCCCCCCGTATGCTCCGGGGGGCTTGCGCGGCCCTAAGCCCCATTCAGGGGTATGGACGAAAGAATGGCAAGCCCCTGGATTCCTTTAATGAAATTCCCTCACAACAGCAGCTTTGGAGGGGCAGGCACCGCCAATCGTTACCCCTCCACCAACCAATTTTTTAACCAATGCCAAACCGCAACCTTACAAGTTGTGACGATTTGCTACGCAGTAGGCAAAAACCAAATGGCACCAGCCAATAAGCCAAATGGACAAAATTCCTACCAGGCCCCTGCCCCAACGGCAGATGACCCCATGACAGGCACAGCAAGGTCAACACAATAGTCCTAGAATAGGGTGGGTGGGCGGGTCATCTGATGCATGCAGCAAAAGAGCCCAGTCAGTGATGCGTGACTTGATTTTATAACCTTTGGTCCGTCCCCCTAAATGGCAACACCAAAATTTGCCCAGTAACCCAACCACCCAATCACTGTGGATGGTCATCCATACTAACCCGCCCAGCAACAGAGTGGTGGCCTGTCAGACCCCACTGCAACATGTGCTCTGTATGAAGGAGAACATGCTTTAACAGCACATAAAATGGGAGAAATGCTCCACTAAAACTCTTCCTGAATAAAGCGTATCTAAATCATTGGTGATGAACTTTTTCTCAGCCTGAGGGCCTCACTGCATCTCACCCCCCTGACCTGAACCTTCCATAAAACATAGTGTTTGGGATTGATAGGTCACACTTGCAGGGACATTATACCAGGTAGGTGCCACCCCTGAGAAACTCCCCTGAGAAATGGCCAGTGTCTCTTGGTTTGTATTGGGACTCACCCTCATTGCAGTCAAACCTGTTATCAGGGTTACAAGGCCTAGTATTTGCATGCCTGTTCCCTTTCAGTTTCACTCCTAAAATATCACTCAAAGGCAAAGGTGTTTTTCTCTTTTCTTTTCTTTTCTTTCTTTCTTTCTTTCTTTCTTTCTTTCTTTCTTTTTTTTTTTTTTTGGCTGATCCTGAACATGATAGTGGAAACAACCTGCCAATTTTTCATTTAGCCCCATCAAAATGCTTTAATATTAACTCAACAGGTTCACATGAAGATGCAACTGTTCCATTTATTGCAGACTCTCCAACTGCCCCTATTTTACAGGGACGTCCCCGATTTAGAGAAGCCGTCCCAGTTTCTGATTTGATCCCGGAAAGTCCAACTTTTCCTTAGGACATTGGAGAATGTTGGAGGGGATGGTAGGATGTCCCTATTTTCATTGGAGAAATGTTGGAGGGTATGGAATTATTTGACTCCCAAACCACCTGAAGGCAATCAAGTATAGGGAAGTTTTTAAAATGTTTAATGTTTTGTTATGTTTTTATATATGTTGGAAGCTGCCCAGAGTGGCTGTGGCAATTCAGTAAGATGTGTGGGGTATAAATAGTAAAATCATCATCATGGAATGAGACATTCCTATTTTCATGGGAGAAATGTTGGAGGGTATGTTATTGAGCATCTGATTTGCATGCAGAAGGCCTAAAGTCCAATTCCTAGTGTATCCAGGCAGGGCTACAAATATACCCTGGTTGAATCCCCAGCCCTTTACAGTAGGACTGGCAGGGAACCTTGGCTGAACTCCTGGAGAGCTACTGCCAATTACTGTAAGTAGTACACAAATGGCTAAAGACCTAACTCAGAAGAAGGCAGCTTCCTATGTTTAGAATGAAAATGTACAAAACATGCACCCCAGCTGCTCAGTTTTCTTAGCCATCCTCCATTGCCATGTAAGTGATCTGCAAATGATCTTAATGCTCATCTAGATTAAATGTGATCATTGGCTCAACTCCTTGTATCCAATAGTTGTGTGTGTGTGTGTGTGTGTGTGTGTGTTGTGGAAGCAGAATAAACTGCTGTAGCTGTAAGGCAAAGCTCCCAAGAGTCATCACACCATAGACAGATTTCCATCAATGTTGTCCTGACAGTTATCCCAGATTTGCAGGAAGTAGGAAATGTTTCAAAACAAGTGATCAGTGTCAAGGCTCTTTAAACGATCTGCCACCAAAACGAACATTTCTCAGTCAGCAGAAAGGGACAAATGTTAGACATGGTGAGGCAGCATATATCAAGTGGTGACAGAAGCGCTGTGGACTTCATAAGGAATGTGTAGCTGGCAACATAGACCAAAATGGGCACAGACAGGAGATGCATAGTGTATGTATTATGTGCTTATTTTTTCATATCCTAGCCCCATATTTTTTAACCTACTTCATCCAGATGGTTGAGTAGGTAACACACCTAAAAGGAACTGTCAAATTCAGTGGAGCTCTATTATTGTGCTAGGTGCAGTTCTCAAAGAGAGGGTTCTCTTCCCCGAGAGAAGTCTCATTTTGCCAAACATTTTGTATTTTGAATTGTTGTTAAGATACCTAATATGAAATACAGAGAGCGGCCTTAAATTCAGTCAGACCAATGGGGTATCCATCAATTGGGAGTCACTCAGGTGTAGGGAAACCTACAGCCAGGGGTCCAGGATAGGCAACAGTGCAGGTGGCCCTTGCTGGGATGCTAAACTTCCAAAAGCTTTCCAAGGGTACTAGGTTTTGATGCCAGGAGTTTTGACCAGAGAGTACCAGGTTCAAACCTCACTGCATTTGCCTTTAGCCTTTGTACTATGATTTGTGAACATATGTGGATGGGAAGCAAGGTAAATTCAGCAATTTAAAGAAGTAATAATAATCTTTTTCTTTCTTTTTTTGTAAGAATAGCCACTTTAGCAAGATGACAATGACAGCAACAATAATGTCGTCAACAACAACAACAACCAGCATGTTTTCCCCTTCTGCAGCTTTAAGGGGGAATATCTGGTCTGAGGCCATCAGAGGAAGGGGAAGAAAACTATAGCAAGTTTCCCAATGCACAGAATTTCTTACAAATACCAGGTTTATTTATTTATTTATTTATTAAAGAAAATTGGAATAATGGATGATTCCTGATCCATTAACAATGCTTTGGAAACAAGATCAAGCAATTCCAAAATATTAGAAATCCAGTTGAGAGTTCCTGAAACGTCCCTAACAAGAGATAGTCAAGCTACAATCCCCACCCTACTTACCTGGGAGAAAGCCGCACTAAATTCAACAGGATTTACTTCTAAGTAGATATGGTTCGACTTCTGCTGTGAGTCATTGTTTATTTCAATGGCCCATTTAGAGTGAAATACAACTGCTGTGTAATCTTATACACTGAAAAGAAATCAGACCCTCTAACCTTCTGTTTTGTATTTTATACTCTCTTTTCTACAGCACTGGAACATATTTTTCAATCAATTGCTGATTGTAATTCTTCTGAAAAATTCCGATGTAATTCCCCACCCCACTCCAAAAGTCAATATTAACAGATGTTGTTTGCTTAAGTCTGAAAGTCTTCCAGAAATATGCTTCTGTCAAATGTATCCATCTATGGTTTCATAAAGTTTCAGATTCATAGAATCAATATCAGCAGCTGTTCTCTACTCTCTCTCTCTCTCTCTCTCTCTTATTTAATTTTTTTTCTCTCAAGGCATTACAGAAGTGCTTCCTCCTGCATAATTTTGAAAGAAAATTGAAATCACCAAGTGTATGACAGCTATCACTGTTTCCAGAGTGCACACGCCTGTCAACTTCTTGAGATATACATTGTCTTCATCTAATATCATTGGAGACCAATAATTAAGCAGAAAAGAGAGTTTTAATTAGTTCATGATGAATGCTTGTCTAAATCGATGTAGCGTAGGCCATATGTGCGAGACACATCTATATTAGTGCTGGATTAGCATTCCAGGATCTGCAATGACAACGCCAAGTAATAGCTGTATATTGCTGAGCTGCTGAAAGGAAAGGTAAGGTATGAACACATTCCATAGCTTGGTAATCATTTTTTTTTTAATGGCACACATTAGAATTACATCTGAAAAGCTTGAGAAAATAAAAGTGGGCTATGTCTGCTACTGAAAGGACAATATTGTAGATGCCACACTCAGAGGCGTAGCATGGGGGGAGGGGGGCGTGGCCCCAGGCACACACTTTTGAGGTGGCACAATCAGGCGCCCCTCAAAACAGACACATAGCCCTGGCAGCTGAGGAATGGCAGCGGGCAGCTTGGACTAGTGGGCAGGTGCACGGAGGCAGCAGGTGAAGAGCCTGTGTAAGACCCCTGGGTGTGCGCCAGTAGCCCACCTGCCCAGTCCACCGGTGGGGGGGGGTGTAACACTTGCCCCATTACAGGTACCAGCAACCCATGCTATGATGCTGCCACACCCACTGCTGGGGAAAAAAACCCAACCCCATCTTTTTATTGGACTTTTAAAAAGAGTATAAGCATATGTTAATAACAGAACAAAAACAGCAGGAGAGAGAGGATCAGAGATTGCAGGAAGAAACTTATTAATCAGGTCCAATCAAGGACATTTTTGTTGTTGTCCATATTTCAGACAAGATCATCTATCAATGACGGACAATAGAGCCAAAAAAGGGTGAAAAGGCCCTCTTTCTTTCAGATGTCTGGCTCACCTCGTATGGTGAGAACATGCAAAGGATGCTCTCATTTAAGATATTAGTGTCATCAACCTGGCGTCTCTGAGTGGGAGTGTGCCTGAGAGTGCATTCTGTGTGAAAGGTCTTTATAAATATCCCCTCAAAATTATGTTCCTTCTCAGAGTGAGGGCAGATCTCTCTCTCTCTTTCTCTCTCTCTCTCTCTCTCTCTCTCACACACACACACACACACACAAAACAGAGAGAGTGAGAGATTGAAAGTGGTCCCTTTCTCTGGGATGGGATTTGGTAGCCAAATGAGACTAATTCTCCAATGGGAAGGAATGGACTAGCCTAGTATTTAAGGCTTCTCCACTCCCTCCTTGTGCCTTTTGCAATGCCAGCCCTCCCACTATAGTTCCTTTGCTTAGCAACTATTTCAGGGACTGAGAAGGAATTTTGGGGGAGCCACCGAACGGCACTTGGTAGCTTCACTTTTAAATGTGACCTGAATCAGGTTTCTTCCCCACTCCTGGCTATGATTAGGCTTTAGTGGGTCTGATCCAAGTATGCATTCATTCCATCTGGAATCATAGAATTATAGAATCATAGAGTTGGAAGAGACCACAAGGGCCATCGAGTCCAACCCCCTGCCAAGCAGGAAACACCATCAGAGCACTCCTGACATATGGTTGTCAAGCCTCTGCTTAAAGGGAAAAGAGTTTCGTTTGACAGCAAAAGCTATAGCATCACACTTAAAATCTGGGAACTAGTTTAGTAACAGAAATGTACACATTAATAGTGGCATTAATAGCTGAATAGTCAAGAGTCCAGATGTCTATCAAAGTTTTGCTTGTTTTTTTCAAGTTTAAAATGTGTCTCTAGAGTGCCCAGTTCTTATTTTCTGAATACAGACATACACAAAGTGAAGCTTTCAGTCACAGGACTCTAAAATCATTGTTTCAGGTGTATGTGGTAGAGGATAGTATAATAATAATAATAATAATAATAATTAATAATAATAATAATAATTTGAATACCACTCTTCATTAGGGCAAATTGTTCCCTGTCCCATCAACCTCTATCTTGGTCCCACCAAACACCCTGCCTTCTTTCTTAAAACCAGCCCAGGCAGTGGTCCTGGCTGTATTCTTCCTTTCAGCCTGATAGCTCAGTTGGTTGCAAATGAGACTTGTAATCTCAGAGTCGTGGGTTTGAGCCCCACGTTGGGCAAAAGATTCCTGCGTTGCAAGGGTTGGACCGGATTACCCTTGTGTTCCCTTCAACTCTGTAATTTGTTCTATAATTCTTCTTAGTCTCAGGCCTGCCCCTTGTAGAAGAGGTTTCCCCTTGATGTTGGCTCAAGCTTTGACTACTCTTGGTTTCCCTGCTTTACATTGCATGAGTCCCAATGAGCACCAGCCACCACTGGGTATATTGCATTCAACCTATTCCGTTATTACATGTGTGTGGGTAAGAAGCAGTGCAAAAGAATTGAGCTCAGAGGAAGGCTTTAAATGCCTCCAGGATGAAAAGCTGCTAGAACTACTACAGGCAGCCATTGAAGAGCGCATTGGTAACACAGGGGAATGCTTTAAAATGCCAGGTTGATGAATGGTAATTAGGAAGTGCATATAGGTTAACAGATGAAATTTGGAGCCTTTATAGTACACTAAATGATTAGATCTGTTAGCAGAACAGATTTCTGTTCCACAGTGTGCTCCCCACCCTGTATATCTTAATCTGCCTGTAAGCATATGTGTAAAATAAGCCTCGTTCTTCAGCACTGCAATCTGATAAACAGCAGTGATTTTCATTTTGGTATTAGCGGGAAATGTAGGAATTACTTGGGACCATTGCAGTACGATAAGGCACACAGATGGTCCAACTGTGATATGAGGGTATGTCTCATTCAAGCATGCTTTGCTTAAATTGGTATCATTTCAACAGGAAGAGCAAATGAGAAAATGGCCTGGAAGGGTGAAAAGAAGAGTAAAATGTGAGCTCCAATCAGGCTTTAATTTGGCAGAAGGCTCAGGTAGTATTGCATATCTGAATTTTGCACCACTTGGTACTGTATCACACAGGAGTATCAATCACATGATTTCACTACCCCTGATGACTGGCTGTGCAATGCGATTCTACAGGAAATGTTACGTTTGACTTGATATGATAATATTTGCCTCTGGGGTTTGATCTTGTATAGGAGGGGGCAGCTGCCCATTCACACAATTTATTTAAAAATGTATGACCTGCTTTTTTATAACAAAAATTCAAAGTAGCTTACAAATAGCTCCTGAAATACATAACACAAAGTCAAAGTCAAATGACTGAAATGAGTTCCATGTAGGAAAATGTCTTACACTGAGTCAGACCATTGGTCCATCTGACTCAGTGCTATAGACACTGCCTGCCAACCACTCTGCTGGGCCTCAGATTGGGGACATTCCCTCTTCTACCTGGAGAATTAGCCTCAGATGCTGGGCATGAGAAGCAGATTCTCTAACACTGAACTGTGGCCCTTTTCAAAAGAGCAAGATAAAGTAAATAGGAACATTCAGACAGCACCACAAATGCATTCAAAGAACATGCAAGGGAGGTTACAAGGCATCACTAGCTAGCCCCATGTGCTAGCGCTCTCAGCAGCCAATGTGCCCATTCAGTGGCCATGCTCCAATTCCATTGGAGCACATCACATGGGGCAGTAGGTGTAGAACTTCTCCATCCAAGCGTGACACTAAATGGTCCCTTCTACACTCAAATCTGTAGCTAGGGGAAAGTTGTCCGAACCCTACTAACAAGCAGCATAAAAAGAGGGAGATAAAACTTTAACCCATGGTAAAAAGTTGAACAAAATAAAATGTTCTTGGCGTATCACCACAAGAGGGAGGGAGAGAGAATGAGATAGAGAGATAGAGATAGAGATAGAGATGATAGAGATAGAGATAGAGATGATAGAGATGATAGAGATGATAGAGATAGAGATAGAGATAGAGAGAGAGAGAGAGAGAGAGAGAGAGAGAGATTAGAGATAGAGAGAGAGAGAGATGCACATGTCTAGGGAGGGAGTTACAAGACCTGGGTGTTCCAAAAGAAACATCCCATCTCACATCCTATCTCACATCCCAACCATGCTTCCGAAACTGGCCAGGTTCATAGCAGGATGGGCCCAATCCAATCTGGTCTGACCCCTGCATTATGGCACAGTCATTAACTCCAATTCCCAACCAGCATGGCTGGTTCAAGGCACCAAACAACATTTTGGTCACTTTACACCAGGGGTTGTCAGCCTGGTCCCTACCACCCACTAGTGGGCGTTTCAGGATTCTAGGTGGGCGGTAGGGGGTTCTACAGCACAAGCTAAATCCTCCTTCCACTGAGCACTGGTGGGCAGTAAGGAAATTTTACCATCAAGTAAGATGCATTAGTGGGGGGTAGGTATAAAAAGATTTGACTACCTCTGCTTTACACTTTGGAAGTCACCTCTCTCTGGTATCTGCCCTCCAAGATTTAGGACAGGTATGGTTCTCTAGATGTTGTTGACCACTGCCCAGGCTGTCTGAGGATGATTAGCACTGCAGTTCAACATCTGAAGGGCCACATCTTGGATTTAGCATCCAGATTTAAAGCTCAACCCAGAAGTGGTGAATGCATTGTTAATCTGTGAGTCAAAATGCTTCTTTCTCACTTGAATCAATATCCTCTCCAATCTTAGCTCAAGTGTGGATGGGGCTTGTAAAAAAAAAATGAGGAAAACTTTTTATTTAGCATTTGGTCTCTGCCAAGTGGATAGAAGATAGAAAATCACTGAGCTTGCCAGAATTTATCATACTGTGCCTCTAAAAGTGAAAACAGGTTTTTCCATAAAGAAAAGCAAATGTTGTGTTTTGTCACAGATAATATTTTGAAAGTTGGTTGCAAGTATCTTTGCGGCTCAGAAAAATGCTTTTTGCAAACTGATTGCACACTTCAAAAAAAAAATACCAAAGCCTTCCGAGACCTCCTTAAAACTAATTAACCAGCTTTTGCAAAACACAGAGCCTTCTTTCAAGTCGAACTCACAATCCTGCCACCTTGGGGAATAATTTTCTTGTTTTCCTAACATTTTCCCAATCTAATTATTGTACCTCTAAATAGGAGATTTGTTAATACACAACTTGATTAATTAGATATGTTATTTCTCTATCAGGTGAAAAATCACCAAAGGATTTTGATAGTAAGCTTATAAAAATCAGCAAGGGCTATGGAAGGCAAAAAGCAATTAATTCCCAATTAAAAACCCATTTGACATATTTGAGAGATTAATACACAAATTGGATTTGTAACTAACAAAAATAATTAGATTTTCCCTTTTGCAAAAAAGAAAAAGAAAAAACAGAAAAAGAAAGACGAATCAATAGTTCCATTTGATAGGTTCTTCTTGAGTGAAAACATGGTATGAAAAATGACACACACACCAAGAAAATGACAATAAGCTGCCAATCCCTCTGGGGAACAGCTGTTGCTCAGTGATCAACCATGCAGTGATTCTCATGCAGAAGGTCCCAGGTGCAGTACGCCAAATCTCCAGGTAGGTCTGGGAATGTAACTATTTTGAAATATTAGAGAGCCACAGCTAGTCAATGTAGCCAATACTTAGCTAGCTGGACCAATGGTCTGACTCAGTATAAGGATGTGTTACTATTTTATCTCATGTGCATAAAAATATCCCCATACAATTGGGGTCTGTTTGAGCTAGAAAAATGGAGCTGACCAAAAGTCCACCCATGGATAAAGAAACAACAGTAAAGACAATAAAGAGTTGACATAAATTTCACTGCTTGTTATTTGATAAGGGGAAATATAATGAAAATGTGTTATCATTGGGACCTCACACCAGTAAAATTGGCAAAGATCTATAAAAAAATATTCAAACCTTTGTTGGAGATGTAAAGCGGGGGTGGGAACAATGCACTATATGTGGTGGGGGTGTAAGGTGATCAAACAATTTTGGACCAAGATACATGAAGAGTTGAAAAGAATATTTAAGAGCACAATTCTCAAAAAGCCAGAAGCATATCTATTAGGCTTAATAACCAACGATATCCCCAAAGATAAAAATAATATATTTCTCTATGTGACAGCAGCGGCTAGATTACTAGTGGCAAAAAAAATTGAAAACAGGAAAAATACAAGAATTATCAGAATGGAGAATTAAGATCTGTGAATTTATGGAGATGAAAAAATTAACAGCATCAATTAGAGGCTGCCCCAAGCAAAAAATTAAGAGAGAGTGGGAGTGTGTAGAGATATATATGAAAAAATATGGTTATGGAAATTAAGTTTAACATAAACGTAAAAGGAAAGACTCGCAAGGATACAAGATGATATTATAAAGGATATGACTATTAAGCATAAATAACAACTAACACAACAAGAAACAATAATACAAATGCCAATAAGATCTCACATGGGTGAGGGGAAGTCGGGTGGGAGGGGAGGGGTGGTATTTGAAAAATTATTGAGAATGTGATATAAAAGTAAAATGATTGTGTTTGTAATTTGAATTATTTTGAATGATTGTGGTTGTAAGTTTCCCCCCTAGTTTTTACTTCTCTTTCTGTCACAAAAACTTTAAATAAAAATAAAATAAAATATTGGTTTTGCCTCACCATTCTTCTGACTCCCCCTCTCTTCTGGCTCCAGCCTCTCTGACTTGTGCCTACCCTAGATAGATATAGGTAGAGATAGATAGATAGATAGGTAAGTAGATAGATAGATGATAGATAGATAGATAGATGATAGATAGATAGATAGATAGATGATAGATAGATGATAGATAGATAGATAGATAGATAGATAGATAGATAGATGATGATAGATAGATAGATAGATAGATAGATAGATAGATAATAGATAGATAGATAGATAGATGATAGATGATAGATAGATAGATAGATAGATAGATAGATGATAGATAGATATAGATAGATGATAGATAGATGATAGATAGATAGATAGATGATAGATAGATAGATAGATAGATTAGATAGATAGATAGATAGATAGATGATAAATATATGATAGATGATAGATAGATAGATAGATAGATGATAGATAGATAGATAAATAGATAGATATATAGCTAGATAGATGATATAATTTATTAGTCACCCAGTAACAGCAGATCTCTGGGTGATGGATGAAATACTGCGACAGATAAAGAATCAATGGATGTAATAAGCAGTAAATAAATGTAACCACACCAGTAAATAAATAAGCAAAAGTACAGTGACCTTAGAAACACATGAAAAGGTACATGTATGCAGAGGAATTAATATATGCTCTGCACAACTGTTGGGTGGATCAGAACATACTTATCTAAGAGAGTTCACACTTCCCTGGGCGTTGTGATGCAGATTTTGGCATATTAGCAAAGTAAAATTTAAACATGCATTAAAATCTGCATTGTTGAGACTCCCCCCTTTTAAACAACACCCCCCAACTTTTTTTAAAAAAAGCAGATTAAAGCAGAAATGGAATAGGTTTTGTTTGATTTTTTTGAAGAATTCCTCCAACATTTTCTGTCTGCAGGACTTTCTACATCTGCCTTTAATTTTTACTGAAAGCAAAACATGTCGACAATATGTAAACCTCTTCTTCATCCTAAGAAAATATCAAGATTGGTTTTGTTTCCTCTGAAATTCTCATAATCCCCTCCCGCTTTCTTAAGTAGGAACATACAAATTTACCTTGAATTTTGCTTTAGGTAGCAAATTCAGTAGCAACTCTTGTTATAAAACTGTATTTAAGTCAAAGCCCAAAAGCCTACAGCATTCTGGAGAAAAATAATCCATATTAACATATCAATCTTATGTTTAATAATGACAGACCACTTGCTGGGACATTTTACATCACTGACTACTTTGAAGAACACTCCCTTAGTACTGGGTTTCAGGGTAGGGGGATGAGCAAAGCAAGCTTCACACAATTGCATGCTGTACTTTAAAGCCTCGTATAACTTTCATCGCATTCAGAGGGCTGTCTGGAGAACCATATGGATGTGAACTCTCACAATCTGTCACATATCTGATCTGAAAGTTCTTGTATTTCTTCTGTTGGAAACCTTACAAGCAAGGGACCACTGTGACAGTTGACGGCAACTGGCTCTGTTGCTTGCTCAGGCACAACTAATGTAATCAAATAGGTATTTCAATTTCAATTTCTAAACTGCATTCAGCAAGCACTGACAGAAACTATCTCTTTTGGCATATCTGGCCCTACCCTTAGGCAGAGTGAGGTAGGTGCCTCAGGTGGAAAGATGGGGGGCAGTGGCAATATGTTGCAGGACAATATTTTCTGTGTTACACAGCCTGCCCAAAGCTCCATAAATTATCTTGCTGTCCTCAAGTGTGGTGAAGGATCCTGTCCCCTCACTAAGGCTGAAGTAAAAGTAAAGTGCCACTCTGATTGTCTTCTGCTTATGTAATAAGCGAGGTGCAATTTTGCCTCAGCAACAAAATATATTTGGATAGCCCTACTTCAGGAGGAGGTGAGGTTGTTGTTGATTCCCCCAAAATTTGCCATAAATTCAAGGACAGAGCACATTATTTGCATGCATACAGTCCCAAGACTGATCATGGGCACCCCCTGTTTGCAAGTGCTCAGTTTGTTCGCTCTGGAAAAGGCCTTGCCTAAGACCTTGAAAAACCACTGAGTGAGAGCACAGAATAAAGGGCTACATAGATCAAGAGTGCGATTCAGTTCATATGCCCATCACTGGCTGTTTTTAAAAGCAGGCTGGATAAACATGCAATTTGATTGGTTTGGTTTTGTGGGGCAGGCAAGGTAAGTGGGTCATTCTTGTTCACATGTAAGGCTATGCATGAGTGTATAGGTTTGTAACTGCTACGCCCTTACTGAGAGATGGCAAAAAATTAAAAAAATGGTGATGGAATCTGACCATGACTGGAGAGTTTTTGTTCAGAAATTGATCATTGCTGGTATCAGAAATTTAAAAAGCTGTGTTATATGCTAAGGGTGTTCTTCCAGATGTTCTTCAGTTCTCTTCAGTCCCAGCCAGCATGTCCAATGGTTAGGGATGGTGGGAAGTGAAGCCTTGACTAAAGGTACAGAGGTCCCCCATCTGTGTAATACAGAGTCTTGTCCATCTAACCCATTTTGTCTTGTCTGGCTGATGGTGCTTCTCTAGGTTATTTCCCAGGCCTTGAGATGCTTTCACCAAAGATGGACCAAGAATTTTGTATGTGTAAAGCATGTGCTTTTATCACTGATCTGTGCTCTCCCTGTATACAATTGGGCTTAGGTGAGCATCAACCTCATTTATTTTTGCCCTTTGCAAACTGTAAGTAGGGGTGACAGATGAAGAAAGGGTGGAATTCAACTAAGTTTTAGGGCCCATCCACAATTCCGCTTGTGTTGTGGCTAGAAAGCACATATGCGAGTGGTTTTTCGCTTGAGCACACCTTCTAGGCATCGGTGTGCTCCCTCACAAGGGAAAACCCAGTCTTTAGTGATAGATTGGAACAAATGACAATGTGGGGTAAGCCTGAATTGCCATTTGAACCAATTGAGTGTTAAAGAATGGCTGTCCCTGGTGGAAAGCAAAGGGAAAACAGGAAGCGCGTGTAAGTGCTTACTCAGAGTCAACCAATTTAAATTAATGAACATTACTAAGATCTACTAATTTTAGTAGTTGAATACCTCCCAAAGGATGCTATTCAATCGTGCAGTTTAGCAGACTCTGGCCACTTTCGACTCTGGTGCAACTCAATATTGAATTTGGATCTATCCATTATTAGATCTGCACCTCCATCTGATATTTCCCATAAGTAAATGGCTCCTTCTAGGAAGAAAAAATAACTTCCAAGCCTGGACGTTCCCATACAAACCAGTCCTTCATCCACCTTCTGTTTATGATATAATATCCCAATGGGGTTGAGAAAGAAATAGGGATTGGGGGAAGTGGAATTAGAATCTCCTGCTGGTGAGTGTCTTCATTTTGTCCCCCTTCATCAATGCCAGACAAGAGCTGCTGATTTACTGCAATGGCTCATGGGAGGTGAACGTTTATTGGCATTCCACTGGCACACAACTCAGATTAGCCAGAATAGTCTTGCTAACAAGCAAAAATATTAATGTATTTGACTCCCCACCCACTAATAATACTACGATTACCTCACAGCAGAAGTAACGAAGGTCACATCCTATTAAACTGCACTGTTGAGAGAAAAAGAAACGATTAACTCTGTAAATATCAAGTCCACTCAATTACATTTTGTGTGATGGCACAGAAAACAGAATGTATGCAAATTGGATGAAATAAATAAGATGAATTGTGGAATTCTTTTTTTCTCCTTCAAATGAATAATAGAGTGTTATAGCACTTATCAATTTTAAAACACATTCCCAACACCTCTAACACTTCTTTGCAACCATAAGAACTATATTGGTTCAAATAATTTCCTTCACAATGGAATGTGTGTGCATGAGAAATAAAAGAGAATTTAAATAAGAAATCCCTATGAATAGAAAGCTTCTGGATGAACTGAGGGAAAGCAGGCATGTACAAAATGGTGGCCATTAGCAACGTAACTTAAAGACTAGGATCTGTGGATTAATGCAATCCTACCAATACGTAAAATATAATAATGTGTAGTTCATATATGAGAAAACTACCATGGGAGAAGCAGCTCTCAAATTCACTTAAATCTCCCATTCATTTTGTTATTCGGAGGGTTATATTGCTGACCCAGCTGCCAGAATAATGGAATCACAAACCCAGTTAGAATCATAGAATCTTAGAGGTGGAAGGGACCCAATGGTCATCTAGTCCAACCCCTGCAATACAGGACTCTCAAGTAAAGCATCCATGACAGAAGGCCATCCATCATCTGCTTAAAAAACCTCCAAGGAAGGAGAGTCCACACCCTCCTGAGGGAGACTGTTCCACTGTCGAACAGCTCTTACTGTCAGAAAGTTTTTCTGTATATTTAGTCAGAATCTCCTTTCTTATAACCTGAAGCCAATACTTTGAGTCCTACCTTCCAGAGCAGGAGAAAACACGCTTGTGCGGTAACAAGGAAACAAGAGAGTGAAGTAAGGTGTGCACAAAGAATAAAATCTGTGGCCTCAGCTAAATTGGTAAAGAAAAAGTGATTTATATGTGTTGTATATGCAATATAACACTGTGCCAACAGATGGCAGCACTGTGGAGCCCCGTTTTTCCCTACCAAATTTCCCATGTTTAAATTTACAACATGTTTAACTGAAACGTTTCTTTGATGTGTCTAGATCCAGCCTGTGTGTGCTTAGGAAGAGGAGATCTCTAACACAGAATGGTCTGGAAGTATCACCTGGCATTTCTTGGTGTATTCTGTAATGACCCCCATGACAAGCAATAGCCAGGACTCAGAGGGCTCATCCACACTTATGCTTGTCATGTGTCTAGAAAGCACAAGTCCAAGTGGTTTTTCCACTTGATCCACTCTTTCTAAGCGCAGTTCCAAGTGGTTCTCCCCTTGCCCTGCTCTTTTCACAGGGAAAACCTCCTATTTAGCTTAAAATCGAACATCAATCAGAAGTAAACCCAAATTTCCATTTGCTTGAATTGAATGCTGAAGAGTGGTTTTCTCCAGGGAAAGCAGCGGGGGCAAGAGGAAGTGTGGATAAACTTAGCTGGCCCCCAGAGGTGAAAAGTCTAGACCAGTGATGTCCAAACCTTTTTCAAAGAGGGCCAGATTTGATGAAGTGAAGGGCTGGAATCACGGGCGCTGGAGATTCCCGAACCAGTATGCAGCTTCTCTTGAATCTGATACCTTGATGGACATGGACTCTGGATATCAGGCGCCTCTGATTCCACAGTGTCCATTCAGGTGGAAGTTACAGAAAGCTGGTGGACAGCTGGACCACAAGCTCTTATGCTGCACACTTATAGATCACACATCCTCAAGCCAGTGAATGCAGTCCTGTAGGTATGTATAATTAGCAAGGGTATAATTACCATATATTCCATGATACAAGAAATGAACTAAACTGAACTATAACAACTAAAACTATTGATTGATTAGCAAGAGCCTACATACTGCTTGGGACGTGGATGGCACTGTGGTCTAAACCACTGAGCCTCTTGGGCTTGCCAATCAGAAGGTCGGTGGTTCGAATCCCCGCAATGGGGTGAGCTCCCATTGTTTGGTCCTGGTTCCTGCCCACCCAGCAGTTCGAAAGCACATCAAAGTGCAAGTAGATAAATAGGTACCGCTTCGGCAGGAAGGTAAATGGCATTTCTGTGTGCTGCTCTGGTTTCGCCAGAAGCGGCTTAGTCATGCTGGCCACATGATCCAGAAAAACTGTCTGCAGACCAATGCCAGCTCCCTTGGCCAGTAAAGCAAAATGAGCGCCACAACCCCAGAGTCGTCTGCGACTGGACTTAACTGTCAGGGGTCCTTAACTGCTTAACACAATGCTCTCCCCAGGGAGACTCACCTGGCATCTTCATTACATATTTTTAGCTGCCAGGCAAAAACGTTTCTCTTCAACCAGGCATTTGACTTATTCACCTTATATGGCATGTGGGAGGGAGCGTTCTTGGTTTGTTTCTGTTTTATCATGTATTTTGTGTTGTCATTTTGTATTTTTCTGTTGTGGTTAATAATAATAATAATAATAATAATAATAATAATAATAATAATTTAAATTATTCAAATGTTAAAAGCAAGTTTTCATAATATTTTTCAAGATATATATAAAAGTGCACATTAAAATTACATGTCTTGGCATGCTTGCCTAAACAATGGAGAGAGAGAGAGAGAGAGCACAAGCATTGGAAAAGAATATAGTGAAGATGTCTGCATAAAATTAATGGGCAGGGAGTTCTAGAGAATAGGTGCTGCCACACTGACGGATAGATTCCTTGCAAGTACAGAACAAGAATTACACGGCACTTATAAAGGTGCCGGTTATGGAGACTGAAGTGGTCAAGTAGGCACATATTGGGAAAATCAATCCTTCAAGTAAACTGCCCCTAAACTGTTGGTAACACCTTTAATTTGGCAGCCTGTTTAGATCTCTGAGCAGGGGGGTAATAAGCTGCCAGGATCTCACAGCCGTCAGCATTTGTGCTGCTGCATTCTTTACTGTGGTTCTGGACCAAGCACAAGAGAAGCCCCATGTAGAGTGCATTGCAGTAATCCTCTCTTGATGCTACCAACACTTTATTAAATAATACATACACACATACATTCAAATTACCTTTTCTGTACATCTTCCACTGCAATATTGCCCTCCTTTGGATGGTTATCATACTTGCATCTCATGACTAGCCCAAATTATGTTGATAATAATTCCCATGCTAGCATCAGTGATCCAGTAGGAAGGTGGATGCCAGTTTCGGAATTACTCATAGGATTGTGCTTGCCTACCTGTAGAATGAAATTTCTGTAACAAATGTCACAGGCTGTTTCTATTGCAATTCATGGCCTATTGACCCCACTGTTTACACACACACCCTTCCCCTTCTCTTTCTGACAACTGAAGATAACACATCATGCATCTGATGAAGTGAGCTGCAGTCCATGAAAACTTTTGCCACAATAATATTTTTGGTGTTTTGTTTTGTTTCTTTTTTCTGTTTGTTTAGGTGCAACACAATTATTTTCTTTTTTTCCCCCTTTTGCTACATGATGCAAAAATGTTACCCACAGTGGTGTGGGACACCGGGGAACACTGTTTCAGAGGCAACACATTAGCAGAATCATAGCACTGTAGAGTTGGAAGGGACCCTGAGGATCATCTAGTCCAACCCCCTGCAATGCAGGAATATGCAGCTGGTCCATACAGGGATCGAACCTGCAACCTTGGCGTTATCAGCACCATGGTCTAACCAACTGAGCTATCCAGGCTCATAGCAGATGTAATGTTTGAATTGATGCTAAGTGATCCTATAAACTGTAGATAGCCAACACCTGAATTCTCCAAGGCTTCTGTTTTCTTGAAATGACTACCTAGAGACTAGATTTTGCTGTAAAAATTGACTGGCTGGGATGAAATACCCCTCCCAGCCACACTTTTCATAGGTTGCAGGTTCGATCCCCATATGGGACAGCTGTATATTCCTGAATTGCAGGGCATTGGAATAGATCTGTAGGGTCCCTTCCAACCCTACAATTCTATGATTTTATGAAATTTATCAGCAGCTATGATGATGTTCCCAACTGCTGGCAGGCTTTGCCCCCCTTCTCCTGAAGGTATTAAAGGTAAAGGTACCCTCACTCTTATTGGGCTTGATGATAGTACCACATGTCTTTGTCAAGTACAGTGGAACCTCGGGTTGCGGATGTAATCAATGATGGAGGCACATCTGCAACCCCCAGTGTTCGCATCTTGAAGCTCCGCGTCTGCGCAGGCACCGGCGCGATTTACCACTTATGCGCATGCACGAGTGGTGAAACCTGGAAGTAACCCGTTCCAGTACTTCCAGGTTTCCTGCAGTCCACAACCCAAAAACCCGTAACCTGAAGCGTCCGTGACATGAGGTATGACTGTAGCCAAATAAGAGTGAAAGCAATTCCTTTTGCTTTCAATCTGAACTTTTGGAGGATGGGGAGGGGACTTGCCAGCAAACCAGGGTCATGATCATCACTGCCTCCTGGACTACAAACAGGTAGTGGTGGCAAAGAAGGTGATGTGGGATTGTTTCTTGAAATTGTCACCCTTCTCCAGAGAGCCCCCAGTGTCTAGTAAAGTGACCCTCTCACTAGTTGTTGGGTATGCAATAGAGTTGGTCTCATGAACCAAATAGGGTTTTGAGATTTTGACAGTATATTGCATAGCCCGGTATCTCAAAGACTGAAGTTCTCATATTTCCTCCCAATATGTCCATTAGCAATATCACTATCTGCAATGTTGATCACATGCAAGGCACTGGGTTCTCTTTGTCTTTGCTGTCCTTTGCCTCCAATCTCAGTTCATTCCTAAGTTACATAGCTTTCCACTTTACAGCATTACGAAAGAACAAGAAAGCCTCACATCATAAAAAGAACTTCCTTTTCCTCCCTTGCTCCCAAAAGTATATACCTTTCTCATTGCTCTGGCCATATGACTACCCACCTTAAATCCCTTTGCTGGCTTTTTGTCAATACTCCTGGACCCTGCACAAGCTTCCCCAAAATGCTTTATGCCTTAGCGCCTCCATATTGGTCTGTATTTTCTAGCACATCCTTTCCTGTGTTCTTTGCTCTTCCAGCTCTATTGCCCTCAGCCACCCAAATGGATCCTTCCCAGGCCACACCTCACACTGGCCCTGCCCACCCTCTCCTCAAGGGCTTTTCCTTAGTGGAATGTGTTCTGGATGAAGTTACACATACACAGAAACGATCTGGAATTTGCCTGGCTTGAATGTTGCCTACTGTCCCAAAATCAGAGTTGCATCCATTGCTCCATTTCCTTTCTTCCTCTGGCCATGAACACTATAAGCGCACAGCCCTCAAAAGGTTGTGTATGAGAAAATGTGGCTCTCGGGCTGAAAAAAGGTACCTTATTCCTAATATAAAGCATTAAATTCAGCAAACCTTGCAGCATAGCTTTCAGATAGAAAATCCTTACAGGCACAGCCTCTGTGTCTTATATCATATAGCACTGAGTCTGATCCTTTTTGTACTGCCACGTGCCACGTGCCATTTTTCCCAACTGTGGAAGAGAGCAAGCAGAGGGCGAGAACAAACATGGTCTAAATATAAAAGACTCTGACATCCCTCGACTGAGCATTGGTTGTCCAACACGGTGCTCTGCATGTGACTTTATGACAGCATCGCTCATGATGTGAGATGAGTGTTGCCAATCTATGCACTGTTGGCATGAGCAGCTGTCTCCTTGGCAGAGTCTGCAGATAGCTCTTGGCAGATCTTTAGCTGCCGCTGGGGCTCAGGCTGTCATCTGGTTAAACTTCTGACTTTTCATAAGGTTCACCCATTTAATGTCAATCTGGTAGTCCATCAGCATTGCTAAAGAACTGGTATTCAAAACAGGTGTGAGAGCTGGACCTTGGTGATCCCTGGATGGACCTTTGATATCATTTAGCAAGGCAATGTAAAACCACATTCAAGACCCTTAGATAGTGACAAAATGGCAATTATTTTTTTCTGGGGAATCTCCACTATCTCCATGCCCCTCTACATTATTAATAAGGTTTTCCTACATCCCACCCCATATAAGAAGGGGTTCAGTGTATCTTTAGTGAGTGGAGAGGAAGAGTCTGTTAGCGAGAGAAAAGGAAGAGTGTCTGGACACTGGTATAATACAGTGGTACCTCTGGATATGAACGGGATCCATTCTGGAGCCCCGTTCACACCCTGAAGTGAACACAACCGCGTCTGCACGTGCGCGGGTTGTGATCCACCGCTTCCGTGCATGCACATGATGTCATTTTGACCGTCTCCGCATGTGTGAGCAGGAAACCCGGAATAACATGTTCTGTTACTTCCAGGTCGCCGTGGAGCGCAACCTGAAAGTGCTCAACCTGAAGCAACTTGAACTGAAGTAGGAGGAGGAAGAGTTTGGATTTGATATCCCGTTTTATCACTACCCTAAGGAGTCTCAAAGCGGCTAACAATCTCCTTTTCCCTTCCTCCCCCATAACAAACACTCTGTGAGGTGAGTGAGGCTGAGAGACTTCAGAGAAGTGTGACTGGCCCAAGGTCACCCAGCAGCTGCATGTGGAGGAGCGAAGACGCGAACCCAGTTCCCCAGATTACGAGACTACCGCTCTTAACCACTATACGTCAAATTGCAGAGGTGCCTTTATATTTGGTAATTTTTGATGAGCTCATATCACCCCCACCCCACAAACCCTCACCTACATAAGGTAAATTACTTTCCCTCTTCCATTTCTTTTTGTAGTCATTCCTTACTCTGTTGCTTTGATGCTTTTATTTGGGTGGGTGGGTGTTTCCTCCTAGCAATAATTGCATCGGCAATCCTACCTAGCAAGTTTCAGATCATTTGTGTGTCAAGACCCCGTAACCACCCCCTCATTGAAATGAAACACACAGGACACCATTATTAGGTTAATGTTATTGGGCAAATTTTGGCCACAACTTTATTGATTACAGAATGTGAGTGGTATTGGCTTAGGCACTGAATGGACCCAACTATATCTGACTCCTGCCTGTTGCGCAGAGAGTCCAGTAAGGGTAAACCACAAGAGGGAGACCCGTCGATGCAGACCAACTCGAACTCCCTCAGGTGTTCCCGTCGGGGTTGTGCCATGGGCCTAGCCTTACCCTGGGCTTCGGACAAGATCCACACCCCTGGATTCCTTTAACAGAATACCGTTAAGCTTGGAGGGGTAGGTGATGGCCACACCTCCCCTCCCCCCATCAAAAGGTCAAACAATGCCTAACCGCAAAACCTTACAAAGTTGTGGTGATTGCTATGAGGTAGGCGAAAACCAAATGGCCCCATGTCAGTTTTGCCAAGTGGAAAAATTCCTACCAGGTCCCTTAATAGCGACCAACCGGGGTCCATAGAAAGGCTAAGAAGAAAACCTGCAAAATAGGGAGGGAGGGAAATCAAAGAGGTGAGCCAAGAGGAAGCCCTCTGGCTCCCACCTGGGCTTAAATGGTCCTGGCCACGCCCCCACCAGCCAGCAGATTGGCTGGCTGGTCTCTGACGTGGCCAGGATTCCCCGGGCAATGTGGGACTTCATCCCCGCCCCCCAGAGGAAAGTGGGTCTCCACACAGTCCACCACAACTCCTCCCCATGGTGAAGTGGAGAGGATTTATTGGATGTGATGAGATCCTTATACCACAGAGTGAGTCAGTTTTGGCTACGTGAATATATCAGAAATAACCAACAAAGCTAATTCAGTATGGAGATAGATTAGCATTGTCCTCACTCTGAAAGGGTGAACAATTGCAGGGGGTGATCACCAAAATGTATGTGCATGTGAAAATGCTTCATACTACTGGACATTATTATTATTATTATTATTATTATTATTATTATTATTATGGTACCTCGGGTTACATACGCTTCAGGTTACATACGCTTCAGGTTACAGACTCTGCTAACCCAGAAATAGTGCTTCAGGTTAAGAACATTGCTTCAGGATAAGAACAGAATCGTTCTCCAGTGGTGCAGCGGCAGCAGGAGGCCTCATTAACTAAAATGGTGCTTCAGGTTAAGAACAGTTTCAGATTAAGAACGGACCTCTGGAACGAATTAAGTATTTAACCCGAGGTACCACCGTATTCGAAAAAGTGCTCTCCTTCCAAACGGTGCTGGTTTTTGCCACTTCTGCAGACCCACACTTATTCTCAACCAATGTTTCTAGGCCTGCTATGCATGGCAGGGTTTTTGGTACTGCCCAACCTCGCGCTTGACGTTGTCTGCTTGTTGCTAGAGTTGCTAGTATAATGGCTGCTGGTGCTGTAAAGGAATTGATAGCATCCTAAAACAGTAGAAAGCAGAACGGGGCATTTGTAGGGGTCTCTCTCCCTGGTAAAGAAAGCCTCTGAGCTCCCCAAGCACTGTCTACTACATTACTCTCCCACAGCTATCTAATCACACCTCTCTCACCCCTGCCAGCAAAACAGTTGGGCGAGAAGGAGGCAGACAGAACAACAGATGACACATTTTATTTTAGAAGATTGACTTTCACTGTGATTTGATCTATTTGGGGACAGTGATGACAAATGTACAGGAAGAAAAGCAGAAGCAGACACCCAAGATGTTTCTTCTGCAACCCAACAGTGAAAATACAGGCAGCACAAATCTGTATTTAGCCTCTGGATCTGAGGTCTCTCCTCAAGGTCATGGTGACACCTCTATCTCCTTCTCTGGTTCTTGCACTGGATTCTAAGGATTGGAGATAATTTTATTCACTTCACATTTAGGTAGTGAACCTACCTAATTTGCATGTTCCAAAACAACATGTGAATTAAAGCGCAACCACCCCCTTTGCATTTTGCATTTCTCGAAATTTTTCAAGGCAGTTCTACAGTGGAACTTGTGGAAAGTGTGGATCTAAATGTGTATATTAGTGAAAATAACATAACATGAATTATAGTAGGGGGGGAAATGCTTTGCAAAGGTGTGTGGATGAGGGAAAATTACAATAAAAATATGTATATTAGGACAACTTGATGTTAAGATGTTACTGTATTTGCATTAGGACTTAAATATATATATATATATCACAAACGGATGTAGAGATACAGAGAACTCCATTTAAGACTGGGGAAAAACAGAAAGCGAGAAACTAAAGCGATCCTTACTGGGTTCTCTGTTACATTAGAAGGTGTTTCACACTGTTCTTCCATCATGGCATGCCGGTTTCTGCACTGGTGTAATGAAGTTTTGCCTCATCCAAACTATAGCTTGGGTGTGCTACAGATTAGGCAGATAGCAATGAAGCATATGAAAAGTGGAGGAGGAAGGAAAAAGAATCAACATTAAATTGATGTGAAAAGAATAACTGCAACGAGACTACAGAGAATACTAAAATGTTTGTGCCAAAAGTTATCCGAGGTAGAGTTGTTCTTGAAAATAAGGTTATCTGCAGCAATTCAAACGTACTTCATGCTGAGACTGGGTGTGGGGGGTAAACTCTGAATTTTTAAATACGAATTCCTAGTATAAATCTTTTTTGTTAGGATAGCTAACTGTGGGCTTCTTCTTAGTTTTGCATAACTATGAGAATGCTCCCAAGCTATGGGGATATAATTGAGTTAAGTTTCCTATCTCAGTGCTCATCCAACCTGGGCTACCAGATTTTGTCGACCTATTAAGGCCATCTCCGTCATCCCTGACCATTGGCTAAGATGGTTGGTGATTATGGAAGTTGTAGACCAACAACATCTGAGCTCTAGAGCAAGCTGAGACTCTGCCAGAAACTAACTATTGCCTGATGTGATTGCAGTCTGGAGCACTGAGCAATGAACAGTAGGTATCAAGATCCAGTAGAAAAGAAACATATGGTTCAGAGATATAAATACAGCTCCTAGGGAATGCTGAGGTATATCCTCCTTATATCCTCAGTCAGTACTTGAACAATTGCCAATGTTCCCCGGCCCCTCCTGGCTTGACCTAATCAGGGTCACAACAACAGCACAAGCATACAAATTTGTGTTGGGAAAGGATCATATCTCAGTGAAAATACATCTGTGTTGCATGAAAATTTCCAGCAGCTCCAGGTAGGACTGGGATAAACCCCTGCATGAAACGGAGGGTAACACTGCTGGTCAGTCTATTGTGCTAAATAAAGCAAGATTGTGACCTAGTATATAAAGCAGCTTCTCACATGCATAATGGATAGGCATACAGTCATACCTTTGGTTGCGAATGTGATCTGTGTGGGAGGCACACTCATAACCTGCAGTGTTCGCAGCCTGAAGCCCCACGTCTGCGCACTTGTGTGATGTGATTTGGCGTTTCTGTGCATGTGCATGATGTCAGTTTGCATTTCTGTGCATGCGCGAACGCGGAAACCCGGATGTAAACCGTTCCGGTACTTCCAGGTACAGCGTGGTCTGCAACCTGAAAACGTGCAACCTGCAGCTTTCGTAACCTGAGGTATGACTGTATAGATGGCCAATGGCCATGATAGCTATCTGGAAACTCCTCCACTAGAGGGCCACCAATTGCCCCTGCTTTAAGGCCCCAATATCCGCCCCTTGCTACAAACCTACCTAGTGAAAACTCACTTTTCCCCTCTCTTTTTCTGCCATTCAAAACACATCTATGCATCATCCAACAGACAAACAAGATCCAAATAATGTATTAGAACACAAGCTGGCATTCATGGTGCTGAGCTAATGACAGCTGTTATAAAAGAACAATGAGATATAGATCAGTCAGAATTGCTTCACATACCAACATCAGGAATTCTTACAACAAAACATGGTTCATTCATTCATATATATATATATATCACAGCTGGGAACCAAATAATCTGTCTGCTCTATGGTGGGCAGTAAAGAAGCAAGTATTCTGAATGTACTGTACAAAGTGCATGAATGAGGCAAAGTTTATTTCATATTGGCAGTGTGTGGAGGTCTGCTGAGGTCAGGCACTCTCCGAACAAGAATCCTGCTTGCCCCGAAAAAACCCTGATGTCAATGTAATGGGCTAGGACAGTAGTGTCAAGCTAAATTATTCATATAGGTCGGGTTCATTTTTATTTATGACTAGAGGGCTCGCAGCAAAGAGAAAGAGGAGATGGGAATGAATTTCTTCTCTGATTCAGGAAATGAATTGATAAACTGTACCGACGCCTTTGTGCAGATGATAGAGAGTTCTGTGCAAAATGTGACGGCTACCTAACCACTTTCTCCCTTCCTCAAATCTGCCTGTATTCTGAAATGACATCTTAGGACAGTCTTGCATATAGCAATATTTTATCACCATGGAAGGGTTGCAAGAGTTCTTTACATCTGCCAGCAGAAGATTTTAGTATCCAGTTTAATTTCTTTCTCAGCAGCAAGGTGAATATATCCTGCAATGGCTATATGCATATGCCAAAATTGGAAATGACAAAAAAAAAAAAAAAAAAACCCCACCCTGCAGGATCTTGTATGGAGTGCTGGATCCCTGCTTAAAAAAATAAATCTAGTCCTTATATTGAAAAAGTATTTTGGAATTATGTGGATATTACAGGGTAAAATCAGAGGAATTGCCAGACTGTGTTTCTGGCAGCTGGCATGCATGAGACTGATGGCCTTTCAGAATAAATTCTGGAAGATTGCTTTTTTTAAAAAAGCAGTGTAAAATAAATCATGCAGATTTGCTTAATTTACACAGATCGCAGAACTGAGTTTTCCATCCTGCAGAATGTGGGTTGCAAAAAAGAAAAAAGAAAAGATTCATAATTACTGTAGCTACTATTGCTTTCAGTTCAGTTATAAAGTGTATGTTCTCTTCATCAAAAGCTTCCTGTAAAGAAAGACATTGTCATTCCTATTTTACAGATTGGAAACTGTGGGTGAAAGAGAAAGAGGAGGGGGGAGGGAGAGGGAGAGACTTGTCCAGCAAACACAAATTAGCCAATGGAGGAGGAAATGTTGGCAAGACATGAGGCTTTGGCAGAGGGTAGACTGCCCACATACAGGGGAGTAGGCATAAATGCAAAATAGATACAGAGAGCAGTCATATACAGAATCAGAAGTCTCATACTGAACAAAGTCTGCTTAACCCCATGCCACGTATTATGACTATCTGAAGCTCTCTGAGGTGAAGACATCTCCCAACCCCAGTAGACCTTACCTGGCAACAGCACAGATTGGGCCTGGGAACTTTTGAGACAAGACATTTTGACTAATGCATGGGGCCACAAGTAAAACATATTTATTGGAATAATAATGTATCAACAGTCTGATGACTGCATCTTATTTTCCAGCTGTCTTCAAAGACAGCCTTACACAAAATGTGCTGCAATGGTCAGTTTGGACGACATCAACCCATGACTGATAATGGCCAGATCTACCTGCTGCAGTTGTGTAAAATTAAATGCATTTTCAGCCTCTGTTGCAACTTGCTCCTCCAAAAGCAGGGCTATCTATAATAGGGAGCGCTCTATCCCATCCTAAGGATGGTGGCAAAAATCACTCAGTTTGTATTTTAATGCAAAGTCATCCTGCAAATTAATTTATTTATATTACACTTAAATATCACATTTTCTCCAAGGAACTCAAGGTGGCATACATGATTCTCCCACTCTGCATTTCACATTCACAAGAACCCTGCAAGGTACATCAGGCTGAGATATGGTGATTGGCCCAAGGTCACCCAGTGAGCTTCATGGATGAGCTGGGGATTTTAGCTCTGGCCTCCCAGATCCTAGTCTAACTACTACAGCACACTGGTCCCTAGTGGTGTAAAAAATCACACTGCTTGGAATTTTGCAATACAGTGGTACCTTAGGTTGAGTACTTAACCTGCACACTTACCCCAAACAACAACAACTGCAGGCCAAATAACTGCATTGTAAAAACTGGAGAGGTGCAAATTTTGAAGAATGGCTGTGTTTGGGTTTACATAATGTTTTGGAAAGTGTAAATAAAATGAAAGAACTGGAAACTGCACCAAATGGCACTTACAGTGGTACCTCGGGTTAAGAACTTAATTCGTTCCAGAGGTCTGTTCTTAACCTGAAACTGTTCTGAACCTGAAGCACCACTTTAGCTAATGGGGCCTCCTGCTGCCGCTATGCCACTGTAGCACGATTTCTATTTTCATCCCTGAAGCAAAGTTCTGAACCCGAGGTACTATTTCTGGGTTAGCGGAGTCTGTAACCTGAAGCGTATGTACCCTGAAGCGTATGTAACCCAAGGTACCACTGTACAATGCATTTCTCCTGCAGGGGCAGGGGGAGCATAGAAAAATTTATATATTGGGGAAAGAGCAAGACAAAATGCATACACTACTGACAATAAAGTGCCAGGTGACTTTTACCTACAAAAAAATACATGTAATAGGAAAATTGTGTTGAAAATAGTGTGTGGATTAGGAATGGAAGGACCATTCCATCAAGCAAATCAAGAGGAATATTTATTGCCAGATAGTCTCCCTACAAACAAACTAGAATGGATGCTCAATCAAAACTGGACATGGTCAAATCTTTATGTAAGCTTTATGCTAGCAAATCAGAACAAAGGACCCACCCACACTTGTCCCAGGCACGCCATCTAGGGTGGGGCAGGCAGGCCACCCCCCAAAAAAAATTCAAGGAGAAGTCCAGGCCCACTCAAAATTCCCTGGCAGCTGTGTGCACATGCCACAGGGCATGCTCACATCATGCACACAAGCCCTGGGGCATTTGCATGACACCTCAGCACACCCTGCAGCATGCGCAAGCAATGTCAGCATACTGCAGACCATGCATGCATGGTGCGAGCACACCACAGAGCATGCTGACATCATCTGCACATGCAGTGGGACATTCTGATGTCATGTGTGCAGGCCATGGGCCTGTGGGCACAGAATGCTGACATTGTGTGGCCCTGCCCCCCTCAAATGTGGGGGCAAGATGGCGCACATGGTTTGTCCCATGATTTCAAATGATTTCAAGTCAGAGATATGAGAAGGTATTTTTTCTCCTGCTGCTTCCCTTGTGAAAACTTGCTGTTTACTGCTGAATCGGACCATCAGTCACCATAAAACCTGCTTGGTGTTTGTTCTGATTCAGCAGTAAACAGTGGGTTTTCACAGGGAAGATAATGGGCAGGGAAGAAACTCTCTTGTATTTGTAACTTGAAATCACTTGAAATCATGAGGCAAACAGTAGTGTAGGTGAACCCAAAGGCTCAATAAAGGCTGTATACAATCTAAACTCAACATAAGCACTGTGAAGCCCCAATCTGGATGAGCCCTTTGTCAAGAGATATTCCATGGTTTCCCAAGCTTCTTTTCTAGAGTGAGATGAAAGACGGGGTTGAATAAGCCTGTGGTAGAAAGGACACTGGTAATGCTTACTCATCCAGAATATTCCGTAAGTACAGTCCTGGTTATCTAGAATTGGTCTTTCTGCTATGGTGATCCCCAAAAGCAACTCAAGATTTTGAAAGGAAAAAGAGGGCAGAGATAAGCCGTGTTTTCATTGAGCTAAAATCTTGTATCTGCTTAAAGGCTGAGGGAACATTTCGAGTCTCATGTCCCTGTGTTAGACTTTTAAACTTGACGGAAAATGAATCTTCTTTAAAGGAGCACTGGCTGGTCATACATCACTGCAAATTCTTCCTGCTTTCAGTTTTCTCAATTACTGGGGCTTGTGAAGCTGATCCCTTCCTGTGGCTGTTGGGAATAAAGATAGCACTTTCTATTATGATATGCTGTTTATTCTCCACATGCTCACATAATCATTCATACTGTTCTATTGAGACACATCTAATGCATCATCATATATAGAGGGGGGGGGCGGGTTGCATTCCCAGAAAGGGGCGGAGGGGGGGGGAAGAATGCAGAAAGTAACTAAGTCCCCTCTGGTTTCAGCTTAAAATGTCGCCACTCACAAATTCAGAAAGTAAGCTTCTGAACGCTTAAGCCGTATCCACATTACAAATGTGCATTGGTTTTGTATCAGTTTGAGAATCTTGTCTTATGCCAAGGAATCTGAATAAATTGCAGTTTGGCAAGGAAGGCAGGAATTCTGGTAGAGATGCATATGGAACGAGTTTGAGAAAGTAGTATACGTAGATAGACATGTTCTATCCTAGACGGTTATTGGGGGTAGATAGCTGACAGAATGTTCCACCTCTGCTAAAACAGCACTGGCTGCCCATGTGCTGCTTGGTTCAAATGTTCCCTGGATTGGCCCAGACTGGATGGGGTGGATAGGTGAGTTGTACATAGCCCTAGCATTCAGTCATGTCTAGTCCTTCACACATACACACACAGCAAGGCATTTAAATTGTACCTGTTTTCATAAGCACATATCTATACATTTCATATGCATTTTATATGCACAATCTCCCTCCTCCCCCCCCAAAAAAAACCTGCATGCATTTTTGTGTTATATATAGGGATGTTTGTTCTAAAATGCATGTTTCTGTATGCATTTTCCTAATGTTCCCCCTTTACCTGCTGGAGCATCTGTCAGTCTTGTAAGAAGCAACTCTGTTCCCCTGGGACCCCATTGCTTGCACAATGCTTATGTGGAGTTTACATTGTATACAGCCTTTATTGAGCCTTTGGGCTCATCTACACTTCTGTTTGCACCATGATTTCCAACAAGCTAACTATTTAACTTTTCAGAAGCCCAACCATATATGAATCTAAGATGTGGAAATTAGGTTGCTTTAAAATTAGGGCAAAACAAAATTCTCATCCCTTCCCAACTGAAGATGGCAGGAGAACTTCAGACTGCTCATCTGGGATGTGTCATAGTTATTGACTGATGAGAACAAAGGTATGGGATGGGCTGAGATTGAAGTGAGCTGAAATGTGAGGAGAAAGAGAACCAGTGGGAAGCAAACACAAAGATATGATCATTTGGGCATTTTATTGCCCAAATAGTCACATAATACTTTCAATAAGGGACGCGGGTGGCGCTGTGGGTTAAACCACAGACCCTAGGGCTTGCCGATCAGAAGGTCAGCAGTTCGAATCCCTGCGACGGGGTGAGCTCCCGTTGATCGGTCCCTGCTCCTGCCAACCTAGCAGTTCGAAAGCACAAAGTGCAAGTAGATAAACAGGTACCTCTCCGGCGGGAAGGTAAACGGCATTTCTGTGCGCTGCTCTGGTTCAGCAGAAGCGGCTTAGTCATGCTGGCCACATGACCCGGAAGCTGTATGCCGGCTCCGTCGGCCAATAAAGCGAGATGAGTGCTGCAACCCCAGAGTCGGTCACGACTGGACCTAATGGTTAGGGGTCCCTTTACCCTTTGCTTTCAATAAACGTAAGATAGGACCCTCTGTTTTAAATAATCTTTGGAATTGTATTTGTTTTGCACTATGTTCATTTGGATGACCTTTCCTGTACTAAAGAGCTCTTTCAATAATAACCTTTCTATGTTATTCATAGATGTTGCATGAGGACGGATGTTGATCTAGCCTCTGAAATGAATACATCACAGTTTTTAAAAATTTCCCTCAAAAGAACATATTATTGAACTGCCAAGAACACTCAGAACACCTAAATGAAACTTGATCTTACATACTTAGCAAGAGGGGTTGTGTGTGTGTGTGTTTGTGTGCGTGTGTGTGTGATCAATTATTTAACTTTCCTTTTCTTCTCTGCGAATGCAAGCTTCAACAAATCTATTTGGTAATTATTAGTTTGGGAAATGAAAGTAGCAGTTTTAGTCTGCATGCTGTGCAGCATCAAATAAATAAAACAGTGAAATAGGAACACGGGAAGATTGGAAGATGCATTATTCCCAGTGCAGCAAACTCAGCATTCTGTATCCTGACAAACATTGGCTCCCTAAGATTTCAGGCAGGAGCCTCTCCCTGTCCTGTCCGGAGATGCAAGGGACTGAACCTGGGATCTTCTGTATGCATGGCTCCCCCCCCCCCCCTCGCTCTCTTCTGTTTCTGTGTGTACTCCAAAATATAAGATGAATCAGGGTGATTTGTGAAAGGATCTTTCTTTCTTTCTTTCTTTCTTTCTTTCTTTTAAAAAAGTCAGATTATGCCATTAAAAAGGCATTTCCATATGGATCCATCAGCTTTCAGGTACAGTGGTGCCTCGCAAGACGAAATTAATTCATTCCACGAGTTTTTTCGTTGTGCGAGTTTTTTCGTCTTGCGAAGCATCACTGCAGTTAAACACTGACAACGGCGGGGAGGGGCGGGGAGAAGCAGTGTCCTGCCGCAGCCGGTACCTCAGACTCACCCGCACCTTGTGGCCACCGCGCGACGCGGCTGCTGGAGGGCGGCGGGGCTCAGGAGCGTGACTCTGGCTGCAACGCTGGCTGCTGGCGGCAGCAGCTCTCTGAGGGGAGCGTGCGAGGGGGGTGGGCAGCGGTGCGAGGCAGCCGGAAGGTCGGCCATCAGCCGGAAGGTGGGAGGGAGCCGGAGGAGCCGTCAGCCAGAAGGTGGGAGGGAGCCGGAGGAGCGGGGAAGTGAGCGTGCGTGCGTGCAGTGACCGTCGCCATGACAGGAGAGGCAGGGCCGTTTCGTCTAGCGAAGCATGCCCTTAGGAAAATCCGTCTTGCGAAGCACCTCAGAAAACGAAAAACCCTTTCGTCTAGCGAGTTTTTCATCTTCCGAGGCATTCATCTTGTGGGGTACCACTGTAGGTCTTTGACTTTGGCTTTCAAAGAAAAGAAAAAAAAGGTGCATGACTGACTCCCACTGTGGCGATCACCCAGGGTCCCCGGACGTTTGATGGTCTATTGATTCCTGTGCCACCACTATGATTGCTTCCTCGCTGCCACCAACCCGTTTCTCTCGGGTACACACTGAGTTAACATTAAAACAAATAATCAAGTTTATTTCATAAGCATAAACAAGTTTATGGTTTCAGATAATTTTTCTTGTCAGTTTCTTATCCTTAGTTTCTACACCAGCCTCTACCTTCCTAATAACCCCTAACTGATTACCCCAACTGTCTATCTGACTCCTCCTAACAGTTCCTCTCACTCTCTCACATCAAAACTTGACCAACCCACAGACTTCTCCTCCCTCTTCCTTCTCCAACTCCCAACTGACTTCCCAACAACTCCAACTCTAACTCCTCCCCTTGGGTTCCCACTGGCCAATCGCTTCACACTCATTTAACCCTTTCCTTATGATCCACCTAGGTGGGCAAACACCACACCCACCCTTTCTGAAAGAGGAAACTGAGCTGGGTAGGGAAATAACTGGAGCTTGAGACATGAGGAAGTGTGGAGATATTTTTTGTTTTGATGGAAAAATCCAGCTTTTAATTGTAGTGAATTATTAAGTCCAAGTCATTTGGGGGAGGGATGTGAAAGTAAACCCACATGCATTGCAGGAGGTTGGATTAGATGACCCTTAGGTCCCTTCCAACTCTTGAGATTCTATGATTCTATAGTATGTAATCCATCATTCTCCTCTGATGGCCTCTTTCTTTCCCAGTCTTTCTTTTTTCTATCAATTAATAACCTATAGAGCTCCCCCCCTCCCTCCTACTTCTAGGAAGGGGTGCGTGAGAGAAAAATCAAGGTTTTCAGGTTTCGTTATAACGAAGGTAAAAATCTCCCAGCACAATGACCCCTCTAGAACTCTTTGAATGAACTTTGGCAGGATTCTTACCTGGGGAAAACCCCCTCATGCCCCCAGTTTGCAAACTGATATCCAACAAACAAACAACTAGTGAATAGAACACAACTTATCTTTTATAACCACCAACTGAAAACATCCACCTTTGTGGGACAACGGTGGCACCTATATTTCTGAAATTTGGCAGGCTTCATTCCTTCAGGCAGGGCAATCAAGCCTGTAATCTGTATCCAGTTTTGGCATAAAATAAAGAGATTGGATACGTCTTCTGGGGGGCATATGCCAATAATGGATGAGAAGTTGGTTGAGCAACAGAAGAAACACTTTTCTTTGTACAACAGGCTATATTGCAGCATGCCAACGTAAGAGGTTTTCACACACCACAACCACCACCTATATATCTTCTTCCTCAGCCTTGTGGCCCTGAGGTGTTCACGACGGCCCAAGCATTGGTTGCGCCTTTAGCAGTCCAGGCAGTGCCATGGGACATGATTCAAGAGAAGCTCCGCAACCACTATGCGCCAAAGCCGTCCAAGATTGCTGCCCGCCATGCGTTCTACCACCAGAATCAGGCAGAGGGGGAGTCAATTAACAACTACACCACCGCCCTCTGACAGGCAGCAATGCACTGCGAGTTCCGAGTGGGAAATGGTTCCCACTCACAACAGCCGTTGCAAAATACCTCATTCAGTTGGGAGTTGATTCCTGATAAGTCCATTTGCTTATGTGACTGCTCCTTGAAAAATTACTTTAGCTCATACACTTGCCTCTTGTTGCCATATTTTTTTCTTCCCAATTAATTAAGTAATTATTGTGATGCTGCTCCATCCATCAGACTATATTCTTATTGCAAGACTGTCATTCATTACATTGAATATGAATGCACTAACTGAGACAGTGAACATGGCCCACAGATCATTACCATACCATTTAGACTGATGCTAATCCCCCCCCCCCCCCGCTATAGACTGATGTTGGCCATTCCATGTCTGTGAAACAATTAGGGTCTTTGGGAGTAGTTATATTCATCAAGTATATCCTCTCTGTACATTAAGGGAAGGTGGGTTTATCTGCCTGGACAACAATGAAATTCGAGTTCTAGTGTCCTAATTCTGGAACACTAATAGATGTACTCCTAGCAGTTTGAAAGCACGTCAAAGTGCAAGTAGATAAATAGGTACCGCTCCGGCGGGAAGGTAAACGGCGTTTCCGTGCGCTGCTCTGGTTTGCCAGAAACAGCTTAGTCATGATGGCCACATGACCCGGAAGCTGTACGCCGCCTCCCTTGGCCAATAAATCGAGATGAGCGCCGCAACCCCAGAGTCGGCCACGACTGGACCTAATGGTCAGGGGTCCCTTTACCTTTACGTAATAGATGTACAGTGGTGCCTTGAGTTACATATGCTTCAGGTTACATACATTTCAGGTTACAGACTCCGCTAACCCAGAAATAGTGCTTCAGGTTAAGAACTTTGCTTCAGGATGAGAACAGAAATTGTGTGGCAGCAGCAGGAGGCCCCATTAGCTAAAGTGGTGCTTCAGGTTAAGAACAGTTTCAGGTTAAGAACGGACCTCCGGAACGAATTAAGTACTTAACCCAAGGTACCACTGTAATGGAAATTTGTACTGTTTTGTGCCACAGCTTGCTCCTTTGTTCACTTGTGGCTACCAGCTAGGGGCACATCCCATTGGCTTAGATAACAGTGAAGGAAACAATTTAAGTGTATCCAGGAAAAGGAAGAAAATGAAGTATGAGTTTAGCAGCTGGCTGGCAAGAATCTTGGGGAGTTCCAAGTATATATATACATGGTGCATTTTAATATCTGATGCAGCTTTAGGCTGGCACCATCTGTCAGACTGTTTGCCTGCTCAACATGCCCATTGTAAAAATAAACCATTGTGGGTTGTTGTTGCTTTTTTTTAATGTCATAAGTTTCTAGTGTTCTTGGCACACAAGGATTCTGACCCCTTGTATAAGGCTGTCCAAAGATCAGGGAACTGGAGAGACAAAAGCAATGTTTTTCTACCTAATTCCACTTTGTTATAGATAAGTTTGTGCTTTGCTGTATTGGTTTAGTTTAAAAGGGGGGGGGGGGAGCAACAACCCTCAAAGCACAGAGACAAGCAAATGCAACCTAAGCCAGTACATTTACAAACATGATGTTCAATGTGCAACGTGATCATCATTGTGGTTTATGAATGGCACTATTAGTTGGGAAGCTAACAGCCAGCCATAACTCTGTGCAATGTTGGATTGCCATACTGCAGCCCTATGCTTCTTCACAACTATCACCATAATTCTATAAATGGCAGCGTTATACAATATTTCAGTTAAATAGCACTGCATTATGTGCTTTTAGGGCCACAGTAAATTTGCACAGCAATGCTGAACAGCTGAAAATGAAGAGTGCTTTCTTTCCTACCTGAACAACAGCTGTCCTCCATGCTTAATGCAGCCTGTGAGCTACAGAGGGTGTGGGCTGCTAGGGACTCAATAAACGAGGGACTGTTTTTGTTGTGTCTGTGGGAGGATGCAGGAAGTGATAAGCACCTATCAAGCCATAATGCTTGACTGGCAGGCTTCAGTTTGATGGGTCACAGGTCTACCTATCACTTGTGTATTTTAAAAATGCATACCACCCTAAGATCAATTGCTTTTGAAGGGTGCCCAAGAGTATACAAATGGTGGTATTGAGAACCACAGGTGGCTGAGCAAGTGTACCATTATTATTAATGACTCTGTGTCAACCAGGTGGGGGAGGGGGCGTCACCTGGATCACCATAGGGCTTTGTTCTAGGCACTGTGGTACTTAGAGGTACAATGTCTCCCTCTGTATAAGGTGTACCTCTTTTAGGTTCTTAATTATATGGATGTGGGTGGGTTTTTCTGATTAATGTCCTATATCCTAACTCAAACATTATCTAGGACTTCAACTTTTGAAAAGTCCCCCCCCCCCCGCCGCCCTGATGATGCACAATTCAGCTTCTTCTGTCAAAAGAAGCTGAATGCCAAATCAAATGCTTTTGAATTTAATCACATTGGCTTTTGAATTAATTGTCACAGTTGTTTTAATTTTTGTTTATTTTTTGTAGTATAACTAAGCATTATTCCTGGCACAATTCTCTACTATTTATTTACAAGTAATAAGTACCACTGAATCTCAGCTGGAATGTTTTAGAAAAGGAAGACTGACTTTGGCAGACTATGAAATCTTTTACTGCTGCTACAGCTTTCTCCCATCCTCTTCATATGCAAACACTTGCCCAGTTATTGAGGCACAAATCTTTTTTTTCTTTTTTTTTATATAATAGACAGCTCCAAAATAAACAATGTACTCATTGGGCATGGATTGAATAACTTTGTATTTTGCAAAGATTCTTTTGCACTTCCATTGCAGACTGAGTTGTTCCTGCTTTTTCATTATTATCCCTTTGTTTTATTAACTTGTTTCTTTGCTGTAAAAAAAGTTAAAGAATTGACAAGCAAACAAGCATGCCCTATAGACCTGTACAGATGTTCTAAATCACCCCTAACACCAGCCCTATTACGAATGAGTCTAAAAGCGTTTAACCACATTAGAGATTTTTGGTGGCCCCACTCTTTGTACTACTTCATTGTGAGAACTGTGCATTGATTCAGACTCCCTGCTCTTTAACTAATTGTTGATCTATATAAGAGGGTATGTTCTCTTAACCCATGACTGCAAGATTTATTCCAGAGTCTTTTGTGGAGGACTATCAAAAGCTTTTTGAAAGTCAAAGCATAGCTGGGTGGATGGAACTAAGAGAAGAAGATATTGGCCCAATGATAACGAATGTCTTTAGAATAAAGGTTAGATCAGTGAAAGCAAGGGCAAAAAAGCTTCCTGGAGATGTTCTAGTCATGCTTAACTCATTGGACATAAGAAATGAAATACTGAGACTGAATTACAACAATAATTTATGCATAGATGGAGTGAAAATCTTGATTTTTAGGGAGATCCCTGCCAGGTTTCTGAAACGAAGGGGAATTTATAAACAAATGGTGGGTCTACTGAAAAGGAATGGAATTCAGCATAGATGGGAATTCCCAGAAGGAATCTCTTTTTACTTTAAAGATAAAAGATTCAAACTAACTAGCCCCCAAGAGTTAGAAAAATTCTCCAGAAGATACGACAAACAGTTAGGGAGGAGAGGAAAAATAAAACCAAGACAGGACCAGAAAGAGGAAGGAAAGGAAAAGGAGAAAGAAGAAGAACAACAGGAAGAAGAGGAGGAACAACAAGAAGAGAGAGAAGAATCAGAAGAAGACAACAACAAAGAACAGTAAACTTAGCGCAACTGAGTGAGAACTCTTAGATAAAAGAAATAATGAACCTGAAAGCATTTTCTTGGAATGTCAATGGGATGAACAATTTAAATAAGAGACGAAAAGTTAACCATGTTTTGATTAAACGAAACCTAGATATCATATGCCTGTAAGAAACACATGTAGGAAAAAAGCATAAAAGAATTTTAAGTAATAAAAAACTGGGCCAAGAGTTTATTGCATCAGACTCGAAGAAAAAGAGAGGTGTGGTAATATATGTAAAAGAGAAGCATGATCCAAAATTAATTTTTAAGGAGGATGAGGGAAGAATATTGATTGTACAAATTGGGTTTCAAGGGGGAAACTGGCTGATTGTGGGGATTTATGCACCAAACGATAAGAAAGCTGAATTTTATACAAAGTTGAATGAAATAATGTATTTAGATCAGAAATTGATACTACTGGGAGATTTTAATGGAGTGGTGGTACCGGATTTAGACAGATTAACAAAGAGGCGAAACAAATATGAAGGTAAACTGCCGAAGGCCTTCTTTGATATGGCCAATACATTGGGAGTAATTGACATCTGGAGATTAAGGAATCCAACAGTAAGACAATTTTCATTCCACTCTGAACCAAACCAAAGCTTCAGCAGAATAGATCAGATCTGGGTTTCTAAGATTCTAACACCGAGAGTAACTAGAATTGAAATCCTCCCAAGAACTCCGTCAGATCATAATCCGCTATATATGGAATTAAAAGGAAAGGACCCTTCTACACATAGATGGAGAATGAATGAGAGCTTAATTAATGATCAGAGAGTAGTGGAAACTGCAAAAGAGACAATAACAGACTATTTTAAATGGAATCTAAACAAAGAAACACCAATTGAAACAGTCTGGGATGCGAGCAAAGCGGTGATAAGGGGTTTCCTGATTCAAAAAAACAGCTTCCAGAAAAGAGGGAGAGAGAAGAAGAAAGAAGAGATCCTGTCCCAGCTCATGGAGAACGAAAAACAGCTAATAACAAAACCTAAAGATGAAATAATGAAACGAAATATGAAAATGTTGCAGTCTCAATTCTCCATGGTGGTGGGACAGGAGATCGAATGGAAAATAAAAGCCATAAGACAAAAAAAATTTGAGTCAGCCAACAAAGTTGGAAGATTCTTGGCATGGCAAATAAAAGCAAGACAAAAACAGAACACAATTTGTAAAATAAAAGATGGGGATAAAATGATTTAGGACCCGAAAGAAATTAGAACAGTATTTCAGAGATTCTATAGAGATCTTTATAGGAAAGATAAAGAAGACACCATGGTGGATATCACCAATTGAGGTGTTGACAACAAAAAAAGTAAACATGGAGGGGGAAAGAGTAACATATGAGTAACATATTACTAGGAAAACAGACCAAGGGATAAAGCTCAAACCATATGACCAAATTGAAAAGATGTTAACAGGGTGGCTGCAATACCACCAGATCAGTGACTTATTAAAGGAAGATAAAAAGAGAAATGGGTTCGAAGATAAAAAATCGAAATTCCAAATCGAGATAAAGATAAAATTTTATCAAAAATGTATAGTTTATTGCTAGAATGGTATACAAAAGACGAAGAAGTAAAGGAATCAATGATAAAATGGGCAATTGATATTGGGCATAACATTGAATTGGATGCGTGGAAAAGATTATGGAAGGAGGGTTCGAGATTTACAGGATGCATGGCTCTAAAGGAAAACTTGCTAAAAATGATGTATAGATGGCATTTGACACCAGTAAAATTAGCTAAAATGTATAGGAAAAAAGAAAGAAAATGCTGGAAATGTAAAAAGGCAGATGGGGACTATTTTCATATGTGGTGGACCTGCGATAAGGTAAAAAAATTTTGGGAATCAATTTATAATGAACTCAAAAAAATATTGAGATATTCTTTCCCCAAAAGACCGGAAGCGTGTCTATTAGGCTTCATAGGAACAGAAATTATAATGGAAGATCAAAATTTGTTCATGTATGCTACAACTGCCGCGAGAACCCTTCTGGCCCAAAGATGGAAAGTACAAGATATACCAACTATTCAGGAGTGGCAGGTGAAGTTGACAGAATATGCAGAACTTGCCAAACTGTCAGGGAGGATCCGGGACCAGGGAGATCAAAGATACCAAAATAACTGGAGTAAATTTATTGAATTGTAAAGAGGTCAAGACACTAGCAGGATTGACATAATACCTCCAATGTAGAATAGTACTAATATGAGAATGATGTGTGCGATGGAAAGAGGATAAATATACCAGTTGTGGGGAGGGAGGGGGGTCGGCAGAGTCAAAGGGAATGTATGGTGTTATTACAATTTATTGGAAAAGAATATGTAAGGAAAACAATAAAAATTCACTTGGAAAAGAAAAAGATGTCTATGTTAAATCCACAAGCAGGACATCAGCAGATAAGAAAGTCCTTCCTTACAGCCTCGCAACCCAAAGAACATGATGTAACCCAATGAACATGATTATCCTCTGACCAAAAGATGGAGCAAGGATGGCCTTCCATTCCTCATGATAATCTTCCTGAAGGCGAGGGGTGCAGCCTCCAAGTGGCCTTGGTCAGTGACAAAGCCAGAGAATGCTTCCAAACAGGTTGGCCCACCTAGCATAGCTATCCAGAATATAAAGGATGTGTGAGCAGCTCTGACATAAGTGGGCTGTCAATGCAATTGTCTGACGTGGGCCATGCTCAATTGGTTTGTAAGGATCAAATTTCATATGTACATCCATTTAAAAATGGATTCCTCCTCCATCCGCACTGCTAAATATTTGTATTATTCATACAGAAATAGGACAAGCAAGCCAACGTTGACGGCTGTTGATAAGCAGCTCCTCTGTACCAATTTCCAAGACAAATGTCTATCATTGACTGGATATATGTGTGAAACTATAGCAGGGGAGATATATTAGTGTTTGTCTGGACTGTAAATGAGTTGACAAAGATTCTCCATACAGAAGGAACCTAGACAACAAGATTTTCTGAGTAACTAATGCCCCCCTTCCTGTCAGAGCTTCTTCACTATGGTTTTAAATTTCATTTAGGGGAGAGAGAGAGAGAGAAAGAAACAACCATTCCCTGAAGGGCTTTCTTCTAAATAATGGACCACATAGTTTGGCTTCTTTAACTCCATTTTAGATTGAGCAATTCCCTGAAGAGCTGTGCTCAAAATAATGGACTTCTTCAAACCACATAGTTAGACCGCCAGCTGCTGGGTAATGTAGTGTGTCACTGTTTAGGGGGTAAAACAGGCATCGTTTTCAGGAAAGCTATTAGTTCCTACCTCTTGGGCTCTTCAGTCTGGAGGCTGCCAAGGTTCATCACCTCACGGGTGACTCACACATTCAGCAAAACACACAGCTCCACATTGGATACACACCTCATACTATTGGCTCTTCCCAGTGTCAGCTGCACTGATGCCTCATTGGAAGCTAAAAGAAATGGAACTGCTGTGCTCAGCACTTACTTATCAAACTGCAAGATGTTGCAGGTGATTGTTATATCTTCCCTTCCCTTATAGATCTGAACATTGCATGGCTTCTGCGAACATCTCCAAGTGACCTACAACTGTGACAAAACAATACTTACTAAAACCCTGAAGTCAAATATTATTTCTTTAAAATGCTGTCATTAAATTCTAAATCAATCAGTCAATCAGTTGTAAAATGAATGGCAGGAAGAACAGATTTTTTTGAAGAAAAAGGAAAACAAAACACTTTAAAAGCAGGGAACAATAAAAACCCTTCATATTTTTCGTTCTTTTTAAAAATATAAATAATAAATAATAAATAGCCCAGTGGCCTATATACTGTTAATGAAGGCACCTTCCCAATCTGTTTTACAATTTGTCTTTTGAATTGAAAGTAACACATTGGCAGATGATTGTGTGTGTATGTGTGTGTGTGCTCACACACACACACACACACACACACACACACACACATTTATTCAAAGAAACTTATTGGCTTTTATATTGGTGGACAGCCAGCCAGTGCACAGAACAGAGTTTGCTTCAGGACCCAGGAAGCCCTCAGGAAAATATTGTCTTTTGGGTCCTCTAGCACATCAATTGCCCCCCTCCCCAACCATAACCTACACCACCATTTCATTTCATTTTTATGACGCCCACAATGTAACATTGCTCCAGTACATCCAGCTGCCCGGAATGAGAGGAATTACCACAGCATAATGTGAGTGGTTCTTGTTGGGGCCCAAGACCTGCCTGAGAATGGTGAATGTGAACACCAGAATTGATAGAATAGACAACTACAGAACAGAGCAAGACTGAAAAGGGCTAGCGTGACCAAGAGGTCTACATTACCAGAGACATTAACTTGAAGAGATTGAGAATTCTGTTTGAGGAAGGGCTCTATTTGAATGGATATCCAGTCTGAGTCCAGTTAAAAGATAAAGAACCACAAGGAGTGAGACAAGGGGCCTTGACTTTGTCCATCAAATGTGATCACCCAGTCTGAGCAAGCGCATCGGTCAACAGATCACATTTTTCTTAATGCAAGCTGTGCTTTTCTTTTCTTTCCTTGGCAAAATGTAAATGGCTAGTCTAAATACTAGAGGCTTGCATCAACTGATTGGGGGTATTCTCCCCTCTCAAGACAAAGCATGATGTCAATAAGCCTCAACCAAGTTGGATCAGGAGATTAGGACTCCCACAGTGCCACAGCATACTGCTGTTCTGTTTATCTCTAAAGGATAGTTGTATGTTTTCATAAGCCTCTCTTTCTCTAGCTCTTTGGGCTTAGCAAGTGAGGCTTTCCAAAATGTTTACCTGCAGAGGACTGGAGAACTCTGGATTTTGTTGTTGATGATGCTGAGCAGAACAGCAGTGAATGTGCTTTTGAAAAAACCATTTCAGTTTAAAAACACAACAACCCTAAGCTGCTATGCTTTATGCCCCATCCGCAGCCTGGGGAAAAACCAAATAAAACCCTCAGAGCTCTTCAGGTTGTAAGGCCTATATCAGAGGTCTGTGACCTATCAGAGAACAAAAATAAGGCCTGTACGTCTTATTGGACACTGGACACTATGTCCAAGCAAGTGATGCTAAAAACATTTTTTTTAATGTACAAACAAGACTACACATCACTTGGCAATTACCATAAGTTTAGGGTCACCATATATACTGGAAAATTCCAGTAATGTCTGGGGAATGGGGGCTTAATTGGCACACAGGGGGAATTTTAAATTTAATTGTAAATGTCTGGTATTTCGTCTGCTCCATATTGGAAGCAGAACTGCTGTTCTTTGTTTCCACCTAGACAGCAATTTTGGAAATCAGCTTGCCACCCTGCCATCTGCCACTGCTGATTGCCCCAGAAAAGCTCAACAACTTTTTGGAGCAACCCTACATTATTTGGTACAATGTACAGTAAAAATGTACAAGTAAGAATATACACCACTTACCATTAAGTTGGTGCATGAAAGAACCTCCTCCTCCCATAAGGAATTATAGAGGAAAGTGTATCCCTTTTACTTTCCTTACTAAAACCCCTGGACCTATTGTTACGCAGTTTGGTAGCCTCAATCTGCTCTGGAGGGGCTCCTTTCCCTTGAATTTTCACCCACTTTGGCCAATAAAGAGACAAGTTATAGCCATGTTTAGATCCCCTGATATAATGAATAGGGAAACAGAGCTTTGTTTTATATGGAGTGATGAAGGAACCACATTATAGACTGGAGCAAAGAGAACAAAGAGTGACTCAGAAACAAAGTTTTTTTAAGTTTTCATTTTTAAATTGTAGATACAGATAGGGCCATCCCACCCATGAAGCAGTGTGAGGTAGCCACCTCAGGCAGCAATTCTAGACCCCCTGGGAGGTTTGGCAGATCTACCTGCTAAAGCTCACCTCCATCACCACCATCGTTGCCTTCTCCTCTCATTTCAATGCTGATCTTCCCTTTCCACTTTTGTGCTGAGGTTGACCTTCCCTCCCCCCTTTCATTCCCAGGCTGATTTTCATTCCCCTCTCTCATCTTAACTCACAGGGGAGGTGCCATTTTGTGGTTTGCCTCAAGTACCAAAATGACTTGGGCCAGCCTCCGACACAGATACCATACCCTCCAACATTTATCTGATGAAAATATTATTCCATAATAATAGGTGGCTTCCAACATATATAAAAACATAATAAAACATTTTAAAATTTCCCTCTACAGGGTGGCCTTCAGATGTCTTCTAAAGGTTGTATAGTTACGTATCTCCGATGAAAATAGGGATGTCCTAAGGAAAAACAGGACATTGCAGGATCAAATCAGAAACTGGTTGTAAATCCAGGACTATCCCTGAGAAAAAGGGACACTTGGAGAGTCTGAGATCAAAGATGAATCTTGACTCTTGCGCACAACCCTACTGAATATAGTCCATTACCTGCATGTAATCAAGGACAGGTGGGGCTCAAGCAGTGGTCTGTTTGAGAAGATGCCACATATTTTAATTGGTGGATGATATCTTTTGACTGGGGAGGCAATAAATTTCAATCCCTCCTGCTAATAGATTCATTCAAGATTCAGACTACAATCTTATACAACAATAAAACTGAAAATACAGTGGTATCTTGGTTTTCAAATGCCTTGGTACTCAAACGCCTTGGTTCTAAAACGCCAAAAACCTGGAAGTAAGTGTTTTGGTTTTTGAGGGCTTTTCGGAAGCCGAACATCCAATGCGGTTGTCAGCTATTGTTTCCAGAGCATCTGCACCAATCAGAAGCTGTATATTGGTTTCCAAACATTTCGGAATCAACCCACTTTTTCCACTGCCTCTGCTTTGCACGCCAAGACTTTTTACTTGAATGTAATGCATCCTTGAAATTTGATAATGCCTCTTGATTCTATGGATGGAAGATAGAGGTGTGTGTGTGTAGAAACTAGACTACTGTACAAAAGTAGCTGTTATTCGTTGTCTGGCCCACTTAAGCCTCTGACCCTATCCACCCTTGCATGTAGCCCCTGGAAGATTTTCTAGAAGGGAATGTGGCCCTTGGGCTGAATAAATGGAGATCAGAGGTGTCAACACTTTAATTGGCTGCATCCCTACCAATTGGGGTGTGTGACAGAAAAGATGGCTGTATTGAAGCACCCTGGCAAGCAAATTTATTTCGGAGGGCCCTTGAAGCTAATATGCTATTTCTTTAGGAAAACCCTTTTTATGGGTTTTACTACAGTCTTGTTCTTTTTTTAAAAAAGCTGTGTTATATTTAACATATGTTTACACCATGAGACTCATTGGAATGCTTTGTCATGAAGGCAAGAGACAAATATTTAAATAAAAATAATGATACAATGAAATGAATTGGCACGTGTGTGTGGAATCCAGGGCTAAGAAGCTAACAAATGGACTACAGGTGCAAGGTGATTCATAAGATGTGCATATTTACACCCCAGCTGTGGTGTCAGAACCTGTCACTGTTGATGGAACAGCATATGGCAAGGGCTCCACCTGTAAAGTGAAAATTATATGTATGTGTGCGCATGTGAAGTTCTGGTTAATATCATGCAATGTGCAGCACTCATGTTTGTCAACAACAGAATTTGGCATCTGTTAAATTTAGCTTTCGAGACAGGCAACTAAGTGGCTAGAATACATTACTTGCAAAAGGCTGTATGGAATCATAGATGCTTCAGGAACCTGACTTCTTATAATTCCTGTATAAATTTCTATATGAATTCCAGTACTACATAGGGTTCTGTCCTGGTCTCAAAGTCTTTACAAAAAGCTTGGATGAAGGAATTGAGGGGATGCTAATTAAATTAGAAGATGACACCAAACTGGGAGGGGTAGCTAAGGCCACAGAAGACAGAATCAGAATTCAAAATGACCGTAAGAGATTGGAGGGCTAGGTACAGGCTAACAAAATGAAGTTCAATGGGGACAAATGTAAGGTTCTGTATTTAGGCAGGAAGAACTAGCTGCACAAATACAAGATTGGTGGCATCTGGCTTACTTGGAGTACATGTGAAAAGGATCTAGGGGTCTTGGTGGACTACAAGCTTAGTATGAATCAACAGTGTGATGCAGTAGCAAAAAAAGATGAATGCTATTCTAGGCTGCATCAACAGAAGTACAGTGTCCAATTCAAGGGAAGTATTCTATTCTGCCTTGGTCAGACCACATCTGGAATTCTGTGTTCAATTCTGGGCACCACAGTTTAAGAAGGATATTGACAAGCTGGAATGTGTACAGAGGAAGGCAAGCAAGATGATCAAGGGTCTGGAAACCAAGCCTTATGAGGAACAATTGAGGGAGTTGGGCATGTTTAGCCTGAGAAAGATACGACTATGAAGAGATATGAAAGCCATTTTCAAATAAAGGGCTGTCACATGGAGTATGGGGCAAGCTTGTTTTCTCCTGCACCAGAGGCTAGGATCCAAAGTTAAAGTTACAAGAAAGGAGAATTCAATTAAACATCAGAAAGAACTATAGTTGAATTCCTGTATTGCAGGGTGTTGTATTAGATGACCCTCAGGGTCCCTTGAAACACATTGATTCTATGGTTCTATGATTATGTGAAATTACCTGAAGTTCTCAATGCAGGGAATTTGCTGTTGACAAAAATTCACACTTCTTCCAACACTGAGGTGCTGTTCTTGACAGAGTGACATATTTTAAGTGTGTCTTTTGAGAAAGGATACACACTGGATATTAATTTTGATATAGAAAAGAATGGAATTCTGGATAAAAACACACAAAGGTAACATGGGTTGCATTCAGATACGGGGATTACTGCAATAGTTTCCTTGGTTATAATAACAGAATGTACTTCTGTACCCATTTCTAGAGTTCCTTTTGCACTGCCTTACCTGTTGTGTTATGGAACCATGACCTTTTGATTTCCATATTACCATGCTTCACTAAATTCCATTTACACTAGTAGATGTGGTGTGACACAACATCAGATACCATGGGGCATGTCACCACTATCACCACCCACCCTTTGGGGGGCATGTGCACTTCTGTTTCCTCATGATTCACCCGTGAAAACTGTGTAAGAGAACTGTGTGCTGGGATTCTAACCTCAGTTTCTTCCCACAGGGTTTCTTTCTTTCCTTGATTCTGTTTTTTATTTTGTTAATTGGGTTGCAAACTGATTTGATGGAATAGGTAACATGGAGATGCAAACTGAACTTTCACTAGACTATGCAATATTTCCAGAAGTGAGTTTTACATTGGGTGAAGGATCACATAAAATATGAATATTATCAGGTAAAGGAATATTAGGGAAAATGGAATGAAGTGCTGTCTGAATGCAGCTATGGACTAGAATACAGAGGAATCTACTATGTTGATTCCTCCCCCCCCCCCCCTTGTAGCAACTTCTTTTCTTTTTTGCTTACCTCTTATAGACTTATAGCAGCTGGATAGCATTTACAATGGTGTAATTATGATACCTTAATACTTGCAAATATTAGAGAGCAATGGGTTATTTACAATAGGTGTGGTTCTCACCATAGAAGCAAAGCAAGCAACAACCCCAATTACAAGTGGGGAAGAGACCCATCTTTGAAGAGAAGGTATGCATTTTATCTTTACCCAGCCTCTGTAGATGATTCAGTATCAAATCACTACCATCAGGCTGTCTCTTTAAATTGAGAGAAGAAAAATGACTTAAACTCCTCTCGTGTTCATTTATCTTCTCAACTTTGATTTCAGATGCCTGCATTCTGCCTTTAGGTGAAGATGCGGCTCATGTAAACACAATCTAATCACTGGAAGGAAATTCACAGATTACCATAAGTGATCTGGCACTTCTAAAGTGACTTCTCCCAGCACTTTCTGACAGGTATCTTAGCAACTGTGTGAAAGAATGAATAGTACTGATATAGCCCATGTGCTAATTAAAACCTGGGATAGGTGTGTGATGAGGGATGATTAGAATCTATTGTTCTTTTGCAAAACTCCTCCAATTTTCACTTTGTAGAAGGCTTGTTTGCAGACACGAATAATCAGTGTTTGTAATATAGCAACAAACTGAGAATGAAAGATGATCATAATTCTCCAAAATCACTCTGCAGAAGTAATTCCCTAAGTGTGCAGCGGGACACAGTAGTGTGCCACAGAGAACTGCTTGGGTCTGTGCTAAATGTTCACCATCAAGCATGTTTTGACACAATATGATTCTTTTCAGGGCCAATACCGTCCTCCACCAACTTAGATTGGTTGCTGCTCTTCACACTATTTCGTAGCTGCACATTGCCTCTCAATCAGCACCATACCATTCAAAAACTGCATCTTCCTCAAGCAGACATTGCAAATCTAGAGCAGTGGTGGGGAACTTTGGGGCTGTGCACCTTATTAGCCATACCAGGCATTCCTATTTGGCCCATCAAACCTGTACTGATCTGCATTCATCAGATTCAGCACTGTTTCTGTTTCTCTGCAGTTCAGTTTCCACCAATTACTACACTATTCATCTCACAGTCCACTGTTTAATGTTTAGTCATGTAACCTATGCAACTATTTGCATAACTGTTAAGTAACTTAAACTCATTTCAATGAAAGGTCATGTCAAAACAATGTCAACACACTGTAATTAATCATGTTTAATTTAAAAACAACAGTGATATTGTAAAGTAATACTCGTTGTATTTGCTTGACTGATTTCCACTCCTGACCACAGATGAGCATTTGAATTGCAGTAATTTTTGCTTCTTTTTCCATTTTCATAAGAACTATCTGGCATCCCTAACCACACCCACATGACTTACACCTTTTGTCATTTCAGGTATAGGGCAGGTAAAGATGCATCTTTGCAGGCACCAATTATCAGCTGATTGTATGTGCTTGCAAAGCCTGTGCTTCCCACTAGCCACATTGAATGTGCTAGGTGGGCAAGCAGTCTACTTTCTGTGGAGGAAAAAAAATACAATAAAGTATGCTGTGGCACGGGAGCTCTAGTTTCAAAAGCTTTTTCTGCTGAGAGCACTGCCTACACAGATCATGTGTCAAATGGTCAGCATATGAAGCATGACTGGCAGTGAAGCTTTAGAGAGAACAGTGTTGCATTGTTAGAAGTGTAAATGGGGATTTTTCAACAGGTTCAGAGCAAAGTCTAAGAAAAACTCGTCCATAATGCTTGGCCATGTTAAAGCAATAAGGTATGTCAGCACTGTCCAAAATTCTAGAGAAATTATGAAATGGTAATTGGGTGATGCAGGGAAGAAATGAAAGCCTCTTTTTCAAAGGCAGGGACTTTCAAGGAATTGGAAAACAGGTTATTTTATTGCAATTTACCAACCCAAGGGTTGTTTATGTGTAGAGATGTATGTCAGTATGGGTTAAGGGTAACTGACTCTGCTCCCAGTCTGTTATACTATCACATTTTAAGCCATAATTCTATTTCTGCATTAACATGCATTTAAAAACAAAACAAAATGAAAGCATGCACAAATAATGCATGTGATATGTTTTTAAAAATGTAGCTTCTTGCAAATATTATATAAATGTATATTTTGATATGCTTGAACTGCTGTTGCAATATTCAGAGAAGTATGAAATTCAGCGCATAAAATTTTGCACAAAACTTCTCAGTGACTAAATTCCTCAAGCACCTCTAGTTGCATTCTAGCCCCAGCCTTATTTAACTTATATATCAATGACATGGTCAAACACCTATCATCCCCAGAGTTTCATGCCCCCAAACTGGCCGAAAAATCAATTTCAGTGCTCCTCTATGCGGACGACGCGGTTCTCTTATCACGAACTAAAGTAGGCCTCAAAAGGCTACTAAGAGAATTCTCAGCTCACTGCAGGAGAGATCAATTGGTGGTTAATCACCAAAAAACTAAAGTCATGGTCTTCGCTAGGAGACACAGACATCACAGATGGGAGATGGACAATCAGCCAATAGAACAGGTCAAAATTTTCAAATACCTCGGAGTAGTTTTCCAGTCAACAGGGGCCTGGGAGGCCCACCATAAATATGCCAGGGAAAAAGCATCTCAAAGCGTCAAAATACTGTCTCGCTTTTACTTTATGAAGGGGGGCAGACATATTCCAGCAGCTTTGGAGGTCTTTCAAGCAAAACCCTCTACGGGGCCCAAATCTGGACGGGAAATCATTGCCGCACACTTGAAACGGTCCAGTCTAAATTCTTAAGACAGATTCTAGCCGTTCCATCATGCGCACCAAATGCGGCCCTACGGCTGGAGACCGGCCTCCTCTCCGTCGAGACCCGGACCTGGATAAGAACATTCAACTATTGGCTTCGTCTAAATTTAAACCCATCCGGACTATTACCTCTAGTAGCACGAGATGCTCATAGAAGTCGGTGGTCCAAAGTAGTGCATCAAAAACTACTTACATGTGGCCTACAAGCACAGCATCTCCTGAAAATGGGTCTCCCCAAGGCAAAAACCATTATCGATCAGCGCTTGAAGGATATTGAGCAGCAGAATAATCTGGCCTATATTAAGAAATTTAGTGCTTGGTACGCTTATCTGCCCCCCTCCCATTTTGATTTTCGGGCACCTTATTTGTCTACCTTAACCATTCCAAAACTTAGGCGGGCCTTTACACTGGCCAGACTAAATATGTTACCGTCAGCTGTTCTTGAAGGTAGATATCAAAAAATTCCATTTGAGAACCGGCTCTGCCCCTGTGGAGCTGGCTATGTAGAGACGGTGTCACACGTTCTCTTGTCTTGCTCCCTATATAAAGATCTCAGGGACGAGACCATTACGCCGCTCCTATTTGCCATCCCCGGCCGCTCTTGCGAAGCCAAATTGTTCTCACTTCTAGCCGACCAGAACAGCTCGACAACAGAGAAGGTTGCCAAATTTATCGAGAGAGCAATGAGACTGAGAGCTGGTATCTGAATGATATCAGTGTGGTCACCCGGATTCCTCGCCTAGGCTTTTATGAGTATTATCATTATGTTTTATTATTATTATTTTATTACTTCTGCCAAGTTTTAAGTATTGAGATTATTAATTTACCTAGGGTTTTAATAGGTCACAAGATTTTAACTATATTTGTAATGTATTCCTGTTGCTGTTTGTCCTTTGATGCTATGGCCTGTTGGCTATGCAAATAAAATAAAGTCTAAGTCTAAAGAAAGCACCTCTAGTATAGGGGATATTTGAAAAACAATAATAGTTAGGTTTTCATTTGCACTAAATGAGAATTTTGTAGCAGAATGAAGAAGAAAGCCTCTTCCAAGAGGGTCATCTAATCCCTGTGCAACTATGGACGATGCTGGTTTTTGCTCCCTGAGAGAACTCTATGGTCAGCCTTTCTCCCACTGCCTGGCAAAATGTTATAATTAAAATTGGATCAAACTGACTATGTTGAGATTGTTCAAGGTTCACTGTGAATGGCTGAAACACACATGGTTTTCCTGTAGGCACAAGCTCCACCTCCTTTCGCTTCAGGAAAACTAGCTCATATTTTATATATTCCAAGTATTAATAAACTGCTTTTCATCAGGAAAGAAAAGATCACAAAGCAGTTTAAAAAGAAAAATGATAGAGAGAAATAAAAATTAAATACGGTACGGAAAAGCCATAAATAAGACAGTATGCAATATCAGACTTCCACTCACTCAATACGGTTACACTCACTCATTATCCACGTCTACCAATACATTTGCACATCAATCAACCTACAATTGCACACATATTCTGCTAAACTGCTGGAAGTGACTTTTACGTCATGTGAAAGCTTAAACATAATGTGGAAATTAACAGTTGGGGAAATGTCAGGGTAACAGAATAAGGTGCTGTGTGAATGAATCTTGAGTTCTCCCTCTCTTGCCACATGCCCCTTATTGAGTTCAGTACACACCATTCATTCCCTTGCAAACTGTCAGCCGACAGCAAACGAAAGAGTGTTATATTTTATTTTATTTTCTAATCCACCACTATAAATAGCTACACAAAAGCCTGACCTAAGAATTATTAAGTGCTGTATGGGTATTATTAACATTATTATTTTTAATCCTGTTATGAGGATTTGTTCAAAGGGGTATAAATAGAGAAAGTGTATCAAACTGCAAAGTAGTTTAAATTCAAAGTGAGGGATATCTAAGAAAGCACAGGAGCACATACTGTGCTAAACGTTTCCTTCTAATTTATGCCAGCAACTTTTTCAGAATCCTATTTGAGCAGCATGGGTCAATGAAGAAAGAAACCTTGTGAAAGCCTTAGAAAAATATGCATTCGAGTCTGAGGGTACCTATTTGATTAGAATGCACTATGTTTCAAAGTGGATTTAAATTGGCGCGACTAATTTGTGGCTCTTTAGACATTGTTGGAATCAATTCCCATCAGTCCCAGCTGGCATGACCAATGGCCAAGGATGATAAAGGCTGGAGTCCAGCAATCTCTGGAGAGCAAGAGATTAACTACCCATATTCTGTGAAGAGGCAGTCCCCTTAGGTGGCTAAAGAGCAACATATTGCCAGATATTGAATATTGCTGCAAAGCTAAATGTTACACACATTCTTCTCCTGATCCTAGCACAAGAACAGTAAGGTTTGACCTTAGAAATGATGGCTGGTCTACTGCACCCATATAAAACTACCACTCTTATGGACCTCTAGAACCACACTTATGGACCTCTAGAACCTGGCATTCACTGACATCATAATAAACGGCCGAAGGTTGGCAAGCAACATTATTCTGGAGCAGGAATGTGGGTTCTTGCTTCCTCTCTGGCCTTCTTCCCTGAGCCAACGTCATTATGCTATATTTATATGTTTGCATATCATCACTTCCCACCTCTCCTGCTCCACCTTGGTGATTGAGCAATTGGACTCTATTCAGCCACCTAGTCTTAAGCCACCAAATCAGTGTCAGTTCAGCAATTGTTCCTTAGGTAATGTTTAGGTAGTGGGGTCATTGCAGTCTGCAGCAGCTGAAGTTTCTGGACCATCTTTAAAAGCAACCCTTCATACAAGGCCTGTCACTGCTTGGACCACCCACATGATTGGAACAGATAGAGATGATGATGGTAATGATGATGATGATTCAGGCTTGTATGCTTATTAATATCACTAAGTAATTATTTTTTTTTTTTAAAAAAAAATGTTTTTAAAGTATTATTATTACAGTGGTACCTTGGGTTAAGTACTTAATTCGTTCCGGAGGTCTGTTCTTAACCTGAAACTGTTCTTAACCTGAAGCACCACTTTAGCTACTGGGGCCTCCTGATGCCGCTGCCGCGGCACGATTTCTGTTCTCATCCAGAAGCAAAGTTCTTAACCCGAGGTACTATTTCTGGGTTAGCAGAGTCTGTAACCTGAAGCGTACATAACCTGAAGTGTATGGAACCAGAGGTACCACTGTACCTCTACACATCTTTTCTCAAAGTATCACTTCTCTAGTGAGGAAACTCACTGCTACTATTATCCCTTTTAACAAAGCAGCTCACACAGGTTAAAACAAAAATGAGAGACAACAATTATTATAAAAATACAATATTCAAATGCATGCACACATATCAGGTGTCCCCAAAACAAGGTGAAGAGACCTCCCTCTTCTGATTCAGCTTAGGACATATTCACCCACAGCAGCCCCCTGCACCCATCTGGGAGTAAACAAACCCTGATTCAGCTGGAAACCTCCGCTGTCCAAAGGAAAATGCTCTTTTTCTTTTAAAATGAACAAAAGCAACAAAAACAGAAAACCTCCACACCTGTATTATTATCACTTATGGACCTCTAGAACCTGGCATTCACTGACATCATAATAAATGGCCGAAGGTTGGCAAGCAACATCCTCAGCCCCACAGATAAATTTGCTTAGTGCAACTGTAGTGACTGCTGAATTTGCAGTAATCATTTTCAAATGAAGCCCTCTTTTCATTAGCATTTTCATGCTTACATGCATAATTTATGACAATGGTTTGCAGGCACCAACACAGCTTTCATAAATTAGTGCTAATTTTGTTGTCGCTGAAAAACCTCCGTAAATTGTGTAACACGGGAATAGTTTTGCATCTGAAAAACATAAACCTGAGCCTTGTTTGCTTTCAAGCCAGATTCTGTATGATTTGAGGATGGGGTATTTAAAAAAAACCAAAAAACCAAAAATATTTATTTAAGTTTATGTGCTTAATTCTTCATTATCTCCTATCTCTTTTTGCCATTTTCATCTATGTAGCCTAGAGGATGCTTTATCATTTGATGACACCTGCAGTGTTGAATGGGATTTACGTGCAGGAAGGAACCATTTGCAGATCAAACTTTGCAATGAGAAGATTCCATTTCCCTTGCATCAATCTCAGATGCAAAGCTCTTCAATGGGGTCATTTCACAAGCTTGGCTATGCGCCATCCAGTGATGGAAAAATCATGGCTTCTTCAGTGCAGAAGATGTATGCATGATTTATTTATTAAAGTACTTTTAATCCCAGCAATCAGCCAGGAAACCTATGCAAGAATAAAACACAGCCAACTACGATGAAAAAGAAGAGAAACCACTTATCATGGTGCAGCCATGAGCAACTTCTATGGGGCAACAAAAACCTCCCACATGGTTGACTCAGATTGACTCTTGCCATGTTGACTCAGGTGATAAGCACTGGAATCCAACAATGCCTGTGATGTCCACAGGTTGCTCATTCCTGATTTAGTGGAACCTCTGTCTGTGGCCATCTGGAGAATCACAAGTTCCCCACTACGACTGTGTAACTTTCATCAACAGAACTTTAACTTCAACACAACTTTAGCCACGATGGAATGTAAAAGTTCTCTCTAAGGGACAAGATTTCCAATAATAAAGCACACGAAGAAGGCTGGTTTACTTCTGCTAATTCCATTTGTAACATTCATTGAGGCGGATACATTCACATATATCAAAACACAAGCTTGACATCATGTTTAGCTTGAAAGGTGACAGAGTTAAATGTGGCTGTTTGGGCTTTGCCTTATTTGTAGAATTGCCAGAATGAGAGAGGCATGGGTTTGTGAACCGTGGTTTGATTTAGCAAATGCTAAAATTCATGCCTCCCGTCATTTACATGCAGTGATTTGCTTACATCTTCTGATGAGACTGATAGATATTTCAGACAGCTGTCTGGGGAGAGATTTAATGAGAAAAGGGTTTAGAGCAGTTTGGAAAGTTTGCTCAGAACCAAGAAAATCCATCTTGAATGTAAACTAATTTGGTTCACAGGAGGAAGACAGCCAGACATTTCTTAATCAGATGGAAACGGACTTTTCTAGGAGTTTCATTTGTTGGAAAAACAACATTGCATGAATTTTCAAAGATTTTTTTGGGAGGTAATGGGGCTGATTCTCAAAATAAACATCCCCATACTATCAGATCATTGGTTCATCTTTGCTCTGGTATTCTCTACTTCATCACCTGGTTTCTTTCTGGGCACAAAATGCTGGTCTTGACCAGTAATGGACTGTTTGGTGGGGCATCTCTGTTTCTGCTGCATACTGGGATAAGAGTGAATGAGGGACAAAGCAGCAGCAAGGTTGATGCTTTGCACGTGTGCTATCAGGTGCAACGGATTGCCTGTACCAGCACATTTGCCACCACAGACCTCACCACCTCCTCCCACACTCCCCACCCCTGTATGCAACAGCAATTCAACCATGGGGAAGTCAGAGGAGAGGTGCAGCCCCACCACGCAATCTGCTAACCCCTTTAATATAATGTATTTTTATATGCTATTTTCACCAATATATGCATTATTATTCTTTTTGGCACACTTAGCATAAGCAGTGTTGAACACCTTACTTTTCTGGAGAACTGCATCTCAAAGTTCAGAGAAGTCTACATTTCAAGAGAAGGCTGAGTTTCAGTTCATTCATTGCTTTGGAAAGTGTGAAGCAGGCAGGTTTGCCTTCAAAATATGACTTGAAACAAATTTCCCCACATCCCTGCTCCCAAAAAAATTGTATGCATCCCTTACACATCCTGAAACGGCCCACTCTTTAATCCAATCAGGGTTACTTCCTTCCTCGATGCTTTCACTGTATTTGCTTGGCTTTTCAAACCAACACCTCCCCTTTCTCTGTAGTTTCAGAATAGTTAGAAGGGTCTGTCTTTTATTTGATAAAAAATAAATTGACGTGGTTTTTCCCCCTTGATTGTATGGCTTGGGGAAAAGAAGACCTCTCCCTTCTGACAACAGATCTACCATGCACGAGCCCTTCCAGACGTCACTTTTATTGATTTGTCTGCATGATTTTAACAGAGTGGTCATATGCATTCATACTTTCAGTACTGATTGCACCTGCAACATATCTGGGGCGGCCATACTACTTCATTTGCAATATGTACATGTACCATAGTTTCCTGCTAAAATTATGGAAATTTTCATGTCCCCGAGTCTTTTGTGGGGGTGCCCATTCATATGACAATAATGTGGCAACATTGGAGAATAACTAGTGATGTGGAATGATGTGTGAATGATCCAGTATAAATTAACCCCAATGCACTATTATCACATCCATGACATGTTACAGAATTTACTCACATACAAAGCACCAGTTAGAAGAGGTCCAAAATGTGTTTTCGTGTGTGACAGATCAGAAAGGAATGACTTCTGCCTGTTTTCCAGAAAAGTACCTTCATTGTTCTTTAGCCTCAAATAAAACAAAATAAATCCTCTGCATACTTATTTAAAAGTAACTGCATCAAACGCAGTAAGACTTACTTCTGCATACATCTTCTGCATACCTCTCAGCCCAGGAATTGGTTTTTAGTAGACAACTGAACTCACCATCCTTTCATGCAACAATCTCTGTGTCCCAAGTTTTCTTTGTTTCAGCCATCTAGCTTATTTGGGGACAGTCAATAGTAATGTTAAACAACAGAGTCAGAAATTCATGATGATCTCCTGCAAATATCTACCTGAATCATCCAAATCTACTTTCTATGCAGCACTGCTAAAACCCGTGCTTTTTTTCCTGGGGGGACGCATACCCCTAAACATTTTGTGAGTCTAAGTTTGGCCTCATTGAGGGGCAGTATTTCAATATGAGTAGGAAAATGATAGTACCCCTAAACATTTTTTAGGGGAAAAAAAGCACTGGCTAAAATCAAATTCCAAATATATTATATCAGAAAGACTGATGTAGTATATAGTCGCATGGAAGAGCTCTTCTTGAAATATCAAGCACACACACACAGGTTCAATTCAGAATATCTAAAACAATAATTTAAGGTAATACCTTGGAGAAAACATTCTCCACTTTTAAACAGCCAAAAGTATTGGAGCTTTTTAGACTAAAAGTAGCTCAGGACCATTTTTAAAAATCAGCACATGCACCCCTGAACAAAAGGACCCCACCAAAATATTTGGCATGGTTATTTCAGTGCATTATCTGTCAAGTCCATGATGGCATTTGGCAGATGTTGAACAGTTCATATGAGCAAATTCTTCTCTCAAGTTGCACGAAGTTAAAAACCAAAATAACAACGATGAAATCATAGAGGCTATTTTTAAAATGACTTGTATATGACAGTGAAAAATGTTTGGTGAGGAATCACAATGGAAAAAGCCCAGTTAAACAAAGCAGCTCAGTGCTTTTCTTTATTTTTTTTAAAAAATGGCAGTGGGGAGACATATCTAGTCCAGTACAAAATTGGTAAATAAAAACAAAAACTTCCAGGTCATTTACTTATTAGTCAATCAGCTATTCTAAAACATGATGGTTGGAAATGCAGAGTCATCATTTTCTAACCTTAGGGTTTCTTCTTCCCATTAATTCATGGCAGGTATGGAGAACTTATGGTCCTCACAATGTTGTTGGACTGCAACTCCCATCAGCACCAGCCAGCATGGTCAATGGTCAGGGATGCTGAGAGTTGTAGTCCAGCAACTTCTGGAGGGTCACAGGACTTTCACTGCTGATACATTTTTTTTAATCTGCCTTTTATTAGACTATGGCAAATTAAATACTTTAAACCATAGCATCAATTGGCTGATTATAGTGGGATTTTTAAGTAGGACGTATAGCATTAGCACTTCATTAATGACTCGTTAATTCTTTGTGATCTATGTAATTGCCATGAATGTCAAGTAAATTAATAGCTGCTGCCTTAAAGGTATAACCAAGGATGTCTCCCATCTTCTAAAAAGGATCAATCCCGCAGTGTGTGTCTTCTGCTTTAGAACTCAAATTCTCTAGGCAGACCAACTTGTTTCCAAGTAGCTTTTGTTTTGTTTGTTATTATAGTGTGCGCTTTAACCCTCTAGATCTTTAACCCTCTAAACTTATTATAATCCTCTAAAGCTTCATTTCCAGGTTTGTCCAGGAGATAATACTACCTTGACATGTTTCCCAATATCAATATATTTAAAGACATTTACAAAAATGCCCATTGTGGCAGCTAGAGGTAACTAATAGGGTATTTTTCACAACAACACAATCTCTACTGAGTTTTATAAGTGTTGGGGAAGGGCTGTAGCTTAGTAGCAGAGCATCTGTGTTATGTACTGAGCTAGGATTCTAGAGCAATAGGCATGTAGGATCCTAGAATGCAACAACTGAATGGCCTACTGTAGCAGCCCAATCAGGCTCCAGGAGGGAAGCAGAATCAGCCAATCACATGGGACCCATTGTGTAAATAATATATATAAGGGCTGAGGTTCTAGGGGGCAATTCAATTCACTGTTTATGAGATGCAATAAAGAGCATGAAATCACTACGCGACTCAAAGTATATTTCAATCTGCTTTGCAGTCAGAAGGTCCTAGGTTCAATCCCAAGCATCTCCAGTTAGGGCTGGGAGGAAATCCTGTCTGAAACCCTGAAGAGTCACTGCCAACCAATGTAGACAATATTGGGCCAATGGTCTGCCTTACTGTAAAACAGCTTCCTATGTTCCTATGTGTGTTTCAATACCATTTACTGGTCATCTGCAATTGTGGTACTGACGTGCATCAGAAAGCCAGCCAGCTGCTGCCTCCACTAGCTAGCTAATGTGACAGCACAGAGAGTAAGACAGCTGGGTCCTGCTTCCAGACTCCTTAGTTTGAGATCTCTACTGCCTTTTGGGGGCCAGCTGGAAGAGAGAAGGAAAGAGTCTTCCTATCATCAGGGAAGGAACGTAGCAGCCGGGGGTGGAAACTGAGGAAGACCTACAGATGCCATTTACTGCAGGGAAAGTGAATTGACCAGCTGCCTGCCAAAGAACATCAGAGAGGGATCCATCCTGAGGCAATCTGTCTGGTTGAGTGAGATCATTTATATTTTTCTCTATTGCCAGATCATGCCATTCGTGGAACAAAACCAAAAATATAAGAAGGGGAAAAGGAAAAGGATATTTCCTACACAATTCTGTCACTGAAGGTCTTTTAAGAAACACACAGAGAGAGAGACCCGATCAAAACATTTCCTTAAAACACCACTGATTTTATTTGCATATATTAATTCAAACATTTTCAAAGTATTTATTTCCTCCCTTGCCCTCCTCCAAGGCAACCCAGTGTCAGAATTGCATCCCAAACACTAAGCAGTAATTTGAGTAAATTCATGAACCCAATAGCTGATGCACACATGGACACACTCACACACAAATACAGATGGGATAATGTGACATAAAAATAATTTTTAAACAATTCCAAATCAGTGCATAGCTAATCCAAAGCAAACTGCTGCTCCTTCTCAGATGTGTTATCTCAAAGATTCCAAGCAGACCTCCTCTAGGAGACATAATTCATACAACAGAAATATACATAAGGTTTGATGCCCAATTTCTTTTAGGGAAACTGACTCTTGTCTTTATTAACCCTTCAGTTTAATTTGGTTCAGTCTCTGTGTAAATAAGCATGACCCTGTTTTGCATTTAACAGAAATGTCATAGAGAAAACATCAATCAAAACAATTGGTATGAGGGTTTTGCTCCCGCTTTCCAATTCGCATTGCAGTGAGGCTTCTATCTCTCTTTCTCTCTCTCTGCATTCAGAGCATGTAGGTTGAAAAACTGACTATTTTCCATGTTTTGTAGTACAGTCATGCAGTCTAAACAAAATTATGTCCTTCCAGCTTAAAAAATTCCCAGGAGGAATATTAGGATGAAAAAAGAGAAAAGCATCTTTCTGGGTATAGAACAAATCAAGCAAACTCCAGGCTAGATAAAACCAATTGGAATGAGGTGCAGTGCGTTGTCTTAATTAGGTTTCATAGATGGCAAACAATGGGCACAACCCTGTTCTCTAGATTCACCAGCTATAGGATTTGGTGAAAACCATGATATGCTGTCAGAATACCAAATATGCCACCAACATGACACAAATGAATACACAAGCCTTTCCTAACCTTGAGTCCACAGATGTTGTTGGACTACAACTCCTATCATCCCTTGGAAGCAGGGCCAGTGGTCAGTGATGATGGGAGTTGTGGTCCAAGAATGTCCAGGGACCCAAGGTTGGAAAAGGTTTACATACGCCAACAAAATATATTTGATAAGCTGGTGAAAGATGTCAGCAAGAGAGGTGTTGGGCTGACATGGAAATGCCAGCAGAATGACTTAAAAGGGACAGAGCAATAGGAGGTAACACTTACGCAGTATCCCAGAACTAGGGAGCCTCCAGCCCATGGGCAGTCTTCCAGAGGCTGCATGCCAGTGGTAAGTTGGGCCAGAGACATAAGTGGGTAAGTTGCCACATTATGTAATATTTAACTGTATCCACCCACCCCTTCTGCTAGATGGTCTGAACTATGTTGCTAATAGGAGACGTGGGGATTTGATTTTGCTTCAGTTTTAATGACAAACTACCCAATTTGCACTTCTCAAACAAACATGCTGACTGCAGTGTGACTATCCTTTGAAATTTACACTAACCCCTTTTCTAAGCTGTCCTGATGTATCTGAATGAAAGCTCCCATTACCGCTGACCAGTGACCATGTTGCCTGGGCCTGATGGGAGTTGGAGTCCGACAACATTTGGAGAAGGACAGGTTAGCCACCCCTGCTCTAGATGGCTCTGTTGTGCCTGACTCTCTTTCCTCCCCCTTTTGCATTGTACTGCAAGAGCATGGTTGTGAGGAGCATAAAAAGATCTGAACCCCTGCTTCTGTTGAGGCTTGAGGAGGTGCAACAGTATGGGGGCTGTTCAGTTGTGCCAGTGGGAGAAGAAGAAGTGTGATGCCATGTTGAATGGTGTGTGTGTGGTGTGATGCAGGGGAATTGCAGGGGAATTGCTATGTGTGGTGAGGCAGATGTAGATGACATATAAGCAGCATTTTTTATTTTCATTGAATGATATTCAACTAAATAATTATGAAAGCAGAGTGAGTTCCACTTGTGCAACATGACTCCCCCTCTAGATGCACACCCCCCCATCTCTAAATCTGCTCTAGAAAACCTGCTCTGGAAAACCTGCTCTGAGACCCACCCCCTACACACAACAGATTTAGGGGAGCCCAATAACATTGTTGTTGTTGTTATACGCCTGGCACGCCTGGAAGAAGCGGACCATTTGGATCCCTTCCAGTCGGGATTCAGGCCTCATCACGGGACTGAAACTGCCTTGGTCGCACTGGTTGATGATCTCCGGCGGGCTAGGGACAAAGGTGAGAGCTGTTTCCTAGTTCTGCTGGATCTCTCAGCGGCGTTTGATACCATCGACCATAACATCCTTCTGGACCGTCTTGAGGGGCTGGGAGCTGGGGGTACTGTCATACAGTGGTTCCGCTCCTTCCTCCTGGGCCGTGTTCAGAAAGTTGTGGTGGGGGATGAGTGTTCAGACCCCTGGGCTCTCACTTGTGGGGTGCCTCAGGGTTCTGTCCTCTCCCCCATGCTTTTTAACATCTATATGCAGCCGCTGGGAGAGATCATCAGGAGGTTTGGGCTGGGTGTTCATCAGTATGCAGATGATACCCAGCTCTACCTCTCTTTCAAATCAGAACCAGTGAAGGCGGTGACGGTCCTGTGTGAGTGTCTGGAGGCGGTTGGAGGATGGATGGCGGCAAACAGATTGAGATTGAATCCTGACAAGACAGAAGTACTGTTTCTGGGGGACAGGAGGCGGGCAGGTGTGGAGGATTCCCTGGTCCTGAATGGGGTAACTGTGCCCCTGAAGGACCAGGTGCGCAGCCTGGGAGTCATTTTGGACTCACAGCTGTCCATGGAGGCACAGGTTAAATCCGTGTCCAGGGCAGCTGTGTACCAGCTCCATCTGGTACGTAGGCTGAGACCCTATCTGCCCACGGACTGCCTTGCCAGAGTGGTGCATGCTCTGGTTATCTCCCGCTTGGACTACTGCAATGCGCTCTACGTGGGGCTACCTTTGAAGGTGACCCGGAAACTACAACTAATCCAGAATGCAGCGGCCAGACTGGTGACTGGGAGCAGCCGCCGAGACCATATAACACCGGTCTTGAAAGATCTACATTGGCTCCCAGTACGTTTCCGAGCACAATTCAAAGTGTTGGTGCTGACCTTTAAAGCCCTAAACGGCCTCGGTCCAGTATACCTGAAGGAGCGTCTCCACCCCCATCGCTCTACCCGGACACTGAGGTCCAGCACCGAGAGCCTTCTGGCGGTTCCCTCACTGCGAGAAGCCAAGTTACAGGGAACCAGGCAGAGGGCCTTCTCGGTAGTGGCGCCCTCCCTGTGGAACGCCCTCCCACCAGATGTCAAAGAGAACAACAGCTACCAGACTTTTAGAAGGCATCTGAAGGCAGCCCTGTTTAGGGAAGCTTTTAATGTTTGATGTATCACAGTATTTTAATATTCTTTTGGAAGCCGCCCAGAGTGGCTGGGGAGACCCGGCCAGATGGGCGGGGTATAAATAATAAATTATTATTATTATTATTATTATTATATATTTATTTATACCCTGCCTTTTCCCATTCCGAGACTCGAGACAGGTTACAGTTACAAATCACAAGCATTCAAGGAAGCAGCACCAGTGTCCATTAATGGGGTTGTGCTTGCACCCGCCACACATGGAAGAAGCCAACAAGTTGTATTCAATGTAGCACTAAAGGAAACTCTCTATCAGCTTGAGAAATTCTCCAGACTCTGGGACTCCTTCCCAGGAGAATCTAGACTGGCTCCCTCCTTGCTGCAAGGAGCAAGAGGTAAGAAGTGCAAGAGTTCCAAGAAGTTTTGGGGGATTGATGCTTTAAAAGAAAAGGCCTGTGCTGTGATATTTTCACTGTGATCATTTGTATGTTTTATATATGTACATAGTCATAATTTGATTATTTTTCTTTTTTAATTATTGCTTTTTTCTATGATTTTAGCAATTCTTGTATTCTACCACTTCCCAATCATTTTTTGTGCTTTCTGATTGTGTGTTCTTTCCTTCCACTCCTAGTGTGCATTGTGTACAGAGGCATCAATTTTCCACCACCACTACCATTATGTGAATATAGGAATGCTCTGCTCAGCTATTAAAGTATCTCCTACCCTTAAGTATCCTTAGAAAAGCAAAGAAATCCCATCATACTACTCTTGCAAAATCTATATCTTACCAGCTTTTAATGGCTAGTAAATTTGTTGACAGCTATGCTTGATGCATAATACATTATGATATTATTACTTGAATGGGCTGCATACAATTAAAAGTCTTTAGCATTCATGCAGAGCTCCCTTTCCTCCTCTTCTTTATCTTTTTTAGAAGTAGTTTGAATTATGGTTATGGATGGGAGTTCTGCAGAACAATGCTTCATGCTGGTTATCCACCTAATTCGAGGGTTGTTATCCCCAGAGAATGCTTCAGGACAAGTGAATATATTTGCTAACCCTTAGGGCTAAGGAAAACCCTTAAGGCCAATATATTCCCAAACCCGTAGGGCCACAGCTAATTGTTCAGGGGACTTAGGGTGGTATCCAATGATAAGCTCTCAAAATTCAGCACCTCTCACTTGTTCAGAGTCAAAACTGCATACAAAATGTGCTTGTTGTGAAAAACATGTAAATGGATGTTAGTTTGTTTTTGGGGAAATCTCAAATTGCTGTGGAAACCGATTTTAAGATTGGAAAAAATGAGAAACCGAGAGAAAACAGAATTGACAGATTCATCCAGCCCTAGTTATAGGACATAAAATGGGTTCTGAAAGTCTCTTGCAATGAACTTTGACTCACATTAAACTTCCAAACCTTCCAAACACCAAACACCAGGTCAGAAAATCCCAGCACAGGGGCTAACACAGATGACAAATCCAAATTAGCTAATTAATTTGCACCAAATAAAATAACATCCATGAGCAGCTCTTTCTAACCTGGAGAAGTTACAGAGCCTTTTTGGCGGTGAATAGCAGCAGCCAGATCACAAAGAATGAAGACAAGAAAGCTAATGTGGAAATCTAAGCACTTGAGGTGCCTTATTGATTTTGGCCTGTCAGAATGCATTCAGGATGCAACTGGAGATTGCTGAAACATCCAGATTAAGAAAGACGGCAAAAGGGCAAAGACAAAAAAAACCCAAAAAAGCTTGATAATTCTGATTTTCTTTCCTGATAATTTCAGTAATAGACTTGACAGTCAATGCATAGATCCCCAGTCTTTATCTCTAAACACAATGCATATGAAAGAAGCTTTTTGATTGGGGAGAGGAAGCTCTCAGATATGAAGTAACCTTGATCTTGCAGTTAAAGCAATGATATTGTCTTCTTTTTGCTGATTAGATCCTTTGGGTACTATGGCAAACACATCTATTCTCTCCCCTTGATGTGCCTGTATAATTTCCCTTAATGTTAATTGGAACTGCAGAGAGAACAGAACTTGTGTTGGTTTTACTGGCCTTGCAAGGCTCCCTGCTGTGGAGATAGGCTGTGATTATTCATGGCTGGCTCTTTGTAAGTTGCAGCTTAAATCTCAAACAAGGCTGGCATCTCTGATTTTCTTAACTGGGAGTTGGGGGCAGGAGCATTCACAGTGTCTATAGAAAAAGTTGGATCTTGCATTTGGAAATACTTCAAGTGAAAAAACCCCTGCACTAGTGCAATGAGTCATCTAGGGATATTGTGGAAGCTCACTCCTTGGAGAGTTCATCAGTTTGCCTTTACGTCATTTATATTGAGGGACAGCTTCACACAATCAAGTCATATCTAGACCAATGGTGGGATTCTTTTTCGGGGGCGGGGGTAGATTTTAAATAAATTAGTTCAGGATAGCCAGCATAGCACACCCCCTATATGTTGGACTACATTTCCTGCCATCCCTAACCACTGGTCATGCTGATTAGGGCTAAGGAGAAGTGGAGTTCACCAAAATCTGAATGGCGCCATATTGGCTATCCATAATTTTGTTGATCTACTAATGCAAGTGCCAGGGAAACCCCAGCCGGATGGGTGAGGTAGGAATAATAAATTATTATTATTATTATTATTATTATTATTATTATTAATTATCAAACTGACTTTTTTCACAGAAAGCTTCTAAGGAAGAGTTTCATAAGCATTGGTTCAGGGATGATTTCAATGCTACTGAAGCCTTTCAAAAACAAACCCCCTCTCTTTCAAGCTGTAACTCAAGGTGGCATGTGGAAGGTTTCCTCGTAGTCTTCTATTCTTCACTAACCAGACTCAAAGATGTTTAGTTTCAACAAGGGGGCTGCATCATATGCCTTCAGACCCACACCCTGAGACAATTTGCTAACACATTGGATTCCTTCCAGTTTTATGCATCTTTGAAATGCAAGATGCTGTGTTAGGGTTCAACAATTGCTATAAGGAAGTAGGTGGGGGTGCTTCCTATTACATATGTGTATCAGGGTTCAGCTCTGCCTGAACATGGAACCTCAGAGCAGGAGCAAGAGGAACAGGGCCCCAGTATATCTGGTCTCTGCATCAGCTCTCTGGCTATCTCCCGGACCTTCCTTGCCACCCATAGGGCCACAGGAGGATATGACAAGCCAGGCATGAGTTTCAGTGTTGCCAGGGAAGTGCAGGACTAGCTGCACCGAGGCTGCTCAGGAGAAGGGGAAACATGTTCATGCCTGGCTGGATCTGGTCCTAGCTGAGAGCCAGGAAGAGTCTCCAGTTCTGATATAATCTGCTTCACTGTTGAAGCAACTGATCCTTTAATGCTCTGAGCCTCCTTGAACTGGAAAAATAGACTCTGTCTTGGTAGATCAGGGTCCATTTGTATGACTGGATTAAATTTGCATCCAGTTTGAGCAACCCTTATTTCCTACCCAGCACTATATTTAGTAACTGAGGCACATCCGCCTTTGTCAACATCTTTGACTCCAGAATGCCTTTCCTCCTTGATGGCTTGCTTCTAATGTTCTGTGCCTTACACAGCAAACAGCCTGAAGGGATACCTCTCAGCAGGAAAGTTAAACATGCCGCTCTCCCTGGTTTGCTTGTTTAATTTTGCTTTGCTAGGAGTACCACAGCATATGTTCACATTTACAAAGAGGCAAGGATCTCTTTAAGATGGGCCTGAAGTCTATGGAAATCTCCCTGGGTTTATTCTCAAAAAGAGAGCTGGAATGTGCCAAGACAATATTTGGCTACCACTCCATCCTCTGTAGGGATATCAGTTCTGAAGGAACTGAAAAATGGAATAAAATGAAAGAAAAAGTTGCCAAATGTGTCTGGCTCTGTGTCTTGCTTCCATCAATGCTGGTGTTTCTAGGCTCAGATATTTCATTTCCTGGCAAGAAAGGGGAGCTGTCCAGCAGGGTAAGTGACAAGTTTTCAAATAAGATGACTGAGTGGTTCCAAAGAGGTCTTGGACCAGCAACACCCACTGTGATTCTGTATCAAGGAGTCTTAGAATCTAGTAAAAGAGCCTGCTGCACTGGTCAGAAGACTTTCTTTAAATGATAATGACCAGTTAAGTATTGCCATATCCAATGAAGTTACCATGTTGCCATAGAGATAAATGGGTGGGCATTTGTCAAATCAAACCATTAACACCCTCTACAGGTACATTTTAAAGGCCATAGAATGTTAATCAGGCCAACACCTGATGGAAGAGAAAGGTTTTCGCCTGGTGCGTAAAGATATGCAATGAAGGTGACAGTTGAGCCTCCCTGGGGAGAGCATTGCACCAACAAGAAGCCACCACAGAAAAGGCCAGTTCTCATGTTGCCACCCTCTGAACCTCTTTTGAAGGGTGTACATGAAGAAGGGCCTCAGTTGATGATCACAGGGCCCATTTCAGTCTAGAAAGATGATTGCTTGATGTTCTTCTCCAACCTAATGCCCTCCTGACGTTTTGGACTACCCTTCTCATCATCCCTAGCTAGGTAGGCCAATGGTCAGGGATGATGGGAAGTGGAGTACAAAGCATCTGGACAGTACCAGGTTGGGGAAGGCTGGATTAGCATGCTGATTATCCCTCACAACTAAACCCCCCAAAAAGAGTTCTTCTCTGGTTCCAAAGCTTGCCTCCCAGCATTTCAAACACAACTTTTGACCTAAATATTGTCTGGCATGCCCTGCGTTAGTTTCACCCGCTGCAGCCATCATTTTACTCTACCACTTTGGGAGTCAGCTTGCTAGTTTTGATTGTTCCCTATGATGAGACATCACAGCAATGAAAATCACCTTTAAAGCCAGTTTTAACAACAATTGATTGTGGCCTTATCTTTAGCCATGTTTTCAGACTTGCTGCCAACTCTTTGCAGGTGTTTGTTTATCTTGATGAGATAATACTCTATGGACACCATCACACAGGTCTGACAAATTGGAAGATTGTGTAATTTTCCAAATTGTTTCCCCTTCAGGCAAACAGCACCAAAAGTAGATAGCAAAAGGAACAACTTTGGATAGTTTGATCTATTTATAGGCTTATAAACAAGCAGTGTTGTGTTTCATGTGCCCTGTTGAAGCAGACATGCTTTCCCTCTCCCTGTTTGTACCCCGTGGATGTTTCTTGTTGATAGTGTCATTGGTTGGTGCCTGTTGGTACCTATATTAGGATTGTCAGTTTGGGTAATGTCAATTGGAACCTATAGAACTGAACATAAGAAGCTGCTCATTATTCTCAGCCCTACCTAGGGAAGCTGTGGATTCAACCTGGGATTTTTCCATTCAAAGCAAATGTTGTACAATTACCTCTGAGTTGCAACCCTTCACCAAACCCCTTTCATCCATTGTTCCTGGGCAAAGTGGAAAGGTGTGCTTAGCTTCTGATGGATACTTTGCAAGCCATTCCACTTTCAGTGGGGTAGATAAGAATTTTGACAGGTCTAGAATAGCATAATATATCTAATCATTGGGTAAATGCATTCATCAGCTCACCCACCCACCCACCCACCCACCTATGAAATCCCAATCCCTAAGTCAAGTGGACAAGGAGCAGGCATTGAAAAATAAAAGCAGTCTAGCTTTTAAGGAATACAATAGTCTCTTGAGATGTTGAGTTAGGCAGGACGGTTTGGTTTAGTGGGATCTATAGAAAGATTTACAGGGACGTTGTACACCAGGAAGAAGAAAGCTGCTAAGACTGGATGTTTGCTCATGTGTAACCCAGCCAGTAATCAGCCAGGATGGGCTGAAAGTCAGTATGGGGTATGATAGGACATTGCAAGCCTCCAGACTCCTCCTGGTGGCTTATAAGCCTCAAGAGAAAAAAGCCTCAAGTAATGAAAAATACTAATCTCTGAGGAGTCTGAGACCCTAGGATTCTAACAGAAAGGTTAAGGGTAATAGTGGTGATATAGTGTAAGTGGGGAAAGGGTCTCTCTTTGAGGGGGGTATAATTGCATGAGGAGCCCTTGAGACCAAGGAAGTATTTCCATTTTTGTCACAAACCAACCTGAGCTACCATGTTAGAGATTGTTAGAGATCTTAATAAAACAAAACAATGAGTTTACCCACTATTGGTAATATTATATTTCAATATCATACAATACCATAAGAAACTAGGATTAGTATGTGATATAGTTGAATGTCTATTCTATTACTCTGGCAGGAGTACATGGTAAATTCACAAGGACAGCACAGAGTTGTAGTGGGACTGTCAACCAATCTGTGCAACTCAGGGGTAGCCAACACAGTTTCCACCAGATGCTGGACCCAGCCACAAAGGAAGAGTGGAAGTTGTAGCCCACTGACAACTGGAAGGCACCATGTTGGCTATCCCTGCAGTACCCAATGGAAAACAGGTGTGATGTAAAATGAAGTCATGATTAGAGGAAGGACTAAAAACCAAAGGCATGGCCCACTAGGGGGGGCACTCTTTGTCCCTGGAGCCTCATGCCACACTGCCTTCTCTGAATGAGAGAGAAGTGGAAAGAGTAAAGAGAAAGAATAGTGACCTCTTTTTCTGGGAAGTGGTGCTGATTGAATCTGAAGAAAAAGACAAACAAATGGGCAGTGCCAAAATGCAGGAGGCAGAGGAAGTCAGTGGTGTAGAGGTGTTTGCCAGTGCCCAGGGTATGATCAGGTGTGTGCATGCACTGGGCGGGTGTGGGGTGTGGAGGGTGAACAGAGCCTACCATGCCAGCCCAGTCCTCACTGCTGGAGCCAAGTGGGGCTGCGCTCTCTACCTGCACTCCACCATAACTAGTAATCTCTCCATCAATCTGAGCTGGCAAAAATGTGTTTTTGATGCAGAGGTTGTGATACAAGCACAACTAAAACAGCCTTTGTCTGTCCTTGTTCATGCTGCCAATAGCAAAGTGGCCCATGCAGTTGTCCCATGTGTCCCATGATCTTTCCCAACTCTGGCACTGAAATCTCCCAGCAGGGATAGATGTTCACAGTCTGGGACCCTCCTGATAGCCTGGTCTACGTTCTCGTAGAACTGGTCCTTGGTTTGTATGTCAGAGCACATAGTGGGAGCATAGACACTCAAGATGTTAACCAGACTGGAGGTACTTGAGACACAGAGTGAAAGCAAGCAGTTTGAACACTCAGTTGGTGGTTCTATTGCAGACAGAAGGGTGTTTCCAACAGTGAAGCCTAAGTAATGAATACATGGTTCTTCAAGATGCCTTCCTAGCCAGAAAAGGGTGTAGTTCTTCTCTCAGAGGCAGCCATTTGAAGCAAATTTGGTTTTCTGCGGAATGGCAATGTCAGTGTTGAGTGTTTTCAGGTCAATAATGACCACCTTCTGAGAGTCATTGACCTGCAACTGGTTGGTGAACAAGCCAGGATACATGGTCCTGACATTCCAGCTTTCTAGGCACAAACGGATTGGCTTCTTTTCTTTTTTGCCTGATGCAGAAGTTCAGACCATTTGTTGAGTGATACTCTGAGCTCCAAGCACCCATTGAAGCAGGCAGTCCATGGCAGGTCAGCACTTTATTGACTGGGGACTGCCCAGCTTAAGGCAGGCAGTTGCTGACCGGTGAGACACAATGATCTCTCCCACAGACAAAGGCAGCCCATAGTGCTCATGCCTTACGCCAATCAGGTTGAGCTTAGAACTCACAATTGCTGCCTCCCATGTTGTTTTTGCTGCATGTGCAGCACCGAAGTGACCTCCATGTGGCAGAAGCCTAGGAAGTGTGTATGGAGGTGCTAGGCTGCCCAGACAACAAGACCCTTGGCCTTCCTGTTGTGGTACAAAGGAAAGCAAAGCAATACATTTGGTGCCAGTTTGGCTGCAGGAGATGCTGGAAGGAGGCATACAAGATGCCATCCAACTGCCTTAGGAACTCTACCCTGGATATGTGTAAGGTTTACTCCTTAGCGTTTCCTTCTCCCAAAGATAATGTCTATTCTTCACAACATGATAGATATTCAGGTCTGTTGTTTCCATCAAGCATTGGAAACATACATGGACTAACAACATGTCGCCATGAACCATCATAGTTTTGCTCATGAATTTTGTAAAACCATGGAACTTATTTTGGCAGCTGTTGCAGTATCTCAGTGCTGCAGGTATTTAAAAAGCTGCACCCACCAACAATGTCCATTATCTATAGAACAATTTTCAAGAATACTGATGTCCACCTGCTCTATAGCATCTGGTTACACCCCCTTTTAAGTTTTGTTTCTTGAAGAGTGATGGTTTTGCATGAAATAAAAGTTGGTGTTTACTTATCCCCCCCCCCCCCCCTTTAAAGCATTTGAGCTGATTTCACTTGTTGGAGTTTGCTTAACTTTCTTGTTCTTACCATTTCTTAGAATGAAATCACGCTGACCTGCTTTATTGGAACATTTGCAGGCTTGTTTCAAGATCTTTCTGCAATAACACTCAACATGCGAAGGTGCTGAATGAAGTGAGCTTTGGTGTCTGACATTTCATCTTGTCCTCAATGACCTCCACTACAAAGCCAAGAGTGAGTTTTCTGCAGCAGCAGCCCAACAAAACAAAATTGAAAAATCTTCAGAGGCTGAAGAGTCAGCATGCAGGGTGGTTTTTGTTTTGCTTTTTACTTGTCCTCCGTTACCTAGAGTGTGAAAATAATTGTCTAAAGATATGCCCATTATTTTTTATGGGATAGCAACTGTGAAATTCTGACTCATGCTAAACTGCTTTTGCAGAAGGCCCAACATGAGTATTATTAGCACAAATATCAGGCCAGCTTTCTATGGCCTCTAGTCTAAGGGTGCATTTGAAATGCTTGTCAAGAATGGGCTGAGTATAATCAGTAGACTTGGTGGAACAATGAAGCAACTAGACATGTGGGCAGAGTAATTTCTGATAACACATCACTCTAATTCTAAAATGTTCAAGCTAGATAGCTTTTAAAATGATGCTCTTGACTCAGATGCAAAAAAAAAAAAAAAGGTCTCCGTGGCGCAGTGCATAATGAATTCAGCTACAAGAACAATCTGAGTTTGAAATCTCTCTCTTCTCTCTTTTTTATTATGAAACTTTGCAGTATAAAACTGTAAGTGGAGAACTGCTCAACACTAAAATAATGTCACAAATGGGTCTGTGACTGCATCATAAAATTTGCTTGATTGAGAATAATTTAACATTTTTTCTCTTTGTTACAAAGACCCTTTTCAGTGGCTTATTGTTGAACACAAATACCTGCAAATTTAAATACTGGCCCCCACAAGTACCAACCTGTCAATTGCATTCTTCAGTTTTATTTCTGACCTGACACACTATTATTTCTCCCCAAAATGAAACATACTTTTTTTGGTGCATGGGAGGGGAATTTCATATTATTTTTCATAGTATAAAAAAATAAAATCATTCCGCAGAGCAAAATATGATTCTGGTTTTGCTACCTCTTTGATCACACTTATCTGATGAGCAAGTTCCTTTGCTACTGCTACCTCTCTTCCCTCTTTTTCTCTTTCTTGAAGTCAGGAACAAAATCAGCTATAGAGAAAAGAGAGCATTCCAAATTATGTACTGACAAGCACAAAAGTATCACTCTGCTTATGAAAGGTAGGTTTCAAGGGTGTATAGGGTAGAGGCTGTGGCTCAGTGGTAGAGCACGTGCTTTGAATGTAGAAGATGCCAAGTTCAGTCCCTGGCATCTCCAGATAGATCTGAAAGGACTTCTGCTGAATCCATGGAGAACCACTGTCAATCAGTGTAGACCAGCAGGTGTGGAACCTTTTCTGGTTCAAAGGCACAGTCCCTCCTAGGTAACCTTCAGCAAATGTGGGCAGAGCAATGAACATGAATTTCCGCTTTGTTCAACAAACTAGTTCCTATTCTCCCCCTCCCTTCTGTTTTCTTTTGGTGTCCTCTGCTCTGGGTCCAGGGATTACACACATAGGAAGGTGGTGGATGGGTTGTGGGTGGACCCTGAGTGAGAGGCAGGGAAGGGAAAAACTAACTCCCAGCGTGAGATACAGGGAGAAGAAAGAGAAGCTCCCAGAGGAGGGCTTGGAGAGTCCACCATTTTTCATGTGAGACAAGATCTACCTTCAAAAGAGGACTCTGGGTCCCCGCCCCATCTTTCTTTTTTCTGCTTTTATTTAGATTAGTTTATTTCATCTTATTGTATTATTTTAAAAAAGATTTAATAATTTTTTTGATACCAAAATAAAGCCTTCCTCGTGCATTTCAACAGACAGTACCTGCAACTTGGGGGAGGGTGTCAAATATTTTATTGGGGGCAGAAGGAACCCTGGCTCCTATGCTGGGCAGTGTATCAGTGTACATAGAACTAATTAAGAGGGTTATTATGAGAGAAACTCAGTGACACAGAGGCACAAGTTAAGGGAACAGCTACCATCAAGTGATTCAGTACAGAAAGTATAGAGAGAGCGGGAGGGTCAGAGAGAAGAGTTTAAAGAAAGCTCGTTTAAATAAAGTTATTTGTTTTATAATTCTCCTGCTTGATCCTCAGTGATAATTAACAGCACTCGACAGGAGCGCTGACTTGGGCCCCAGATTGTGGGTGCCCATCGGTGCACGAAGTAATCTGACATCCTGCCGCCATGTTGCCCCGTGATGTCGTGACGTCCTGTCATGCACCACAGCAGCATCTGGGGACCCCAAAAGTCGTGTCTGAGGCCCTGTGATGCCTCAGGCACCATCTCCAAGGCCCCACAAGGCCTCAGACGCCACCTCTGTACAACTTCTGGTGCTTCATGAGGCACCACAAGTTGAGTCGGAGGCCTCGCTGTGTGGGTGCTAAGCATCACAACAAAAATTGTGTGGGTACTTAGGCCCCCTATAGTTGGCACCAGTGGCACTTGGAACAGGTACTAGAGGAATACACAGGCGGAATTGATGCAATTGTCAGTGGCGTAACATGGGTTGTCAGCACCCAGGGCAAGGCAAGTAATTTGCGCCCCCTAACCCGTGGATTTGCGCCCCCTAACCCTAACCCCCAGATGTTGCGCCCGGTGCGGCCGGCCCCCCCTGCACCCCCCACGCTACGCCACTGGCAATTGTTATCTTTTTGCAGTAAGGTGCACCCCCCCCCCCTTTCTAGCTTCCACCCAGGCAAGCAAAATGCATTCTAGAGTTGAAGAACACTTTCCAGCTAGGATAAAGACTCAGGGTGGTTGTGAAGCAGAGTCAGTGAGGGGTATGGCCTAGGAAAGCCTCAAGAACCTGACAGAGACGACTGGAAGTCCACATTCACCTCCATTCTTGAAGCTTCCCACCCTGGGGCTAAAGGTCTGTGCTGTCAGCCATGAAATCTTCAGTTCAGATCTCACCTTGGTGATTAATGGCTAAATGGCTTCAACTAGCCATCATCCCCCAGCCAAAGGCCTAAGGCTGAGTGACAATGACCACCCGAAATAGTTATTTGTGGGTCATGATTTTTGTGGGGAGGGATTTTGTCACATATTCTTTGATAATCTCAGAAATTATCAGATCTTTCCCCTCAAAAATCCCTCTTAGGAGAATTTTTGGCTCAATTAATGTTCAGTAGAAATCCATTGTACAATCTTGCTGGTGGTGTTGGGAGAAAGCAAGCAATGAACTAAGGAAAATAATTTCATGCCCAGGCATCATGAGCCCACCAGACAGCACTGTGCACGAGATTGAGTGGCCATTCGTGACACATTCTTTTGGTTCGAATTAGGGCACAACTTTATTGATTACAAGGCAAGGGGTTAGGGCTTAAGCCCTGTGTATAACCTGTATCAACCAACCTGCATGCTGGCTGATTCTCCGATGTGTTGAGCCAGTGGTAAGGGACTCCTATGACTAAGGTCAAATAGATTCACACCTTTGGAGGAGTGCAATGGCCTTAGCCCCCATCTGGGCTTCCAGACAGGAGCATCTCCTCCAGGATCCTTTTAATACGATATCCTGTTCCCTTGGAGGGCCAAGCAGAAACTTATAACCTGCTCCCAGCCACCTGTGACCACGACTAAGGCTTTTACCCAATGCCTTAACTGCCTAAGTTGTGACAATTGCTATGAAGCATGCAAACTCCCCCAGGCTGGCCAACTGACCTGAAGGTAAATTCCTCCCTGGCCCTGAATGCTGCAACTGATGTAATCCATGCCAATGTCATGGATATAAGCAATGTCAAAAACAAATGCTACTCCCAGTGATGGGTAGGTGCCAGCCTAACTACAGGGATGGTGGGTCAAGTAAGTGAGTGTGCAGTGACAGATAAGAGGCCAACATTCTTTTTATTCCCAGGGAGCAGACCTGAGTGAAATCCTCAAGGGTCTCAGTCTGATCCACCCCCTGAATGTGCCCATGTCTAGGTCCAACAGCTATTGGTCAATCTGCAAGCAGACCAAATTCAAAGTTTTCCCAGCCAGTGAGAGAGGCTGTTACTTCTCCCACTGGCTGCGGGATCTGGCTGATGGGTCAATGGAGGATGTGGGGCAACACAGTGCCACTATACTGGGTTACCAGTGACCAGTGCTTTTTTCCTTTTAAAAAAATGTTTAGGGGTACTCTCATTTTGACTCAAGAAAATCATCATTTTATAGTTCAAATCAGGAAAAATAAATACAGTAAATGGTCAAAAGTACAAAGATTCACAAAATGTTTAGGGGTATGCGTACCACTGCATCCCCCCAGAAAAAAAGCACTGCCAGTGACAGTATGTAGAATGCTAGAAAGAGTATGGGCCCAACCTACTTCTTCCTTCAATATTAAAATAATATAAAGCAATATTAAAATGGGATCCACGGTTGTGCTCAAAATTCATGAATTCCAAAATTGGTCATGGTGGGGATTTCACTAAATACTCCTCAAGGGAGAACTAATGTTCATGAGGAGCTCAAAAAAGAAAACATTCCAAACTTCAGAAAATTGTTCTCTGACAAATCTTGCACCAGGACTATACATAACCTCCCTTTTTCCATCAGTAAAATGTAAATAATAATAATTGTCTTCTTTACAGGTTTGTTTAAATGAGTACTGAGAAATTTGGTCTAGTTGTGATCTTTACAACTGATATACTGCTTTAAGTACATTTTACTTTCAACCACACTCCCCCTCAAAACCCCCACAACCACCCTCCCAAACATCCGTAAATCCAGTTATTTGATTCATGTATGAATCTGTGTTTTTATCTTGTTATATGATTGCAAAGTTAGGAAAACAATAATGTTAAAATTGAAGGGGAGACATACAGAACCTTCATTACAGTCATTGTGTAGTAGCTGCCTGAAGACATGGTAAGCCCTATTTATTTATTTTGTTAAGACTCCCTAAAATTGAATAAAACTGCCGTATATAGTCTTGCTATTTAAATTGGTTGGAGAGTATTTATGTCAATAAAGAATGAAATGCCATTTCAGATGCAACATTGGTTGACTAAGACCCCTCAGATTTAAGTAATCTTCATCACATTGACAAAGAGAGCAATTAAAACTAAAATCCATGACTAAATTGCCATTGGTTCTAAGTAGAGTGAATCAAATTACATATTACACTGCATTATACTGTAGGCTTATGTGTATTTTAACGGTTTGGCTCCTACCCATTCATCATCAATAGACAATCAGGAGATAAATATGTCATCAACCCAGAATGTGTACAATATAAAATTAGCAACCATAGGGGGAAAAATAATCTATTGCTTGGTCAAAAGAAAATTGCAAATCTGTGAATGTTTTAATTTTCCCTTTATTGTTCTATATAAACTCGAATGGTGTGTTAAGAATGGCAAGCATGCCTCCCTTCTGATTTTTTTTTTTATCATCAGAAGTAAGTCACACAATCACACCTTTAATCATGAAGTTATCAGATTTTGCTTTTTCTCCAGTCCTTATTCTGGGAGACATTTTTACGATTAATTACATTTATATCCCACCTTTCATCTAAGGGGCCCAGGGTGGTGTGCATGCTTCGCACATTTAATCCTCACAACAACCTTGTCAGGTGGGTTAAAGTGAAAGTGTGTGACTTGCACAAGGTCTCTCAGTGCACTTTAAGGCTCGCTAGGAATTTGAAGCTAGCTCTCTTGAGTCCTATTCCAGTCAGCTGGTGATAAAGTTCCATTTTCCAGGAAGTACGTGCTCAAATCAAAAACATGAATGAAAAATTAATTGCTCAATTAGTCGGACTCCAATTAAATAAATAAATATTATAAATCAAACTCAATGAGGAAGAGTGTGTGTGTGTATATATGTACATGTATAATAGCATATAATAAAAATGTAAGACTGTCATCACACTGCAGTCTGCGTGGACACCAATGGGCAGCCACACAAACTGCAGCATAAGGACAGAACAGCAGATGGACAGCCCAGACAGACGAGTGTGCAGGAGATGAGGCAAGCAAGCAGAGGCAGGTGGAGTGCGTGGGTGGGGTGTTCAGGGCTCAGGAGTTAAGCAGAGGAACAGACAGGCCAGGCCAGGGGAGCTCCCAGCAACCATCCTGCTCTGCTCTGCTGCTGTTCCCCCTTTAACCACTACTGGTGGCAGTGGGTGCAGGAAGGGGGTGAAGGGGAGAAACAATGGGCGGAAGTGAATGAATCTACTGTAGCAGCAACAATCCCCATGTCACTGCCACTGCTGGGGAGGAGGGGGGCAGTTTGGGGAAAAGGTAAAGGGAGGGGAAGGGGTTGGAGTAAGCTGTAAGGCATTTGGGGTCTGGGGAACCTGTAAAGGGGAAGTAGGAGTTGGCCAGGTGTAAAAGGAAGGGGTTGGTTGGCAGAGGATGAAGAGGAGACAGGGTTGGCAAGCAGCGTGAACAGGTGCATAGCCCCTAGTATACATGCATACAGAGGGATGGGGCTCATCAATACTTCCACTTTTGCCGTGCTTAGAAAGCATGAGTGCACAGTTTTCCCCTTGCCCCACTCCTTCGCAAGGGAAAACCATCTCTTTAGCAGTAGTTCAGAACAAATGGCAATCTGGGGGAAACCGAAGTTGCTGTTTGCTCTGATTGAGTGCTAAAGAGCAGTTTTCCCTGGGGGAATTCGGCAGGACAAGAGGAAGTGTGGAAAAACCCAGAGACAGGGGAGCAAGAAATTGCATCCAAAATGTTTAATTTGCTCAGTCAAGTAGCAGCCTTGTGTGGCATTGGATATAAATATACCTATCCAACAGACACAAACTATTACAAAAAAAAAAAGAGGAGGAAGAAAATCAGTCTGAACTGGTAAACAGAATTAACATGTTAAAGAGCCCTGCTTTCTTTTTTCCTAAGTGCTTGCCTTGTTTATGATTATACTGGTTTATGATTATACTATACTTCCACCGAGAGTGGAAGAAAAAATTCTATCACACAATTTGTGTAACCACATCATCAAGCAATTTCTGCCGCCTTCCTTTTCATTCATTTCTTTGTGACACTGATATCTCAGCATTATATATACACAGCTTTGGGGTGGGGAGAAAGTATAATTTCAAAACATTAAAAAAAATGAAAATAGCAAGGCAGAAACTGATTGTGGGCTTCAAACAGCCCCTTAATAGTGTATTTTCTCTCTTGCCTCTCAAATTTCTAAGTAGGAACCGTCTCAATTCTGCTTTCTGAACTGTCGCTTCCAATTCTTTATTGCACGATCCTCACTTTCTTGATTTGGAAGGGGATGAGAGGCTTTGGTGATATATTATTCTGCAAAACTATTTGACTAAAAGGAACTGGCACATGAAATCTCCAGTGTATTGGACTTTTCCTAGTATGTTTTATTTAAATGTGGATGTTGAAAATTTCCTGCTGATTGCTCCTATCATCATAATATTTCTGACTTATGTTTACAGTGCAGAGAGACAATGGAAGAGAAACGGGTATTATTTGTTTAAACAAAGTCTGCAAAGCAAATCGTGAGCTACAGTCCACAAGTAATGAGTCCTCCATAAGCTTCTCCCATCCCCTTGAAATTATTTTTTTACTTTCAAACAGCTCCTATTTAAATGCAGCATGTAGTGGTGATGCGATCTTAGTAGGCTTTACCCCACAACTATGTCAGGCGATGATATATTTTGTGCAGAACAGATCATCAAGTTTGCCTTCACAGATTTGCAATTTTAGTTGTAAGAACACAAGAAGAGTCCTGCAGGATCAGGCCAAAGGCCCATCCAGTTGACAGTCGTGTTCTCACAGTGGCAAACCAGTTGCCTGTGGACCTGAAGGCAACAAATATCTCCCCAGTTGTGATTCCCAGCAGCTGGCATTCAGAGAAGGCAGAACATAGTCATCATGGCTGGCAGCCATGAATCTGACAAAGAAAGAAAGAATGCCTAGCATACTGAGAGTAAGAGAAGGAAAGCAACTTGGCAGCCAAGTTGTTAAGAAATGGAGTCTCTTTAGGATGAAATGCTATAACAAAACATACAAGAAAATGCTGACCCATACATATTATTGGGGGGCACTGTAAAAACACGTATAAAATTGTATCTACAGTGGTACCTCGGGTTAAGTACTTAATTCGTTCCGGAGGTCCGTACTTAACCTGAAACTGTTCTTAACCTGAAGTACCACTTTAGCTAATGGGGCCTCCCGTTGCCGCCACATGATTTCTGTTCTCATCCTGAGGTAAAGTTCTTAACATGAGGTTGAAACGCTTCTTTGGTGTGTCTAGATCCAGCCTTCTTCTCAGAGTATATGAGTATACCCAATGATTTTCATGAACCTAGGTTAGTTGTGTCCATTCTTCTCAATGGGTGTACTCTAAATAGTGCCAGATACCATCCAATATACCTAGGGTTGCAATCTGAAGCATGCTCAATATGAAGTGACTACACTGAGTATACCCAATGATTTTAATGAACCTACGTTAGTTGTGTGGCTACACTGAGTCCAGTAGGACTTAACCTCTGAGTAAACATAAACAACAAAGATTACTGAGATTACTGTAGAAACAGAACAGAATAGAACTAGGATTAAAATAAATGCAGATAAGTTTGCCCACCCCTAATCAAACTATGCTCTGGTAACTGTCATAACTTCAGGGTTTAACTGGCATTTTATTAGAGCTGCAATGTTTAATTGATTAGTCAGTTAGACACAATTGATTACAAACATTGTAATCAAGTAGAAAGGTGTCGTTCATTAATCATACAGCAGATGTAAACCAAAATTTTGTTGTTGTTTTAAACTCAGATACATATAAAATCACCATGTGAGAAACATCTCATTAAAAGGACCATCCACTCCTGTCTGATTCACCTGGTGTTCACATTCTGCAAAATGCTGTGACCAGGTTCTAAGCTGGCAGACAGGATTTTTGCACACTTGAGGGGAGCCATCGCATCAATTGAGTTCCAGACCTAGGGTTTACGTATTTAAGATTTAAACCCCTAATTAAATATACACCAAGAAGAAGGAGATGCTCTGTTTGATGCTGCTGGGTGCTGCTTTGTCAACAGGCTCCGAATAATGAACATGCTGGTCCTGCAGAACAATGCAAAGATCAGGATTCAACCTTCCTCCCCCACCCACTGCTGCTTAACTACCCTCCCTTTTGACAGCCCCAAATCATTCCACATTGAACAAGCTGGCCTGGGGTGATCCAGAGATGCTATAACCCATCCTGGCTGAATCCCAGGGTGATCTGAATTGACCCAATTCAGTTTGTTACCTGGGATTTGGCCAGATCTGGTGCATAGTCCTGTCAAAAACACCCAGCAAATAGAATAGCAGCAGACTAAGAACCAGGCTTTTCATGGGAGTGGTTATTTTGAGTTCTTCATTTGGGAATTCCTCACCTGCAGTCTAAAATGGCAGAAACCATGCTATGGCTTTAGAACTCTACCGCCTTGTTTGGCTGTATGTGCAGTCCAGGCTCCACTCCCACACCATTCTGTTATTTGCTATGACCAAGGAACTAAAGCTGAGGTGGGACTAATCAGACAGGACCAGACTTGATTCTGAATGTCTGGTATCACCAGGGGCAGACAGAAGCTATTTAACCCTCAAGTTTCTCAAGGGCATGATTGCCAGAGCTGGCCAAAACATTTTGCTCCTTGAGATGATGGCCAAGATGGCACTTCTTCCCCATTCCATGCATGGAAGCTGACTGGACTGACATCTGGATCTTACTTCAGTCCTGACAGTGGGATAATGCCACATCTGAGGCAGTTGGCTAGTTAAGGGGAGAGCCAAGACCAGCCATGTGGCATTCAGAGTTTTGCCCTCCAACAGAAGTGCACATCACTGCTGCCTGCCCTCCAGTATCTGTGGTCTGAGGCCATTGTTCCACACTATCTTAATAGTAGGGCCATGCCTGATCATTGTCCTTCACACCTAAGAATGAATGCAAAACACTGCATTTAGGAATAGCATGTCGGTGAGGGCATTAATTATCTTGCATCCTGACACCACAGAGATACATAACACCCTCTAAGGGGCCTTGCATATACAAAAGGTCCCCTTTCAAAATACACCCCCATCTAATGTTGCTAGGAAGATAACCACTATGGTTCAAATTTTCCCTCTTTAGATCTTCCTGCCTTCTTATATTGCCAATAGCATTTGCCAAGAAACAACCAGGAGTACACTTGAAGCTTCCAGATGTTCATTTCTTGCCTTATATTTACATGCCCCACATATGACATCAATTGTGAGGCAGGTAGGTGTGCTTTGAGAGAAATGGTTGCAGGCTGGAGATTCCCCACTGCTGCTACTGCCTTTCAGAGCAATATTCTAGAAATGGAAACCAATGAATAAATAAAATTAATGTTGATGTTTGGTGTAAGGCACCTGCACAGACTATCTTGGAACAGTCCTTAAAATCTTCCCTGTCTCTCTCCCCAGTGCTCTCCAAGCATAGTAAATATTTAGCTGGTGATGAAAGCCAGAGTACAAATTAAGCAGAAGTGTTGCCCCAAATATATGCAAATGCCCAGGCGAACAACTCTGTTGGCTCATCTTGTGGCATGGTTGTATCCAGAAGTCAAATGCCTGCCACTACCCAGGTCCCTGGTGAACCACTTTACACACTTCTAATTAAAAATAATCCCACCCTCCCCAAAATGTTGTCTGTGCTACTGAATGTCCCCAGCCCCATTTCAATGCCTTCTCATGCCAGCTGAGTCCAGCTATCAAGAGAGTTTTGAGAGCAGATGATGACAATGAGATCTTGTTCTCTCCCAGGCAGCAAAGCCCACACCTAAGTCTAATTAGCCACTTACAATCATGGCTTTATGGAGCACGCATCTGTAGTTTGCATGCATGGAAGAATTCCCACCCTTCGTTGAAGGATAAGTCATCAGAACCTCCCTGGGGTCTTGTCTTGCCTACTTTTAATTGCTAAATATACTCTGGGTACAGTGCAGAGCTGACAAAGAAAAGTTTTGTTTTTTGTTATACTTGGTACCATCTCCAGTTTTGCTTTTTTGATATGTGTTTAGATAGGAACAGAGGAAAGTACCTCATACTGAGAAAGACCTTTGGTCCATCTAGCTCAGTTTTGTGTATACTGACTCACAGTGGCTTTTCAAGATTTCAGAAAGAGAAAACTCCAAACCATTCCCGGAGATGCCAGGGGTTGAAGCTATGGCCTTCTGAACGGAATACTGTCTGCTTTCCCCCATTCCCCTTCCATCCTAATGAAAGGGCAGGGAAGCACAGAAGCTCTGGCACCTTCTTATTCTTTCTTTTGTTCACAGTCTCCCTTAGAGCTAAAGCAGGAGGGGAGATTAATGGGTAGCAGTGACAAAGGGGGCATCAGCAAGGCCAGGTAGCCACCATGATCTGCAAAAGATCTTCTACCTAGATGTGGGCTAATACAATTCACACATTTCAGAAAGTTCAAATTAGGTAGGTTTTATCTCCCATCCCTTGTTGATGTTTTGCTTGGGGAGGCACATCTCTCTGTGTGTGCTAGTGCTGGTGTCCTTCAGTTACCTGGGTCCCAAAGCTTCTTGGACCTTTAAAGTAAGAATAATTTCTTTGAAATTTCCCCAGAACTGAAATGGAACAGAAATGTAGGAAGTAGGAAAACATGACATATTATTCACAAGAAACCTAGCTGGTATATTTTGAACCAGAGCCTTTGTAGAAATTGAACACTAGCAAAAACACAGTAAGTATAATGTTTGCAATAGGATTCTGATGGGAATTGTTGGGTTCTGCAAAGGCAACACTGGGATGAAAGAATTGTAGGTTCTTAAAGTGCAAGAGGGGGTTGGCTGAGGGCAGATCGAGGCTGGTGGAGCCGGGTTCCATTCACACTAAAGGACCAGCCTCCCCGGGGCTGGGCATGCAAAGCTTGAGTGCTCCAACAAATCAAACCATTTGGGGAGTGGGGTGGGTGAGAAAATGTGACACTCGACAACTTCAGACTGCCATAATGTAGGTGAATTTTTTCCACCAGCTTGGCCGGGCCAGAACCTGAGCTTGTTCTACAAGGTGAGGCCACCCTCTTTGACTATGGAGAAGGTGTTGCCTTTTGCCTTATTTCATTTTGAGTGTCACAGTTTTCTAATTTGAGATGCCCACCAGTCAAACAGAACTAAATCAAAAGATGCCAGATTCATTTTAATGAGTTCACCGAAAGCCTGCAGGTGGGGAAAAAAATTCTCAGGAAATGTTAACAAGAATATGCTCAGACCAAAAGAGAGAGAGAGAAACTTGTCGTAACTTCAATAAAGAAATGTTAGCAACATGCCCTCAGAGGAGCACATAGCAGCTTCTCATAAGATTTATGCTATCACACTGCCAGAGTGTGAACATGCTGCACTAGATTTTTGTGGCTGTTGACACTTTAAACGGCACTTTCAGGTGAAAATATCTACCTGTGTGAATGATATGGCCTTAGGACTCTAATGAGGAATGCCACTAGCACCTGTAAGAGCTTGAGGGTTGGGAGGATGGGGAGCTGTTCAGAATGTGTTGAGTTGTGGTCGCTTGTTTGATTTTGTGCCCAACGTTCAGCATGTTTATGAAGCAACTGAGGTCTGGCATGCATTACTGCCAGCCTTCTGCAGTGCAGAAACATGTGGTCTGATGTCTGTGATGTGATCACAAGGAGGAAAACAACAATCTATATGCTGCAGGGCAATGTCGGAACCATGTTGAAGTGAACAAAATGAGAGAGAATGCTAGACACTGGGAGTCTGAAGGATATTAGGCTGGTGTGGGAAGGTTTTATCCTCAAAGTGTGCAGCCACTTGGTCACAGTGGGTCTTTGCACCAGATGCCCCTGCCCCACAGTGGAAGTCAAAAACCTCTGGACAGTATGGAACACAGGCATCTTCCCACTTACATGGTGGTTACTTTCTAGATACTGCATCTATACGTGAAATCACGTATAGTGGGGAACACCATCTGAAAAGCCTATTAACAAAGTTTTTAATATTCGACTGGGAGCTGCCCAGAGTGGCTGGGGAAACCCAGCCAGATGGGCAGGGTATGAATAAACCTCAGGGAAACCCTTGAAAAGCACTGGCATGAATGGTGGCAATGGTCTCTCTCGGCCTTTCCCCATTGCTGTGGAAACAGTGACAAGGGGGTAGACCGCTACTCCAAAGTACCTGGCTGTGTTTCAGTGGAAGACTGATACCCTGACGTTCTTGGCTGTGGGTCAGATTCACTTGCTGCTGGTGCTGGTGTCTTGTAGAAGAAGCTGGCACTGTTCTCTCTTCAGCTGGCCAAACATCTTCTACGGCTGCACACTGTCTGCAATAGCACATTTCATCTTCAGGTTATGTTCCATGGAGGGGGTCATAGTGCACAATGTTTGAGAGTGCCAAAGAGTTCAGAAAAGCTCTTCAGGATCCAGATGGGTCAGTCATCCTGCTCACCATCATATTTTCTTCGCTGCTTGCAGAGCTGGAACTCGATTTCACCAGTTCCTCCAGCTCTTCCAGACCCTATCCTACTGGATAAGGTCAACAAAGCCATCCCCACCAACTTGCTTCGCCATCTACACAAAGTTCTCCACCCCAGTGGCAATGCCTGGAAATTCCTTGAAACTGCGAGTGCATTCCTTCCACAGGTTGCACCAGCATACATTCAGAATTTCAGACTTGATTGAATCCACTGCACGCTTGACATAGGTGATGCAGTTGGCAATGCTGAAGGACTTCAATAATGCCACGCAGTCAAGATCCAGATCAGCATCCATTGCATCAATCAGTGAGGCAAAGGTGAGCTTGGTGTAATGAGCCTTGAAGCAGCAGATCACCCCTTGATCCAAAGGCTGGATGAGTAAGGTGGGATGGAGTGGAAGGGAAAAAAGGCAACCATGACATCATTGTGTGCAACTTGCAGTTGCTGTGGATAACCAAGAACATTGTCCACCACTAGCAGCAGTTTGAACTCCAGCCCCTTCTTCTGCAGGTAATTGTGGGATGTAAAACTGCAGTCAAGTATAACATTCCTACAGTGGACATGTTAGGGGATGTTTTGTACCACTCAGGAGAAGTTGGGACAGACTTCCACTACATGTGACTTGAAGAGGGCATGGCCTGTTGTACTAGCATGGAGGAGCACATGGCCTCCATGTTCTGATCAGTGTGTGTTCTCCATTTTGTATGTTGCTGTGTGTTTGGAGAAGTGACTGCTTAGTCACAGTCACTTGGGACTAACTTCTCTATGGAATAGTTCTAGTCGTTATGTAACCTAAGCCTGCCTTCAGGGATATGTCTGTGAACCTGAATGAATCTGTGAGTAAACTACTTTTATATTAACGTTAATCAGATTCTTGTGTTTATTATTTTTAAGAGGGATTAAAAGGGATTTTACCAGGAAGGAATCTTTAATAGTAAGACTCAGATGAGTCAGCAACAAGCTGATCACTGCGTAATGGAAAAAGGGGGATGTTTGGAACTCTGCTAGAATATGGAACTTGCTAGCACAAGTTAGGAAGGGTATCATTATATAATATATCCTCTCCTGTCTCCCTAATCATCCCCACAGTAAGTGCATCACCACCCAAATGAAGCACTTGTAGAACCAGTCCAGAAAGGTTGCAGCAGTCACCCAGGTCCTCTTGTTGGACTGCCAAAAGACAGGCAGCAGGTTCTTGTTTTTCCTTTGAGGGGGCTTTCAGACCTGTACAGTATGCCTGGTTTGATCAAATGCCCAGTCACATCACCACAGAGCTGCAGTCACCTAATCCTTCGCAGCTTTAAATCCAGGAGTGCTTTAGTCTTTTTCTGGCTTGTTTCATAGTCTAGAGCTCCTCAGAATACTAAAGGGTCCACATGTGCTCCACAGCACTGGAGAGATGCTTAGGAGTGATCATGTCAACTGCCTGTTTGATTTCACCATTCTATACTGCATACCCTCCAACATTTCTCCGATGAAAAGAGGGATGTCCTATTCCATAATGATGATTTTACTATTTATACCTCAGACACCTGACTGGGTTGCCCTAGTCACTCTGGGCATCTTCCAGCATATATAAAAACATAAGAAAACATTAAACATTTAAAAAAAAAACACCTTCCCTATACAGGATTGCCTTTAGACAGCTTGGGGGGTCAGATAACTCCCTACCTTCCAACACTTCTCCAGTGAAAATAGAGACATCCTAAGGAAAAGCGGGCCATTCCAGGATCAAATGAGAAACCGGAACGGCTTCTCCAAATCAGGGAGGTCCCTGGAAAATAGCAACACTTGGAGGGTCTGCATACTATATCTTAAAAAAATAATAATAATGAAGCCCACTCCCCTTTCTTTGCTGTCAGAGTTTTGAAAGGGGCCGTGGTAAAAGAGGGCATGCATTAATTGTGGGGTTAAAGCCAGCCTAAAATGCTTTGATCTGTTTTATGACTCTGCTCTCTCTAAATGAAAATTCTGAATCCTCATTTTTGCCTCTATCTGGGGAAGGGAGAATGGAAGAGGAGGAATGAGGAAGGCAGCCCAGCTCTCTATGTCATTCAGACTCTCTGCATATCAAATGCATTTTCTCCCATATAAAGATAAAATGAAATGTTGGTTTATGAAGCTCTGAATGTCTGCACATTTCTGGCACTTAAAATGCTTCATGCACGCACATATAATCAGGCAAGCACTGAAATTATAAACAGATTGCAAGCCTCCCCTATGCTTATGTGTTATCATAGATATATTTTTCAAAATCCTACTTTCTCTTTAGTTTGGACTTTTTTCTTTCTTTCTTTTGCTACATTCCCTCACATAATAAAATTAAGTGTCCTAAAAGTCCTAAAAGTGACAATGATAAGATGACAAATTTATGGCATTCTTCCACACCCTCCTCAATAATACTCAGCACTGATTCTTGCTTGTTTGGTGCATTTATTGTTTCAACACTTTCGAGACATAATAATTATGACAATGAACATGGCTGAACTAGAATCAAATCCCTTACCATCCTAAAAATTCATTTCCCCCTTGAAGCCCATGCTTGAATCTCCCTCCCCAGTCTGAAACTGCATTCTCTCACCTTCATGTTTGGTTCTCTTCATTAGAGCCTCTAGCTGAACCTCTAGTAGCAGGGAGTTTCACAGGGCAGGTCCTGCCATACTAAAGATGGTCCCTGGGATAAAGGTCAACTGAAACTGTCATGGTCCAGGAACTAATTCAGCTGGTGTACCAGCCAGAGGTGGTAAAAAGCACTCCTGGTCCACATGCAACTCCATCCCACTCCCTTCATAAGTGGGCGGAATGAGTGTTATGCAGCGCCTGTATCTGAATAATGTAGGTTTCTGTAGCCTCTCCTGTTCCTAACTTCATGGAGAGAACATTTCTGCAACCACGCTGTACCCAGGTGATATAGATAGAGAGCCCATAATGCAAGGAACTCAGCAACTACTATGGCAATTCCTCTCTCTGTGTGTTCATCCTACAATCAAGTGAAGAGGGCACTAATAGCTTGTCCTTTAATGACTACTAGGCCCAACTAATCAACATTCCCTAGTTTCCTTCTTTTAATAGAAAAAGTTGGACCTTTAAAATTTTATAAGGCCATCATTCTTTATAGTGCCATTGCAGTTTTTGCTAATTACCCTGAGCTTGATATTATACTATTTGCATCCTGAATATAAGTCCAAACACAGTTTGAGACCCTACTAATGACTTTTTGCCGATTAACAATTGATAGCTAAGTAATTTATTAGAGGGTTCATACGGTGTATCTTTCCAGTATGCTATGAAATATGTAAATAGGGTGGAAATGATTAGATAAGTGACAATTTTAGCACTCAATGATAAATGCCAATGCAAGCCACGCACAGAACACCACCAGAAGCACAAAGCCACCAAATGAAAGTCAACAATTATCATCTTCAGAATCGTGGTTTGGCAGGAACCTTTGAGAACAAAGCACCCCATGATTATGAATACTGCGTGCGTACAGGGCAACCAACATATGGGGGAGAGAGAGAAAATTGTGAAGACATGGAGATCTTTATCACCATGCCATAACTTGCAATGGGAAAGGTTGTTGATTAAATCCATTTCAATACTTTCTCTCCTTTTGGGGAGAATACATAAAATAATGTTCTGGGTGCTGCCAATTGCCTTATCCAGACCTACCACCCATAAGACTGGTAATATCTAGACAAGCCTTCACTGAGCTAGTGACCCTCTGAGCTAGAGGTTTTGGACTACAACTTCCATCACTCCTGACCATCGGCCACGCTGGTTGGGGCTGGTGGGAGCTGCAATGCAACAGCAACAGCAGTAATCAGTGCATGCACTAGGGCCAGGGTGGTGTCAGCCAAATGAGGAAATGGGGACTAGTGACACCTGTTATTCCCACAAGGCAAGGGTTACTTGTAGGTTCGTGCTCATTGCTGATCCATGTTTACATTAATAAAGCTGTGATCATTATGCTCTAAGCTGTGGTCTGGGTTTTGTTTCCTTTGCAGGGCAATGTCTGCACTGACTGGTGGCAGCTCTCCTGTGTTTCAGACAGGGAGTCCTGCCACCCTACTTGGGACTGAACCTGAAACCTTTTTCATGCACAACCGATGCTCTACCACTGAGTTGTGACCCTTCCTCTGAAACATTGCACTGTTTGTTTGCCTATTGATTTTCCCACCACAGACTAAAGTGAACCTGAAAGGGGGGAAAAGAGTGAGGGAAATGTAAAGGTTGGTAAACGTTATGGCATGCTCTCTTTTATTAAACTTCCACTAGATTGAATTCATGTTTTGACAGTGAAGTGACATGGGTGAGATCTCTGTGATGTTCTATGGGGCTTGTGGCTGTAAATATATTCCTTTGGCAGGTTTATTTCTTCATTAAATATTCATGTGAGAAGCTCCCGCCTGCTATTCCCTGCCTGCTTTTGCATGACATTGATGTAGGTTGGAAATTTTTGCCAGTTAGGGTACATTGTACTGATTTCAAGAATCCTGTTTTTGTTAAAAGTCAAAGCCACTGGTGCCACTGGTGGTTGTGCATGTGGCAACTAGTGCACATCTCTAAATGAATGATTAAAAATGCTACTGATGCAGAAACTCTCACTGAGAACCAGTGTGGTGTAGTGGTTAAGAGCAGTGGACTCATAATCTGGTGAACTGGGTTCAATTCCCTGCTCCTCCACACGCAGCTGCTGGGTGACCTTGGGCCAGTCACACTTCTCTGAAGTCTCTCAGCCCCACTCACCTCACAGAGTGTTTGTTGTGGGGGAGGAAGGGAAAGGAGATTGTTAGCCGCTTGGAGACTCCTTAGGGTAGTGATAAAGCGGGGTATCAAATCCAAACTCCTCCTCCTCCTCCTCCTCCTCTTCTTCTTCTTCTTCTTCTTCTGGCATTCCTCTATCCACAGGGTTGTGTGAAGATGAAGCAGGAATGCACACAATTGCCTTGCCTTCTCTATTGCCATCCTTGTCATCCATGGATTGGAGGGCAATTGTCTGCTCTTCTTGCTGAAGCACTCTTTACTTTCCAATGTGTCAAAATGTATGGGAAGCCTGCACATATTCAGCAGGATCTCCCCTGTTTCCACCTTGAGGGTGGTGGATGAGCATTACATGAAGGATCTCAGATCAGGTTCACCCTAACTGGACATTGTCCCATGCTGGCACATTGCAATAATGATTATGTTAATAATTTGACAACCACTGAATGAAGAACATGGATAACAGTAGTTCATTTTTCAAATGCATTGGAAGCCTGAATAAATAGAGCAGAATCTCTGTCGTCTCCTGGGATGTAAGAAGGCACTGTTTTCTGTTCTGCATTCATCACATGCAGAGCTCTTCTATTTCACTGCAGTTTTTATCTTGGGTATAACCTGTATTTGGTTGACCAACAAAATGTTGTTTATATTTTTAAAATGTCATACTTTCCCTCTGTTGTCCTCTAGGCATAGATGTTACATTTAACCATCAGGACAAATAGTTTGTATGATACCTGCCTATTTTGCCTTGTAATGCAAATTACAATGGTTGGGGATGGGGGTTGTGGACAATTAATGAGTTAATCCTACCTGCTGCAAGTCTCCTCTGTGATTTCTATTAAAGAAAGATCCATTAAAAATAATAATGCCCACATAATCTCTAGCTATGCCATGAACTTCAGTCATTGAGTAATGCCTGCAGGTGTGCAAGTGAGCCTGTCCCTGGAAGATGCAAATGTTCTTATTCACACAATGTTCTTATTCTTGCCACATGTGCTCTGGCTGGTAATATATTATCCCTATGGTGTCATTTCCCGCAGGGTATTCTCTATAATAGGGGGACGCGGGTGGCGCTGTGGGTTAAACCACAGAGCCTAGGACTTGCCGATCAGAAGGTTGGCGGTTTGAATCCCCACGACAGGGTGAGCTCCCGTCGCTCAGTCCCTGCTCCTGCCAACCTAGCAATTCGAAAGCACGTCAAAGTGCAAGTATATAAATAGGTACCGCTCCGGCGGGAAGGTAAATGGCGTTTCCGTGCGCTGCTCTGGTTCGCCAGAAGCGGCTAAGTCATGCTGGCCACATGACCTGGAAGCTGTTCGCCGGCTCCCTCGGCCAATAAAGCGAGATGAGTGCCACAACCCCAGAGTCGGTCACGACTGGACCTAATGGTCAGGGGTCCCTTTACTTTTACCTTATTCTCTATAATAAGCACCTGTAAGGTGTTTCAACTGAATATCTTTCATGATGTTGGCATTGTATATGTTCAATAGGGCAGCATCCACAGGGCTTTACCCCACAGCAGGGAACATGGAGAAAGGTAGGTTCTTGATCACACAAGGGATGGTCAGATAACCTTCCCAGAATGGAAGGGGAGATGCCACCATACACACCATACTTACACCCACTTCGCAATATCATGGTGCTTGAAAGAGGAGACCCATCTGCTTTATGTCACATTTGAAATGGAAGCCTGTAAACATGCAGATGTCTGTGCATTGTTTCTCCACCTGACTGAGAAATCCGAGTGTTTCCTTCTCTCCCTTCTATACATTCAGCAGCATGTGCAGTCTGAGTTATTTAATATCCTCTATGGGGGGGAAAAAGCACCCCAACTTCATTGCAAATGCCAGAAGAGCATTGCACAGGGCAAGTCCTGCCCACACATTTCTGCTTCCTCTCCTACACATATTCAGGCAACATCAATGTCTCTGAACAGGGCCAAAGTAACACCCCATCAGCTTGTTCAGCTTGGAGCAACTCGGCTGAGTAAGCCACTGGGAATTGCAGAAAGGTGTAACAAGATCTTCAGCGGAAGACGAATTGATTAAAACTACTACTGCAGTCCATTACCTTCCTATTGAGTCTTAGTGCAAAGCACTGATTAAATGAGACAGTGTGAATTTAACTCCAGTCACAGATAAGCAGAGGTTTTTTTCCCTCCCCTCCTCCCTTCATAAAATTGCAAGGTTTTTGTTGTTGTTTTTCACATAGGGACTGATTAAAATAATTGACCAATTAGATCATTTGTTTACTTCTGCAGCTGCATAAGCAAACACCTGACTGGGAGATGATTGGCACAGATCCAGGTTCAAACCCTTGACAAAGCACAGAATTCCCTGACTGCCCCTTGGGCCAGATGCTACTGCTGAGCATGACCTACCTCACAAGGTTGCTGTGAAGATAACATGATAGCCCATGCAAACCCTTTGATAGTAACATGCAAAGGGGACATACAGATAAAGAATTAGTGCAGTGTATTGTAAAGTGACCCTTCATTTTTGTTTTCTCATGTGCCCAAGGCATATTAATCAAGTCTCTTTATTCTCAGAAGTGTGAATTCAGGGCAGTAGTCCCTGCATTATACAGAATACCCTCCCAGTGGCAGTGAGGAAAGTGCCTACATTTAGGTATGGATTTTGGCATGCTGTGAACACTTAAAATAAAATAAAAAAATTATGTTTCAGCAAACATTTCCAGCATTTTAATTTTATCTGGTCATTTTTTAATACTGTTTATTATATATGCTATTCTGTATCTTGTTTTGCTAGGACTGCTTATAGATCTATTATAATAAATAACCATTTTTAATAAAAACAAATACAGTGGTACCTCAGGTTACAGACGCTTCAGGTTACAGATGCTTCAGGTTACAGACTCTGCTAACCCAGAAACAGTACCTCGGGTTAAGAAATTTGCCTCAGGATGAGAACAGAAATCAAGCAGCGGCAGTGTGGTGGCAGCGGGGGCCCCCATTAGCTAAAGTGGTGCTTCAGGTTAAGAACAGTTTCAGGTTAAGAACGGACCTCCAGAACGAATTAAGTTCTTAACCTGAGGTACCACTGTAAATACTACTTTATCAATCCTGGTTCACACAGGATATAAGCTGGGGAGGGGAATGGCCTTCTCAAATTCTCCATACTTTTGGGTAGGGGAGCAAAACTGGGAACAGGTAGGATGAAAAAGAAAAATTATCTGAAAGCTCTGCTCAGCCAAGTCAATACAGAATGAAACAATATTGTCAGTTCAAAGCAGATAGCAACATGCTATGAAGAGAGAAATTCCACCTCTCTATACCCATTCCACCTCTCTATACCCATTGCTGGAATTCATAGAATCATAGAATCATAGAGTTGGAAGAGACCGCAAGGGCCATCGAGTCCAACCCCCTGCCAAGCAGGAAACACCATCAGAGCACTCCTGACATATGGTTGTCAAGCCTCTGCTTAAAGACCTCCAAAGAAGGAGACTCCACCACACTCCTTGGCAGCAAATTCCACTGCCGAACAGCTCTTACTGTCAGGAAGTTCTTCCTAATGTTTAGGTGGAATCTTCTTTCTTGTAGTTTGGATCCATTGCTCCGTGTCCGCTTCTCTGGAGCAGCAGAAAACAACCTTTCTCCCTCCTCTATGTGACATCCTTTTATATATTTGAACATGGCTATCATATCCCCCCTTAACCTCCTCTTCTCCAGGCTAAACATGCCCAGCTCCCTTAGCCGTTCCTCATAAGGCATCGTTTCCAGGCCTTTGACCATTTTGGTTGCCCTCCTCTGGACACGTTCCTGTTTGTCAGTGTCCTTCTTGAACTGTGGTGCCCAGAACTGGACACAGTACTCCAGGTGAGGTCTGACCAGAGCAGAATACAGCGGCACTATAACTTCCCTTGATCTAGATGCTATACTCCTATTGATGCAGCCCAGAATTGCATTGGCTTTTTTAGCTGCCGCGTCACACTGTTGGCTCATGTCAAGCTTGTGGTCAACCAAGACTCCTAGATCCCTTTCACATGTACTGCTCTCAAGCCAGGTGTCACCCATCTTGTATTTGTGCCTCTCATTTTTTTTGCCCAAGTGCAATACTTTACATTTCTCCCTGTTAAAATTCATCTTGTTTGTTTTGGCCCAGTTCTCTAATCTGTCAAGGTCGTTTTGAAGTGTGATCCTGTCCTCTGGGGTGTTAGCCACCCCTCCCAGTTTGGTGTCATCTGCAAATTTGATCAGGATGCCCTTGAGTCCATCATCCAAGTCGTTGATAAAGATGTTGAATAAGACCGGGCCCAAGACAGAACCCTGTGGCAGCCCACTAGTCACTCTTCTCCAGGATGAAGAGGAACCATTGATGAGCACCCTTTGGGTCCGGTCAGTCAGCCAGTTACAAATCCACTGAGTGGTAGCATAGTCAAGACCGCATTTTACCAGCTTCTTTACAAGAATATCATGGGGCACCTTGTCAAATGCCTTGCTGAAATCAAGGTAGGCTACATCCACTGCGTTCCCTTCATCTACCAGGCTTGTAATTCTGTCATAAAACGAGATCAGGTTAGTCTGACATGACTTATTTTTCAGAAATCCATGCTGACTATTGGTGGGGAGACAACTGTGGTGCTCATTTGCTGTTTGTAGGCTTCCTTGTGCTGTCTTGTTGACTAGTGTGAGAACAGGATGTGGATTTGTGATTGGATAGATGGAGGACGGCCCATCTATCAATATTCATATTGATCTTTAATTGCATTTTTGCTGCTTCTGCTGTGTCTTATGTTGTATTTCATTGCATTGCAAATTGAACGGCTACAACAGCCAGAAAATAGTTCTGGGGACTACTGCCCTGCTTTATTAAATCTCAGGTGACAAATGAGAACTAGTTTATCCCAACCAGGTTTTTAGTGAATAATATTTTAAACCCAGTTCTAGTTTTGTTGCTGGTTTTCCTGTAGATTGATTATTTTATTGTATATATCTTTTTAAACCTTTTTCTTAGTCTTTCATTTAATAGTATATTTAATAGTTGGCATTTAACTAATTCGAGCTCAGAGCAGATTCACTGACATCAATAAACCATCTGTTGGTTGTGTCCATTGAGTTGAATATCATCCAGTATCTTAATTCCTGTTGCTAATCATGCTGGAAGATTTTTTTAGTGGGGAAAATAGTTTTCAGTGACTTACGCTAAGGTCACATAGAATAGGGAAATTATGTCCCTTCATATGTTGTTAGCCTACAAATCACATCTTCCCTGACCACTGGTCATGCTGGCTGCAGTTTGATTTGTGATGGCATTCAGTAGCATCTGGAGGGCCATATGTTTCATACCTGTGTGGCAAAGTGTGTGACCCTGAAACACTCACTCGCAGATGTATAACCTCCACCTTAGAGACACTGCGTGCAGACTTGCCCTCTATCCTCCTGTACAAGTGAATTCACATTTCACTTGCTTTAGAATGACATCAGCACCAAAAAGAGTTTTGTGCTTCATGAAACCCACCTTCTTCTTCTTAACTGTCTTTTGAGGGTTTTCTCCCCCCATAAACTGGGGAAATGTTCTGTTTCTGAGGACAGAGAAAACAGTCAAAGTACATATGACGTCCCAGTGGTTTCTTCATTTCAAGAGACTCATTTCTGCGATATCATCATAAATAAACCTGAGTACCTTTATGAGGCAGAAAATTGGAAGGCAGATACTCAAAAAGGTTAAATACAATACAGTGTGGCCATCCGTTAAATACTTTAGAATATAATGAGCAAAACCCATTCATTTATTACCAATTGGTCTGATGATGCCGGTGAATCAGCAAAGGCTGTTTTCAAGCTCATTGGGAATTAGCTATGAAATTAAGAACAAAGCCACTCATGAAAGCACTACAGGAGAGGAATTTCAAGCAGAAGATGGTTGGCGTTAATATTTTCTACAGTACCTCTGTAGAAAGGAGTCAAATGGAAGTTGATGTGGCGAGAAGTAGACAAATGATGGAACAGGATCCAGATCTCGTCCTTTGGTCTTATGATCTACATATCCTCACAGGACAAGAGACCTCTAGATGATGGAGCTGGAGGTTGTAATGATTAATGGAAGAAGCAGATCAGAATATGATAGTGGAGAGGTAAGGGGCACAAGGCTATTGAGAGGTCTTCTGATCCTCCATAAAACAAACATTGTGAATCTTAACTAAAATTGCCTTACAAAATTCTTACAGGTGTTTCAACTGAATACAGTTGATGAGAACCTCTTTTTTTAGCTGAAAGGCCACATTTCCTTCTGGACAGACTTTCAGGGGCTACCTGTCAGTGGTTGGTCAGAGGCAAGTGGCTACCTGTCAATGGCTGGTCAAGTGGACAGATAAACTTTTGAAGATTTTACCTTTGTGAAGAGTGATAGCTTCTGTACATCCCTCCATTCAGACAAGCAGAAAGAATTACTAGTGTTCAAGAATGAAATCCATCCAGGCAAAAATACTCAAAGAGTGAGGGCTGTTCCCAAGAGAGAGTCCCAGGTGTATGGCGGGCCACATTTGATTCTCAGGCCAGAGGATCCCCATTCTAGGCTGGCACTTTAGAGCAGCCCCAATCCAACTTTGAGGGCCTTGAAAAGTCATGTGGTGTGTATAGGGGGGAGACAAGGGGGCATGCATATTTTCCTCTGTATCCATGTGTTTAATCAGAGTTTCAAACCCTAACTGAACTTGTAATGGACCTGCTTCCCCCTCTCCTAGCTAGCAGATTGTCAAAGCTGCAGATCTTTCTCTGTGGACCCAATCCAACCTGGGGAGATCTTAGAGTGCCTCAACTTGATGCAGCCAAATCTTGAGAAATCTTGAATCAGTCCAATATGGTTTGGGATCTAAGATTTTGCACCGCCATAGTTCTTTACTATAAAATTTCCTTATACTCCAAAGAATTTAAGCAGTGACTGTGACTTCTGCATAGAAATAGATGGATTACATCTGGTGACCTATTCCTTGCAATCTAGTGTCACCAGCTTTTATGGCTGAATCTGTGGAACTGTAAATTTAGTGTTCGTCTTCCTCCCCTTCCTACCCCTTTTAGTAACTATGCCACTATTACTGCCTTCCATATGTTCTTGAAATGTGGAGGTGAAGAAAATATCTAATGGACCCCATTACTCACACCCTCTTGCTATATTCAGGATTGTGAAATGCCTAGAGCAGCTCTTTGCTTAAGGTAGTATATGATAAACATTCTTAGTCATGTATTTTCAGGACTAATATCCAGAGAGAAAATGGCAAAGATAATAACAGGCCACTGAAAGTCATTGCAAAAGGGTCTGGCACAGAGAGTGAAAAAAGGAACTTTCAGACAGACAAAAGGTACAGCATAAGGTCATCATAAAGGATCTAAAGAAAAAGTAGAAGAGGTTTTGTAATATCCTCTCAAAATGAAAATGACAAAGGTTGTAGGTTACCTTAAAGGGAGGGGGAAAGTCCCAAGCAAATTATGGGATTTACATCCCATATGAGAAAGAGCAACAGGGGAGGAATGTAAAAGAAACAAAAAGTAAGTAGAAAATCAGAACTTAATAGTCAATCCTTCTGCTCCATGGCAAGTCTTTAAAACACTGAAACAGAGTGCTGTGCTAGTGGGTGAATTATGGAGCCCTACTCAGGAGGAGGACCAAGGAGGCAAAGTGTTATTTAGAGCAGTGTCCCTCTGACAAAGGGATAGGAACCTCCAGATGTTGCTGGACTCCAAATATCCAAAGGGGCACAGATCCCCCATCCCTGTTTTAATGCTCCAGCAGGGGCAGCCATGGAACCCTGCACAACTTCTGGTTCTTTCTATTCTTTGCAAGTCCCCTCTCCACTCATTTTACATTTTAACTTGCATATTAACCAAACATTGCAAGAAAATGACTGATGTGATTGCACATAATTGCATTAAGGTTATCTTTGTGTAGTGTGTTTTTTCTGAGGCATACATAGAATTCTGATGTTTTGTGGTAAAACAGTATAAAAAAGAATTTTGGTGTAGTGGTGTGTGTTGTCAAGACTGTGGGTGGGTTTCCCTTCAATATTTCTTCCTATATACATAAAAATGTAAGGCTGTTGCCATGCTGCAGTTTGCATGACTGTCAGTAGGCAGCCACAGCAGGGGTGCCAGCTATAGGGAGTGGATGGATATTCAGTCCTCCTAATATTTCTAGGCAGGGGGCTGAGCCCCCCAATATTGAGGGGGCCACCATCCTCCACCACCCCTGGGCGAGTGCTGGCCTGCTGGGTGACGGTGGGAGGCGTGGAGGGTGATTTTCACCTTCCATGCTCCCCACCATGATTGCTAAAGCACCTTCCTGGAAGGTGCTCTGGTGATCCTCAAAGGGACACCTGTGTGTCCTGGCAGGCCTGGCCTAACCAGGGTTGGGGCTATTGCAAGTGTGACATCATGCACATGTGACATCCTGTCCCCCCAGTGTTGGGCCCAACTTGGCACGCTTGATCCACACCAACTTCAGCATGGCAGCAGGCAGACAGAAAAGTGAACAAGCAGCCAGGGTAGCTTTTTAACAGTGTGGACTGGAGCTTCACAGAGTGGTATGGCAAACCGCTCTGTGGAGCACCTGCTCATTCCTGTTAAATGTAGCTGCAGCAAGGCTTAATGGAGAGGAGAGGTGATTCAGAAAGCCACTCTCTGAAGTGCTCCTCCTCTTTCTTTAAGAGGTGGGGGAGCTGAGCCGAGGGGAGGGGAGGGGAGGGGCTTAGGGTGAGCTGTATAAGGTAGAGAGAAAAGGTCAGAATCTGAATTGAGTGGTCAGCTGTGTATGCACATCACCCTGTAGAAAATTTAGAAACAAAAAAACGGAGGCATGTACGATCTGCAATGCATCAGTTATACTAAGGAATATAACCAGGAGCTGCTAAAATTGGGGAGGGGAATCACAGAAGCACTCCCCTTCCTCTCAATAAAAACACAACACATTATTAGTGAATAAAGATTTTCAGTGAGCAAAATGTTTGTAACAGTCTTAAATAGAGAAACCTCCCTCTGCCTCCCTGGTGAGCTATACTCCTTTAGGGAAGCCCTATAGCTCCATGGTATAACATCCATTTTGTATGCCCAAGGTCCCAGGTACTTTTCCAGGTAGGACTAGGAAGGACTTCGCTGCTTGAAACCATGGTTAATGTAAGCAGTTCTGAGCTAGATGGATCACTATTCTGACTTGGTAAAGGCAGCTTCCTGCATTCCTTATATGTACATTGGTTCCATGTACCGCATTGATGTAGCTGTTACACACCTTTCAGTGCTTTTGGTGAGCTAAAACCTGCAGGTTTCAAATGAGTCTGCCTTCCCACATCCCCTTGAGTCAGACATTGGCAGGCTGTCTCTTCACCCTCCAGATGACCAGGTGCATTCTCAGTTGTGACCAATGCAATTGGACAGTTAGTTGACTTACACAACACACACCATCAATAATTTCAACAGTATGAAGTAGATGGGTGGAAAGGCTATAACCGATCTAGGTAAAATGCCCTGGAAATTCTGACTTAGCACCCAAAGAGGTGATTGGCTAGTGCCAAAAATGATGTACAGTGGTGTGGGGAGTGGACTGTTATGCGCACTGGAAAGAGGTTGAGAAGTGGTGGTAGTCCTTTAGGGGTGGTACTTGGTATGCATTGACTCTCCTTCATTATTTGAATATCCTCCATGTTGGATCCCCATAATGGCTTCATTTCATTAACAGAAGAATGAAACCCACTTAATTGTCCAAGCCTTCAGAGACCATGTTTAGTTTAATTTTAATTATTTCCCAGCCTTCTCCTTTTGGTTTTTAATTGTGCTGCTTAAATATTTCCTCTACATTTCATTGATTTTATTTTGCTGTAAACCCCTTTTGAGATCATCGCTGACAAACACCCACCCACCCATCCCTGCATAAAAGATCGCCAGATAATAAATAAATAAAAGCCTTTGGAGACATAGGAATCTGTGCTGTTTCTTCTGTTTCTAAAAAGGAAGGAACCTGCCATCTGGCTACTTGGGGGACAGAGTTGAAGAACACCACAGGTCTAAAGCTTTCGCTGACCAGCATTCGGCAATGGAGAAGAAAACAACTTAGCAACTGACTCTGATGGCGTCATGTCATGTTTAATCAGCGAAGACTGAGCTAGTCACCTTGAGATTCTGAAAGCCTTGTTCGATACCATTTAAAAGATTGATTTTCTGTAACTATGAATCCTCTCAAGTAGTCATTAGACAGGAAGGAAGTTACCTAGGGCTTGTTTTTTTAAAAAAATACAGGGAGGGAGGGAGAATGAAATATAGAAGTCTAGCCTAGAGGAGGCAAGCCGAAAACTGAGGAGCTGTTTGTCAGACCAGAAACAAAGGTATACCTTGGAGGGCTGGCAGGGGTGATGTTATTCAAGTTGTTCCTTCGTAACAGTGAGAACTCCTCCTTGACCTTCCCTCTCACTGACAACAGAGCTGGCTAGATAAATAAGCGGAGAAGGAAAATAGCAAGACAGTTTCTGAAGGAAATAAAGGAGAGAGATAACACTTAGATCTCTCTTTCTACAGAACCAGCATAAGTCATGGATGTTTACTGCCAACAGATGTTTGGGTGTAAAGGCAATTACTTAAGAACACTGCTGAGAAAACCATGTGTGCTCTTCATTCTGTAGACAGTTATTTTCTGCCAAACAGGAGAATATCTCTTGCAGTCCTAAAAACGTCCAGCCAGAATATGTGTTGTTAATTGAAGTGTTAACTCTTGCTTTGTTGGTATTTTGTTACGAGCATTGCATCAGACAAATAACTGGGTATCTATGTGATAACTGCCTTAAAAAAAGAAGAGGTGAAGTGGAATAGTAACTGCAAAGCAAGCTAGCAGCAATGAAAAGATTTGCAGCTATAAAAGGTTTGCCTTGATTTTCCATTGTATTTCTTTTCCATTTTCAGCAAGGGTGGGTAGACAGGTTTGAGTGAGACTTTAAATGACCGGCAAGGCCAACCAGATCATGAACATTTGAGCAGGTTCTTTCAAGGTGCGTAATTTTGGAGTGACATATCTGCCCATTGTAAGTAGGGATGGAGGGGTTCACAGAATTAGCCACAGCCTTGGGTCTGAGCATAAATCAGGCATGTCTCTTCCTCTCATGCTTCTGCTTGCTTCTTCCGCCAGTTTTTAGTTTACCCACACCCAACTCAGCTCTGGCCTTTGTCTTTTCTAATTGTGGTTCGAGGACCCGACCCCCACGAAGAAGAAATGAATACACCAGGACACGTGATATATGGTTTATGGGCATGAAAAGGCCACAACTTTATTGGTTACAGCAGTGAAAAGGTATTGGCTTAGGCATTGGATGTCCACCACAGGGGTTGAATCACCAGTAGGCCTGGCTACTGCAACAATTTCACAAGAACCTTGGCTGGCTATTCCAGCAATTTGAATCATTACTTAGATTTTAGCACTTGCTGGATCTTGGAATTGTAAGGGTCTCGGCATACAACCCACTTTCCCCCCTACCAAAAACACAAAAGAAAAAACCCTCATAAAAATATATAACAGTTCTACTGCCAATTGATTACTTTTAGTGATTCTTAATCCCCCAGCTCCTCAGTCCTTCACATCAGCCAATTTGACATGACACATCAGCCAATTTGACATGGCAGGGACACGGGTGGTGCTGTGGGTAAAAGCCTCAGCGCCTAGGGCTTGCCGATCGAAAGGTCGGCGGTTCGAATCCCCGTGGCGGGGTGCGCTCCTGTTGCTCGGTCCCAGCGCCTGCCAACCTAGCAGTTCGAAAGCACCCCCGTGTGCAAGTAGATAAATAGGGACCGCTTACTGGTGGGACAGTAAACGGTGTTTCCGTGTGTGGCTCTGGCTCGCCAGATGCAGCTTTGTCACACTGGCCACGTGACCCAGAAGTGTCTCCGGACAGCGCTGGCCCTCGGCCTCTTAAGTGAGATGGGCGCACAACCCTAGAGTCTGTCAAGACTGGCCTGTACGGGCAGGGGTACCTTTTTAATCCCCCAGCTCCTCAGTCCTTCACATCAGCCAATTTGACATGACAAACATATGTGCTGTTCTGGAGGTTTGTCTAGCAGGAACCATGAACTGGATAGTATGTTGTGAAAGCTGACTTTCTGGGGAGCCAATATTTATAATTATTTATTCTATTTCTAAGAAACTCATGTTAAAAACAAGAACAAAATAAAGCAACTCAAGGATTCTTGTCAGTAATAAATAACGTAATACTGGCCTGGGTCCATCTGCTCAAAGCTTTGAAGAAGCTGGAAGGTAGCACTGCATGTATAATTGAGATACTATTTTTTAATAATAAAAAAAGAGCTGAAAAGGATCAACCCAACCCAGAGATCAGTGTGTGTTCCAGTGTGTGGCTAGAATCTTCCACAAGAGAAGTTTCCTTTTTTCCCAATGGAGGAAGCAGTTCTTCAGAGAGAAAGGAGCCTCCCTCTATTGAAATTCATGGTGAGGCTTGCATATCATCAGAACTTATGTAATACCACTCCTGAAAGGAATGCACTAGCTGTCAATATGCCACCTCAGGCTTTATGGTCCTTGAGTTAACATCTTGAGACTGAAGACAAATCTTCCAGGCCTTCCCTGGCTTTTAGTGCCAATTATTTTAAATTTGTCTCAGTTTCAGTTTTTAAGGTTAACTCCATACACCATCCTTAGAGTTTATGAAAAGCATTACATAAATAGTTTAAAGTAAGCAAACAAACAACTTACAATCATACTCTGTTGCAGCTGTCTTGGGAGTCACCATGTCTGTTTCAGTAGGGACCAGATTTTCTACAGTACATTAATTTGTTATTCACTCCACCCTGTATACTACATCTCCAAAAATTTAGTTTTAATAAGATAACTTTGTTGTGTTCTTTTATGAAAAGGAAGGAAAAGAACTGCAGATCTGGATCACCAACCACTGCTTTCTGCTTTCTGATATTTTGCCTCTACATATTTTAATTTATTTATGCAGAATCGTTCCCTTCCCATACTTTTCCGCCCTAAGGAGATCAAAGTTGAGTACACTACATTACATAAGTCCACAGGCAAACTGATAAATAAAACACTGTCAAAAAAAAAAAAAAAACAACCCCAAATCCCTGAACCAACAACGATCTCAACAGGTGTGATCCAGACTTACGGTAATCATGCCTAGAGTAGTTCCATTGAAATCAGGGCACTGACTTGATTTCAGTGGTTCTATCTGACTATGTTTGGATCCAACACAATGCAACTGCATGCGTGATTGCCCACTAGTAGTCCTGATATGCTGATATGCACTTGAACATATCATACAACAATATTAACATAATTGTGCATCATATGCATGCTTCATCTTTAGTAGTGTTTAATCATTCTATAAATGCACATTTGTAATGTGAAGATGTGGGAAGGAGATAATAATGAACAAAGGGCTGTAGAAAATGATAACATTCAGAAATTAAAATTGAGGCATGGGGTATTCTGAATCATACAGCTGGCAGCCTAGGTTTTCTTATATGGAACTTCAAAATCCAGGGAGAAAGACGAGGGGAAATCGTAAGAAGCAGTACTAGCTAGATCTAGCTTCACCCTAGCTCTTGGTTTCAACCTCCCAGAACTTTCAAAAGGAACTCAAAAGAGCCTGATGTTAGGTTGCTCAGTGGTTGCTTTAGGTCTATGTTTCTCTCTTGCCTGTCTTGCTCATTTGTCATGGGTCTTGCTACTAACACTGGACTAAAGTTCAATTGTAAGCAAGTTTAAGGATTCATCCTCATGAAAAAGATCTGAGGGATTCAGAGAAGTCAAAAGAGTTTCATTCAGATTGACCACATTTTTCAGGGGGATTTCTTACACCCCCAGAGTCAGCCTAAAATAAAATTTGAAGCATATTTAACATGCTTCTCCACAGGCAGCATGTCTGGGAAAATAGTGGGGTGGGATTCCTGCCTGCAAAGATTTTGACCAGAGCTGAGCCAAAACACAAGATTATGAAAAATATACATCAAATCGTGTTCCACAGAGTGGCGAAATGTTGGAAGGTATGCTGCTCTCAGTCCTTTTTTTTTTAAAAAAAAAAGAATTAATTTAATTAATTAGAAGGGAAATAGAAATAACTGCTGCTCTTGATTTTGTTTGTGTGTTAGATGTTGGACACTGCTTTGATATGTTACATGAAAGGTAGTATTAAAATAACCTAAATAAACAACTAAGCCCATTCTCTTGGATTCTGAGGCCTCAGGGGTAAGCCTCAACTCAGCCACTGGCTTGTGCTGGATTCCTAAGAGATGTTGGCCCCATGAATATACACATATAAAGGCCCTATATTTGTTTACTGTTGCTACTGGAATAGCTTTTGAAAGCTTTGAGTGCCAATAAAATAGTACAAGTTCACATTCACACCAAACATTTAAAGTCTTATACTGCTTTAAACTTCTGCATCTCTCCTTCCCCTGCCCCCGCAAAGAATCCTGGGAGCTGTGGTTTGTTAAGATTGCTGAGAATTGTTTGGAGACTCATGTTCCCCGCCCCCAAGAAGGATTATTGTGAAAATACTCTGAGAATTGTAGCTCTGTCAGTGGAATAGGGGGGTCAACAAACTACAGCTCCCATGATTCTTTGGTGGAAAGCATGACAGTTTAAAGTGGCATAATGCTTTAAAATGTTTGCTGTGAATATGACCACGTACTATTATGGTGGCGTTCCAGCCTCTCAAAAGCACCTGCTATTCCAGTACCTACTACAAATCTCATCATCCTTGAGCATTGGCCATGCTGGCTGTGGATGATGGGAGTCGGAGTCCAACAATATCTAGAGCGCATCATACTGACTGCCCCTTCTATGTTCTTTTCTCCTTTCCCTGTTCCTTCCCCCCCACTTCTGTAAGCTATGTTCTATATAGACAATTTGTTTTCTTTCTAGCCAGTAAAATAATAATAACAAATATGCCTTCACTGGTAAATCTAACTTGCTGTTTATTCACAATCTTCATAATAAAAAGGGACTCATATATTAACATAACCAGCAACTCTACCCATGATTAATAGCTTTGAATATTTAATATGAAATAAAACATTTATGGGAAACCAAATAGGCTCAGACAAAAGGTGAGATTACTGTACTCACGCAGACTTCACACACAACCTATTGTAAACTGAAACATCTGCAGCACATGCCTCCTTAACAAATGTAGATATTTTTGCCCACTCTTTTGCCACAGCTCAGTTGTAGAGCACCTGTCTTGTATACAGTTCAGTCCCCAGCATCTCCAGTTAGGGCTGATCCAGGAGAGCCACTGCTGGTCAGTGTGAACAATACTGAGCTAGATTTACCCATTGTCTGATTCAGTATAAGGCTGCTTTGTGTATGGATCCTATCATTCAGTGTACTTCTTTAATATGTTTGAGACATAGTTCTACTAAGCTAGGAGATATGATACCATCTCAGCTTATGATTGGGCTGGAAGCCTTCTGCTTCTCTCCAGATAACTGTTCTGCTGCAGCTTCACAAAATCTGAGGTTAGTAGTGATACTTAGTTATTATATGATTGCACATTGAACAAATCCGTCCCTTCCTTTACCTTTGCGTAGCTAGCATCAATTAATAATATTTTACAGATTACCCCAGAATGGCATTAAAAATTGATGTAAAGACAGAAAGTCTACTTGTACTCATTAAATTCCATATTCCCATCCCTGCAGGACAATAATGGTAAGCTTTATGATGGCCCTTTATGAGAGTCATGGAAGAGTGGTGGTTTACGGGCCACTTTGCAGCCATAGCAACTGCACTCTTGATGGCTAATCTGGACCATGTGTTCAGTCCCTTTAAAATGCAGCCAGGCTTGCAGAAAAAGGATTCCAAGAATTCTTCTCATTTATTGAAACTGACTTCTAGGAAACACTCTCAAGACCTTGACACATACCAGAGTACTTACATGGAACTAATGTGGTTCAGGTAAAGTGTAAGGGCTGCGTAAAGGGGAGCCAATGGCAACAATTAAGAAGGGGGTCATTCTAGCAGAGGCAAAAATAAATAAATGAGTTTTGCCTGCAGTTCTATGCAGGAAGCAATGCATCCCCTCTTAGCATGAGATGCTTTCCCTTAAGGGTTTCCCCAGCAATATGAGAGACATGGTCCACACCCTGTTCTGACAAGGAAGAGAGAAGATTGGGTGAAGATCAATGCGTCAATACAGATATATCAGCCAGTCATGGGGAAATTATATTTCCCAGTCGCTCTGGTTCCTAACTCTCAGCCACAGCAGTATGTAACAGAAAAGTATGCAGAGGTTTCCCAGTCTCATGATGGAAAACACTGAGACCACTGCTGTGTCAACAGAGATATCCTTCTTCTGATGGAGGCCAAAACTGCATAAAGGGGACATCCCAGCAGAGGATTATATGCCCCTGCCATTTCCTGATTCTGCACAGACCTTAAGATGTCACTTGCCATGGAACTAGTTGCTAGTGGCAAGAGGAAAAGATGGAAATAGAAGGGGAGGATGAAAAGCTGCCATCCATCTACCTTCTTGATTGACCCGAACCAGCAGAACTACGGTAGTAAGGGCTTGCTCACACTGCACTTGTCCCATACTTAGAAAGCATGGGTCCAAGCAGATTTCCATTTGCTCCACTGCTTTCCCTAGGAAAATCTGCTCATTGCTGCTGAATTGGAACAAATGGTTATCTGTGGAAAACCCGATTAGTGTTTGCTCATATTCAGTGGTACAAAGTGGTTTTTCCCAGGGGAAAGCAGCAGGACTAAAGGAAGTGTAGATGAGCCCTAAGTAGTGTTAATGCCACCACATATTATCCCCACCTCTATAATTTGACTCTGCCCAAGTTACCTAAAAGCAACCATGATGAAGCCAGTCATTTTTTTCTGGGAGATGAAATTTCAGTCCTGTAGGGCCACCACTGAAAAGACCTACCCCTGGTACTCATCAATCTGACTTCTTTTCCTGACCTGGAGGCTGCAGAAGTAGGATTGATAATGTATTGGCAAACTACGAATACAGTGGTGCCCCGCAAGAGGATTGCCTCGCAAGATGGAAAACTCGCAAGACGAAAGGGTTTTCCGTTTGCAGAGGCGCTTCGCAAGACGAATTTCCCTATGGGCTTGCTTCACAAGATGAAAAATGATGAAAATTTTCTGGGGTTTTTTTTTGCTCCAAAACCCCTTATTTTGAATCGCTAAGCTGCTAAAAGCATTTTAGCAGCAAAACCGCTAATCCCCCACCCCTTAAAAAGCCGTTTTTAGCCCTTAAAATGTCAATAGCGCTAATAGTGTTACTCCGTCAATGGGCTTGCTTCGCAAGACGAAAAAACCGCAATATGAAAAGACCCGCGGAACGGATTCTTTTCGTCTTGCGAGGCACCACTGTACTCTATTTTACCCGTCCTTCACCACAAGATGATACGGTATATATCGTAAAATTGTTGCAATTATGAAATGCATTCTAACCAAAATAGAACTGAGCACACCTTTCAGTATGGGGGAGCCTCTCCCTTTCACTCCCTACATTGCTCCTTGCCGTGCCACATCTCTTGCAGATTGTGGAAAATTTGAAAGACATACCATTCAATATTTTCCCTCTTGGCACAAAATTTAGCTTACATTTTGCTTAGATTAAAAAACCACAGAATACGAAAGGTTATGAATGTTTCTTCCAGAGGTTAGCATTAAGGTGATAGCATGGGTTACAGGTTACTTGCAATCTGGCCCAGAATGGCACACAAAAAGTAGTTGAATATTATTTGCACATTATTTTCCTACCTGTGTAGGAATGTGTGTGATTTGCATCTGATGGGGGGTCCTGCCATTAAAACCCAGGGCATGTGAATAACTAGAGAAGAAATCAATCCACTGAATGAGTGAATGGGGCAGAAGCAATATGCAATGTTATTAAAACACTTTGTCACTGCAGTCCCTGCTTAATAAAATAAGGGCTCTTGCACTTGTAAAAATATGAGTGGACAGAGATCTCACACCTCAACACTTTATTAATATCCATAAAATATATGCCTTCTAACATATTCTAAACCCAACATTTCCAACAAATAACATGCTCATTGTGAATTAAGAAAAGAATAAATGTCACTCTTACGATATGCTTGCACCATAATAGCCTTTTGGAATCTTAACCAGCTAGCAACTATCTGAGCTTGAATCCTCTCCTCCAACACCTGAGCTTGAAACCACAGATATTCAAACCCAAATGAATGTGATCCTGAACAAATCTCATGATTACAACTGGCTTTGTATGGTTGGATGTTTGACCCGTTGCCTCACTTCTGTTTCCACTGCACATCCTCTGCCCTTTTGTTTCATTCTGCCATTTCTGATAATTTGTAATAAATGGGAATTGAAACAGGATTAGGATTGGGGGGGGGGAATCTGGACTTAATTTTCCTTTTGTCTGATCAAATTCAAGGCCTCAAGCTCCCCAGCTATATTTAAGTTTAAAATGGGGGGGGGACACACACCACTTGTCTTCTGCATCATCTACAGCTTGTCCCATTGAGACGAGCCCAAACGAAGCATAGCAAATCACTCCTGATCTTCTTAATTTAAATGGAATTGGAAGATCACTTGTACAATTCAATGTTTGCTTCGTAACTGAAATTAAACTTTGTGATGCTGTCATCTGTATTCTGAATGAAAGGTAGACTCTGAATCAAAGAAGAAAGATCAGCCTGCAGTGCTCGAGACAAAGGAGCCACTTAAAACAAGCACGTTTACAGGGGTAGATTCGTAGAGGACATTCACATACTTCCTCAAGGTTGCTTATGCATATGATTAGCCAGGGCGACAGAACATAGCAACAACAATCAATTGTATTGCTTGTGAATAAAAATTCCTAAACAATGGGAAACGGGTTTCCTCCTTCAGTTGGAAGATATGTTTTAAATCTAACTTGTTAAATAGAACTGTCTGAATCAGAATAGTATCATTTTTCTGAATAGCAAGAAAATGTTCTGAAGTAGCCTTGGACTTTTGCAGGACCCTGCTAAATTCAAGGTTAAAAAAACAAACAAAGATGGGGAGAGGGTGAAGGCATGGTTAAGGTCCCCATCTTCAGTAGTCAAAATAGTCTCATTAATCACTCCTTCTCATGCTCCATTACTCTTCAGCGTTCAAGGCCACCATCATGCGAGATAAGGGAGATGAAATTCAGTCATGGAATAAAGTTATTTATGGCTCAGTTCAGACATAGGAGGAAACCCAGGTTCCCCTCTGTGTGAATGAGCTGCGACAGACCTTTATTTTACTTTTGTGTCCATAAAGAGATTGAAAGCTTCCTCTTTTGATATCTAACCATAGTTCATTGTCATGTTCAGATACGGGAAACATTGTTTAAACTAGTTAATGTGAGGGGAAAGTTTCAAAAATTTGTCCTGCAATTTTTGGGAAAAAAAAATTCCACAGTGAAAGATCAGGTTTTTTGGCCTCATTCTCAGGGTACTTTAGTCTTTTATTACAATTCTTTGCCATTTCAGTTGGTACCATGTTATTTTGCGAGGTGACTAGGGGTGGTATATGTTTTTTTTCAACAGCACTCTGCAGCCTCCCTGGCTGGCCAGGCTTCCTGATTTGAAAAGGCCCCATTGGAGGAGTAACCTCACAATGTCTCCCCTGGACTTTAACTGAAGCATAGGTTGCTGGGGAGGCTGGCATTGTTCTTAAGTGAAATGCTTACTTTTGCCTGTAAAAAGTAAAATAAAATATTTCTACCCTCATTTATTTAGAAGGAAAAATATATCACTCTAAAAAAAATACACACAGAGCTATGAATAACTGTCAGGTACATGGTGGACAACCTGTCCGCCTTCCTGCATGTACTGTAAAAGACATAACGGGGTTCTCAGGAAGTATGAGCACCTAGGAAGGCTGCTGCATGCAGACCATTGGGGAGATGATTTGAAGACTGAAAGGGGATTCGCAAACACATCTTGGCTATTCCAAATGTAAGATAAGTGGAACAAAAACTCACAGCCTACCCATGAGAATCACATTGATTCCCCCTCTTTTGTCATTTTTGAGTGTCATTTGTTTTCTCGTTAACTGTTGGAAAATATAATATTTGGATGCATGAATTTATTAGCAGATCACTAGTTTAAATAAACCACCACCCTCTGTGTTTTCATGTTACTGTGAACTGTGAATAGCTTAAAACTGACAGTGAAGCTTTCCATCTGTTTCTCATGGGTTTCTAACAGGTGGATTACTGACCCCACCAAAAAGTAGTGTGTGTTAGTTAATAAGCATGCAGGATGAGATGCCACTGAGATGATATATACAAAATACTAGATGTTAATGTTTACAAAGGGTCAAAGAAATATTTTTGCTTGTGTTCAGCAACTCATTGGGCCATGATAGGAACAACACCATGGTAGGAACATCAGGGAAGGAACAAAGCTAGTCTGTTCCTGATTTTAATTAAGGCACCTAAAAAGTTATCAAAGGCAAGTGGGACTTCAGTACTTTTATTTTCATATTCTAAAACCTCAAGAAAATGCTGCATAAATCAGCTCTGGACTAGCTTAAATGAAGATCTATTCTGCCACTTGTCAGGCAACAAATTCCATCATGCTGGCATCTCATGCACATGTCTTCTTTTTCTTCTTCTTATGAGTAGTCTGGGGGTGGCTCTGCCTGTAAGTTCCCCCACCCTATAGTCTCAGTGCAAAATTCAGCAGAGAGGATAATGGGGCAGAACTAGAATTAGTTGACTCTCCCTGATATTGTCACCTGCTCTACCTACTGTTTGAATTTTCTGCATTCTGCCCCACCAGTGCCAATGGGCACCAGCCACTACTGTCCAGTGAGCAGGGAAACCAATGTGATTAGAAGCTGCTATTATTGCCTCCTTGGCCTCTACAAACCTAGCCTTTTACATATCAAGTGGCTGGGCATAATGCACCCCTTTGCCACTTCCCAGAGCATCTCAGCTCTATCCATCTCCACTGACACTCTGGCATCCCCTGCCCATCAGTGATGGCCAGTACCCACCTTCTGGTCAAACAGAGCCCGCCTTCTGGCTGGGCAACAAACAACTCGTATTTGAAAGGGAGATTGAAGAAGGGAAGACTACTAACACAAAGTTTGCCATGGCTTATTCTCACAATGGGAGCTAAACTAAGCCAATAAACTAAGCCATAGCTATTATGGGGTAACTCTGGGGAGAAAAAAATGTTAATGCTAAGAAAATATGGGGGGAAAATACTACAGTAGATTTACTAAGGGAGGCTACCAGTTGCTGAGATCTAGAAGTTAAATCACCAAAGGTAGCGCTGAAGTCTCTGTTCTGATTTGACCTGTGGGAGAAAAGAGTCTCTATAAATTTTTGTCAGATGAGTCTCTTTATTGCCTCTTTCCAACCTGAAATGCAATAAATCAGCACTCTGTTTCTGAAAGCCGGTCTTAGAGAATGACTCTGTGATCACAGACATGCAATCAGCAGAAAAACCTTTTCAGTGCCAAAGTCCTTCTCCTCCTAACAGGTAGGGAGGATTTCAGCAAACATGCAGGACCTCTGGGGAATATCCATTGGCAGCTGGGAAAGAACTGGAAACCAGGTTTATAAATCCAACGGTGGAAAATAAATCTTTAATTCACAGGGCTGCCATGTTCACCATGGGGGAATGTTGAAGTTCCAAAAAGGACAGAAACTGATACAGAGAATGTGAAGGTTTCTTGAAACCCCCCAAATATGTATTAACACAACACCACCAGGTTCCCAGGGATAATTAGAACAGACTCATTCCCTGGGAATCTTTTAATATGCTGCTGAAAAATGCACCATCCACAAACATATCTCAGTAGGCTTGGGGAAACTCAAAGATTTCCAGAAGTAGATTAATATTTAGAAGAAGACAAAAACTTTGGGGGAAATCTGCATAGAACCTAAGGAAGACAGATCAAATTGAGCGAGCACAGAATGCTGACTGACAGGTGTGGGTGTGGGTGCTGAAAAATGGGGAGCTGGTTGAATGGAGTGTTTTTGAAAAGGGCATGGCTGGTTGTCTCAATTATGAATGTAAGAGCCACACAGTGCCACTTCTGGAAACAGTATTGTAGGTGGGGTCTGATCAAGGCAGAATAGAGTGATGCAAGAGCATTACTTTCCTTGATCTGGAAGCTATACTTCTGTAGATGCAGCCTACAATTGCAATGGCCTTTTTTGCTGCTGCATCACATATGTTGACTCATGTTAAGCTTGTGTTCTACTAAGACCCATTAGATCCTTTTCACATGTACTGCAAGACAGGTGCTCCTCATCCTATATTTTTGTGCATCTGATTATTCCTACCTAAGTGTATAACCTTATATTTGTCCCTACTGAAATTCATTTCATTAGTTTTAGTCCCGACTGAGGACTAATTTATCCCCACTCAAGTGTGGGAGCAGCGGTGTCTCAGAAACCTTGATTAGCCAACTAACTAGGCTGCATTCCCTCCCCATAAAAGATGTGATCTAATTCAAAGTAGGTTGCCTCTTCAAAGTATGTTCACACTGATATCCAGAGACAAAATACTAGTTTTTCACAATCAACTGCAAATGTACATTATTATTAGACTTAATTTAAATGATGGGTTGAAATGACCTTTGATCACTTATGCACATTACGATCAAGGTCACTGCAAACTACCTTTAATATAGTCTTCAGTCACCAGTATCTGAAGGGGAAAATCAGTACATTCCTGGCATTCATAGTGGGTACTATGAATGACCCAAAAATATGCTTTTAGCAAAGAAGCTTGTAACAGGGGGCTGAAGGCACTATACAATGGCAAGAATCTCTAACTGAGATTTTTATTACTGGAAGCTAGTTTATGCATTCAGCACCATCAAGTGGCATAGCTCTTTCTGCACTATTCCACTGCGCAATGTGGGTGGGATACATATTTTAATATTGTTCCACAACCAGTCACATACAGCATGGTACAGCTGAGTTGCTGCTGCTTACTGGGAAGGAAAGGGAAATGGGGAGTTAATAGGTAGGTTGTCATATTACAAACACACCAGCGGAACCAATTCCGTGCCAATGCATTTGCACCAGGGTGGCTTCCCCATTATTAGCAAAGTAACTTAAATAATGCAGACTCTTGAGAGAAAAATTAAATCATGATGCTCTACTGAGGAAACCTGTACAAAAACAGAGAGGCAATGCATTACTACTTCAGGCCTTGTACATAGCAAGGATACATTCAACCAAAAATACAGAAGGAGACTCCCTCAGAACTACGCAGCCACTCAGATCATGTGGTACCCCCAAACATATAGTTGCTAAGCAACACCTCCAGTTATCACTTTCTTGGCAAGCTGAGTTTAGCATTAACAGATTTAACCCTTAAGCTGCACACTGAACGATCACCACTGTTGCATTTACAACACCTATTGACTCAACCCCCTCCTTCCCAATAAGCAGCAGTGATTCAGCTGCCAGGATGTCAGGTGATCATTGCCACCACAACAAACATTATTCTATTGTCCACAACCATTAGGTGGGGGGGGGGGGCAGACCAGGAAGAAGGCTGTGATGAATGCTTCATTCTGACATGCTATTTTTCTACATGTATGAAGCAAGTTTCCACTTGAGGGAGCATTCAAATACACAGCCCCCCACCCACAACCATCTTGAAGTGGAAGAGTCCATGGATAGCTTTAGGATTTGATTCTGCTTATTGTGTAAACTAGCAATCAGGAATAAAATATATGAGATTACTGAGACAAGACCAGTACATGTCATTGGTGCTAAAGTAGTAATGAATGCAGCCTTTGGGATGACCTCACCAATGTTCAGGATATCTGGGGCAAGTTCACATGGCATATGGTAGAGGGCAGAATTGGCAAAACTGGCCAGCATTGGTTTTCTTGCCTTCACTGCAGTGTTAGCTGGCCCTGCAGCAATGCCAAGCTTTCCACCGGGGCAATAACCTTACGGTGACATCTGCCTCCTCCAGGGGATCATGCAACTTAGTAAAAGATACAGAGAAGATAACATGTGGATAAAATATTCTGATTACTTGTTAGTTGTAGTTCTTGGTCATGCTGGCTGCTAAGGCTACTGGTACCTGTAGTCCCACAACCTCTAAGTAGGCTATAGGTTTATCACCCCTGCTTTAGAAAGTCAACCTATTATTTGTGTCATGAGCCTAAGCCTGAGCACAAATGGACAAATCTGTCATTTCCACTTTCTCACTGTTCCATGTTTCCGTTCTTAAATTCATTTCTCTATGCTTCTACATCAATTTATATGTTATTGGTGTTGTTGTTGTTTTTAAAAAATGTCAATATGTCAATATGTATCCCTCCTAATAAACACATTTTTGCCTGTAGATCTGACTACATTTTTTTTGCAAAAAAATAAGAATCCTTAAAATAAAATGCCTTTTTGCATGCTTCTTATATGCACACTTCCTTCTAATAAATGCATTTTTGTACCCATTACTTGACTGGACCACTTCATTGCAAAAAAATACAGAATTGTGAATTTTGAAGGATCACTGTGCTTCATTTCAATTACTGGTTTTAGAAGGGGAAAGCAGGTGATCCCCCCCTCCCAATTGAAATGCAAACAGAATCATTTTCCCCCCCTGTCCAGAGTTGGAGCTTAACCTCAGTTCAGATAGATCCCAAGCAGGCTATAAATTCGCAGGCACTGGCCAATGTTAGCAGCAGCTAAAATCCTTCATTTTGAAGTACTGTCTATTCCCCCACTCCTCCTCTCCACCCCCTTGCAGTCTTTCTCTCCTTTGGAAATGTAAAATCCAAAACAATTAAGTGGGACTAATTTACCATTGCCATGCACCAGCCAGGATACTTCTGATGTGTAGGCTACACAACTGAGATGGAAGAGCTGGCAAGGAAATGCAATTTCCTTGCAAATGTAGCTTTTGGTACAGCATGAAGAAAGGTTTGCATAGAAGTGAAGATTGGGGAAGAGGAAGCGTGCCTACAAGCCATTCTTTTGCATGTTTGCATGGAGATTGGCAAAACGCATAGATGAAGGGCTGTATTGAAACTCTCAACAGTCAAACCCTTCATATTTTTTACTTGAAATAGACTGCTACCTGGATATGTTTATTTAACGAGATCATGTCATGTTGAGAAAGTTATGCAAGGAAATATGAAATAACTTTCTTGATGTCTTGTGCTGGCCTACCCAATATCTTGTTGAATGCCATGAGATAGCTAACAGCAGCATCCTACGATCTGCAGCTGGAGGATCTACCATTAGGCTTATGAGCCTCCATCCCAGTCCTAAGCATCAAATGGAATTCCTGTCTCAGTGTGCAGACCTGAGCACAGCCCAAGCAGTAGCCACCATTTACCAATGTGATACTGTTGCATCATAAAGGCCTTGTTGTTGTTGTTTAGTCGTTTAGTCGTGCCCGACTCTTTGTGACCCCATGGACCAGAGCATGCCAGGCACTTCTGTCTTCCACTGCCTCCAGCAGTTGGTCAAACTCATGCTGGTAGCTTCGAGAACACTATCCAACCGTCTCGTCCTCTGCCATCCCCTTCTCCTTGTGCCCTCAATCTTTCCCAACATCAGGGTCTTTTCCAGGGAGTCTTCTCTTCTCATGAGGTGGCCAAAGTATTGGAGCCTCAGCTTCACAATCTGTCCTTCCAGTGAGCACTCAGGGCTGATTTCCTTAAAAATGGATACGTTTGATCTTGCAGTCCATGGGACTCTCAAGAGTCTCCTCCAGCACCATAATTCAAAAGCATCAATTCTTCAGCGATCAGCCTTCTTTATGGTCCAGCTTTCACTTCCATACATCACTACTGGGGAAACAGTAGCTTTTACTATACGGACCTTTGTTGGCAAGGTGATGTCTCTACTTTACTTTTTAAGATGCTGTCTACCATTATGTAAATGAGGAGTGGGGAACCTCAGGCCCAGAGACCAAACGCATCTCACCCACGATCTCTCTATTTGACCCTCAGGACTCTCTCCAGGTAATACAACTCCTCTGAGTGCCTGACTGGAATGTATCCTTGCACTGTGGCAATGCTTCTTGCTGGCTTGTAAGGAGAATGGAGAAAAGTGTGATGCACATGGTTGTATATCTGTAGAAACCTCTGTCTTGTGTGGCTGGAAAATAATCTGATGTGCAAAGCTAAGAGTCACATCTATTGTTCCATCTGCTTTTGCATTTGGCCTTGTCCAGCGTTGGTATGTGGCCCCTGCAAGGTTGCCCAGTAATTAATGTTGCCCTTCCACTCGGAAGGTTTTCCCACCCCACCCGAATGTGACAAAATGGATAAATTAAAAGGCATAAGAAAATCAGTAATTTAATGAAACACTGCATTTCTTACATACACTAAAAACAACTTGGTGAGGGGGGATCACCTTGAGATTTGAGATTTTCCACCAAAATGTTTGTGAGAGCAATCCATCTGTTAGATGTGACTAACACTAAGCAACCTCAGGGGCTCTTGCAAGAATAAACAGCAATGTGATATATTTCGCAAATTAAAAATGGTGTACCTAAACTAATAACAACATTAGCAATCTGTTGGCACTAAATAAATGTGAAATAGCCAGAAATCAGGAAATAGCTTGCCAATTAGGCTGCAGATTTTGTTTCCACAATAAACCCTGACTCCAGACGCCTGAGTGTCAGGAGGACACTAGTTAAGACTCTAACAGGGGAGACAGAAACAGACGGTCCTATCGATCTTCATGGCACCTTATACACATGACTGCATTTCTCCCTTTCCTAAGTATAACATGCAAGGTGACTAAATAATGAGTGCCATTACCCCTGAGGGATATAAATTCCCTAAAGCCAACCGCTCAGAACACCATTCGCCAATCTCCCTAGCAGATGTAAAATCTGGGAGCTGTGGCAGAGCATTGCAGAAAAGAGATGTAAGCCAAAACGAATTGCAGGCAGATGGATTACAGCGGAGAAAATATTGCTGCGCCCGAGCCCCAAATGCAGATACGTCTTTAAATGGACTCATTTTTCTCCCCAGAACTCCATGTAGAGTTCATTGTGTAAGATCTAAAAGATAATTTCCAAAAAAAGAAAGGAAAGGAGAAAGGGAGATTTACAACAGATGAAATCTTTAACGCTGCCTTGTTAACCCATTTCTCAGGACTCGATCACATTGTTGTGTTGTTCTACATAGGAATTTTCCTTTTCCAGTCCAGAGATGGAGGTGAAATTCAATTGAGTTCACATTTAAGGGTGAACTTGCCTGATTCACACTTTCCAAAACAGTATATGAACTGAAATACAGCCAGACATTAAAATTCACCCTTCTGTGAAATTTTCAGTGCATTTCTCCAGCCTATATATATTTATATTTACAAAAGTACACATGCTAGCATAAAGTGTGCATATAAATGCACATGCTTGTAAAAGTAACATGCAAAAAACATTTTACTAGGGGAAATTGTAAACAGCATATGAGCCAACTCCTAGGGGCCAAGGGTTCTTCGATCCCCCAATAAAATATGAGAGGGCTGTCCCCCCAGGCAATGCCATTCAAATGATGTGTGTGCACCACGTCATGTGATTGATTATGGGGAGTGGGGCTTTCCTGCCCTCCCCAATATTTTATTCAATTTGGCACCCCTCTGTAACAGGATGGAGCAGGAATGGCCTATGCCAACCAAACCAGAACAGGAAGGATTTAGCAACTCTGACCCTTCCAAGATCCTTCCTAGCCCCTGGGTAAAAAGGTAAGGGTAAAGGACCAGTGGATGGTTAAGTCCAGTCAAAGGCAACTATGGGGTGCAGCGCTCATCTCACTTTCAGGCCCAGGGAGCTGGCTTTCTGGGTCATGTGGCCAGCAGGACTAAACCGCTTCTGGCACAACAGAATACCATGACAGAACCAGGGATTATCGGATTGCAGCATACTCATTTACTTACAATGTAAGTAATTGCTCTCCTAACAGTGGTTAGGGCAAGTCCAGAAATCTTTCCTGTGGTAATAAAATAAGATTTCAAAAGCTCTCCATAAATTTATAACTTTTTTCTGTCAGAGACATGATATGTCTCCTCTTTCTTTATTTTTTACAAACTGTTTATCTTAAGGGCACAATAAAATTCAGAGCACTGCTTACTATAAATGATGCAGAGCAATGCATGAGGTTGATGGGTGAAAAGCCTTCAAAAGGATAACTAGTTACTGCTCCAGCTCTTTCCTAGCTAGCAATCTTTTTTTCTCCCAAAGAACAGTCCTTAAAGGCAACTTTGATTTTGTTTTAGCCTTTCCTGAAGATTGCTATGTATGCTGGCATATCCCCTCCCCATAAAAGCATATAAATATTGTAATATGTAATTTGCACAGAAAGGAACATTCCTCCGGAAATATATATATTGGAACACTTTAAGCAACCTGAATGTTAATCACTCATCATTGGAAGAGAGGGTGCTTGTTTGTCATTGACACAATCCACAGTATTCCTGCCAGATCCTCCTATTATACAGCTGCTTAAAAGCAAAGATTGTGGCCAGTTATTCCAGAGATATACATGGAACAAATTTTACCAAATGTATTTCTGTCAGGTAGCTCTTAAGGCAGCAGTGGTGATCCTGTGGCCTGCCAGATGTTGGTGGACTTAACTCCCCTCATCCCTGACCATTGGCCATGATGGTTGTGGCTGGTGGGAGCTAATTCTTGTATCAGAAGTTCAAGACTTGATCCAAGAACCTCACAACTTGATACTTTGTCAAGTGAACTAACTTGGAACTTTGTGCCTAACACCAACTCTTGCATTTGTAGGCAGCATGATACTTTGAAATTGCCCAGGCCCGGTATAAGTACTGGCAGTGCTGCCTTTAGCATATGCACTGCCAGGGTGCAAAGATCCACCCAGCGCCCCCAAACGGTGCATTGCGCCATTGTGAATGACAAGTGCCATCGTTGACTCTGACAAGCACTGTCATTGTGAATGACAAGCGCCACTGCTGGTGCGGTGCATCTTTGGTAAATGAGCGCACAAAAGTTGAAAATCCTTTAGTTAAACAGTAGGTTACATTTCAGTAATACCTAGATATATACGCATTTTGTTTTGCTAACTTGATCAAAATTATTTATTATTTCATAACAGGTAGATAGTTAGACAGCTTCAGTGGCGGGTGCCTGGTGCCCCCCAAGAATTCAGCGCTCGGTTGCCCCACACCCCTTGCACCCCCGGGTAAAGACAGCCCTGAGTACTGGCAACCTGGCCTCCTCTCTTGCCAGATTGAGAAAATATAATGTTACAAAAGACCATTTGCTCCTGCTTTTCTTGTGAGGTAAAACAGGCAAGGTAGCACACCTCTCTAAAATATCTCCCCTGTATTACTGAGCTGAAATCCTAACACGTGGGAACAATATTTGTGGATTCTGCATATGGGGAAGGGACTGACTTTTTATCATACTTCCCTTCTCCCCACAGTATCTCCCCAGCCTGTTTGGAGGACTGACAAGTAAATGAGATGAGTCTGTGGTTAGAATAATCTGTCATCTTCAGAACTGTGTTTTATTGTTGTTGTTATGATACACTTCAGAGAAATGAACAGAGAAATAGTAGGTTGCATTTTTTAAAAAAAGAAATAGTAATTTCTTAACTTCTATAGTCTTTCAAACTACAATCATATACATGGTCCAATCAAACCATTAAGCTCATGTAAGTGCGCAAAGGATTGCAGTCTGGGGGAAAATTCAGTAACTTACAAGTAGAATATATTTTGTAGATGTGCATCTAGTACGGGACTTGCTCTGCAGGGAAACAAAGGAGATTCGCCAATCAAATGAAGGTGAAATCAAGGCAAAATAAAATCCACAGCACTTTAACTTGTATGTCAAGAGTGTGTGGGCGGGTGAAATATCAAATTCAGAGGCATTAAGAGACTGTTTGTGGAATCTGCCCTTAGATAGAGAAGAATGCTTAGCATATTTATTAGCATCAGAGAAAAATAATTGTATATTGAAAAATTTCCTATATAAAATACATATTTTTTTCTGAGATTGAATACTTTTTTCACCTGGCAGAATATTTATCTTTCTTATAAGGTTTAACCATTAAAATTTATTGTGACTCATTGACAAAAAATTCTTTATTAGGTTGGGGGGGGGGGAGTGAGAGAGATTACTGGACCCTATATTTCATTTCCATGTTGAAATGCACTCAAAGATTTACAGTAAGAGTGGGGAACCTATGTCCCTTCAGATGTTCGATGGACTACAAATCCCATCATTCCTGAGCAGAGCTCATGTTGACTGGAGTTTATGAGAGAAGTTCAAGAACATCCAGAAGGCCACAAATTTCACTTCACTTATTTACTTGATATTCCCTGTTTCTGTTTCTTTATCAGGGTGCTCAGTAATTTCTTTAGTGTTTTACTGGGTGTCATGAGGTTGCCAAAGGTGGTATTTTCTCTCTCTCTCTCTCTCCCTCCAACACATGAGTCAATATTGGAACTATACTTCTCCTTTTGCAAGGAAGGATTCATTAGATAAAATGAAGTATCCCAGCCAGCTGATATTTTTTGTTACCGTCAAAGCAAATTGTTGCTTACTGAATTTATCATTGCTGCATTTTATTGCCAGAGAGAAGCACTTCCACTGGGTGCCACAATAATTTGTCCACCCTTGGGTATTATGAACCTTGGCTTTTGTGCAAGGGAGTGACAATTCCTAGGAGCATGCGCAAACCACAAGCTTTGGTTTAAACCCCAGTTTGGTGCTTTGAAAAATAGTCAAAAATAGTCACAATGGAAATCCCCTGACGCTCACAATGGGAATCCCAAGCTCCACCCTTTCACCACCCAAAATCCCTCTGAGGCATCCCACTTTGGTTCAGGAGTCTTTAGGATCTGTCGAACAGCCTTACCATTTGGGGATCTATCACAGACAACAAAAGATTTTAGACTGGTCCTAATCCCACCCCCCACCCTGGCTGCCCTTTCAAATACTTGTCCCATCATGACCAGCAAGAAGTGCATCACGTGGGGCTTCAGTTTATCAATTTTATTTATCCCTTCAGGAAAGTTAATGAGTATTTATGAACCTAGAAAGTTACACCCACCACCTCTCCAAATTTTGAAACTGAGTAGCATTACTGATTTAAAGAGTTGCATCCCTTCTCCCTAGCAGCCCATGATCACTTTGCATTTTCTTGTTTGTTTTTGTAGTTAAAATATCGCGCATCTTCAAAGACCCCGTGTTCTTTCAGGTCGTGCCACTGCATTATTGTTTACTATTATTGAGGAAAGACTTCTTATGCATGTCATAACTTGAAATATGTTGAAGGAGAGAGTTCTAAATCATTTCCAGTTTCCTCTTTTCCTTAATTGGTGTTTTCTCTCCTTTAGAGCCAGCATCTCACATGAATCATTTGACATGTTGAGACCTTCACCCCAAATCTATACCATTTATATATCTGTCACCTACCTAGCCTTCTTTGCTAACTGTAATTCAAAAGAACTTTGAAACCACTCTGTTTGGGATAGGTTAGTTTTCTGGAGAAAAATGAAAATACAGAGCAGAAAGTGAGATTTTAATTTCCCTGTTATCCATGGCCTTTTTAAAGGAAATGTTATTACAGTGATTTGGAATGTTTCCTTTTGTTTACCCTTTTATATAACTGGGACAACACACATGTTCATTTTCTGTTCTCCATGGGTGAGTAAACTAAGATTTACGCAGAGCAGACCCAGTGAAATTAACAGACCTAAGTCTTCAATCACCTTAAATTCTAACCAATGTTCAGTGTGCTGAAGTATATATTCCTACTCAGAAATAAGGCTACTCTAAGCCTGGCTGAGTGTGGAACTCATCCATTGTATGGTTATGGAGCTAAAACTATCCATAATGCAAGCAATCTGCAAATATCATGGAAATAGTAACTGTGGGGCAAGAGGCAAATTCACATTAGGACCACAGTTCAAAGGGAAAGGTTTTCCATCTGAAAAATCCACCCCTGAATTTGCTATTTTCCCCACAGGACAATGCATACAAGGAAAAGGCAGTGGCTCAGTGGTAGAACAATTCCTTTGCATGCAGAAGTTCCCAGGTTCAGTCCCCAGTATCTCCAGTTAGGACTGAGAGCATCCCTTTCCTTAAACCCTAGAAAGCTACTCTTAACCAGACTATACAATACCAAACTAGATGGACCAGCAGCTTCCTGTAGAGGTATGTATCTACCAGAAGAAAAATGGCAGAAGGGGGTAATTTTAATCAAGAAAAAAATATATCCCCCTCCAGCACCACAGTCCCAGCCCACCAACTCCAGCCCTCTCTGCAACTACCATTAATAGAAAACCACATCAGATTCTGTTCACAGATCTCCCATGTCACATCCGTTCGGTTCATAGATAAATATAGCATATATAATTCAAAAAAGCATTCAGTGCTGGAAAAAGAGAGAGAAAAGAAGACTCAAGTTCTATTACAATTCTGATCTTCGTTCTCCAGATCTACGTGTAAATGGCATGTAGTTATGAATAAGGGATTTGTTTTTACAAAATGTGGCAAGGATGTGTTTAGCAAGAAAGCATCTATATTCATTCAGCTTTGCCCTCAAACTGCTAAATTTCTCCTGGTTTACATTCTTCAAAGCAGATGATTGAAGCTAGATGATTAACTTCCAAACATATATGAATTAGCATATAATACATAAGCATTCTACACAAGCCTGCTAATATTTAGCAAGGTACTCACCTATGCATATCCAGGAATTACAAAGCTAATGAAAGATGGCAGTACACTGAAGCAGAATTAATTTAGTAAGATGTCAGAAATCTTACAGACACTTGACTGGTGGAGTTTCACTTTGAAGTAGGGAAGGATAGAGGATGCGGATGGAGAGGCTTCCAAATGTCCCTTCACATACTGATGAAAACATTTAGAGCTGTGTCAGGTTCTTAAGTTGGACTAACTTGATGCGGTTCCTTCCACCACCACCCTCAATTTCCTATCCTCCCTGCCAGTCTGCCCCTTCCCCAACAAAACTAAAACCCTTACCACAGAGAAAGAAGGTGGAGTAGAAGATGGGAGGTGAATTTGCATCACACTAAGCCAGTGCAACACACTGTCAATCATGGTGCCCCATGCCAAATACAGCCAATATGCTAGGTATGTGCGCCCCACAATAAGCTTTGGGACACCTCAAATCACACATTGTTACCTTCAGGAAAGTGGCTTCTATAACAAATCACAGTATGACATTTGGCCCACTGCTTGGTTTTGGTACAAGCTGCTGTTCATCATTCTGCCCCATTCCATTAATAGCCAGTGTATTTCAAAAAGGGAACAATGACCTTTGGGCCACTGCAAATCAAATGCCCACACCTCCAGAACAGCGCCCATCATGAGAAGGCATAGAATCACGTGTGACCCAACAGTTTATTGCATAGGGCATCCACTGCCCCCTGCCCAATTATTTTTGTGGAGATATAGATATAGATATAGATATAGATATGGATGATATAGATATAGATGATATAGATATAGATGATATAGATATAGATGATATAGATATAGATATATAAAAAAATCTAAATGATGACTGGGCTGCTCTATCCCAAAATTCTCATCAGAAAGTCAGTCCTAGTTAGGGCAACACACTATTCAGAGGGGCTAAGATACACTGTTCATACACACATCAAAGTTACTTCCTGCATAGCTTACCAAAGCGCAGTCCAAGTAGGCGGAAAAGGAACCAGGCAAATAGTTGGCCTATAGATTTCAGCAGGGAGACAATGGCCAAAGAAAGAGAAATCTGGCCCAGCTCCTGAAAATGCTGGCATCTTGAGCCCACCTATGGCTAATGATGGGGACATCAATGGCTTCTGCTGGATATCTATAGCAGTTGTGGACATCAGCCCAGCTGTGGCTATGCATTAAATGCTTATTTATGGAGACCCTTCAGTCTTGAATTTATGAGCGGCTTAACAATTCTGTTGCAGAAACATTGGTCGTTTAACTCAGTCTGCTTCCACCACTGTGTAGTATTTTAACAAGGTAAGTAAGAAAAGACAAAGAAAAAGAAAAAAGGAGACCTAGTTTACAGGGAAGATGATGATATAAACCTCCAAATAGTCTTTTACCGGGGAAGGGGGTGGATATCCAGTTGTTAAAGGTTTGTAGAAAGGAAAGATCTGATTTATTTTCACAATAACTTTCCTAGGATGTAAGGGTCTAAGGATAAAACAGTTAAAAGATCATTCTGTAGACAACAAAGTATAAATATGGTAAAACTTTGGGCCCCAGTTGTAACTCTCATTTTTAATGAGTTTTTCACTTTGAGATGGAACTGTTGTTTTATCTCCCTCTATAAAAATGTGATAAAATATCCATCACTTCAGAAGGTATCTGTGTGAGGACTTAGTTGCATTGGATATTTCAGCAGGGCACAACGAAAAAGAAGCCCTGGGCCTAGGGTCTTGTTGATATAGCACAGATAACAATGGCCCTGTTGAATTAGTCCAAAGACCACAAGCAGGATCTCAGTGCAAAAAGCTCTCCCCACTTCTGATTCCTAGCAACACATATTCAGAGCCACATTGCCTCTGACAGTGGAGTTAGAATACATAGCCATCATAGATAGCCACTGATGACCCTATACTCCTCCAACAGAGAAAGGAGAATATAGCTATGAATTTATCAAATCCTCTTTTAAAGCCATTCACTTTCACTGGACGGTTCTAGCATTATGAAAGAAACTTCTCTCTATTCACATTCTTCATAATATGCACAATTTTATAACAGCCATTCACATTTTCTCCTAAAGTAGAAAGCTCCAATTGATGTCACCTTCTCTAACAGGGGAATTCTTACAATCCCGTGATCATTTTGGTTGACCAAAACTTTATGTTATAGTCCTTGGTTCCAAGTGGTGAAAGGATCTGCCTCTAGGCTTCCCAAAACACTGGGAAATCCCAAGAATACCAGCCATTCCACACAAAAAGAAAGATGGCCCCAGTGGTGTCTACCACTTCCTCTGCAGAGCCGCTCTCTGCTGTACTCCACACACCAAATGTATGAGCATGCATGAGCAGATACGGTATTTTAAAACTGAATAGCTCATGTGCATCTGATCACCTGGGTTCACTATCCCCTTGCTGGCTCTCTATTGGAACACTGACTATCTGTATATATGCAGTCGATTATAGGAATCTGCCTTATACCAAGTCAGGGTTTCAGATTGGAATCTCTCCCAATCCTACCTGGAGATGCTGGGGTTTGAACCTAGGATCTTCTGCAGGCAAAGCAGATACTGAGCAACACACTCTGCAAAAGAGGGCCTTCTGCAGACACCATCTCTTGAGAAGGTCCATTTCATATAATGTAGGAACTAGGACTTTAACTATGGTGGCACCTACCCTTTGGGACTCCCTCCCATTGCATTGCAGACAAAACCTGTCTCTATGGCCTTGTCAGTGGCTATTCTTCCTGTTTCACCCACCTTTTAAACCAGCCTGTATCTGTATTGATTCTGATTTTTATCTTTACAGATGAAATGAATTAGGGTTGTTGCTGTTTTTTTACATATGGAATTGTGGGTGGAGTATAAATAAAAATTATTATTATTATTATTATTATTATTATTATTGACTGTGAAATTTATTGTGAAATCACTTCAATATATTTTATGGGGAGCAATTCATAAATGGAATCAATCAATCGCTTTGTTTAATGGGGGAAGCACTGCAGATTTTATGGATGTGAGTCACTCCCCAGTATCTCACCATGCTTGCAGGTGAGTAGAAGATCAGGGTGGTACTAGAATTCTTAATAAACAAGCATCCATACAAAGACACCGTCGGTCTCTGGTATTAACTCTGCCACAGGAAATATGCAACACAATTTATTTCGAAAACTGCGTGCTGTATAATGCAGGCTTATGGGCCAGAGATTGTGTAAACCAAGCCAACTTGTGGGAAAACTTTGAAAGTGAGAATTAACATTTGGTAGAGAGAGAGAGAGATTAGCAGTACCAGAAGGTGTGCAACTGAGGAAGAATGAGCGCCAGCAAGTTAGAACTTCCAGCAGAAATCTCAGTCTTACTGCAATGTGTAAGCATCAAACTCTGGTTTAAAAATTCAGTCTTTCTATAAGACAACACCAATTGAAAAAGAATAAAGGCAGAGCATCTGTTAAAACAGTCTCTGTGCAGACTTTAATTACTACTGGGCTCTTCTCTAGCTTTTCATTTTCAGCCATAAAATGTCATTGGGTGGCTGAGTTGGTACCAACAACCAAGGAGAGTGAGATCAGAAGTCATTTATTTATAAAGTTCTTGTATGTACTGTCTGGGGGGTAAACAGAAACCATTAGCACACCAACAGAAGCAATCCCAAGGGATCTGCAAATCAGAAAGCTCCCAAGGCATTGAAAGTTGACATCTTCGACTGAACTTTCAGTTGAAAGTAGAACTGAAAGTGATACTCGTCTCTAAAAGAGCTTCCCTGGATACATTCAGCAAAAAAAAATTAAGCCATAAAAAATGCCCTGAATAAACTTTGGGTTTCTTGTGTTGTTTTGTCTCCTCTTTTAAGTTATCATCATAAAATGATTTGCCAAATGGCACAACTATACAACTAAGGAATACTTTAAAAGTTACTTTTCCTGGCCCTGTAGTTAGGGTTAGGAACTGCAGTGCTCTAGTGCTTGGATACAGACTATCTACAGAGTCAGGGAGTGATAGGTCTGTTCATGATGGCTCAGACAACAGCCAGCCCTTGGTGATAGGACTTGAGACCAACTCTCCAGCTTCTTCTCTGACACCAGTTTAGCTGGCTCCTCTAATTGATTTGCTGCCTCTTCAGCTACACTGTGAAGACTTGGTTGAATCTGTCTCTACCTCACTTCCAGAGGTAAAGCCTTCACAATTCCTTCGAAGAGTCTTACTTTTAGTTCTACTTTGAACCACGTGTACCCTACCAGTAAGGAGGTCTAAGCTGCTCCAACCTTAGACCATGTGGCTTATGTAAGCCATCCTTGTGTATTTATACAAATAATTTAAAAACATTTACCATCTTTGGAACCAAGGTTATACTGCCTGTCTTTTCTTATTCCTGTATGGAAAAGCATATAAATCTGACCTTTGAAGAGTTTCTAGGTAAACCATTTTAAACTTACCAAACTTTTTCCTTTTTAACCAAAAGCCAGCACTTAACTGGGTTGCCCAGGGGCTGTGGGGTGGAGCCAGTGTCAGAACTTGGCGTCTCATATTTGTCAGAACTTGATGCCAAAATCTATGCCCAGTGCCACCACACCATTCACAGTCCCCTAGAGCATCCTCCGTTGGAACCCTCTTTCCCGTCATTGCCCGAACTTTCCCCATCTGAAATCCCAGAATCCCTCTTCAACTCCAACAGATCATTCCATCCCTGTCCAGTTCTTACTTGTGCCATGGGCCCCATAGCATTTAGGACTCTCCTCAGTCTGTAACTCTGACTCTACCATACCTCCTTCTCTTCAGGCTGCACCCCTTACCTACCCTACTTCATGCCTTCGTTGAGTATTTAGGAAGCTCAACACTCAGCTGACGTAAGGGTGATTCCTTATCCACTAGGCCTCATAAAGTCTTAGACTCAGAACTTAGTGCAAGTAACTTGTCTCGCTATAGAGTAATTTTACATGGCAAAGCTAATTTTTGAACCTGGGACAAACACACACCTGCCTGCTTTGAACTACATTTCATTTCTGGTCCATTTGATCTTCCACAAGTTGAACTGTAGCATACATCATACAACTCAACCCTTGTCCCTTGAACTGGCAGTGAGTATCCCTTGCAGATCCTAAAACCTTATTGCTTGGGTCTTGGACACCACTATGATAGGGAACCAGTTACTGTTGGACTCTGACTCCCATCTCTCCTGTGGATGATGGGACTTGGAGTCCAACAATATCTGGAGAGCTGCATATTTCCCATTCCTGCTCTACATGATGCTACATCCCATTTAACATGTCAGTATATACATCTTTTTTTTTTACAAAGACACCATATGTCAATAGTATTTCCTCCAACAAAGAAAACTGACCACAAAAATTATTCCTTGAACTTTTCAGTGCTGCGGAAGAGGAAGTAAAGTTGTATATCACTGTATTGATTGTTCTGTATATGAGTAGGCATCAAAGCATCAGAATTATACAGAAGTACATTCAGGGTCACAAACTGCAAGTCCACTTTGAAAATTAAAAAAAAGAAGAAGAAATAGCTTTCCCCCTGCTTCTTATTCTCCTTCCCTCAATATCCTTGAAGACAGCCTTGAAATGAAAGAGAGAGAGGTATTTTCAAAGTACAGTTTGGCATGATTCCAGTTCTAAATAATAGACTTGATTATAAGGTTCAGAACCAAGATCAATGAAGTTCCTTGAAGCTAACCTCAGCTTCAGAAATACAGTCTTGGATACTGTGGCTTGATTAGATCTACATATTTTTTCCCCCAACGTAGCCACCTCTGTAGAATTTAATTTGGTAACGAAAGGTGACAAAGGGGGGGGGGAAATCTTATAAAATGACATTCTGAATTGTAAAATGGCCTGTTGACAAGATCCTGTTTTTAAAAGTTCATTATCAAATATTGTTCAAGTTTTCTTGTTTTCCTTTTTCACAACAAATATGTTTTGGCGCACGCACACACACACCACCCCCAGATTTAGTGAATCCAATAAAGACCAATTTGTTAAGTCATTCTGAGTGGCTTTGAATGTCTGATGGAAAGATGGAAGGCATAAATCTTTGTCTTTGGACTTTTTCAATATTTTTTTTTTTAAAGACTATGATTTACACTATGAGAAAATTATAGTCTAAGTCATCTGGTGGGCAATAGGTTGGGGAAGGGAGATAATGACTAGCCAAAAATTGCCCCATGAGCTTCATGGTTGTGCAGGATTTTTAACCTTGTAATCTCTGTTCAAAAACCAGCACCCTGTCTGCTACTGCATGCTGTCCTCTAGATGCACTTTATCGTTTTATTTAGATATTTTAACAATGCGGCTCAAGGCAACAATTTGTAGACACTGGTGAACCAGTGTATTCCCAGTCCATGTCACTTTCATGTGTTCATCCATAAGTCTGTTTCATTTTGTTTACACATAAATCCATTTTTTAAAAATCACATATGTGTACAGAAGTATTTTAAATACATCTAAATATGTATTCTAAGCATATTCTCTTTCAAAATAAACATATCTAAATGGACTTTCAGAATTCAAATTATTATTATTATTATTATTATTAACATATGTAAAAGCCAGTGAATAACTGAGCTCCAATCTGTACATTACTCGAAGAGGTATAGATCAAGTCAGTTATGCAAAGAGCAATCCCTCAAGCATTTTCAACCATATGTGTAAATAGTCCCTGATGTAACTCCATCCTTTTTTTTTTTTTCTGTGACTCTAAGGCTATACACATCTATGGTTTTCCTTTTGTCACATTGCTTCTAAGCATAGCTCTCTGGGGGGTTGTTAAAAATAAGTATGGCCTCTTTGCTAAATGGAAGGATGCTCAGAAAGTATTTCTAGGTAATATTGAAATAAGAAAAAAGAAGGCTCTTATTTGTAAGTAGGAGCTACAACATACATACATATATATGTTTAGAAGTGGAAGCTAAAATTTTATAGATCAATAACATTTGAAAGTGGAAAATGTGAACTCTGGAATGTTGGGGTTAAATGAAAAGGACAAGTCAGCAAACAAGCCAGCAATGAGGGAGTCAGAGCTGAAGAATCTCTGCTCTAGTCCAACTTATACCCAAGAAGAAGATTCCATTCATTTTCAAAAATTTAGCAGGTAGAAGTATGTAATTTGCTTGAAGGTGTTTTAATGCTATGTTTTACATTGCTGAAATCCACCTTGGTAAAGGGCAGGTAATAATAACAATAATAATGTAGTAGTTTTTAGGGAGAACCAAATTGGTGCCTTGCAGATGTTCCTGGACTCCCACCACCCCTGACCACTGTTCCCTATTGTCTGGGGTTGAGAGTTTATCACATCTGCAGAATACCACATTTGCTATCCCTATTGTGTTTGTTCACTTGTTTCTATTTTGGACTGATGTAACCTTGACAGTCCCAAAGTTGTGATCTAACAGGTTTACATATTGGAGAGGCTATCTCTCGGATAAGCTGGTCAGGAGTTCTTAATGGCTTAATGTACTAAAAGCAGTACTTTGCAGATGCTGCTGTAGCTAATAGAAATCCAGTGCAGTTCCCTCAGCAGACGTTTAATAAGTATGCAGCAGTGAAACCACTTAACTTCCTTGCTGCAGTGTTCTGTACCAGTTGCAGCTTCTTGACCAGTCTCAAGGGAAATCCCACATAGAGTATGCTATAGTAGTCTAATTGTGCACTTACAACTGCATGAATCACAATGCCCAAGATATTCCTGCCCAAGAAAGGGCAGAGTTGGTGTACCAACTTAAGTTAATAATAAGAGCTCCTTGCCATGGAGGTTACCTAAGTCTCCAATGACAGAGATGGATCTAAGATAACTACAAAACTATGTACCTGTTCCATCAGAGGAAGCCCAATCCAATTAAAAACAAGTAGACTACCCACACCCCAGACTTGGGAATCATTCTCCTACAAAAACCCACCAGACTGCATTTGCCAGAGTGGTATAACAGTTAATCCCTCTCCCAAGGGACCTCTAGAAATCAAAGCTCTGTGAGGCGAACAGGGGCCTCCTAACAATGCTCAGTATTCCTAACAATTCTTGGCACTGTTAATACACTACAGTTCCCAGGATTCTTTGGGGGAAGTCATGACTGTTAAAGAGAAATTATACTTCTTTAAATGCATAGTGCAGATGGGGCATTGGTATATTGCAGTGATCCCAGAACAACCCAATGAGCTGGATTAGATTGAATCAAGAGTTCAGGTTAAACTGGGGTAAATCGACCACTGGCTTTTGGTATTACAATACCAAATCAGATATGTATGATTCTTGCAGTTTCTGCCTAGCCAAGCAATGAGAAGATACAAAACAACAGCAACAACATAGAGTTCGTGTAAGAGTCTGGCACATTTCTGCAACACTTTATATTAGGGTTAATCAGCTGATAAAAATCAATGCGGCTGATCATCTGATTAGCTGAACCAAATTGTAATTAGTTTGTAATTAAGATCATTTGTAAGCATACCTCATGTGTGTAATTCCTAAATTAGTTTTATATAACACGGAGCAGATTGAGATGACTTGACTGTGCTCTCTTGTGCAAATTTTGAGTTTTGCTGCTTTTAAAAATCTGCCTCAGTGCTTTCTTCTCATTTCCAAATTATATAATGGGGTGATCTGAGGCCTCCTCTATATTCTTAAAGCACAGTCATCCCGCTCTTCAGATTGGCCCAGTGGCAGCTGGAATAAAGTCAGGGAAGTTACATAGTGTTTGTAGAAACCTTAACTGGATTTCTGGCCACCTGATTTCAGCAAACTGGACATTTTGGTCCCTATCTATACAGGAAAAAATGTTCCGCCTCTTCAAAAAGACACTAAGAAAGTGAGATGTGATTGAAGTCAATGGGAACTGAGTCCCTTTGAAGGACATGAAACACTCTGAAACATCTCAGCCTTCAATTTAATTCCACCTGACATAAACATGATTACCTTCTTTTTTTTATAAATTAAAGCAAATCTGTTGTTTTGTCTGTGCTCATGCACTTCAATTTAAAATAATCTCTGGGGTGTTAATTCTGTGGTGTCTTGTATTCAGTCATTATATGCTTGTAGAAAATCTTATTTAGCAGAAGGCTATCTTGTAATGATTTCAACAAGAGCTTTTGCATTACACATTCATCAGTTCAATGAAAGCTCTTGATCCTTCTCCATAAAGCATGCAATCTTTGTTTAGGGACTACATACCTTTATGGAAAAGGCTACTTCCAAATGCCTCCTTCATACCTTCTCAAAGTATACGCTTGTTTTTTTGGGGGGGTGCTGCTTTCCCCTTCAGGTGTGTGTGTTCAGAGCAACATCTGGAAAGGAGCACCTTTTTTGCATACACCTGTAGGTGTGCTATGTGATTGGTATACACACATACAGCATCATATAGGAATTCTGGTCATATGCAACCCCTATGCATGGATACATTCTACCATTTCTTTTCAAATGTCACTCCGAATGTACAATCTGGCAAAGAGCTGGGCCAGTGGCACATGCAAAGTTAAAAGGTGAGGGGTGGGGCATGGTCCCAATCCTCTCTTCAGCCATGCAGGGCTTATCTACACTTATATTTTGCCCTACTCTTTTGATGCACAGGTCCACTCTTAAAATCTCTGCATCCAAGCATCCGCCCTTTTCTTTTTTGCCATGAGCTTTCCCCACAAAAACCTGCTCTTTAGCACCCATTCGGAGCAAAGGTTTTAAGCAAAGGTTTTAAGCAGATTGCTGCTTTCTCTGATTTAGCTTTAAAGAGCAGGCTTTTGTGGAAGAAGCTCTGGAGGAAACATTAAGGGCACTTAGATACAGCACTTTATAGTGTGGACCACGCCTGGAAAAAGCAGAAGAAAGGTAAATGTGGATAAGCCGTCAGTGTACACATGAGAAGTTCTGAAAAGGTTTTGTCAGACTGGCATGGAAGCTTCAGACATACTAGCCTGGGATTTTCACCCTCCTCCCAGCTCCTTAATACTTCCACTTGTTCTCTGGTATCTTCCTCGTCTTCCTAGACATCATTGATCAGTAGATGCCAACCTTTTCTAGGCTAGAATTCAAAGTCTGCTACATAGGATGCAGTGTTGTTCTTCCTACACTTTCCCCCTCCCTGCCCCCCAAATTTCTGCCCTCTCCTTTCTCTTTCCTTATGTGAAACACTTATTTTTTAATTTTTGCTTGTGTCCCTGGTTTGACCCACATTAGTACTTAAGACTCCTGCCAGCCTAGCAGTTTGAAAGCACGTCAAAGTGCAAGTAGATAAATACTCCGCTCCGGCGGGAAGGTAAACGGCATTTCCGTGTGCTGCTCTGGTTCTCCAGAAGTGGCTTAGTCATGCTGGCCACATGACCCAGAAGCTGTACGCCAGCTCACTTGGCTGATAAAGCGAGATGAGCGCCACAACCCCAGAGTCGGCTATGACTGGCCCTAATGGTCAGGGGTCCCTTTACCTTTACTTTGCTTAGTACTTAAGAATATAATTAGAACCCTGTTGTATTAGATCAGAAATTCATCTAGTCCAGAACTATATTTTGCATGGTGGCCAACCAGCTCTTTGTGAGGCAATCTCACATTTGAGCTCTTTATGAGACTCAGATGGATGCCATCTGGATCTCATGCTTTGTTTACAATTTGTCAGTAAGATGTAAAACATCATCTATTGTCACCTGCCACTGCTTGGCAATTGCCCACATACAAATACATAGGGTACTAAATGTAATTGCATTGTGAGAACTTTTTTCCAATTACAGTGGTACCTCGGTTTAAGAACAGCCCTGTTTACACACTATTCGGTATAAGAGCTCCGCAAAACCGGAAGTAGCGTTCCAGTTAGCGAACTTTACCTTGGTCTACAAATGGAAGCAGAACAGTGGAAGGGCACTGGCAGTGGGAGGCCTTATTAGGGAAAGCACGCCTCGGTTTAAGAATGGCTTTGGTTTAAGAATGGACTTCCGGAACGGATTAAGTTCATAAACCGAGGTACCACTGTAGTTAGACATTGCTTACATCATACACTAGGTCCTTTTGCAGAGGGTGCTTTTTTCATATTGGCTCAAAGCACTTCACTTGCATTCACCAAGTAATCCTTACAAAAATTCTGTAGACCAAGATGATGATTATGATGGATATACTGAAGCAAACAGTTCAGGCCTAGTAATATGGCCTCATTGTGAGTTAATGACTGAACAGAAATTTGAACTCAATATTGTTTGCTCATAGCTCATTCCGGTACATAGCTTAAGTGTAACACTATACTACTGGCTATAGTATTTCCCTTGCCTAAGACTTCTGTATACCTACATACCTACATATAAATGAGCTACTTTAAAACCTTCAATGGTATGTCATAATTGCTCAGTCTTAGTAAATGTTCATCCTGAAATTACTGCGAACATATATTTAATAATCATTTATAAACCAAATTTACCCAATACTGCACTGGAAAATCCTAACATAGCCTAGCACTTACAACTTTCTTTAAAAAATGGTGAACTTCTGTGCAAAGCCAACAATGGGTGAAAAAATAGAAAAATGTCACTCAACTCAAATAAATATCCTTGGAATGCGATAGCAAATATGGTCACAGAGCACATTTTCTTAATTGAAAATTCAAATGATGGGTCAAGGCTAGTTTTCAATGAAACATTCAGCAATGCTGAGTGAAAAATCAATAGCTGTTTTATTATAGATTTCTTCCTCCAAGCCCCAGGCAAACACTCATTTTCCCCATCATAAGGTTTTTATATCCTTAACTCTAATGGTGAACCAGCTCTTCCGTCTTTAAGCCATTCTGCACAATAGGGGCAAGATGAATGGTGTGAGACTGTGCCCTATTTAGAAAGGCTGCTGATTATATCTCTGAAAATTGCAGCTCAAAATTCAGGTTGTGCCTCAGGCCATCACACATTGAAAGGCATCATCGCCTAGGGATGTAAGAAGGTAGCGATTTCTGTTCAAACCTGTACTTGTCATAATTAGTGCTGCTTCCATTCTGCTGCAATTCATTTCCCACCAAATACTACAATACTTGTCTAGCCGTCTGCTATTTAACATAAACATGAGCTACATAACATGAGCTACATAAGTTACTTAACCATTTGCATAACTTAACAATCATTTCAAGATAAAGGAAATGTCAAAACCACTTTTTAGAAGTCATTAATTACGTATCTTATGTGGGCTTCAAAAAGCACAATAGTGATATTAATGAATCCTGGTTGTATTTGCTCGCCTGATTTCCATTCCTGACCACAGATGAGTATTTGAATTGCAACAATTTCTGCTTCCTTTTCCATTTTGTAGGAATTCTTTGACATTCTTCCCCTCTCCACAAAGCAGCAACACTTATAAGGCCAAATTGCAAATGTGCAAAAGTAGTATGTAATTGAAGTAGATCAGAATGATGGCAAACGTTCATAGCACATTAACCATATGCTAATATAAAATGATGGCAAAAATCTGATATGACATTAACAAATCAAAGCAATGCCGTAATCAGTATATAGAAAATAAGCATAAATGCACATTTTAAAAAACCACATAATTCTGTATGGTACATATGGTAATTCACATGGCCTATTCAATTATACACAACCTCTGCACAATTGCAATGTAGCCTTCTGAGTTTCCTTTTCATGTTTGTTCATAAGTGGACTCTCATTCTTTTCTGTCCTTACATTTTAGATTTCCCTCTAGCTTTCTGAAAGACAGAGGTGACCTGAACTGTCACTTTTTAAAATATGAAGGAGTAAGCTGCATTTAACTGACAAGGCGTAGTGTAGTTGATTAGTTTCATGAGTGTAAAAGAAGGGTAGATCCACACTCAGCAGGGCCTTCAAGTGTTTTTACACTAAAAATCCCATCATCCCTGACCACTGGTCCTGGTCGCTAAAGATGATGGGAGTCGTAGTTGAACAACAGCTGCAGACAACGGCAACAGTGTGGGGAATTCCTACACTGACTTGCAGCAGCTATCTAGGGTTTCAGCCAAAGAGCCTTTCCCAGCCTACCTGGATATGCTAGAGACTGAATCAGAGACCTACAAGAACACACTATAGAATAAACAAGATGTTTATTTTAGGTTTTGAATCGGCAATTATGAAATGTATGAGCTCTCACACACTTTCTCAAGGCTTTCACACACACTTTCACACACTTACCCTTCAGATATTAAGATTATCAGTAAATTCTTATACATTGTGGGGAATATCCTACATTTTTTTTTAAAATACACACACACACATAATCTGGGTATTGTCACTGTATGAAAAACAGTGGGGCCTAATTTGATCAGTAGAATGTTTGGTATCTGGTGGCCGGGGCTTGTGTGTTTTCCTCTGGAATCAGCCGCTCCCTCAAGTGTGCTTTCCTTTATGTTCAGTTAAGATTGCCAGTTATGAGGGACCAACTGCCTCGTATTGTTTCCTGCCTCAGACTTGTCTCATGTTGTTGTATTTAGTTTTTCTCATTATGTTGCTTTGTTACAGTATTATTATTATGTGAGCCACTTAATCATCATAACCTCCAATAATAGAATCAGATTTTAAAAGTAAGCTGAACTAATTTTCTTCAAAATATAAGTAAAATCAGCAGGTGTTTTTTTTTAATAGGCATTATAAAATAGAATTCAATGTTAAAAATAAAATTACATGTTAGCAATACATGTCAATATCTGGGTAGTAGGGTTGCCTAAACATTCGTAGCAAGCATCAAAAAATGATATTGCAAAGTTAAAGGTAAAGGACCCCTGACAGTTAAGTCCAGTCGCGAAGCATTCTGGGGTTGTGGTGTTCATCTTGCTTTACTGGTCGAGGGAGCCGACGTTTGTCCGCAGACAGTTTTTCCGGGTCATGTGGCCAGCATGACTAAGCCGCTTCTGGCAAAACCAGAGCAGCACACGAAAACGCCGTTTACCTTCCCGCCAGAGTGGTACCTATTTATCTACTTGCACTTTAACGTGCTTTCGAAATGCTAGGTTGGCAGGAGCTGGGACCGAGCAATGGGAGCTCACTCCGTCTCAGGGATTCGAACCGCCAACCTTCTGATTGGCAAGCCCTAGGCTCAGTGGTTTAGACCACAGCGCCACCAGCATCGCTGATATTGCAAAAGCCCCTTCCTAATATGAATGGGCAGCAAGTTCCAGAGCATACATGCTGCCACACTGAAGGACTGATTCCTTGATGGTGCCACTTATAAGTATCAGTTTCACAGATCTAAGCAGTCAAACAACTGTATATGGGGTAGGCATGTATGATGAGTGAGCTGCATGCATAGAACAATAGAATCATAGAATTCTATAGTTGGAAAGGACCCCAAGTGCCATCTGGTTGAACCCCCTGAAATGCAGGAATATACAGGTAGGATTGAACCCATGACTTCAGAATTATCAGCACCATGCTCTAATCATCTGAGCTAAGATGGAGGTAGGTCAATATGATCCCCTGGGTGCTACCCAAACCAGCATCAAAAATCTAGATTTGAGAGGGTGGAAAACCACTGGGTAGAGGGATGTGTAACATTCTGCCAATGTATGCATTCTTCACAAGCCTACAATTCCCCCCCCCCAAAAAAATACTGTGAAATATATCCTACTGAAATCAATGGGCCTTACTTCCAAGTAAACATGATTAGGAACAGACTGTTAGTCTATAATCCTGACATTCCACAGCAGTCAACGAGATTTAGGTGCCCATACCCAACTGTTGGCACAAGAATTAATCTGAACACATTTTTTCTCCTGCTGGTCTGGCTGCTGTCTGGCTCAAAAAGCTTCAGGTTGATAATGTATATATTAAAAGTAAAGAGACTGTCACACACATTCAGGCATGCAGCCACAATGAGTTTGTAATTATATCCAGGAAATCCCTCTGAAGGCAGCTGGATGGTGCACTTTTTTTTTTTTTTAAGGAAAGGAGAAATTGGCCCACTTGAAATTAAATCACTACATTCTGAATATGTCCAAGAAAATATAATACAACGGCCCTGTAAGCCTTCCTCTCATATTAAATTTGCTGCTACTGGTGCCAACTGGATCAAACAAAAATTTGGAAAGGTGTACTCTAAAAGTAGCCAAATCCCATTCTCTCTTAATTACGAGGCTTGCATGTTGGGATGCTGTACTAAATCATTCTCGCCCAGATGTACTATAATTATACTGGTGAATTAGCCTTATGCTGAGTAACATCATGTACCATAGGTAATAATCAGTCCCCTGAGCTCATCCATTCTACTCATTTGCTCCCTTATGTTCATGAGAAAGGGCTATCTTTGGATTGTTAATTATTATTTTCTTTTTTCTTTTTTTTTAGGAAACTCCTGGTTCTCTTACAGGAAACACACACACAGTTCTTTTCAGAGCTGAGAAACAGGTAGCCAGGAGCTGTGAACATGGAGCTAGGAGTCACAGCCAATGAAGATTAGTATTTCTGGGGCAAGTTGCAACCTGAATAGGATACATCGAAACCCTTCTAGCTGAGGATAGCCAATGGTCTGGGTGGAGGAAGTCATTCCGTGATGCATCAACCCATTACAAGCAATGACTCACCCCACATGGCACCTGCACAGAGACATTTCCCCATTTCCAACATTCTGTGAAACTTTCCCAAGATTACATCACACTCACATATGACCAAGAAATGGAGCTGGGTGTGGAGCTATGCAGACAACAGAACATGAAAAATCAAGCACTATATTTGAGGATAGCATTGATACTGGCTGTTGTGTCCTAACATCAAGCAAAATTCTACTGGGCGCGGTGGGGCACCAAGATATGCGGGCCAGATTTGTATCACCTTGGAGTATTCCAAATGACTAACTTTCTCTGAAGAAGCTGGAGGCTGACTGGCAGCCTGCTTTTCATAACATGAACCGGGCACATTTTTAGAAGGACGGCTGCAGTAGATTTGCCACACAGACAGGGTGCACCCATTTCTCCCACCTACTCCATTCACTATTGAAAAATGGCAAAGTGGGTGAAATTTGCAGGCCTCCCCCCAGTGGATAAAACCTGCTAAATGGCTAGCCTAGAGTTTTGTGGGTATTTGACCTGCAAATTGTAAACATAAGAGAAGTGCCTTTAAGTAAAACAAGAACAACTTTCAAACTGCAGACAAATAGGACCAGGGCCATATATCCTAGTCACATTTAAATATGTTTTTGGGTGGGAATAACTACAAAGGGATGAACTTCATGGGTTAAATCATTTCCTCTGATTACAAGCTAGACCTGTAACTTGTGAAATGGTTCCCCATTCTAGTATCTTCCCAAAGCACAGAGACATAAATTTCACTCTTGCAAATCTTTTATTCTCCTCCCCCCCCCCCCAAAGGGCTGGGATTGGAAAATACTGGTAAATTATTTCCCTATGATTACAAGCTAGACCTGTTAGTCACAAAGGAGTCTCTCCCCTCACCCCACAATCCTTGCATTTACCTTTAGAGGGAGACTTGATTTTCAAACTTAAATTATCTGAATCTAATGATTCTTACTATTTTTATCTAGTATAGAGGGGGAAAACCAATTGGTTTCACTCTGAAAAAGTGTAACAAAACTGTAGCACACAGACACACCTCAAACTGGGCAGAATGTGACAGTCCTCAGAGACCAACTCCCCCCCCCCCCCCAATCTGCTAAGTCTTTAGGGCTCATTGGCACAAATTCCAATTACTTTATTTTGAATAGAACTGTAAACACACATGAATGATAAACAGATATGCTTACCCTATGGAAATATATGGAGCAGCCCACACATGGTATAGTTTTACTGCATGGATGAGAAAAACACCTGTGGCATCTCTGAACTAGGTCATTTATATGTGTGTGGGTGCACCCCTAATTTCAAGTCTTTGTGTATGTATTTTATAAAGAAAATATATATTGCTCCTAGCAAAAGAGATATAGACATATATTAAAACAGTCTGACATTCATCTTCTAAGGCTTTAGAATATCTCAGGGTTTCTGACACAGCACCTGTCAGAATATAAATATCAAAACTAGTGATCAAAAATTGCTTCTTTTTTCAACAGAGCCTTAACAATATATCATAATGGGAGGAACCTATTCCCACACACTTTTATAATCAAGCATCATATTCAGTTCAGGTGCTTTTTCTGCTACAGTGTCAGGAGCTGGAGTCAGGTGTAGGTCAGCAATAAAACACCCGAAACCAGTGAAGTTAATGATTTATTCAAAGAAACAAAACAGCTCAGTCCTAGTGGTCACAGCAACCTTTCTCAGTAGGCTTTGCCCCAATGAAGCAGTTACGAGGACTGAAGTTCCCTGCCTTCCCACCACTCTCTAAGGCTCTCTCTCTCCCCCCCCCCCAGGTTCCTTCCCCATCAGCCTAAAGCTCCTTCTTGCTGCTCTGCCACCTTCATTTCTTTGCATGTTCTGGAAGACTGGGGGGAGGGAGCTGGTCACAGCTGGAGGAGGAGACTCCCTGGATTCTTCAGCAGCCTGCCTCCTCTCTGCCTTTTCGTCCCTCTCTGCTTCTGCCTCTGAATCTGGACTGCTCTCTGCCACAGCCTCTTCCTGCTCACTAAACCCTGTTACTGCTTCAGTTTCTGACACCTCCTCCTGCCAGTCTTCTGCATCTTCTCCATCTGACACCCCTGCCCATTGTTGTCCCACCACCAATCTCATGGCTCTGAACCTTCTTCCCCGGGGGATTCCCCAGCTGGTGCCTCTCACCACTCCTCTGCATCCTTACCTTATATCTATCTATCTACATCTACATCTACATCATCTACATCTACATCTACATCTACATCTACATCTACATCTACATCTATCTATAAATATACAGATACAGATACATTATTCTTTGGAGTTCATATTTAATTAAATAAGAGGCAATGAGTTTCTGACTTGTTACAGCTTTACTAAATATAATGTCCCCGTGATGTTTTATTTTATTTTTGTTTTAGCAATGAACGACCAACAGAATGCATGATGATAACCTTCCCCTCCATATTCCATGAAGTTCAATGTTTGAAACGATGTCCTCAAGTGGCCCCAACTAATCACTTGGCTACATTCTCCACTTGAACTTTTATTCTCATGTCCCGCTAGTCTGCATTATTGAAAGAATTTGAACATAACCAAGAAATTACAACTCTCACTACTTCAGTTGTCCCCAACTATCATCTGAGTTGTATAAATATTCCATGGAAAAATGATACGATAAATTCACCATGAGAAAACTCAAGATTCTTCCAAAATTCTCATTCATATTGGTTCCCAAAGTTTGGCATTAATCATTTGTTGACCTTCATGCTGCACTGCAACCAGTATAGGGGATATGGTCTATCGTTCCATATTATCTTCCAAATTTTGTCCAGAGCTCTGTGCTAGAGTAGTTTGCAACTACATCAGTTATTTTAGTTTATTGTTGTCTTTTCACCACCAACACCACAAACTGACCTTCTGATGTTCCAAGGGCACTGATAAAGCACTGCAAAGAAAGCAACTTTGCTGCAGCTGTTTTTCAAAAGGAGCAAAGATACAGAGACTAATATGAGCTATAATTGACCACAACCCTTATTAATTTTAGCTTACCAGAGTTTGGGGGGGCCATGGGACAGAAATCCAACCATTAGACTGTCTGCTGGCCAATACTGCCCCCAGCCCTTATGCTGTGCAACCTTTAGGGAGTTGTCCGATTCTTAGGCCCGCCATGGAATGGCAGACCCTCCAAGTGTCCCTATTTTCCATGGACATCTCTGATTTAGAGAAGTCATCTCGGTTTCTGATTTGATCCCAGAATGCCCCACTTTTCCTTGGGATGTCCCTATTTTCACTAGAGAATTTTTTGAGGGTATGGAATGGCTACTCCTGTGGGCCTTGCAAGCAACCTGGGTGTGTGGTGGCTGATACCAGCCTTTCACACTGGGGCTGAGGACATACTGTGGCACTCCCAAGAGCCCCCAGTGGGGTTCCTCCAATGAAGTATGGCTTCTGTCCAACACCTGCAGCATCATACCTGGAAGAACTTTGTCAGGGATGCTGACAAAGGCAATGGCTTTTCCCCTTGAAGGCTTCCATTTTTCAATAAAGAGGAGGAACCTTTGCATGTGATCTGGCCCTAAAAGCACAAAAGCCTTCAGCTACTTCTCAGATTTTTTTCTGAGGAAGTTCCTTACTTGGATCTTTTCTGCCTTGCTCTATCCTGCCATGGGCAGGATAGATTGTAGCAGTCTTTTGACCAGAATGCTCAAATGAACCCAAATAAATTGAAGATCACAGCAAAATGTGCATGTTCCAATTCAAGAATGAATTTTAGAAATCTTCCTTGTTAAACGAGAATTCAAGAGGAGTGAATACAAGGCACAGGGAACCCAGGGAACAAAGAGGAATAGCTAGGAGAAAATCCATTCATCCCCACACAAAACACATTAAATGTGAAATTTAGTTTATCAAACTGAACAAAGGCAAACTTGCCACAAATCTGTCAGCTATGAGCATGCCATCTGGGTTACTGCTGTGGCATTGATCCCAGCACCGTCCTGCATGTGGAGGTGATGACTTAACTTCAATATTCAGCCTTTGCTTTCAAGAGGAGATAGATTCAGATTTATCCTCAGTTAACAAGAAATCTACCCAATAAGCCTGTAAAGTCTGCATCAGCCCTTTCAGCCAGCACTGACAATCGTAAATCCATATAGATAATCTCTACTATCAATCAATCAAATGTGAACTAATGTTAGATATGACAGAACTGGATTTTCAGTGAGCCTGTTGGCTTTGAGCAAGATTCAGTGGAGTAACTTAACTGGCATTGATACAATTTTGTCCTGAAGGTCAAGGCTGGTGGCCAATCTTTGCTATTTGTCCATGTCCTCAGTTGGAAACAGGTAGTAAAGACTGATTGACAGGTAAGAAATCTTACCAAAAGCACCATCATAAGCCTGTAAACCTTACATCAGCTCTTTTAGCTAGCAATTGTGACCCAGGACCACAGTATCCTAGTCCCACCATTTTTCTAAGCCAGACGGACCAACTGACTCATTGGTAACATAGAGGCAGAAGACTTGCCATCCAGCAACAGGAGGCAAAAAAGGCTGAGCTGTCCTCACAGCTTTGTTTCATGCGTCAACACTAGGGATCCAGGCATAGTCTTCCAAACCACCAAGACTCTGATTCTCCTCATGGCCTACTTTCCTACTCAGCCTATGTGTAAACTGATCCAGAACACTGTGGCCTATTATGCATTCTGTTAGACCCATTGCCTTCTTGCCTCTGATATTTTATTTGTAATAAAAGTTTCACAACTAGTCGAGTCAATGTGTGATTGCAACCCTCAGAATTCAGGAATCCTCATATGCCCAGATTACATTGGGATCCATGCTATTGGAAATCCAAGACCATTGTCAGCCTTAGCCAGAAATTTGCCCTATTCTTGGGGAGAAACAAGGGACTGGAGAGTTGGCTGATGCTCTGTGTAAACAGCAAGGGATTAGCTGGAGACCTGAAGCACTCTGGTCCACGATCCCAAAATTAAAAAAATTATTTGGATATCCCCAGTTTCCCTCCCCCTTGTTTCTAGGTGGCTAAAAGTGGCGTGGGGTGGCAGCAACTATTGTTGGTTTAATTTGTATTTGGTTAAAAGGAAAAATACATATGACAAAATAAAAAGGAGAATTCCCTGGATGCCTAGAATCAGGTTTCAGGCAACTACTCTTTGGTGAGTGAGCCCCAGCAGAGATGTAAAATTGCAAAGCATGAAGCAAAGTAAAGCATGGGAATATAGGCTGTTAGACCTTTAAAATACAGTGATACCTCGGGTTACAGACTCTTCAGGTTACAGACACTTCAGGTTACAGACTCCGCTAACCCAGAAATAGTACTTCGGGTTAAGAACTTTGCTTCAGTATGAGAATAGAAATTGTGTGGCGGTGGCACAGTGGCAGCAGGAGGCCCCATTAACTAAAGTGGTACCTCAGGTTAAGAACAGTTTCAGGTTAAGAAGGGACCTCCGGAACAAATTAAGTTCTTAACCCGAGGTACCACTGTATATCCTTCTAAGTTGCTTCCAAAGTTTCCCACTTCACACCCCCTCTGAGTGGGTTTCCTAAACACCCCTAGCAAACTAAAGTTCCCAGGATTCTTTGATAGGGGAGGCCACTGTGTCAGTTGCTACTAGCCACAACACCTCTTCTCTTCTTCCAATGTTGGAGGTAGCAGTGCTTCTTAATATTAGTTGCTGGAAACTGCAGAGGGATGAGTGCTGTTGTATGGGTTACTCACAGGCATCTGATTGGCCACTGTGAGAACAGGATGCTTGACTGGGTGGGCTATTGGCCTGATCCAGGATCTTCTTATGTTCTTATGACTGTGTACAGTGGTATGAGAGTGCTTTTAAATGTATGGTGTGGATGTGAACGAAGGAACTCCCTTACACTATGTTGTTGTTGTTTAGTCGTTTAGTCGTGTCCGACTCCTCGTGACCCCATGGACCAGAGCACGCCAGGCACTCCTGTCTTCCACTGCCTCCCTCAGTTTGGTCAAACTCATGCTGGTAGCTTCGAGAACACTATCCAACCATCTCGTCCTCTGTCGTCCCCTTCTCCTTGTGCCCTCCATCTTTCTCAACATCAGGGTCTTTTCCAGGGAGTCTTCTCTTCTCATGAGGTGGCCAAAGTATTGGAGCCTCAGCTTCAGGATCTGTCCTTCCAGTGAGCACTCAGGGCTGATTTCTGTCAGAATGGAAAGGTTTGATCTTCTTGCAGTCCATGGGACTCTCAAGAGTCTCCTCCAGCACCATAATTCAAAAGCATCAATTCTTCGCCGATCAGCCTTCCATACATCACTACTGGGAAAACCATAGCTTTTACTATACGGACCTTTGTTGGCAAGGTGATGTCTCTGCTTTTTAAGATGTTGTCTAGGTTTGTCATTGCTTTTCTCCCAAGAAGCAGGCGTCTTTTAATTTCATGACTGCTGTCACCATCTACAGTGATCATGGAGCGCAAAAAAGTTAAATCTCTCACTGCCTCCATTTCTTCACCTTATATTTGCCAGGAGGTGATGGGCCCAGTGGCCATGATCTTCGGTTTTTTGATGTTGAGCTTCAGACCAATATTTTGTGCTCTCCTCTTTCACCCTCATTAAAAGGTTCTTTAATTCCTCCTCACTTTCTGCCATCAATGTTGTATCATCTGCATATCTGAGGTTGTTGATATTTCTTCTGGCAATCTTAATTCTGGCTTGGGATTCATCCAGCCCAGCCTTTCGCATGATGAATTCTGCATATAAGTTAAATAAGCTATACACTATAGTTTCAGATAATCAGCTGTTCCAACCAGCCTCTGGCAGAAGTTCTGTCTAGCTTAGCTAGCTGATATATTTTAACTCAAGACTGAAATTGAAATTGGCTTTCCCTCACAGATTGAGAAACTCCTGTAAGGAGTGAGGGAGATTGACCCCTTCCTTAACTGTCTTTGACCAAACAACTTTACCTAGGATGCTTTACTATTATTATTGTGTTAATTTTCTATGCTAAAGGGCCTTATATTAGAGGGGAAACACCTAGATATGGGGTTACTACTATAAACATAGAATCGTAGAATTGTAGAGTTGGACCAGGCAACCAGGGGTCATCTAATCCAACCCCCTGCAATGCAGAAATTACAACTAAAGTATTCATGACAAATGTGTAGAGATCTGATAACAGAATATGTATTGTCACTCCAAGTCAACAACAAATTATCTCAAGTATGCACATTAGTTGGGCTAACTGTGAAAACTTTATACAATTGGTCTATAGACCATCAACATATTAAAAAGTGGGATTGTAAACACGTACAGACACACACATATTTTTCTCTGCCTTTAAAGATGAGTTGGTGGCCTTAATTTTAGTTTTCTATTTCACTTCTAGTTTTTAATGTTTGCACGAGTTATCCTCTGGGGGCCATTTGAGTCAAAGGCTGGGGGTAAAAATATTGAGATAAATAAGTAAACCAACAGGGGAGCTGACACATGTGCAAACCATGCGAACCGTTATTAAACTATGGGTCCCACTTTTTTGTTCAACAGTTTCTGGTTCAAGTCCTATAACCCCTGGCAAATGGTGCATAGGTTGTATTGGGAAATATGGATGGGTTTTTGCTTGTTTGTTTAAATAAAGTCATTGTACTTTGGCCCAGAAAGCAAGTTCTGTGGGATTAAAGGAGAAAGCCTTCCGATGCTTTGTCTACAAAGAGCACTGTCTAAAAAACTCTGATCTGCTGACATAATAGCATCCTTTGGCTATAACTCATTATATCAAACCCCTTGAACCAGCAGGGTGTAAGCCACTTGACTGAGACATTAGGCCAATGATATCACCAGCTGACTCTCCTTGTGGGTATTACAAAAAGAGACAGGACTCACAAGGGACCTGTTAAAGGTACAACCCACTCTATGTAAGGAGCATATCTAAGACTGTAAAATTGATCTATGATTCACTCATTCATACACATACACACACACACACACACACACATGCATGGACACACACTTTTTTCTTTTTTTAAAGAGCACATTGAGTAATATTTCTGCAAAGGCCAAAATGAACTCCCACAGGAATCAGTGATGGCCACTAACTTTGATGGCTTTAAAAGAGGATTAGACAAATACACAGAAGAAGGGGCTATCAGCAGCTACTAGCCATGATTACTATGTTCTACCTCCACAGCATACCTCTGAATACCAGTTACTGGGAAACAAATGTGGGCAGAGTGCTATAGTGCTCATGTCCTGCTTCCCACAGGAATCTGGTGACACCTGAGAGAATAGGATTGGTCTTTGGCTAGATCCAGCAGGCTCTTCTTTTGTTGTTATGCAAATGTGAACTGTGAATCAAGTCAGTTTGCCTTGTTTCATTCAACAGCACACAATTCATTCACATACCTAATTTACTGCCACATGGTGCACCAATAGGGGAAGCACCACAGAGCTTCGTTTCACTGTTCATGAAGCTCAGAAGCATAGCTAGGCTTGCTCACCACTCCCTAAAACCTCAACAAGAATTACTTTGGATTGAAGAACTTTGAAAGAGACGTGCTGGATCAGACCCAAAGCCCCATCTAGTCCAGAATTCGGTCTTCACCATCGCCACCACATGCCTATGGGAAGTCAACAAGCAGGGTCAATGTTCAGGCTCTTAGCCCATGTGCATACATAAGTGTATATAGCAATTAAGGGCAACAAAGTCAGTGTGAACAGTAACATGCTCTGTGACTTTGGGACCTTCTGCATGCAGATACAGCGCTCCACCACTGAGCAATTCCCTTTAGTGGAAAACTTTCTTAATCCAAAGGGAGCATAGATAACATCTGGAAATCCACAGCACAGTAAATGGGGAGACCAGAGACAAAAGCAGAAGGAGGCTGCAGAGGAAAAATGTGGTCAGAGCCAGAGGGAATAAATGGGCAGAACAATGGTTGTGACTCTTACCTCTGTAAAGTAGGCTACATTCCAGCCACACAAGCCAGATACTATAGGGGACACACACACACACACAATCTTTCCATCCAGGCAAGCAAGATTCATTGTCACAATTCAAGGATACATCCCAGCAAGGTAAAAGCACTCGAGAAAACTACAGATCAACCCATGAAGGTCTAGGGAGAGTTGGAGAGAGAGACCAGTGAGCTATATTTGGCCCCTAGTCCTGAGGTTCCCCAGCCCTGATCTACAGTGTCAGTGGACCAGAAAGTACCTATTAAACTCTCAGCTTTGGTAGCTGAAATGCCTTTAACAAGCTTTTTCACTATGCCTGCCATAGTCCGCTGTTACTAATTAGGGCACTGCCATGTTGCAAGGCTCTGTGGTGTTCACAGCAAAAAGTCAGCTTGGAACTTTTCTTCCCTGGAGCCTCTCTGTCTATTCTTTCAATCATATCTAAATCGAGACGTTCAAGTCTGAAATCATAGTTGGTGTGATTTATTATTTACCATTGTGACACTGGAAAAAAATGTGCTTGAAAAACGCCCGTGGCAAATTGCAATCGATTTGCACAATATCACAAATAAAAAGGTTTAGTGAGTTGCCGTTCCAAGTGAGGCGATGCATATTAACATCTCCAAGATGTTTGCTTCTTTATAACTGTCAACAATTCATTAATCACCTCCTTACAAAATGGCAGAAGAAGAAGAATTTGGGGGCTCTAAGAAAGTGCTGATTGCAGGTTCCAACATGCTTCTTACTCAGTGCTAGCTGCTTACATTAGATGTACAGATGGAGCCTAAATTCCACATTCTTTTGTGGCACTACAAACGTGACTGGGAACATGAGGTTTGTGTAGTTCCAGTTCAGTTCATTGTCTAGAAACCCACACTGTTGACAGATGCTCTGGGGATAGTGGAGAAGTACATGATAGCAAATACACACACACACACACACATATATACAGATACATTTCTTTCTCGCACCTCCATTCTAAAGAGATGCAGAGTTGTGAGAGAGCATAGCGTCATCTTGTGACACTTCAGCTATTAATAAATAAATAATAAGGTACCTAGGCACAGGCCTGGATTTAGTATTTGCATTACAGTTATAATATTGTAGTTCTGTAGTTTTGTAGTTTAGGTTCTGAAGGAGTTAAAACCTTTTCCCGTCTAGTCAGCACTATTGTACTGAACATTCAGCACCTGTGATTGACAATTGATTATCTCTGAGAGATTGTCTCTTTGATCCTTCCTTTTATCAAGGAGTACTCCCTATGACTTGTGACCCACATGGGCATGAGTTATACACCATGTAGTTTATTCAGCAAGATACAGCCTGTAAATATGAGAGCTGGGAACACTGTCAGAGAGAGCCCAACATAGAGCAGAAGTTTCTGAGGTGGTGCTGTGCATCAGTGAGACCAGCTATGGAGACCTACTTCTGCTATCATTTGTAAGGGTTCACTGATAGCAGTAGTAACATAAGACAAATCAGTCTGGAAAGGGTTTTATTCTACTTAAATGCACAGTAGTGTGCCTTGCTTAGTACAATGAGGTTCTGTGCAAGTTTATGGTGTATTATTACAACCAATACTTGCTGTGCAACTAATAAAGCTGGTAGTCTTCACCCATTGGTGTGCATATTGTCTCTGAATCCACAAAGAACTGTTGCCCTTGGCAGAACTGGATGATCACCAACAGTGGCTATCATGAGGATCATGGTGATCAGGTGGGGATATAAAAGTTTAGTGGTCCTTGAGGTAACCTGGACCCAAGTTGTTAAGGGCCTTGTAAATTAATGCAATAGGGATGTGGGTGGTGCTGTGGTCTAAACCACAGAGCCTAGGGCTTGCTGATCAGAAGGTCGGCGGTTCAAATTCCCGCAACGGGATGAGCTCCCGTTGCTCGGTCCCTGCTCCTGCCAACCTAGCAGTTCGAAAGCATGTCAAAGTGCAAGTAGATAAATAGGAACTGCTCCAGCAGGAAGGTAAATGGCGTTTCCGTGCGCTGCTCTGGTTCACCAGAAGCGGCTTTGTCATGCTGGTCACATGACCTGGAAGCTGTACGCCGGCTCCCTCAGCCTTTAGAGCGAGATGAGCACGCAACCCCTGAGTCGTCCGCGACTGGACCTAAGGGTCAGGGGTCCCTTTACCTTTAAATTAATACAAGAACCCTGAACCTTGCCTGGTGGTGTATGGATATTCAGTGCAAGCTTTTGAGCACACAAGCTATGTGGTGGCAAGGGTCTGTCTCCATCAACAGTCTAGCCCCAGCTACCCCAGATGGAGCCTGGACCAGGCTTAAGGGTAGCATACAACACATTGCAATAATTGGGATTTTTTAGAGCTTGGTAGTGAGAATCAATGCATTGTTAGCATCCTGTCTGAACTGAGTCTGCAAGGATGTGGAATATTCTCAATATTTTTTGTCCTCTGTTCAGGGAGTTCGTGATAGAAGGTTAAGGGTTCCTCAGCAGGTAAGACTGTTGATTGTGTTACCTGAAGGTAAATTAAAAATTAAAAAAAACCCAGTATTCTTTAAGACAGGAAGATAGTAACATGTGTAAGGCATAAGGCCTAATTGCTACTGGGTATGAAACATTACAAGAACAGGTTTCCGGATACATCACAAGTCAATGGTGCAGGGGAGGTTCAGGCAGGGGAAAGCCAGGATTTATGAGGCAAAAATCCTGGCAATGTTCCCCAGTAGGGTCTGGGGAGCTTCCTGCATCCCGCTATGCCCCTCAAGCCTGTGTCTGCCAACTTGAAAGGCAGAGTGGCTGTGACCTGGAAGTGTGTCCCTGCCATGGATGAGCCTCCATCTCTGGCATGATTTGTGGTTGGTTCCTCCATAATTCAGACAATTGGCATTAATCAAGAGGCGCTCCTGAACCAACATGTGTTAATGGACTGCAGTCAGTCAGCTGCCGAAAAGACGGGCTTGGCTCTTTGAAAGTATTTGAATGTTTTCTTTGAAGCTTGAGAATCCTTACAACAGCCAGGAAAGGAAGGGGGAGGACAAGGTGCTTTGTGCATTCTTATGCTTTCTTATGGTTTTCAAATGATCTCCTTCTTTTCCTGTCCTCCCATGAATAATGAAAAAGACGTGCTTATCCACTGCTGTGTTATTCTGTTTGTTACTTCAGAAAAGAGGGGGAAAGTTTTTGATTTATGCTAAACAATGAATTTAACAAGGTTTTACTATGCTTCCCCACTTGATCAAGGCTGAATGGACTTTATTTAAAATTATCCCTGGACTGCTGTTGGAGGAATGCAGTGGGAGAAAAAAAGAATGAACTTCTGCCAAATGGATGTGGTAAAGAGGCTGCTTTTAACTGTGTGCTGAGTAAGAACTCCAGAGTGGAATTTTAATGGTGGAGTTTGGATATGCACTGTGAGTTATTTAAGGCTGCAGCTCATATGCTAATGTGTAAACAGAGGAAGTAATGGGATGTGACCTGGTACCATCCAGATAAACACCTTAAAGAACTGAAAAAAATGGAAGATAGTAATTCTCCCAGCACACCAGGTTTGGAACAACAATGCATATGAAGGACTACACATGTGAAATGGATTGTTTATTTATAAGATGTAACAGGTGCTGTTTGTAAGCTGAAAAAAGCGGCTAGCTGGACGAATGGTTTAATGGCAAGTGAATGATGTCAACTGGACTCTAAATAAGAAATGATACGGCTATGCGAGGAAATGATCATCGTGTGTTTGGAACAGGAGTGGGAAGCCTGATTTTAATAAATTGTATGAAATTAAATTAATTTGGTTTGATTTTAATAATTTTGAAAATTAATATATATATATATATTTTAAAAAAGGAAACATTACAAGAACATATGCTATGGGACCAATTCAGTGCTATACAAAAAAGAAAAAAACCCAGTGTGGTAAACAGAAAGCCAAAATAATAAAGCTGTCCTTAACTGCCATGCTCTTTGAGGGCTCCAACAGATTGTTAACAAAGCTACTTGTGAGGTCACAGAACTCCAAAGAGCAGTAAGAAATTATTTCTTCTAAAACTACATTCCAGGTTTCCTCATTCATTAGCATGTGCATCATGAGTGCAACTCTGCCAGCAATGTTAATTGATTCAGCAGCTTGACCACAGATACTGTAAATCAAGGAAATAGGAAGACATATGTACTCACGAGATTGTCATAATTTTTTTTGTGTGCTCAATGGATGTCATCTCCCTCTGTGCCAGATGGAGAGCTAGCATCGATTTTAGATGCTGTGTTAGCTTCCAGATACTTCCTATGGCTCAAAACAAAACAAAACAAACAAAAAACTCCACACACAACAACAAGTTTGCTGAAGTTTCAGCTAAAGTTTTGCCAGTTTGAAATGTTGCTGCTGAATTATGGTGTTTTGAAAGAATAGAAGCGTCCATCAGAATCCTCCTCCTTTTCTTCTCTCCAGAGCAAATGACAAATCTGGATAGGTGCCATGTTTGAGTTTTACTGCAGACATTTGTTTTATATCCCTTCACAAGTTTGTTAATCTCAGTAGGCATGTTTAATATAGCAATTTTCTTGCTGTGTGGTTTTTTTTACTACCAGAAATACGAATTTTATCCATGAAATCTCATATCTGAGTATCAATCTGACAAACTGCCTGGCTTGGCTCCACACAGCGACAGGCCTCAGCTGAAGAAAATGTTTGTTCTGTCGTAAGAACTGAGGATGAGAGGGTCAGACTGAGGGCCAAGATTCAGAGAAACTGAAGAGGAATTCAGAAGAGCCAAAGTTAGGATAGGCTGGACAGCATTACAGACCCTCCAAGTGTCTCTATTTTCCAGAGACAGCCCCAGATTTACAGAGGCCATTCCAGTTTGATCTCAGAATGTCCCAATTTTCCTTAGGATGTCACTATTTTCATTGGAGAAATGTTCATGGGTATGGTAGGCTGTCCCTATTTTCATTGGGGAAATGTTGGAGGGTATGGGGTTATGCAACCCCTGAGCCAAAGAGATAAGTAACTATACAACCTTTAGAAGACATCTGAAGGCATTATTATTGTTATTATTAGTATTATTATTAGTATTAACTAGGATGTCCCTATTCTCATTTGAGAAATATTGCAGGGTATGACATTAGCAGCAAACTGTTTAGACTAACAAGCTAGTTTGGACTCTAGAGTTTCATAGGATCTAGCATATGCCTGGCATGGGGAAGCTTTTTTTCCTCAGCCCAAGGGCCACATTACCTTTTGGGCAATGTTCTGGAGGCCATGTGACAGTAGAAGACAGGGCTAGAGGCAAAAGTGAGAAAAGGAACAAATGAAAATGTTAGCATTGTACTGTAGGCTAGTTTCTACACAAACCATGTCATTGAACTCTGGCAATGCCTTTTGCTTGCCTGGATATAGGATAAGATGGGTATGGAAAAGAGCATACTGTACAAAGATAAAATTTACATACATTGCTCTGCCCACTTTTGCCTCTGGTCTGGCTCAGCACTTGCATGTGGCCCCCAGAATGTTGCTCAGATGGGAACATGGACCTTAGGCTGTAAAGGTTTCACTACCTCGGCATTATGATTAAGCAGTGTACGGGTCCTGACATGAGTCTTTGGCAGACTCCCATGAATTTTTGTGCCATAAAACTATTTAGCTAGACACCAGCAAATTTGTGAGATTATTGTAAAGTGCCACCCCTCTTGGAATGTCAGCAGTCAAATTTATCATGGCCATTACAGCCTTGATATTGCATGGAAAATAATCCTCTACCTAAAATGGAGTTCTCCCTTCAAAACATTGTTTCTGTCTAATATCCACGGCCACACAATTTGAACTATTTAAAATTACTGATATTGATTAAACCTAAACCTTGTACAGTTGAGCAGCGGTGCATGTTTCGCAAACTGTAATGAACACTACCAAATAAGTGGTGCCTTGTGGGAAACACCTTGAGATGATCAACTTTAATTTCCCTGAGGAAGGTTTACAGCTATCCAGGCAAACATAATTTTTTTTTGATGCACTAAGATTTAATCTGCAATTTCATAGCTCTCCATCAATTCCTACCGCACAGTTTAGATTTGTCTACACATCTTTCCTCTCCACAGTGAAAGATGCATTTATATTATCTGGATATTTAACCTGTCATTTCCTGAGCTTCAGATCAGATTCAGATAGCAACATTTAATATCCCCCCCCCCCAAAAAAAAAAAAATCCAGAGCACCATAAGAAAACACTGGCCAAACGGTAACTTTTAGGGTTGGGTGCATCTCTAAGTCCAATTTCATGTGGGTGGCAGGGAAGAAGGGGGAGTGGAGAATGAGAGAAAATAAGGTGGCAGAAAGGAGATGACTGAAAGAGGGAGAAAGGGTGGATTCACCCATTGTTGACTCTGGCTCTACACATCACTGTTAAGTGAGCGCAAAATACGCATGTGGAAATGTGGTCCTCTATACTGAAATAATTTGGCCCACCCTTGCCATACATCCAGTGGAGACAAGAAAGAAGACAGAGCAGGCTAATGCAGCCTTGTTGTGAGTTCCATGGAGGTGTCATGGAGTGGGTGGTTGGATCCTGAAGAGGAGTGGGAGGAACTCAGAGACTTAGAACTAGATGACCATGAGGAGAGCCCTCAGGGATGGCGGAGGTAAGATCAGAACCCCAAGAAGTGTCTGAGTCCATAGTCAGTAGTTTAGACAGTGAAGAGCTGGTTCCAAGTGAGGGACCAAGGGGATTAACACAGGAGTGTTCTGGTCATGAGACAACCCTAGTCAGGTAGCTCCTGTTTGTTTGCCCATGCCCATGACCTTGTGGTAACACAAATATGTATTTTTTCACTTGTAGTACACTCAGTGTTGGCATTCCGCTGCATCCTGAAAGCATACCTGTCAGACAATGACCTCTCCCCACATCAAATGGGGGGGGGGCTTTTTGCGTGGTCATGCACAGCCCCACCCTCCCCGATTCCATGCGGCTCCCGGCAATACAGCCTGGATTCGCCCCCCCGCCCAGACTGGACACCTGGAGGTAACCACCTACCTCTGCTAGTTACCCAATCCCAGCTGAGGAGGCATTGCCAGGAGAGAGTTGGCCAGGTTAACCTCTTCTTCACAGGAACACGGGTGCTGCTATGTTATGGTCGCTGTTGAAGGGCTGGAAATGAATTTTCCTGCATTGGCAGGTTTTGCCTTCCCCACAGCAAAACGTCACAACTTTGGCGGTTACAGGCCTTGGACAGAATCCTTTAGTCTATCTTCCCTAAATGGGGGGAGGCAGGAAGTGGTGACCCATGCCCACCCCTGCGGCGGCAATCCCAGGGTTCCCTGTTAAAGGGGTTGTCTTGAGGGGAGGCATTGGCCATATGCCGTTAGGTTGTCATTGCTCTCCCCTGCGATGGCGGCGAAATGGGGGGTGGGCTCTGTGCTTGAACAGACATTCTCCAGAGCCAGCCCAATCCCCACACATTCTGGATAACCCTGATGTTCCCCAGATCCCTGGCCGGGGACTGGGAGGGATAAACACCCAACGCCTAAGCCAAGGTATCCCTACATCTGAAGCTTTAATAAAGTTGTGGCCAAATTTTAATCCCATAACATGTTGTCTTGAGTCATTATTCCACGCAGGTGTCACCCGGGGTCAGGGGGTCTCCTCCTGTCCACGCAAACATTTCCCTGAATTGAACTTGTGGTTTTATTGCTTTAACTTTAAAAAAAGCTTTAATTCTCATGCTTCTTAATTTTATTCTATAATGTTATTGTGTATTTTATTTATGAATTGATTTTATGGTTAGAAACGACTTGTCGTCAGTGGCAGTTTGCCTCTGAATACCAGTTGCTGGTAATTGCAAATCGAGGCAGTGATGTTGCACTCAGGTTTTGATATGCAGGCTTAAGCACACGAAAAACATAAGGACATAAGAAGAATTTGCTGGATCAGGCCGGTAGGCCACCTACTCCAGCATCCTCTTCTCACAGTGCTCAGCCAGATGCCTCTGTGAAATCCGCAAACTGTATTTGAGCACAAGAGCACTCTCCCCTCCTGTGGTTTCTAGCAACTGGTGTTCATAAGCACTACAGCATCCAATTGTGGAGGCAGAGCATAGCCCTCTTCTCCATGAATTTACCTAATCCACTTTTAAAGCCATCTAGGCTGGTGTCCATCACTGTCTCCTCTGGGAGCGAATTCCACTGTTTAACTACAGTGGTACCTCAGGTTAAGTACTTAATTCATTCCGGAGGTCCATTCTTAACCTGAAAGTGTTCTTAACCTGAGGTACCACTTTAGTTAATGGGGCCTCCCGCTGCCGCCACACGATTTCTGTTCTCATCCTGAAGCAAAGTTCTTAACCCGAGGTACCATTTCTGAGTTAGCAGAGTCTGTAACCTGAAGCATATGTAACCTGAAGCATATGTAACCTGAAGCGTATGTAACCCGAGGTACCACTGTATAGTCCTTTTATTCTGTCCTGAATCTTCCAACATTCAGCTTCTTTTGGATGTCCACAAGTTCTAGCACTGTGTGTGTGAGAAGACGATAAAAGCTTTTCTCTGCCCAGTCTCTCCATGCCATGCATAATTTTGTAAACTTCTATCATATTACCTCTGGCCTTTTCTCTAAACTAAAAAGTCCCCAATGGTGCAATCACTTTGGTTGCCCTTTTCTAAACCCTCTCCCCTGCCCACCCCCACAACTCTCATCCCTTTCGAGGCTTCCCAAAGGCATTTTATAGGCCAGCATGTGAACAAGATGTTGGACTGAATGGACCTTCAGCCTAATCCACATCTTCCAAGGGCCCATGCCAGGAGACCCACTGACAAGACCCCATTGCACTTAAATCTCCCCTTTTCCCTTGCAAACTGCTGGTTCACCTTTCTCTCACTCTTGCAAAAGATAAAATAGAAATCAGCAGTAGTTAGAAGAATGGGCAGCCATTGCATGCTTGGTCATTGCCTCTGTCTCCCAAGCAAGCAAACAGGATGAAGCACTCATGAAGCAGAACAGAAAACAATGGCAGTGGGGGAGGTAAATTGCTAAGAGATGAGTGATCCTTTGACAGGGCTGTGTCTACGGTCCCAAAGTAAACCTGGAGCTGGCTCTTAATCCATAGAACAATAAATGGATGGAACAGGAAAGAGCCACTCATCCCTAGTTATGTCAATCAAGTAACCACCCTGTGATCTTCAGATGAAGGGCAGTATATAAATTTAAGAAATAAAATAAACCCAAAAACAAAAACTCAGCAAGTCTCCTGGGAGGTCTTTTTAAAAACAACAACACTCTGGAATGCACAGTTGCAACAAGAAGCTGACGCTGACTAGTATTTATGTAGATCTAACAATTTAAGTCCTTTCTGTAATAATGGATGACCTTTAATCCAGACTATATTGAGCTGCCTAATCTCTCAGATTGTAATTGAGTGACGAAGATGTAAGGATTTTCAAAAGAAAGGCAGATCACAAGAAGATAATGATTTTTTGTGTAAATCATGATTTTCCAATTACTCCTCTCAGCTGGGACAAAAAGCCATCTAATTGGCAGTGTGTTCTGATCCAAAATTTAATCCTTTCACAAATGTTGCTTATTTTGATGAAAGCATTGCAATTTCCCTTTTGTTCTTTTTTCACTCGGCAAAATGTTCTGAGGCCGTAGTTGTCCTCCACTTGGATTTTTTTGTGTGTGTGATGATTATTTCATCTTTGTTCTACAGTCCTGTAGAACAGCAGTAATCTGTGTTTTGATAAAAGTCATTGTTAGTTAAAGCCTCAGGGAAGGCTATTAAAATAATAGCCTAAATTATTTGAAGTCTACAACCCTATGCACACTTCCTCTTGGCATATGCCCTACTGAACTCAACAGGACTTACTTCTGAGGCGGCATGTATAGGATTGTGCTGTGAGCGATTTTGCTTTGTATTATTGGGTAAGGTTATGGGGAATGAGTTTTATTTTTTAATGTCATTCCTTGAAGTAAGCAAGGGTTGGATTCAAATTAAGTTAGCTGCACTTATGTCCCATTGAAATCAATGTGAATTATGTTCCATTGAATTTATTTCAGTGGAACATAAATGCAATTAACTCCGGCAGAATCCAATGTATTTTTTTTATAAAAAAAGGTTTTGCTCGCGTACCCAGAAAAAGCCTCGAGAGACAGAAAGCTTGGAGCTGAAGCTTTATTTATTAATAAAACATTAAGATGTGCAGCCGATCATTCTATATACAAAGTGCAGGTGAGTGGACTAATGTCAGTCAAGAAGAAGAGCTTCATTTATTTCACCCTGGGCAAAACCACCCCAGGTGAACTTCATCATCACTAGCAAGTTATGGGAGGCAAAATTCCTTCTACCAGCATGGTGTAGTGGTTAAGAGCAGTGGACTTGTAATCTGGTGAACCGGGTTCGCTTCCCCGTCCTCCACATGCAGCTGCTGGGTGACCTTGGGCTAGTCACACTTCTCTGAAGTCTCTCAGCCTCACTCACCTCACAGAGTGTTTGTTGTGGGGGAGGAAGGGAAAGGAGATTGTTAGCTGCTTTGAGACTCCTGAAGGGGAGTGAAAGGTGTTAGATATGGGATGGGTGGGGTCCTATTATTAATGATGAACAGTCAATGTTTATTAATTAATATTATGTAGATGATGAAGGTAAAGAATGAGTAGTAGTACTTTGCAAGGGTAAACATCTTTCCAATCTAATGAGTAGATTTATTTGCACTTCTGTACAGAAAATGAAAACTGATATTGTCTTGAAAATTGTCGTTTCAATAACTTATGAGTTAGGGCAATTTTTACACACACTGAGTGGTTTGATTTCTATTTTCTGTTTGTTTGAAACATTGGGATGGACAAGTCAGAGCAGAGGCCTGCTGCTGTAACGGGGTAACAGTGCAACTGAATTACAGAAGGACTGCCTGCTCCTATACTAATAACTGCCAGGTGCTAAAAGTGATTAGAGGTCTCCCGTCAGGTGCCTAAGCTTTTTAATGAACAGCTGAATCGTAAGATAGGCTGTCCCATCTGCAGTTATATACTGTGTTATTGGTTATTTTATCTGCTATTTAAATGACTGTTTTATTGTTTTAAGCTGTTTTTGTTTTGTTTGCTTTTTAAAAAAGCTGGCTGAAGCTGTTTCATGTTTATTTATTGTTGTACTTTAAATATTGTGTCTTTGACATAATCTTGTACGCCACTTTGAACACCTTTTGAACTAAAAAGGCATTTCATAGTTTTAAGATTGTATTGATGGCAACAGTGATAATAAATGTTTAGAATAAATTAAAGCATTGTGAGTGCTGTACGCTTTGTGAATTTTATAATATAACTTTTTGTGGTTGTGCTCTTTAGCCTATTTTTAAACTTGTTTTGTTAATAGCATTTTATAGAAGGTGGCCGTTTTAGTGGTGATTTGTTGATTATGTAATATGATTTATGTTGTGGTTGTGTTGTTCTACTATGTTATTATTTATGGAATGCAAGCCGCTTAGTGACTCACATGAGTGAAAAGCAGCATAGAAATTGAACAAACAAACAAGCATGTTGCAAATTTAATACTGAGCATTTTTCTGTCTTTTTTTTTTTTTTTTTTGTATTTAGGAAGATTCAGTCCAGGGCTGCAAAGGACAAAATAGTACCCCTGCCCATTTTGCAGAAGTCAGGATTGGCAACTGAATTGTGAGATATTGTCCTCCCCCCACACCTGGGGCAACACGCTACTTATGGGGCTGCTGGACACGGCATGTGGTACACACAGCCCTGCCCTCCATCAGAAGCACAGTTAGGAGACAAAAAAAAGCACAGCAAGCAGGTAACCTCCCTGTCCCCCAGCATCTACTGCCTGAGGCAGTTGTCTCACTCTGTCTAACAGTAGGGCTCCCCCTGTTTCCTCATGTGTGCTCCTTAGTAATGGTTTATAGCCGAAATTCCTATTAATGCAATTTAATGTTTCCTATGAGAGCTGGAACTGGACTGGTTCCAGAGGTGTGGTGAACTGGTTACCCAAACCCTTATTACCTTCAACCAGATTGTCAGTCCCTGACGAACTAGCATCGACCCAAATATTTAATGGATTGACTCCCTTTGCAGAACGAGCAAGATGAGCCATCTGGATGTGCCCGTGTAAGAGCAGCTGGCAGGGAAAGTGCAGTTCACAAATATTAAGCAAGGGCATGAATTTTCAATGTCACTTAAATGAATATATATATATATATATATATATATATGCGCCCGTTCAAGGATTTGGGTCTCTAAGCACTTGAGGTATGTTTAAGCTTCTAAAGTGGTGCTCAGCACAGTTATATTAGCAAATTAATCCCTTGAGTAGGTGGTTGTTCAACAGACCCAGTGTGGCACCAAACATGAGTTGTCCTGTTGTTGTCAGCAGGCTGCTTTAACCTCCTGTCAATGCCTAAAGGTCCATCACTATTGCCCTTTCGTTACATGTACGATAAGCCGAACATCCCAAGGTATTCAATTGGTTAATTAAATATCAAGTAATTGCTAAAGCTACTAAGTGACATTTAATTAGTATGTTAATTGATATCAAATTTGCTCACGCTATCTTGTTTTATGTTAATAAAATCCCTAAACATTTATCCCAAGTAGATTAGGAAACAATATGCTCCGAACGCATTAACACTGAGTTGCCTTAAGCAGAGATTGCTGCCTCCAGCACAGGCTTAGGGCTTACATTAATCCTTTTCCTCAACTCTTCATAATTTTCAGACTTGCTATCTTGGTGAGGGGGGCATAAATAGCAGCTTTCCAGAGAGCACCAGTATATTTCAGTCAATGTCAGATTGTTTATTAGTCATACCCATAATCGTTGGGTGCTTTTAAAATTGTTTATACCCATTTTCTTCCATTTCTTTTCATTTGTCCTGTGTTATTTTGGTCATCAGTATGAGCATTACGGACTATCATCACTGATCACCTGCCAAAGTCTATGTACCACTAGACTACCACCAATCTTGTGAATATGATGCTGCTTCTCATCCTATTGCTTTCCATTTACTTGCCATATGTCCTCTTTTTCCAGGACACACCCTCTTTTTCATGATGAGAGTCGTCATAGAGGTCCATAGTTAAAAGTATAAGTTGGCAAATGTGTCCTCTTTTTATTTTGCTCTTCAAAATATGACAACCCTTCCTGCATCAGGCCAGTAGCCAATGAGATGCCTATGGGCATAGAAGCCAACTCCTAGGGGCCGAAGTCCCCCCAGTCCCCCCAATAAAACATTTGAGGGGGCTGCCCCCAAAAAACGTTGATGGGCATTGCCATTCAGATTGAGGGTGTGTGTGTGTGCCATGACTTGTGATCAATCATGCAGCTCCCTAGGGTTTCAGCCTTTCCCAGTCCTACCTGGAGATGGCAAGGATTGAAACGGAGACATTCTGCATGCAAAGCATAGATTCCACCAGTGAGCTGCAGCCCTTTCTCAAAATAATAGTCAGTGCCTCAGATAGGAAAATTGGAAGTTGCCTTATACTGAATAAGGGCTGTTGTCCACCCAGCTCAGTATTATCTACACTGACCAGGAGCAACTCCCCATGGTTTCAGAAAGGGGTCTCTCCTAGCCTGACCTGGAGAAACTGGGGATTGAACTAAGGACGTTTTTGTGTGTGCAAGGCAAATGCTGTACTGCTGAGCTGCAACCCCAGTGACATGTACTTTCCAGTGTGTTAAGCCTAAGAACCATAGAGCATTTTATTCACACTAAAGGTGGAATGTAAACAAACAATATTCACTGAAGCATGTGGAAAGCCACGTTTCAGTACATGAATTCAGGGATGTCCCATTTGTTTCAGCTCCAGGAATTCAATTTATGAAGGCAGAGGAGTTGTTAAATAACTTTGCATAGAGAATAGATTAAAGAAAATTGCAATCTATTTATTCTTGGATCCGTCAAAGAGTGAGGAAATTAATTGAATCAATTATTTAGTAAGTATGAATTACTCAGCTCTTGAGACTTGTCATCCACACATGGCCGTGGGGGGGGGGGGAGGGGAGAGAGCCCTGAGATATTTTCTTCACATGCTAATAGAGGTCTATGGTATCTCCCCATTTGTTTTATGGAGTAAAAACTACCGCCATCCCATTCTGCATATATGTAAATATTTGGGTGGTACACCAGATCCAGCTGAATCCCAGATAATGAATAGAAATGGGCTGGTTCAGGTTGACCTGAGATTTGACTGGATCAGGTTGAGACAGCCCTGGAGCATTCTAGGTTGGATTGGTTCATTCAGGGCTGCCCCAAAGTGGGATTGTCTGGAGACAGGGGGAGGGGGATGAGGCATGGCAGGGAAACTTTGGAAGATTTACTTTGCCAGAGTGTTCCCTGAAGGAAATAACAAAAACAACATTTTTTATACCATGTCCATCTGATTGGGTTACCCCAGCCACTGTGGGCAGCTTCCACCAAAACAGAAAGGAACAAAACAAGACATCAAACATTAAAAGTTTCCTGAAACACTGAAAGCTTCCTTGAAATCTCTGCTCGACAGCTGGTGAGTGTAGGGATCTGCTTTACCCACACATTCCCCACAGGGAATGTTCTTGATGAAGCAGCACCCAACAAGACTGAGCACAATGTCTCCTCCCTCTCCCCCATGGCTACAAGCTTAATTATTGTTTAAACCTCCAATTAACTGTCTCCCAAATTGCTTCAAAACACAGATTCGGTTGGGGTCATCTGCAGATCATCCAGGGTTGGGTCTGTTGATTCGAAGTGCCAGATCCTGTGTGTGAGTGTGTGCGGGAACACAACCCTAGTAAATACACTAGAAAGCTTCTACTGAGAATTTTTTGTATAGAGATCAGAGGCTCCTCTCCAAAGCTCTGTATGTGTTCCAGTGCACATAAGGAGCTCCACCAGGGCCGTCTTTACCCGGGGGTGCAAGGGGTGCGGAGCACCCGGACACTGAATTTGGGGAGGGGCGCCAAATGTATACCTACTGTATACCATTCAGTGTCGATTGGTGGCAGTGAAAAGCAATGGACCCCCCTCTTCCGTCACTCTGTTACTCTGTAGCGTCAAATATTCCCAACAAGTCAGGAAACAAGAGCAGTTTTTCCCCGCTGCGTCGTTGTTACAGGTTTTTGCGTTTTTTCCTTTTCCTTTCCTCATTGCTAATCTGAACGAGACCATAGTTTAATCTCATTTCCTCTGAAGTGTTGTGACCGACACCATTTATTTGCAGGCGGCCTTGTGTTGTGTGATTGGTATACCTTGTTAAAAAGTGGGGGGATTGAAGTGCCGAGGAAAAGAGGAGGACCGCTCACGCCGGGCAACGAGGCCACCAACACTGCTTCAATCCCTGGGCCTGGGTGAGCGAGAGGCGGGTCCTCCTTCACCGCCCCCAAAGGGGCCACAGGGCGGGTGGGTTAATAACTACCAGGACCCAGTGGCACTTGGGCACAGGAGAGGGGCCAGCTGAGCCATTTCTGTGAGGCAAAAGCGGGTGCCGGGGTTGCCTCCTCCCTGCCCTGTTCCCGCAGTGCAAGACGATGGCTGCGAGGCCCATCAGTCTCTGGCTGCCATGGCTGTGCCTGCCAAGCCCAACTACTTGGGATGGGACTTCAGCACCCAGCAGGTACCCGTGGCAAAAAAGGATGCGGCAGTGGAGCCGGAGGCTGCAGCCCCGGAGCAGGGACAGAGTCCCCCCCTCCGCCCTCCCTCGCTTCGTGTCCCTGCCCACACAGCTGCTCACGTCATTGTTTCCCCCCACCCCAAGAAAAGCTCAACAACTTTGAGCTCACCCCTCCTAAAAAAGGGTCGATAACTTTGGTTTCCCCCTTCCCAAAAAATGTTCAATTAAAGTTAATTTTGGGGCAACTAAACTAAATTTGGGGGTGCTGGGTGGATACTGGCACCCCAGGGCGGCATATGCTAAAGACGGCCCTGAGCCCCACTGTATTTCAACATCCCCAGTCACTCAACCAAGGTGGGCATCTCCACTAGTGGGGCATTTAGGTAATATTAGACTCTGGATGAAATGGTCTATTGTTAAATCTTCTCAATATATGACAATGTGCAATACTTAATGTTCTAAGTCAGCCCTTCTGAATTGGGGGGATCCCGTGGAGACCTTGGATGTCTGCCCTGAAATCCTGCCGTGACATCATCATTGATCTCAGTACCCAAAGCTGAAAAAATGTATTTCAGCAAAGCAGAGTTTATGCCTGTAGATGGTAGTAAAGTAATATTTCAGTGGCGCATCAGCCAACACTCCACACAATATGCTGATCTGCCCAACTTGTTGAGCACAGAATACCATGGAAGTTTTAGTAGCACAAGCTAGACTGTGTGTTATTTTAGCTGTGCATAAATATAACACCAAGCTATTTAAATCAGATTGTGACCTAGGGTCACAGGATGTGGTTGACTGTGCATATTAAGTTGCTGAACTCAGAGCTACTGCAGAGAGTGGGAGATCATGCTTCAGTGATCAAGTGTATGCTATGCATGCAAAAGATCCCAGCTTCAAACCCTGGAATCTCCAGCTGTAAAGATCTAGCCTTTGCCTGAACCCTGTTCTGAAAAGCCCCTTCTTCCCTCAAGAACCCCACAGAGCTAGATGGAATTGTGGAGGTTGTGGCTCAGCATAAGGCATCTTTGAATTCATACAATCCCATTAAGAAGGTGACCGGGAACACCACTTTCGGTTATTGTCATCTGTGTTTTCAAAAAGCGTGAGAAAAACAACAACTCAGACCTGCCAGGGCTCAGTGCTTGCTTGCCAGAACGCCAGCCATAGTAAAAGGGTCATTTTTCACATGTTCCATTACTAGCCTTAGTAGCATAAGTGCCAGAGCTACACTTACGTGCCCATGATTTATGTGGAAAATTGCAGCATCAGTTGCACAGCTATTGATCAACATGATGTAATTGCCACAGCAAGGCAACAGCTGCACCACACACAGGATTTGAGCTTCCAGGCGCTCACCCTACGACTCAGCAACTGATCATGTACTGTTTCAAATGAGGAGAAAACGGAAGGTAGAATTTTACAAATGAGTGTCATTTCTGAGACAATGTTGTTGCAAGGTGGGAAAATGTTCCAATGGTAAATGCAATCTCTGGTTAGTATCCTTCTGAGAAAACATTACTGTACACGTACATATAGGGTGGGAAACTACAGGGCAGATGTGGTGCTCCTGGCCTCTCTATTTGAATGCTCCTTGATGTTTGAAAGACCACATTGACATTATTTTTCATATTATCACAAATTAGAAAGCCCTGCTCCAGTGCTTTGCATTTCGAAGAGCAGCTGCAGTTTCAGGCTGTGAGCTTCTTCACTGAAACCAATTCTGAGAAGCCTGAGAACAACTACAGTGTGTGTCGAGAACATTATTGGTAAGGTCAGATCAAGAGGCCACGTCCAAGATAAATCACTCTTTGTGGTAGCTGGCTACGTTTGCATGCTGGTGTTTTTAATGGCTTCTAAAAGGTCAGAATCTATGTGGGACAAATGTAATGAACTGCTCCCCGTAAGTATTATATTTAATTTGTGGGTTAACACATGAGAATGAGGGGGGAAATGGAATTTCATTATGCTGAAATGCCATACCGCCTTGGAGACAGTTTGTCTCCTAATTGCAAGGGGTGTCCTACTTCAGACTGGATCACTGATTGGTTAACTTGTAGCCCCTTTGAAACAACCCCACCCACCTATGAACACAGTTTCACCTTTCAAAGGCAGGCATTGGAATCTGTGAAAGCTGCAAGGACTACCTTGTTCCATTTTTCAAACTGTGTTTGCAAATTAATGTATCCTAAACCAGAAAAGGAGCTTAAGAGTCTGCTTGGGACTTTCAAAGCACTGGGCTACTCTTCAGAAACTATAGCTAGTCATTTCTATATGAAGCAGAAAATTGACCATCATCAAAAAATCTATTAGGCCATGCAGGTTCCTACACTGTGGCCAGCTGAATTCTTAAGTGAGCTTTACTTGCCTTCAAGTCTTTCATGCTTGTTTCATGTATTACATTTTGTTACATGGGTACACATGAGAAAAAAGCTTGCACCTCTGGGTGAATGCACACTACTTGAGCCTCTTTGACATGGAATTAATGCATCCTGGAGTGGTGGAATAAAGATCCCAGGTTTGCAACATGTGTGTAATGTGTACGGTACACAGGCTGGAAAGATTACATTCACCTGATGCTATGGCATGTTCCAAAAAGATACATGTTGCTCAAATGGCGATAAATAGCTACCTGACATTTAGAAGACATCTTAAGGCAGCCCTGTTCAGGGAAGTTTTTAATCTGTGATATTTTACTGTATTTGTTTCTATGGAAGCCGCCCAGAGTGGCTGGGGAAACCCAGCCAGATGGGCGGGGTACAAATAAATTATTATTATTATTATTATTATTATTATTATTATTATTATTATTATTATTATAAATGCTCTCTAACAGGATCAAGGAGCACAGAATAACCTCAATCCTGCAAGTACTCAATGCTACCTTTGCTACTGCTTTTGCTGCCCCAGTTATCTACCCTAGGTCAGGGGAAGGCAAGTAGGAACTGCAGCGATAGGACTGGAACCAGCACTCTCATCATCTCTGGTGAGAAAATGAAGATGACAATTCTTGTTCCAGAGAGGAGGACCCCAAGCACTCTGAAAACCTTGACAATTTGGGGTATCCCCTTTTTTTTCGTTCTAAGGTGGAAAACATATTTATGCTATTATTCATTATCCATAGATTATGAACTCTGTACTTTCTTTTTGTACCGTGATTGATTTCTGTGTTGGGAAAAACGATGTACAAAATAGATACAAATGAATTTGTCAAGGGAGATATCTCAGTTTAGAGAATAGAAACGTTGTGGTTTGTCACCTACAACTATTTGAGGGCAGGTTCATGCACAGGCACTTGTCACCTGGTGATTGCAGCAAAAGAAGTGATTGAGGGTGGACCCAAATATTCAACCCTGAAGTCCTTTTTGATATGCTTATTCCCCTTCACATGAGTAATGCTTGAAGTAAGCTTAAGTGGTAAGCTATATGTGTGGTCTACTACCAATCAAGGCAGGACAGCAACCAAAAACAGGAAAACCAAGGGATATTCCTATGTGTGTAGATCAGCCCCCCAAGAAACCCTTTATCACATGTGTGGATCATGGAAGGGATGCAATCAATTGCAACCAGCCTTTTTGCAACCTTAGGAGGGCTGCTATTATGAAGTCTAGCACCAGACCTCGGTGAGTTGCTTAAGCATGCAGTACAGGTTGGGATAAAACATAAACACTTAATTAAAGCATAGTTTAGTAGTGCTGTGTGTGTTTGGAGTGGACAATGACAGACAACCCAGTTTAATACACCTATCTAATTACACACTGCTCTTTTCGATGTAGGACAAATGGTTACAAGATGGCTGTGCCAAAGCAAGGAACGCTGCGGCGATGAAATATTAATGAATTCCCCATTGCACTTTCCTCTCAATGACATCTAAATGGGATTCAGATTTCAGACCTTGAGTGCTAGAAGCACATTTCTGCTATGATTATATATATATATAGCATATATATATATATATATATGCGCCCAGTGAACTTTAAAAATGTCAGCCAGCAGGGCTTTCAAATACATAATTTACTATTTTGTTGGCTGCTTATAAATGGATAATAATAAACTTCGCTCTGAATGCATGCTCATAAATGCTGGATCAAGAATGTGGAAAAACACTACAAATTGATAAACACTGGGGCATTATGGCACTAATTTTTGTCTAAGTAAGTGCAGCATGAACAGAAATTGCAGCCATAGCATTAAAAAGGGCACATGGAAGGTTAGGGCTGAATTGCCACCGCTAAATGTTGGAGCACAAAATTTGCCACACAGTGTTAGGGCAAAAGTTCATCTAACATAGTGTTCTGTTTCTGAATGTGGCCAGCAATATGTCACTGGGAGCTTATAAGCAAGGCATAGCATGAAAGTGATGGTTATCCCCATCACCCAGTATCTATACTTCAGAAACATACTTCTATTGAGGATGGTAGATTAGCAATTTTTAATACACATAGGAGGAGGTGGGGGTGGGGATTCAAGTCAATTCACATTTATTGGTGAAATACTCCTATTCCAAACCAATACATGAAGTGAAATTCTTTCTTCAAAATTTGCACTTCCCCAAATGTTACAATGCCATTGTCCACCCAAGTAATGTCCACAACGAGGAAGGGCCTATAGTTCAGTGACTGGTCTTCTGCCTTGCAGCAGGAGGCTCCAAGTTCAAACCTCAGCATCTCCAGGTAGAGCTAGGAATGATTCCCTGTCTGAAACTCTAGAGAGCTTCTGTCAGTCAGTTTAGGCAAAACTGAGCTTGACTGATTGGTGCAGTGCAAGGCAGTTTCTTATGTTCCTACAAAAAATGCATACACTAGTGCAATTTTTAAAAATGCATATGTAAGTGAAAATATCATTCGAAAAAGCATAACATGATATGAAAGTGTCATGCAAAAATGTGTGTATTAGGAGTAATTAGCATTAAAGGGCTGAGTCATTTTCATTAGACTTTTTTCCCAATGCAAACTGATGTGCAAATATGGATAACTGAATTTAAGCTTGGGAAAAAGAAAAACAATCAGAAATTGGAATTCACAGATTTTTCCACCTGCAGTACAATTCCATGCATGTCTACTGAGAAGCAAGTCTTACTTCCAGGCTTTATTTCTCCTCCATGAATTCATCTAATCCTGTTTCAAAGCCATTTGAGGTAATGGCTATTATTACATACTGCTGGCAATACTTGTAAATTGTGCTAACAAACTGTGACTGGCTTTTAAGCAGTGCTCCTTTATTTATTTTTTAATTGAACTATTTGTGCACATTACCAGTTTGTAATGGTTTGTGCTTTCTGTATTATTTGCACACTTGTTATTTTCTTTTTCTTTGGTTAAGCAATACAACTGGAAAAAAATATTGGATTTAAATCCCATGCAACTGACCAGCTATTAACCAGCCAATCTAAATCAATCAAGCTGCTTACATTACAATAAGTAAGAATTCTCTTCTTCTTTGGCATTCATTCATAGCCGAGTAAGATTGTCTTCCACGGATTTAAAAGTGAGTCCATAAGTGACTGTGGAGGCCAATTCTGGATTCACACATCCTTCCACAATGGGGACATAGGTTTCTGGGTGTAAGTTGATCATGGTGAGGGTCATCCTGAGTTCTAGTGTCTCTTACAATAAGTAAGAATTCTAAAGTATATCTGTCTATAGGCATATTGCCCCTGCAGCAACAAAGAAGACTCATGAAAGATTGTGATAATGGTTGTATTCAGGGCTGGTCCACCCATGAGGCAAGGTGGGGCAACCGCCTCAGGAGGCAGGACCCACAAGAGCAGCAAATCTGGCCTCAAAATCTGCCGCCACTAGTGCCACAGTGGGAGCATGGACTATGGCATGCTCCTTGGAGGCTGGATATTCTGCCTCCTTGACAACACTACCCCCCCACCCCCAGCTGGTCTCTTCCCATGCTTCTTCCCAATGTAGATTTTCACTTACCCTTTCTACCCTTGCTGGTGGTCTGCCTCAGAAGCCAATATGTCTTGGGCCAGACCTGGCTGTATTTATTAATGGAAGAACTTGAAGACCAAGTTAGCCAACTCAACTGAATTCAGCAAGTATGGGCAGCTGAGGATTTTAATTAATTCTGGTAGGAATTATTGTGGGTCCCCAGTAAAGGATGAGGAAGATGTTACTTCCTCCTTGCTAGAGAAACCTAACGTTAGCACCCAGACCCCACTATCCAGAGTTAACCCAAAATTTTCAGGTCAGGCCTAAAGGAAAGACCTCAAATTCCACCAGGCATACTGCACTGGAAGATCCTTAGAAGGTTCCTTGAACGCAGTAATGCCTCAGGATGCCTAATGTTTGCCTCTGCAACTTCATCACTTGCTTGGACTCAATGCCCAAAGATCAGTTAACCACACTACTCCCAAGTGCCAATCTAATTCATCCCAACAGTATGAAGAAGGTAAAGAAGGTCCTAATGCCACCCACATAATCCCTCCCCCCCCCAAAAAAAAATCCATCACAGCCCCTTCCAGCAGGTGATGATTAAAAGTTTGCATTGCATGTATAGAGGGTAGGATGCCACAGCAAGAATGGAAGGAGGAAGAGCTTGGGGTGGAACAAGCTTATACCAGTAGAGCCACACTCCATCCCCTTTTCCATTGGGAATCAGGCTACTGCATGGTCTTCCCCCTCCCTTCAAGAGTCAATTTCATGAGAATTCTCTGAGGAAGAAGGTGGGGGCAAATGCATCCCACCGCAAAATGGTATTATCACAAATCCCATAACTGAATGATGCATTGTTCAAATAAGGAAGTGTAAAACTGCTCTCAGGAGTTCATATGCCCCAATCATCAAACACATTTTGACCATCTTCAACTCTACGTTCTTACATATCAGTGGCTTTCCATATCTCTTCCTAACAGGTATTCAGTATGTGGGGAGTGGGGAAGCACTATTTCCCACAATTAAGTGGTATATAAATTGTTTAAATAAATAAGACGACAGATTTGGGGGCAGATGCCAATCTCAACTACAACCTACCCTAGAGAAGCCACTTGAAGATTTTCAGGTAAAGAGTGGGGCGAGGGGGATTCTGCTCCTATCTTGCCAACTTAAGTTCTCGCTCTCACTCTCTCACACACACCTGGGGGAAACTACCCCCCCCCCCCCCGCTCTGGATCTCCCTTCTGACACCAAGGATCACCCACATTCATTCCTCCTCCTCCTACCTTCCAATACCCATCAAAACAAATGCAACAAGAAAATGAGGTAGCGTCAATCACCTTGTGGTGTCATTTTGGCACATCAGAAATGATTGTGAGAAAGGACTGTATTGTTAGAGGGTTTTTTTTTTAGGGTTCTCTGTCTTTGGGACAAGGTCAAATCCTGCTGTTCTGTGCTGAGTTCTGCAGTGGAGTTGCAAGCTATAATTTAGAGCAAATCAGTGGCATTCACTCTGTAGCTGGCAGACAATTTTTCTGTAATCTATGGGCTGTGTAATGAATAGCCATGGCCTAAATAATTATAATACTACAATTATACTGAAATGTAATACACCTTATTTGAGAATGTTCATTTTTTTAAAAAAAAAAAAATGTAATTAGTAACTCAAAGTTGGGTTCTTTCTTTCTTTCTTACATAAACACTAAAAATATGGCTTAAAGAAGAAGTACTGTGAGCTTTTGTATAATTTGTATTGGGCAAATTGCTTTTCTCTCTTTGTTTAAATAAATGGTGCTTTATGGCACTCCTGTGGCTGGATGGGTGTGCAAAGTTTAAGTTAAAGTTTAGTATCCCTTAGAAAATGCTGTCAAGCAAGGATTCTGATAGAAATGCTAATTGGCTCTGAACTATAGCACTGTATCCAGCTGCACTTACTCAACAGTAATAATATTTCAATGTACTCTAGGTTTTCTTGAGCTATAATTCACCAAGTTTTAAATTATAGATCAGCCCAATCTTTGGGAGAGGGGTGGGAGAAAGAAGGTGCATTAGAGAGAAGCATAAAATACAAAAGCACTGACTTACAATGTGTTGTGGAGGGCACAGAGAACTCTGAAGATGCCTGTTCTGGCAGGAATCCAAAGGGTCATTCAACTCTTTGGGGATTCTCACCTCTCTCTCTCTCTCTCTCTCTCTCATATTGCCCAGCCATTAATTTCTCAAGCTGCAGTGGATTATTAAGACGATGAGGCAAGTTTGGAATGTTGAGTGGTGTGCCCTCTTGACCAACTGAAGCACATTTTATTTGCATGTAAGTGTGAAGCTACCATCCTCTAGCTCCCTCCCCCTTTTTCCTGCTTCTGCAGAAACAGATTGCAAGGGAAATATAGGTAAAGAAATGCAAAAATATAGATCTCATCATCTGCCCCTAGTTCAAAGAAGGCTCTTCTTTGAAAGGTTGAAAAGTCATTTGCAATGGCATTCAACCTCCCCACCTCCACCCCCTGTTGGTGAACATAGGAGTCCCTTCCTTTCTCAGAGGCTTGGTTCATTCATGTTCCACTGTATCTCTGAAATGTCATAGGAGGTCAGTGATGACCATCTTCAAGTTCATTGCTCAGAAGGTTGTTTGGGGGCACTCTGAGCATAAGCAAAATGAAGAAATCCCCACACTCCTCCTTAGGTTGCTATTAGGAGGGTGGATGATTCCAACAATTCCTCCTAAATATAGCACAGCACCTCCTCTTGAGATGTGGTGGGGGCAGGGAAACATTCCTCATTGGTTGCTACACTCCAGAAGACATAAGAAGGCAATTCTCATTGGATTTCTCTTCTGAAGTTCAGCACTACTTGGCCCAAAACAGTGGGTATATCCCTACTTCCCTTCATTGCTTGGAGATGGGAATTGGGAGAAGGAAATGGTACTGTCACTCGGTTCCCATCTCCACTATATGTTTAAAGCAGTATCATTCCACTTTAAATTGTCATGGCCCTCCCACCTCCCCCACAATCCTGAAAGTTGTAGTTTGTTAAGGGTGATGAGAATTGTGAGGAGACCCCTCTTATCACCATAGAGCTACAAGTCCCTGATTGGTTTAATAGTCAGTTCCTCTTCCCATGGAACTCTGGGAACACTCAGCACCCTTAACAAACTACAGGATTCTTTGGGTGAAAGCCTTGATGATTTGCAGTGGTATGATACTACTTTAACTTCATTGTGCAGATGGGGCCTTAGAACCATCTGCAGAGGAACCAAATGGGCCTTTAAAACCATCTGTGGAGAAACTGATAGTAGTATATAGGGCCAAAAAAGCAGGGGGGATGAATATTCTCATAATTAAAGCATTTTTATTTCACAGAAACCCAAATAGATATTATTGGACCCAAAACCCAAAGAGGAGAATGTTTGGCACATCACTAATTTAGTGCACATGAATTTTCTCAGAAAGAAATCTGTATTTCCATGGGCCTCATTTTGTTTCATTTCAATGCGGAGTGTAAATTATGACGATCATCTTAATAGCACAAATCTTTGGGGCTTCATAATAATTTAGTTCCCATTTCACGGCAGCTTTGCCAATGTGTTGGCCCTCTTAACGAAAGGAAGATAAATGAATACAACTTTGCAGGCTCTGTTCTTTGCTCTCTAAGCAACATTTTTAAACCAAAGCTCCCTTGCTTGAACATACCCTGGTGACAAATCACAGCCAATATGTTAACGTTCAGTGAAAAAGAAGCACAAGAATGGAAGAGGATTTATTTTGAAGAGTGCCTTGTGGCACATGTAATTGGCTGGTATTTTTAGTGCCCTGTGAGTTGATACCCGCTCCAGTGGTGCACAATTATCTCCTTTGTCCTTGAGTATTTCAAGAGGGTTTCTGAAGCCAAGTGAAGCTAGCGATATTTACATCTTGTTGAAACATGCCAAATCTTTGTAAACAGAGAGGCTTGGAAATAGATTGCCAACTGACAAGGAAAGGAAGGGCTTGCCCAGGAATATTTTTGTTTTGAGCCAGTAGACAAAAAAGCAAGTGTCCAAACAGTGTCCAAACAGTACTGCATCCAAACCCAGTAATGAGATGGCAAGAGTGGCTTGGCTCTCCTAGCTTCCTAATACAGTAGGTTGGTGGTGACTACTGAGAGGGAGAAAGGTACAGATAAACCATGGGAAGCTTGGCATGGTGTGGTGTGTAGTGGCGGGAGTGTCAGATTGGCTCTGACACACTGCACCATAGAAAAGACTCATTTATCCAGCTGGGGGAAAGTGCTGGAACAAAAATGTATTCAGTAGTTTCTGGAATGTGCCAATAAGGGCACCTGTTGCATCTCAGCAGGAATGCTACTCCACAAAATGGGGCAGCCACACTGAAATTTGGAAGTGGGGCTAAACTTATGGTGGCGATGGGGGGAGGGGAGGCACTGTGTTCTTTCCCCCTACCAAGAGCAAGAGGACTCATGTTGCTGCCTCACGAAGGAGCAACACCATGTACTACACTGCACACAATCAAGTCTTCAACTTACCCATTGGTAAGTGGAAAATTCCACCCTGCACACAGTGGTCCGTCTCATCTACACTTCCATTCACCTGTTAAAAGTGTTTATATCACAGCTCTTGGCATTGAAGGAATTGACAGTTTTCTGTAGATACTATTCTCAAAAATATGAAGATGATTCTCAGATAATACTAATCTTCCTGGTACAGCAGAACACCTATAAGTGTGGTTATGACACAACACAGTGACTGTCCAATAAACCATGGTTTACTGGAGCACTGTGTCCACATACTTCCTTCTTTCATATGCCATAATGCAAAACTTCCAATCTTTGTTAAAACAGAACCTTCCCTTACATTAAAACCAGAAAACAATTGTTTTAGTTCCAATTACCAACCAGGATTTAATCTACAATGTAGTCTAGTTGATATCCTGTCATGAGATTAAACAATTTCCTGATTCAGGTGGAACATGAAAAGTGTGGTTTTAACAAACCCCCAAAGCTTTGTGTTATAGCACATACAAAAAGGGACACAGGAAAGAGTGGTAGAAGCATATGGGCACAATACTTGTTCTCAATCCAGTAAACCATTGTGCATTGGACTAAGATTATTACGAGTAAGTCAGGCCTTGTGACCCTCCAATGTGATAGGGTTGTTTATAGTGTATTCATAGCTTGGGAGCTTCATTGGCTCGTCTATTTGCTTCCATGCCCAAGTCAAGACACATGTTCTAATCTTTAAGGCCCTAAATGGATTGAAATCCCAAATCCTTTTGAAAGAATGCATCCTTCCATACCACCCTGTCCATAAATTAAACTCTTCAGATCAGAGCCTTAGCTGAGTACCATCAGTCACTGAAGTGTGTTACACATGTATAAAGCAGATGGACTTTTCTGTGGGAATACCTTAACTTTGGACTAGCTTCCAAAGATGTGTGATTAGTGCTAACACTGCAATCAGTCTGGTACCAAGTTAAGCCATTTTTATTTTCTCAGGCGTTTTAAACTGACTTTATGCCTGTCTTCTTCGTAGCATATTCATTTGATGCTTCTAAAATTTATTGCTGTCTGGATGATGATTTACCATGTTCTTTATTATTGTACACCATCCTGAAATCCATTAGAATGGAGATTTAAATTTTAAAATAAACAAAAACAAAACCGTTGCCCTCATTTAAACCCCAAAGTGTTTTATCAATTGCAGAGCTAAATTAAACATCATTGTGCAAGGCAAAATACAAACACATTACTGAAGATGATTGTGCATCAGATTACACAAGAAACATCTCTCTGTTGTGCAAGAAACACCAGCTACGGCAGCTGTTCTTTGTTGCACGAACTTTAAACCTTGCTATCAGCTAGGGCCCTTGCATTAGCTGACAGAAAACGTTGGATACTACCCTCTATAATTACAGGACTACAATTAAAGTTTGACAGCAGCAGTTAAACATACTGCTGTAAATATGCAATCAATAGCTTGACTGGAAAGGTTTTTAAATATATCTTAAGGGCAACAGGGGAACACAGATGGAGTGAGTTTGCCCACATTTTCTTTAATGGTAAAATTGTGATTCTGAACAAACCTTAATTGGTGCTGTCTTCAGTTTTCCAGAATATGTGTTTGTCCAAAAGGGCAGCAAAAAGCATCATCAATGTCAAGTATTCATTACAAATGAGGGGGCAAGATAATAAGGTTGTTTTGAAGAAATATAATGAGTAGAGTTTGTCACCATTACTCTGAAAAGAAAAAATTGCAGTATAGGATAATAGGCCATAATGACCATCAAGCATGTTTACTGTTCTCCAAATATGTATTTAACTAAAATAAGGTGATATTTCTGGATACTCATCGTACATGGCCTGATCAAAATGCACTTGTATCACACTCTTTTGACTCTGTGACTGGTAAAGTTAATGACTGACCTGGCCATTTTTTCTCAAATTAATAGCAGAGATGACTCTCTTTTTTTGTCCAAATAGATGGATTTTAAAGTTCCTGGGTAGGAGAATCACCCAAAGAATTTTAAGGAAGCAACAAAAGTTTGATAAGATTAAGGTTAAGGTTAAGCTTTCTGTTCTACCTACCAGTGAAATTTCCACTTGAAAGTAGCCCACTGGGACATACCAAGAAATGCACAAGGAGATGACCAAATCAGCCTGGGTTCCACTGAGTCTTGAGCCGGCTCTACAGTTGTCAGTTAACCTAGGGCCCAGTTGTGAAGCCACCTCCAGGCTGGTGTAGTGCAGAGCATGGGTTTGCCAGTACCTTGGTTTCTGTCCTAGCCCGTGTGAGCAGCAGGTCTGCAAAGTGGTGGATGCACCACTTTTCTCAAGCCCTGCTGATGTATGGCTGGGTTATGATTTCTGTGTTAGCCTTTAAAGTGCAATAAGACCTTTTCTCCAGTTCCCGCTAACTGGTGTTGAGGCCCAGCTGCTACATGTTGCCGCTTCCAAATTGTAAAGGGGAATCATCGCAAGGCAATCATACATACAATCACAGTTGTATGTGAGTTTTAGAACAGTGTGCAAAAATAGAATTAACAAGGTCCTCCCATCTTCCGGAAGGAACTATTGTTTCACAGAACTTAGCTCGTGAATCCCCTGTTATCAGAACCTCTCTTTAATATTTCTACAAGATAACAAATCTAGGGAAACCATTTAGAAAGCACATGGAATGAATTGTACATAAGTAGAAGCTAATTCTGTGGCAAAGAGAGATTAGGAAGATGCAGATACTGAGCAAGGTAATTAAAATGAATATCAGCTGATGAGGCTTGATCTGATACAAACTATATTTGAGGCAACAAGTATCTTCCAACCCTGACAGGCTCTTGCATGAGATAAGGAAGATTATGAGGGTTTTTGGGTTGGGTTTTTTTGCTGACTAAAGTTACAATTAAGTATTTATATAATCTTTTATGGTAGTTTTGTCCTAGATAGTTCCATGTCTAAATATGTAACCTGTGACTTTGCTTTCTTTAAAAGAAAGAGGAAAAACAGGAAGTGTGGTGTAGTGGTGATTAGGACCTGGGAGACCAGTGCTCAAATTCCACTCAGCTACAAGGCTCACTTGTGCGACCTTAGTCCAGTCACTCTCTTTCAGCTTAGCCTATTCACAGGGCTGTTGTGAGGATAATATGCTCAGAGGGAGAATCATGTGTGCCCCCTTGAGCTTCACCAGGGAAAAGCAGAATATAAATGCAATAAATAAAAATGAGAGGAATAAAAAGCAACCAGGAGAGAGCCAATCTAGCTTTTCTAGGAAGAGAGGTCCGAAGACTGAGAGTAGCCACCAAGAAGGTTAGCATCAAGATTTGCAGCTCTCCTTCAAGATTTGTACTTCTCAGTTTTGTGGTACAGTTCTCCAGCATAGGCATGCATACAAAAATGCTTAAGTTAAATCAAAAGTATACACACCTTAGTTAAAGTAACATACCCTGCCCCCAGCACAAAAGAAAATAAAAACAACAGTGGGGAAAATGCTTGAGCAAAACTACACACAAAAATGTGCTTGTTGGAAGAAATGTGCAAGAAAATGCATTTAGATTTTAATGTGTTGCTTTTTAAATCACAAACATGCTCAGAAATGGAGCAGACTCAATTTAAGACTGGAAAAGCAGGCAATGGAGAGAAACTGAAATTGACTGAATCCCCATATGCACTATACATTTACAGCAGATTCATATCAGTTTAGATAGTCATGGCTTCCCCCACAGAATCATGGGAACTGTAGTTTGTTAAGAGTTAAGTTGTTACAAGACTCGTGTTTCGCTCACTGAGCTACTGGGAAGTCCACAGAGTTACCTGGGAAGAGAGTTTGCTTGCATGCTAAAGCATTCTGTTTAGTGCAGTGGGGCCTGAATATAACAAATACTTCTAAGGTTTCAGAAGAATGCTCAAGAGATGGTGCAATCCTGGGCCCTTTCTTCTTCTATAGATTTGGCTTGCTTTCTCAATTGAAGATTTCCAGCTCTCCTCAGCCATTGATCCAACTGATTACAGCTGAAGATGTTGAGTAAACAAAACTGCACAGCATGCCACACTGACAAGAGACTCAGCTAGCTTGTAATCAAGACTATAATGAGGAATTTATTTGTTCCTTTCTCCCTAGGCTTGCCCATCATTACATGTTCATTAAGGAATAATTGTCATTGATCGACAGCTCTACATATGGATGATGGTAAGAGAAATAGGGCTATTAGACCTTCACCAACTCAAACAAGTGCATGCCACAACCAATAAGGTAGATTAATGAGAAGAATTAAGCTGAAGGAGAGTTACATTATGGACCATTTTCCTGTCTTATTTTATTTATGATTACTGTCAACTTTGTAACGTTGCAGAGACCTTCAGAAGGCAAAGGATAACCAAGTGAAACGTATCCAAAACCTCCGGCTATGTTGTTTGAATGTTCCAACTCTCAGCTGCTGATGGTCATAATTTTTAATGTGGCAGACATAATTGGGCTAGGAGATTTGAGATTACAATGATGCAATTAGTTTTATGACCTTTCCATTTCTTACGTGTCCTTAAATGCTACTTCCTTATCCTATAATCCTGCCCAAGATTTAATTATTTATCTATCTATCTAGCATGACACACATGGTTTCCCAGTCACACTACCACTCAGAACCTAATGGTTGGCATATTGCATAGTCCCATTTATTTACATAACGACTGTTATGTAATGGGCCACAGAGCTACTTAGAAAGTTTTCATTTTCCATTGGGTGGACCATTTGCTTCTTATGAAACTCCATGCAATAAAGACCTATAAGACCAGGGCTATTTAACCCACTTGCTCGAAGCAGAGTGCATAGCTACAGGATAGCCTGAAATTTCTTCACGACCACCACTTTCCAGGGAATCCAGTAAGTCAGAGATCAATAATGGAAGAGCTAAGCTTGCATTTCCAGGTGCATTATGTGCATGGCCAGGTGAGAGACCAACCAAAAATAAGACAGAGGACATTGCTGTTGGGTTGAAATAGGCCACAACTTTTATTGATTACATATGTAAACCGGTTTTGGGTGTGCATTGTGACCCCAAAGGTCATTTCTAGACCCAAACTCAGTGAGCTCTTTAGTTGTAACAGTGATGCAAATGATCATGGTTCCACAATATAAGAGATATCAGGGCAGTTTGACTGTCTGTATGAACCCTCAGTGATAAAAATATCAACAAATGTGTGAATGCACATGGGAGAATGCAAATAATATAGTATTTTGTGTAGGATTTTCACTGGAATAGGAGTTGCCTTGTCTTCCAATCCTGATTCATATACAGTGGTACCTTGGGTTACAGACTCTTCAGGTTACAGACTCTGCTAACCCAGAAATAGTACCTTGGGTTAAGAACTTTGCTTCAGGCTGAGAACAGAAAACGCGTGGCGGTGGCAGCACAGCAGCAGCGGGAGGCCCCATTAGCTAAAGTGGTACCTCAGGTTAAGAACAGTTTCAGGTTAAGAATGGACCTCCAGAATGAATTAAGTTCTTAACCCAAGGTACCACTGTACAAAACAGGCAGCTACATCTTGATGATTATTGCTTCATTTCTTATAAACAATCAGATCTGGTTATGTGATGATATGTGAAGTGGAATCATAGGAAGGACATTGGTGTACTCTAGTGGCCTGTGAGTAAAAGCTAGAGCTGTACATAGCCCCCACAATTCAATTTTGGAGCCAAACCAGTGTTTTGAAGCAGCCCTGATCTAACCTGCGATGATATGGGCATTACCCAATGCAGAGGCAGACCCTGAGCCTTGCACGGTCATGCAGTTGAAGGGTGTGACAAGGAGCTGCGCTTTTTCTCCCCCCCCCCCCATTAACATATGGATGGGAAGTGGGAGAAGAAGGAGGCACACACAGGCTACCTGCAAGTCTCCTCCTTCCCACTCTCCTCTCCACCAGACCACCCTGCTTTTGTTATTCCTGGAGCAGTCCAGATGGACATCATTTGAACCAGATGATCCAGGGCTGCCTTAAGTCAATCCAGCTCAATCTCAGGACATCATAAAGGTAAAGGTAAAGGTACCCCTGCCCGTACGGGCCAGACTTGCCAGACTCTAGGGTTGTGCGCTCATCTCACTCTAAAGGCCGGGAGCCAGCGCTGTCTGAAGACACTTCCGGGTCACGTGGCCAGTGTGACAAGCTGCATCTGGCGTGCCAGCGCAGCACACGGAACCGCCGTTTACCTTTCCACTAGTAAGCGGTCCCTATTTATCTACTTGCACCCGGGGGTGCTTTCGAACTGCTAGGTTGGCAGGCGCTGGGACCGAACGACGGGAGCGCACCCCGCCACGGGGATTCGAGCCGCCGACCTTTCGATCGGCAAGTCCTAGGTGCTGAGGCTTTAACCCACAGTGCCACCCGCACAGGACATCATAAATCGGTCCTATTTGGTCCCCTGGATCTAGTGCAGAATCCCAGTAAAAAAAGCGGGTGTCACTCAGAAACAGCTGACTGCGTGGTTCCATCACCAAGATGACCAAGACGTGTAGAGAGCTTCCTTTCCCCTTCCAAATGCACAGCTTGGATATAGGGTGATAAAAAATCTTATACACGTGGAGGGAAGGGGAAGAGGATTTGGGCTCAATACGAATAGAAACCTCCTCACATGCTCCTAAATTTAGTGCAAAAGACTAAGCCCCATCCTTGTGTGGTATGACTGCCATTGCCCAGCCTGAGCAGAGCTTAGAAGTATCAACAAACTATGTTTGTATCAACACAACTCAAACACAACTTCTAAATTAACTTGGGGGGGGGTTGTCATGGGTTGTTTACTGTACTTTTACCTGGCAGACAAGCAGGAGGTTAAATCCCCTCTTTGTTTTAATTTTCATTGAAGAGATTAAAATAATTAAGTGCTTATTAGCCCTGGGGCTGGCCTTTTTCTAAAGAGCCTTCTTATATAATTGGCAAGCTGCCACTTACCCTTTCCTCACTGCCACTCAGTTTATACGCTCTAAAGGAGAATAAAAGGCCATTGCTTTAATCATACAGGGAACAAGTCTTGTTGACCCAACCATCAACGCCGGGAAGGCTAAACACTCTCTCATGACTAATCCTTCATCATAAACAACAGCTAATAAATTAACTTATGATAGAAATACCAAGAAATGCACAACCAAATGTAGGGCAGTGTCCTGTTTCCCCTTGGATTTGACCTTGCCTGTTAATAACATAATTCATTACATGAAATGTCTTTCCTGATCATGTTCTTTCAAGGCTGCAGAAGTTTTCCATGGAAACTACTATCCACTTTAATTCTCTCTCTCTCTCTCTCTCTCTCTCTCTCTCTCTCTCTCTCTCAAACTCCAGAAATTCAGAGTTAAAACTAGTGCACTGACTGTTCCTTGAGGTGCCTGATTTGGCCACAGTGGCACACGCCTTAGTTGCATCCTGTTTGGATTACTTTGAAAGGTGTTTAGAAACTCCAACTGGCTCAAAGAGCTGCAGCCAGATTTTTGCCAGGGGCTGGTTATAGGGAGCAGACGACCCCCTTGCTACAACTGCTTCACTGGCTGCCAGTCTGTTTCCAGGCACAATTCAAGCTGCTGCTTATGAGCTATGAATCTCTAAATGACTTAGGTCCAAGCTATCTGAAAGCCCATATTCCCTCATATGGACCTGCCTTTGTCTTGGGATGTTTGGGAGAGGTCCTTCTCTTGGTCCTGCCACCCTTATAGCCATCCTTGGTGGGGTAAAGGGAGAGGGCCTTCTCAGTGGCTGCTCCCAAACTCTGGAACTCCCTCCCTAGAGAAGCTGGACTGGCTCTCTCTTCATTGTCCTTCTGCCAGCAGGTGAAGACGTCTTTGTTCCAACAAGCTTTTGTGAAATCTGCCCACCTTTCTCAGTGGGCAGTGTTGCGGCCAAGCATCCTGGCCCCCACTGTGATCCAGCTTGGGGGCAGGGGAGTTGATGCCCCCTCATGCTGACCCCAGCCACTGGCCCAGCATGGCCCCATTGGCCAATCAGTGCCAGCAGAGGGTGTGACTGTGGAAAATTTAACCGTGGTGCAGCTGGGACGCTCTCCTCTCACCCTTTTCATCAGACCTGAGTGCTTTTAATGAAGGGGCTGGTGCCATGCTGTTTTTACTGTAATTATTTGTAATATTTTAATAAACATTATATATGTACAATCATACCTTGGGTAACAGATGCTTCAGGTTGTGCACCATGCCGAACCCAGAAGTACCTGAACAGGTTACTTCAGGAACAAGTTACTTCAGCGCTTGCGCATGCGCAGAAGCACTAAATCGCACTTTGCAGAAGCACCAAATCACGACCTGCGCATGCACAAATGTAGTGCTGCAGGTTGCAAACGCTGCGGGTTGTGAACGTGCTTTCCGCATGGATCATGTTCGCAACCCGAGTGTCCACTTTTACTTCTGTCAATAAATTGCTCTTTTTTCTATTTTCTTAGCAGTTCTCACTTTTTTATGTAAGCCACCTTGGGTCCCTTCAGGGAAAAAGGTGTGGATAAATAAATATATGATAATAATAATGATGATGATTTATACAGCACTAACCCATCAGTCCACCTGTCTACTTCCACTGGTATCAGCTTCAAGCAATTCAGGCATGAATCTTTTCTAGCCCTCCCACTTGCATCCTTCTGAGTAGAGGTGGTAGGAATCAAGACTGGAACCTTCTGCATGAAAACAGGGGTGTCAACAGGATGCTATGAGCCTTATACACTATATGCAGATTGGGCCCTCCAACCCACTCACAAAAAGAGGATATGCTTGCTTTGTGGCACATTCAAATTTGTATCATCTTCTGCAGATTGGACTGAAGGGACCAAAAATAAAAGGTTAAGTACCTTCACATTTTGCTTCATAACTTTCTAGATGGACTAGACTTAAAAAGAAAAAGAAAAAACCAAGAAAGAAAGTTCAGAGACTAGTACCTTTGCTGGTTGTAGGTCCAATGCAACAGCAGCCCCTGAACCCACATCTTGGTCACTCTGCATGCAAAGCATGTATCCTACCTTTGAGCAATAGTCCCCATTCCATCAGTTTGCACTCTTCAGGCTCTTGCTTCTGAGAAAGGGTGTAGGCCTCTGGGATCCATGGGTAAAGCCTTCCTTCAAGTGTTTAGCCTGAACATGCATAAAGTGTGGAGGGTGTTGAAGGGTGCCTTGCTTCCTGGCTAGAAGCCCCCTTCAGACATTCCTGTTCAAAACAGGAAAGTGAGGAATGGAGCTAGCACACTCAGTTTGCATGAGGATGTTGGGTATGGGGCCAGTATGCATACTTCCGGGGACACAGGTGGCGCTGTGGTCTAAACCACTGATTGATGATCGTAAGGTCGGCGGTTCGAATCCCCGCGATGGGGTGAGCTCCTGTTGCTCGGTCCCTGCTCCTGCCAACTTAGCAGTTCGAAAGCACATCAAAGTGCAAGTAGATAAATAGGTACTGCTCCAGCGGGAATGTAAACGGCATTTCCATGCGTTGCTCTGGTTCACCAGAAGTGGCTTAGTCATGCTGGCCACATGACCTGGAAAAACTGTCTGTGGACAAACGTCGGCTCCCTCAACCAGGAAAGCGAGATGAGCGCCGCTACCCGAGAGTCGTTCACGGCTGGACTTAACTGTCAGGGATCCTTTACCTTTAATACATACTTCCAGTCCTTTGCCCACTTTGTCCCCCTCCTGTGGGCTGCAGAATTAGAATAATAACATCATGTGAACCATAAGAGATTCCTTGTGTTGCTTTGGAAGGAGATATCCCCAGCATTCTGACCCAAGTACAATATAGAGTATAGGAATCATCTCGTACCTCCAGTATCTAAACTCTGTAGCTCAGTGCTTTGCTGATGACAAGACTGTCCCTTCTATGGGATGATACACCCACACATGTATGCTGTATGTACATGACTGCATCTGTGAATAGAAACCAGAAGGAGCATCATGTGTAAATAAGTCATCACAGTCCCTGTCTATGTTTCTGTCACCACAAAGAAGAATTTAGTATCTTTAATGGGGTTAGTTCTCACATTCCACTGCTAATCTTAAATGACACATAGGTAATGAAGTGTAGGGAAATAAAATGAGAGACTTGCATATGTTAATCAGCCCTTGGTATTTAATACCTGCATGCCACCTGCAAAACTCAGATATAAATTAACAATATAGATTTGCACAAGTTTATTATTATTATTATTATTATTAAAAAAACGTTTTCCAGGGCACCCACTATAAAGTCGTCCTTTTAGAAAGACTAACAACTGCCCTCATTTGCTCTAGTCAAATCTCATTGGATGTTCAGAATGTGGCCACTTATCTCCCTATGCAATCCTTGAGTGGGTGAGTTCACCTGTGCAACTAATTTAAGAAAGATGAAGATGAAGCATTACACACACACACACACACACATATATCTATACACACACACACGACACACACACATACACAAAAATAAGACTCAAGAGGCGGCCACAGTATATAGTAGTATGGAACAAGGATGGGAAATATTCCACACCATTCCGATTTCTGGGTTCCATAAAAGCATGGTGCAATGTATTATATAAAGGATAGCACAATTCTGCAAATTCATCGCGAGTGCTAGAGTAAAGCCTGACAGCTGTGCAGCCAAAATAGAAGTTAAGCCTCAACACTCCTGCTGTCTAAAGGCAATATTTCTGTTTCATGTCCTGTTTGTTTGACTAGACCCTTCCTTTGATAAATTATTTTAATTCAGAGCATACGCTGCTTGAGCATTGGGTCGTTGCACAGGTGCGTGTCACCTGCTGATGAGATGCCAAACCTCTGTAGTATGAAGATATTTCATGATAGCTTTGAGGGTAGGGCGGGGTGGGGGTGGGGGTGGGATGATGTTTTGACAGTTTTATTTCTTGTCCCTTGCACTCACTTTGTCAAGTAGCCCATAGTTAATGACGTCAACTGGCTAATCACAACCATTTTGTTTAAAGATGAAAATACATTAAAGCACAAGAGCAACAATCGCAATGGATGTGGGCAATACTTCATCTTTAGCACACCATCAGTGTCTAAACTAGAGACAGTACTGAACTTTGGAACTTGGGAGTTTGGAAACAAACAGCCCCACTTTTAATGAGCATTTTAATGATGAGCAATTGTGAACAAGCCCTCCTCCCTCTCCTGATTTTTGGCTCAGCTAGAAGCTCACACTTCTAGCAGCCTATCACAATACCTGCCCACCTCTTTTCCAACCAAATCTTATCCTGAGAGAGGAGAGGGAAGGCACTGGCAAGGATGGGTGGCAGGCTTGTAGACGCACCAAGGCTCATTTATAGTCCCTAGATGCTGTTGTTTTATTCTGACAAGAAGGCTGATGTTCCTGATCCCCAGGACAGCGTTGGGGCTCAGACACAGTGGCAGTGAGTTCACCTTGCAACACCACTGCTCTGTAGGGCCACCCCAAGACATTTTGGCACTTGAAGGAAACCACAAAGCCTTCCAGCCAGGAAACATGTGTGAGTGAAGATCACAGGAACAAGGGGTGGGGATAAAGATCTACATTGAGAACAAAGGTCGAGGGAGACCAGCAGTGCCTCCTGTTCTCCAAGAAGTTGCTGTAGAAGCAGCATGGGGAGGGGGGTGCTGCTGCCAAGAATACAGTAGACTAAGCTTCCCAGGAATGTGCCACAGCTGTCACTGCCACCTTGGCAGCAACAGTGGTTGATGCATTCTTTGGAACCTGGATCTGCTGCCTCTGCAGATCCTGCCGCCTGAGGCATTCCCTCACCTTGCCTCATGGGTGGGCCGGCCCTGCTACTCTGCCCCATTCTGGTATGTGATCCTGGTGCTGGGAGGATGTGTCAACACTGTCCACTTCTGTGCCATTTCCCGCAAACCTGATGAAAATGTGGCTCTGTGTACAGACCCTTCCCCCAGCATTCCCTGTTCCCATAGGCACCAATGGCCTGCAAGGCAGTTCACTAAGTAGAATCAGTAGGTACTGCTGCTTTAGCAAAAGAAATGGAAGGACCTTCCTACACACCCTTTTGAAACCATGGAGGCAGCAGTAGAGATGAAGAAGGTTAGGCTTGTGTCCAGCCACTGGCGGAAGAATGTGGGGGCAGAGGAGCGGGCCGCACTGGGTACCATCCAGGGGGGTGCCATCGCAGTTGTCCTCACCCTAGGATGCTCTGCGCACCCCTGGGACACTCAGCGCTCATTGCACATGCACTGAGATGTGCGCCATGTCCCCTGCAGGTGGCGCGCCATGCCCCCTGGGACACACATACGCCACACCCCCGGATGTGCACCGCTCCCAGTGCCGGAGCACGTAGCTCCATCACTCTGTCCAGCTCAAATCCCACCTCATCAACTCAGTTCAGATTCATTAGGTTAACTTTAATCAAGCAACATTCTGTTAGCTCAGCCTCAGGCCCCTTTTGAAAATGACAGCATAAATAAGAAGGCTGGCCTACCTTACAGACAGAGTTGTTGTAGAGAAAGACCATAGCCCTGGGACTTCTTTCAGAGCATGAAGAATGACATCATCTGCTGGAGCCCCAAGATAACTTACAGACCCCCAGTGCTTTGGCAAGAGATTGATGTGATAAAAGGCTTTTATGTTTGTGTCAGATTAGCACAGAGGAAGTCAAAGAATAGGAGCAACGATCACACAGAGGTTGGATACCTGTTTCCTTTGATGGGGTTCCTACTTCATGTTAGTAGTTGAAGTGATAACATCTCTTTGCAATATATTTTGCATTTTAATTATAAGTGAAAATTCGCATTACAGGTGAGTCAATATCCTTTTCTTTTTTATGCTAAAGCTCAAACTGACTTCAAGTTGTTGTGGTTGCTGAATCTATGCTGTTCAGTTTTGCTTGTAATTGTTTTATTTGTTTTTCTAAGCACAAGTGTTTTAGATGTGGAGAGCAGGTAAGAAACTGACATGCCCAAAATGGATGCCTTCAGGGGCTAGGGTCCCAGTTACAGGAGATATAAGCCTTCATCAAAGTACAGATGCTCCAAGTGTCCCCATTTTCCAAGGACATGCCTGGAGTTACAGAAGCCATCCCAGTTTCTAATTTGATCCCAGAATGTCCCATTTTCCTTTTTCCTCCACGTCTTGGAGAACAATTAAAAGTGGTGTGTGTGTAGGTGCAAAAAGAGAGTTCTGTTTATCCTGAAAATAAAATACCTGCACCAGGTGAAAGAAACAGTGAAACTGGCATACATATATAATATGTATAATTTTGAAGGGAAAGGTCACCGATTCTTTTATTCCAATGTTTCAGCAGCCGAGCATTTCTTAGGAAACATGTGGAACATTTATTCCTTTATTGTAAATGGAGGCCATCCCTGCTTGCTTCTCTTGTCAACACTGCCTACCCCCTTGCCCTTCCCCCATATCTGGCCAACGTCCTCCCTTTAAACCTCCACCATCCCCTCCATTCCTCTAAAGTTCATACTCTGTCATGCCTGTGCTTCAAAATCTACTGCTGCATCACTCCTTGCAGACATGATGTAATGATATCACTGACGTTGGCAGGATCTGAGACAGAGCAATGGGAGCTCACTTCGTCACACAGATTCGAACCGCAGACCTCCCAATCGACAAACCCAAGAAACCCAGTGTTTTAGACCACAGCACCACCTGCATCCCTGTAGCAGTGGTCTAAACCACTGAGCCTCTTGGGCTTGTTGACTGGAAGGTCGGTGGTTTGAATCTGCATGATGGGGTGAGCTCCTGTTGCTCTTTCCCAGCTCCTGCCAACCTAGCAGTTCGAAAGCACACCAGTGCAAATAGATAAATAGGTACTGCTGTGGAGGGAAGGTAAATGGCATTTCCGTGCACTCTGGCACTCGTCACGTCCTCTGTGCATCAGTAGCGATTTAGTCATACTGGCCACATGACCTGGAAAGCTGTCTGTGGACAAACACCAGCTCCCTCGGCCTGAAGCAAGATGAGTGCTGCAACCATCCAGGGGGTCCTTTGCCTTTACCTTTATCACTGGTGTAATGAAAACGACGCTCATAAATTCTTACTTTATTATCATTTTTTGCATTTATGTCCCCCCTTTGTTTTCACCAAGGAGCACAGTGCCCCTGCTCATTTAGTCCACAACACAACACTGAGAGGTAGTGATTGGGCCAAGGTCACCCAGGTCCTAGTCCAACACTAGTCTAACCACTACACTACACTATACCAGCTGTCTAAATGCTGTGATTGATGTATAAATATATAGAAACATACTTGAAGAGTTGTTTCCATGCCTACCTCCCCATTTGCTGTATCTCTGACATCACTGCCACATGGGTTATAAATAATCAGGGAGGCTCAAGAGGGGGGAAAGGAGGTGGAAGAGAAATTAGTCATGAATGCCAGATAGAATTTTCCATCTGAAATCTTGATTCATACAGCAGTTCTGGATAAATCTGACAATGCCGCCTCTGAAAAGGGCAAGGACTGAATCAGTGATGAGATAAAATGTCTATCACATGGAGCTCAGGTGGCTATTTAAGATTACAGGAGGCGATGCAGCCACATGACAGCAGGAGGAAGTCTCGTGTGGCGCGTTGTGCCTGTACAGCAATGATTGAAGCGACGGGGTGCCGAAAGCGATTCATGCACACATGCATTAAGACACATTGGCTCAATCGAAACCCGTATGCATTGGCACTGTGAAAACAAAGGCTGTCTGTTCTGGGCACGATTTTGCTAATCCTCCTTAACCATCAGCGCGACTGGCCTCCACAATTAAGACACGAGGAAAATCTTCCCTGTCATTTCGGCTAACCGCTGGGTTTCAAGTTCACCTCAGTTAATGACATAACTGAAACAAAATGGTTTCTTGCAAAATAAATAAATAAAATGAGTGTGGTGTGATTTGTCTGTAATGCTGCTGACCATTTTGCGGCTGGCCTGGGCTGTGACAATACTGAGAGGGAGGGGGAGAAAAACCTTTTCAATTTTGTTAAGCATTAAAGTTTCTTGATTATATAATTTGAATGAAGTAACTATCAACTTGCCAGTGTGTCGAATAATAGATTCCATGTAATGTATCTTAATGATCTGCTCTTCTTTGAAAAAAGACTAATAAGCACATAGGAAGACACTGTGATCTGGTGAGGAATGTGGAAGGAAATGCAGTACTGGGGCAGAGGGGCAGAATTATTTGGTCCAATCAACTGTCCCCAGGCAGCATTCCCTCTCTCTAGGTCACATTCCACATTGGCCATGCTTCACAGCTCAGGTGCTTTTGCCTGCCTTGATTGTGTTGCTTAATTGTGATTGGGTTTCTTTCCTGTCTGGATGGAGGCTAGAAACAGATTGCATGAATGTGGGACATAAAATGAAACTCAATACTCCCCAGAAGACGCTTTGCAAACCACAGTTCTTGTTTGGGATTTAAGGTCAAGCATGGTTTGCTGCACAGCCCTCTTATCCAGGAGATTCTTCAATCTATGCCAGTCTACACAGTTGACACACATATTTTTTCAATAAGTTGCTTTAAACAGTGGTTCTGATGACACAGGGAAAAATTAATTCTGACTATAAAACAAATGCAGAAAGACTTTTAAAAGGCAGGGAAAAGAAATAAAGTTACTTCCCAATGCTGGTTTTCCCTATCTCTTATAGTAATTTTATTAGCTTGCAGCACATTGCTGCCGCAGTAGCACCAGATGGGTCTGAAGAAATGATAGCTTTTTAACAATATTATGTCATCTCTGACTGCTCCTCTAAGTGTTCTTCCCTTCATTCAAAAGTTAAATGGACTCTCAAAGCATGAACAAGAATAAATATGTAACATTTGTTACAAGGACATTAACAAGAAAGAACATGATAACAGTCAAATATATTCCAATATATAGAAACTGTATGAAATGTCTCCTTAAGTCCTCTCAGGTGGGAGCTGGGATGCTGAAAATATACCCACCTTTCTTGATGCATTAGAGAGACATTAGACATTTTCTTCTTGCAAATGACAGGTCTTTTTCCCCGGTATGTTTCTGTCACTCATAATATGTTAACTGGTATGGGGTGAGAAAATGTATAATCACAGTAGCAGTTTAAGTTTGCCTTCAAACCAGACCAGAGAGACACCAAACTGAACAAAGCCCACAAGCCATACACAAGATGCTTTGCAAGATTTCATATTTCAAGAACGAATGAAAAAGAAACAGCCCCTGGTGGGCTGTGATGCATAGCTGATGGGGCTGGGTTTGGATAAGTGAGTCACAAATTGCATACAGTAGGTCTACATCAGAAAGTCACAGGAACATAGGAACCAGCCTTGCTGGGTCACACCAAAGGCCCCACTAGTCTCAAATCCTGATTTAACAATGGCCAACTAGATGGTCATGGGAAGTCCACAAGCAGGACTTGAGTGGAAAGGCATTCTCCTCCCTTATGATTTCAAACAATTATTACTCAGATGCTGTCTCTGGTAGTTGAGTTAGAACATAGCCATTGATAGCCTTATGCCCAGAGATCTGTCACAACTTCTTAAAGCCATCCAAGCTGGTATCCATCACTACCCTGTGAGACTGAATTCCCTAGTTTAACTTTGCATTATACAAAGCAGTACTGTAGGAAATGTGGTGTAGTAGTTAAAGTGTCTGACTAGGACCAGGGTTCAAATTCTGCTGGACCGCAATGCCTTTGAGCCAGATTCTTTCTCTTAGGCTAATCTACCCAACAGAGCAGTTGTGATGACAACATGTAGATTCTGAAACTCATATTGATGTTTGACACCATGTGTTATGTGGGGCAGATGAGGGGATGCAGGAATAGGTAATGAGAGGATCAGATGGAGGGGCTTGGGGTGGTCTATAGGATGTGGTAGGTGAGGAATTCTTCAGCTTGGAGTAACATCTGGGTCAGGGAAGAATTCAGAAGTTGTAATGCTTAATTTGCATTATGGTCCCCTGAAACCTATATATTCATGTATGAGAATTTTGGGTTCAGCCATAAAGGTAAAGATACCCCTGACCAATAGGTCCAGTCACGGACGACTCTGGGGTTGCAGAGCTCATCTCAATTTACTGGCCAAGGGAGCTGATGTTTGTCTGCAGACAGCTTCCCGGTCATGTGGCCAGCATGACTAAGCCACTTCTGGTGAACCAGAGAAGCGCACGGAAACGCCGTTTACCTTCCCACTGGAGTGGTACCTCTTTATCTACTTGCACTTTGACGTGCTTTCAAACTGCTAGGTCTGCAGCAGCTGGGACCGAACAACGGGAGCTCACCTTGTTATGGGGATTCGAACCGCCAACCTTCTGATCGGCAAGCCCTAGGCTCAGTGGTTTAGACCACAGCACCATCCGCGTCCATAGATTCAGCTATATTACTAGCCAAAAATTATATTTGTGTAGTGGTTAGGGATCAGTGGAATGGCTTACTTTTGGTCTGTAATTGTACCAGAACCCAGCTGGTTCATCTCTGCCAGTGTACTTGGCAGGTTTTTGCAGGTGTGATGTTTGTGTGTGATTTTTAAAAAAATACAACGGTTAAATTGTGTAAAAACTAGTCTCTGTTGTTTGGCTCATCATTTTCACATCATTCTTTCGTGGGATGGGTGGGTGAGGCTTAGCTGATGATCTTAGCTTTTGGTGAAATCTGATATAAGGAGAATTTTGTAATGATGGCCTATTTTAATTTCCCACCATGTTTTGTTTTGTTTTTAATTGCAAGAAATACTGACATTTCATAATTTTACTATTGCACCATGCAAGAACAAGAATCACAAACACTCCTGCAGAATCTGCCCCATCAAGTTACCACCCAAAAGCTATTCCAGAAATATTGCAAAAAATATTGTTTTTATTTTGAATTGCACATTGGGAGTGGGCAGCAACATAATCTTTCCAATGCCTGGGTTCTCTAAAGCTCTTAATCCAGCCTTGCCCATAATCCTATCTTTAATGCACTTAAACACTACCTGTTCCTTTCTATACACAAATGAGGATGTTTGCTTTCTCTTGCTAAAGAGTGGTTGCTAACACAGTGCCTTTCTCCTCCATTAGTCTTTAAATTCTTGCTGCTTTCGCTCAACCACAATGATTCGTCACCTTATATTTTCTCATTTTAAGGACATTTGCAGGGCTCTCTTTCAAATCTTCTCTTTCATCTGCCAAAGAACTTTGTTAAACCGATTTTGAAGCTTCTTGGCTGACATGGCCTGAGCTTGGCTACCAAACTGGTCTGTTATCACCGCAGGTGATACCTACATTGCTATTTTAATTATTTGTGCCTTTTTCTTTATTGTACAGTTTCCTTTCATCATCTCCTGGGCTGCTGCATTTGGAGATACACCTCTTATGAATAAAGGCTTTGTCAGAGTGTCAATTGCATACCCTTTGCACAGCTGCAGTATAAAATAATTTGAAATCTTTCTGCTGAATACGCTGCCACTACACAATCCTGTGCATCTTGCCCTTTCCTCAAGGTTCAGGACAAGGTATAGATATAGTATAATATAGTGAATACCAAAGAACCTGCTTCTCATCTCCAAGGCCAGATCTCAAAATATATTTGGAATATATGTTCAAAAGCCACATTCCCACCTAGGCAACATTTGGAAGACAGCATACCTGGCAGGCAGTGTTGTAGGTGATGCAGTAGATATGACTCCTACCTTTAGAAAGGAGACTACATTCCAGGTGATATCAAATTTATGTCATATGATTGGCAGGTGGGTAGAATTTGCTAGAAATGGCCTGGTGGTCCAAATTAGACTCACAAGGGCAGAGTTTTCAGGGCTATCACACTCTTTGGATTTGTCTGTTCTTATCTATCTGCTCTCTATATGTGTAAGTAGGAATTAGAATTCCTCATATTAATATATGGCTTTTCTCCAGCCGAATCAGCATATTAAAGTCGTTTCTTATAGCTCCCTGAGGGCCGATCTGACATTGAGTTTCATTTCCTGCATGGACAACTAGTGACAGCTTGATTGCTAAATGGGTATTTTGCTTGAAAATCAAATCTCTCAAACCCATTTATGCAATCAATGAAAACTGTGAAAAGTCGGTTCGGGGTCAACTTGTATTTGCTATTGTGTTTACCCTAATAAATTTACCACTTTGACACCTCTACAAAAGCCATGTTTGGGTGGAACAACCAAGTTATAGAAACAGGTGTGCCCCTCCCCCCACCGCCAAAAGCTTTCTTTCCCTCTTCTCTTTGAAAGTCCATTTAGAATAAAACAATTCATCTCCTTGATGTGATACTTTAAGAAAGAAGTCCCCTCACTGTGTAATAAAACAAACAGAAGACAGACTCCAGCTTCAAAAAGTAATCATAAAATCTTCACATTCATCTTCTAGTTTTTACTTCATTACCAACAAAACAACCTGTGCTGCTTCCAGGGAATAACGGACATTTTGGGGGAGGGCTGTTTCATATGTGCAACCTTTCAAATTCCTTAGCACAATATGTCTCTCAGCTTTCCTATAGTGCCTATTGTGCTCACCATTCCAAAGTAGATGAGGAGGAGAAGGTGAAAAGTTAAACATACAATCACAATCTATAGTAGTTTCTGGAATTCCATAGATAGTGGACTTCTTCATTATCAGTTTTCCTTTCATTCCCATTTTCATAAAACTCTGTTATTGTCATCAATGTTCATGATTTCTGTCACCTCTTTTAATTTACAATGTCCTTGGCCATTATAACTTTTCATGCGATTGGGGGTTTTCCAGAAGAAAGAGAACTCAGAAGTGGCATATAAATGAAAACAACAACACAGAAACTTTATTTTAATAAGCCTGCCAAGGAGATGTGGAACTGGCTAGGGATGAAGGAGACATTTGTGTGGTTCATATTTTAATGGGGACTTCTTACGGATTTGCACTAAGCAAATCAACTGGCAAACCGAAGCATAGCCTCTTTCACAATTCACATCTCTCTGAATTCTGCAATGCAGTCTCCAACCAAAGAATGCACATCAAAATGTGTATATTAATGAAAAGTGTGTGCAGAAACTTGTAGATTAGTTACATAACTCATGCTACAATGCAATGTATTCATGGAAATTTCTTTCAAATATTAATTTTCTAAGCAAAACTCCATTGTATCATCACTATTTCAATTGCTTTATAAGACAATCACATAGCCAGAATGCTCATATCCTTCATACATCCCCCACCAAGACTGCAGGGGATTTCTTCACCGCTATTTTTAAAAATAAACTTTAAGTCTCAAGAGATTTCTGTACAACCAAATCTTGAATGAACTTTAGCATGGTGTACAGCCTGTATCCAATTCCTCATCCTATCATAGACAGTATCCCACTTCAGAGAAATGTAGTAGTAGTAGCAGCTCTGTATCTCATTCTAGTAGAAGCTCATGAGCAGTGTCAGTAGGTCAGCTCATAAAGGGAAAGGACTCAAGGTTGACCAAAGAAGTGTACAGAAAAGAGATCAGCCAAATCCTGTCCTGAGCACACCCAGCCCAATGAGGACAGGCCATTGGATGTTTATTTCTTTATTGGCAAAGCATTTGGTTATATCAGCTCCATAGGTGCAAAGTTTATACGTACCACCCCTGCTGACTAAATGCATAGGCGATCTGCCTCTACAGCTCTGTGCTCCAACCCAGACAGTTGGAGCAGTAGCATGAACACTCCCTTTTCAGCTTTCTCAAACTGCCTCTTCTGACACAATATGCACAAGCAACCAGCAACTTTTCCTGTGCGGCAGCTCCCATCTGTTTAAGTCCCTCCTTGTGCATGGAGACTGGAGAGAGGCGGGGAGGGCATATTCCCTGCAATTCTTATCACACCTTCTCTCCCCCCAATCTCTGACTGCCTGGTCTCTTCCTTGTGACTCCCTTGTACCACCAGCTTCAGCACCTGCCTCACAGGTGGCACAGAAACTCACAAATCTCTGGCCCCTTCCCTTGGACCATCCTCCTACCCCCCTGCTCCCTCCCACACATCCCCCTCCTCCTCAGACTCCTGCCTGTCCCTGACATCCCAGCTGGCAATCATCTGGAGCAGGTCACATGGTTTTCTCTGGGCCTTGCAGATTGCTCTAGGTGAGGCTTCCTCAATGGGCTGAGCAACTGGAAGACCTGCTCCTGCTGTGCTATTCACAGCCCACTCTATCTTTGTCCCATTCTGCGAGTTGGCTCTCACAATGCCTAAATTATGGGCAAGGGATCCCTTTTTCACTCTAGGAAGGGAAATCTATTGGGGAACCAGCTGAACAGGGATCCAAAAGTAAGTAGGACCTGAGCCATATGTGAAATTGTTGGAGCACTACAGTGCCTAAGCAAGGAACATATTGAAAACTAGGACATGGGAGGAGGCCAGGATTCATTTCACCCCTCAGCCATGAAGTTCTCTGGGTGACTTCTATCCTAGGCTACGTAGGCTTGTGGTGAAGACTCAGATGAGAAGGGAGACCACAAGGTGTATCACATTGAGCTTCCTGGAGGGAAGATGGGCTGTAAATGAAATAACAATAGCCCTGACCAACAATGGGCAAATCTGTCAATTTCAATTTTTCTCAGTTTCTCATTTTTCCAGTTCCCCACATTTCCATATCAATCTGTATCTAAAAAATAAAAATAAAATGTCATCATGAAAATCCATCAATATTTTCTGCAAATTTCTCCAATTGTATAAATTCTTATAGAAAATTTCCCCTCAATATGTACACATTTGCAAAATCATTACCCCAACATAATGCATTTATGCACATTATTTTCACTAATATATGCATTTATATGTGCATTTTACTCTTGTATGTGCATTTTTACACATTGCTCGGCTGGAAAACGGCATTGCAAAATTCAGAGAACTTCATATTTTAAAGGATGGCTGTGTTTTGGTTTGCATTTCATTTAGGAAATGGGTAAATTAAATATATCGATATTTAAATGCAAACTGAAGCAAATTTCTTCCCCATCCAAATTCCTGACCCACATAATTTTGCACTGTCCCACTACCATATATGTGCCTACTAAAGTTTTGCCATGGAGTCAGTTGCCACAGCTCATCAATATACGGGTATCCTCTGCTAAACTCAAAACTGGCAGTCAATCAACCTGAAGATTCCACAAATTAATCCCACAGACTCAATCCATCTCAGCAGTTGTTTACATCATCAGGTTTCTTTCTTTTTCCCTCCTCCACCTCCCGTAGTCAATAAATTATCTCAACTGCACCCGTGGTATTTCCTCTGTGCCGCCTTCAGGTATTTGGCCATATATTTCCTTCTGCTTTATTGTTTTCGTGTTTTGACATTGATCAAAGCTACCTATGGCTGGCACGTAAACAAGAACTTGAAGAGTAAAAGGGATTTGGCAAAGCCCACTGGACTTTGCTGCAAGTTTGTTGATTATTGTACAGCGTCCACAATTCAGCAACGGGAAGTCCCCATCAAATGAAAACAAATTCTCATTCCTGCCTGTTGTCATTTTTCACTGACGGGCTTTAAAAGGGGTGTGCGCACAAGGGGGTGGCGAGAGCTTTCCTGTCAGGAAAAGAAAAAAATCAGATAGCTGCTATGAAGGAGCCAAGTTTGCTGCTTTCTATAGTAACAATTTTTAAGTGTGCTTTAAAAAAAAAGCATGAAGAAAGGGAGAATTCTTCCCCCACCCCCCTTCATATTATGAGATGTCAGCCTGAACTAAAAATTAATCGGTATGAGATAATGCTGATAATTGAATCCTAGTATAATGAGGAGCTTAGTCATAGTCAATACTGGAAGAGGAAACAGAGAAAATCCTAGGCAATGAGACACAGACAACTTTTGTGCAGTCATCTCCTCCATATGGACAAGGGAGAAGACAATTTGAGCATATTACACCTATCCTGGTCCTACTACACTGGCTATCAGCTAGTTTCCAGGCCCAACTCAAAGTGCTGGTTTTTACCTATAGAGCCTTAAAACAGCTGAGGACCACAATATTTCATGGGCCACCTCTTTCCATAGGAAGCCACCTACACTCTGAGATCAATTTTTCTGAGGCACTTTATCATGTGCTTCTTACATGAGAGGTCTGGAGTGTGGCAACACAAGAACAGGCCTTTTCTGCAGTGGCTCCCTGTTTGCGGAATGCTTTCCCCTTCATTGGGGCACCAGGCAAATACATTCCTCTTTAACCAGGCCTTTGTCTGATTGACATCCAATCCCCTTTTACAATGTGTTGGTGGGGATTATTGTGTTGTTTTTGTTTATATTTTTATTATGTATTTTGCATTTTTATGTTGTAAACAACCTTGAGACATGTGGGTATAGGGTGGTATAAAAAATTAATAATAATAATAATAATAATAATAATAATAATAATAATAATAGTGACATTAGAAGAGCTCTGCTGGATTGGATTGATTTACCAAGCCAGCAGAACATCAATGAAAATATTGTGTAACTCAATTTCCCCCAATTACTCATGAATAGTGAGAATCATTTTATTTTATACTTTAATTCTCTTTTAACGTTTGTTTGATTGTTTACTAGTATTTTAAATGAATATGCTATATTTTTATATATGCTGGAAGCCACCCAGAGTGGCTGGGGCAACCCAGTCAGATGTTGTTGTTTGTTGTTTAGTCGTTCAGTCGTGTCCGACTCTTCGTGACCCCATGGACCAGAGCACGCCAGGCACTTCTGTCTTCCACTGCCACCCGCAGTTTGGTCAGATTCATGTTTGTAGCTTCGAGAACACTGTCTAACCATCTCGTCCTCTGTCGTCCCCTTCTCCTTGTGCCCTCCATCTTTCCCAACATCAAGGTCTTTTCCAGTGAGTCTTCTCTTCTCATGAGGTGGCCAAAGTATTGGAGCCTCAGCTTCACGATCTGTCCTTCCAGTGAGCACTCAGGGCTGATTTCCTTAAGAATTGATGTGTTTGATCTTCTTGCAGTCCATGGGACTCTCAAGAGTCTCCTCCAGCACCATAATTCAAAAGCGTCAATTCTTCGGCGATCAGCCTTCTTGATGGTCCAGCTCTCACTTCCATACATCACTACTGGGAAAACCATAGCTTTTACTATACGGACCTTTGTTGGCAAGGTGATGTCTCTACTTTTTAGAATGCTATCTAGGTTTGCCATTGCTTTCCTCCCTAGAAGCAGGCGTCTCTTAATTTCGTGGCTGCTGTCACCATCTGCAGTGATCATGGAACCCAAGAAAGTAAAATCTCTCACTGCCTCCATTTCCTCCCCTTCTATTTGCCAGGAGGTGATGGGACCAGTGGCCATGATCTTCGTTTTTTTGATGTTGAGCTTCAGACCATATTTTGTGCTCTCCTCTTTCACCCTCAATAAAAGGTTTTTTAATTCCTCCTCACTTTCTGCCATCAAGGTTGTGTCATCTGCATATCTGAGGTTGTTGATATTTCTTCCAGCAATCTTAATTCCGGCTAGGGATTCATCCAGCCCGCCTTTCGCATGATGAATTCTGCATATAAGTTAAATAAGGAGGGAGACAAAATACAGCCTTGTCGTACTCCTTTCCCAATTTTGAACCAATCAGTTGTTCCATATCCAGTTCTAACTGTAGCTTCTTGTCCCACATAGAGATTTCTCAGGAGACAGATGAGGTGATCAGGCACTCCCATTTCTTTAAGAACTTGCCATAGTTTGCTGTGATCGACACAGTCAAAGGCTTTTGCATAGTCAATGAAGCAGAAGTAGATGTCTTTCTGGAACTCTCTAGCTTTCTCCATAATCCAGCGCATGTTTGCAATTTGGTCTCTGGTTCCCCTGCCTCTTCTAAATCCAGCTTGCACTTCTGGGAGTTCTCGGTCCACATACTGCTTGAGCCTTCCTTGAAGAATTTTAAGCATAACCTTGCTAGCGTGTGAAATGAGTGCAATTGTGTGGTAGTTGGAGCATTCTTTAGCACTGCCCTTCTTTGGGATTGGGATGTAGACTGACCTTCTCCAATCTTCTGGCCACTGCTGAGTTTTCCAAACTTGCTGGCATATTGCGTGTAGCACCTTAACAGCATCATCTTTTAAAATTTTAAATAGTTCAGCTGGAATACCATCACTTCCACTGGCCTTGTTATTTGCAATACTTTCTAAGGCCCATTTGACTTCACTCTCCAGGATGTCTGGCTCAAGGTCAGCAACCACACTACCTGGGGTGTACGAGACATCCATATCTTTCTGGTATAATTCCTCTGTGTATTCTTGCCACCTCTTCTTGATGTCTTCTGCTTCTGTTAGGTCCTTACCACTTTTGTCCTTTATTATGGTAATCTTTGAACGAAATGTTCCTTTCATATCTCCAATTTTCTTGAACAGATCTCTGGTTCTTCCCATTCTGTTGTTTTCCTCTATTTCTTTGCATTGCTCATTTAAGAAGGCCTTCTTGTCTCTCCTTGCTATTTTTTGGAATTCTGCATTCAATTTCCTGTATCTTTCTCTATCTCCCTCGCATTTTGCTTGCCTTCTCTCCTCCGCTATTTGTAAGGCCTCATTGGACAGCCACTTTGCTTTCTTGCATTTCCTTTTCATTGGGATGGTTTTCGTTGCTGCCTCCTGTATAATGTTTCGAGCCTCCATCCATAGTTCTTCAGGCACTCTGTCCAGCAATTCTAAATCCTTAAACCTGTTCCTCACTTCCACTGTGTACTCATAAGGGATTTGGTTTAGATTGTATCTTACCGGCCCAGTGGTTTTTCCTACTTTCTTCAGTTTAAGCTTGAATTTTGCTATAAGAAGCTGATGATCTGAGCCACAGTCAGCTCCAGGTCTTGTTTTTGCTGACTGTATAGAGCTTCTCCATCTTTGGCTGCAGAGAATATAATCAATCTGATTTCTATGCTGCCCATCTGGTGATGTCCATGTGTAGAGTCGTCTCTTGTGTTGTTGGAAAAGAGTGTTTGTGATGACCAGCTTGTTCTCTTGACAGAACTCTATTAGCCTTTGCCCTGCTTCGTTTTGAATTCCAAGACCAAATTTGCCAGTTGTTCCTTTTATCTCTTGATTCCCTACTTTAGCATTCCAATCCCCTATAATGAGAAGAACATCCTTCTTTGGTGTCACTTCTATAAGCTGTTGTAAGTCTTCATAGAATTGGTCAATTTCAGTTTCTTCAGCACCAGTAGTTGGTGCATAAACTTGGATTACTGTGATGTTAAAAGGTCTGCCTTGGATTCGTATCGAGATCATTCTATCATTTTTGAGATTGCATCCCAGTACAGCTTTCGCCACTCTTTTGTTGACAATGAGGGCCACTCCATTTCTTTTACGGGTTTCTTGCCCACAGTAGTAGATATGATAGTCATCCGAACTGAATTCGCCCATTCCCGTCCATTTTAGTTCACTGATGCCCAAGATGTCAATGTTTATTCTTGCCATCTCATTTTTGACCACATCCAACTTACCCAGGTTCATGGTTCTTACATTCCAGGTTCCTATGCAATATTTTTCTTTACAGCATTGGACTTTCCTTTCGCTTCCATGCATATCCGCAACTGAGCGTCCTTTCGGCTTTGGCCCAGCCGCTTCATCAGCTCTGGATCTACTTGTACTTGTCCTCCGCTCTTCCCCAGTAGCATGTTGGACGCCTTCCGACCTGAGGGGCTCATCTTCCAGCGTCATATCTTTTATATGCCTGTTGTCTTTGTCCATGGAGTTTTCTTGGCAGGGATACTGGAGTGGCTTGCCGATTCCTACTCCAGGTGGATCACGTTTGGTCAAAACTCTCCACTATGACCTGTTCATCTTGGGTGCCCTGCTCGGCATAGTTCATAGCTTCTCTGAGTTCTTCAAGCCCCTTCGCCACGGCAAGGCAGTGATCCATGAAGGGGACCAGTCAGATGGGCGGGGTACAAATAATAAATTATTATTAGACATTATTTCAAATCACTTGGAGGTCTTTTGTTCTAGTAAACAGTATGTAAATTCTGATCATGTATTTAAAAGCATTTGTAAAAAACTTAGTATTTTAACTCTAAGAAGTATATGGCATAAAAACAAACACTATCATAAAAATAAAAAAATACTACTTTTGCTGTGAGGATTGGGGTTACAGAAGCAGTTTCAGGAGTAATAATATTGTGCAGTTTTCTCCCAAACTTGCTCTCCAGATCAGTTGTTGGATTACTACTTCCATCATCCCTCTCACAAATCATGCAAACTGTGTAAATCAGGTTCATTTTGAAATTATACATTTCCTATGAATTAATGAGGACAAATCAGCCCAGTTTAGGGCTGCCATACATTTGGGACCTCCCGGACATTACAAAAAATTGTGGGGGTTTTTTTTGTGAAAAATAAAAATAAAATAAAGCTCAACAACTTTGGGGTCTTCCTAAAAAAAGCTTTTTGAAATATGGAAACCCTAATTGTGACCTATCAGTGATCAACAGGGATAGTGGAGAATTTCATAATAATCAAATACGGATGCCAGGTCTGAAGCAGTTTTCTTATTCGCCTATCAGCTGGTTGGTTTCCATACAACTGCTAGAGATCTTTAAAAATACGGAATTAAAAGGGGGAGGTATCTGACAAAATCAATTCCACTGTTTTCAAACCCAGGACATATTTAACTATTACTTCTTATACAGATATCACCTTGTTGGTTGTCATTGTTATAGAAATACCTTCAGATCAGTTGTGATGAAATGTGTATTCCACTGAAATCTGTTTTCCTGAGGTGATTGTGGTAACTCTTAACATTCATTGCTATGCTTCTTATCCTGTCTCTCTTTGTACATAGCTCTTCATTTCATGATTTGTGCTTGATGGATGTTAAAGTAGCAATGTTTAATGCTAGCGGTTTATATATACATAAGCAAGTAATTTTTAAACAAAAGAACAATTCTCTGAGCTTCTCAGAGTTTCAATCTCATACATCGTTGTACAAAAGCTTTGTCAGCTTCACTTTTGCAAAATACTAAGGAGAAATACAGCCAGCTCTGTTCACCAAGCCTCTACATCATTTCATTGTTTGGACGGCTGAAATATAATCACAACCATGTACTTCATGTATTTCCTTTTGTCATCATCAGCGAGCATCATCTTGTTCCAGACTCACACACATGCTATAATCCAAAAATATTGGTCATTTAAAAAAAAAAAAATTCTGGTGTTCTCTCTGTATTTTGCAGCAATTGACTTTGCCAACTGTTCTTCTGCAGGTGGCCGTTCACGGCTTTACAAGAAGAAGGGGAAGGGAGGGTGAGTAAGATGACTGAATTTGTTGTTGTGTTGCAATGGGATTTTTTTCCCCCTATTGGGAATGTCTTGTTGATTATCTGTGTCACACACAGACAATGGTTTTACTTTGTTTGTTTGTTTCCTACCCCAAGTAAAGAAGGCTTTAGGGTGAAACTGCCTGGGGGCAATGGCTACTTGATGGTGGATAATCAATAACAGCAGCCATATTATAAATAGTGAAATACACACAGGCACAGGCACACGGAAAGCCATTACGTAGGAAGTGATCACTCCACCATCAGCAGAATTGAAAACAACAATGTTGTTTTCGCAAACTGCCACAGTGGGCGAGATCATGCAAATTTAACAACAGTGGTCTGAGTCTGAGCACACAATCTAAAGATGAACAGGTACGGAATGGTGAACTAAATACCTAGCAATCACTACCCAACTGGAATGTTCACAAATGAAAACCATGGAAGGGGATAGCTAATAAAGACTTCTGATGTGTTTATTGTGCTCAGTCGTCAATGTTTCACAAAGACACCAACTTTCCTCCCCTCTTCCAGCCAATATACTTGGCCTCATTCGTGCGTGTTCTCAGAAAACCTGTCTTCCAATTAAGCTATTTAATGACCCAGCAGACTATCTGGAAGTCCTAAATATTAGCTGTGCCCTTGAGTTAACTTAATTACAAAAAAAAAAAAGAGTCAAGGAAATTACTTTTGCTCAAAATCTCTTCCCTTGTTTTGAAGTTTGACTTTAAATGCAACTTTTTAAAGGTGGTTCAGGGGGAAGGGGAGAAGAAGAATGAAAAAAAGTAAGATCTGGTATATCTGGCTGCCTTCCAACCCTGGAGTTCAGAACTAAATATTACTAATCAGTGGCATATTTGGGGGGGGGGGCAGTTTAAAAGGCACTTTAAGCAAATTAACTTGGCTTAACTATAGCTAGATAGGATTGTGAGTAGGCATTGGTGTTGAAAAAGCACACATATTAGAATTAAAAATGGCTGTGTTTGCAGAGGTGGCATAATATATATTTTTTAATTTTTGCATGGCATGGAGAAAATAGAGAAAAAGCTTTTCTTCCTCTCTCATAACACTGTAACTTGTGGCCATTCAATGAAGATGACTGCTGGAAGATTCAGTACAGTCAAAAGAAAGTACTTCTTTGCACAGTGCATAGTTAAACTATGGAACCATTGGAGAACTATGGGAGTCCACAGGAGGCAGCAATAGTCATCAACTTGGATGGTTTTAAAAGAGGATTAGACAAATTCATGGAGGAGAAGGCTATCAATAGCTACTGGCAATGTATTACTGGCTCAAAAATGGAAACAAGAAGAATTACCTACGATTGAAGAATGGAGAATGAAATTAATGGACTATGCAGAACTTGACAAATTAACAGGAAGGATCCGAAACCGGCGGGACCAGAGGTTTACCGAGGACCGGAGCAAATTTACAGACTATTTGAAAAGTATATGCAGTGATGAAACAATGTTTGTAGGTTTACAAGAAGCTCTGTGAAGAATGAATTGTAGAAATATTGTAAAAATGAAAAATGAGATAAGATAGGTTATTAATGCAAGGCAATATTAATTAAGAAATGCATAAGAAGTGATTAAGACGGAGGATTATCAGAGGTGTTGATGGAAGTCCAACAAGAATGTATGTGTGATAAACAGTGTGGTATGTTTAATAATTTTGTATTCTAAAACCAATAAGAATATTTATTAAAAAAAATAGCTACTGGCAATGATGGCCTCCGAATACCAGTTTCTTGGAACTGCAATGTTCTTGTGCTTGGGTCCTGCTTGTGGGCTTCCCACAGACATCTGGTTGGTCACTGTGAGAACAGGATGCTGGACAATTCTTGTCTTACGTTCTTAGTTATACTGTGCGCAAGCTATGTCCATAGGACAATGCACAGCCCTCTTTATGTTTCTGGAGAAGCTGTGGTGCCTCAGTGTCAGATTGCAATTTGCTCCATATATTAGGGATGCAAAACCTTTTTCATTCCAAGGGCCACATTCCCTCCCGGACAGCCTTCTGAGGGCCACGTGGCAGCAGTGGGTGGGACAAGGGGCAGAAGTGGGCGGGTAACAATGGATGCAAATTTTACCTTTGAGAAGTAGGCTAGTTTGTACACAAACACACACCAGAATTTTGAAGATGGGTGTCTTCACCTCTTAGGGAAGATTTGTGGTGAGCTGGGACATCCCTGGTGCTCCCTCAAGAATTCTGAAGCGTTCAATGGAAATTCCCTTTTGTTCTGGAGAGGAACCAAGCAATCCCCCTCTCCCTGGGTTATGAAACAAAATGAAAACAAATAATAGAGCCATTATTCTGAGGACAAAAGCTTTTGCTACTCTTTGGCGCTTGCTGGAAGTAAATAGATGGGCCGCGGACAAAGAGATACAATGAAGTTTCCTTCTGTATAATATTAAGCAAGCTGGTTCATGTGTTTTTTTATTTTAAAAAAGCTCGTTTGAGTGTGGTTTGCGTTGTTTAATTTGTACTCAGTGAGTTTTGCTGCAAGTTCTGGAAGCTCTTTTGGCGTTACGTTGGCCATAAATGCTTCTTTAAACCTATGGTGGGAAGGCTGGGCATTTCATCGCATCCAAATGAGCAAGAAGGCATTTTGGGATCCCGGGATCAGTGTTAGAAACTCAGATATAAAAGCTAGGTGCCAAATGGCTCCTTAAACCAGGGTTACAGTCACTAAAACGGAATGCCTAGTTGCGATTTGGGGGCCAGGTGGCTTGAAAGTTGTATTTTTCAATATGACTTTTTAGTCCTGCAATTCATTATGATTGCATAGATTAAATATAATGACCAGAATGTGTTGCTTTTCAAGATCCAATAATTCCAAGGCAGGCACCTCCAGATGGTGGAGACTATGGGTAGGCAAACTAAGGCCCGGGGTCCAGATCTGACTCCTAATCGGGGTCCAGATCCGACCAACAACCTCCAGGGTCCCAAAGTGGAGAAAGGCTGGCCTCTGGAGCACGGTTTTCAACTGAGGGTTTCTGATGCAGCTATCCAGGTGATGAAAGTTTGGAAGGTGGTTAAAGTTTGGAAGGAGGCATATTTCCTTGCCCCCAAAGGGGCTGCAGACCTACAGGGGGCTGGGGAAATGGGGCTCAGTGGTTTTATGCCTATAGGGCAGGAGAGCAACCTTATTTCATATAAATCAGGTGAGCAGTACAGTGGTACCTTGGGTTACAGACGCTTCAGGTTACAGATGCTTCAGGTTACAGGCTATCCTAACGCAGAAATAGTACCTCGGGTTAAGAACTTTGCTTCAGGATGAGAACAGAAATTGCGTGGCGGCGGCGCAGCAGCAGCGAGAGGCTCCATTAGCTAATGTGGTACCTCAGGTTAAGAAGAGTTTCAGGTTAAGAACGGACCTCCAGAACGAATTACGTTCTTAACCTGAGGTACCACTGTATTTGCTGAGCTATAAGCAGAACAGAACTTATCAGATAAGTAAACTTGTTGCATGTGCTTTCCATAATTTTCGCAGGATTGCCAAATTTAGGTCTCTCTCTCTCTCTCTCTCTCTCTCTGTGGGTGGAACTTTAATTTGAGTATTTACAGCCTCAGCAGTGGCCTTTTGCATTGAGAAGATCATGTTTGGATCATGAAGCAGAGTGCGGCAGGAGAGAATGGAGGGGCACTTCACAGCTTGTACTCACTGTGTATATCTTTTTGTTTTGTCTCTTCCTCTTCTCTTCCCGGTCCTTAAAAGGGACGTGAAAGCTGGAAACATCCTTCTAGGAGAAGATGGCTCGGTCCAGATTGCAGGTGAACCTTTTTATTATTATCATCATTATAATTACCATTGTTGTTGTTATTTGCCGTGTAGCTTGCTCTCTGCTTCCATGCCAGAGAGAGAACCCTGAGGACAACCATCTTTCAATATCACATGGAAGAGGGAACAAGCTTGTTTTCTCTTGCTCTGGAGGGCAAGACACGAACCAATGGCTTAAAGTTACAAAAAAGGAGATTCCAACTAAACATCAGGAATAACTTTCTGACAGTAAGAGCAGTTAGATAGTGGAACAGTCTCCCTTGGGAAGTTGTGGACTCTCCTTCCTTGGAGGTTTTTAAGCAGAGGTTGGATGGCCATCTGTCATGGATACTTTAGCTGAGATTCCTGCATTGCAGGGGGTTGGACTAGATGGCTCTCGGGGTCCCTTCCAACTCTTAACTTGTAGCTCCACCCTTTCTAGCCTCTATTCAGACAAGTAAGAGGCACTTTCAGATGCCAAGGGCACATTGCAACTAGAAAAAAACAAGAACATTTGGAATTTAAATCAGGGCCAATGAAGGGTGGGGGAAGGGAGTGTGGCTTGGATAGAGTACTGAAGGCCAGATAGAGGGGGTTTGGAAGGCACTATTTAAGTCTGAAGTTCCCAACACCTGCCATCGTGCACTGCAAATGAAACTTAATAAGAACATACCACTGAACAAGTTCCTGTACTTATATGTTGTTCTTATATTTACATGAAAACCAAAACAACAAAAAAAGTGGGGGGAGAAGAAAAGTTCCAAACATTAGCTTTCTGGAATTTTGACACATAAGCCTCTTCATTCTATTACAATATTTGTTCTTATTTATAATATCACGGAGATAGATCTCGGACCATCAGTAAGAAAATTAAAGTAAATGGTTTTGTGACTAGGCCAATTAAGTGCAATTTGCATAGCGAAACATGCTTCGCAATTTGCGACGATAATTAGACCTCCCGGTGTTCTCAGGTTCCCTCCAGATGTGCCCCATCTGTACTAAATGAGGAAAAGAAAGGGGGGAAGTGCAGAACTTCTTCAGCTTGTTTTGAAGTTTCAAATAGCTAATGCTTTCCCAGCAAATTTATAGCAGCACCACTGCTATGTAATTTGGATAGTGTCATTAGAAACTTTATTAGTCGCAAGTCATTATTGCTACTTGGGACTATAAGAAGGGCTATTAAGAATGAATGACCACCCAGGATAGGAAGCAATCTAATAAGTGTAACATTTCTGATTACGTTATTCCCCACTGACAAAAAATGGTATTTTCTCAATGGCTCACAACAGGTTTAATAGATACAGAGGAAAGACAGTTAGTGGGCAATAAAGTGTGAAGCAAAACATTAGCTTCAAATAAATAGCAGAATTCCTCATTCAGTTGTAATCGTCTTGGGTTTTTAAACAGCCAAGGATCCCCAGTCTATATTGTCATAACAGAGAAAGGTGTGATCAAGCCCTAGGATCGGAGGCTCCCCTCCCCCCTCCCTTCTTCTCCAAACAAGTTGTTTATATAGCTAAAGTAGCTTTTTTTAAAAAAAGCCCCCCCCCTCCACAAAGAACATTTGTTTAAAAAGCAACAGACCTTGGAGAACATCCAGAAGGCAACCCATCTGCTTCTCCAGTATCAGAGGAGTTGCAGCTGCGAAACAAGATTCGTGAAGCTGGAGAAACCATAGACTGATATTGAACAACCATGTTGGAACTGAAGCTAAGAACTGAACTTAAGACTGGAAACTGAGAGGAGTGTAATTGACAGATTTATCCCTTCCCTAAGCGTGGGGGACCTTTTTTTCCAGGCCAAGAACCACATGACCTTTCGGGCAACCTTCTAGAAGCCCGAAGTCAGAAGTGGGCACCGCTAGAGGCAAAAAGTGGACATGGTGAGAGGCAGAGCAACAACAGTAAGATAGTTACCACACGTTTATGCATCAATCTCTGCCCTCTATCCAGTACACCAGGTTTCCTCAAACTCGGCCCTACAGATGTTTTTGGCCTACAACTCCCACAATCCCTAGCTAGCAAGACCAGTGGTCAGGGATGATGGGAATTGTAGTCTCAAAACATCTGGAGGGCCACGTTTGAGGAAGCCTGCAGTACACCAAGAAGCAATATAGTGGTAAGGTAAAGGTAAAGGGACACCTGACCATTAGGTCCAATCGTGACCTACTCTGGGGTTGCGGCGCTCATCTTGCTTTATTGGCCAAGCGAGCCGGCGTACAGCTTCTGGGTCATGTGGCCAGCATGACTAAGCCACTTCTGGCGAACCAGAGCAGCGCACGGAAACGCTGTGTACTTTCCTGCTGCTAAAGGTAAAGGTAAAGGTACCCCTGCCCGTACGGGCCAGTCATGTCCGACTCTGGGGTTGCGCGCTCATCTCGCTCAAGAGGCCGGGAGCCGGCGCCGCCCGAAGACACTTCCGGGTCACGTGGCCAGCGTGACGAAGCTGCAACTGGCGAGCCAGCACCAGTGCAGCACACGGAAACACCGTTTACCTTCCTGCTATAAAGCGGTACCTATTTATCTACTTGCACTTAGGGGTGCTTCAAACTGCTAGGTGAGCAGAAGCTGGGACCGAACGACGGAAGCTCACCCCGCCACGGGGATTCGAACCGCCGACCTTACGATCAGCAAGTCCTAGGCACTGAGGTTTTACCCACAGCGCCACCCGCGTCCTATTGCAAAGTTTAGAGAAGTGCAAATTCTGAAGGACAATTGTGTTTCAGTTCACATTTTGGTTTGAGTTGTAAAGATTAGAATTGGGTTTTTTAATTAAAAATTAAAACGAAATGAAATGCCTTTCTAGCTCCATTCCCAGAAAGATCCCTATTCTTGAGAACCAAAACCACATGGCACCTCCTAGAAGGGAAACATGAGCTGTGAGCCAGTGTGCCCAAGTGTCAGACTACGAGCAGGAAGTTTTGGGTTTAAAGCTGCACTGAGACATAGTAATCAGCCACAGATAAAGCCAGGCAGTTTTCCAGCCTAGCCTAGTATTGTCTGCACTAACTGGCAGGGGCTATTCAGGGTTTTAAAGAGGTGTCTCTCCCAGCCCTACCTGGAGATGCCACAGACTTACTCTTGGACTTTCTGCATGGAAAGCAGATGCTCTGCTACTGAGCCATGGCCATTCTCATTCCTCTATCATAAAGAGCAGTTCCCATCACCTCCTACCTGAGCTCCTTCAAACAGGAGATGCCACCAGGAATTGAACTTGGCACATTCAGCATGCAAAACATGTGCATTGCTATTGTCACAATAATCCCAACTTGCTTTGCAGGGCTGTTGTAGGAGCAGAGTGCCCATGAGGGGCAGAAACCTTGTACCGTTACCCTGAACTCCTTGGAGGAAATGCAATATCTTTTTCTATCGTCTTGAAAACCAGGCTTGAATTTGTGCATCTCTGAATATGGATCAATGGGGCAGTCTACTGCCTGCCTGTGTTACTGCTGCATTCATTCATAAGTCTGCTCCATTCCATTTCCCCATCTATCTATTTTCCACTTGGAAATTCATATTTAAATGAGTATTTAAGTACATATTTTAATGCACTTTAAAAATCATTTCTAAATGTGTTTTATTCTAAAATACACATTTGCAAACAGATTTATTTGGTATTTGAGAACTGGACCCCCAAAAGCGAGAGAATGCATTTTTCTGGGGGGGTAATACAAATCTGATCAGCTCCCAACCATTATTCTCTCATTTTTAACTGTTTTTCTTTAGTTTGAAGTGAGTTCTTCATTGTTTCTTGCTTCTTGTTTTCTTATTTGCTTCATGTTTTGTAGCATGTCATGGTATCTGTTGCAAATGACCTGCGGACCATACATATAATCAATAACATTCAAATAAAACTATAATCCACGTGGGCTTGAATTCCTCAAAAATAAGAACATATTTTGCATTTTTATGTTGTGAACTGTCCTGTGATGTTTAAGACGAAGGGCAGTATACAAACTTAATAAATAAATAAATCCCCCATAAACTTAATAGATAAATAAATAAATCCCCCATGAACCCCAAACCGGCCAGAAACAGAAATGATCATAGATGGAAGATTCCTTCCCCCGCCAACTGACTTTGCCAGCGTAAGTTGAAGTTGCTACAGGTGGAATTAGGTAAATTGGCAATCTTCTCTGGGCCAGAATAACCTCTTGGAAAGTGATCTCGATTTGCTTCATTACAACACCTGCTTGCAATAAGATGGGATCTTATCTATTTCTGTAATAAAATGCCATGGTAGAACTGTGTCCTTAATTATCCTACTAAATAATGGGACGCATTTAAAGCCTTTCCACTCCATCTCCCACCACTCATTAGTGTCCTTTATGAGTTATTTGTCTCAACGTTATTGCATTTTCATTTAATTTTTTTTCCTAAGGAAAAAAAAAATTAGGTTCAAATGCAAATTCATTCTGGTACACATATAAAATGAATACATAATTAATGGTTCTGTTTCAGACATTTTAATCACCCAAAATATGCTAAGTGCTTCTCAGAACAATCGTAAGGCAAGTAAGCTAAATATCTGTGTTTGAGATTCAGTTTGTATTGTGAGTTTACAGGGGGTCAGATGCCAAGTTATGATCAACTGCAGTGTCACCTGGGGAAATATATCATGCAACAATGCAGTATGCTTCTGGATGCAATACTAAGCACTCTTACTAGTGAGTAAGTCTCATTTAACTCAGTAGAGCATACTTTGGAGAAAATGCTGAGGGTCACAAGGCTCTGACATATGGAGGATAAGCTTGGAATGTAAGTTTTGGGTGTTGACTCCACAGTGGCTTAAGAGGCAACTGGCTAATTCAAACAGGGACAAGTGATATAATGCTGATAAAGGCTATTTGAGGTATATGATGTTGGACATGCCCTGTAGTGGCTTCCTTTCTGATCAGAAATTATTGCTCATATTAATTTATTTAGGAAAATCCTTGCTATTTGTAGATGTTCACGCTTTTTAATGTCATATTCCTTTGCGGAGGGACTAGCAGGTGGGGCTATTGGTTTCTTGTGTTTTGGGTTCTTGTTTTTATTATGTACTTTGTAGTTTTATTCTGTATTTTATATTGTTAACTGCCCTGAGATATTCGGATTAAGGGCGGTATACAAAATTAACAAAAACATCATCAACAACAACGGATCCCACAAGCCCTTCTGGTTGCAAGCATAAAAACCCACCATCCATTACTCAATGGTGTGAAGATCTTACTGCAGTTTCTACATCTGAATACTTTATCAGTGTCATAACACTTTTGAGTCAATGAGACACATGCAAATAATAACGGGAGAGGATTAGGTAACAACTATTTGAAAGCCCTCTGTCTCCAAGCCTGTGCTAAACTGCCAACCTATGAGCTAAACACTAATGCCGATCATAAGCCCTTTTGGGTAGTAATTGTATCTGTCTGATTTTGGGTAAGGAACTAGCACTCTCCTAACATGAAAACAATGTTGCATAATTGGTGTGGTGATTAATGATGTCATGGTAAATATGCTGTCATGCAGAGTGAAGAGATGAGCTTCTTTTTCCCCCCAATAATTTTTACTAAGTTCCCATTTGCCAAATTAAACATATCATACCAATTAGTCCAAATTATATCAATACACATCATAAAGTCCAAATGTTTTCCAATTTTTTTTTTTTTGTGGGGGGGTACCCATGCTCCTCAATCGTCAGGAATCCAAAGATCCAAATTCGTGCTGCTTTCCTTACTGCAATGATGTTTCCAGTCCCATCTTCTCATATTTGTCATTTATTCATTTTCATTTTCTGTCACCTCCGAGTGATGAGATGACCTTCTATTTGAGTTTTTATATATCTCCATAGCTGAAAAGACTTGCTGAATAGCATTACAAAGGCATTTCAAAGAGCCCACCAGTGAAAGAGAAAGGAGGGTCACTTGCCCAGGCAGGCGCATTATGTGATCCATGAGAGCAACAAAATAACCAGACTGTATAACTGAGATGGGATAAAATCAGGCCAAATCTTTATTGAGAGCAGCAGACAGGGCAAGGGTTGGCATGGCATTGGGTCCCAGGATCAAGTCATCATTCCACACGCCCCATGTTGATGGAATGCATCATTTCTGCCCTCATACAAACAATGTTCTTCTGCCTAACCAAGATAAGCCATAATCTTACTGAGGGAAAGGCGAAAAAGAACCCAACAAAGTGCCAATCGGGTTGAGAGGTGGGGGGGAGGGAATCATTTCTGGCCCTGTCAACCAATGACCTAAAATTGCTCAGTTAAGGCTCTAGCCCAATGACAGGTGGGAAGCTCTCAAAGCAAAATGGCTGTGAGCCCAAGTGGGAGCAGCCTTATACAGGCTTCCCCTCTCCTCTTCAGCAAGGGCTCATGGGACAGCTTTTTCCCATCACACAGAAGATACAGTCATACCTTGGGATAAATACGCTTCAGGTTGAGCGCTTTCAGGTTGCACTCCGTGGTGACCCAGAAGTAATGGAGCATGTTACTTCTGGGTTTCACTGCTCGCGCATGCGCAGACGGTCAAAATGATGTCACAGGCATGCACGGAAGCGACGAAATGCGACCCACACATGCGCAGACGTGCTGTCGCGTCATACGTTCTTTTGGGGATGCGAACGGGGCTCCAGAACGGATCCCATTCACATCCCGAGGTACCACTGTTCTGGGCAAAACCTTGCCCAGTATTTTGCTGCAATCTATGGGTCACAGTGTCATCGGGCAAAGGCATCCTGTGCTTATTGGACATGAAAAGGGGCTTCTATGCAAGATGTTTTTTGAACATTCGCCCTGATGTGTTTTCACAAGTTTGATGAGCAATTGCTATCCCACACATTCCAGGGAATCTTGATGAACAATTGAATGAGCAATTGAAACAAAGTGCAATTTGAGAGAGAGGTGGAAGCAGGTTAGTTGTTGGAGAGTACTGACAGACCCTCCAAGTGTCCCAATTTTCCAGGGACAGTCCTGCAATTACAAAAGCCATCCTGGTTTCTGATTTGATCCCAGAATGTTCTGCTTTTCCTTTTTCCTCTATGCCTCGGAGAACAAGCAAATGATCTGTGTTTAGGTGCAAAAACAGATTCCTGTTTATCCTGAAAATAAAATACCTGCACTAAATGAAGGAAATGGTGAAGCTGGCATATGAAGCCATTCCTATAATTTTGAAGCAAAAGGTCACCAATCCACTTTAAATTATTTCATCACAATGCTTCAGCAATCAGCCATTTCTTAGAAAAAGCAGGGAGTGTTGATTCCTTTATTGTAAATGGAACCTTACACTGTCTTCTCAGACGTAAGTCCCACTGTATTCAATGGAGCTTACTCCCAGGTAACTGGGTAAAGACAAGACAGCCTTACACTGTAATCCTAAGTATTTTTACTCAGAACTAAGTCCCACTGAGTTCAGCAGGATTTACTCTCTCGTATGTTCCTGATCTGGGACGTGGGTGGTGCTGTGGGTTAAACCACAGAGCCAAAGACCTGCCGATCAGAAGGTCAGTGGTTCGAATCCCTGTGATGGGGTAAGCTCCCGTTACTCGGTCCCTGCTCCTGCCAAACTAGCAGTTCGAAAGCACGTCAAAGTGCAAGTAGATAAATAGGTACCGCTCCGGCGGGAAGGTAAACTGCGTTTCCGTGCGTTGCTCTGGTTTGCCAGAAGTGGCTTAGTCATGCTGGCCACATGACCTGGAAGCTGTACGCCGGCTCCCTCGGCCAATAAAGCGAGATGAGCACCGCAACCCCAGAGTCAGTCACGACTGGACCTAATGGTCAGGGGTCCCTTTACCTTTACCTTTTATGTTCCTGATCATTCTCACATTTTCTATTATTATTATTATTATTATTATTATTAATTTCACATTTTCCCAATGGGGACTCAAAGCAGCTTATTGCTAAATTTTGATTTCATTCTATTTATCTTTGGAAGGTGTACATGATCCCTGCCCTCACACATTTTTTTTTTCTTTACAACAATCTTGTGAGGTTGTTGAGATGGAGAGGTTGTCATTGGCTCAAGGTGACCAATGTTGATGTGAATATGACTTCTATGTGTGCAGTGAGATCAAGCGAGGGAGAAACTTCCTGATGCAGAAGAGGATGTCCCTGTTTTCATGTTGGAAGGAAATGTTGGAGGGAATGCACTGAATCAGCATTAATTGTGCAATCTGATTTTGCTGGTATGTGATTGAATCCCTGAGATTGGGGGCAGGTGGGGTTACTACACAACTCTGCCACTGCTCAATATATTACAATTGAAAAGAGGACAAAGTCTCAAGAGCCAATAATTTATAAGCTTTATTATTGTTTGTTTGTTTGTTTATTAAATTTAAATCTTTGTCCCCAAAGGAGCAAAAAGTGGCTAACAATAAGTGATGAAGCAACAAGAACTAAAAAAAAAAGAAAAAAAAAAGGCTAATACACTTTCAGACTGGGAAAGATCTCAATTTAAAAGGCTAGTTGGAAGAGGAAGGTCTCCAGTAGGCATTGAAAAGACAACAGAGGCTGCATATAAGGTGTGAGATGTTCTTTCAGGTATATTTCAAGTTTGACCCACATTAGATCTTGGAAACTCTCTGGAGATAGATGACTCTCCAACTGGGGGGGAAAGAGCCAGTTGTTAGAGCCATCAAGCAGGGAAGGAAGTTTAGATTTCACTGGTAAGCACTGCTTGAGAGCACATAGTGATGCCACTGCAACAGCCTTAGGATCTACAGTTGTAAACTACTTCTAGAAGCACTGCTTAGTTACAGTGGTATTAGATGATGCATAGAGATGTTGTAGAATTCTGATAAAAGCCTCAATTGGCAGGTTCATGTACACATGGGTACAGAATGGCAGAAAGGGGAAATGGAAAATGGAGTCTGAAATCTGCAAAATTCAAGAGCTACAGCTTGTGACCTTTTTATAATGCAAAACTCAAATGTATGTAAGCTAAGTCTTTACAGTGCAGCAGCATCGAGCACAGACGTAGATCTGAATCTATCACAAAGATCACTGTGTTTCCTATATTATTATTTATTAAATTTCTATAACACCTGAGGATCACAGGATGCTCTACAATATAAAAACTAAAACACACATAACATGAACCCTAGAACTGTTTTGGAAAGTGGTTTGTTAAAGCAGGTGATGGTTGATGTATCTCCATGTATATACAGTTGGGAGCAGAAAATGATCTGAGTCAGGTTTTGCATTCATTCATCCAACAAGGAAGTTATTTGTTCCTTGCAAACTTTCATTATCACAGTAGAACAAAGGAGGGGGGCAGAAAGAGACAATAATTAAAGCCCTCAAAGACCCATATAAAAAGGTAAAGGTACCCCTGCCCGTACGGGCCAGTCTTGACAGACTCTAGGGTTGTGCGCTCATCTCACTCTAGAGGCCGGGAGCCAGCGCTGTCCGCAGACACTTCCGGGTCACGTGGCCAGTGTAACGTTGCTGCTCTGGCGAGCCTGCACCAGAGCAGCACATGGAACGCCGTTTACCTTCCCGCTATAAAGCAGTACCTATTTATCTACTTGCACTTTAAGGGTGCTTTCGAACTGCTAAGTGGGCAGGAGCTGGGACCAAAAGACGGGAGCTCACCCCGCCGTGGGGATTCGAACCGCTGACCATGCGATTGGTAAGTCCTAGGCGCTGAGGTTTTACCCACAGAGCCACTTGCGTCTTATACTAAGGCTTAATGTCAAATGTGCAGTATCCTAAAGTACAAGATACCCAAGCTAAAGCAATAAAACGAGTTCTGCATTTCTAATAGTTTTATTTATTTTGTTTACATTTAATACAAAGCAGGAAAGGAATCCTGGTCTCCGTACATCAAAAAGATGCGACATGTTAGCAAAACCGTGGTGCAAAAAAAGAGCCATAAACAATGCTTTTAATTCCAGGAGCGCTATATTATGGATAAACAAAAGCACAAAAATGAGGCGATAAAAATAAAGGGGAATCCAGTCCATCAAAGCAAATGTGCTAAGAGTATGGCACTGTAAAATCATCCTGATGAAGGACCCATTTCAAACGCTCGCTAACTGAATCAATGGCTCCATATTTATTTTATTTAATGAGCGGCCTTCCACTAAAGGAAGCTTCACATTTCATTTAGCCAAGGGCTGATTCTCACAATGCAGGATTCTGCCTCCTCCTCCTCTCCAGCACTTAGCGTAAGAGGAGACCCTGCTGTTTCAGGCCAAAAGTCTATCTAGCCCTAGCATCCTACCCAGATTGGCTAGCCACACATCTGTGGGAAGATCGCAAGCAGAAATGGAGGGGGATAGCTCTGTCCCACATTTATGCCCCGTTGGTCCACAAAAGTCTACTTCCTCTGAAAAATACAGGTTGCATACAGTCACCACAGCTAATTTTGTGTATGGCTTTGTGATGTTTTTTTAAAAAAATAATACAAGTTAAAAAGAGCAGAACATCGACTGCTGCATTGTTCTCAAGTCTCCTCCCACTCAAGAGAGGAAAGAAGCAAGAACTAGGAACCTACTTTAGGCAATAGGAAGGGACAGAGGATGATTAATGAAGGATAAGGCTAGCAAAGGCTACTAGTCACAATGGCTATGTTCCACCTCCTCTGTCAGAGGAATTTCCACTTTCTGGAAGTCTCAAGTTCAGAGAGCTGCTCTTCTGCTTGAATCCTTCTTGTGAGCTTCCCATATGCATCAGGTTGGCCACTGTGAGAACAGGATGCTGGACTAGATGGGGAATTGGCCTGATCCACCAGGACTCTTCTTGTGTTCTTATGGTCTTATGAAGCATTTCTGATGCTTCCTGCCATCCCAGGAACTGATTTCAGGAGTGGGATGGAGACAGTGCTTAAGAAGGGAATAGCAGGTGTTAATTCCCGAAGAAAACGCAGTCTGAACTGAAGAAAAGAAACAGAAGGGAAATGTGCATAGAATTGCCCCTTTAGGTTTCACCAGGGAGGGGGCACAGATTTGCATAAAGTTTGCATTTGCCAATTTATACATAGCGGTGGAAATAAATAGGGTAAATAAAAGTCATTTCTCTCATTTAAATATAAATAACAGAAACACACTATAACTCACCATAGTGAGGATGGCTGTACTAGGTGTCTTGTGTGCCTACAGAGTCTATTACTCAGGTGCCAACCATTGATGGGTCACTTCAAGACCCTCCCTTGTTCTCCCTTCTTAGGGTTCTATATCTCTGGACCAGGCAGTCTTTCAACTAGAGGACATTTTCAAATGAAGAACTGTCCTCTGTCCCTGAATTGTTATGAGCTGCACTACCTAGCCCCGTGTACACACAGAAATAAGTCCCATTGCGTTCAATAAGGCCTGCTCCTAAGGATGTGACAAGAAGATTGCAGCCCAAACTTCTGTGGTATAAAACACTGCATATCTGAGCACATCTCTTTATCACTGCTATTATATTCAAATTAATGAAAACCACTCTTGGATGACAAAAACGCAGGCAATCTCAACTTGTGGATTTGTTCCAAGCATTCAGAAACTTGATTTCTATTGTGACACAGGTCGAGCAGTCAGGCAAATTGAGGATGAATGAGGCTTGTTGCTATGTTGATGAGGAGGAGATGGAATGATTCACAATGTACTATGACCTTCCAACCACCACTCTCCTACTCCCTGTGAAAGCTAGAATGCTAAGCCATCATCATTGTATTCACATTCTCTCAAGATTCGCTGAAGAGATTTTTATACCCATACACTTCAGAGCTCAGTCACGCAGCTAACACTTGAAGTAACCACGATGCGCTGGTACAAAGGCAAGTGTCGAAACATACTGGCATGAACACTGATTTACTGAGAATCAAAAATCTAGAGCTCCGCAGACAGATAAGGATGAGTGGAGCTGTTTGGTTCCACTTCTGAAAGCTTTGCTGGAGCCAGGAATGTATACTTTCCACTCTGACAGTACTTCAGAATAGCTTGCAGAATTAAAGTGGTTTCCACAACCCACCATTACAGATACGAGGAGATGAGGATGGATGAATCTGTCAATTTCAGATTCTCTTAGTTAAGCATTTATCCCATCTTATATTCAGCAGGCCACATTTCTGCATCAGTGTGAGACTTTAAAAAAGAAAACTCGTGAAAATTCTTCAGTATCTTAGTGGGTGCTTATTATACATAATTTTGCATGCAACTGTCTCCCTCATAGTCTCTCATATGAAACTCTCATATGGGTATCTCCCTCATATAATGTTTTGGATGTTTGTCTTAATTAATATGTACATTGTTATGCACACTTTTCCCTAATATGCACACTTTTTTTAAGTGAAAGAACTACATCACCAAATTAAGAAAAGTGTGAATATTGAAGAACAGCTGAGTTTCAGTTTCCATATTATTTTAAGAGACAACCAGTTACGTCGATCTGCATTATAACTAAAGCCAAACCAAACTTCTTTTACTTGTTCTTCCACTCTCCCATGTGGGGAGAGGCTAAGGATGACCTGCAAACATGGGGGGTCTGTGGTGTGGTTTATTTGTTTATGTGGTTTATTTGTTTTTAAAAAACCAATAATTGTCATGCTCCTGTCCCAAGACACATACACTTGAGAGTAAGGAAGAGACCTCTATACAGGCTGAACAAAAAGCACAGGATCCAAGTGTGATTCCAAGGCACACACACAAGACAAGAGACTCAGAATTGAACAAAAGCAATGAAGGGTTTTCTGCCTCAGCTGCCCAAATAAATTGCCCAGCTTTGATTTCTGGAAGTGGTGGTGTCATTTGCTGCATAATTGTGGGGATTTTCATTGCAATTTCATGTGAGAAAATTTGGGGTGGTATACAGCTCTTTCCCACTATTTTAAATCAGCATGATATTTAAAATTTAGAATGATACACATGGTATTTGGTTCAAAAGGCCACTGTTTCATAACAGGTAATGCAGTGTAAAAGGAATGTTAGGCTCCATGGCAGAAGTACTAGCATTATAATCACAAAAAACTAATACAAAAATCCCCACGTCTGAATACACTCTTCCACTTGCCCAAAGTGTCTAGTTGTGGAAACATTACAGCAAGTATGGCCTATGTTCTGGAATTCTTTCTGGCTCAACAAGGTCAATAGGTTTGCAGCCTGCATTATTTTAGAGACAGAATCTTCCCCATCCCTTTCCACAACTAGGAGAGTGTGCTTGTACATGACTAGAGTTAGTAAAGAAACAGAACAAGGGGGAATTACTTAGCAGCAGAGAAGAGGTGGATTCTACACACGTATAAAAATGTTCTGAAAATGCTGTTTTTAAAAGTGTTCTCTCTGTCTCTCTCTCTCTCTCTCTCTCTCTCTATATATATATATAAATTTCCATAAGGTTCACCATCGTCATCTAGTGTCACATTGTATATTGCACTTAAAACACACTTAAAACGTTTTATTTGCAACTGTACAGCTGAGTCCAGAGACTAATTAAGTCTCTGATAATCCAGGAAAGAAGTTTTATGGGGTGGGGAAAACACATGAACAGCTCTCGCTGCAAAGATGTCTGCTTTCTTAAAACTTACGACAGCTGAACCAATAGCCTTCACTTCACCTTTCCAGTTTTGCTGAGCTGGACGATGCTTTATTGGCCATTGCATTTGAGATAAAGCATTTCCTCCTCTCCTCTCTGGTTGTTAATCCTGTCAAACCATCATGGTCATTAATTTCCATCATCTGGGCAAACCATTTGTTTCTCCAACATGGCAATAGACTACAGGGTCTCTTCTGACACCATTAATTGTTGATAGTGCATATGGCAAGACACAGTGCCTCCGAACTATATTGCTGCATTCCTCCCCCCAAATCTCTGAGTGGTGTAAGATCCCAGGGCTTCCAGGTGCTTGTTCAGGGTTCGTATTTCCTTTGGAAATGAGACACAGCAGAGGCTGTGGTGTCTTTATGACAGATGGTTTATCTACACATATATACAACCTTAGCCTATGAAGGAGCAATTCAGAGCATTAACACCCAAGAGGGCCTTCCTTCCTTCATAGCCACAATCTTTGATTCAAACGGGAATCAAACAGGACTCTGTCTTCTAAGTTTGCTGCTTGATTCTAGTTCACATCACTCCAACTCTCACTCCTGCCATTTTGTCTTTCTAACTACCTGTGAATTGAGGTAGGAGCCCCCATTCATTTATGGTCTTGCTCAGAATCCCTTCCTTTGTTCCCTTAATGGCCCATCACCCAGACTCTCAGCTGAGCGGGAAGCTAGCCTAGTTTGTATTTTAACACTTGCTGGATCCTGAGGTTATTAGGGTCTCAACATTTAGCCAACTCCTCACCCCAAAAATACGTTATAACAATATTAACTGCCTGTATAAAAGCAGCAGCAGCAACCACATTGATTTAGATCAGAGATTTTTCAGCCTAGGAAACTGAGCATCACATGCCAGTCTGGATGGAGCCAAAGGCAAAAGTGGGTTGAACAACCACTTTACCTTTGTACAGCAGGGCAGTTTCTACACAGCCAGCCAGCCACCCTTTTCTATCCTCCATCAGGCAAGGAAGAGTTCAAGATGAAAAGACTAAAATATGCTCAGTATTTTTCCTCATCACCTTCTTGCAAAAAATACAAATATCAAAACAGACCAGGTTAAGAAACAATTCAACGTCATGGTATTTGTGGGCATGAAACTGGAAATTTTGGAATTAACTACATTGCTCTTTTTTACATGGTTCTTTATATATATATATATATATATATATATATATATATATATATATTAGATTAGTTTAGATTGCTATGCTTCTTTCCCTTCCAAATGGCTTCTAGATTTTCTCTGCCCTCCCCCAGTTCACCCAAGTTTCAGAGGAAAATAAATGGAATTTAGAATGCAAAGATTTGACAAAAGGGGTCTGACATGTTATTCCCACTAGCAGATGCACCAAGTTGCCTCCCCCACATTGAGGGGGCATGGTCATGTGACTCGTCATGTGATGTGCCACATGACATCACCCAGTGAGTGCTGGGCAGGGGTGGCAAGCGTACTTGTTTGGCCCGGCCCCCACCTGGTTCCTGGGCTGCCAGCCAGAGGCTGGGAAGAGCAAAAGATCACCTTCCCTATTCACAGCCCGTGCCTGGCTCCCAGGCGCCCAAGTGGCCAGGATTGGGGTGTGTGTGTGTGTGTGAGAGAGAGAGAGAGAGATTAGTTCAGAATCTTATTTCCTTGTATTGCTGTTACTGGCTGCTAGCCTGCCCTTTACTGTTCAGTCCCAGGGCAGGTTATATACAGCTCACTATAATATGTAGATTGTTCTTTACCTACCTGTCTAATGATTTGCCAACCTGATGCCCTTCAGACATTCTAGACTCTTGGGCTAATAGGAGCTGTATCCCAAAAAGAATCTGGAGAGTGCTGGGTTGTTGAAGACTGCTTTACAATGAACAAAAGGATAACAGGGAATGGATTTGCAGACTGTGATGCTTCATATCTTTGGGTTTCATTTTAATAGTAAAAAATTGACTTGGAAGGAATGTGGGTTGCAGGCAGAGAGAAAGGTTGAGGGACACCTGGATTTTTGGAAGATGTTCCCAGCATAAGGGGCAGCAAGGGAGAATGGGTCTTGGAGTCTTAGAGCTTACATAGCAGGGAATAATAGATGGATGTAGCAGTATTTTAGCCTAGTGCCTCTGTTGATTAGGCACTGCCATATCAAGGAAACTGGGCAGTAGTAAGCAGCCAGTCACAGTTGTTCTTGGCAGCCCTCCTGACTATCTAAGGAACAGAAGTCCGATGTTGTGACAAATTCAAGTGACCAGGGAAAGGGTTTTCTACAACAGCTACAACAGCAGCCTTTGTACTATCCTATCTAATACTGAAGGTGATGACACCTGAGCATAGTTACTAGATCACAGCTCTGTCCTCTGAGGCTAGAAAATAAACTCAAATCACGGTTGAGCTCATATCGTTGAAAACTGCTTAGATATATAGGAGAAGACAGAGGCGCACAAGAACATTGTCATATGCATTGCCACCACAGTGCAGAATCCATAAGTATTCTAAGGTACACTTTTAAAAAGTTGATCTGCATTAGATGTAAGCGAAAAGACTGTAGCATACATTATAGATAGAAAAGTGACAAAATCCGATAGGGCTCATTTTTACACCTGTCTCATGTAGCAAAATGCCTGATTTGCAGACACCCTCATTACTTCAGTATGACAAAATAGCACAGATCAAACACTTCAAAGCATCACAGAAATAACACACTTGGAGGAAAGTTACCTACTTTTTATCTCTTTTGCTAGAACTTTGCAAAAAGAAAAGGGGAAAAAAGCCATGAAAAAAACCCACCCTGCTCATTTGCGATGGAATTATTTGTGCCTGTTGCTGTGTGTGACAGATTTCTGCAAATATAAGTTGAAACAGGTGGGGAGAAAGCAGCCATTGGCAAACAGAAAATTCTAGAAAACATTAAATGAAATGGCCCCCCAAATTTCATCATCCACTAGTTTTTTGAAGAACACATGGGAACAGAGGCCCCAAAGCTTGCTTTACTTGGCACTTCCCAGTTTTGTTTTGCATCACATTAGATTGTGAGTATTTGAGCATGGACTCTATTATAGTTTAGTCTATGTACAATCCTTTTAAAAAATGCAGGTGCTTTGTAAGTGTTAAATAACAACAAAAGCAGCAGTCATAATAGTGTCCTGATCCAAAGTCAATTCATTCTGATATAAGCCTGTGCTGTTTGATGTGATCTATTCCCAGGTCCACACAGGACTGAATGGCAAGTTTCACTCAAAGTCCCGAGATCCCAGACCAGCTGAAGTGTCAAACCAAATACTGTGCTCTAGTGCATATAATTTCCATATATTTCATCCTCACTCACAAAGCAAAATAAGTAAATGTAGGTTTTTTGTTTTGTTTTAAAAAATCAAATGAACAAATAAATCAATAAAATACTAGTGTGGTGTTATGACCTGGTCTCTGAACTGCAATTTCTCTCTTAAATTCCTGCTTCTGCTCTACCTTGAAGTTAAAGGGGGCCTTTATCCAGCTCCATCCTCTATGTATTAGCTTCACAACTGTAATACCAGAAGAGCAAAACCGACCTACTTTATGGGGTAGTTGGAAAGTCCAAGGATCAATGATGGCTTGTGATGTGGGACAGAGGTGGTGGTGTCCTCCTGTCTGTGCAAAAATCATCAGGATGGGGGCAGAAAGAGGTGCGGAAGCTCCAGGCTGCAGTAGCAGGCTTGCAAGTGTGTGTGTGTGTGTGTGCACCTGTGGTGCTCTAGACACTAGATCACATTCAGCTTTACCACTGATGTCTTGCCCTTGTTCATACCCATGCTACTGGGAGAAAGCCACTTCCAAGCAGGAGAGGAGGTGGGGTTGCGAGCCCCATGCCCTCTCCACATGTGCGGGGGCTGACTCACAGCCCCCGCGAGACTGAGGGAATCCTCAGGCGCGTCATCTCCTTGGCCAGCCAATCAACTGGCCAGGGAGGCGTGGCCCGGGCTATTTAGGGCCGGTGCGGCTGAGGCTTTCCTCTCTTCTTCATGCCAGCTGCTCCGGTTTCCCACCCTGCCCGCCCTTAGGTTTGGCTCTCTGACATTGCTATGGACTTCGGTTGGTCGCCGTCAAGGGGCCTGGTAGGAATTTTTCCACTTGGCAAATTGGCACCAGCCATTTGGTTTTTTCGCCTACCTCGTAACAAATCGTCACAACTTCTTCAGCATTGGCGGTTAGGCACTGGTAAGGGTATTGTTATGCAGATGGGGGGGGGAGGAAGTGCCATCACCTTCCCCCAAATTGAAGGGTAGTCCGCTAAAGGATTACGGGGGGCGTTGCCCTGTCCGAAGACTCCCCCTACTGGCGGTTAACCCTTGCCGGTCTTCAAGCAATCAGGCTGAAGCCGGTTAGTCGATAGGACCAATGCCTAAGCCAATAGCACTCAATTCCTGCAATCAATAAAGTTGTGACCTTTTTCGCCCATTAACCTTAAATGTTGTGTCTTGTGTCTTTATTTTCCAAGGGGGGAGGCAGGACTAGCCACGCAAAACCACTGTCCTCTCCATCTAATCCATCCATGTCAAACAGATAAAACTCTTAACAGTACAGCCCTATGTGTTTTTACTTGGGTGTGGGTAAAAGCCTCAGCGCCTAGGGCTTGCCGATCGAAAGGTCGGCGGTTCAAATCCCCGCGACGGGGTGCGCTCCCGTTGCTCGGTCCCAGCGCCTGCCAACCTAGCAGTTCGAAAGCACCCCTGGGGGCAAGTAGATAAATAGGGATCGCTTACTAGCGGGAAGGTAAACGGCGTTCCGTGTGGGGCTCTGGCTCACCAGAGCAGCGATGTCACGCTGGCCACGTGACCCGGAAGTGTCTCCGGACAGCGCTGGCCCCCGGCCTCTTGAGTGAGATGGGCGCACAACCCTAGAGTCTGTCAAGACTGGCCCGTATGGGCAGGGGTACCTTTACTTTACCTTCTAAGTCCCACTGTGCTTAACAGGACTTTTCCCCTTAAGTGTGGTTAGGTACTATCTAAACTGCTAAGCATAACTGTTTTTTTTTTTCTGTTTGGGTTAAATTGTTAAATTGTTATAACTTCAATAAGATCTCTTTTAAAAAAGTTTAATTTACCAGATGTATGAAGAATTCTAAGTGAATTTTGTATTTGTACCTGCACATTGCAATCCCATCAGATTCATTAGGATGGTTCAAGAAAGCAGCACCGGGGTGTGGGGGTGTGGAGATGACTTTATAATAAATTATAATAGAATACAGATGTGTGAATAAGTAACCTTGAAAGTGTCCCTTTACAAACAGTAAATCTCTGCAGTTTAAAAAAAAAAAAGAATGCTACAATTTGACCTGTAATTCCAATAATGAATACACAACCGAGATACAATCTACACTGAGATAAAGAAACACAGCTTAGTCTCAACACAACAGGGCATGCCAATCAATTGCTATTGATTGTTCATGATCCTACAAAGGATAAAGACGTCATCTCTAGTATTTCCAAATTTGTCATGGCACAAAAAATATACCAGATCTAAAATGAATTATACATTTAAATTATGAGAAACTAAGGCTGTGCAAATACTACTTACCTGGTCTGGCTTTTGGGTGGGGGGCGGGGAAGCATCCTAAAGCCTTTCCAATTTCTTTAAGAACAAAAGAAGAGCTGTGTTGCATCTGGTTAAAGGGCCATCCAGTCACCATTCTGTTCTCATATCAGCCAGCCAGATGCCTTTGGGAAGCCCACAAATAGGACCTGAGTGCAACAGCACTCTGATTCCCAGTGACCAATAGTCAAGGGCATACTGCCTCCAGTGGTGGAGGCAAAAGGTAAAGGACCCCTGGACGGTTAAGTCCAGTCAAAGGTGACTATGGGGTTGCAGCGCTCATCTAGCTTTCAGGCAAAGGGAGCCAGCGTTTGTCCACAGACAGGTTTCCAAGTCATGTGGCCAGCATGACTAAACCACTTCTGGTGCAACTGAACACCGTGATGGAAACCAGAGCGCACAAAAATGCCTTCCCGCCACAGTGGTACCTACAGTATTTATCTACTTGTACTTGTACTGACATACTTTCGAACTGCTAGGTTGGCAGGAGCTGGGACAGAGCAACAAAAGCTCACCCTGTCACTGGGATTTGAACCGCCGACCTTCCGATCAGCAAGCCCAAGAGGCTCAGTGGTTTAGACCACAGCGCCACCCAAGTCCCATAGGACATAACAATCATTGCTAGTAGTCACTGATAGTCTTAACCTCCATGAATTTGTCTAATCACCTTTTAAAGCAATGTGAGTTTGTGGCCATCCTGATGTCTTGTGATTCCATAGTTTGCACTGTGTAGAGAACTTTCTGTCTGCCCAGAATCTTCCACCTTTTGGCTTCATTGGATGACCCTGGCTTTTAGTATTATGAGAGAGGAAGAAGACTTTTATCTGTCCACTTCTTCCACACCATGCTTAGTCCCCCCCCCCTCCAAAAGAAACCCATTGATCATTTTGGTTTCCCCATCTCTAGTTTCCATTTTGTGGTGAAGCAACCAGTACTGTACTTCAATATAGATAAAATATGTAAAAGTCATGCACCTGCAAATAATTGTTCCAGATGGTAAAATGTGGAAATTCTATCTGCTTTCTCTACAGTTTTCAGTTAGGGCCCCTGAAGCTTAGATCCATTGCTGCTTCTGCTATTTTAGATAAGTGATGTGGTTCTTCTGGGCTGATTGTAAAGAAAGGATAGTTTGCACTGAATACATTTCTGTTGCTTAGTCTCTTGGGAGTTGGACATGCCTGCTCTACAGCATACATGGGCAGTTTTGTATATCTTTATCATTTCCCCTTAATCATGTTTTAAAAATCCCTAAGAGCAGCTTATTTGTTTCTTTGCTTTTTTAAAAAAATAATAATATCTGGTTTCATTACTTAATATGAATTTGATGAGGGAACTGAATTCTCCTTTTCAAGATGGGCAATGCCAAGTTTTGCCATCAGTCCAGTTCTGCCCTTGATACCAAGACTAAAACCTAGATCTGATTTCCACCAATAAAAAGCACCAAATTTATCAGATTACAGGAAATATCAACTCTCACCAACTCTACCCCAAATAACAAAGCAAAACAAAAACTCCACCAAATACATTTTGAAAGATCAGTGACTTGATATGTCTAAACAGGTGTGTGAAAAAGATACTCTGGCTTCCCATTTCTGTTTAATGAGAATGTACACCCGTGACACCTGCAGACTCTTCATCAGATCCTTGAAAAAGTAATTGGATCAAGTTTCTTTAAAAAGAAGAAGAAAGAAAAATCAGATAGCAGAAGTTATACGGAGACCCAGATGAGTTTGGGATTGTGCTGAATGAACTGAGCCAAACTTTGTGATGAAACAAACAACATTCTAATAAATCGGGTCCTCCCATAAAGACTAGGGCGGTGAGACCTGGAAAACCGACACTCTGTGTTGTGGGTGGGTATGATTGGTCAGCCACAACACCCAATTGGTAGGTCCCTCGAAGATGGGTGCAATCTGGCCAATGGGATGCAGTCCAAACGGTTCGAGGGACCTATTTATACCCATGCACATGACCCAGAGCTTCCTCTTTCGGCGCATGCATTTGGAACACCAACAGTGTGTCCTCTGTGAGCCGAGAGAGAGAGCGATGTACCTTCGATGGATCGTCCTGGTGATATCTTTCCATTATCCCTTCTTTTAATTCCTTTCACCCTCTTCCTTTTCCCTCATTTTAATTTTAAGTTAATCCTCCCCATCCGGTTCCTGAGTGCTCCCTTTTGCGGGGTTTGCTACGGATTCCGATTTTATATTTGTGGCTTTGTGTAGCATCTGCTATTTCCTCTAAGGGCCTTAGCTTATGAGTCGGTTGATCCGGGGGCTCCCAGAGCATCACTGCGGCCCGGAAAAAACCTCTGCTCAGCGGTCCCTCTTATTATTTGCGGAGGTGATTTCGCCCACGGGGTTTTTGCCTTTGGCGCTTTTGGCTGTGGAGTTTCCTCTGTTTTCCTGAGTTCTGGGAGCAGCAATTTTGAGCAGTTATAGCCGTGCCTTTATTTTAAAGAGCCTTGAATTGAGTTTAGTGAGGGCGAAAATATTTTGAGTTATAGTGATTGTTTTGTTTGCTGTTTCAGCTTTTGAGAGTTCCCTCTCTGTAAGCCTGGTGAATTCTATACCCCCGCCTCCCAATTTTAAGGCTGTTTGGGGGTAACTACTGGGGCCGGTGGCCATTTTCCCTGGCTTATTTTGGTGGGAGCGCCATCTTGTTTTGGCAGGAGCACCATTTTAATGGTTAAGAGTTAATTTATTTATTTTGTAGTGTGGGAGAACTTATTGAGATGCCTGTTAAAAGGAACCCATGTCCTTTAGGACCCATCTCAGTCGCTGCGTTCAGTGCAAGCCCCAGCAGTTCCGCAGCAAACACTGGATCGTCTGGGTGCTATCGTTGCCAATATTGGCTCAGACACTGCAGCCTTGACAAGGTTGAATTCGGAGCTTGAGTCATTGGCTCAGCAGTTTGGGAGGCAGCCTGATCCCCAGCCTGGCCCATCCTCTTCTTCTACTGTTTATGAAGCCCATGGTCCCTTCGATGCAAGTGAAGGGAGCGAAGCTTTTGATTCCTCTGGGGCTTTGTTTTCCCAGGATTCCAGTCCCAGGTAGTCCCAGGGGTCGTGCCAGGAGTATGGGTGGAGTGCTAAAAAGTTGCAAAATGACTTGGGGATTCAAAATATATTTTGGTTAATTTAATATAATTAGTATTTCTTGGGAAGTAACATTTGTGTAAAATTGCATGGAAATCATAAAAAATGATTGCCAAGTATTTGCAGTTATAATATATATTAATAGTATTTGTTATTTGATGTTGTTATTATTAAGTAATGCCCGGCATTTTAAGAAGGTAACATTAACATTCTTTGGTTTTCTGAAAGTTTGTGTGCGTCTTCACCAAATGCAGACTTATCAAGCTACGTGTCATCCAGTCACAAAAATAAAAGCAGATCTGAATTCCTCATACCCAAAAACATATTTTGAATACCCTTCCCTGAAGAAATTTGCAAAAATTAAGCTTCACCGCACTAAATGACACATTTCATGGACCCAAAGGTCTTTTCCTTATCCCATGCTTTCAGATCACAGGTCCAAGTGGTTTTCCTTTTGCTCCATCACTTATCCCAGGAAAAATCACTGCTTTCCACTGAATGCAACAAATGTCAACCCACAGAAAAACCAATTGATTCCCCCCCCCCCAAATTCATCAGAATACTGTGGGTTTCCTGGGAACGGAGGGGAAGTGAGATAGGCCCTCTATCTTCCTTTCTCTTTTCACACAAATTCATACAACTAGATTGGTAGGGGAAGGGATGTTATTTGGTTTCTCATTTATTTAAAACATTTCAGTTTGCAGATGGGAGAATCCTATCTCAAAACAAATAATGCTTGTGATTTGAGATTTCCCTTAGGGCCCTGCAGAGGAGAAAGGATTAAACACACCCTCCACACTTGACCTGATCTTGATAAGCCCCCCAGATTCAGTGCCCCACCCAAAAATGCATTTTAAATGTAATGGCACTTTCAACATCACCACTGGTTTGCCTCTAAGACCACAATGTAGTTCAAATCAGGATAAAAGCAAGCTGTCACCCCCAATCCAATGATCTGCCCAGCGCCCCCCCCCCCCAGGTTGCCCAGTCCCAGGCATGCAGGAGAGCGGAGCTGGCCAGCTGCCTCAGGGTCTTGCTGGCTTGGTCGCCCCCGAACTCATGGTGCAGAGCTGCCTGCAGCAGAAAGGCCCGTCCGTCAGTCAGAGCACCTGGATTCAATTATCGGGCCCTGGACTCTCAGCCTGGCGCCCCTTACAGCCCGGCACCCAGGTGACCCACACCCCTAACCCTGCTCAGAGTTGTTAAGAGACAACCCGTCAGAGGAAAAACACATACATATCATGGTTAATGTGCACAACTCCCTCTACAAAGGGCCTGCCCAAAGCATTTTGGCCCTTGAGGTAAAGCAGAAAAGGAACACACACATACACACCCAAGGAAGAAGAGGCAAGTGAAGATCTACATCAGGAACAAGAGAGGAATAAAGATCAACATCAGGATCTGCTTCTCCTCGGGATCGTGCTGCCTGAGGCGGTCACCTCACCTTGTCTCATGGATTGGCTAGCCCTGCTACTATATGGTCAGAGGTTGTGCATATTCCCCATGAGGCATGGTGAATGTCTCCTTAATTGATGAACTCGCAATACCCCAAACATGTCCATGTGTATGCATCTAATTAAAGCTTCAAAATTATTTACTTCACAATAATTTTCCATCATTGCTCTAGGTAAGAAGCAGGTTGCCTACTTCTCTATAAATATGTGAGAAAAAATGTCTAAGCTCACACTTCAGGAAAAGGCTGTATTTCATGTTGTGCTTCCTTGATAATGTCTCCATAATGAAACCTTCTGGGAAGCCTATCTACCGTTGTACCTGCATCTCTTGATATAAAAGGGAAGAGAAAGGTTTCTATAAAACATGCAACACTTAGTGTAGCTTGAAAAATCTGATGTATTTTTTGGTTCTCTTTCCAAAGATCCTGACCTTGTGATATATATAATTCATAAACACAAAGGTAAATATTAAATCGTAATTGAGCAAAGCAGAGTAATGAAATATCTGTGAATCCAAAATTTAAAAGAACTGTGCAATTGCTTTACAGATGCCTACATATTATTTCTGAGGGGTTTGATATATTGCAGAAATACACACACACACATATACACAGTGTGTGTGTGTGTATTTCTGCAATATATCAGAAATGAATTAAATTCGTTCCAGGGGTCCGTCTGCAACCAGAAATGTCCGTAGGCAGAGGTGTCTCTTCTGCGATTGAGCGCTTCTGCGCATGCGGCGAAACCCAAAAGTATACACTTCCAAGTTTGCTGCATTCGTAATCCGAAAGTTACGTATCCAGAGCGGTACGTAACTAGAGGATCCACCGTGTATGTATGTGTCTGTGCGTGTGTGCGCCGACATAAAGACTACATCAAGGTGAGTCAGGCATCTTTAGGGTTATCTCATTAGTTTTGTTTCATTGTATTGATCCAATTTTCTGCACAGTGAAAATTCTGGGTAAAGCTTGACAACCTCGTCATATTTCTGCTTTCCTTCCTATTCACATACTTTGGCACTGGCTGTAGAAAGACATTACTTTGGGAGCTAGGGATCTAAGATGGTAGTGATTTCCATTCCAACCTGTATTTGTCACAATCAGCACTGTTTCCATTTTGCTGTAGTTCAGTTTCTGCCAAATATTAAGTTGTTGGTTTTTCCCCCCTGTCTGCTATTTAAGGTACATTATGTAACAATTTTCATAACCGACTTTCATTTCAGTGTAAAGGAAACATCAAAACAATGTTAGAGTCACCAACGGCATATTGTTCCTGAACTTAAAAACAGCAAAGATATCAATTAATACTTCTTGCATTTACTTGACTGATTTTCATTCCTGACTAAAGACGAGCATACCAACTCCAGCAATTTCTGCTTCTTTTTCCACTGGAATACTTTGACATTGTTACTATTTAAATGTTCTTCCTCTGGACAGCAACCCCACCACCACCACAATCCTCACACACTGTGTATGTTGCTAGGAAACAGAAGTAGTCATAATTGTTACCTTCCAAATAAGCATACCTAATAGAGAGTTCACTAAATTACTGAAATTTATATTTATATCAAGAAGAAACAAATATCAGCATTTGGGAGTGGGGAGATCCACACCTATTAGGGAGCGACTACATTTTGATAGTTGCGATGTGCAAATATCTAGGAGCAGTTTTCAAAGCAATTTCCTCATTTACTTTTCAACATTATCGAGTAATTCAGAGCAATGACGATTGAAGTTGGGAGGCTGTGTATCAGCTGGAGACATTTTGCAAAAGAAATATGTTGCATATACTATTTTCTTTCCCTTAGTAGTTGTACGGGAGGAGATATTGGTATGTGTCTAGAGGCACTGGATCTCTCAGTTTTCCGAATGTGAAAGACAAGTGAAACCTTTGGGAATAGTGGCTTGGGACAGTAGTTCCCCATGTTGCAGGCTTCTCTAGACCCTGGTCTTTCTGACTGAGAAAGAAGAGGAATGCGGACAGTGGTGAAGTTGCAGCACTCGCTTGAGTCACCACTACATCTTGGGAGCTGAGTCAATGCTACTTATTAGGAAAGGAGTGAGGTGTCAGGGAGGTCAGTGCGATGCAAGTATATATCAGCAGGGATGCCGGATTGCCTTCACTTGTGCTTTTGTACTATGCTAAATTTCCTGCCCTCTTGCCCTTCCCCTGTCCGATAGCAGCAATGACTCAGATGTCCAGAGGCCAGGTGAGCACTGCCACCCCACCCCACTGCTTCAGAAAGTCCTTTTGGACTGCTGCTAAAAGAGGTTGGCAAACTAGTTGTGTGGGCCAGATTTGGCCCATAGGAAACCAGCTCCCGACCTCTGCATGTTTGTTTGTTTTTTCTCAGAAAAAATAAAAGTAATACTCAGGTATTTTTAAACACTCATAATTCAAAATCTTCATATGGAAAATTCAGTGATCTCAAATGTTGATGGCAGGATTAATTCTCAGCCATCTCCCTTAGGGGACTGCTGATTCTGTCTAATTTTTCCTGAAGTTCTTTAGCCCATTACCATCTCTTGATAAGTCCCCCCGAAGGTCTGCCTTTTAAACCATTTACCAAATCTGTCTTTCAATCATCACACTGCTACAGCCATTTTCTTATGGACATTTCATAAGACTGATCCCCAGGCACCTACCTGAATTCCAGCACTTTGTATTAGCATCAACCGTGCAACTCGACATTCCCTATCACAGGAACTGTGTTCGGTCTCAAGAAAGATGAACATATCATTTTTGACATGGAGCTCAAAAAGGCTTGTTTTGTGGGTTGAGGGATAAGCCACGATCCAGGGGATAAGTTTTGTTCCCTGTCTTCTTTGCCAAGATTATTGCAGAAATTCTGCTTAACAACAAATTACATTCATAAATACAGGCTGGCAATGGCACTTGAAAGACAGCTTGCATACCACGACAAGACAGAAATATGCATATATGTATATGTGTGTGTGTGTGTATACATATACATATACAGTGATGCCCCGCAAGACGAATGCCTCGCAAGACGGAAAACCCGCTAGACGAAAGGGTTTTCCGTTTTGGAGGTGCTAAATTTCTCTATGGGCTTGCTTCGCAAGATGAAAATGTCTTGCGATTCCTGGGGGGTTTTTTCCGCTCCCCAACCCCTTTTTCTAAGGCACTAAGCTGCTAATAGCCTTTTAGCAGCTAATCCGCTAATCCCTTAAGCCTTTAATAGCCGCTAATAGCCGCTAAACCGCTAATAGCGCTAATCCGCTAATAGGGTTGCTTCGCAAGACGAAAAAACCGCTAGACGAAGAGACTCACGGAATGGATTCTTTTTGTCTTGCGAGGCACCACTGTATAGATATACACACACACCTATACATATACAGTGGTATCTCTGGTTACGAAAATTCATTCCGGCAGTCCGTTCTTAACCTGAAACCATTCTTAACCTGAGATACCACTTTGGCTAATGGGGCCTCCCACTGCCACCGCACGATTTCTGTTCTCATTTTGAGGTAAAGTTCTTAACCCGAGGTACTACTTCCAGGTTAGTGGAGTTTGTAACCCGAGTTACCACTGTGAGTGTGTGTGTGTATCACAGAAACGATCCTCCCACTATACATTTTTTTTCCAGTGTAATTACATTATGGAATTTGAAAATGGGGTGGGGGAAGAGATGCTGATTGAGACAGTGAATTCCTTTATAGCAGCACAATGAGTAGGAATGAAGTGTTGCGTAACGGTAAATTAATCAACACAGAGTTTTCTTCATAAACAGAATAAAACTTTTACTTGAGAAAATAAAGTTGTTCAGAAACAACATAGTTAAAGAGCATACACAGAGTGCTCATAACAGCTATCTGGCTCTTCACAGAGGCACAGTCTTAGTTATTGATTTACTAGAGTCCTGGAGCCACTCTGTCTGCAACAACACAACACACACACACTGGCTGAGACACACACACACAGATAGAGAGAGAGAGAGACACTGAGGCCCACAGAGAGGCTGGCTACTTTTATAGGGAGAACAAGTCATCACCCAAGATGAGTCACGAGTCACAGTGGCTTAGCAGTTTGCTGTTAGCAGGCTTAGGCTTGAATGATTGTGTAGACCTTGTAGGCCTTACTGCTTCTGCTCTCAAGAACCTTTGTCTCATGACATGAAGTGTGTGTGTGTGTGTGTAAATAATCTCTGTCTGGGATGCAGCAGTAAAACCCCAGTAGCATCCAGTAAGGATCCTTGAACAATTCTCGTTTTGAAAAACAATTATCACCCCAAAGGCAGAGCCGAAGGTTTTACTTATTCATTTATTTATTCAATGCCTTTCCATTCTGCCCTTTTAAAGCAAAACCTTTCCAATGTGCTAACAAAACATCAATACAACACAGATATACAAGGATAGAACAAGGTCAATAAATTAACAGCTAAACAGCAGCAATTAAAACATAGAACTTAGCATGAATTCAGCAGTCAAATGCAAAGAAGAACAGCCACGAAAATATGCTTTAGTTATTCTTTTTCTTTGCAAAAAGAAATGCAAAGTGGGTTACAACAACAGCACATACATGAGTATGCCATCAATACATTTTTCTCCAGAGAAGGTACTTCCAAAGAGGTGGGCTACTCCTGCAAAGCCCCTATCTCTGTTACCTTTATTCCCCCAAGAACTTTTGAGTCTTTTTAAAAGAGAAGAATCATCGCCTGGAGTACATCTAGAGTTACCTATCCCACTTTCACACCCAATATGCAGGCATTGCAGGTTTGCATATTTTTTTTAGCAAACTACAAAGCCTATTTCAACCACCAGCACCATTCAGACCAAAACAAGGGGGGAGGTACCATACTATGTGAAGCAATGTCTCTCGTGAGCTGCAGTTAGTTAGGGGGAGAACTGTAGCTGAATGATAAAAACAACATGCATGACAAGCACAAGATCCTAGTTTCACTTCCTGGCGTTGATGGGTGGGGCTGGGGAAGACTCCCATTTGAAACCCTGAAGAGCCACTGCTTGTGGCCTGTTGGAACCCATAATACCATATGCTGTTCTCTTGTCTGGTTTATTCACCCTTAGGGAACTGAAGGGTCATGGGGTCTTGGCATGCAAATGGATGGATTTACTTACAAATGCAAAGCAAGGTGTCTCGGAGGATGAAGTACTTGGCTGAATTGAAGGAACAAAGTTGGGTATGGTGAGGCAATCCATTTCCCCTAAGGAGGCCCTTTCCTTCTTTGCTTTTTCACCTCTTCCTGCTTCCACAACTGCTTGGCAATAAGGTCTCATTGCTTTCATTATTCTTAGAAGAAAAATAGCCCAGAACATCACAATTTTGTTTAGTAACTCATTCTAGCCAGACCTCTGGCTCTACTCCTCATCTTCTGGTCTCAACAAACATGCCTTGATTCTCTGTGTCCAGAACAGCAGTCCATATATTGGTGAACTATTCCTCCCATAACCCCTGATCATTGACCATGTTGTCTATTGTTGATGGAAGTTGTAATCCAACAGTATGTGGATGGCGCCACATTGGAGTCAGCTGCTCTAGAATATTGGCTGGTTTCACCAACAGGGCCTTGTCTGCACAGCTGATGCTGATGCCAGCTTGTGAAAATAGCATTGATGAACTAGAGGAATGAACACAGCAGATTACTAGTTTTTGTTCAAAGAAAGGAGAAGGAAAATGAAGATGACGGATGGACAAAGATATGCAGAGAGAGGATTTTATGTAAAGCTTAACCCTAAATGGCCTCTGTCCAGTAAACCTGAAGGAGCGTCTCCACCCCCATCGTTCAGCGTGGACACTGAGGTCCAGCACCGAGGGCCTTCTGGTGGTTCCCTCGCTGCGAGAAGCCAAGTTACAGGGAACCAGCTAGAGGGCCTTCTCAGTAGTGGTGACCGCCCTGTGGTACGCCCTCCCACCAGATGACAAAGAGAAAAACAACTGCCAGACTTTTAGAAGACATCTGAAGGCAGCCCTGTTTAGGGAAGCTTTTAATGTTTAATAAACTATTGTATTTTAATATTCTGTTGGAAGGGCAGGATATAAATAAATTATTATTATTATTATTATTATTATTATTATTATTATTATTATTATTACCAAAGTAGGTACCATCTAAAACCCTGAAATCTCATACACACTACCCTGGTTTTCTTGTATGTTGTTATTCCTTCACAGTAAAATTACTTTTGTAGACCTTCAACATTGTTAGAAGTGTAATCAAACTTTGTTACATAAAGTTTTTTTGTTTTGTTTTTTACTTAGATGGATGTTTGGCTACTAAAATTAGATGCAACATTTTGGAACGTTTACTAATCAGCCATCTGCATAACGGAGGCCTATTTTGCAATAGCAGGGGTAATTACAGCTTTAAAAGGTAAGCGGTCACTTTGTCACCTTTATGTTAATTAGTTATTGTGCTCAGTGCCGCCAAATTTGTGGGGAGATTGTTGGACCTCTGATTTGCTGATGAAGTAATTAATTTACCTAATTATCAATATCAGTGGTATAAGGAAGAGGGGTAAAGTGATACTTTTGCCATATGTAGCACCCTTTCATAAGAAACATGAATATGCTCGTGGGCTAATAAAATAATTTTACAATGTTTATGTTTTGTTCACCTATCTGCTAGTCTAGGGATGTGGAACTTTGAAAATGAGTTATGTGTGGTTAAGGGGCATCAAATCTTCTCTCCAGTCCACACTTAATTTAAAATGGCATCTCAGCCTGAGAAGGGATGGAAATAAAATGCTAACAAAAGAGTGATTGCAGGTCTCGGTGTTTAACATGTAAGATCTCTCATCTTAAAAAATTAATTAGTCCATAATAGTCCATCCTATGAAAGGAAGTCAGGGAAAGTAATATTAGTTATTATGAGTTGGATGGTTCCTCATGCACCAAACGGCTATCAAGACACATGAGGGCTTGGAAGAGATGGAATAAAGGCTTTGGTATACACAACAGTCTTCTGTTCTGTAGCTCAAAACATATCAAGGGGGCAATTGTCAACCCTAAACTTTTAGTAATGGTATTTCTGTGTTTGCCTTTGACAATGGCATAGTTGTGTTTGATCCCACATTTTAAGAGTGAATTTGGAACTGACCATCTCCACCTTTGGTCACATGTCACTACCCAACAGGAAATGGTAAGGTGCTACTCCACCCACCCCATTCTGCCATTGCTGCCAAAGCCTCCTTTATCTGGGATGCATGATGGTGTCTGAAGCAGCGGCAGCTGGTTCTGCAAGCTATTCTGTTAAAGATATATTTGTTATTTATATTTTAGGAAAGCTAACATAGTGTACATCACAAGGCTTGGGTCTGTTTAAAGTGGCATTAGCTAACAAGGATGTTGGCTGCTACGGTTTATAAAACTAAACAAATTAGATGGCAACTATCAATAACTGAGCAACTTTCTCTTCCAGGAGGAACAACTTTGCTTTCTCAAGCTGCTGCTATAAAATGCAAAATAATGACTTTTTAAAATTGGGGTGGGTGGGTGATTCTTTTATCCTCAGTGCAGGCCTGGTAAACAGAGAATCTGATATAATGTTCCAATACACAAAGAGATATTACAGAGCTGAGAAGAAAATGTGGCCATTTCACCCCTCTTTACAATGACCGTGAAAAATTACAGCAGCTAATTAAATAGCCACTGCTTCTTCCCTCCCCACTTCACTGCTCAACCTCTATCATTTTAATAAGCCATTCTTCAGAACAAAATGCTGTATTCATAATGGATGATATTCAGTTATGATCAATACTCATGCAAGATTTAGCATCCGATTTTAAACAGACGGTTACAATGCTCAGAAATAAATAGTGCATGGAACAGACACTCCCTGCATGATTCAGAGCACAGAGGAAGGAAGCACTATTCTTTTTTAGGCGAAACACCTCTACTACATAATGCCTTCTTCCTTTTCAGAGGTTGGGATCTGACTTCAGATTCACAGCAATTCTGCATTTCTTCCTTTGAATCTGTACACTAAAGTTTAAAAAGTTGACACCGTGAATGTCTGCAGGAGGGGAGGGGACAAAGGGCCTTTGGATATGTAAAGAGATCCGTCTTCACTACGCTATAACAAGGTTCTATGAGCCTTCTTTGCTATATTTATATCCAGCACAAGATCCCAGATCCACAGTCTCCCTCCCCCAGGGAAAAAGCATGTGGGACAAGCAAAGCATTTTAAATTTTATATATATATATATATATATATATATATATATATATATATATATATTGCTCTTGAAGTCCTTACTAGTTATTGCTGTTCCATAATTTTTCTGGGGAGGTGCAAGGGTTGCATTGAGATGTGTTCAACTGCCATCTATGGTCAGAGACCGAAAGGTCTACACACTTTGTTGGAAATATCACCTGATAGAAATAAATCTTGAAGAGGAAGAGCAAGAACTTCTTGCATGACTAGCTACTATTTGGAGCAGATAGCACAAAAAGTAGATGTGCAAAAAGGCTGGCATAATAGAAATAATTCCCTTTGTACAGGGGTACCTCTGGTTGCGAACGGGATCTGTTCCGGAGGCCCGTTCACAACATGAAAAGCCTGCAACCTGAAGCGCTGTATCTGCGCAGGTGCGTGGTGCGATTTGGCACTTGTGCACATGCATAAAGCACGATTTAGCACTTGTGCACATGCGTGAGCGGCGAAACCCGGAAGTAACACATTCCGTTACTTCCGGGTCGCCACGGAGCGCAACCCGAAAGTGCTCAACCTGAAGCAACTTCAACCCAATGTATGACTGTACTTAAAAAAAAAAAAAAAAGACTGCAGAGGTGGGGGGGGGGGCATTCATGCACACAGCCCTAGTACTTTGTGACCAGCTGCAAAACTCAGTTCTGCTCATACAGTTTCTCCTGAGCCCCCACCCTGAGCCAGTTTTCTGGGCCTAAGACCATCAAATACCATTAAAGACACATCACTAGCTATTAGCTAAGCAAAACTCTACCAACTGTTAACTTTCCACTTGACATTGCCCAACAACATTTAGCAGTCGAAGGAAACAGATTTAGAAATAGCGCTAATGATGCTCAAGAGATGGCTGACTAGAGAGCTATTGTTTTACACAGTCTCTTTTGAGACTAAGGACACTCTTGACAAATTGGATATTGGCTTTTTGGCAGCATTTCTAGCCTCAGCATCCACATGAGAAAGGCACGGAGGAAGAAATTTGCACAGCCCTTCAGGCTTGCTCATGGGGTATCTCTTCTGCTATTAAATATCAGAGTGTGTAACTCACAAAATCAATGAGTATGATCAGTCTTCTTCCTTTGTACGAAAAGCTGCCACCTGCCACATTCAGGCCCCCATGGGCAGATTCCCCTTTTCTCTCCTAACTTGAGTTCTCATAACGGGGACAAAATCTTGCAGGGAAATGCCAGCAGATCATAATTAGGCATCCGAGTTCCACAATTGGTACAGCATTGGTTGAGGCATAAATGGTAATTGCACCATGGCTGCTACACAGGGAACTTACATGTGTGTGTGTTAGGGCTCAACATTATCTATTCTATTTAATCAAATTCTGCTTACTTCCCGCATTTATATAAACCTTCCTGTCCAGGTACTTCATGCAGTTACAGTTTAAAATAATAGCCTTTAATATATTGGAAATGATACAAAGGGGGGGGGGGGAGGGAAAGGAAAACCAGAAAATATGGGTACCAGTTCCATCATTTTCCTCCCAGATGATGCTACATAATGAACAGGCAGAATGACCACTGCAAAAGGTGATTCTGAGAAATGCTTTCCCTTCTTACCATACACATACGCCGTACCATACGCATCCCCTGGAAATTGTTCATTAGACAAGCATTTGCATAACGAGTCCAAAATTTCCACTTATTCCAATGGGAACATTTATTATCTGTAATTTGTCTGATCTCCCCACCTTCCATACCCCCCATTGTTCATTTCTGGAATGGCTGCAGACAACCACCAAAAGAGAGACAAAGGAAAAACTGATTTGTCTGATGTCTCCTGCTCTTTGACTTGTCCTCTATGTTTCAACATGGTCTCTGCCTGAAAAGGGCTGCCACCAACCATCAGAGCACAAACAAGTAATGCAGTGAGGAAATAGGCATATTCCAGCTGCTGCAATATTTGAATCTGTGGTGTGCATAACAAGGTTTGGGCATCATTCTCTATGTTGGGATAACTGATTTTTTGTAGTTGGACCTGCATGTGGTCAAATGAAATATTGGTCCATTCAATGGGGGGGGGTGTTCACTGTCTAATTTCCTTCTCTCTCTCTCTCTCTCTGGACTCAGCTATAGATGGGTAAAGAAAAAGTGTTTTATATGCATTGTATATGCATTATAACATTGTGATACCAGATGGCACTGTGGAGTTCGATTTTTACCAACACAATTTCTCATACAAAGTTTACAACACATTTTCCTGAAATGCTTCTTTGCTGTGTCTAGATCCAGCCTCTCTCTCTGTCTCTCTGGCAGCCAGGTGGAATGGATACTGATGACAAAGGTTCTTGGAGAGGAGAGGATTCTAGCCAAGCTGATGGAGAAGGCCACACTGTTTCGTCTCTCCCTCTGCAGCAGTGAGAGGTTTGACTCCTTGGCCCCATCTGCACTACTCATTTAAAGCAACATTATATGGTCATAATTCCCCAGCCCCCTCCAGCATCCTGGGAACTATAGGGGAACTGAGAATTGTTAGGAGACCCCAAGTCCTCAAGTTCCTTCAGAAGAGGGATTGAATGTTAAACCCCTCAGAATTGTAACTCTGTGAATGGATTAAGGGTCTCCTAACAACTCTTAACACTACTAACAAACTCCAGTTCCCAGCATTCTTTGCAGGGAGTCGTGACTGTTTAAAGTGGTATGATACTGCTTTAAATTTTATTTACAACCCACATCTTCTAAGTGCTTCAACCATCTCAATGATGTTTAAAAATTAAAGTATACACAATTTACATACTATATGCTCAGCACCAATTAGTGTGTTTTCAAACTATCATCTTGTATCAACTCAGCCTCTTTTTCATTTCTTCTGAACATCATTTATTCAACAGAAGAAGCTCACAGAACGATTTTGACTTGATCTTTTGAAGCTGACATGTCACTTTACTCTAGAATGCAACTTGAAATTCTCTTTATTAAAGTTTTAGCACCAAGCTCCCTGCTAATCGTTTCATGCAAAAAAATGTGAAGAACCTCACACTTTGTAAAACTCTTACCGCGATCACAAGAAAAGAGGAGAGATCAATGAAGGGTCTCAAAGATCTCTGCCTTATTGCTTCAAAGGAACAAAGGGTGTACAAATCAAGTCTGCAAAAATCGAATCGTCCCAAACCCTAGAGGATTTGTGTTAAACAAAACTAATCAGTTCTTCTAATGTTTTGGCACTGATTAACACATAAGTCTGCAGCTCGAAAGGTTCGTTTTACCTAAAGGACTTTTCTTTGAGGGCCGACTGCAGTAAAGACTTGAATCCGTACCATGGGTGAAAGCACTGGCGGAGGAAGGAGTTGTGGTAGGTGCAGTTTGCCCTAGGTGTCATCCCTGAGGGGGAGTGACATTGCTGCGCCACCGCCCCCTGGGACACTCGCTGTGGGCAGCACCTACCTGGGACACCTGCTCCGCCCCCCGGGTGCACAGCATGTGCACCTCTCCGGGTGCTGGAGCAGCTAGCTCCGCCTCTGGGTGAAAGGTACTGAAATCACATTCATAGCCTCCATTGATCTCTATTCTCTATTCCATTACTATTCTCTCTCTGGACACACACACATACCATTTTGTTCCTACTTTTGCCTTTTCAGGATGTCTAGATAAAATGCAGTTAGTGTGATCCACTGGCATTATCAGTCTTCAGGGTTCACCTCTCCTGCTAGAAGTTAAATTTCTGGGTGGGGAAAGTGACTCTAATGCGGGGGTGGTCCATGTAGTGCCCTTCAGATGTCGTGGGACTACATTGTCCCTGACCATTGGTTATGCTGGCTAAGATTTATGAGAGTTGCTGTGGCATCCTACAATATCTGGCACTCAGGATTTCCCTCCTGTTGATGAGCCTAAGCTATTGGAAAAGTAACTGCCCTTGATTAGGTATATCATTTTAGATAATAAATTATAAAGGAAAACTCATTTTGAATCTGACCAGACACAGGTAAGAGCTCAATGTTGAGCCTACCAAGTAGCAATAGTGATGGCAAAGAGAACTTTCTTCACCGCCTGCAGAAAATAGCAGCAGGAGTCCCTTTTAGGTGGTTCATAATTTAACGGAACCACCTTTGCCATCGGGGCCTGGTAAAGACCCCAAGATCTCCTGCAACGATTTTGCAGGGGTTTTTTTGCAGATAAAGTCGCTCAGATTCGGAAAGAGGTAGACTCTACCATGGAAGCAGGGCTGGGGAAAGAGAGTGTTAGAGTCTTAACTCATCAATTCCAATCTGTTACCTCCAAGGATGTGGACAGGCTGCTTGGATGAGTGAAACTGACCACCTGTCTCCTTGATCCTTGCCCATCATGGCTAATAAAAGCGGACTGGGAAGGACTGGGCGATGGGCTCTGCGGGGTGCCTTCCCAGATCCGCTGAAAGAGGCAGTTATTAAACCGCTTCTTAAAAAAAATATCTTTAGACCCGGCCAATATGGCCAATTATCACCTAGCCTCAAATCTTCCATTCTTGGGCAAGGTGATTGAGCAGGTGGTTGCTGAACAACTCCAAGCATGCCTGGAGGATGCGAACCACTTGGATCCCTTCCAATCGGGATTCAGGCCTTATCATGGGACTGAAACTTCCTTGGTCGTGCTGGTCAATGATCTCCAGTGGGCTAGGGACAAAGGTGAAAGCTGTTTCCTCTTAGTGGCCTTTGATACCATTGACCGTAACATCCTTCTGGGCCATCTAAAGGAGCTGGGAGCACTGTTATACAGTGGTTCTGCTCCTTCCTCCTGGGCCATGTCCAGAAAGTGGTGTTGGGGGATGAGTGTTCAGACCCCTGCGTTCTCACTTGTGGACTGCCTCAGGGTTCCATTCTCTCCCCCATGTTTTTTAACATCTACATGAAGCCGCTGGGAGAGATCATCAGGGGGTTTGGGCTGGGTGTTCATCAGTATACAGATGATACTCAGCTCTACCTCTCTTTCAAATCAGAATCAGTGAGGGCAGTGAAGGTCTCTTGTGAGTGCCTGGAGGCAGTTGAAGGATGGATGGTGGTTAACGGATTGAGGTTGAATCCTGACAAGCCAGAAGTACTGTCTTGGGGGGGGGACAGGTGGGTGTGGGGGACTCCCTGGTCCTGAATGGGGCAACTGTGCCCCTGAAGGACCTGGGAGTCATTTTGGACTCACAGCTGTCCATGGAGGCACAGGTCAATTCTGTGTCTAGGGCAGCTGTCTACCAACTCCATCTGGTACGCAGGCTGAGACCCTACCTGCCCGTGGACTGTCTTGCCAGAGTGGCTCTAGTTATCTCCCGCTTGGACTACTGCAATGTGCTCTACATAGGGCTACCTTTGAAGGTGACCCGGAAACTACAACTAATCCAGAATTCGGCAGCTAGACTGGTGACTGGGAGCGGCCCCTGAGACCACATAACACCAGTCTTGAAAGACCTACATTGGTTCCCAGTACGTTTCTGAGCATAATTCAAAGTGTTGGTGCTGACCTTTAAAGCCCTAAATGGCCTCAGCCCAGTATACCTGAAGGAGTGTCTCCATCCCCATCGTTCAACCCGGACATTGAGGTCCTTCTGGTGGTTCCCTCACTGCGAGAAGCAAAGTTACAGGGAACCAGGTAGAGGGTAGTGGCATCCGCCCTGTAAAACACCCTCCCATTAGATGTCAAAGATATAAACAATTATCTGACATTTAGAAGACATCTGAAGGCACCCAGGTTTTGGAAAGTTTTTAATGACTGATGTTTTAATGTATTTTTAATCTTTTATTGGAAGCTGTCCAGAGTGGGCAGGGTAGAAATAAATTATTATTATTATTATCTTCATCATTATTATTAATATTATAGAAAACTTTATAAGTATTGTGCAAAACTTACTATATAAAAACAATGTAAAACAATCCCTGCATCCCTATAATAACAAATAAAATAAAAGTCAAAATTTCCAACTTCAGGGTATAGCTTAAACAACCAAAATGCACATCCCATCCGCCAATTTTATTATAAGTAGCACCATAGCGAATAGCAATTCCATCTCATTAAAAAGTGAGAGAATAAATATGATTCAGATTTTCCACATGATTTCATTCGCATCCTTTCATGGTAATCCTGTAACAGACCATGTTGCACAGCTTTAGCAAGCTGTTGCAAGCTGTTATGACTTATATGTCATAAGTTCAGCATCACATGTTCAAAATCATATGTATAAGAAAAACGAGATCACCCTGCAATCATACATGTAGGTGAGTGCAAATGAAGGCTTAAGTTCCATGCAGTTCCCACTGTCCTCACCACTAAGACCCCAAGTTCTGCAGAGGGCTTATGCTGGCATTTACTTTGCCATTATTGGGATCCCCAATTGCACAGAAAGTTATATTTACATTCAAGTGAATATAAGTCCAAGCTCCCTACAAACCTAACACCCAGGGAAAATCTGAGACTGATGCACTGGACTATTGGAGGTAGGTCTTATATGGATGCCCTTCTCACTCATGGATTTAACTTCACATCTTCAGGTGAAAATTTCCCCTTTGTTTCCCAGTGTTCTGGTATGTTATTTGCTTTGGCCTTTGGTCTTTATTGTATCTTGCTCAAAGGCTTCTGCATCCCGATTCACTTCAAATTCCTTCCCACAAGCCAGCCCTGAAAAAGGATATATTAGAGCCCATCTTTGTGCTCAATTCATCCACCACTGAGATGCTACTTCTATTCTCTAACATGAACATATCATGTATGTGTCCATAAATTATCAATAATGGAGGGGGGGGGGAAATCAGCCTGGTATTAACAGCTAACAATGTTATTGCAACTATTTTTGGACAATGTTACATGCTCCAGTATTATATTTATTTTGAGAGAGGTTAAAAAGAAAACGGTCAATCAAAACTTTCTTCTACTCCGAACTAGTACGGTAGGGTGCCTCCAGGAGGTGTAAAAATATTGATGTAGTTCACACTATGGGGGGAAAGTACATTCACAATTAGCAGTATCCCTGAAGCCAATTTCCCGCACTGTTGGATGTCCTTTCTCCAATGCTACATGGGGTCTAATTTTAAGAACATACAAGAATTTATCAGAAGTTTTCTATGGGTCAAAAGAAAGAGAGTTGCTTTTAATAAGAACCAAAGCTTTTCTTCTCGGAGAGTAATGAGACCTTTTGATATTTGCATTTTCTTTAATTTGCCCTGAGCTTTGTTTCGGAAGCAGAGGGGGAGGGGAGGAATCCTTGCATTTCATGTATACCCCCACTCCAAAGTTATGCATTTGTAGATACATTTTCTTTAATAATATTGATTCTCCACACACACACACGTACACACACTTTTCGAGGGTTCTTTTTTTTGCGAACTGCATTGCAAAATTCAGAGAAGTGCAAATTTCAAAAGATAGGCATGTTTCTGTTCATGGATTATTCTGGGGGTGTTCTAGATAGGTTGTTTCATGCGAAAATGTGACCTAAACCAGATTTCCTTCCTATATCTGGCTTGCTGTGATCCATACGTGGGCTGCATTTAACTTTGTAGATGACAAGTTGTGTGGGCCCATTCCAAACAGCTGGACCACACAAGCAGTTTGATTGTACACAATAAAAGCAATACTTTTAAGAGAGCAGCAAAGCACACAGAACATTCCTCCCTAATCCCTCCAAGGCTTTCTGAACTTACTGTTTAAAAAGTGTGATGCAAATAGGATAATTTTTGACATTTTGCTTCTGTCATTAGAAAGTATTGATTTTATGACATTTTCCGCCTCTTATTATGTGACAACAGGAACCCTGGCTTCAGAATGCTAATATCCAGTGATATCCAGGGACCACTTAAATTCATTTCAGCTGTGCTGAGTTGTGTGCAGCAATCATGCCAAGGAATCCCTATGGATAACACTGTAGTTAGCAGATAAACAGCAATTTGGTGAGCTCTTGATGAAAATAAACACACTCGCACATGTGAACCATACAATATCTTAATCAAGTATTCAGAAGAACATGTGAGTGCTTAAACTGGGGAGAAAGAGTAGGCGTCTCCTTGCACACAGTGGACACACCTGCTTCCTATGCAACCTTCCTAGAATGTTTGAAGGGACCTTGTAAACACAATCATTTGCATGTGCTTAAAAGCCTCCTCGTGGTAAAGACTCTCCTCCCCAGAGGGGAGGGGAGTGGTTGTGGGCGGGAGCTCCAACCCCCGCCCACGCAGGGGCGTGAGCCCCTGCCCCTTCCTGCGTACCTGGCCGGCGCCTCACGCCCAGGGGGCGGCTCCCACCTGGAGCCGCCCATAGCAGGAGCGTGCCTAGCCATCCTTTATCTTCAGGCGCCGCCCCCCCCCCTCAGCCTCTTTTCGTCGTCGCCGCTCCGAGAGTCTTCCTCATTTTCTCTTCGTCCGCTCAGAGTCAGGGTTCCTGTTCACAGAGAGACTTTAAATACACTCAGACAGATATGATTGCAAGGCCCATCGGTACCTTCCTTGTGGGGAGGCTGCCTCTTGTGCTCCTGACAATTACCGTATTTTTCCGTGTATAAAACGATATCCCCCCCCCCAATTTTTTAAGTTTAAAATTGGGGGTCGTCTTAGACACGGAATGTTGCAATTAAATATATAAATAAATGCATGCTGCCATTCACATACTTCCCCCCCCCCCAGCCTCCCCTCACGACAAACCCTGGTCAGGTACGCCCCACCCACCCAGCAGCCCCCACTCCGGACATTGTCCCTTCCACCTAGTTCCCTCAGCCGCCCCCTGGCTACCCAGACCCCCCCCCCATTCCCCAAGCGCACTTGCTCTGGCCATCGCAACTCCTTGATCAGCGTTCACATCTGCGCTCGTGGTGTAAGTACGGTACATACCGTAAATACTGAGACAAAAGTGCAACACACAGGCAGGACAGCTGGAGCTGCAGCTATAGTGGAGTTACACTGAGCTGATAGGAGCAGCCGCCATTACACAGCTTGCCTCCCTGTTTGATCTTTAAATATATGGTACTAAATATACCAATGTTTTGAATATTTAATAAAATATCGAAGTTCTGTTTAGTGTTTAAAATATTTATTTCTTAATGTTGGGCTCAAAAAAATAGGGGTCGTCTTATGCATAAGGGCATCATATACACGGAAAAATGCAGTTTTCATTCTTGTTTTTTGAAGTGAAGTATTTATGCTGTTAAAGAAACCAGTGAGTAAATGTATTTTTGAAAAAGGTAAAAGGAATGATGCCCCTTAACAAAAAAACCAGCAAGCATGCCATCCTCAGCTGCTTGGTAGCCAGCCTCTTCACTCGCCCCTGCTTCAATTAAAACTTAAGGTAAGATGTCATGAAGTAAACCTCTACATGGGCCTTTTTTGGGATCAGGAAGCACAGGCAGCCAGGGAGGCTGCAGAGGGCAGAAAAAAATGCTTCATGATCAAATCAAAGGCAATTCTAATGCACCCTGAGGAGGCTGGGAAGTCACTTTCACAAGGGAGGAAACTGGAAAAAATTGGACGACAGAATTAATCACAGAATTAGCTGCTCCTCACCTGCAGTCTGGCACTTGTCCATTCCAGCTCTCTAATACTCTGGTTTTATCTCATTACAACATATGTGTAGATACAACCCCAGAGATCACTAATTTTTGCCTTTATAGCATATGGCTTTGACAGAATTTTTACAGGAACATATTTGCCTTACCACATATAGTAGGCAGAAAAATCTTATCAGACTTCCATTGCCCGGGGATGGGAGGTAAGATGTGTGGTGGCTGATGCTGGCCGGTCAGCAGAGACCTTCCGTCACCCTATAAAAGGATGGTGCCACCCAAAATTGGCTTCTTTGCTTCAGTGTGGCAGCTCACCCATCCCCCTTTGAGTAACATTCAATTAACCAGTGTCCCTACAAGGGCAGTTGAATTTGATTTTAACTGACTGTTCTCATGAAGAAGCTGATCTGCATGGATCTCTTTTTAAATGCCAATCTTGTCCTTTGATCTCTGGGCAAATGAAGTTATTCCCCTCCCCCATCCCAATTCTCAAATTTATGTACAATCTCAAATATATACAGTGTTCTGTGTATTCTATATGTTCTACTTTCTACTGGTAAACACAGAACTTTGACTCTCAGCTCAATTATTCCCAAAGGCACTACTCAAAAAAAATCACTACATGGCTTAAGCATAGATCGGGTTACAGGTTGCACAGTTAAGGAGTCAAACTAAAGCTCTAAAGTTACATGGCTGGACATAAGCAAATATGTTGTCCTAAATACCTGATATGCCACCTTTCCCCCTCATTTAGAAGAGTGGGGCAGTCATTCATGCATTTCATGAGTGACAGGGCTAGGAAAGCAAGCATGTAGGTTGGGTCTGCTTGCACCTGTACCATCCAGGCCTGAAGGTGGACGTGGGGTCTGCTTAGGCTGTTTATCTGATGCAGGCTAGTAAAAGATGGGGTGGGAGCTGATTCAGGTGACTTTCCTGCCAGGACATCTTGCATGGGCAGAGGGGGAGAATGTTTCCTAGGGAACTACTCAGCCCCTCCCCAACATCAGTCTCAGTGATCTTAGTAGTATAGTGGTATCTCTGGATATGCACACCTCCAGGTGCGTATCCATCAGGATGAGAATGTGGCAAACTCAGAAGTATTTTTCTGGGTTTCGCCATGTGCGCATGCTCAGAAGCTGTCCCTCTGGTTCCAGAAACCTTGGGAGCTCCAGAATGGATCCCATCTGCAACTGGAGGTACCACTGTACCTGCCCGCTCCCCAGCATTCAACTCAGCACTCTCCTCCCATCCCTACTTGCAGAGGGCTCATTGCAAAAATCATTATAAACATTTAGGGCCAGCCCAAGACATTTTGGCATCTGAAGTGAACCACAAAATGGTAACAAGGGGGTGAATGAAGATCTACATCAGGAACACGTTTGGGGGGCGTAAAATCAACCTTACCCACTGGTTGAAGTGGGAATCAAAGGTCATTGTGGGAGGGAAGGGCTCCACTCTGAATCATGCCAGGTTGGTGCATAGCCTAGGAGACTCCAGAGGGCACTAACCACTATTTCCTCCCTAGGGGTAGGAGCAGACCAACATCACCTTCTATTTGCCAGGAGGCCACTGTAGAGGCATTATTTGGAGGGTGGGGGCAGCAGATCCAGCCTCCAAGGAGTGTGTTACAACTGTTGTTGCTTCTGCAGAAGCAGCAGCAGTAGACAATGCATTCCCTGGAGGCCAGATTTTATGACTGTGGATCTTTCCTAGTCTGCATCTGCACTTGCCTTGATTGTAGTTGTTCATAGAAGGGTAGGGTATAAATCAATAATAATACTGATAACATTCCCATGAGTATCAGTATATAAATGTTGGTCTTCAGCTAGTGAGTTGAGTCCCATCATGACCTGATCTAAGGAGGGCCTCAAGAGAAGTACTGCCACCATACATAGATGGTAAAAATAATAGCAATATTAATGAGAAATACGTGCCCAAATACATGTCTGGGTTAAAGGTGAGTCTTGGTCTGCAGGATTTGAAGACTCCTGTCCCAAAGCAACCAACACAAGAAGGGATACAGGTAGCAATGCATATGTCTGTATAAAATATTTGTATGAATAGAAAACTGTGCTACAGAAATATGCCTCATGGGCTTTGGCTTTCATATGCATTATACATGTTATATATGTATTTCTTGCTTGTAATTTTACACACCATCACTTGGACAATCAATCAATCATTCATTCGATCAATGAGTCACTCTAACATAACCAGGCACTTGATGTGAGCAAAACTCAGCTGGTCAAAGTCACAAAATTCTGTGTAGAAATTATTTAAAAATTGATTCCTTCTTGATTCCTACCTTACACACTTCATCCACAGTTTCTAAGGGTTAAGCTTTCCCTAGTTTGGAAAAACACACACAGGGGAAATACTCGCTAAACTTTGAAAAGTATTTTTTACAACCTGTCAAGAGTGTTAAATTCTACCATAATCTGATTTTTTAAATTAAAAATAAAAATAAAAAAACCAGCAACCAACAACAAATAAATAAGCGTAACTCTCAAAAACTAACTTTAAGGACACACTTCTCATGAGAAGAAATAGCATCCTTATGATGAGTTGGCAGGAGTATGATTAATTTATATAATATATGCAGTTTGTCAACATACACTTGTATCAAAAATACACGAGATGCACTTGCAAAGCTGCAAGTCAGGACTTAACCATGCATTTATAATGAATGTTTCTGCAGTCTAATGAGCAAGGTTTTTTTTTTTAATTTGAAAGAAAAACAGTGGGTTCTTTTTAAATGTTAAAACTATGCATGAGCTAAATACGGTTGTTAAGTTACAGTGCATAGCTGTAGTCTTCTTAGCTTCTTGGACTAATAGTGGCACTCAGTTACCATCTGCACCAAATGCGCATTGAAATGCAAGTGTCTTGGCCTGCCTGAGGGAGCCAACTGGAACAGGGCAAATGGATATTCCATTGCACAAAGAAACTAAGCCCATATGTTCCGTGGTCTTCTGGCTAATGGAGGAGGCCAGTGGGTGCTGCTTTTCAGTTCTGTGACCCAGAATAATTAGCAAAAATTAACTTCACAGCTCCAACTGAATCCCTCATGAGTGATGAGGATCAGGACTGGCTCCATGATTGAACCCTCCTCCGCCTCCCCACAAAGTGCTGTCTGATGGAACCCTGATGTCTGGTTGGCCTCCTGACATCAAAAAAGATTCTGTGGACAGGGAGGACTTGGGTCTTTCAGGCTTCAGCAGCTCCCTGTGCAGGCCAAAATTGGTGTCTCCCGCCTCTCGCCTTCCGTTCTGCTCAATTCACTACATCATAGTTGCAACACCATGTGGTGCCCCCTAGCCTTAGCACCCAGTATGGCTGAACCAGTAATGCTGCCCTAAAGCTGCCTCTGCTGTGGAGTGCTTACTGACAGTGGTGGGCAGCAGCAGCAGCACTATCTGCAGTGGGCAATTGCAAGGCACATGCCATTTTCTACACCTCCCAGTTCTCTCGTGTAGAACATTGGACCATGGAGGAAGGGAAATAAATTGCTGGAGGCTCACAACAGCCTGCTGGTAGATAAGAATAGAGACGAGAGAAGCAGGTGGGTTGGTCAGTCAAGTCCGAGCAGACATCAGCAACAATGCACCCTTAGCAGCTGCCTAAGTTTTCCAGGTGCAGATGTTCCATAATAAACAAATGTAGCAATAAGTGTTCCTCTACTTTGTAGAAGAGGAATTCAAGGTTAAGAGGTGCGGTACACAGATCCTTAAATAGAGATGTAATATTGAAACACAAACTCTTGGTTTCCCTATCATTACTTAAACACTATTTTCTTCCCCTTATAAGTAAAACTGTCAGGTGGAAATGGGGGAGAAATGCATTCAATTCACATTTCATTTCAATGCAAATCAATTAATTCACACTTTCCAGAACAAAGTGTTAACTGAAACACTACTATCCTACTAAATCTGCAGAATTTGGGGATGCAGTTATCCAAGCAAAAAATGTGTATATTGGGGAAACGAGTACCATATATGCTACAGTAAAGAACATACAGAAATGTGTTATTTTAGAGGAAGGGACTTGCTTGCAAAGCAGTGTATAATTAGGCAGAATACCATACAGAAATATGTATATTAGAAGAAATCTGCCAAAGAAATAACAGAATTTTTATGTATGCTCTTAAAAAAGAAAAGAAAAATAATTTATGGCATAATCAAATCTGATCCAGCAGCTGTTGCTGAAAAGTTAACTCAAGAATTAAGGTATACTAGAGGAGAAACAAACAAAAAGATTCATTTTCAACTACATGGCAAAACTACTATTTTATATAATAGTGATGGTAATAATGTTCAAATGCCTCCTGTGAAATATGCTGCTATCTGGAATTCTTAGTGCTGTATCTTTAAAGCTTTATATGAGAATACCATAAGATCTTGAGGGCAATACCCTAATATTTATAAATAAAACATGTTACTACCTACTCCCAACACTACAAACAGTGCTAATTATTTCCTGGGCTTCTGAATCATATGACCCAAATTTATATTTTGTCTGTATGCATGCTTCATTTTCATTCATTTTCATTCTTTTTCTTCATGTCTTTGTTTTCATATGCTATTGAAGTATCTGTTATTGTTAATATATATATATATGAATGCAACCTAATGCAGACATGGGGTGAACTGAACTTACAATAGGACACATGAGAAAATGAAGTTGGCAGATTTGCCAATCCCTAGTTGGCATTTTGGTTGGACAGTGTTCTCGAAGCCACAAACATGAGTCTGACCAAACTGCGGGAGGCAGTGGAAGACAGGAGTGCCTGGCGTGCTCTGGTCCATGGGGTCACGAAGAGTCGGACACGACTAAACGACTAAACAACAACAACAAACAACAGTTGGCATTTTGTTACTGTTTTCTTTAACAATGCTCTAGAAGGTACTGGTAGCATATCTGCTGAGCCTTCTGGTTTGGTAGTGCTGCAGTGAAACGCCAGCTTTGATTGTGGATGAATGGGCTGATTTGCCTTACGTTAGCAAGACTTGGGAGAATGAGCTGAGTAGGCCTTAGCTTAACCAGCTGCACCCATCTGGGTCCTTGGTACATCACCAGTCTAGACTGGGGGGGGGGGGTTCTGCTATTGTTCATAAAAGCATTATCTTCTTGGCCAGAAAACCTCTTTATGTTGGAACAGGCTTAGAATGTCTACACCTGGTGTTAGACCAGAGAAACTACCAGCATCCCTGATAGGGCTGGCTGAGATACTCTCTGGGGTAATGTTGACTTCAGTATCCTTGCAGAGGCTGCCGCTGGGCTGGCTTGAGATTTCAGGGCTTCCATGGTAACCATGGATTTCTCTCAACTGGTCATTGGTTCAACAAACCAGGCAGGGCACATCATTGTGGTAGTATGTGACCCAAGGGACACTACAGTGCATTCCCTTGTCATGATCAGAGCGGGTTGCAGTGAGGCAGCTGCAAGCATTCTTGGATGATACATATTATTTTAGCTCTATTCCAGTCTAGATTCAGGACTGGCCATGGGACTGAGTTGGCCTTGGTTGCCCTGATGGATGACCTTTACAGAGAATGAGACAGTGGGAGTGTGACCTTGCTTCTGCTTACTGAGCTCTTTTTGACTTTTGATACCATTGACCATGATATCCCCCCCCCCAACTTGCTCCAGGGAATGGGAAGGTGGGAAGGTGGGCAACTTGAGGCACAGACCACGCAGTTGGTGCAATTTTGCATGTATTCCAAAATTACACCAACACTGTGTGCCCCTTACCTGGCCTGCCCCACCTCCCACACTCTACCTCCCCCTACCCTGAATCACTGTGGTTGAACCCCTACCCCATCCCTCTTCTATATTAAGCTGCGAAGAGTTGGGGGCAAGGTGCCATTAGTATCCCAATAAGTCTCAGCTGAGGTTGTGAAGTTCCTGGGCCAGAGCTTGGATGCTGTGGTGAGACAGATGAGTTTTAATCCTGGCAAGATGGAGGCACTGTGGGTGAGTAGCTCTTGTGTCCAATAAATTGGTAAATTGTCTATCTTGGATGGCATTGCACTCACCCTGTAGGAATAGGTTTCTAGTTTGTGGATTTTTCTCGATCCACCTTTGCCACTGGAGGTCCAGGTAGCCTCGCCGGCTAGAAGTGTCTTTTACCAACTGCAGGTGATACAACAGCCATGACATTTCCTGGCCCCAGAAAACCTTAGCCATAGTAGTTAATGCATTAGTGGAACGTGTTCTATATGGGGCTTCCCTCGTGCTCGGTCCAGAAGCTGCAGATAGTGAAGAATGTTGCAGAATGGTTATTGACATGAGTGAGACCTTGTCAGCATAGAACACACGTGCTCAGAAACCTGCAGTGGTTGCCAATTTCTTTTCGGGCCAGGTTTGAGATGTTGCCTTGAGCAACTTGTAACTGGCTTACCTGTGACATCACCTCACCCCAATATGCCTGCTTGACCACTTTGATCTGTGGAACCAGTGCTGCTACAGGTGCCACATAATATTTGTTAAGAATTCGTAAGAAATAATTCTTTTTGTGTGGCAGCACCTGCACTTGGGAACCCTCTGCCTAATGACATCAGGCAGGTGCCTTCACTGTATGCTTTTTCAGCACCTGCAAATAATTTTATTTTTTTTAAAAAAAAGACAATTATGTGTGTGTTTTAATCTGTTTTAAGATTATAACTGACTTTAATTTTTCGAATGTTTTTAATAGTGTTTTTTGTGGTAGTCATACTGTTTTATTATTTTTGTGCCTTAAGGGTTTTTTAAAAAATCAATGGGGGGGTGTACTAACTAACTAAATAAAACAGAACTTGAGTGTACGTTAGCAAAGGTTGCCAAGGCCCTATGCAGCTTTCAAAAATATGCTTGTAGTACATATAAGTGGTACTCCAGAATCATAAAAATAAGTACAATATTACAACTAATGATAGATTTTCATTATCTCCAATGCAAGAAAGCTCTTGGAAGCGGTGGAACATCTGTAGCAAACAGACAAGGCATGTAGTACATATAAGCAGTGCTCGAGAATCATCAAAACAAATATAATACAGGTGCCTCGACTTGTACCTAATGTGGGCCCTTGTTAACCTCACAGGCTGAAGAAGGAGCTTTTATTTGAAACTGGGATACCATGTTCCAGTCCTGTTTGCTGCAGCTGCTCCACCGCTTCCAAGAATTTTCTTGCATCAGAGATAATGAAAATATATCATTAAATGTCATATTGTACCTATTTTGATTATTATGGAGTACTGCTTGTACGTACTGCATGCCTTCTCTATTTGCTACAACTGTTCCACCGCTTCCAAGAATTTTCCTGCGTCAGAGATAATGAAAATGTATAATTAATTCTAATATTGTACTTATTTTGATGATTCTGGGGTACTGCTTGTATGTACTTCATGCCTTGTAATAGCGGGTACCTTGTGCTGAGTACAATTTGTTTTTTATTTTGATTGCCATATATTGCGTCTTTGTATGTTGGCTTGAACCGCTGCTTTTCTTTTCCTCTATTTGTGGTTGCTTTTATACAGCGGGTTCCTTATTTTTGTGCGTCAAGAATATGCTATTGGCTATCCATGCTATAATAATTTGGGAACATATAAAATCAAAGACTTTTAAAAACTTTTCTCCATAGAAAGAAAGTGGATCTCTCTCTCTCCTCACTTATCACCAGGAATGTGATTTATAGGCAAAATGTCCTTTTTCTCATTAAAATTCAAACACAAATGAGATTTGTTGGCATGACCAACAGGCATGCTACCCTGGGTTGTGATCTTGTCAGATCTCATAAGCCAAGCAAGAGTGGGTCAGGTCGACACTTGGATGGAAGACCTCTAGGGGGAAACCAGGTGTTGTGAAAAGTGGCAGTGCTGATTCATTAGATGTCATTTTTTTCCTTGGAATCAGTGTTTGAGTCAATGCACCAGCTTGGCACAAGATGATTCCCCTCCCCCCCTTCCCGGCAAAGTGCCACCTCCTAGATGAAATGTATAGCCAAGGTCCTGACCAGCTGTCATTAGAAGTCCAGTGGCACTTTTCATGAGAGCAAGGATGTTAACCTGGTGTCATGGCCAACTTCCAATCTCATTACATTCAGAAGGTCTATGTCTTTCCCTCTCACATTGGTATGAAAAAGTAATCGTCCCCTATGCAGTTCATAACTATTTAACAACAGCTGTGTTCAGCATTGCTGCAGCTTGCATCGTCCTTTATTATATTAATTTAAGGCCACTTATTAGCATTATACCCCTACTGGGTATTCAATCATACACCGCAATCCATTTAGGAAGTAAAGATTTGTATGTCATTCCAAAAATTACCATAGGTGTATTAAAAATTACTATAATGTACCATTGGTGGTAAAAAAAAAAAATTACTACCAATTTTTAATTTAACTTCTTTCTTATTTCTTTCTTCTCATCTAAACTAAGCTAACATCTGTTTATATGCTTAGGACTTCACAGGAAAAGCTACTGATTCAAAATAAAACATTCTAAAACCTCCAGTGGCTGCAATTCCTGTGTTGCTTACCTAGAAGTACAACTCTTTGGAATCAAAATGACTTATTCTGAGTAGACTTGCATAGTCTTGAGTTGATGAAATATATAAATGTGGAGACTGAGTGCAAAGGATTATCACAGTGGTGCAAGGACATAAATATTGGTTTCATAACCTTAGTGATAATTGTTCCATGACCTTGCTCTTATAAATCAATGTAGGTAAATTTCTCTTTTCTGTCAACAGCTGCTGCCACTGGGCTCAGATTTTCCACAAAGCCTTTTCAGATCCAGTGGATGTGTGGAGGGGTTGTTACTTTCCCAGTTCATTCCTGTCCTTCCCAGGTTCATCTGATCTTCTGAACAGCCCATGTGTGTGTACAACTTGTATAAACATAGGCACATAGGAAGGTGTGCTATGCAATGTCAAGCCAGGGGTCTACATGGTTCAGTATTGTCTCCACAAGATGGGGGGATCTTAAGCCTAATTAGGCCTTGTATGGGTTCCATTTCACCCATGCATCCGTCATCCCCCAAACCACACCCACATCCACTATACCTGATGTCACATGTGAAGCCAGACATATGAATGGCATGCACATGGCTTCAAATGAACAATGGGAGTTTAAACTGAGCTTCCTGTTGTTTCTTTGTAAAGTGGGGCTCAATGACAGTGCTGATCAGCTGAGCCCTCAAAGGTAATCAGCTGCCCTTGTGGGTTCCTCATTTGATAAGGTCCCTCAGTGTCAGTGAGCACCGTTGAAGGGATGCTTTGTCCACTTGCGTGTTCAAATTGAGACTTTGCCTCTTCTTTGTTTGCTAGAAACAAAGGAATACAAGAAGCTGGCTTAGACTGAGTCAGACCAATGGTCCATCAAGCTCAGTATTGTCTAATTGTCTAATCAGTATTGTCTACAGGGTTTCAGGTAGGGAATATTCCCAGTCCTACCTGGAGATGTTGGGGATTTTAACCTTCTGCATGCAAAGCAGATTACCACTGAACCGCAGCTCTTTCCCAAGGAACAATGCTAGTCTAACACAGCAAATCTGTACATGTCTACTTAGAAATAGGTTCCATTGATTTCAGTGGAAGTTACTCCCAGGTGAGCACAAATAGGACTACAACCTTAAAGTCTCTTGTGGACATATTCCTAAAACATAATAGCTACCAATAGTGATCTCTCATATTACAAAATATAACAGAAACATAATCATTTTATCCAAGGAAAGTCAAATAGAGTTAGAGCAATTTCTGAGGAGTGTTTAAAAACAGCAAGAACAACAAATAAATAAAATATATTTTATTTTATTTTTGTTTTGGTTCTTCAGATGCGAGTTTTATTATTTAAAGACTGAAGTGCAGGTAGCTGCTGCATGGTAATGAGGTCAAAGGTTCAGAAAATAGCTGCATTGCATGAAGATGAAAAGCACTTTGGAATCTCATAAGCCTGAATATTGTTCCTTCAGGTAATCAGAAGCATTCAAGATTTATCAGTCCCAAGCGAGAGGTCTTTGAAATGAAGCTTACTCGGTTTGTCAAAATGCTCCTTATATGGAAAATACTACAGTCGATGAGAAAACTATCCTTTTATACTGGGATGACAAAGCAACAGCATATAATACAAAAGTCTTCGTGTGCACACACATACTGGAGAATTTTTCCCCACCCGTACTTCTCTTTTCCTTCCAAAAACAGGTTTCCTGGGTCTTATCTGATTTGTGGAGCATAATTGTATTGATACCTTTTTTCTCCCATGTTGTAACAATAATCCTATAAATATTTCATATGTACATCCTTTCCCCCCCTTTACACCCCTTTCCCCCTCAACATAAATGCCTTCATTTTCTCCGGATCACAATTTGATCTGAGTGCAAATAACTTTTCAACAGCAGGGGTTCAAACTAAAGAGAAAAATGTGTTGGAACTACCCACTACACAGAGATCCTTGAAAACAGCCTGTGTTACTATTAGGCTGGGGATGGAAACATTTAAAATTTGTCATTGTAGGTGCACACAAAGGAAAACAAACCTCTGCTGTTGTATAAAATCATCATTAAATGAAATCCCTTCCACAGTGGCTTCTCATAACTTTCCAAAAGGGGAGTTATGCATTCAAGTCTTAAAATATATGCACACAGCTCAGTTTATAGAAGCACAAGGGATGGCAGAGAAATTCGATTCAGTTCACATTTAAATATCAACTTTTCACGAGGATTTTTTTTTTTTAATGCAAACTGATATGGAAATGTGTGGGGGAGAAGAATTTAAGATGGGTCAATTTCAATTCCTCATTTTTCCAATTTCTCCTAGATCTAATAAGCACTTTTAAAGGTATAATAATAATAATAATAATAATAATAATAATAATAATAATAATAGTAATAAAGTACATAGGAAGCAGTTCAGATCAATGAGGTGATTTTCTTTTGGGGGCAATTTCTGGCTTTCGGGTCATGAAAATGGAGGAAGGAGAGGCTTCTTTACTCTTACCTTTTGGCAATAGGAAGGGGCCAGGGAAGCAAGGGATACTAGAGACAGCAACATGCCAACACATAGCTGCTGACTGTCTGGCCACCCTAATGATATCAGTAGCCTAAACCCACACTGCGAAAATCTTCAGCTACTCTGCCTCTGTCCACTACATGTCATGAGCCCTGTGGAGATGTCATGGCAGGTTGGTGGTAGAGGGAGGAATGGTATGGCAGTGCTGAACCTGATCTTGGAGAGGGGCCCAGAGCACTGGAAAGTGTTGAGTTGGATGCTGGGAAGATGCTGAGCTGGTTGTCAGGAAAAAGCCTCTCCTCATTATTATCAGATGCCCTAAGCATCGAGGGAGAATTGTACAACTTGGCTCTGGCTCTGTCTTTGGACAGTGAAGCACTTTATACCCCTGGGGAGGCACCAGAGCTAAGTCTGGACAGTGAACATATAACACTGTCCCGTTTTCCATCTCCAATGATATGGCATTGGTTGTGCCAGTTTGAACAGACCCACCCTACTCATAGAAGTGCTTGCTTGCTTGCTTAAACCTGCGGCTTGGGACAGAAGCTGCACAAATGACTGTGCCCACCCCGCTCTTCAAAAGGAGAGCTCAGGGTCAAATGCTGAGATGGTATATTTGCTTACTGATCTATACACCTTTTTGGGGCATTGCAGTGAATTCTGGAGTAAAGGTTTTTGAAATAATCGTGCTGACAGTCCAGGCACCATGCCCATACATGGGAGCCAGGACACTATTCATCCACTGCATTCCCAGTGATGAAACACATTCACACATAAAGCCCATTCACACATTGTACTGAATACAAGCTGTCTCCACACATGTACAATGGTTTATGTGGAAGAGTATCCATTTGATGATTCGTACAGTTCAGCTATTGTGTCTCCAGGAACACCAGCTGTAGACTTGTTGAATGTAGCAGATTGGGGCGGGGAATTTGGACTTTGCTTCAGATGGTGGCATGCCTACCCTGTTATTAGGAAGAGTCACATTCCTCTTCTACAGGTGATGGCACCCAGGACTCCAAACCAAAAGGGAAAAGGCATGCAGGATCAGGCCCAGAAATGCTGCTACTGCATGAGCCTGTGGAGTCAGTGCCCCTCCAGCCTGAGGACATGTCACTGATATCCTAGGAGACAAACAACTCTGTTGCAGATAGGCCAGTAAAATGAGAGACTCCCTTGTTCTGTTACAGTAGGAGACTACTGGAGAAGTCCAGGCCATTAATTAAAGCAGTACCTACTGATGTGAGCAACTGCTGCTATAATTTTGGACTCAGTTTGTTTCTTGCTGAAGCAGCATTATACGTCTGTGTTCCTAAAGCACAGCTTGTGCTTTGTCTTGTCCCCCAGTCTCACCACAGAGCAGGACTAGTATGTGGAATGAGAGAGGAGTGCCATTGTGCCCATCTCATGCAGCAAAGTGTCTTGGGCCAGTCATGGTGAATTTAAGATTGAAACAAAGTCTCCCGCACCAGCCTCACCTACGTTAAAAGCCACCCCTTCTCCTCTCTTTCTGCCCAGCATCTATCACTCCACATCTGTTCTGTATTCTCAACCAAAGTGCCTGGCCTCGGTTACAGCTCTATCCATCTGACATCAGTCGCTGGAGAATTCTTAGAAGCCATTTTAAAGGCTTCAGTAGCAAATCCCTTAGAAATGCACAGCTTGATCAACAGCCAGTGTGTGGTGCTAAGGTTTTGCAGAATATATATATAGAGAGAGAGAGAGAGCTAACTGGCATGCTTTAAGCACATTGGAATCCTTTGAACAAACTATAGCCGTGTTGGAGACTTTTAGGAAAAGCACAGCTGAGATATCATTTTAAAGAAGCGGTTATCGGCATTAGAAATCAGAAATTAAACAGCTAAATTAAAAAGTCATTAAAGGTTAAAAAATTACAAAGGAATGCAAATGGTAACTTTAACTTGAAAGGGGACTTTTTTATTATTATTTGATATGGAGGGGCCAAGAGTATCGAGGAAAAGGAGTAGGAGTGTGGAGCTCATTATTTTAAATGAGTTTACTAACATATCTGTCCTTACAAAGACAGAACATCTTTCAAAGTGGATAAGAAGGGAGCAGATTCCTTTTTAGAGTGCTCATCTTCTGATAGGCTTCAAAAGAATAAAATAACCCAATATTCATTTTTCTATCTCCCTCCCTGCTTTAAAGCTAATAATAGCAGTTCCAGAAGAAGAATTGGGGAGGGGGAGAGAACAGGCAAATATAATAAGAGTTGGGGGATAGGCACAAGCAAATATAGTACAACCTATAGAAGATCATGCCAGATTGGAAGATACTTCTCCCATGTGTGGAGAGAATCAAGAGAATGGATGGGTACCATACCTACCCACCTGCTGTGCCTTGCCCCAGTGGTGGTGCCAGGCTGTTTTGAACCCTAGGCAGCAGTGCCAATATGGCCCCAGGACCATGGGTGCCCGGAGCCATGGGAGCCATGCAGTGTGCATGACCCTGCCACTGAAATTTGTGGGTGCCTGGCCCCTTCATGGAGAATTTCGTGGGTGCTCCCCCAGGGAGTTGGCACCTATGACCTTAAAAGGTAAAGGGACCCCTGACCATTAGGTCCAGTTGTGGCTGACTCTGGGGTTGCGGCGCTCATCTCGCTTTATTGGCCGAGGGAGGCAGTGTACAGCTTCCGGGTCATGTGGGCAGCATTACTAAGCTGCTTCTGGCGAAATCAGAGCAGCGCATGGAAACGCTGTTTACCTTCCCGCCGGAGCAGTACCTATTTATCTACTTGCACTTTGATGTGCTTTCAAACTGCTAGGTTGGCAGGAGCAGGGACCGAGCAACGGGAGCTCACCCCGTCGCGGGGATTCGAACCGCTGACCTTCTGATCAGCAAGCAACCCACAGCGCCACCCATGTCCCACCTATGACCTTAGGCAAGGCTAATTATTTGTCCCTCACCAAAAAAATTTTTTTTAGAAAATTGCTAACTACAATTTTCAAAAACAGATGTCTTACAGAAAAAACAAAAAGCACAAAATTTGAAATGGCTAAACATGTTTTAAATTGTAAGAATATGTAATACAACCATATCTGATTATCCTTCTCAAATACAGAAGATATGTTTTAGCACACACATCATTTTGAATAATCTTGTGAATTCTGATGTTAAAATTTAAGCCTCTTAAAAGTTTTGATTTTAAACATATAAAAATCTCACCTTGCATACCTTTTTCTTTGCAAGTTTTGTCGCCAATTCCTTCAGGTCAAGTACTGACGCATGTGAATGATCAAAGATATAGTTGCCAAGCCAACTAGTCTCTTTTTGCAACACCTTTGAGCATATGATGTAGGTCTGAGCTTTGAGAAACTGCATTCAAAATATAAAATAAAAGTAAAGTATCATCAGAAATGTATAAGATATGACAAAAAATAATCAGTATAAAACTGTGCCCTTCAAAGGTCACTACTCTGCCCCTCTGAGGTCTGCACCTAGGTAGCTGCCTAATTGGCCTAATAGGGAGCGGATGGCACTGTGGTCTAAACCACTGAGCCTCTTGGGCTTGCCTAAGCGGTTTGAATCCCTGTGATGGGGTGAGCTCCTGTTGCTCTGTTCCCAGCTCCTGCCAACCTAGCAGTTCGAAAGCACACCAGGGCAGGTAGATAAATTGGTACCGCTACAGCATGAAGGTAAACAGCGTTTCCGTGTGTTCTGGCACTCATCACAGTGTTCCGTTCCACCAGAAGTGGTTCAGTCCTGCTGGCCACATGACTCAGAAAGCTGTCTGTGGACAAACACCAGCTCCCTCAGCCTGAGACGAGATGAGCGCCACAACCCCATAGTCGCCTTTGACTGAACTTAACTGTCCAGGGGTCCTTTACCTTACATTAGCTCCACATATGACATCTATTCAGTCTGCATTTTTTGAATATGGGGTATTGTCAGGATGCTGCCACCAGCTCCCAGCTGGTTGCCCAGGAAAGTATAAAGACAAGGAAAAGTTTCTTACAGTCCTTTTTTTTTATTTCAAACTTTACAGATAGAGGCTATAGAACCCAGCCTCTTGTCCCAAATGAATCTCCACCCCCGTCTTTCCCCCTTGCTCATTTGTCATCATCATCACCTCTTCTATGGGTTCTGCTAGGTGCCCTGTCTTCAAGCTCTTTGCTCTCCTACTTTTAAGGCTCTCAGGGTTCCGGGAGATGGTGGGTCTGGAATGCTTTCTAATGACATGTCAGGCAGCTGTTGCTCTGGCTCTCCCATGATTTCCCAACTTTTCCCCTCATCTGCCTCTGAACTGTGACCTCCCACCAACCCCTATTGTAAATCTATACTGTCTTCCTCTTCCTCCTCCCTGGAAGGGTCAGGATGGGGAGGTAGTCTCCACTATTTATCCTCTGCCCAGTCCCAGACAGGTATGCATTTTAAAAATCCAGTATTCCTAAGACAGTTTAGTGTGGGAGTTTTCCCAAATGAATTTGGGCAATTAATCATGTGTATATTGGATTTTACAGCCGCAGGCCATATTTAAATGTCCCTCTCCCCCCATAATTTTTTATTGAAACTTTTCCATCACACTACAATGAAAAGCAAAGTAATCTGAAGAAGAAGAGGAAGAAGAGAAGGAAGAAGAAGAAGAAGAAGAAGAAGAAGAAGAAGAAGAAGAAGAAGAATGAAGTTACCATTCTGGAATCTGCCCTAGAGATGTCTTGCAGAAGAGTGCCTTCGCCTAGATGAAGAAGAGGAGCTGCCCAGGCCAAGAGTTCAGATGTAAAGAAACATCAAAACGATCCCTTCGTTGTGGTGATCTGGGCAGCAAAGGAGTAAGCAACTGGAGGGCAGCTGTGTGTGTGCAATATGGCCCATCTTGTAGCTCCTAACCTGGTCTGCTGCCTCAAGTGCAGTGGAAGATGTTGTCTGTCAAAGTAAGGTTTAACAGCCAGTCTGGGTGGTTTTTGTGCATAGAATGTGATGGAGGGCATCATCTCTTCCTTGGCTTCAGGCAGGAGTGATGTTGAGACAGCCCTGACAAGAACATATCTCCAAGCCGTGTGCTCTGCTATGTGCCAATGTCATGGGGTGCTGTCTTTTATGTACAAGAACTCAAATAGAGCTAGCTCCAGTTAGCTTTAATGAATAAATGTTAAAACGAGTGATGAAGCTTTTTTCAACTTGAAGGCAACATTCCCATCTGGGCATCCATCTAGGGGCCACATTCACACACACTCTCCTCCACCCAGGCAAGCAAAACACATCATCATAATTCTAGGATGCATTTCAATCAGGTAAAAACACTTGAGGAGGCAAAGGAGGGTCAGTGAGAACTATAGTCTTGGGACACGGGTGTGGCTGTATAGGGATATGCCACATAAGCCCAAATAGAGAAGGTGGGAGGGCCCGAGGTTCTCTACCACTATTGTAAAATGACACCATCTGCACAAAGATAAAATTGCCAGAGCTAACATTTTCTGGGGCAACAAGTCTTCTGCAAAGTCCTGTCTTGTTAACCTTTCAGAGTTTTTGAGATTGTCAATAAACCTCCTACGGTCTACTGTGTTCCACTGGTGCCCTTCCAATATTACCATCATAAGCAACATCCTAGGTTGCAGTTTTTGGAAGGGAGCATCAATGGATCTCAATCATATGATGGACGATGGCTCAATAGCTCCCAGCTCAAGGGTGTCATAGATAAAGAGCTAACACCATTCAAGCTCAAGGGGCATTATCTGTTTGATGGAAATGGAGTCCTTGTTGCCCTGTCTTACAGCAGAAGAAAGTGATATTGCAAGCTTTCTCCTTTAAAAGAAATACTATTCTGGGTATCAATAATTTTGAGGGAGGGGAAAGAATTATTTTCTGCCCAAAATATAATGGAGAAAAATGGAGCAGCTACCTTGAGCAGACAAAATAGCAGATCCAAAGCTGAAATTATTTATATAGGAATAAAATGTCAGATTTTTCTTTTCTTTTCTTTTTTGCTCTGCTTAGGCTACATATGACTAAATGTTTGGCGGCAGAGATGAAAATAAGTCAATTAAGTCTATCCTCCTTCGTTGCTTCATGCATCTTGTGTATTTCCTGGGCACCCTGTGATATAGGATTGTCAGACGGCTGAGGTAAATGGATGGGAAATTGTCTCAGGCCCCAATGGTTCTGGTATATGATTATGTTACAGGCTAGCAATCATAGAAATTGCCTCGGAAAGCCATCTACAACTCACCCATTCAGTAAGCAGTTCATGGAAGCCTAGGGAATTGGTGGGCTCCAGCAAGGTGGATGTTATAGAGGAGCTATTTATAAGAAAATCTTGCAGATGAATCTCATTTCTGTAACTCCTTCACATGGATTATAGCTTTCAAGGACAGAAGAGGGAGAAAGAGGGGGGGACGACAGGATGTTATAAATTTGCCATCCCATCCCAGACAAAGAAACTATATGTTGCAATGGTATTATTACATTCAGGACATAATTAGTAGCATTAAACTGCTATTACCTATTACTTCTAGGGATGGCTGAATCGGTAAATTCTGGTTTCTCTCAAGTTTCGCATTCCCTCCACTCCAATTGTAAGTTGAGTTCTCCACATTTCCACATCAGTTTGTCATTAAAAAAAAGAAAGAAGAAGTCATCATGAAAGTTCATCAGCATTTAAGTATGAGTATCTGCTAACATACACGTTTCTATGCAATTATGCGTCTTTGCAAAGCAATTTCCCCTAATATAATGCATTTTTGATGTTATTTTAACCAGCATTTGTGTTTTGTGTACACTTTCCTGTTTTTTTCTACACGTTACTTGCTGGAGAACATGTTACTAGCTGGAGAACTACATTTCAACATTCAGAGAAGTGCATATTTCAAGGACAGCTCTGCTTCAGTTTGCTTATTGTTTTGGAAAGTATGAATAAAGTAACGTTGTCTTTAAATGCAAATTGAATTGAATTTCTCCCCCATCAATAATTACTACTGCTATGTCGTCATTTGGATAACCAAGAAGAGAAGAATGGAATGACATTCTGCCTGAAGAACCTTTCCTTTTCCTCATGGACAAGGGAGAAAGAGCTGAGAATTCAATACTGAGACTCAACAACAGGGGTAGCCAATCTGGTTCCTTCCAGAAGCTATTAGCCTACAATTCCCATTGCCCCCAGTCATCATGGCCATTGGTCAGAAGTGTTGGGAACAACATCTGGAAGGCACCGTGCTGGCTGCACTTGCTGGGAGATCTGCTGAATAGAATCAGGTCTAGCTAATGCTTCAGAAACATGCCAGGAACATTTCTGAAATCCTTGTCTCTCGACTCCCACACACACACACACCCCACCAGATGTTGGAACTCTGAATTACAGTTGTACCTTGGTTCTCGAATGGCTTGTGACTCAAACGTTTTGGCTCCCAGACACCGCAAATCTGGAAGTAAATGTTCTGGTTGGCGAACTTTTTTTGGAAGCCAGAAGTCCAAAACAGCTTCCACAGCTTCCGATTGAGGGCAGGAAGCTCCTGCAGCTAACTGGAAGCCACGCCTTGGTTTTTGAATGTTTTCGGAAGTTGAACAGACTTCTGGAACAGATTCCATTTGAGAACCAAAGTACAACTGTACCTGGTTTCACTTCCAAAATGGGACTGACCCATTAAGGAATTGGTTGGTTGTTCCAATTATTTTTTTCTGCATTTTGTACAGAGCATTGTGCATGCAAAATTGGGCATAGCTTTCAGATCCTTTTGTTCAATTGTATTTTCCCCTTCTGCATGACGACTGTGAAAAAGTGCACTGATAAAGCATTACATGTGAGGTGGCAATATTGATGAAATTGCGTATGCTGTTCCATCCAGATTCCTTGTATGCAATGTTTTGCTGATACAGTAAGTTTGCAAAACCTGTCCCTATCAGCGCTCCTTTAATAGCAATTTGCTCTACAGAACTTATTGAATGTACAAGTTTAGTTCCATGCCATGGAAAGCCTTATCTGCTGTGTATGGGAAAGGATCAGTGTTTGGTGGAGGGATAAATGTTTTGCATATAGATGGTCCCTGGCTCATATCGAAATTGAAATGATCTAGTAATAGGTATGATGAAGACCTCTGCTAAAAAACCCAGAGTCAATACTAGTTACAGTACCCAGTTCTGACGTCGATGGGCCAGCCGTCCATCTTTTATATTATTATTATTTCATTGTTTGCTAAAAGGTTTGGAACAAACAAAGCTCATTTCTATCTGGCCAGTTGGCAACTCTAAATGGCAAGATGTCTCTTCATAACCACACAGGTGAAGCAATGAGGGCTTTAATTGATTAGCTTAGGAGGTATTGATTCTTTAGATTCCTCTGAGTGCCTCATCAGAAAAGTTTAGGGCCAGACAGACAAAATGAACTCCAAAACAAAAAAAATGCTAGGTCCATTGTACAAAAACATTAACAGAAACTCCCAAGACTGGAGAGGAAACTCAAATGTAAAATAATGGCCTTGAACAGCATATAATTATAACTTCTTGGAGTGACCAGCTGACCCTATCAGCAATTTGAGTTTGATTGCATTACAGTCCATTAACTGCCCCAGTCATAGTAAACATGTCTTTGTCTTGAGCTGAAAGTAGTGGATTAAGCAAAGATAAACCAAAAAATAGTGTGAGGATACTTCCCCTGCCCCTTGAATTTTATTGTGCCTTTTTATTGCAGAATCAGCTTAGATGAAATTAAATTGCCCCGATTTTCATCCACAAAGCTTGACACATAAAAGTAAGGTTAAGGGGAAATGACTGAATTTTATTTTGATACTGCTTTTGATACTCAGATTTAGAGTCATTGCCGCAGGGGACTGGTCCCCTTAGGAATATTCCAGGGTCCCTCTGTAAATGTTTGGTTTTCATTAAAAATGCCTTCTTACTTTCCTTCTTTGGATTGTAAAGCCCTTCTTTAAACTGTAGCCCTTTGGGAAGAACTATAGTATCTCTAGACTGTAAAAACTCCTGTCTGAATTCCTGGAAAGCTGGTACTATTCATTGTGGATCATGAATAGCTACCCATTGTGCCCTCCACAAGTTGACTCCAACTCAAATAAATACCAGCTGGCATGGTCAATGGTGTATGATGATAAGAATTCCAGTGTATGGGGGGAGGGACACACCACGTTGTCCATGTTAGTGTAGATAATATTGAACTGGGTGGACAGATGTTCTGACCTTGTGTACTGCAGTTTCTTATGTCCCTATCATGTAAGCTGCACCATCCTATATAATAAGTATATCGGTATATAAGTCTAATAGTATACATTAAGTATAATAACGAACTCATTCTCTGAATGTTGCTTCTCATGTAGCATCAGCAGAATACAAGAAAACTATAACCTTGCAAAAATAAAGAGGGGGTGGAAATAAAGGGGTTCCCTTCAAAACAGCCCAATGCTTAGTGCACAGCTAATGCTGGGAAGTGGAGGTGGGAATGGAAGTAAGGATGGAATGGGCTGGAGTGCCCTAGAAGATTAGGCAAGCAGCCCCAGAGGATCACCGAGACACCACCATGCTTCACTGTAGGCAGAACCTTCTTTTCAACATATGCTTCATTCTTCTTTTCAAGAGGACTAGAAAACCATCAAAACACAAACACACAGGTATCGTCAACACTTGTTTAATTATTTTTCACAACAATTATGATTTTTAAGCTTAAATAGCACCATCACTTTTCAGATATTAAATCCAATCATTTCAGATAAATCTCTCTCTCTCTCTCTCTCTCTCTCTCTCTCTCTCTTACACACACACACACACACACACACACACAAATTAAATTCAAATTAGATTTAAAATCACCCAAAGTTCCACCACAAAACTTAATTCTTGTTCCATTTACCTGGAAATTATAGGAACTATTTTCAGGCGTAATACAGAGATATTACTACTACTACTACTACTACTACTACTACTACTACTACTACTACAGTGAATTCATTAACCTGAATTAGTTCATTTCAAGCACTGCTCTTATAAGTCAAAGGCTTTGCAACTGAATGTTATAGGGATTGGAGAGATATACGACAAAGGCAATTCCAGTTTTCCAGTAATGGGAGAGATAGCAATGAATATTGTGAATGATCTCCTGCTGCTACTCATCTGTCTCAGTCCGAATATTTATTTCAAGTACCCTGAATCACCAGCTTTGTCTTCTTTAACCCTCCATCAGGGAAGCTGTGGCATCATATGTAATATTGCACTACAAAACAATATCAAAACCTCATCATGCTGCACTGGGTGGGACATAGTTTACATTATTTCATTCCATTCCAAAATCCATAAGGAGGAAAGAAAGAATTTGTGTGCATATTACTAAATGGTTTTGCACTCCTATGGAAAGTGCCTTTGCATTATTTCCCATGATTATTTCTTTTTCTAACAGTAATAAAACAGATACTAGTCAGGACAATTCAACAGCCACCCCCACCCCCACCCCAATCTCTGCAAAGAGTAGCCAATACCTAAATAAATTTCAATAGTCTTACAGTTAAGGAGATTCTGTTATCAGAAACATGCATTGTTCTGAAGCACACACACGCATACACACAAAGAGAGAGAGAGTTGGGTGGAAGAGATATAATAGAAGTATAGTTGATCCATGTCTCAACAAATGGCCTTATATTGTGAGGACCAGCTCCTATTTTGGGTGCAGTCCTTAAGCAGACCCCAACAGTGTGAGTCACCCTGCATCCCATGAGCTTTCGGGGCAAAAACCATTGGAAGAGTTACTTGCCTTTTTTGTGCCCTTGAGGGAGTAAGCAGAGAGGGGAATGCCTGTTCGCCAACTTGGGTAAACTGGGCAAACTGATTCGGAAGAAGGTGCCCCCAGAGAAAGACTTGTAGCAGAACTTTTATTTCAGTTTGAGGCAGGGGTTGAAGTGGATTGGCCCATGGGCAGCAAGAGGAAATAAGATGAGTCCCAGTGTCATAGGAACCAACTCCTAGGGTGCCAAGGTCCCTTTGCACCCCCAATAAAATATTTTGAGGGACCAATGCCCCCTCAAAGTTAATAGGCATTGTCCTATAATTGGCGTACATGTGCTGCATCATATGATTGATTATGCAAGTTGGGGCTTACCTCCCCCCCCCCCCCATATTTTATTCAAGTTGGCACCCCTGCCCAGTGTGCCATTGAGGAATCCGATTTGGTCCTGGAGTTGCGTCTTGAGTCCCTGTGTGCAGCAACAAAGATGGCTTTAGAACAGAAGTGTGAGTTTGGAGCCTCTCATCCACAACCGGAGGGGAGGCCAAAGAGAAATCAAGGACTCCACAGAGACAGAAGCTATGATTCGAGCCCGAAGTAGCTGTTGACCAACTTGAACTAAAAACTTTGTGAACCGGCACTGCAAATAGAGTTGGAGGATAGATTTGATTTGGTTTGCATTGAAAGGCAAACCTACCTAATTTTCTTTTAGGCAAACCAAAATACAGCTGTCCTTCAAAATTTGTGCATTTCTGAATTTTGCAAGGCAGTTTTGCAAGGCAGCAATTAGTACAAAAATGCATATATTATGGTAAAGTTTATATAAAATACACATATTAGTAAAAATATCATATAGAATTTCATATATTTGCATAAATGGTTTTGCAAAATATGCATATTAGGAAAATGCATACAAAAATGTATAAAAGGGGGGGGGGAAATCCTAGTGAACTTTTCTTTTTTAAAAAAATTATTATCACAAACTGATATGGAAATGAGACGAGCTGGAGATTGGAAAAATGAGAAAGTGATAGAAACCAAAATGGATGGATTAATCCAGGGGTAGGTAACCTAAGGCCCGGGGGCCGGAGGCAGACCAATTGCTTTCTCAATCTGGCCTATGGACGGTCCGAGAATCAGCATGTTTTTTACATGAGTAGAATGTGTCCTTTTATTGAAAATGCATCTCTGGCTTACTTGTGGGGCATAGGAATTGGTTCATTACCCCCCCCCCCCAAAAAAAAATACAGTCCAGCCCATCACATGGTCTGAGGGACAGTGGACCGGCCCCCTGCTGAAAAAGGTTGCTGATCCCTGGATTAACCCATGCCTGACTTCAAAAGAGAAAAATGAGGGCTGATCATGCTAAATGAACATGGAAGGCTGCAGGGATGCTGCATGTGGAGGGCAGGGGGGGCAAAGCCCCAGGCCCATGGTTTTGAGGGGGGCACAAACCAGGTGTCGCCTTGCTGGGATCCCGCTGCTGGAGGTTTCTGGGTGTGAGTGTACACCCTGGGCACCAGCAAATGATGCAACACCACTGGAAGGCTGGCTGTTAGACGGAAATAGCTATATGGGGGAGGAGAGTGGGAAAGGGCATGTCTTGGCAGTGGCGTAGCGTGGGTTGTCAGCACCCGGGGCAAGGCAGGTAATTTGCGCCTCCCAACCCATGGATTTGCGCCCCCTAACCCCCAGATGTTGCGCCCGGTGCGGCCGCCCCCCCTGCACCCCCCACGCTACGCCACTGTGTCCTGGATGGATAGTATCCCAAACAGGAGCATTTCACACTGCTATTATTATTATTATTATTACTTACACTACCGTGAATTCATTTCAATTGCATGCTCTTAGGCTCACTTACAGTGAAGGGGCTTGAAGGCTTCAAAGAAAATGTGGGCTTTGAGAAGGGATTTGACGAATGGCACTGCAGGTGTTCTGGGGGGACAGTTCCAGGCATAATGGGCAGGAAATTGGAAATTAAAAAATTTCTTGTACAATTCTAGTGAGAGTACTAGACACTGTACTGATTGCTAATTGCTTTGCAAATTAGGCACAATATAGAAATGATTAATAGGAGCAAGAGATCTTTTCAAACATTGGTCATTAAGGCAATATGATATTAATATTCATCCAAGGCACCTTATTTGCTTCTTAGATGAAACTTGCACAAATACAGGGGACAACTAACACCAGTCGCTTCTACAACTAACTTCTACTTTAACATTTTGTTATAGAGGGAGGTGAGCAGAACAGAGGGCTTTTGAAGCACTTCAATGTGTGTGTGTGTGTGTGTGTGTGTGTGTGTTTAAATTATATGCAGTGGACAGGATTTGATCTCAGCTGATTTGGCCAGCAGGGACTGGCAGATGTCCATAAGCCATGAACTATGTTGTCATAGGAGAGAAGATCCAGCCATATGGTGCTTGCAGTATAGGCGGGATAAAAAGTCATATTGGCGGGGGAGGGGGAGGAGGAAGAGAATCCAGATGGGAGCTGGAGAATCAGTTCAGATAGGAGGTCACCATGAATGGATTTAAGCTTGAAACAACTTGGATGGCTTTAAAGAGGATTAAATAAATTCATGGAGGGTAAAGCTATCATTGGCTCCTTATGTTTTACCTCCACTGTCAGATGCAGTATGCCTCTGAATATCAGTGGCTGAGAATCCCAAGCGAGGAGAGTCCTGCTGCACTCAAATCCTTGCAGGCTTCCTGCAGGCATTTAGGTGGCCAGGAAGCTGGGCTAGGAATATGTGCCTTTAGTCTGATTCAGCAGGGGCATTCTTATGGAGCTGAAGCATTAGAGCTAATGGGCTGGAGCTGGCACAGTCTCAATCTGCTTTAAGAATTTATAACCCACTTAAATATAAAATATCTAAGTGGTGAGCAAGAGTATATAAAGATAGATAAGATAAAACCCATCATACAATAAAATTAAAAGCATAATACACATCCTTCATTGTAGATCACATCGGATGCAAACTAAAAGCCACAATTCAGGAAGGGCTGAGAAAAAAGGGGGGAAAGGTGCCAAGCACTCATCCAGAGCATGGAATAGTAAGTGCTTATCTAATCGCCAATGGAACATAGTTCCATAATGTTTGTGCAACCACGCTGAAGGCCCTGTAGCTATTAGCCACATGGTGAATTGACCACATGGCACTGTCAACATGACTCATCAGCTGTGGGCAGTCGCTGAGCAAGGGATTGGAAAGGCAGAACCGTCAACATCTGGAGGGCCAGAAGATCCCTGTTCTATCGTGATTACGCTGCAGAGTAAGTACAAAAAGCATAAAGTACATGTGAGATGTGAGGGCAAGCCAGATAAAAGAAGTTTCCATTCCACCATTCTCTTTATTTTTTAAAAAAGTGCCAGTGCTTTGGTCATCTATATCCTCTGGACTCCAGACACTGCCAACATTGGGGCTGATGATGTATAGCACCAGTATGTCATTGGTGTGTTCTGAGACCCTATTATGCAGCTATATATCATCACAGATCCATCTCTTCCAAGACAGATTATGATTATATATCATTAGGAGCAATGGCAGGATGGAACAGGAGTCCCAGAAAGGGATTCTGAAACTTTTATAAGAATAAAATCTATCGTTTCTTAGGTGAGATGAAGAAGATTTTAATACAATGGATGAGATCCTAGTAATTAATCTGCACTTGGCATTTCAGCCCACTGAGTTTAAAACCAATAGCTTTTTTTCTGTAGCATGTAACTGATGAGGGCTTGGAAGGTCAGAAAGGTGGGTCAGAAATGTAATAAATAAATAATACTGATGCAGTATTTAAAACAGCAACAACAACTCATATTTCAATGACAGAACAAAGGGCCAACGGGAGGGCTGCCCTCTGGAAAAAACATCATACACTGGGTTGTGAAGGCGCATATGAGGTTTATAGATCTATAGTCCCATCTGCTCTATGCATGTAAAGCAGTATCACACCATTTTAAACAGTCCTGGCTTCTCCAGAAGAATCATGGGAACTGTAGTTTGTGAAGGGCTCTTGTGGGAGACCATTATTCCTTTCACACAAAGGAATCAGTCAATGCCTCTTTCCAGGAACTAAGGAAAATGTTGCCCTCTGAGTGGAGGGGGGGGGGCATCTCTTAACAACTCTCAGCACCCTTCACAAACTACTGCTCCCAGAATGCTTTGGGGGCGGGACAATGATTTTTTGAAGTGGCATGATTCTACTTTAAATGCATAGTACAGATGTGGCCTACGTTATTACATATTCAACTGCAAATCAGCAACCAGTGCTAAAGTGCATATTGCTGTGTGGGTTCTTCTTAGGGCTTAAAAGTGGCATATAAATACTTTGAAATTAAATAAGTGAATTAAATTATGGTGTCATTCCCAGATGACTTAAAGAGAGGGTGGAAAGGAGACTGGCTACCAACTGGTAGACTCTGGGTAGAAGCCAGGTTGTTTCCACTAGTACTGCGAAACTGAAGCGGTGGGTGGAAGAACTGAAGGAGGGGCATTTGAGCCCACATCTCAGCAGGGGGACCATTGGCAAGAGCCTCATGAAACTCCTGCAGTGAGGAGGTAGACTTCCTGAAGAAGAGAGAGTCAGGGAGAATGTCTTCTCCAAGTTTCTCCCCAAACCTGGGTTTGACACTGAGGAAGGGGAGCAATTAAATTCTCCCTTTTACATTCCTTCAATTTCAAATGGTTCAGAGCTCTTGGCTCTTCCCTCACCATCAGTTCTTCATTGAGGAACAATCAAAGGAACCCCAGCTATATTTCTCCCCTTCGTTTGTCTCTGTTAATTTGGATTTCATTATGCAGCAATTCTCTGAGCGAACAACACAGACTGCAAGCAGTCTCTAATGATACCTTGCATTTTCATTGCATCTATCATCAAGGCTTTTTACACAGATTAATTGATTGGGCTTCATTATTGGACTTAATCTTTGCAAGGTAGTTAACACCCCTTGGAGGAACAGGAAATAGTTGAGGTGTGATTTATTCACAGCAGCACAGCCTAGTGGAGGGTATCACTCGAAATGGAAGCCAAATTGTGAAACACCCTATATAGTTGCCTTTATTTATATTCGAGATTACAAAAATACAGGGTTTTTTTAAAAAAAAATGACAAAAGAGTTTAACTAATTTGATTATGGAAAGTATTTAAAAGGTGAGCACACACGTGCATGCACACACATTCACGCACACACAGAGGGGAGGGGGGAAGAAAAGAAATGCCCTAAATCTGTTCTTTCCATTTGGTCTCCTAATGTCTACCTTTTTTGTCACTGCCACTTGAGCAGCTGTCAATAATTAAAAGAAGAAACTATTTTTGTGCTAAAATCTCATTGTCCCCATTGAATATTGATGACAATAGGAATTTTGAGTCGTTATCAATATCCAAATTCATTATTTTTATATACATTATTCTGTAGCACTATCATGGAAGGTCGTTATTATATTACATCCATGCTACATATTGAAATACATTCCACCCCTTCCATGACCCCTCCATCAGTTATTGCTTTATAGATATTGCTTACCTGCTGTGGAGTAAGATACCAACAAAACACAATTTTGATGGAATTCCCTGGGTTTTTTTGCTGAAAGTGATCTAAAAGAGCTCTGTAACCATGTTTTCGACCAGTAGCAGATGGCATGGTGGATCTGCGCCACTCATTTGACCTCCCTCTAGCTGCGTTCCTGCTGCATACCAGCATGGAGACAAGGAGGGGAATTGGGATAGTGCTGACTTTGCCTCACCCACTCTATCCAGTAGAGACACAGTCAGAGGGAGGCCAGATGAATTTTGCTGCCCACAATGCTCTCTGCTACAGTTTTCGAACACTGGAAATCATGCAACAAGGTATTCAGATCCTCCTCTATCTGTATACAGTGGTACCTCAGGTTACAGATGCTTCAGGCTACAGACGCTTCAGGTTACAGACTCCGATAACCCAGAAATAGTACCTCGGGTTAAGAACTTTGTTTCAGGATGAGAAGAATCATGCTCCAGTGGCACGGCAGCAGCAGGAGGCCCCATTAGCTAAAGTGGTGCTTCAGGTTAAGAATAGTTTCAGGTTAAAAACGGACCTCCGAAACGAATTAAGTTCTTAACCAGAGCTACCACTGTATTACAACTTTTTAACACCAGACTTTTCATATATATGAGAAAGAGACCCCTGTTAACAATTCAAAATGCTTAAGATGTACGTGCTGCCTGACTGCAGAGCTTTGGTATATTAATATAAGTGCACTAAAAGATGCATTATAGACCAAGGCATCAATACATGTCAACAGTAACCTACCTTTTGGAGAAATTTCAATAGGTATGTGCAAGCTCTCCAAGGCTTTTATTTGTTTCCATATTCTCTTTTGCAGGCTTTCTGCGTAAGAACTCAAAAAACAATCAATCAAATGAAGTCCTACCCCTGTTTATTACTGAGCACTTTCACAAAAAATGGGTGGATTGTGCAAATAATCCCTTTGGGAGTACTGGGAAATTAACAATTCCCAGTGCTCCTTTTGCCCAGGACACTGCTATGTTGCATAATTCGGTGATGTAAAGAAGAAAAAGAATGAGGGAATGAAGAAATCAGAAAGAGGGAGGGAAGAGGAGAAAGAAACAGCTTGCCAACTGCAACTCTCACACAAAGATTTGGAGAAAGGAAAGGAAATGCTAGGGAGGGAGGGGTAGTAGGCAGCAATGGTGTAGGAAAAAAATTGAATAGGGGCATTTACAATAATGGATATCTTAAGGCTGGTGAAGTATGAGCATTTCCTTGCTGATTTTTCTGTTTCCCTATTTTGCTTTGGTCCTTGGGGAGTGTCAACAGTAAATACAGAAAACAAAATAAATGGTTGGTGCAGTTACTACGTACCTTGGTACCCTGCTTTCTTTCTACCAAATGTTGCAATGCATTTTGTTATTTTATTGCTGCCATATATGTTTAACCATTACAAATTTAAATAAACAGATAATGGAACCCCATATATGATGCAGTATGAGCCCAGACCCAAATCCAAAAGGGTCTGGTCTCACTTCATTTTGGTATGGATGGGAAAACTTGTCAATTTTAGTTTTTCTCAGTTTCTCGTTTTTCCAATCGTAAACTCAGTGCTCCTTGTATTTCCACATCAGTTTGCAAATTCATTTTTCTTTTTTCTTTTTCGGAAAATATATATTTTATTTCATAATATTTATAAACCACTCAATTGTAAAAATAAAAATAAACCAACCTTCAAAGTCATTTACCAAAAATAAAAAGGGAGGGGGCAGAATCACAATGCTACTTTAAAAAAATACAAGAATTAAAATACTAAAACAGATTGAAATTACCTCAAATTTCTAAGCATCTGGGTAGGTTTTTCTAAACAAGAATGTTTTTAGCATCATATTTTACCCTAGTACAGTGATGGCCAAACTTGGCCCGCCAGCTTTTTTGGGACTACAACTCCCATCATCCCTAGCTAACAGGACCAGTGGTCAGGGATGATGGGAACTGTAGTCCCAAAACAGCTGGAGGGCCAAGTTTGGCCATCACTGCCCTAGTATATTCATTTTTGCACATAATGCTTGGTTGGAGAACTGGATTGCAAAATTCAGGCAATTGTGAATTTGTAAGGTTGACTGTGTATCAGTCTGCATATTGCTTTACAAAGGAGACAGATCTTCCTTTCATTACAAACTGAATTGAATTTCTTCCCTATCAGTATTGTAGGGAAGGCATTTTGAACTAGTAGGAGTTTGTATTTTGAACTCCCCAGCTCAAAATTGTGCCTCCATCATTAAATTTCTCTGGAGTTCTGGAGTTCTTGTCAATATCATGGCAAGTTCAGATCCAACACTGCTTCTTTCAAGAAGGCCCTCTTCAAAATTATTTCGCCTTCACTTTCTTTATTTTCTGAAGGTAATGGATTGACACATAATCTTTCAAAGCCAACCACAAGAAAAAAATAATCCCCTTTATCCTTTTATATGGGAGCAGGGGGTGGGGTGGGGGTGGAAATACCATTTGATTCAATATCAGTCTTTTAAAAATTAATTTTGTTTCGGTGTGTCTCCAAGAGTACGCACTGTTCAGAAATTTGCTGTCACTTGGTGACAGCCACTCTTGATCTAATGCATAACTCGAGACAGTGCTGATAAACTGTAAAACTTTTTTGCATCCCTACAAATTGATAGTGAAGGCGACAATGCCTGGCAAAATGGGGAAAGAATGATTGAAATCAGGCCAGGGCGTTATCTCTGCACCTGATCACTTCCCAGACGTCCACAAGATATATGTGGTTATGCACATTGGGTATCGCTTTGTATTTATATACCTTCTTGAATTTGTATGGGTCCCTTTGATTTCCTTTCATCCTTTCATATATTCCTGCAGTTCACTGTAGATTATGATTGCTTTTCTACCTCTCGGCATCCCACCCCCTCCCTGCGTTCTCTTTCTTTTACTTCTGGCTGGTGATGTCTGAACAAAGCAACACGTCAGCATGGACTTTATAAGTGTGTAAAAATAGTAACACTTAAATGTTTTCAGTCCTTATACCCCCAATTTATCTCAAGCTGTCAACATGCGACAGGGGCCACCCTGTCAACTAGCCAACTAAACCACCCAACTCGGACTGTCTATAAATGGCTACCCAGCTTCCCACCAGCAGCAGCTATTCTTTCATTACACGCCTCCTCCAATCTTTGAGCAATGCAAGATTTTAGCAGTTACCCAGTGTTATGTACTGAAGTTCTCACCCTGGGCCAGCAGGGGGATACTGTAGATAGTTTCCACTCAGGTCCACATATGCAAATAAGAGATTGAAAGTGACGTTCAATGATTGGATAGTTACATAAAATGGTTACTGTTGCGTTCTAGTGGAGCTCTATATAAGCAGGCTGGCTGAACCCTTCAGTTCAGTTCTCTTCTGGCCTGTGAATAAACAAGAGCTGTTTGAAGAATCGCTGTGTTGTCTGATATGTTCACCCACAACTTAATACCCAGGAACCATTTTTCCTTTCAGAAATGAGGCACAGCAGAGACTGTGGTGCCTTTATGGGATATGGTTTATGAAGCTTGCATAGGAGGGGTTCATAGCATTACCTCTCCAAGAGGGTCTTACTTCTCCCATAGCTGCAGTCCTGTATTCAGACAGACATCAGCCATTGAGCTCTCTGTCCCAGTCTCCACTCCACTGCTTTACTGTCTGCATTACCTCACTCCTAACTTCCTACTCTAAGCCTCCAGTTCACAGTGCTTCTTAGGACCCCAGCTATTTGCCATCTCTGGCAAGTTCATGTGATCCATTGTTATCTTAATGGGTCATTACCCTTTAGGCCATCACCTCACACAAGAGGATAGTCCTGGCTTAATAAGCTTTTGACCATCACAGGAAACACCAGCTTGGGTTAATTAGCTTTTGACACATGCTGATTCTAGAGAATCAGAAGCATCTAATATATGGCTTAAATACATACGGCTCTAGTACAGATTTAACACTTAATTAAATTCTAACACCTACTGAACCCAAAATTTAGTGGAGTCTCACACTCACAGACACATAACACTATGTACAAGAGGGGGACCCTTTCTGTCAGCTTCCTCTTCAATGCTGCCTTTACAGAACTAAGCAGGGAGGAGGATGGGAACAAAAGGAGAATTAGTTGGCTCTGCCTGTTGTAGGCTGTGGTTGCATCTGTCTACTCTGCCTACTTTAAGCTTCCCTCTTCTTCAAACTCACCATTACCAATGTGTAGCATCCACCACTCATTATGAAGCAGACAGATTTGGGACCTCTGATTCAGTTCTGCCTTTTCCCCCTTTCTTTTATTATAAAACTTATTCCTATTGCCATCTTAATAACATTCTTTCATAAAAATGTTTCCCCACAATTCATGGTTCAGTTCCAGCAATGCTGGTTGTCTCTGCATTTGATGGGGATTCATTTTGAAAGAGATTTCATAACACTGTATCATAATGGTAACATCAAAACAAACAAATTGCAGCTGCCATTTTCACTGGAAGCAACATTTCTTAATTCAATCAAGCAGAGAAAGAGAGAGACATGTGTCTTGTCGGATGTCTTCCATCCTTGAAAATAATAACAGAAACAAGACAGCATGCTTGGGGAAAAAAACTCAAGCATAATTTAGTATTTAGTGGACCATTCCAAAGACAAGATGTTTACTAATTACATGCTAATGATGGTAGGGGTGGCATCAAGGTGATGTTATGACCTTAGGAGGATGTGAAGGCAGATTGTATGTGATCTGCTTGAAATCTACTCATGTCATTATTATAGGCATTGCTGGAACTAATTCCTGGACTGCCACTGAAACCTGCGTAAGGCAGTATTAGCACCAGTGTATCAATGCTTCTGGGTGCAGAGTGATGCCCAAAGAATCCATTGTTGTGGTCAGGATTTAGCAAGTCTTAGAGCAATGAAACCTCAGGCTGAGGGACCAAATACAGTGGTACCTTGGGTTAAGTATTTAATTCGTTTCGGAGGTCCGTTCTTAACCTGAAACTGTTCTTAACCTGAAGCACCACTTTAGCTAATGGGGCCTCCCACTGCCGCTGTACTGCCGGAGCACAATTTCTGTTCTCATCCTGAAGCAAAGTTCTTAACCTGAGGTACTATTTCTGGGTTAGCAAAGTCTGAAACCTGAAGCGTCTGTAACCTGAAGTGTATGTAACCCGAGGTACCACTGTACCTCTTTGCCCTTCAAAACTCTCCCCAGACCCTACCACTTTTGCCCCTTCCCTGAGTGCTTTTGCCTGACATTGGTATGTCAATGAACTGTAATAATAATGACTGTTACTGGATAGAGGTTGTGTGTGTGCACGCGTGTGTGTGCATGCGCACACACAGAGAGAGAGAGAGAGAGAGAGAGAGGTGGCTTGAATGGCTTGAATGAAGCCTACTGTATGTAGGCAAGAGTCATTTCTGTCAGGAGCTCAGTCTACACTCGAGTAGGACCCTGGCAGAGACACATGCTTGACTGGCATGTTTCCTCCCTCCTGGTCGATCGTTCAGGAGCTTAAAAAGCTTTCTTCAGCCCGAACATCACAGTGACCGATGCCAACAGACAACGGCACACTTAGGGATCCACAGAGTTTGCACAACTTGTGTAACAGACCTCAGCAACTCAGCATTTTGGCTAATCTACTTTATTTACATATAAACGCACACGGAGCACTGCAACATGGCTCCCTCTCTCTCGAGCATCAGACAGCAAAGAGAAAAAGAACAAAGGACAATAATCCCACTTCACGGAACACAGTAACACAAACATCCTGCCTCTGTCACTTCCCACTCTGTGGAGTCAAAACATACACTGTCATGTGAAAGACAACAATCCTATGCCTGCAATCATAGTGCTCTGCCCATTTTTTACTCTGGTCATGCCCACATGTAGCCCCCAAAAGGTTTCAACATAAGACAATGTGGCCCCTGAGCTGAAACAAGGTTCCTCACCCCTGCGGTGGCACTTCTGGGTCTCACTGCACATGAGTAGAGACCACCATTGTATCACACAAACATTCATTTAGGTGGAGCACTCTCAACTCCCTAAGTAGTGAGTCATTCCTTGGGCACCATAGTTACCTAGGCTTGGTTTCCTTTGAGAGCACTCCTTATTGCTTTATTTTGTTTTCAATTTCCTTTAACAACAAGTATAGCATAAGTGGAAGAAAATAGGGCACTCCTGTAAGGTAGATATGCTGTCCTGCATCACATCTCCCGGGATCTATTACTCTTCTTCACCTGTGCCCATTCACCCAACTCTTGCTCAGTGGCGGTGGTGGAAAGGGGCAGCAGTAGATGCCAATGCCTCTTTGCTCCCTGACTCTTTCCCGGTAGCAGCAGCTACTGGTGGATATGAAAGTGAGGAGTTTGAGTCTCTAAGGGAGGGAGGCATAGAGGCATACACAGCATACAGAGATACCCTATACCTCCGCAGGGTTGCTTGAATAAGTCTTCCTTCATACAAACGTAGGAGGCTGCCTTATGGCAAGTACCAAGTCAGACCACTGATCCATCTACCTCAGTACTGTCAACACTGATGGGCAGAGTTTCTCCCAGCCTTACCTGGAGATGCTTGGGATTGAACTTGGGACCTGCTGCATGCAAAACAGATGCTCTGTCACTCACCTGCAGCCCCTCCCTCTCACACTCTCTCCATTATAATGATGGGTCTTTTACTAATTGTACATAAAGACCATCCCTATATCAATCAACATTCCATAAAGTTTCTCCTCATTACTGGATGGAGGGGGGGGGAGTCCTAAGGAAATACATGCAGAGGTCAGGTTCGTTTTATGCATGCTTAGCCACTGAGAAATAAAAATTTCAAGGCTTAATTTAAAAATCAATTCTTGAAAGGGAGAGTAAATGGCAGGCTAGTGCCGTTTGGTCCTGTTTTCCTGTATTCCTCTGGCATCACCATTACACCATGGAGAGCCTCTTTCTTTCACACAGTTGCCCTCCCTACTGATGCAAATGAAGGTCTTTGAGCCTTGATAAACCATTACTCATGTTTATGCTTCCTATAAGCTGGAGAAAGCACTCCTCAGCATCACGTGTCCAAGGGCATCTTTAATTTCCAGTCATCTCCATTTATGACCCTTGTTCTGATTTGTAGCAGACTGTAATTCAGACTTGCATTATTTATACCCTTTAATATCCCTAGGTCACATTGGTCTTATTTGGTTTTCCAATATCAGAAGAAGTGTTGCACTTATAATTAGGGTAGTCTCTCGGGGTGGTTAGAATTAGCCTAATTCTATGCCCCTTTGCCCAGCTGATCAAAGAAGCAGATAGGAACATTAGTATGCTAATTATTACCTCCATAGTCATGTTAAAACAAAGTTTTGTTGGAGTGATTATAGAGTGCCTATCTTTGCCCAACCAAATGCTGGACTGTAGTTGTGGAGCAGAGAGAAGCCCTCTCTGCATTCAGCATTCAGGCCATGATAGGCATGGATCAGTAACTTCATTGATCCAATGCAAGGAACCAGCTTAGATTTGGCTTACAAAGAGATGGAGGGAAGCACTCCCCATCTCTTTTTATTCTGCTAGACTGCCTGCACTTGGCATTATTCTTTTGGGTGCTCATTGCTTGCTGCTAAAGCCTTTATTTCAATAGCGTGATCCTTGTTTCATTTGTGACTCATGTCTTCCTTCCAAGAGAAGAAGGGCAAAGAGGCTTTCAGGTTCCCTGATATCTTTGCTGGTTATATGACCCCAGCCAATCAGGGATTCCATAGGCAGCATGTCACAATGCCACATAGCTATAGATTTTTATTTTATTTTTTACAAATAAATATGTCACAAAGGCAAAGAGTGAAGGCTGTGAGCAATCACTGTGACACCTTGAGGCCAATCAGATGTGGGTTCATGAAGATACTGTAGTACCAGTTAAGAGGGAAGGCAATGTTTTCTGTCCTTATTATGACTGAACTAATATTTTCACCACACTTTGCAGACTACCAGCTCCACAAACACTTGTCAGTTCATTAAGACTACTAATACTATTGACTGCAAAAGGGATGGTTACCTTTTATTTTGTTTGTTTGTTTGTTTGTTTGTTTCCTTCTTTTTCCTTTTCATTATGTCTGCATGTGTATTTCCTGCATGTTATGACTCTCAGGAAAACAATAGCCTTTTGATTTGATTTGCATTCACTACAAAAATTGGCATCCATTTTTAAGCTTTCCGTCAGTTCAGTTCTCACTGCTGAACTATACCAAATAAATGCAGTGCATGAGACAATGGGGTGTAGAATATACAGTTAAATGCACCCAACAGGTTGTTAGTGACTGACTGACTGACTGATTCTATTTTTAGCATGCTCATCCTCCAAGGAACTCAGGGTAGATCTCTTATCCTCATTGCAACCCTGTGAGGTAGGTCAGGCTGAGATGTGGCAAGGTCAGCAAATGAACTCAGTGACCAAACAAGTTTGAATTAAGGTCTCAAGTCAAAGTTTAAAAAATATTCACTACACCAGTTGTCACCAATGTGGAACCTAAAGGCAGCAGTTCACTCAACAGTACTTCCTCTATTACATCTAGGAAGAGATTCAAGAAATATCCCCTCAAAAATCCATAATACTTGAAAGAGCCTGTTTGATCTTCCTGCTCAAGCTCCCCTGCATTGAAGACATTATACTATGCCCATGGCAGCCATTTCGTGTTAGGCCACACCCAGAGCAACCTTTTTATGTTATGCTATGTACCCACTGGGGGACGCGGGTGGCGCTGTGGGCTAAAGCCTCAGCGCCTAGGACTTGCCGATTGAAAGGTCGGCGGTTCGAATCCCCGCGGCGGGGTGCGCTCCCGCTGTTCGGTCCCAGCGCCTGCCAACCTAGCAGTTCGAAAGCACTTTCGGGTGCAAGTAGATAAATAGGGACCGCTTACTAGCGGGAAGGTAAATGGCGTTTCCGTGTGCGGCTCTGGCTCGCCAGAGCAGCTTCGTCACGCTGGCCACGTGACCCGGAAGTGTCTTCGGACAGCGCTGGCCCCCGGCCTCTTTGAGTGAGATGGGCGCACAACCCTAGAGTCTGTCAAGACTGGCCCGTACGGGCAGGGGTACCTTTACCTTTACCTTTATGTACCCACTGGCCCCAAAAGACTGGTGACCCCTGAATACACTGTACTCCCCCCAGCATTTGGGCACCCCCATATGCAAGCCAATCATATGCAGACGCAGCACCAGTGGCTGATCATCTTGAACATTGGCTAAGGGTCTCTAACTAGCACAGCATTCCACTAGGCCACCTGTTTCAGTAGCTGGAAGGTGACAGTACTGCTTTTTAATGCAGGCCCCACTTGGCTCTCTCATCTGCGGTGGACACCCGCCATCTTAATTTACCCAAAATGCAAAGCCTCAGCCTAGATACAGATTGCATCGATCTATGCCCAGGGCACTGCATTTTGAGTTGATTAAAAGGGCAGGCAGATGGGAGCTGAAACTGGCTCCTGTTAGAAAGTGGAGCCACCACCTGCCCACCACTAAAACATTGCTCCAGGGCCTGGCAGGAAGGGCAGTGAATAGGGTTTCTAGGTTAGGAGCATCTCAGACCCTGAGATTTCAGAGACCAAGCCTGAGGCCTAGGGGTGGCCCCTGGTGATGTCACAGGAGACAGGGCACTTGACCCCTGATGATTCTTACTCTGCACTCCTTCCCACTACTGAGCCCTAGAGACAGATGATGATGATGATGATGATGATGATGATTATATCATGTGCCATCCATCTGGCTGGGTTTCCCTCCCACTATGGGCAACTCACAGCATATATCAAAACATAATAAAACATCAAGCATTAAAAACTTCCCGATATATGGCTGCTTTCAGATGTCTTCTAAAAGCCAGATAGTTTTTATTTTCTTGACATCTGAAGGGAGGGTGTTCCACAGGGAGGGCGTTACTATCAAGGAGGCCCTCTGCCTGGTTCCCTGTAACTTTGCTACTCACTGTGAGGGAACCAGCAGAAGACCCCCAGGAGAGGACCTCAGTGTCTGGGCTGAACGATGGGGGTGGTAGATGGGAAGAAGAGAGGTGGGCAGTGAAGAGAGTAGAAACCCAGAGAATCTATGCTATAATTTTCAGCTGGCTCCTGCTAGACTGAAGCTTGAAAGCTCTGCACAAAGCCACAACAAACAACAACATTTTTAAAAAGGCATTCTTGCCCACCTGGAAATTCTAGATCCCCCACCAACACCTAAAGAGGGCCAGGGAATCCTAGATACTTCAGCTCAGCTCTGGGAATCTTGCAACCCTATCAGAGAGTGATGTTGCAGCTGCCGCTGTGGTCATGACAGCAAAATACTTTTTATTTTTTTTAAGTGCAATTGAATTGAGAGCATGCAGTATTTCCTGGGAGGTGGGGGCCCATGCCAAGGCCCTCTGAAGTCTGGCACCAGCTCTTGTTATATTAAATTTATTACAGGCAGTATTATAGACAAAGGGTAAGAGCAAGAAGCTGGGGAGGGAGGCACAGAAATTAATATGCCCTTAAACAATTGTGTTACTGTGATTAGATCTAAAGAATGCCAAAAGCAGCAATATCTCAGGAAGACTCACTGACTAGGCAGCAGATAGCACTGTCTCACTCTGACATCCCTGCAACTGCTAATACTGCTATCTTCATTTGCAGTAATCATCAAAAGGAAGGTTAACTTTTCTAATCCTTTGTGTGAGTCTAATCAGTGACTATATCATCAGAGCCAGCTATCTTTATCTCGTATTCCCAGTACAACAATGCTATCTTTGTCTTGAGTGGATTTCTCAAGCAATTTAACACAGTAGACCACCCTCATCCTAATCCAATGTGTATAGGGCAGCAGGCTACTTTCCAAGCTGAATGTCCTAGCCAGTGAAATAGAGTCAAGGGGAAGAGCCCTTGCAAAAGGCAGAGACTGGCTCGAACCAGATACCCTTCCACCAGCAGCAGGGAGTTCAATATGCAGGACCTTTCATTATGCTCAAATGGACCATGACAGAACTCCAGTGCATGGGAAGAGTGTTCTTCCCAAAGGCATCTGATTGGCCACTGTGAGAAAAAGATGGACTATTTGGACTGATCTCTCAGGCTCTTCTTGCATTATTATGTATTTGGAGGAAAAGGCCACTAGCAGCAATACCCTCCAACATTCCTCAGATGAAAATAAGGAAATTGTGTTCCACATCAGTATCACTGCTTGAGCATTTCCTCCTGGTCAAGTGCAAAAGTTATTAGAGGAAACACACAAAATTGCAGTATATTAAGCACAGAAATCTCTGAATTTATGTATTGCATTTAGGGAAGCTGAGGGAAAAAGAAAACCCCAAATCAATAAATACAGCTAACTATATGTGTGTGTGGATGACTTTGCAATGTCATCATGCATTTATGAGCATTTTGGAAGCATGATAACTTTGAACAACCATAATGTTTGTGATTGTGCAGGTGTACGATATGTTTATTTTGGAGTCCAGGGACATCAAACCTTTGAGTTTGGAGATACATAAGCTTCACTTTGTTTTAGTGTTTCAAACTTCTGAGCAAATTGGGAATGTGTAAGCAACTGCTGCATCCTGATGCTGTGGTGGATCCTGACTGAATCAGCTACACACCCACACAGAGGGAATTCCCTACCCCAGCTCCCCTTGGACTCACCCAAATGCACGAAATGGGGAGACATCAGATTTCAGAAGGCACCGCCAATTCAGCTCATGGGAGACTTCAATGCCTTTTCTCCATCCACATGAGAAGCCAAGCAGGAAGGGGTTTTGGAAGGAGGACCCCTCCCCATCTCCCCAAATCCCCTTCCTCTCTAGAAATCTAGTCCAGTTCATCTTAAGCCACACAGAGAGTGAAGCTACAGAATCAGATCTCCCTCAAAGCAGGAGCAGGAGCTGAAGAAGAAACACCTGTTATGTGTGTTTGGCAGCTCAGTGGCACTTCAGGTTTCCAGACAAATATAAAGAAACTGAGCCTTTCTCATTTCAGCCTCCCATCTAATCTACCATCTCCATTTCAGATGGGATGGTTCCTATGAGGGAACACAATTCTTTACTCATATTCACCTATCCTGCAACTGAGGCAGAAGTCTTAAGAGTTTGCTTTTTGATGCCCATGTAAGCTCCTGGACAGTATAGAATACCTGGAAAGAGCAGAGGGCCTTTGGAAAGCTGTGTGCATTTCTCACCCATCACTAGGTGGAATAATGTGCTAAAGCAGCCTCAGTCAAGGTCTAATCCACAAACCAGTTAGTTCGGAGTCTAGTTGTCACATTTATTTTACTTTAGAGCAAGTTTGGAGAGCCTTAACTGAGACATTTTCGACAATTTCAAAGAAATTTTAATTTTGTTAATTAAAAGATTAGTGAAATTTCTCAAGGCGACAATGGTATCTGCCCTGACCCTGACGTGCAATTAGATGTGAATTTTCAGAAACTGCTGCTCACCCAACTTGCCACATGTGGGTACTCTAGTCCATAAGGAAGAGGTGAATATCATTTAAGGTGGCTCCACCCCATACTCTTCCTTCTTCTTTCAAAACCATCCATCCTCCCTTTACAGGGTGGGCATAGCTAGTTGCCCTATTTATGGGGCTGAGAAGAAATTACCGTATTTTTTGCTCCATAAAATGCACTTTTTTCCTCCTAAAAGGTAAGGGGAAATGTCTGTACATCTTATGGAGCGAATGTATGGTCCCTGGCAGCAGCGGAGCTGAGGACTTTGGTTCCCAGAGCGGTGGGGGCATGGCACGCCACCCACGGGGGTGTTGCACATCACCCATGTGGGCATCCTAATGGCGGCGCCTGTGTGAGCATCTCCCACCCGCGTGAGGGGGTGGGGAGAGGCGAGGCGGGGGAAGAGGGCTTTAGAATACTCTTTAGAGTTCCCTCCATTGGAGGGGCTCTGTGACTTGCATGAAAGCAGCCAGGAGCCAGCGCGGATTTCTCCCTCTGTCAAATTGGGACAGGGAGCTCCTCTAAAAGCTAGGTGCGTCTTATGGTCAGGTACATCTTATGGAGTGAAAAACGCATATTTAAGGGAGCCCCTAGTTGACCTTGGGACTCTCCTTTTTTGCCCGCTTCACACAGTGTGAGTTTTGCATGGGCAGAGGCTTTTAAACCTTTCGCTCACTGATGTGAGCACTCTCAAGTTCAATTTCCTTTGGCTTCAGGGTACTCAGTACCTTGGGGTTGGTCATGCACAAGACGGCGAATGCTGGGTCAGCAGGGCTATGCTGTGCATGACAGGTTCCAGTACCCAACACGCATGCATTAAGGAGGGAGAATTTCCTTTCAATTTTTTGCTACATGGCCAAAGAATGAGACTGTAAATCTGCCCATTATTTTCTGGATAACTCTCCTGCCTGGCCTACTTTCATTTGGCTAATCAGTTTAATTGGTTTGTTGCAGATGCTCTAAGTTGTTTTGCTATATTTTATTAAATATGACCTGCTTCACCATATTTACGCTTCTCGAATCTTCTTTCTGGGTATAAAAGCAAATTTAAAGAAAATTTGTACTAATGACATTTCCTGTGGGAATGTCTATCCCTTTTCCAAAGTGGCTTTTCAGTTGCTCATTATACACATCAAGTACCATAAAAACATAAGAATAGTACTGCTGGTTCAAGCCAAAAGCCCATCTGGAGTAGATGTTTTGTAAACTGCACCCCTTAAGGTGGCATGTCAGTGAAGCCTCAGTGGAAGGTATTCCACAGTGGAAGGTATTCCACAGACCACAAAATATCTTTGCTCTGACAGAAACCCTCCCTCCACTGCCTTATCAACATTTGCTAACTATTAAAAAAAAATACACGTTCTTAGCCAACTCCCATGTTGTTAACAACCATTTGATCAGCAGAGGAAGTTTTCCATGATGTAGAAAAGAACATAATCAGTTGATACTGTCTGTAGACCAAACCACAATTATAAGGAAGAGCAGCAGCAGCAGCATAAAAGTTGGTAACCCACATCTGATCCTTCTCCATATCAAATGCTGCTTTCCCTTTCACCCCTTCCCAGAAGTGTGGGAGGTTACCCCTTATCAGAAGTTCCCCACCCGTGACATGAAATAACATTATAGTTGCTTCTCTTAGACTACTATATCTGCAAAAGGTAGCTGTGTATGATAGTGATGTAAGCAATCTTTCTGGCTTTTTGTTAGTTTGACCCCTCTCCTTCCCCCACCCTCAACCCACCATGCAATCTGATTAGGATGCTGTTATCATGACTTTGTACATTGCTTCTACTCGATGCTTAAAGTCTGGAAAGGCATTGTGGTATGCAATACTCTGTTGAGGTTTCAAACCTTTTTGACCAAGTTCTGCTCCTGGGTCTTTAACAGCGCCATAATCAGCAGACATAATTGTGCTGCTAAAAGCTTCTCCTGCTGGTTTCAAACTGCTCATCGAACAGCTGTTTAACATGGTTGTTTTCTGATGAGTTGACAAGGCTAAACAACATTGCAAATATAAGAAGTGTCCTGCTGGATGCAACCAAATGTTCATCTCCTCCAGCAGCCCGTTTTCGACACAGTGACCAACCAGATGCTTCCAGGGGTCTCACAAACAGGATATGAAAGCAGCAACCTACTGCTATTACTCAATAGCATCTGGTATTAGTGGCTTTCTGTGGCTGACCCTGTAGGCTCTATTTAAGCCATCATAACTCATGCTCAGGTTCATTTCTTGAGCCAAAGGATGGCTACCTCGCCTGATCTTCAGGAGCTTGGAAACTGAGGCTAGGCGTTAGGTATTGGGCAGGACTTTGCAGGTCTTTTGCAGTGCAGGTCTTTTGTAGTGGGTCCCAGATTTCCTGATCCCCACTTTTATTTATTTTAAATGCTTGATGGGCAGCTGAGCACACTGCCAATTAGCCCTGAGTCACTGCCATCTGAAAGATTTGAGTGCCTAATTCACATACAGCTTACCGGGTCCAGAAAATACTGTTGACACTGTTCACAGTAAGCCAGTTTGCTTTCCCCCTCCCTGAAATTTGACCAAAATTCATGCATATAAATCAGCATATGCAATATGCAGATTTGTGCCATGACCCCAAGTCTTTCAAGTACCTAGCAATGGCTTTGGAGTAGGTGCTCTGTGACTCTTCCCGGTGACATCTCCCACTGTATCCGAAGGTAAATTATATGTGTCCCAGCATGAGGGCCTTAGTCTTTTTACTCTTTGAATCCGAAGCTGGTGCTTATTGGTACATGTAGTGTGGAAGGCAGGGAGGCCAACAGTAGGTGGAGCCAGCTAGGTTCTACTTAAAGTTTTGTGTGTGTCCCCCACACTCCCTGCAGAGTTCTGCAAGGGCAACACAGAGACTGAGGAGGAGGAAGATAATAGGTGGTACCACCCCTCAACTGGCTGTAAGCAAGAAGGCAGGAAGGTCAGTACTAGCTGAGGGTATTCTGAGCCAATACTTTGGGTTTATAACACACAAACTCCATCATGCAAAGTTTGTATAATAGCAGCTCTTTTGCAATGCACTGGTGACAATTTTATTTATTTTCTATTGTTAAAGTATGCTTCACAGTTGCCTCTTGCTTTGTGGGGCAGCACAGGATCATTTCGGCTAATCATTTGGGCTTTGCAGCAAGCGCAACACTAGACCACTATGTGTCCTTTTTCTTCCCCTTTCCAGAGAGAATCTGGAGGGCAAATATCTATCTTGGAGAGACCTTACAAATGCTGCATCTACTTTCACTCAGCTACTGCTTCTGAGCGGAACAGGCAGCCTGCAAGCCTCGCATCATATATTTAGAGCAGCAGGTGGCATTGTTACTTGAAATAAAACAAGCACAAGGACTGTACCGAGCATCACAAACACAGTTTCATTGATTAATTGATTCAAATAAATTCGGAAGGAAGCGTCCACAGATTATATTGTACATCTGTTGCCACCACGCTAGTGGGAAGGGCGGGCAGACGGCTGCGATCGGAGACCAAAACACAACAGATTCCATTTGAATTAAAATGCCATATCCCAAATTTAGCTGAAGTGGTGCAGAAATAAAGCAGCACAATCGACGACAACAACCCCACACACATATAGGAGGCAAGCACACATGTAATGCATACAATTAATTCCTAGGTAACCAACTTTTCCACCCATTCCCATTTCCCCTCAGCAGCAAACTAACATGTGCAGGCATCAGCAAGTGATCATGCTTGTCTTTATCCTGTAAAAAGATTAATTTCCTGGTTTCTGCTTGGGTCAGTCACATGCCTACCCCAGAGCTTGAACCACATACCCCACAGGACAATGACTTGAAACTTAAAACAGAGGATCATCTTCGGGATCCCTTCTCTTGATACTTTATAAAGAATCCCTAGAACTAACAGAGGATGAGGTGCAGCTACCCCCCCCCCCCATCCATAAGAGTGCTTGCACAAAAAGCTTTGGGTCCAGGGTGGAAAATATATGTTTATGGGCCCAGAGTCAGTCTACTTATGATTAAGCAATCCCTGATATTCCCTCACTGCCTGCCTGCCTGCTGCTGCTGCTGCCCTACTGCCCCTCCATCATTGCAGCCTCCCTTACTTGGGCTGTGCAGTAGCACCCACAAAGCAGTGGCACTGATGGCAGCTTCTAGTGAGATCTTGCCCAAAGCAAGCACTGCTTTCATGGTGCAGTGCCCACGAGGGTGCCATCTCCTGACCTGCTGCTTGAGGTGGCTGTCTCATCGCTGGGCTGCCCCTGTTCTCTGCCAGCAGCTGTGTTTGGTGGTTGGTTTAGGAGGCCAAAGTATATAAGGTTTCTAGCTACTGAAAATAACATAGGTCTCTGCTTTCTTGTTACTGGGTTCCTGTCTTTATGGTACTCGTTTTGAACTGCCTGTGATGCTGCTTTTTGGCTTTTTCTCTCTCAGTCACATTTAGACCTAGATTGATCGTCTGCACTTGACCTTGGCTTGCTTGGACTGTGCTGCATCTGAAACCCTGCCTTCATTGATGAGTACTTTAGTGAAAGTTAGTGTTTCCTGTATCTAGAACCCTGGTCCTAGAGGAGACCCCTGCAGAATGGCAGCCAGGATCAGTGTTTTCCATTGGGACTAGTAGGGCGGAAATTAGGGCAGTTAAGAGTAGATAGATCCAGAGCCAACTAATTATTGTGTTGTCATCATCCTTTTTCCTGAGAAGTTTTGCAAAGGCAACACGGAGACTAAGGGCTTGTCCACACTTCTACTTGTCCCATGCCTTAACAGCAGCCCCTAAGCGGTGTGTCTGTCCACTGTTTTAACTCCAAATAACCTGGGTCTAAGCTATCAGACTCCTTCCGTAAGATTCTATTCCCATCACTTGAGGCTCATGTCCTTATTTGTGATTTGCTTTTCTACAACAATCTGCATCTTTTAGAGTGTCCAATCACATTCTCTGGATTTGTGTTTACTAGGAAACAAATTGGTTTGAATAACTTTTCAATGAAATTGTAGGGTGGCTGGTTGCTAAAAATCAGGGTTGTGCACCAGATCTGGCCAAATTCTAGGTAATGAACCAAATCAAGGCATATTCCTTTATTACCTTGTATGTTCGCCTTGGGAAATCAAAGCAATTAGATCCAAGCAGAAGCTTATCTTCTAGTGCTACTTTCTCAAAGTTGAAACTTGTTCTTGGCGCAGTTGTTCCCCGGTTGTTCTTCAGTCACTGAAGCATTGGGTGGGGGCGGGGAGAGGTAGGAAGAGAAAATGCGATCAGATTGTGAATAAGGATGCCTCCTTGTTTGTGTGGCTTCACTGGGCAGTCAAATAGACTTTCTAGATCTAGAAAGTGCACTGAGGTCTAATGGAGAATTGGATAAAGGAATTTGTCAGCAGCGATCAAAGAATCCCATTGCTACAAGGGAGCCAGCAATTTTCTAGCCCCTCATGCCAAAGCTTTGATCTGTGGTATTGGAAAATGTGAAAGGCAAGCCAATGACACATAACAAATGCTTCTTATCTTGAACCACAGGACAGTAGTGCAAAGATCTTACTCATTCCCTTTTTTTTTTGAGATGGCATATCCAGCTTTCTCTGTTTTGTAAAATAGCATGCCGTTGGCATGATCACTACCTCCCAGTGATGAACATGGAAACCTCACAGCCAAGTCAATAGAAAACAGCCTGGTAAGATCACATTTTTGCTTGGTGGAGTTGATCCTGGGCTATTTAACATCCAACATTTCCTAGAAATGCAATGAGTGACATTTTACCTTTTTGGACATGAATGCCTTTTAAAACACATTTCATGTTTTGATTACAGAATCACAGAATTATAGAGTTGGAAGGGACCCCGAGTGCCATCTATTCCAACCCCCTGCAATGCAGGAATCTCAGCTAAAGCATCCATGACAGGTGGCCATCCAACCTCTGCTTAAAATCCTCCAAGGAAGGAGAGTTCACAACCTCTCAAGGGAGTCTACTTCCACTATCAAACAGTTACTACTATTGAACAATTTTTACTGCCAGAAAGTTCTTGTTTTGCTCATTCTTGCAGTTGGCAGGCAGTAGCCCTATGCTAAATACGTATCTTTTTGTTTTGGAGGCCGTGCACCTTGGTGGCCATACATCAGTAGCAGAGCATCAGCTTTGCATGCAGAAGGTAATAAATTCAATCTCCAGCTAGGACTGGGAATCTCTCCAGGCTGAAGCCCTGCAGTGTGGCTGCCAGTCAGTGTAAACAATGTTGATCTAGATGGTGCAATGCACCTTATTCCTAAGGTAAGGTGGCACATGGTGGTTATAGAAGTAGAGATGGTATTGAGGGTGTGAATGTGCGAGAAAACGTATTTTATCCAAGTAACCGCAGCTTATGGGGGCTTCTCATTGCTGGTTTGTGAGAGGTAGTGCTGCACTGAAAAGTCATTGTGCATTTTCCCCAACCTTTTTTGAGGAACAAAAGTTGCACTAAATATGATAAAAGTAGAGAGAACATATTTCTCCTCTCATTCTACAAATCTGGTGGTCTGCACTCTACAGCATCCCTGGTTTTCCACATTCAACTTAAAGGCAAGGGCAAAACATCACAAGGTATCTCTTCCCATGGGGCTTTTTCAGAGCAGGACACACAGTCAGCAAGCGAGGCTACAAAGTGCTGAGGAAATGTTTACAGTGGAGATATAAGCATAACACCATCAGCCACCTTGCATTGATAAAGTAAGCTCAAAACTCCACACTCAAAGAAATTATAACGAAATTCCAAAGTGTCTTGCAGATGAGACAGGAAAACAGAAAACAGAACGCATACTCCTTGCCCCCTTCTATTTGTAGAAGAAAACATTTTGAGAGACTGAAAGATTGATTTTTGCACAGTGCTAGTCAGAAGTGGGAAATTGTAGAGTGTTTCTTCCCTACAAAACATGCAGTTTTCAATCTACAAACTGCATATCTGATACAAATCTTGAGCCAAGTCATATGCATCTCCACAGACTTTATTAGGCCTGAACCTCTCCTCTCAACTCTGTGCAGGCTTCCAAATTTTTGTGCACCTGAGCAAGTGAAACGATACACTCTGATGAGTCTGATGAGTCACAGGCTTCTCTTCCAACCCTGGAGTTGCAGAAGTGAATGGGGAATGTATCAGCAGTTGTGCAGTGATCATCTCATCCTCATCCAGTGGCTCCATGTTGGAGATTGGTTTTTTTTATCATTGTAAATTGTTTTGAATATTCTGTATTAATGTTGTAACCCACCCTTAGGGTGAAGGGTGGGTAATAAATAAATAAATGTGGGTTGCTTGGCGTGCTGAAACTCCTGACCTCAGAGGGGTGAATCTTTCAGGAAAGGTGGGTTATTTCTGAAGAGAGACATCAAGCATGCCTTGTGTAAGAATTGACAAATGGAGGAACCAGGTCCCGATCAACAGTTTTTAGTTTTGGCTAGCAAGCCAAGATGAAAATACACCTGGACCCCTAACTATGCCTTTCCTACTTGTTACAGCTTTCTACAAACTTTCAGTGTCACTTGTGTTCTGTTACTCTGGAACTGTATCTATATGGAAATTGGCATACGATAATAGCAGATTGAGAAAGTGCTGTCAACCATCTCATTTTCTTTTGCATTAATGCCATTAGTCACATACTATCTTTAAGGGTTTTTGTGCTCTTAAAGGTATGAAGAATTTAGCATCAACTGAAAATGTAACAAGTCCAGCTTAACCCTTGAATACCACAGTAGGGGAGAGGAAAGCAAAATGCCATCCATTAAAGTGAATAGAAAACAATTTTATTTTATTTTTTGGTTATGTGAGATAAACAAGCTTCTTGTATGCCTTGCTTGCTGAACAGTTTTTTGAAATCTGAATGTCAAAATAATGCTGTTTCCCTAGAGCTAAGAGTAGACATTTTCACATTCAGGTGCCGTATAGTTTGTTTTTGTTATAACAATCTATATGAAAATTGTTTAGATTGTAAATCCCATGCACTCACGAAAATTGAGACAGCCAGTCCCAATACAACACTGTATATGCCTCAGTGTTTAGTCCTGTGCCAAATTGAATTGTCACAGTTAACACACAGGATTACCCGGATAAGAGGAGACATGATAGCCATCTTCAAATATCTGAAGAGCAGACACATGGATGATGGGAAAAGCTTGTTTTCAGATGCTCTGGAAGGTAGGATCCAAACCAATGGATTGGCATTACAAGAAAGGAGATTCCAACTCAATATCAGAAAAGTAAGAGCTGTTCAACAGTGGAGTGGACTACCTTGGAAGGCAGTAGGCTCTAAACAGAGGTTGGATGGCCACCTGCCAGGGATCCTTTAGCTGTGATTCTTCCATGGTGAGGAGTTGCAATAGATGGCGCTTGGAATTCTTTCCAACAATTCTAGGATTGGGTCTGAATGCTCTCATTTTGGTTTAGCTCATCTCCAGAATCACCATTGTAACCAGGCACATCTAGCAAAGTTAGGGCAGTGTTTCCCAACTGGGGGCCAGAATATTCCAAGGGGGCCACAGGTGAAAATCACATAAATGGGGGGGGCACAGCATAATACTAGGGGGCCACAGAAGGAAGTGAGAAGTGAAGAAAACAAAGAAGTGACTGAGAAAAGAAAACAGAAGTAGAGGGAACAGAAAAGTGACTGTGCTTCCCAGTGGAAGGAGTGCTATGCGGACTCTACAGCAATATTGATTCCACTTCCTTCTTCCTCCCACTTCCACACTCCACCACTGCATGCACCAAGCTGTCTGCATCTCGTTTGTCATGGGCAAGGTGTGTGGCTGAAGCAGTGTTAGTGTGTGGGGTGCTGTTTCTTTGTGCAGGTTTTAGTGCAAAAGAGGGTATGTTTCTTTTATCAGTCAGTTCTATGTTTTCTTCACTTCTCACTTTCTTCTGTGGCTTCCTAGTCTCGTGTAATGCCCCCAACCCATTTATACAATTTTTACCAGTGGCCCCCTTGGAATATCCTGGGGGCCATATGGCCCTTTTTTGGGAAACACGTGTCTAGAGAAAAGTCCCAAGGGCTGGATAAAGGGGCCTGAGGACTCCCACCAGCCCCTGCAGTAGAAGAAGAACATGTCTCAGCAGGAGGCAGGTGCATCTTGATTGTGGTAGTGCATGTTTGTTTATTTATTTTTTAATTTATAAGCTGTTGTTGCTGTTGAAGAATCAAACCAGTGGAGAATCACAGCACCTGCTGTGGCTTCAGAGACCAGTAATTTGTAACTGCTGCCTCCCAGAGTATTTTTGCTGCATTAGCAGCACTGAAGTGACCTCCCCAGGGTGTGAGCCTGGGCAGTGTTTATGGACAACAAGACCGACCCCCCCTCCATCAGTCTTGCTGGTGTGGTCCAAAGTAAAGCAGAGCAATATATTTGGTGCAAGCTTAGCTGCAGGAGTGGCCAGAAGGAGGCGTAAAAGGCACCATCCATCCATCTTTGGGACTCAACTCCAGATTTGTGTAGGGTTTACTCCAGGCTTCCTCAACCTTGGCCCTCCAGATGTTTTTGGCCTACAACTCCCATGGCCCCTAGCTAGCAGGTCAGGGATGATGGGAATTGTAGTCTCAAAACATCTGCAGGGCCGAGGTTGAGGAAGCCTGGTTTACTCCTTTGCCTTTTCTTCTCCCGAAGATGTCCCACAAGGCAGCAGGTACAGATATTTCCTCCCAATGCTTTTCTCATGAATGAATATAGCCTCGTAGCAGTGGAGTTTCGGATCAGAGTTTTCTTTCTCTAGATGTGCTACCTGCTCAGGTTGAGTATCCCCACCTGCATCATACACACATACACACACACACACATATACATACATACATATATAACAAGGTGGTCCATCATATTGAATTGTGAAAACAACTCGAATTGTGAAAACACATGAAAACATTGGAAATATTATTAAAACATTAATAAATACTGATAGGATTAAAAGGAAAAAAAATATTTATATGCACAGTAGTATACCATCTGCCACTTTTTACACTGCAACATCTCATGTGTTCTTTGAATTGTGGCTGTACATTATCAGACAGCTGTGTGTGTCCCTTCCCCCAAATATTCTTAGGCAAATAATCTAAGTGCCATCTTCTTTTTTTAAAAAAACAAACCCTGGTAGAACTGTTGTAGAGTAAATGAACGATTTGTGTGCAGGCACTGTAATAAATGAATAATTGAGGAGGAAGTGCCACACAGTGATTGTTGGCACTATAATAGAGGTGCAATATGTATGCCCCCTCCCATTTCATCTGAAATATGTTGGGGATACACAAGCATATCCCAGTTTTTGTAGCTCTTAATGAAAACGCTCTGCGAAGGTACAGATACATGACTATTTCCAATGCCTACATTTTCTACAACTTTGTTCTTGTGATGTCAATGAGAGATAAATTCTTGTTTAATAAAAGGGAGGGAGGAAAGTTGGCATCTTTTACATGCTGTAGTGTTATCAATTTCAGGTGTTCATTTCTCTTCCAACTTATTTTTCTTCCAGCAGAGAGAATTCTCTCTTTCGGTTTGATGTTTCTTATCAGCCGCGTACCGGCAGTCTTTTTCTCCTTTTTTTTAAAAAAGAAAAAAATCTAGGCACTTTGTTTGTGTCATTAAAGATACAGAGTCTGGAGAATTGCTAATACACCTTGTCATCTCTTTTACTCCTCCTTTCATTTTAAAGTTAGCTAAAGTTCCTCCTAAGTATCGTCTATATATTTCTTCTACATATATCACCCTGTTGCAAATTAAGACAAAATGGGTTTTGTTCATCTGCTATACCAAAACAAAGGTCGTATGGCATATTGAAGACAAACACATTTAGGGATGGGAGAGGAATATGTGGAGTCAGCTACATTGGCAAAAGAAAAGCACTTTATATGCATTGCTAATGCATTCTAATACTGTGACACCAGATGGCACTGTGGAGTCCCGTTTTTGCTAACCCGATTTTTCATACAAAGTTTGCAACGTGTTTAACTGAAATGCTTCTTTGATGTGTCTAGATCCAGCCTGTGTGGTCCATCTGTTACCCACAAACTTGCTTGTGGGTTGGAAGACAACTCCCAGTCTGCTTATGTACTTCTGTGGATTTTTGCAATGTGTTTTTGGTGAACCTAAATGTGTGGCCCAAAATACGTGTTTTACATAAATTGATGCAGTGTTTGTGGTGCAAAGTGTGTATTTTACATTTTAAAAAATTATAGATAAAAATGTGTACAGTGAGAGAGAATGGGGCAGTATTGAGAAACCTATGACCCAACCCATATGCAAATACATCACAATGGGGGGGGGGGGAGAGACACATTTGCATGTATTTCTGATCCTTGTATTTAAAATGTTAAGGCAGGGTTGACATCAGCTCCAAGCATCCATGGGCAGCTGCTTAAAATTTTGTTTCTGGCCCAGCAGTCTGGGCAACTCCAGGCAACTCTAGATTTCAAATAATGCCATTGACCCAACACCAGTCTGAGGCACTGTTGAGAGGCAGTATTAAAACCCAATGGTCAGGTGTGATAGAAGTTGTAGTCCAACAGCTTTTGGGGATCCAAGGCTGAAGAACACTTCACTAAACTAAGGTTTCACACTATGTCCAAACTAGGCTAGTAAACCATGGGTCAGTAGTGATTTTAACCTGGGCCTCTCCAATCCTAGTCCAATAATTCTAGTCCAACGACACTACATTGGCTCAATTTTAGATAGTTCACTTGGTATAAAGTTGAGATTACCTGCTATTAGGTGTGGGGGAAAATAAGAAGAGAGTTTGAGGTTTCTGTAAGAGATGGATGAACGCTTCCAGTCCAGATGGTAGAATTACTGTTCAGCTCAGTTGAGGTGGACAGATCTCTCTCTTTCTAGTCTTCATGTGTTCACTCGTTTGTGATTCTTTTTTTAAGTCCTCAAGAAAACACATTAGCATTTTTGTGTGAATTTCTCCTAATGTATATTTTTGTATGTAATTTTGCCTTAATATATTTGCAAAGAAATTTTCCTTAAAATATTGTATGCCTCTGTTATTTTCATTGATATATTCCTTTTCATGCACACTTTGTTCTAATATATGTAGTTTCTGTACCCATTACGTACTTGGTTGGAGAACTCTTCTGCGTAATTCAGAGAAGTGCTGATTTTGAATGAAAGCTGTTTGTTGCTTTACATATTATTTTTATTATTTCGGAAAGTGCAAATTCGGTACGTTTGAGATGGGATTTGAATCCAATTTCTTCCCCATCCCTAATATATGTACACATAGATACATGTGCGTGCACACACACATATTTTATGCTGCTACCATAAGGCTTGGGTAAACCAGGGGACATTAAGTATCTGCAAACAAATATTGCAGTCCTCTTCATAAGCCCTCAGGAAATTTGACCATAAAACTCCTCCTGCTCTAATTATATGTGTTTTAGTCCATATTTTTTATGGGGACTTAGGGGAGGGACAGGTTGTTAAATTGCATTGCATTTAACAAATCTATATAAAAATGGGGAGCTGCAAGAGCTGAAACAAAGTTATCTTTATAGGAATATTTATTTCGAAAGGTACTCTATTGGGATTTCTGTGTTTCTATCTTCTGGGCCTCGGTGAAAGGCAAGGCTCGTGGATTCAAAACTACCGTACTGTGCATTTCCCAGACATCTGTATTTCTAAGCAGGTTATTAAACAAGGGCTCATAATTGTTCTGTAATATTTTCATTAGTGTTATGGTGCAATTTTGCTAATGAAGATGTTTATCTTCATATGGTTTAATACTGTTTAGCATGCTGGCTTTTTTAGTGGGCAGCAATCAGGGATGCTTCTAAAATTCTCCTTCTGAAGTTCTCTCTTGTTTCTGGAGCTCTAAAGTGGTGGTGCATTAGAAAATCCTCCCATTTTTCTTGTAATTTCTGATTTTGCAATTTCATGGAAGACAGTGCATGCACAATTTGTCACAGCTTTCAGCTCACATGGTAAAACACTGTAGAAAAGCAGTCTTGGTAGGGCTTGATGTGTGACTGTCCCAAGATTATTTGTGTGCCATGCTTTAGCAGTGTGCAAGATCATATGTTCACTTCAGTAAAACACTGGAGGAAAAGAGTAGTGGTGCAATCATACACATGGCCAAACACTTAGTCAAAAATGCTGCTTGGATTTTGCAGCTTCTTTTGCAGATCATGGTAGGGTAGCCAGCTTTGCATTGTGAAAAGGGGGGGGGGAGTTTTGCATAATCACAACCACCGCCATCCCAAGCAAAGGGCATCAATTTGGATAAAATTTGCATATTCATATGTACAGATGCACAATTAGAAACAATTGCTGTAATTTAAATAGAAATCCAATACATGTCACCATAGTGACGTGTGCCTACTCATTCTCCTGAACAGGTGTTGCTAACAGATGATCGACAACCTCAAACCCTATTTATGGTTCCTTATTTTTAAATCAGATTTGGATTGGACACTCCTCCAACATAGGGCTGTTCTCTATAAGCCCTTCGAAATGGAGAACTGTGGTCTGTAGAGTATGGTGCATGGCCACCCTGTGGCCCAAAGCCCTGTGATCCGCAGTTCCCTAGTGATTAATAAACACACAGACACGAGTATTTAGGTTTATGGGTTCAAATAGGCCACAACTTTATTGGTTACAGATGTGAGGGGTTTGGCTTAGGCATTGGGTGGCTTAGGCATTGAGTGAAGCCAGGCTATATCTTGACTCCCAGCTGTCTGCAGGGAATCCATATGAGGGTAAACCACCAATAGGGGGAGCCCTATGACTTACATCAAATAGGGGCACCCCAAGGGGTCCGCATTGGGGTAGCGGCATCACCCTAGCCCAAATCCAGGCATCAGACAGGATCCATACCCCCAGATCCCTTTTACAGGATATCCTTAATGAGTAATATCCTTAACAGGATATCCTTAATGAGGAGTGCCTAACTGCCACTCAAGCCCAAACTGCCAACACCCTCACACCTGCAACCAGTCCATGATGCCCTCTGTAATTCCACTCAACCAGATATTGTTGCCAACACTGGAAAGGTGTAACCTGTCATTACGGAACAAGGCGTCCTGGTCGAAGGTGATGGCAGGGCAACATATCACACAGCCTTTCAAGTGTTGCACCTTTTGCACAACTGTGCGGTTTGCTTTCTTTCTAGCTCTATTAATGGCAACTGGATCGGGGCAATCACACCAATAATGCCTCTCCAGCAGCTGGGACCAAATTACAATGGAACCTCGGGTTACGTACCGTCCTCCTATGAACACTTTGGGTACTGAGCTCCGCTAACCCGGAAGTAGGTGCTCCTAGTTGCAAACTTTGCCCCAGGATGTGAGCAGAAGCCACGTGCCGGTGGCACAGAAGCAGTGGGAGGCCCCATTAGCAAAAGCGCGCCTCATGTTAAGAACAGTTTCAGGTTAAGAATGGACCTCTGGAAGACCCTTAAGTTCGTAATCGGGGGTACCACTGTATGGTTAATTCTGGGTACAGGGCAGCAACCTTATCAAGAAGGTAAAGGTAAAGGACCCCTGACAATTAAGTCCAGTTGCAGATGACTCTGGGGTTGCGGTGCTCATCTCGCTTTACTGTGCAAGGGAGCCGTCGTTTGTCCGCAGACAGTTTTTCTGGGTCATGTGGCCAGCATGACTAAGCCACTTCTGGTGCAATGGAACACCGAAACCAGAGCAGCACACGGAAACACTGTTTACCTTCCCGCCAGAGCGGTATCTATTTATCTACCTGCACTTTGAGGTGCTTTCGAACTGCTAGGTTGGCAGGAGTAGGGACTGAGCAACGGGAGCTCACCCCGTCACAGGGATTTGAACCGCTGACCTTCCAATCGGCAAGCTCTAAGCTCAGTGATTTAGACCACAATGCCACCCGCGTCCCCGCAAGTATGCATACTGGCCCATACCCAACATCCTCATGCAAGGTATGGCACAAGAACTTGAGTCAATGGTAAAGTGAGTGATTAAGTCCTAAACTGGCAGTCCTCTGCCTGGTGAATGGAGGGGAGGCACTTGCACCCTGCTTCTTGTTATCAGGCATAACAACCAGTTTAGATTTGTTAATATGTCTTGATCATTGATAGCGCAGGGGACGGTTAGATTGATATTGCATGAAAACCCAAACTGGAGGTAGCAATGCCCCTGGCTACCAGAACCAAGCACAATAAAGCACTGTATGGGAAATGCCACTCCAGCAACATCAGATACAGAATTCGAATGCAGCCCCTACAAAATGAGATGTAATAACGACAGTACAATCCTGCACAATGAAATGTGGAGTGGAAAAACAGACAACCCACCACACAGGTACCAGAATGTGGCAATGAGTATAGCTCAGTATTGTCTACACTGACTGGCAGCGACCACCAAAGGAGTGCAGCTAAGTGTATTTTTATCTCCTTGACTGTTTTTATGGTGCACTTTAGTTTGTTGTTTTGACTACTGTACTTCCTAATCTTTAAAAAAAGGAAAAAGAAAGAAATTGTCAACCCACCTTATGAGTACTGCAGTAGATAGCTCCCCAACCAATATCCATAGACCTTGAGCCAACCTGCTTAGTCCATCACATAGGAGCAAGCTTCTCACATGTGCCAATCAAAAGTGAATACACAAGGCAAAGAGTGCCAGCTACAGTTCCCATCCAGGGCATAATACAATGTGTAGGAACCTCATGCTGCTTAATATATTTTTTAAAAAATTGCTTATGTGGTTTACAACAAAAATACAGCAATGATTAAAAATGCAATCAACTTTTAATAAGTTCACCCTCAGCAAACTAGACAAAACCACAACTGTATATCACAAATAAAACTAAGCACAATACAAAATCAAAATTTAAAAAGAGTCAGCACCCAGGGAAGCTTGGGTAAACTTTTTAATACAAAAGTTGGAAGCTACACCCAATCCAATGGATCCAAACTACAAGAAAGAAGATTCCACCTAAACATTAGGAAGAACTTCCTGACAGTAAGAGCTGTTTGACAGTGGAATTTGCTGCCAAGGAGTGTGGTGGAGACTCCTTCTTTGGAGGTCTTTAAGCAGAGGCTTGACAACCATATGTCAGGAGTGCTCTGATGGTGTTTCCTGCTTGGCAGGGGGTTGGACTTGATGGCCCTTGTGGTCTCTTCCAACTCTATGATTCTATGATTCTATGATTCTATGGTGCAGGGATGAGGACTATGTGGCATTCAAGGTTTTGTCAGACTTTAACTCTCAGTTCCAACCAGCATGGCCAATGCCAATATATGATGGGAGATATAGTCCAGCAACTCCTGAAGGACCAGAGCTTCCTTACATAATGGTGTGTAGCAAGAGAATAACTGGTTTTGCCATTGCCCCTATCTTATCTATTTTCTGAAATTAAGCACAATTCTGCCATTCAGTAATATAAGCAACAGGGGGGAAAGAATGCTTGACAATGCTGACAGTCCTGTTCATGAAAACTCTTCTAATTTATGAGCTGGGTGGGGAGAGAATTAGGCATCTTCATTATGGCTTTGTCATGCTTTTCTCTCTCAATGCAATCAAAGCAGGGAAACAAACAGTAGTATCTGATGATTATAGCAATGCATGGTAAACTGATGTTTTGCCACTGATTGAGCCATCAATTGACGATGGGGGCCATCGTGGAGAAGCCTTGCTGGCACCCCTGCTGTGGAGATGAATGGAAAATGTGAAGCATAAGGATACATTTCTGGCTTCTCTTGTTCAAGTCCCATTCGTTAAGTGGCAGGGTTTTCACAGGAGATGGCCCAAGCAGATTGTTCAAAATCAGCATTGGTGCAAATGGTGGAGTTTACATATGATCTAATCATTTTCTCATATATATATATGTGTGTGTGTGTGTGTGTCTGTGTGTCTGTGTAATTAACGGTAGGGGTAGGGGTAGGGGTAAGGTTCCCTTCTTGCCAGAGAACTCTGGGAATTGTAGCTCTGGTTAAGGGTTAAGGGTTAGAGTTAGGGTTAGCGTCAGGGGAAGGGGTAGGGTTGGGGTTCCCTTGTCAGGGAACTCTGGGAATTGTAGCTCTAGTTAGGGGGGAGGGTTAGGGTTCCCTCCTTGCCAGGGAACTCTGGGAATTGTAGCTCTGGTTAAGGGTTAAGGGTTAGAGTTAGGGTTAGCGTCAGGGGAAGGGGTAGGGTTGGGGTTCCCTTGTCAGGGAACTCTGGGAATTGTAGCTCTAGTTAGGGGGCAGGGTTAGGGTTCCCTTCTTGCCAGGGAACTCTGGAAATTGTAGCTCTAGTTAAGGGTTAAGGGTTAGAGTTAGGGTTAGCATCAGGGGAAGGGGTAGGGTTGGGGTTCCCTTGTCAGGGAACTCTGGGAATTGTAGCTCTAGTTAGGGGGCAGGGTTAGGGTTCCCTCCTTGCCAGGGAACTCTGGGAATTGTAGCTCTAGTTAAGGCTTAAGGGTTAGCGTTAGGGTTAGAGTTAGGGTTAGCGTCAGAGGTAGGGGTGGGGGTAGGGGTAGAGGTAGGGTTCCCTTCTTGGCAGGGAACATGGGGTCCCCTAACAACTCTCAGCACCCTTTTCCAACTATAGCTCCCAGATTCTTTGGGGAAAGAGGCCATGAGTGTTTAAAGCGACTTCATAGCGCTTTAAATGGTGTAGATGTGGCCCTAGCCTCCCTCACCCCACTGCCTTTTATTATTGTGGAATCGAAAGGATTTCCCCATTGAAATCTCTCAGAAACAAGAAACAGGAAGAAGAAAGACTTTGTATCTCATGCCATTTTGGAATGTCTTAACTTGAAATGCCAATAAAGGTATTTTTATTGTATTGTGTTGTATAGTGTTGTGATTAACATGGGAAGTAGAGTGGTAAAATACGTTTGTCTTTCTCCATGTGTTTATAGTATCCATATTGCTATTTGGAATACTCGAAATAGGAGGGGGGGCCCTCAGCTGCACACCCACCTCCCTTCATTCTCCCTCCCCCACCTGCTCAGCAGCTTCCCTGCTTGCTATCTTCCTTGCATCACCCCACTGGCATTGCATCCTCGCTCCCCAGCCCTCCCCAAACTTGCTGCGCCCCAAGGCGTTTTGCACTCACCTGAATCCTTGTGGGGAACAGGGCAGGGTACAATGGGAACGGGCGGGGTGACCAGGCTGCTTAAACCACACCCCTTTTCCAACGGAAGCGCCATGGGGAGTGGGCCCTCCGAGAGAAAACAACAGAACAGAACAAAGAACAAAGAAGACGGAAGTGGCGCACAGTTCCTTCTGTTCCCTTGCTTCCAAAGAATGGAATGTCAACACACAGAGCATGTGATCCAGTATAGACACACACTCTGCAGCACGGGAGAGAATGAAACTGCTGACATCCAGCACCCCCTTCTCTGCTTCTCTTGAACTCTTTGACTGTAACCCTGTCCAATCTTTTTTCAAAGAGGGCCAGGTTTGTTGAAGTGAAGGGCTGTGAGGGCCACCGAAACAGCCAACCCAAGTTGTTAACCTTTTTGGGGGGGTTGAATTTGTTGACGGTTGTGTTTTTTTTAGGATTTTACCCCAGGAAATAAATAAACTGCCACAGGGGCCAGATTAAACTGACCGGTGGGCTGGATTAGGCCCCCAAAATGGACTTTGAACATGCCTGATAAGTGCACGAAAAAGATGTAGTATGTGCACCATTTCATGTTTTACTGGAAAACTTTAGGTCACAGTTAACTTGTAGGCAGGGCCTTGGGGGCAAATCCCCCCTTGAATCTGACTTATGACTTCAGCACTGCCACTACAGAGTAACAGTGTCATCATAATTTCACCATGGCAACCAGCTGCTTCATTTACACTTATCTGAAAGGCAGGTCATTGAGTATTTATTTTATTTATTTATTTTTGTATGTAATATTTATTAGGTTTTCCATAACTGAACATGTGACCACTTTCTTTCCCTTGGAAATTGACTTGATGATCCACAGCCAGTTACCAAGCATCTAAGAATATAGAAAAGAGCATCTTGATCAGAGGTCAAGTGGGAACCTTGGCACCTCTTACTTAAGCTTTCAAGAAATATGTCTTCTTATGTCACAGATGGGTGATAGCAACCTCAATGAGCCTCCCCACGTAAATGTCAATTCTCCAAGCATTAATATATATGCTGCCTCTCAGAAATAAAGATCTGCTCATGATCAGATCTCAAAACACAATTCCCTTCTTTTCTCTCCTATTTATTCTGGAGTAAGTCACAACTAAGCCCACTAAAGTTAGTGACGCTTGACCAAGCTAAATCTTCTGTTAATGAGAAGTGAATTGGACCATTTACAGCTTCCTGTGCAAAGATAAGGCTTGCTTTCATTGGTCTGTTCATTTGTGCATTGCACTACTGTTGTGTGGAGGGAAATGTAACCACTGGGCTGAAAAATGTCCCCCTCCTGGGGTTTTTTTCCGGTGTGGCCTTCACAGATATTGGCACAACTTTGTGTGTGTGTGTGTGTGTTTTGGTTGCTCAGCTGTGCTCACCATTGTGAGGGCTGAGGGGGTGATGGTGATGCCTCCCCAGCTGCTGCCATTGTCCGTGGGTTGATTGTGATGTGACAAAAACATTTGGCTGCTGAGCGGGTATAAATGTGGACCAAGGTGCAAGCCTCGACAGTTGCCCTCCCCAGAGAGAAATGGGCAGCTCGGTGGCACTCAGCTCAGCTTGTCTCCTGCCCCGTGGCGGCAAGCTGGCAAGCAGAAGGAGGCAATTGCCCAGTGCTTGGATGCTGTGGCCCTGGTGGTCTCCTGCCCCATGGTGGCAAGGTGGCAAGCGGAAGGAGGCAATCACCCGGTGCTGGGATGCTGTGGAGCAAGGAGAAGGCAAGTACAAAGTTTACTTGCTGGTGGGATCGCTACTTGAAGGTGACTGACACTCAGCTCTGAAGCTGGTTGATGGACCTGGCGAGGCTGCAGCTGGTGGGTGGTTGTTGGAAGAGTTTGCATTAAGGCTAGTTTTGGGTGCTCAGCTGTGCTCACCATTGCGAGGCTACTCTGGCTGAGATTGAAGCAAAATGTTTTGGAAGCTTTGTTAACAGGCATCCAGAGGAGGAATCTGGGGGGACGCTGTCGGGTGTTGGCCATCCCACTCACCTGTTTGCCTTTGCCTTACAGGGATGTTTGGAGCCAGTGAGGTTTTTCTCAAGTCCAGCCTTAAAAGTCATCAAGAGAACCGCAGGACATCCCTATTTACATCGGAGAAATGAAACGTGAAGTACTGGCAGTGAGGAATGGACAAGGCCTTGGCCATACTTGAGAGAAGGAACTTCGAAGGGAGGCTGCAGGTGGACATCTGCTTCTTTGCAAGTGATGGGGCAGTGGGGAGAGAGAAGAAAATGAGGGAGGCAACATTAGGCCACATTAGGCGCACCATTGGAACTGCTATGAAGTTGCTTTAAACAGGAATGGCTTCCCCTGGGAACTGTAGGTGGTTAAGGGGACGGAGACTTGTTACGGTGGTTAAGGATTAGGATTAGGATTAGGGGTAGGGGTGGGGTAGGGGTGGAGGAGGGGGAGGGGTAGGGGTGGGGAGGGGTAGGGGTAGGGGTAGGGCTAGGGGTAGGGTCTCTTGCCAGGGAACTCTGGGAATTGTAGCTCTAGTTAAGGGTTAAGGGTTAGAGTTAGGGTTAGCGTCAGGGGAAGGGGTAGGGTTGGGGTTCCCTTGTCAGGGAACTCTGGGAATTGTAGCTCTAGTTAGGGGGCAGGGTTAGGGTTCCCTTCTTGCCAGGGAACTCTGGGAATTGTAGCTCTAGTTAAGGGTTAAGGGTTAGAGTTAGGGTTAGCGTCAGGGGAAGGGGTAGGGTTGGGGTTCCCTTGTCAGGGAACTCTGGGAATTGTAGCTCTAGTTAGGGGGCAGGATTAGGGTTCCCTCCTTGCCAGGGAACTCTGGGAATTGTAGCTCTAGTTAAGTGTTAAGTGTTAGCATTAGGGTTAGTGTCAGGGGAAGGGGTAGGGTTGGGGTTCCCTTGTCAGGGAACTCTGGGAATTGTAGCTCTAGTTAGGGGGCAGGGTTAGCATTAGGATTAGAGTTAGGGTTAGCGTCAGAGGTAGGGGTGGGGGTAGGGGTAGGGGTAGGGTTCCCTTCTTGGCAGGGAACAGGGGGTCCCCTAACAACTCTCGGCACCCTTTTCCAACTATAGCTCCCAGATTCTTTGGGGAATGAGGCCATGAGTGTTTAAAGTGACTTCATAGCGCTTTAAATGGTGTAGATGTGGCCCTAGCTTCCCTCACCCCACTGCCTTTTATTATTGTGGAATCGAAAGGATTTCAATGGAACCAGTGAGGTTTTTCTCAAGTCCAGCCTTAAAAGTCATCAAGAGAACCACAGGACATCCCTATTTACATCGGAGAAATGAAACGTGAAGTACTGGCAGTGAGGAATGGACAAGGCCTTGGCCATATTTGAGAGAAGGAGCTTCGAAGGGAGGCTGCAGGTGGACATCTGCTGCATTGCAAGTGATGGGGCAGTGGGGAGAGAGAAGAAAATGAGGAGGCAACATTAGGCCACATTAGGTGCACCATTGGAACTGCTATGAAGTCGCTTTAAACAGGAATGGCTTCCCCTGGGAACTGTAGGTGGTTAAGGGGACGGAGACTTGTTACGATGGTTAAGGATTAGGATTTGGATTAGGGGTAGGCGTGGGGGAGGGGTGGGGGAGGGGTAGGGGTAGGGTCTCTTGGCAGAGAACTCTGGGAATTGTAGCTCTGGTTAAGGGTTAAGGGTTAGAGTTAGGGTTAGCGTCAGGGGAAGGGGTAGGGTTGGGGTTCCCTTGTCAGGGAACTCTGGGAATTGTAGCTCTAGTTAGGGGGCAGGGTTAGGGTTCCCTTCTTGCCAGGGAACTCTGGAAATTGTAGCTCTAGTTAAGGGTTAAGGGTTAGAGTTAGGGTTAGCATCAGGGGAAGGGGTAGGGTTGGGGTTCCCTTGTCAGGGAACTCTGGGAATTGTAGCTCTAGTTAGGGGGCAGGGTTAGGGTTCCCTCCTTGCCAGGGAACTCTGGGAATTGTAGCTCTAGTTAAGGCTTAAGGGTTAGCGTTAGGGTTAGAGTTAGGGTTAGCGTCAGAGGTAGGGGTGGGGGTAGGGGTAGAGGTAGGGTTCCCTTCTTGGCAGGGAACATGGGGTCCCCTAACAACTCTCGGCACCCTTTTCCAACTATAGCTCCCAGATTCTTTGGGGGAAAGAGGCCATGAGTGTTTAAAGCGACTTCATAGCGCTTCAAATGGTGTAGATGTGGCCCCAGCCTCCCTCACCCCACTGCCTTTTATTATTGTGGAATCGAAAGGATATCCCCATTGAAATCTCTCAGAAATAAGAAACAGGAAGAAGAAAGACTTTGTTTCTCATGCCATTTTGGAATGTCTTAACTTGAAATGCCAATAAAGGTATTTTTATTGTATTGTGTTGTATAGTGTTGTGATTAACATGGGAAGTAGAGTGGTAAAATACGTTTGTCTTTCTCCATGTGTTTATAGTATCCATGTTGCTATTTGGAATACTCGAAATAGGAGGGGGGCCCCTCAGCTGCACACCCACCTCCCTTCATTCTCCCTCCCCCACCTGCTCAGCAGCTTCCCTGCCTGCTATCTTCCTTGCATCACCCCACTGGCATTGCATCCTCGCCCCCCAGCCCTCCCCAAACTTGCTGCGCCCCAAGGCGTTTTGCACTCACCTGAACCCTTGTGGGGAACAGGGCAGGGTACAATGGGAAGGGGCGGGGTGACCAGGCTGCTTAAACCACACCCCTTTTCCAACGGAAGCGCCATGGGGGGTGGGCCCTCCAAGAGAAAACAACAGAACAGAACAAAGAACAAAGAAGACGGATGTGGCGCACAGTTCCTTCTGTTCCCTTGCTTCCAAAGAATGGAATGTCAACACACAGAGCATGTGATCCAGTATAGACACACACTCTGCAGCATGGGAGAGAATGAAAAGCATGTTCTCAATAAAGGAGAGCACGTGTTGCGGATGGGGCCAGACAAAGCACCCAGGGTTACCAGGCAGGCTACTTTCAAAGGGTTGAAACTTGATTGGCGGTTGGTGTTACTGGGGTAAATTTGATGTTGCAAATTTAGGGGTGGGATCAGGGCTTATTTAAACAAGGTGCACAGCGTTTCTCTTTCTCTTTTGCTGTGGGCACCGGATCATCAGCACCGGAGCGATTTCAGCAAGAGAGTGGTTGTATACTTTCCTTTAATTTCCTCCTTTCTCTCGTCCTTTCCTATTTATTTTGTCGCTACTCTCACCTTCTTGGCTATTCCTTTTTCTTTTAATTAATTTCTTGTTTTAGAGTTACTCTTCCCCTTATACGCCTGCTTGGCGGGGGGGGGGGCACCCCCTGGTCCCGGGAGGTTTACGGCCCGATTCTCGGCCGGAATTTTTTAGACTGGGCCGGGGAGCGTATTTCCGATTTACGGACGGCGCAGGGTGGCCTGAGGGCGCCGGGACTAGGCCGAGGCCCTCCGCGGCCTGGTTAGGCCGCGGTATAGGCCCGATCCCGCCTCCGCCTTTACCCCCCTCTCCCCCCCGTTTTCTTCATCTTGCCCCGGGCCTCCGGGGAAGGCTGGAGGAGCCCAGAGCACGAGGAGGCACTTACCTGGTGTTGCGCGCGTCTCCTTGCTCAGCCGCCCCCATTTCGCGCCATTTAGAGGCGTTTTGGGCCTGTTGTGGCGCTCAGCGCCCCCGCATTTATTTTGGGCGGGTGGCGCCGTGAGGGGCCCTTGTAGGCCAATCTGCGTGGTAGCGCCTTCGGCGCCACCTTTCTTTCCCCTTTTCACTGTTGAGGCTTTGGGGAGCATTTCGGGTGGGGGGGCGGATTGGTGACTCCGCCATTTTGTGCGTTTTGGCGGGAGCGCCATTTTGTCTTCTCAGGTGGCGGCCTCTAGTGGCCAGGTGCTGCAACTGCAGGTTTCGCTCGATTATTGAGCCGATTTGGCAGTGCAGCTTCAATATACTGAGAGTTAGTGGGCTATTTCCACTAGGGCGGTGCTTGCCTATTGGGTTTGTTGCCCAATTTATCACTGCTAATAATTGTTAGCCTTTTCTTACTGGTAACACGAATAAATTATTAAAAATAATTAATAACATATTTGACAATAATAATAACATTATTTAATATTGAAGGTATTGCACCAAAGAGGGCGGCGAAGTGGCCTGGACCTGCCCCCTCGGCGAAAAGGCCCATAAAAGGCCCGTCCCAGGCCTTACGTTCCCCTGAGCCTGGCCAGCCCCTCAAGCGTCTCCAATCCATGGTATCTGGTATGGCTGGCGACCCGGTGGTTCTGGCATGTGTTGAGGCGGAGATGGATGGCTTGATGCAGCGATGCTCAACTCCGTCAACCTCCTCGGCAGGGCTGGCTCCTCTTGTGGGGGTTCCTTCGCCGCAGTCCTCCTCTAGTGGGGATGAGAGTGAGCCATTAACGGCTAGCGGCTTCTTACCTGATGCGCAGCCGGCCCAGTCCCAGATCTTACCTGTGCCGCAGGTTGCAGCGCCAAGGGGCCGGGGCCATTCTAAGGGTGTGGCCAGACGCAGGGCGTCAGCCCGAGGTCGGGCTGTGGGGAGTCCATTCGCGCAGCCTCCAGTAGCGGGGAGTTCGCTTCCGGGTCCTTCACAGGTTGTCTCTTTTCAGTCAGTTCCAGGTCCTTTGCACCAAGGTGATATGTCTGAGTCTTCGGTCGAAGACAGCCTTCCTCCACCTCCGAAGGCCTCTTCTGGTGGGCATCGTCGCCACAGAAGGAGCTCCAGGAGGCATGCCAAGAGGAGACGTAAGGATACTTCATCCTCCTCTACAGGTACTACTTCACAGACCTCTAGTAGCAATGAGGAAGCCTCCCTTAAGCTATACTGGGGCTTTGGCGAGGCTTCAGGGCTTCCCAAGTGGATTTGGGAGCGCAGGGCAAACTCTCACAGGGCGAGATACGGGGCGGTGCAAGAATGCCGGGATGGGGTCCTAGTGCCTGAGGTGAAAGTCTCCACCAACTCGGCTAGGGATCTTATTCCCGGGACCCATTTGTCCGCGAAATTGCGGGCTAGGATTCTGAACGGCCGTTATGTCGACATTTTTAGCCTTGCCCCCCCCCCCCCGCTCGACGGCCAGGAGCCTTTGGACAGGGGCTCTGTGGCTTCAAGGAAGCGGTCAATTATAGCCAAAGCAGACAGGACTTTTGAACGCTGGCTGGATAGTTTCCAGGTTTTTGCTGGCATAGTCTCAGCTGCATATCCCAGGAGATCCTTGCATTTGTGGGTGTATCTGTCCATAGTCTGCTCGGCCTTTACGATGGCTGGAGAGTCTGCTGCTTTGGCTTATGATCAGAATTTCAGACGCAGGGCAGCCAAGATCCCAACAGCCCGCTGGGATCGGAAGGATTTGGACGTGTGGACCACTTATGTGGCCCCATGTATTGACAAAAAGGTCCCTGATCCTCCTAAATTCAAGGCTGTCCCAGCAAAGGCGGGTCGCAAGCTGTTCTGCTGGGATTTTAATAAGGGCGCCTGCCAGCGGCAGCCTTGCAAGTATGCACATGTGTGTGAAAAGTGTTCTGGGAACCATTCCGCATCTGCTTGTGTGGGGGGCCGGCGGCCCTTTCGTAGGACAGGGGGCTCTCAACAGCCCCCCAAAGCCGCCCCCCAGGTTCCAGCTGCAGGATCAGGGAAGTGATAGTTTATCCTCCCTGGCCTATACCCCGGTTCGGTTGCAGCCGTTGTTGGCCTTGTTGAAGCTTTACCCTGACCGGGCCTCTGCTTCTTATCTGAGTGAAGGGTTTTCTTTGGGTTTTAGGATTCCAGTGGCCTCAGCTCCGTTAGCTGGGAGGCCTGTAAACCAGAAGTCGGTGTAAGATATGCCAGAGGTGGCGTGCAAGAAAATTGGCAAAGAACTGGCTTTGCATCGTATGGCTGGTCCTTTTGCCGCCCCCCCTTTTCCTAATCTGCATGTCTCCCCTTTGGGTATAGTTCCCAAAAAAGCTCCGGGGGAATTCTGCCTAATTCATAATCTTTCTCACCCAAAAGGCACATCAGTAAATGATGTGATTCCCCCGGAGCTTTGTTCGGTAAAGTATGCATCTCTGGATCAGGCGATCAAGATGATTCGGAAATTTGGGCCTGGCGCGCTGCTGGCGAAATGCGACATTGAATCAGCATTTCGTCTGCTTCCTATTCATCCTGATGACTTCTGGTTGTTAGGTTTTCAGTTTGAAGGATGTTTTTACTTTGATAAGGCCATGCCCATGGGCTGCTCAGTTGCCTGTGCCGCCTTTGAATGTTTTAGCTCTTTCCTAGAGTGGGCCTTACGTAGGAAAACTGGTTTGGGCGGAGTCACGCACTATTTGGACGATTTTTTATTGGCCTCAGGGAGTGACTCAGGGGACTGTGTCACGTTATTGCAGGCCTTTGCCTCCCTAGCGGAAGAACTAGGCGTGCCATTGGTGGTGGAGAAGACTGAGGGCCCTTCCGCGCAGCTGACTTACTTGGGTATCTTACTGGACACAGTGGCCCAAATCTCTAGCTTGCCACTTGATAAGATAACCACGCTACGACGGGTTATTGAAGAGCTACTTCCCAAGAAGAATGTTACCTTGCAACAGCTGCAGTCGTTGCTGGGTCACCTAAATTTTGCTTGCAGGGTGATCGCCCCGGGGCGACCTTTCTGTTCCCGTTTGGCCAGACTGACGTCAGGCTTGCGGACCCCTCGGCATAGGGTGCAGCTTTCTGGTCAGGTTCGGGCTGACCTCCGCATATGGTTGGATTTTCTGGAGGACTTCAACGGGGTGTCGCTTTGGCAGGACACCTTGAACCTCCACAATGACTTTCAGGTCCATTCTGATGCCGCAGGGTCCTTGGGGTTTGGCCTCTATTGGGATGGTAGGTGGTGCGCTGAGCACTGGCCTCCGAGTTGGCGTGGGACAGCTATTACTCGGGATCTAACCTTTCTTGAGTTCTTTCCCATTGTAGTGGCTGTACATTTGTGGGTCGAGCACTTCAGGGACCATCGTGTTTGTTTCTGGTCCGATAACCAGGCGGTGGTGAAAGTGCTGGCCAAGCAGTCGTCACGTTCCCCTAGGGTATCAGCCCTATTGAGGGCTTTTGTTTTACACTGTTTGCGTTTTAACATTGTATTCTCTGCACGTTTTGTTCCGGGCATATCTAACGAGATTGCTGATGCTCTGTCCCGTTTTCAGATGGAGCGATTCAGGTCCCTGGCACCAGTGGCTCGAGACCGTCCGGAATTTTTCCCGGATCATCTCTGGAACCTTGGCAGCACTTAGTTTTACAGGGAGTAGCTGCATCTGTTGCCCCCTCCACCTTGAGGTCTTATAAGAAGGCCTGGGCTGATTTTTTATCATTTAATGGGCAGGCTGCTGGGGAAGTTGATAGCCCTCATTCTACTGCCCAGGTGCTTCAGTATTTGGCGCACCTATTTCAGCTTCGGCGGGCAGCCAGGACGCTGAGGATCCATTCAGCGGTGATTTCCTTTTTCAGCAGGGCCTTCTTTAACAAAGACCCATGCGGAAAGTTTGTGGTGCGAAAGGCGCTGGAGGGTTGGGGGCGCCTTTGCCCTTCTAGGCCTGTGGCTAGGAGGCCTATTACGTTTGAACTGCTGGCAAGGATGCGCAGTAAGCTGCGGAATATCTGTTGGTCGAAGTTTGAGGCTCGGATGTTTTCCGCTGCCTTTTCTTTAACCTTCTTTGGGGCCCTTAGAGTAGGGGAGGTGGTCCTGGAGCCTTTGAAGGCTGGAGGCTCACGGGGCTTGACGGTGCACGACGTGAGTGCTTCTCCGTCTGAAGTGCAAGTCAATATCAGAAGTTCAAAGACTGACCAGCTGGGGCGAGGAGCAGTTGTTCGCCTCCCGGCGACTGGGGTGGGAGGCCCTTGCCCAGTTAAGGATCTTAACAAATATTTGGCCTTGTGCCTGGTGGGGGAGGGCCCCCTATTTGTCCATAAGGATGGGCGTCCACTGGTGAGGCACCAGTTTGCTAAAGTGTTGCGCAAGGCGGTTGCGGCCTGTGGCCATCCGGCTTCGGAGTTTGCTCCTCACTCCTTCCGGATTGGCGCTGCAACAACGGCTGCACATTGGGGTCTATCCGTGAGACGGATCAAGGATATGGGCCGTTGGAGATCTGGAGCGTTCAGGGCTTATGTGTGGAAATGATGTGCCTGTGTGCAATTATGCTGTGTTTCAACCCTAGGTTTGCCCACCATCAGTATCTGGATTGTGGGGCACAGTATCGTGCACTGGGCTGCTGCCAGAGCTCGTCAGTCCGGATTGGGAGACGGTCTGGGCCTTCTGCAGCAAGTACGAGTGTCCTGGATTTCCAGAAGGGGGATGCTGTGGAAGGAATTCTTACCACTTATGCACAGGCGCATTCTCCTGGATGGCCCCCCTACGGCGATTGTGGTGCAGCTGGGGGAGAATGATATGGTTTCATCTTCCTGTTACGCCCTGAGGGCCGCTATACTGCAGGATTTAAGGGAGTTGGCGGCAATGGTGCCGTCATCTACAATCATTTGGTCACAATCGCTGCAGCGCCGCATTTGGCGGGGCAGTCCCTGCCCAGCTGCCACCGAGCGTGTGAGGAAGCGGATTAATTCCGCAGCAAGTAAATTGGTGGTTGGTCTGGGTGGTTGTGTGATTCCGCACCCTCGTATAACATTCAGGGCTGCTGAACTTTTTAGGGGAGATGGGGTTCATCTTTCCTCTGTTGGGTGTGATGTTTGGTTGGAGTCAGTGGTGGCTCAGTTGAGGGTGTGGTTGAGTTTGTGAGTGGTTGGCGGCGAGTGTAAGGGCTCTGGTGGCGGTTAGGCATTGGTTAAAATTGGTTGGTGGAGGGGTGTGGATTGGCTGTGCCTACCCCTCCAATGCTGCTGCTGCATGGGAATTCCGTTAAAGGAATTCAGGGGCTTACCATCCCCCTCGTCCAAACCCTTGGTGCAGGGTGCGGGCCGAGTAAGCTCCTGGGAGCAGGCAGGGATGGTACTGAGGGTCTGTGGCGCAGCACCAGTAATCCCTGGGTCCTGTTCCTCCACACTGGCTCCCGCCGGAGTCCGGGAGTCAGTGCTGTCCCCAAGGCGGGGGGGACAGCTAGTCATAACCAATGCCTAAGCAACCACTCACAATTTGTATGATAATAAAGTTGTGGCCAAAATTATGCCAAAAACCTTAAACAAAAATAATGTGTGAAGTATGAGTTATTGGGTTAGGGTGTTTTGGGGGACCTCAGCACGCAAAGCACGTTCTCAATAAAGGAGAGCACGTGTTGCGGATGGGGCCAGACAAAGCACCCAGGGTTATCAGGCAGGCTAGTCCCAAAGGGTTGGAACTTGATTGGCGGTTGGTGTTACTGGGGTAAATTTGATGTTGCAAATTTAGGGGTGGGGTCAGTGCTTATTTAAGCAAGGTGCACAGCGTTTCTCTTTCTCTTTCGCTGTGGGCACCTGATCACCCGCCCGCCCTCCCTTGATTGGGCTTGCACTTTGACCTTGCTATGCCTGTCTAGGGGTCGCCTGCATTGGTGTGGGGGCCTGGTAGGAATTTACCTTTTGGCTGATTAGTGTGTGCCAATTGGGTTTGCCTACTGCGTAGCAAATCGTCACAACTTGTAAGGTTGTCGGTTAGGCATTGGTTAAAATTGGTTGGTGGAGGGGTGTGGATTGGCTGTGCCTACCCCTCCAATGCTGCTGCTGCATGGGAATTCCGTTAAAGGAATTCAGGGGCTTACCATCCCCCTTGTCCAAACCCTTGGTGCAGGGTGCGGGCCGAGTAAGCTCCTGGGAGCAGGCAGGGATGGTACTGAGGGTCTGTGGCGCAGCTCCAGTAATCCCTGGGTCCTGTTCCTCCACACTGGCTCCCGCCGGAGTCCGGGAGTCAGTGCTGTCCCCAAGGCGGGGGGGACAGCTAGTCATAACCAATGCCTAAGCAACCACTCACAATTTGTATGATAATAAAGTTGTGGCCAAAATTATGCCAAAAACCTTAAACAAAAATAATGTGTGAAGTGTGAGTTATTGGGTTAGGGTGTTTTGGGGGACTTCAGCACGCAACTGCTGTGCCTTGAGAAATATGGCTTAATTACACATATTTACACCTTTAGTCTACATAGATAGAATACATATCTTCCAGCATGGTCATTTCAAGAGGGACTTGTTCTCCACAGCAATGCAGCACTTGAGTCCAAGATATCTCTTCCTGCCTGCCTTCAGCCAAAATCCTTCTGGCCTTTTCTCAGCCATTCTGAGTCCCCTGCCGAAAGCCCCAAACTCTTCCTGTGACATCATACCCAGTTACACAGGCAACTTTCCAAATCTCCTGTCTCTGTTCACACCTGGGGGGGGGGGCAACCCATTTCTCTTGCACTGCTAATGGACCTCAATGGACAGGTATTGTTTCTTATTGACCCTAGCTCAGCCAGGTCATTTCGCATAGCTAGCCCAGGAATTCCTCTGCAGATTGTATTTTCCCTTCATATCCCAGTTAAAATCCTACAATTTATTAATTTCTAATAGACACTGTTATCTCATATCTTTAACAGTATAATACTATGAAGAGTTTCTGAAAGGTCATTATGGTCTCCACCTCATGAATTACCCAAGGATGAATTACCCAAGGATTGATATTTTAGAGGGTGAGAAGATATTCCACAGCATGGTTGCTATTGTTGGTGGACTTTTATTTATTTATTTAGCGTGTTTCTGTAATAAATCAGCATAAAACCTACCAATAGTAAATGCTGGGGAACAGATTCAATACGGAGTCAGCTGCAAGGGGAGAGCTACTTAATCTCCATTACTACTGCCTATAAAATCTATACACTTCTTGGAGGACTCCAATCTAAGTACTTGCAACATACAAACTCTGGTAATTTATGGCACTAGATGTAGTGTTGCTAACACTGCTCTGGTCATTTAGAAATTATTCTAGCCTCTGCAGTCCCTTCATCTCCACACCCCCTTCCTTAAGCAAAAAAAACACCCAAAAACCCCTCAGTACGTAGCTTTTTCTACATACAATATGTGAGGGAGCACGAAAGAATATAACAATATAAGGATAACAAAATAAAAACCTGCATTTCATCACCTGTCAAAAATGTCAGAATTGCATAATGAGCTGAAAAATTATGGGGATGCCAGAAAAAGCAGAGGGTACCAAGTGAGTCTTGTTATGGGGTGAGTAACTGTGTTGAAGCCTGAGAAAAGGTCTTCTCCTGGGTGCAAGCATGCTTCCTTGTGCAGCCTCCCTACCCCATCGTCCTCTTCTGGATAGTCTCCAGAAATCATGAGAGAAATTCCCACAGATACTCAGGTCTAGGACAAATGGTGGAGGCAACACTAAGCATGCTGAGGGGAATTAGATGTGAAATCAACAGATACGAGCCCCACTCTTTTGAAAAAGAAAATAAAGAGGTATGAGGGAGCAGAGATATAGGAAGGCACCATTCACCATTCCTACCTGCATTTGTCTCATACAGCGTTGTTTCCGTTCCACTGCAGTTCATTTTCTGCAAAAAGCTGTTATTCATCTTGCTGTCCACCATGGCAAAACTGTGCAATTTCCAAAGCTAATTATGTTATTCTACCCCATTGACCTCAGCACAAAGAAAATGCAATACAAATGAGTTTTAAAACATAATCTTTGAAAACAGAAAGCAACAACAGCAAATATCAATCATATTTGCTGGATTGATTTCCACCACAGACCTGGGATTAATAAGTGAACTTCAGCAATTTTTGTTCCCATTTCCATCTGAATTCCCCAGGGGGGAGAGGAGAGATTTGGATGGAGTCCACAACACTGGAAAGGAATTATTAATTCTACCCAATAAGTCATTTCTCCTGTTATGTTTTTCCTCTTCCTGGAGCTGCTATTTTGTCCCCAAATGCAAGTTTCTTCCAGCAATGAAAATAGGTTTCCTCCTCGCACAGTACTGTGGCCCCAATCCAAATAACACTTCCTATAACTGCATCTTCACTAACAAACAACAACAACAATTTGTTAACTGTGAAGCATTACCATATATCTGCTGAAGTCGCTTGTGGTCATAGCCTAATGGCTCCAACTAACCTGAGAAACCCTTGGCTTCAGATCTCTAATGCTATCTTTTGAAGTGACCTTGGGCTATTTCCTCTGCCCCCTTAAATTAGCTAAATGCTCAAGGAATTAGTTCAGGCCTGTCCTTCAATTCCTTCTGGGTATCAGCTTTAGAGAGAGAATAAAATTCTACCTTTCAGTCTCATCTGCAGTAGCAACAGCAGTAAATATTCTAAAATTACCGCAAACAATTTCCTATGGCTTTGGCAGGCTGTGCAAAGAGGACTCCCTGGGGCCTCCTTGAGCAGAGAAAGAACTACCTCCTAATCTCTCTAAAACTTTTGAATTGAAACAATTAGCAAAATGGGGGTTTGGGGGGGGGGATTTTGTATGAGTTCCTATTTGGTGTACAGTCAAACCACGGTTCCCAAACAGCTCCGTTTTGCAATGTTTCAGCCCACAAATGCTGGAAACCTGGAAGTAAACGCTCCGGTTCGCGTGCGTTTTCCGGAAGCCGAACATCCGACGTGGTTTCCACTTGAGTGCAGGAAGCTCCTGGAACCAATCAGAAGCCGCACCTCGGTTTTCAAACATTTTAGAAGCCGAATGGGCTTCCAGAACGGATAACGTTCAACAATAGAGGTTTGGCTGTAGGAGAATAATGCTAAATTCCTTCACATCAGTAGTTAGTCTTTAAATGTCTTGGCAAAGAAGAAGAAATATTAGAGTGGGGTAGATCATTTCATGAATCCTATGGTTCATAATAGCATTTTTTAAAATAAAAAAGCGACACTATATAGAGACACTATATTTGTTTGCATTGCTCCCTAAAGGTAAAGGTAAAGGGACCCCTGACCATTAGGTCCAGTCATGACCGACTCTGGGGTTGCGGCACTCATCTCAACTCTATGGGCCGGCGTTTGTCTGCAGACAGCTTCTGGGTCATGTGGCCAGCACGACTAAGCCGCTTCTGGTGAACCAGAGCAGCGCACGGAAACATCATTTACCTTCCCACCAGAGTGGTTCCTATTTATCTACTAGCACTTTTACATGCTTTCGAACTGCTAGGTTGGCAGGAGCTGGGACTGAGCAACGGGAGCTCACCCCGTCGTGGGGATTCGAACCGCCGACCTTCTGATCAGCAAGTCCTAGGCTCTGTGGTTTAACCCACAGCACCACCCGCGTCCCTGCATTGCTCCCTAAACAATGTAAAAACAGGACACCCAGCAATTCTTTGATATTTGCACATCTCTGGCTTTTGCAATGAGTTCTCCATCCAAGTAATCTGCAGAAAACTGCATACACTAGGGTAAAGTATCCATAGAAGTGCATATATTAGCGAAAATGCATAATTTTAAACAAAAAATGTTATATTAGGAGAAATGTGCACCATTTTTAAAAAATATAATTTTTATTCAGTTTACAAATAAGACAAATTAGTACAATTCAAACAATTTTTTAAAACCATTCTCTCTCTTTTTTTTTACTTCCCTCAACTTGGCTGATACTCCTTCCCTTCTCAATTTTCCGCACATTTCTTGGTTCTTATCTACTTCTTAAATTAAATCTAATTTCACTCCAAAATTTTAGTTTTCATTTTTACAAAGCTTCGCTAAACGTTACAAGCGTTATTTGTTTTTCACTTAAGTTATGCATATATTCTAAAAAAAATTCCCATTCTTGAGTGAATCTCTGATCTCGTCGGTTCCTAATTCTTCCTGTCATTCTATCCAATTCTGCAAAGTCCATCATTTTCATTCTCCATTCTTCCAGTGTTGGTAGTTCTTGCTTCCATTTCTGGGCTAACAGTATTCTCGCTGCTGTTACTGCGTACAAAAATAATTTCCTATCTTTCTTGTTTATCTCATTTCTCACAATACCTAGCAGGAATGCTTCTGGCTTCTTAAGGACAAATGTGCACCATTACAGGAAGGGAGAGGATGTTTACCATAATGGCAACCACTGCAGCCCTGTAATGTCCGCCCAACATGGCAAAAAGAAAAGAAAATATTAAAAGCTGTTGCTACACAAGGCAAAGTAACCCCAAGTGTTTGAGCAATGTTCCCTCTGGTTCTATAGAAAATTTCACTGAAAAGATGCCCATTTCAGATTGCGAATGCAATGGTGACTTTGTGTGGGATAAGGGTAGGGAGAGGGGTCACTTTGTTTTTCATTTTCATTGTTCTGAAGCAAAATCTGAGTGAGGGCAGGTGCGTATTCTGGTGTCTTTTTTGGAAGAAGGATCTTTTTTGAAGAAGACAGGTGTTAACTGCGGCAGCAAGCACCAGGAGCACCTAAAAAGTCAGTAGCGTCACAAAACGTGAGTAGAAGTTTCAGGAGTCTCCCTTCCCCACTGCACCACCACCACCCACAGTCCCCAACTTGCAGCTGACAAAAGTCCTTTTAAGAACTTTCAGCTCTAATAAAATGTCATATAATCGCTGAGAGTAGGTGGGGGAGACTCAATGTATCAAACATTTTAAAATGCTTTCTCTTCACGACATGCATGTAATGTAGTTGTCAAAATATGCATTCCTCTCACTTAGTTGGGAGACGTAAAGGTCGTACCAATTTGAGGAACAATGCAATGCCAGGCATTCAGAAGCTTGTTAGTGGCATCCTGGGAATATGAATACACACACACACAACTCTTCAACTGACAGAGTCACGTGGTGATAAACAACACCTGAAGGCACCTTAAAAACTATATATTTTAATTTTTAAAAGAGTTCTGAGACGAATTAATTCTAGGAAGCAATTAAAGGTTAGGATAGCTCAATATCGTATATAAGACCTTCTGGGAGCTCACCATCTTGCAATTAGGATACTAATCAAAACCTATTTCAGATTCATTAGGCTTATTCTTTCTCGTAGTTTGGAATGATTGCATCCCAACATATTTTGAACATTATGCATGAATCCCCGTGTTAAACCCCTCTTAAGACCAAGACATATGTGTGTCAGATTTTCTGCAGCGGCTTCCTCCCACCGCCTCTCATCTTCTGGAAAATATTTCAGCTCAAGAATGGATTTTTATAGGCATGGACAAATAACAGTCTGTGCACCAGTCCGTTCCATTCAATACCTACATTCCATCCCACCCAAAATTGGGGCGGGGTGCTATTTAAAAGTTTGCATTTAAACAGAACTAAATACTCATGTTTAGTTCTTTTAAAAGCATTTTCTCTCAGTATGAATGTTTTTAAAACTGTTTTTAATACTTTGTCCCAGGCAGAAAGAGGAGCTTCTCTTTCTTCCACCTCAGTACAGAGAAACCACTTCCTAGGCATTCCACATAATCGGTGTGTGCATGTTAAAAAAAAGAAAATGTTATAAATATCTAAAGATCTATTAGAGCAAAAAAACAGCCTGGTGGGTGGCCCCAACAGTGGCAATGTCAACCAAAAGAATAAATATGAAAGCAAAATGGCTGATATATAGAGATTTAGTGATTTAGAGAAGAGAAATTAAGACTTAAAATATTATGATGAAATAAAAGACTTGGTCTATGACAGGCTGCAACATCGACAACTAAATGAGATTTTCAAGGAAGATAATAAGAAAGGATTTAGTTATACCGTATCTAGATTCCAAATAGAAATAATAGAAGAAAATAGTAAATTATTAAAGAAAACTTATAGCTTATTCTTAGAATGGGAGACAAAAGATGAGGAGGTGAAATCAGTAATGGTTAAATGGGCACAAGATATAGGACATAATATACAAATTGAAGATTGGGGAAAAGTTAAGGAAAAGTAAATTAAAATGTACGAATTGTATATTGCTGAAAGAGAATTATATGTAAATGATGTACATATTGCACTGGCGAAAATGGCAAAAATGTATAGAACAAGTTCCAACAAGTGCAGGAAATGTGAAGAAAAGGAAGGTACCTTTTTTCATATGTGGTGGAATTGTAAAATAATTAAAAATTACTGGGATATGGGTCATAATGAAATGAAAAAAATGTTCAAGATAACCATTGTTAAAAGACCAGAAGTGTTTTTATTACGTATTGTAGGTCAAGATTTACCAGGAGACAAGAATAATCTATTTGCGCGTCGAGGTCCCCAAGACACCCCCCAAGAAAAACACAATTGACACTTAATTTTTGTTTAAGGTTTTTGGCATAATTCTGGCCACAACTTTATTCAAATACAGCAATGTGAGTGGTTGCTTAGGCATTGGTAGCACTAACTGCCCCCGCACGGGGACAGCTCTGACATTCCCCCCCCCCCCCCGCGAAGTCAGGAAGGGTGAGTCACCTGGGGAGAGAGACGGGACCGGGAACCATGCCTCACCTCTCCCCATCATGCTCCCAGGGGCTTGCATGGCCCTAGCCCCTTGCCAGGGGGTTTCGGACAAAAGCATGGGGGAGCCCCTGGGTTCCTTTAACGGTAAAACCCTTCAGCAGCAGCAGCATTTTGGAGGGGCAGGCACAGCCGAATCCATACCCCTCCACCACCAGCAGCGTTTTGGGGGGCAGGCACAGCCGAATCCATACCCCCCACAACCAATTCCAGACCAATGCCTAACCGCAAACCTTACAAGCTGTGTTGATTTGCTACGCGGTAGGCGAAAACCAAGTGGCACACACTAATCAGCCAAATGGCAAAATTCCTACCGGGCCCCTGCCCCAAAGCAGACGACCCCAAGACAGGCAATAGCAAGGTCAAGCAAACAGCCTAACATCAGGGAAGGGAGGGCGGGTGATCCGAAGCATGCAGCAAAAGAGGACGTCCGTTGTATTTAACAAATAGGGCTGTCAATCACTAATTGGCAACATGTAAATTTCCCCAGTAACAGCCCACCCCTGCTTACAGGATGGCCAAACCATTTGCCTAGTAACAGTGAGGTGTCTTGTCAGCCCCGCCCGCAACCTGTGCTCTCCATGAGGGAGAACACACTTTATGTATGAGACAACAGCGGTGAGAATTTTACAAGCTCAAAGATGGAAAAGTGATGAAATATCAGTTGGTGGAATATGCTGAAATGGTGAAGCTAACTGAGAGACTTACAGATAAGAACAACAATGACTTCAAAAAAGATTGGGAACCTTTTATGACATATATACAGAAACAATGCATGGAAATGAACTCACTTGCAGGATTCGAGTAACACATTTACAGTGGACAAATATAAATAGAATATATAAATAGGAGGTAAAAATGTTAGAATAGATTGATAAGGTATAATTTTACTTTTAGTATATAAGGTATATAAAATTATAAACAGAAGAAATAAACACACTATAAACAAGAAAGGGAAGTAGGGGGGAGTCACGGGGAGGAGCTAATGTAAAATGTAATATGTAATTTGAATTTTTGAATACATTAAAACCTGTTGTAAAATCTTAATAAAAATATTTTTTAAAAAGAAAAGAAAAGAAAGAATGTTCTAGAGCAGATGGTAGCCAACGTGGTACTCTAAAACTGCTGCTGGACTACAACTCCTGTCATTCCCAACCACTGACCACACTTGTTTGGTAGGAGTTGTGGTCCAACAACACCTGGAGGATACTGCAGAGGCTATCTTAGAGCAAACCAAGGTGAAATGCCTTCATAGACAGAATCAATATGTTGGTTGAAAGAGCAAATGGAAGTCCATTTGTAAGGAAGTCACTTGACAGTCAATTTTCAACAGATTCCTCTGATATTCCTACTATGAATAGCATTTTCTGGGAATCTGAAGTTGGGTGACCTGCTTGCAGACTTCTCTTGGGGACATCTGGTCAGCCAATGCGAGAACAGGTTGCTGTACTATATGAGTCTTTGGTTTGATCCAGCAGAACTCTTCTTGGGGTCATAAGGAGTTGGTGCTCCCAGACCCTCATGTGAGTGAGATACCAAGACAACCCTCTACCTAGTCCATTACACACTATAATGAGTTTGTGGCAGGATCACTAAAAATATGATAATGTGCTCAGGTTGTTAGAATAATAGAATCATAGAATTGGAAGGGACCACTAGGGTCATAGGGATAAGGGTGGTGCTGTGGGTTAAACCACAAAGCCTAGGACTTGCCGATCAGAAGGTCGGCGGTTCGAATCCCTGCGACGGGGTGAGCTCCTGTTGCTCGGTCCCTGCTTCTGCCAACCTAGCACTTCGAAAGCACGTCAAAGTGCAAGTAGATAAATACCTTCCAGCGGGAAGGTAAACGGCGTTTCCGTGTGCTGCTCTGGTTCGCCAAAAGCGGCTTAGTCATGCTGGCCACATGACCCAGAAGCTGTATGCCGGCTCCCTCGGCCAATAAAGCAAGATGAGCGCTGCAACCCCAGAGTCGGTCATGACTGGACCTAATGGTCAGGGGTCCCTTTACCTTTACTAGGGTCATCTAGTCCAACCCTCTGCAATGCAAGAATATTTTGCCCAACTTGGGGCTTGAACCAATGACCTTGAGATTAAGAGTCTCATTTTCTATACCGATTGAGCTATCCCAGCCATTGTTATTAGACTGTGTAGATAGATAAGTATTAGGGGTGCTTTAAAATGATCCTAGCATCTAGAAATCTGCCTTTTTGATAATGTCCTAAAGGAATTGCAAAGCTTGCTCATGATGACTTTACCCACCAGGGCCTATAAGACTAAATTCTGACTTTGTTAATAGTGTTTTTGCAAAGAGAGAGTTGCTAAGGAACCAAATGGGTAAATGCACTTACTTATATGTATGTTTTTCATCAGCCAAATCAAAGGTTGAAATGCAAACTCTGAAGCTCAAGGACATCCTGTGGATTTGTGACATTTCCTGGAGGAATTGCAAGCCATAAACCAGCAAAAGGATTGATACAATGGGACCTATTGTAATTGCCATAGCTTCATCTGTGACAGATAAAAATATCTCCTTTTGAAGTTGTCATCTTTGTTTAAAGGGGGGAAAATGCACAGAATTACTCACACTCTTTTTAATCCCAGATATATCTATATATCTATATATAGATCCTTTGCAATCTAAAAGAGGAATAATTTTTCAATGATGTCCATGCAAACATCTCTCTTTTCAAATAAATGTTACACTTTGTGTTGGAAAGGTCTTATTTACACTTGCTACAATATCTTGCAGTGGCATGTATGGAATACATGAATGTTTTAACAATCAGAGAACTATAGAACTATGACAGTGTTGTAAATAAAAGTGACCCTCACTGCTTTATTCTTTATCCCTTTTCTGCTCTCTTTTCAAATGTTTGCTTGGTCAACTTTTTTGTGTAAGGTGCCAGCAGACTAGGACCAGAGAATTAGTGAGAATTCCTTTACTCTCAATAGCACTGGGACAATTTACACATGGATGGGCTGTCTGGTGTTGGTGCTCCATAATCCTTCCCCCAAACCAGTGACTGTAAGGCAAACTGCACCCAGTAAGTGCATAAGGATTCTGATAACCTGGGGTGCTTGTTATATGAGTGCTTGAAGGTCCTCCAGGTCATATACATAACAATGTAAAGTGTTGTCATGCTCCAATTTGTGTGGCTGCCTGTTGGTGGCCATGCAAAATACAGTGTGATGACACCAGGTAGAGTGAGTGAGCAAAGGAAGTTGGCAGGCAGCATGACAGGCAGAACTAACAAGGGAGTGGGCAGGTAGGTAGCCCAGGTGGGTCTCCCCATGTTCCTTGTGTTGTCACTGCAACTTGCCTACCTGGAGGCATGCACACACAACAGGGAAGCCCAAACTCTGAATGAACAGGTGGCCCTGCTGAGTGAGGGCCACATGTCATTGTTGCTGCCACCCCCCAGAACTCCCCCATCCCAACATAACGCCTGAATCCCAAGATCCCACTGTCACTTGCAATGGGAAGGAGAATCAAGAGGTGAAAGTATTTTACCCTACACCACTACCCACTTCCTTCTGACAGTGGCATTAAGGAAGGGGAGAAATACTTTATCCTCTGCATTCCCTTCTCCTCTGTGAGTGGCAGCAAGAGCTTTGGACTGGTGTGATCTGGGTGACCCATCCATGGAGCAAGCTGAACTGATGGCCTCAGGTGGCAGGATCCACTGGAGTGGCAGATCCCAAAATAGATCTTTATCTTTCCTCTCTGTTTCTGATGTAGATTTTCATTCAGCCCTTCTTCCTTGGAGGGGAGGGTGAACGCCATTTTGTGGTTAGCCTTAGATGCCAAAACATCTGGAATGGCCATGGGTGTGATCAATGAAGGGATGGGAAGGGAGAAGTTTTGTGTGAATTGGGATTGTCAATGGGATGCGGGTAGCAGGTGGTTGTTGATTTTTCAATGGAAGAAGCTGTGGGGGTTGAAGGGTGGGTGTGGCTGAGGGTTCAGCAAGTGGGTTGCAGGCACGTGTGGTTGATAAGCAACACAAGTATATGCCTGAATGGCTTCCTATTGTGGCCAGGTTCATTCCCAAATGGCATTGCCTTAAAGCACAAAGTTATGAGACTTTCTAGCAGATTTTGGGTAATATCCCATGCAAGTACTACTCAAAGTAGGTCCTTTCAAGTTATGGAACATTAATAATAATAAGTCTACTCTGAGTATACTTTCATAAGGTACAAACCAACAGGTTTGGGGAGAAGTAAGTGCATGCTAGACGAGGGCTGGAAAACAAAGTTGGAGAATTTTACTGACTCCCTGAAGAATTATTTAACAAAATCACTCCTCCAATTTTGCCAGCCACAAACAGGGTGGAGAAATTTGGGAGGCTATTTCTGCTCAGCCGTTACTTGATTTGAGAAGGAACCATATGTTAGTATTACTGGGTTAATTCATCTGTGATTAGAAAGAGGACTGTTTTCCACAGAGGAAAAGAAAATTGCTTGAGCGTGAAGGTTGGGGAAAACAGAGGAGATACCTTTTCTTTTTCTTTTTTTGTAAACAGGTGTATATGTTGTAAGACAGTGGCATGACAGGACTGCGTGTTAGACAATATATATTGCATGCTCTGCAAATGAATTAGGAGTAAACTTTCCAAATGTCACACTCTAGACTCTTATCAATATGTATCAACATCCTCAAGCTACTTCTGCGTCGTAAATGTCAGTTGAAATTTTTATGGCTTTTACAGCTTCTGTGCAATTTGTAATAAGCTTTGTGCATGACCCATTATTTTATGAGAGGGGAACAACTGTCAAATGAATGCATTTGTAATGTCAGGAGTTCCATTAGAACATGACCAGGGGCTGAAGGCAAGGGGCTGAGCTACCACCTAGTTTACGTCTTTTGACCGCACTTTGGTGGGGGAAAAAGGAGCGTGCATCTTCCAACTTCCATTACTTTTTGTGGTTACCTTTTCAAATTAATAATTTAACTTACATTTCTTATAGCCTCATTATCACTCCACTATTTCATTAACTAATCATTACAGCACTGCAGTTTATAGCTTTTTCCGACAAAGGGACCAGGAGCATTAACTGGTAGCATGGAGTTACAGAGAGGTAGCTCTGATTTGCAAGTTGTGCCTGCAGCACTGTGGATTTTACACCATTAGAAAATCTTTTTATCTTTTTTTTTAAAAAAAAAATTAAAACAGGAAAGATTTTTAATTCTTTCTCCAGTGATTCATATCCTGTGGATTTTTCCTATTAGGCAATGAAGCTATGATATTAAGATTGAGTACATAAATAATTCCCATAATTCCTGGAGAAGAAGAAAGTGAAATAATTACCTTCCGATCATTTCATTATGAATGGAGTTCTGTCAAAAGTTTTAGAAGAGGGCATTAATACAAATTAAGGTCTTTAGAAACCCATTCTTTCAAGATACATAAAATCAGGATTGAGTAACTCTGACCAGGCCAATGAGAGGTGTTTCATGTGCAAAATGGATTGGGTTGTTGGAGCTGGGTAGGAATAAAATATTAAAGATACCATTTTGAGGTTTTGCAGATATTTTATATTTTGATGGTTTGATAAAGGAGTGGATTTGTTTAATCTTCTGAACTCTGAAAAAAAACAAAACCTGCAATGATGGATGTTCAGGAAGTCCATATTATTTTGTCACACAATCCTGAGTTCCATGAATAGTCCTGAGTAGGGCTCATCCACATTCCATTCATGCTGTGATTTCTAGGCACAGGTTTGTGACTCCCAGGCGTGAGGTTTTTTTTAACCCACTGCTTTTCCCGGGAAAACACACTGTTTACCACTGAATCAGAACAAACATCAATCGGCTGGGGCGCCCATCTGCCCTGTTGGTCTTTGTCTATCCTTGGAGTAACAAAAGGACCCTTATGCAAAGTACAGGACATAATGCCTGTCAGGAAACTACATGCAAACAATGTTTTCTCCGTGTCTCAAAGTATTAGTACTTGCAAGACATCCAACGGAATTGATCAGTGGTAAAATTCAGGGTCCCATCACCTCCTGACAAATAGAAGGGGAGGAAATGGAGGCAATGAGAGATTTTACTTTTTTGGGCTCCATAATCACTGCAGATGATGACAGCAGCCACGAAATTAAGAGACGCCTGCTTCCTGGGAGGAAAGCTATGGCAAACCTAGACAGCATTTTAAAAAGTAGAGACATCACCTTGCCAACAAAGGTCCATATAGTAAAAGCTATGGTTTTCCCAGTAGTGATGTATGGAAGTGAGAGCTGGACCATAAAGAAGGCTGATCGCCGAAGAATTGATGCTTTTGAATTCTGGTGCTGGAGGAGACTCTTGAGAGTCCCATGGACTGCAAGAAGATCAAACGCATCCATTCTTAAGGAAATCAGCCCTGAGTGCTCACTGGAAGGACAGATCGTGAAGCTGAGGCTCCAATACTTTGGCCACCTCATGAAAAGAGAAGACTCACTGGAAAAGATCCTGATGTTGGGAAAGATGGAGGGCACAAGGAGAAGGGGACGACAGAGGATGAGATGGTTAGACAGTGTTCTCGAAGCTACAAACATGAATCTGACCAAACTGCGGGTGGCAGTGGAAGACAGGAGTGCCTGGCGTGCTCTGGTCCATGGGGTCATGAAGAGTCGGACACGACTGAACGACTAAACAACAACAACAAAATTCAGGGCAAACAAGACAATTGTACTTCTGCACACACATGCACACACACAGCTGTATTCAACTAATTCCCACTCAGAATATACCAATTAATATCAGTGGACCTGGAAAACTTAACCCCATTGATTTTAATGGGTCTACTCCTTAGTTGGATCCTTAGTTGGTATATCCTTAGTTGGATCCAATCAGAATTGTATATCTGGGAGAGATGGAAGGGTCCTCTGGTCGAACCCCTGCAATGCAGGAATCCTTCCCACAGCTGTCCTTAGGCGGGCTCAAACCACCAATCTTCTTGTTAATAGCCAGACACACTGACCCATTGCTCCACAACCCCACCCCCCCTTTTTTTTGTACTTAGTTGCCGCAGATGTGGTGCTGGCCTCTAACTTAAGCAACTTTATAATGGGACTCAACAAACACATGGAGGAGAATTCTATCAATGTCTGTGAGCCAGGATGTCTATGAAACATCCACGTTCAGAGAGCGTATACCCACAAACACACACTCTTCGATGAGCAACTGTAGAGGAAGGCTGCTGCCCTTTGTGCCCTGCCACTGGGCTTCTGGAGGCATCTGGTTGGCTTTTGTAGGATTCAGGATGCTGGGCTAGGTGCACCTTGGACTCTTCTAATGCTCTGTACCTTAAGGAGTCACCTAACACACACAACCACCGCAAGGCAAATTTTTGCTACCTCTGAATGTCCACCTTTGCACAGCCATTTCACATTTCTGATCCATCTGGATCTGCCCAATGTCCAAGAAGCAAACAAATGAACTAAAACCAATCTGCAGAAAGAAATACTCTACCTTGCTAAGCAACAATCCCAAGCCAGCCATACTGTTGTGCATAGTTTTGCCAGCTATCAAAATTATTTTTTGTACAGTTCAGTGCATTTGTAATTTTTAAATCTGACAGCTTCGGAGATGAGGTTGAACAGGGTAGCCAAGCTAATGTGCAGAAATTAGCTATTATAGGTAGGGTCACACGAAACCATACAAATTAACCCCCTATAAGTGCTGCCTAGCATTGCATTAGATTAGATTAGTGGGTGCTTGTCGGAGGTTGGTGTTGAATGACAGGGGGAACTCACATATTGATGTGAGAATCCCATTTGGATTACCGTATGTCTGGCAAATGTGCCAGTGAGTTCCATCTTTAAAAAAGCAAAGTTTCTTTTAAGAGGCTTTTAAAATCATTCCCAAATGCATTTTTTCATCAAGCACACAGACTTATTTTCTTGATGAAATAGCTGTCCCATGCTTTTGCTCGGTGCTCCTTTAAAGCCCCTTTGTGCTAATATCCCAAAGTTCAGAATATCATGATACTTTCAATCTTTCAACTTACCCTAACTGTAGCTGTAAAGTAGTACAAGTACCAATAAAACTGAACTGAAATGAATTTGTGGAACAAAGGCAAATAGCCCTAGTGTGACTTTTGCTTTAAAAACAAACAAGAAACATTTCCCCGGTATTTCTCAGTTACTAATACTGTTGCATTTAATACTTGGTGCTCAAAGCACATTGTTTTATGGAAAGTCAGTTTGGTATAATGATGTTCCTACCTACCGTCAGAGAGGGCAGAATTGCCTTACTCCCTCTGTCTTGGGAGAGACTCCAGTTGGTCTCTTCCAGACCATGTGGGCAGGAGTGCTCAACTGGATGAGGTGATCCTGCTAGGTTATGTGGCTGCTCCACCTCTTCTCTTCCCTCAGTTGCAGCTGAAGCAACCTCCCCCCTGCAGTGTAGGTGTGGGCTAGATGCCATTTATGGAGTCAAATAGGATTTTGGGGTGAGCCCCTGACCATTTCATGTGACTCTGATATTTTGCCTACTTAAAGGAAAATTGTTGCATCAATTTGGTTTGTTTCACATTCAGTGCAGGCAGGAAAGATCAGGGAAGACTTTATGTCACTGGCACCCTAAGGCATTGTTGGGTTAGGGGGCTGTAACTGAGCCATCACCCACAGCCTGTGGGTGCTTGGAGTGCCTTAGGACCTGGTATGCATCTTGGTGAACACTGGACTGCAGGGCCTGGGTGATCATGTTGGGTTGACATACCAAAGACTCACTTAGCAAGGAGGGAGCATCTTTTGCTGGGGAGCCAACAAGGTAGAGGAAATTTCCTTTCTTACAAATGGATTCAACCCCACACTCCCTCACTTACTGATTTGGCTTATTAGCAGATCCTCTGATCTATTGTATTTAAATAAGTATAAAATTTCCCTTCAATCAGGTGTGTTGAGTCATCTCTCAGGGTGTGTTGGCAATGCTTTACGTTGTCATACGGGGATAAGGACAACCTGTGTTCAAATCCCATCTCAGCTATGACGTTCACTTGATAACATAGGAAGTTGCCTTATAATATCAAACCTTTGGTCCATCTATCTGACCCTTCCCTGAGCTATTGCCCTTTGGGAACATCAGTATACATAGCTCAGTGGTAGAACATCTGCTTTGCATGGAGAAGGTCAGTCTCTGGCATCTCCAGGAGAGACTCCCTGTCTCAAACCCCAGAGAGCCACCGCCAGTCAATAAGAACTGTGCTGAGCTAGATGGACCAATGCAACATAGTGTAAAAGCTTCCCATTTCCTATGTATTTCCAACAACATCAAGCTAATTTTGTAAATCAAGCATAAGTCGGGGTGAAGTAATACTAGGAGAGTCAAGGGTACAATGACAGGATGGAGTGTCTGCTTTTCACTGTATGTGGTGCTTGTGGGACACTGAATAGATTATGGAGGAGTCTGTGTGTTTAGGAGGGCTTTGTTGGCTGCTGCCTCTGCCAACAAACCTGGAACCCTGCCTATTCTGCTTTTTACCAGGTATTTGAGGGCAGGGCTGGTGGAGGAGTTTGGTCTGGAGGAGTCTGTATGTTTGCAATACTGGTTGATGGAGCTGCATTTGAATTTCTGAGATTGGCAGCATGGTTAATGATGAGACTCATCCCCCTTATCCCCCACTGACCTGATGGTGAGCTGGTTGAAATATGTTAGCTATGCCACTGGCTACTTCAGGGTCTATGTTTTGACTGTTACTTTTCTTAGCACGTCCCATTTCTGTGTTTCCCATCATTTGAAATTTGGAATTGCTTTTTTATAAGTCACCTTTTTTGAAGTGGGGGGAGGGGGTTGAGCTAAATGGAAAATAAAAATATATAAGACAGAAAGTGGTCTCTTATAGCCAACAGAGCTATGATGATGGATATAACGCTTTGCCCGCTTTTCTTTCACAAGCAAATCAAAAGAAGAGATACGGCCCAAAATTGTGTGTGTTTCTGAAATGTTTGTGTTTCTTGTGGTCAATAAGTTGTGCCAGTTCAATTCTCATCGTTGATCAAAAATTTATGGCAGCAAACAGCAAAGGTCATTGAAATGCACACAGTGTGTACATTTCCCATTACTTTTGTAGTCTCAGTTGTGACAGCTCTGTGCAGCGCTCATGCACATGTTTTCAAAAAGGACATGAAACTTGATTGAGATAAACTTTACTGCTCTTGCTCACACTCCTGATCTTTGGGTTCACAGCTTCTGTTTGAGTTTATTATGAACAGTTGAGTTTAACATGATTCTTAAACTAATCCAGACATCTGTAGATGCTGTCTGCCACATCTCATCAATATTCAAATTGTGTTTGGCTAAGAGTGTGGGAGAAGATCTATTCTATAGCTGTGCTAGATTTCTCTGGCCCATTCTGCCCAAAGAAGCCTGGTGCCATATTATATTTAAAAGCTTATTTTTTAAAATAATAATAATAAATTATTCCACTATCCTATGTTTTAATAAATTCCACACAGGTCTTAAGTACTCTGCAAGCAGCCTCATAGACAGTCATACTTCTTATCTGATGAAGCCTTCTCTGAATTTGGTAGCCCGGATTACCATATATAGGGTGGTATTCAACTAAGTTTTACTCAGGGTCCAAAACAAATATTAGCTGAATACCACCCACAGTGTTTCAGGATGTGGGGAAGCCTACCAAAGTCTAGGCCAACAGGCTTCATAGAAAGTTGTCTTATACCAAGTCAGGCCATTGGTCCATTTAACTCCATATTGACCACTCTCCAGTATTTCAGGCAAGACCCTCACTCAGCTCTACCTTGAGATCACAGGGATGGAACCTGGGACCTTCTGCCACTGAGCTACAGCCCTTCCTCACCCCAGACATCCATTGAAATGTGTGGGTAGTGGAACTAGGTCAGTGACCTTGGTAATATGGCATCCTGTGCAAGGCCAAAATTAATTGCCCCCTCCCACAGCCCTTGTGCATACCCTCCAAATGTCTTGATTTTCCAGGGATGGTTCTGGGATTATGAAACCATCTCAGCTTCTGATTTGATCCTGGAATGTCCCTATTTTCCCTGTCAGCACCATCAACACTGAGCTCAGGGAGGAGGAGGAGCCAGCATTTGTCCTGAGTGGCGGCAGCAGTTGGGGCTGCCAGGGAGCATCCCACTGTGACTCCATGGTCCTCTGTTGAGCAGCTTGTAGCTGCTGCTGAATAGTGTGTGAAGAGGAGGCGAGGCTGCAGCCGCTGAGGCCCAGCCCCACGTGACATGCAGGGGGCAGGCAGAGGGCAGGGCCTCCCTGCATAGGAAGAAAGGGAGAGCAGAGTGCAATGAGTCTTGAATTTTTTTAAGAAATTAAGAAAACACATTGTGTGTCTGTGTCTAATCTTGCCCCTTTCTAAAATTCATTTATTGGTGCATTTTTTTCCTTTTGTAAATCTACCAAGGAAAAAATAAAATAAAATCAGTGGAGGGCTTATGTGCTGTGTCCCATTGGTGTAGTGGTGCCCCTCTTCTGATAGGGTATGCTCTGAGGGGTGGAGAGCAAAAACTGGGAGATGCTGAGGAAGGTCAGTTGGGGGGAAGTGAAAAATGCCCCTATTTTCATCTGATGAATGTTGGGGGGTATGCTCATGCTGCCTTCCCAAAGCCGGCTAAGTGAGGCACCAGGCTTTGGAAGGATGTGTGATAATCTGGCAGGGTCCTAGAGGTCTCCTTTCTCCTTCCCAAAGCCGGACACATGCTAACTAGGCTTTGAGAAGGAGACAAGGGGACTCTAGAACTCTGTTAGAGCCCTCATCTCTCCTTCCTGAAGCAAGCTCCCATGCACTCTGAGTGGGGGAACCAGTCATGCTGCCCTAAATACATCTTTGTCCAGGGCTGGAAGAAGCCACTGAGGGCAGTGCTACAAGTATGAATGCTTTTACTACTCACTTTATCGTTTTAAATGAATAGCACGTGAAGGGATCTGTTGTCTTTAATCTTGAGTTCTGGAAAATGCTAACTTATTCTGCTTTGACCTTCTGCAGTATGAGCAGTGTAGGCATTGCTTGCCAGCTTCCTCCTCCTCAGACTCAAGTGTTGCCCTTAGCAGGGAGGAGGATGTGGGCAAAATGAGTTGGCTCTGCTTGTCATTGGCTCTGGATCCACCTATTGTTGCTCTCCCTGCCTTCTGCCCTACCAGTCTCAATGGGCACCAGCCTCCATGGAGGACAAGCTACCATAGTGTGGATTTTGCCACAACAGTGTCTCTCCTGTCTTTCCCCTCCCTTTCTTCTTAATGCAAGAGGCAATTACCATTGCTCAGGCTCTCATTTTAAACCTTATGTCACCCATTTATGGTGTTGTTCTGCATCTTATAATTGTGGAAGCAGCTAAAGTGGTTTTGTGGGGCTTCCCCCTTGCTTTTCTTTCCCCGTCTCTGTGTTTTTGGTGGACTCCTTCTTCATCAACAGCCTAATGAGTAATTTCATGCTTGAATTGGAAAAGCAAAGCCTATTTGGATGAGTGGCAGTAAAGCTGCACAGACTAAAGAGTGGTGCCGATCCTGTTTTTGAGAACTCCTGCAAGCCTGCTCTTTGGAACATCATAGTCTGGTAAACAAAGGTAATGCTCTGCTAACACCATAATTTTAAAATTATTGCATCATGTGAACACTCTTGTTTTGCTTGTAATTTGTGTGCCATAAAAGAGAAATCTTAGTTTTCTTAACGGTATTTTGTTGTACTACCTTGACATTCTGCAGTGACTTTTTCTGCTGGATTGGGAAGAGACCATTGTTCATTGGCAGAACAGGAGCCTTGTGTTCAGAAAGCTGCAGGTTTAATGCCAGGTATCTTCAGTTTGGGACGTGGGTGGCGCTGTGGGTTAAAGCCTCAGCGCCTAGGGCTTGCCGATCGAAAGGTCGGCTGTTCGAATCCCCGCTGCGGGGTGCGCTCCCGTTGTTCGGTCCCAGCATCTGCCAACCTAGCAGTTCGAAAGCATTCTCGGGTGCAAGTAGATAAATAGGGACCGCTTACTAGTGGGAAGGTAAACGGCGTTTCCGTGTGTGGCTCTGGCTCGCCAGAGCGGCGATGTCACGCTGGCCACGTGACCCAGAAGTGTCTTCGGACAGTGCTGGCCCCCGGCCTCTTTGAGTGAGATGGGCGCACAACCCTAGAGTCTGTCAAGACTGGCCCGTACGAGCAGGGGTACCTTTACCTTTACCTTTTTTATCCTCAGTTAAAAGCAGAGACTGGGTGAGGCAAACACAATATAGTGGTACCTCGGGTTAAGAACTTAATTCGTTCTGGAGGTCCATTCTTAACCTGAAACTGTTCTTAGCCTGAGGTACCACGTTAGCTAATGGGGCCTCCAGCTGCCACCGCTGACGAGTGATTTCTGTTCTCATCCTGAAGCAAAGTTCTTAATCCGAGGTACTATTTATGGGTTAGCGGGGTCTGTAACCTGAAGTGTATGTAACCTGAAGCATCTGTAACCCAAGGTACCACTGTATGCTTGCTTTCCAGTGGTGTCTCACTGCTGCTTGCCAAGAGAAGGACACTGTGTTGACCTCCCTGTCTCATTGCCCCTCTCCCTCCTGGTAAGCAGCAGCTACCCACTAGGAAGTTAGAATAGTGGCTGTGAGCTAGCCTCTTCTGGTTAGAATGCTCCCAAGCTGTAGGACTGGGAAAAGGACCGTGCCTGAGGCTTTAAAGAGTCACAGTCAGCTGAGCGAGACATATCATGCAGGTGGGCAGAGTAGCATGTGCTGCCCCTGGGCCAATGTCCACTACACATACTGATTCCCCTTCACTCCTGAGAGTTCCCAACTGAGAGCAAAATTCAAAGATCATTCAGCAGTTCTCTAGCCAGGGAATGTGCCAAAATGTATATACATTAGTGCAAAAGCATACAAAAGTGCACTGGTGAAATTGGTTTGCAAAATATGTCTATAGTAGGTGAAATCACATACAACAATGTATATATTAGGACAACTTTGCACTAAAATGCTGATTAGCTTTAATGATGATTTGTTTTTAATTTTTAGAAAAATAAGTATATTGCAGACTGGAAATTTAGAGAATAAAACTTAAGATTGGAAATATGGAAAACTGAAAGCCAGCCTAATACTCCTATCCCTACCACGAACCCAAGCCATTAGCGTTTTACAGCTAATAACCAGGACTGAATTGTGTTGATGCCTCTCGATCAACCACATTGCTCCAAAAGTCTGACACTGCCTCATGAACTTAGCTTGATATACATCTGTGTCAGACCAGGTGCCAATTTTTTTCCCAAAGAATACAACGTCTTATTGATTCCTTCTTCTTTTTTTTATTTCTGTGCACACGCTCTTCCTCACAGTCAAAATTAACTTTGATTTACAGCAACTTGCAAGAGAACAACTGCAATGCCCATGGCGGTAAGCTGGTTGACAAGACTTTCTGACCTCTGTTCTTATTACAGGAAACACACCTGGAGTCAAGGTTAGCAGAACTGTGGGTACAACCTGATTGTGCCTTGTTATAATCCAAAAATGACTGGACTGCATTTACTTCCTACTGCTGCCTTCCAAGTGATTTCCTGTCTTAGCATTGAAAACATTTCAGCTTTTTAATTAACATTGGACCTTCATCCTTATGGGGTTTTTTTCTTATCTTTTTCTTTTTAAGTATTGATGATTAATCCCATAGCAACCTTTTAATTGCAGTGAATTTTGAACAAATGTGTAAACCTGGTTGGTACTTATGTGTTAACGTCTTGTTCAATAGCATATTTGAATCCTAACAACATAAAATATTGATATGCTTATTCAGAGTTGTTATGGAAGAATGCCAGACAAATTTAATAATAAATAATACATTTTTGATAGTTAAATGCCATAACTCTCCTACCCTAAATCTGAAATACAGTAACTAGAGTATCTTATTGTTGGCATCCACCTGTCTCAATAAACAATGAACCATGCCTCCAGGGGCGAAGTCAACCACTGCATTAGCAGCACCAAAGTGGTCTCCTCAGGGTGCAAGCCTGGGCAGCATGTATGGAGATCCTGAGCTGCCCAGACAACTGGCTGCAGTAGTTGCTGGAAGGAGACTTACAGACACCAACCAACCATCTTAGGATTCCACTCTATATTTGTGTAGGCTTTACTCCTTAGCCTTTGCTTCTCCCAAAGATATCCCACAAGGCAATGTAGGTTTAGTATCAGCGTTTTCTTTCTCCAAGTTGGGCTGCCTTCCCAAGTTAATGAGCCCCACTTGCTGCTCATTTCCCTCTACAGCACATGCCAAAACCACCTTCTTGTCTGTTGGACCCACCATTGGTCTTGTCCGCTCATGGAGGGTTTAAGACCCATTGGCTACCCTCAGTTTGATTAGAGAACTGCATTGAAAAATTCAGATAAGTGTGAATTTCAAAAGAAAAGAAAGGGAAGGAAGGAAGGAAGGAAGGAAGGAAGGAAGGAAGGAAGGAACCTCCCTGTATGGTCAGATGGGGTGTATAAAATTATACATGTGGAAAAAGTGGATAGAGAGGCACTTTTCTCTGTTTTGCAATTGGGAGATTTAGGGTAGACAAATGGAAGTGCTTTTTTCATGCAGTGCATAGTTGAACTATGGAATCTACTGCCATTAAGTTGTAGTCATGGCTAATGGCATGAATGGTTTTGAAGGGGAGTTAGTCAAATTCACTCTGGATAAGGCTATCTGTTGCTACTAGTCATGATGGCGATGTACTACCTTCCGTTCTCAGAGACAGTGTGCCTCTGAATGGCTGTTGTTTAGGAGCACAGGTGCAGAGAATGCCTATTGTGTTTGGATCCTGCAGGAAGGTTTTCAATAGGCACCTGGCTGGTCACTCTGTGAACAGGATGTACGAAAAGATAGCCCTTTGGTCTGATCTGGCAGGACTTACCTCTTTATGTTCTTATGTGGAATCGACACAGAATGTTGACTGATTCTTCAAGGAGGGTGGAGGAAAACATGAAGTGAGTGATGAAATGGAATACTTTGGAATAGGGTAGGGTTTTTTGGAACCCTGACTGGGAGCACTTCATATGATAAGTGTGTGTGTGTGTGTGTGTGTGTGTGTGAAAGAGGAGGGGGTGTGCATGTCACACACACACACACATTTCCATCTCTTTTCGAAAGTTCTAAAAAGTAGGGTGTCCACTTTGAAGAATATGCCGTTTAAACTCCCCCATTGTGGAAAGACAAAGAATACATGTGCTCTCTGGGGTGTATTGCTGCCACTGCAAGCTTTCAATAATGCATTGTGGCTGGTGCTTCAGGCTATGGCACTTCCAATATATTTGAACAACCAGCTTTGGCCATCTCTGTGGGGAGCTCTGAATTATGGATAGGAACAAACTACACCTTCTGATGGCATTGTGTCGGCACCAAAATAAAATTCCTCCTTCAAACCTTTGTTTTTTTCAGTATGGGGACATTAAAAAAACAAAAAGTCATGTTGTATTGGCAAACAGGGCTTCCAATAAAATGATTATTCGCGTTAAACCCAATGCATTTGGTCATTGGCCTACCATAATTTTTTTCTGTGCATTCTTTTTCTTTCCTCTCTTGGGAATTTCTCCTGTTTTCTAGGGCTCCAGATACCATTTCCACTCCAATGACTCCCATATCTCTTTTTTCCACTCCTGACCTTTCAGACATTCTCTGATATTCTTCGTCCCACCAGCTTGGAGGCCTTTAAAAGAGGATTGAGCAAATTCATGGAGGACAAGGCTATTGATGGCTACTAGCCACAATCACTGTGCTCTGTCATCTGAAGGCAGGAATGTTTCTGAATACCAGTTTCTGGAAAACACAGGAGGGAAGAATGCTCTTGGGCGCATGTCCTGCTTGCAGGTTTCCCCCAGGTATCTGGTTGGCCACTGATTCCTGCATTGCAGGGAGTTGGACTAGATGACCTTCAGGGTCGCCTACAATTCTATGGTTGCGTGTTCAGACCTTTAAACCTCCCCCTTAAATAAATTCAGACAAGACTTAAATTTTGGTTTGGTTTTTGGCAGAATTTAGGCCAAAACTTTATTGATTACTGGATGGCCATAACCTTGAACAGATTAAATACTTCAGTTATCTAGGGCTCACATTCCATCATACAGGATCTTGGAAGCACCACTAGCAAACCTCCCTTCAAAAGGCGGAGATTACAAAGCTAGCCATACTCAGATTCTTTTTCACAAAGGGCGGCAAATATGTTCCAGCAGCCTTAAGGGTTTTCAACGCAAAACCCATTTCCCAACTCCTGTACGCTGCAAATGCCTTGGATAATGGGGACCTGCCAAAGCTAGATGGCTTTCAGGCAAAATTTCTACGATCTCTGCTGCAGGTACCCAACTGTGTCCCCAACTCCATACTTCTGTTAGAAGCTGGTGAATGCCCAATTTCAACTAAAGTATGGTGGGCTGCCCTAAAACATTGGCTCAGGATTTCAGTGTTTGATCTAGGGAAGGGTTTGTACCAACACCTGACCAATGAGGAGTTTGTCAGCAAATGGCCGAAAACCATGGCTAGAAAAGCCACCTCTATTGATCTGTCACTCCCCCCCCCCAACTTTATTACCTGGGTTATGAAGGCGCCCTGAAGACATTAAAGCAAAGATTATGAGATAATACACACGGTGACTTGCGATCTCAAACACATGCAATCTGTAGTCTGCTGGCAGTAGGAGTACAAAATGGGCATGTCTTTAAGTTAACACCTTACATTAAAAACCTGACAGTACCAAATTATCGGAGGTTATTCTCCAAAGCCAGACTAAACGCCTTTCCTTCTACAGTGTTGGATAGCAGGTTGAGAGGAGTTCCCTACCAGGACAGACTTTGCTCGTGTGCTCAAGACATTGATTCTATAAAACATATTTTGCTGCACTGTGCGAAATAGGAGCAAGCCAGGGCCGAACTTATATTACCCTTGCTGGTACCTTTCCTGGGAAAATCAGAAGCTCACTATGTCAGGTTCCTATTGGAAGACTGGACAAACACTAGAACATGAGCAGTGGTGAAGTTTTATCAGTGGTTGCGAGACCAATGATCCCTATCTTTAAGTCTGAACAAAATGCTTGTTTAACCTGGAGGTAGGCTGTTTGAATTGTGCATTGCTTTGTAACGATTTGTTGGGTCTCTGGACCGTAATAAAGATTGATTGATTGATTGATTGATTATTGATTACAGCAAGTGAGTGGTTGCAGAGGCTCTGATTTGACTAGCTCCCTGCACCATTGCAGGTAGTGCCGACCCAGGGCACCAGCATAGGTCAGCCAAGGGTGAACACCTGGATAAGTGGAAAGCTGGGAACAGGCTATCTCCACCACCCAAATGCCCCCCTGGACTTAGGCTTGGGCACAACCCCCTCTCAAGGGTTGACCAAGCCACCGAGTCCCTGGATTCCTTTAACGGAATACTCTTCACATAGGGATGACCAGAGCGTTCCGCCATCCCTATCACCTGCACCAGAGCCTATCCGCAACCTTACAAGTTGTGACAATTTGCTACTTGGCAGGCGAAACCCAAATGGCAACAGCCAATCAGCCAAGTGGGGAAAATTCCTGCTATGCCCCTTTCCAAACGACAGATGACACATGACGTCAAGGTCAAGCACAAAATCCCTAAAAGTAGGGAGAGGCGGGCAGGTGTTCCGATGCACGTGCTGAAAGAGGAAGCTCTGGGTCACGTGCATGGGTATATATAGATCCCTCAATCCATTTGGACTGCACCCCATTGGCCAGATTAAACCCTGCATCAAGGGACCTACCAGTTGGGTGTTGTGGCTATCCAATCTTACCCACCCACAACACAGGGTTTGGTTGCTCACTGCAACACGTGCCCTCTTTAAGCGAGGACCCGATTCCTATGATTCTATGACTGTGAAAACAGGATGCTGGGCTAGATGGGCCACTAGCCTAATTCAGCCGGGCTCTTCTTGCATTCTTATGTTCTCTCCCTGCAATCTTATTGAGCATTAGCCATGACTGTGCATTGCATTGCGTTCTTCTTCCAATTTATTTTAAAATTATTAATTTACACACCTGTTATTGCCAAAATAGGCTTCTAAATGGTTTACAAGACAAGAAAGAAAATTAAAGTGGAGATTCAGGTCAAGAGATCAAGCAAATGACTCTGTAAACAGGTGCATTTTTAAAAGAGAGTAGAATGTCAATGCGGCTGAGGCCTCTTGCATTTCAGAAGAGGGTGCATTTCATAGCACAGGTTTCTTGGAACCATCTTTGTCAAGACACAGGTGAACATGATTTTTTTGGAGTGCCTTTTATCAGGTTAGACTGGTACACCAGCTAGGTGATGGGGCAGGCCCTTGATCTGCTTCCTAGTAAACCCAGCCATAGGAGCCAACTCCAGGGAGCTGTGGGTGCCTGTACACCCACAATAATAATTGTGGGGGCTAGACACCCCACAAAGACAATGAGAAAAGCTGGCAGGCAATAGTGGCACTATCTCCAAGAGAGAAGCAGTTCCGCTCCGCCGTCCACAGCCAGCGAGTGAGCCACCCTTTTCTGGGAGGGGGGACTTGGACATGGAGGCAGAGTGTCTCTGCCTCCGAGTCCAAGCCCCTTCCCTGCAGAAAAGGGTGCATCTCTGGCTATGGAGAGAAGGAGGAAGAGGAGCCACCACCACAATGCAAACCTGCACATAGTTCATGTGATGCCACACACTACATTCAGGCATGTGTGTGTGACGTTGCACATCCATGTTGTGGCGGTGGGCACCCACAATCCTGAGAGTGAGATGGATCCAGCAATCAGTAAGAGCTGGTGAGTCCATGTCAGAACTGCCAGCAACTTTGAGTTGTGGGCGTTCAGTGGAGATAACAGTCCGGGAAAGCAGCCATATATAACAGTTCTTTATTGCTTCTCGACATATTTACAAGCAGTTCAAACAAGCGACCCGATCATCCTGGAAAATTGTTCCGACTGGCGTCCTTCCGTTTGGGGTGGGACCAGCATAGCCACTGTCTCAGCCCTACCCGCCTCCTTCCTCTGTGACGAGAGGCACTTGCTCTCGGAAGTCCCTCCTCCATCTCCAAATCACTTCCCTCTGACCCCCCCTTCGTCCTCCCTTTTCTCTGAGAACGAGAAGCTGCTAATCAAAGGGGATTTCTCCCGATAACCTCCCATGCTTCCCTCCCTCTCTGCCTCCAGTTCCCTGACAGTCCATTAGCCAATCAGCAGAGAGGGAGTGGAATTTAGGTTAGCTGTTAACAGTTCAATGGTCAAATGGGTTTTTTTGTCTGGGTGGGCAGACGGAGTCTTTGAGAATCAGAATGGGCTCAGATAGGGAGTATCTTTCAGTGGGAAAATAGTGAAATTGGCTCTCACTTAGAAAGAGTGATTGTCTGTAAGCAGACAAGGCTAGACTATCTTCATTGGGTTAGCTAGGCAGGGCAACCCGGTTTTGATTCCCAGAGGGGAAGTTAAATCCTAGAAGGCGCTGAGTAGATATTGCTGATAGCCATTCCAGGTGGGAAAAGTCTGTCCGAGACTTCACTTGATAAACGGTGCTGTTTAAGAGTTTATCTGTAAAGTGTTTGTGCCTCTGTAAAAACATTCACTGGTGCTCTAAGATCAAGACTTTTGGATTAATCCATCATCTCCCTACATTTAGATTTACCTGTATGCTGCTTTGGTCTGACCTAATTTCCTGATTTGTTCCTTAACCAGCAGCAGTGATACACATTATTTGCATTCATGGTTTGGCTGTGTGACTAATTGAGGAAATTTGTAATCTTGCTGTCTCATATTGGCATTACATTGTATCGCTCCTTATTAAAATAGCCTGGCTCTTTTAATCTATGGCTTACAGATACTTATGTCTTTTTGCTTTCATACCCGTTATTCCAGTATACTTTCTGATTCACCTGTGATTTCATTTCTTTTTATTTTAAAGCAAATCCTCTTTAACACACACACACACACACACACTGTGTTTAAATGCTTATTTTGATACTGAACTGTGTCACAATTGTGGAGATGGGAACAAACTTGGAAAATAGCAAAGTGTAGAGATGTACAGATGGGTCATTTCAACCAGGAATTTTCTATGTTCAGATTCATCAAATATCCTTACTGACAGATGGGCACAATCTACTAGGATGCAATGAACAGCGTCTCTATAGGAATCTTTCATTCTGCATGATTTAGTAAGGGGTTGAGAATTATCATCAATTGCTTCAGAACCAGACATTAACTATGCTAAAAAGTACCAATTTTTACAAATGTGCCAGATAAATAAAAAGTCATGTTTCCTATAAATGCAGATCATAGCTATTTCTCTGCATTAAGTAAATCGAACAATTTCCAGCTGTGCTTCCCTGAGACATTAGCGTGTCAAGAATGCAGCATTTTGAATTTTGCAAAATGAATTTTGTACCAATAAAATATAGCATGTAGATATTTCAGAATATTTAGCATGTTATTCAGAAGTTGGCCCAGTATACTTTTCCATTGAAAACTGAAGTTTCCGCATCCCATAATGCCAAGCATATATAGAATCACTCCTAAGGCAAATAGTATTTAATTTGCAAAAGAACAAGGAAGCGGGCGGAACTGTTAATTACAATTCAACCTGAATTTTACTAATCCAAAAGATTTTTGTAGCCTTTAGCATTAATATTACAATCGTGGGCCTAAATGCGTGTTTTTCTTTATGTCGTTGAATATTTTTTTACTATCGTTGCTTTTATGTTGCATCATTGCTCTTCTGTTCCATTTGCATTATTATTGTTAGCTGCCTTCAGCACCACTTGGTAGACAAGTTATGTGGTAATGGAACCCCCCTGAATAACAATTTCTGGGGGACATGAGTGAGAGAGCGCTCTTGTCAGCAGAGGCAAGTCTGGACATGGCCCCACCAATCCCAGTTGGCCCTCAGCCTACCATCTTTGTTACAGCTAGCACAGGGTGTGGCCCTGTCTCTCAGTTCATTCCTACTGCATCTCGTCATTGCCCTTGGAGAACTCAGAAGAGAGAAGGGACAAAACCAGAATTAGGTTTTTTCCCCTCCTGCTTTTTATTCATTCTGGCTGTACCTGTCATTGACTCTGGCTCAACTTACTGTTGGTCTTCCTGCCTTCTGCCCTATGGACACCAACCATTGCTGATTCTTCTGCTGTTGTTTCCATAGTCATCTGCTGGCCATTGTAGGAAACTGGATACTGACCCAGACAGGCCATGGATGGGAGAAGTCATGATTGAGAGGTTGGGACTCAAGGCTCTTGGGACTCTTCCCTAGCCATGTACCCTCTCTCTAGGCCACACCTTTCACTGGGCCTCATTTGGACCTTACTTACAATATTTAAGCTGGGCTGCAATGTGTCCTTGAACTCTCATCATGCTTTTTGCGAGTTTGGATGATGGACCTGCCTACCACTGGTATGCAGCCCCTAGAACAGCTGTTCTCAACCCCAGATGTTGTTGGACTACAAGTCCCATCATCCCTGAGTTCTGGCCTTGCTAGCTAGGGGTGATGGGAGTTGTAGTCCAACAACATCTGGGGACCCACAGGCTGAGAAAGGCTGCCCTAGAAGGATGTATGGAAGGGAATGCAGCCCTCAGGCTGCAAAATATTCTATATCTATCTATCATCTATCTATCTATCTATCTATCATCTATCTATCTATCATCTATCTATCTATCATCAATCATCTGTCTGTCTGTCTATCTATCTATCTATCTATCTATCTATATCTATATCTATCTATCTATTCATCTATCATCTATATCATCTCTATTTATTTATCTATCTATCATCTATCTATATCTATCTATCATCTATCTATCATCTATCTATCTATCTATCTATCTATCTATCTATCTATCTAATCTATCTCTATCTACCTATCTATCGTCTATCTATCTATCATCTTCTGATTCCTATCTATTTAAAGTAAAATACATTGTGTCTTTTACGTTTCACCAATGTGGCAGGGAATCCTTAATTTACTAGCTTAGAGAAGGCTGGGATTGCTGGGTTTTCTTTCTTTAGGCTTTTCTGTTTGTCTCTCTTCTTATATTTTAGTTGGTTGTGAATTTTCCTCACATCCAAAACCATCCTGATGCTACCATAAGTCAGCTCCTCTGAGATTTGAAGTTTGACTGACACTATCTACTCTGACTAGTTCAGGGATCTCCCATAAGCCATTTCTGGATGGAAGCATGTGTCACAAATGGCATGAAAGCTCAGAGAATTTGGCATATCATTTTCTTTTCGGGCTGTTATAATTATCTCGGGGATCTTTCTTTTTGCCCGGTGACTTCAATTTCCTCTGCTCGACAGACCTTATCTATCAACGGCTTAAACTATGTTTACAAATAATGCTTGTAGGTCTCTGCTTTTGATGCCAAATTATTCCATAAGCTGTTGATCTTTATTACAGATTTGCTGTGTGTTACTAAATATGATGGTAATTATACAACTGGGCTGTCTACATCTTGTAGAATTTTCTTTTATTCTGTGCTTGATGGCTTTCTTTTTGTTGGCCTCATTCAAATCAAATATGACAGTGTATTTGCTTGTTAAATTAATCTCAGTTATTCAATCATTTCAATTGGAAACACAAGGACCATTATATAGAAATTTCCTGCACAAGCGCAACATGGCCATTTAGCAGAGGAAAAACTAGAATGTCACAGGTGCAGATCCAGAGAGCAAAATCTTGGGGGAATGTGCTCAGTCAGATAGATAGAGTGTTGGGAGGCTTTGTACAGAAAACTTGGAATCTTAGCAGTTCATGTTTTAGCTGCTCAATGGAATTATATCTAGGCTTTTGAACTGAGGTGACAGTAAGAAATAAACACTGTAAAGCTAGGACAACAGCGTCTGTAACATTTCACTTTGAAACATTCCCTGTCTCTGGGTTTCATTGGCTTGGTACTTGTCAGAGGTGAAGTGGGATCTCCATGAGGCGACATGAAGTGCTTTGTGGTGCTTTGGCAATCCAGCATTGGGCGGCAGAGTACTTCTAAAGACCAGTTGCTGGCAATGACAAACGGGGAGCCTGCAGTTGCACTAAGGTCCTGTCTATGAGCTTCTCATGGGCACCTAGTTGGCCACAGTGTAAAGAAGATGCTGAACTAGATGGGCTTTTAGTCTGATTTCCCAACAGAGGTCATCACATAAGGTAACCAGAGCAGTTTCAGTGCCAAAAACAGATCCAAACCCTGATCGAGTTTCTAGATCCATTTGAGTCTCTTCTAAGAGCACCTGGTCAGTGGCCACCCACTCAGGAATTTTGCCCCCAAAAGGGAGGTTGGAAACTAGCCAGTCATGTCTTAGGTTCTCAGAATCTATCGGTGGTTTATTAAGAAGCAGTCTTATAACTGGCTCCTTCAAACACATAGGCACCACCCCCTATTGTAAAGAGGCATTGATCACCTCCCTGGCCCAGATAGCTGTCTTCTCTCTGCAAGATTTTATCAGCCAAGAGGAGCAAGGGTCCAGAGTGCAGGTAGTTGCCCAAACTGATCCAAGCACCTTGTCCACCTCCTCAAGCTGCAGCAACTGAAAATCATACAACAAAACAGGACTAGACAGTGCTCTTGACATCTCTCAAGATTCAACTGCTATAATAGCAAAATCAAAGATGAAAATAGTTTTATCCTTAAAATGCTTTGTAAAGAACTCACAGTGAGCTATCATCAGTTCTACCACCTCTTTCAGGCCTGACTGTGAAAGGCCCCACACTGCCCAGAAAAGCTCTGCTGGACACTGCAATGAGGTTGCAATACAGGCAGTAAGGTATGCTTTCTCCAGCAGTGGAGCAAGCCAATCGGGCGCCTGGGGCAGCGCACATGCCCTGCGCCCAGGGGCGGAGTCAGTCGCTCACGGGGGCAGGGCAGGCTGGGGCAGGACGCTCCACAGGGCCTCCGAGGAGTGTGCCTGTCTCCTCCCACACAGCCAACCTACAGCTGGGGGGGGGGGAGACAGCAGGCGGACCGTTTGGGCACCACGGAGCCTGCGGACGCTCAAGCCACTGCATCTCTCCCAGGAGAGATGCATGGCTCAGGCACACTGCAGGCCCTCCAGTGTGTGCCACCCAGCGTTTTGTCACCCCCCCCCCAGTGGCGACACACAGGGCAGCTTGCCCCCACCACACACCCTTTCCTCCACCCCTGGCTTTCTCTGATGCCGCCACTGCCATGCTCGATAATGTGTACTCACCATTGTTCGGTTGCATTCGTCTCAAGTTTTCTTCCACTAGCCTCCAGGGTGTCTTCCAGCTTGTTTCTTTGCCCTAAGCTCTGGGTATATCAAGGAGCCAACAGACACTGCAAAGTGGGAGAGGGAACTCTGGTGCAGATGCGTTAACAGCCCAAGTCATCCTGATGTGGCACAGACCAGCCAGGAGTACCACTCATACCAGCCGGAAAAATCGCCCAGAGCCAGCTGGAAACCAGTCAGAACCATCAACCATCCTAATGGGTCCACTGCCTCTGCTGATGGTAAAAAGTGCTGAAAGCCTAAATTTTAGCAGGAAGTGATCTGACTATGGCAAGGGGCTGATGTCAATATATCCCACTTTCAGATCACCTTCTTTCCCACCCAATCTAAAAGACAAGATCCAGAGTGTGACCCATGATATGTGTCAGACCGATGGCATGTTGGGACAGCCTTGTGGGAGCTGTGAAGTCCTGGGCTGCCCCAGAGCCAGTCACCTTTGCATGGATGTCCCCCTGAACCAGAAACCAGAAGCCCTCAACACTGCCCCTGAGACCAGCTCTGTCAGCTCAGGCAGGGAGACTGCTGGGCAGCAAGGTAGGCACTAAACCAGCATAATTCCTAATCTGTCCCAATTATTCAGCACCAGGAACAAGCACTCTAGATCCCCATGCAGAAAGCCTGGCAAGAGAAAGGGAGCGTCTATCGACCACAGCAACCCCTTCTGGCCCTCAAGTCTGCTCTGATGCTGTGCTGAGTACCCAGGTGGGCAGAACTGGTGAGACCAACTCCTCTCTGCTCACTCACCCAGGTCTCAGCAATACAGACCACCTTCCTGTAAAGTAACCTGGTTAGTGCCTGTGCTTTGATTCCTTTTATTTCTTTGTGGGACCAGCTGTGGACACCTATTCAAAACCTTTTCAAAGTTTCAAACTGTTTCTTCCAGCAAATGTTTTGAAATGTGTTAATATTCTAGGCCAGCTATTGAGAACCATGTATTCCCCCCACCCTCCCCAATGTGTGCATAATACATACGTTCAGCAACTTTCCTGCTTTCATCCCATTATTAAAGGAATTTGTTTCATTTTCTATCTCCCTTTTTTCATTATATTTGTAATTCTGATTTATATGCTTTTATTTCTTGACTTGCAACAAATACAACTTGACTTGTAACCAGTATTCCACCGCCATAAAGACAATTTCCATACCACACCTTTTGTCTCTGTCACTCAAGATATGATGCCATTAAACATTTAAAACATCTTCAAAATTCACCTGCATGGGAAGTCTGAATGCTATTAATGTAACGATATCAAGTCCATTGAAATGTGAGTGCTTTTCAAATTGATAACCTTGGACTTTTAAAACTTTAATACCTAGTTTTGATCAAAACAAAAACATACCACATGCAAAAAGTAGATTAAAAGGGCAAAATAAAGCAAATCACCTTTGTTCTACCATAAGAAATGAAAGTTGTGTGAATATTTCAGACGCAGATATATCTGTCAGAGTTTATTTTATTGTTGTAGAGGTATTTTATATTGCAATGTGCATACATTCTGTTTACCAGGAAACAACACCAGATCCCCGCATTCTCTGGCAAGTTTAAAAGCAATATATCTGAACTAATCTGCATTTCCCAGAATGAAACTGCAGAATACCATTTTTTGTGTACCTAGTGTATTGTGAGTTTGCTACACAAATCTAAGAGCATTAAAGGTTTTGGGATAGTACTTTTGACATCACAAGACTTGATTATTTCACCTATTACAGTTGCAAAATGTGGATCTAATAGCAAATCTTTGTAATGAGTTGAACCAACTTAGAATTGGTCGTTTTGTTTTGCTGTTACTTTCTAATAGCAGGAACTTGATTAGATAATAAGCAGAATGACTTGAGGGGTGGAGGCACTGAAGTTTAATAGCCAGCATCTTATACCCTGACACTGCAAGAGGAGTATGTGTTAATCTTACAGTATAACTATCATCATTACCATGCTACCAAAGCTAATGAGGATTTTTTAAATTTTTTTTGCCACGGACTTCAAGGGAAACCAAGGTTTTTGTCTTACAGATTATTTAACTCTGGTTATGCAGCACAGGAACGAATCCTAGCTGAGTGCATAATAATTATGCCATGCTTTCAGTTCCTTATGATTCTATGGATGTTTCCTGCATTAAAAAATACCATAAATCTGTAAACAAAGCACGCTGTTTATGGAGATACAGAGTCTCAGCATCTTTTTGAGGTACAAATCCCACAATCTCTAGCCATTGGCCATGTTGGCTGAGACTAATGAGACTTGGATTCCCACAAATTCTTGGGGGGGGCACAGGTTCCCCATCCCTTTATTTGTAATTCTTAATTACAAGCAGAATGGTGTAGAAGCAGAATGACATACTGAGCCATAAATACCTCAAATTCCAAACAGCCATAAATATTCACAGAGATAAAAACACGTGGTCTTCAAAAATATAGAGCAGCTTCATCCTTCAAAGTAAATTAACAACCAATGTCCTATAGATGCCTGAGGTGTGTTTGGATCCAGCACAAACAAAGTTCCGGAGGGAGGGTTATTGCTAGTTGTATGGTGGGGGAGGGAAGGCATTCCATAGAAAGGAGCCACCACAGAGAAGGCCCTTATCTTTACACACCTGAGCAATGTGAGCACTGGTAATGGACAACTAATGTTTGCCAGAACTCTAGGTCTGAAGTCCCTAGGTTTGCCAGGGCCCATCCAGGTAGCATGTGGAGGTCTTGAATCTTGAGGTGGGTGAGAGTGCATATATTATATGATGGCACATGCATCTTGCAAACTGCAGCTTGGCAGGAGCTAGCTACAAATTATGGCATAGGCACTGATGCATCTGCCCTCCTTCTCACCCCCCCCCCCCATTAACCTTCATCTCCAGGACAACACAGGAGAAACCGCTTGACATCACCAGAGGCTACCCAAGTTATCAGCTTTGGGCCCTGAAATTATAGGGTCTGGGATGCTCTCAACTGGCAATGCTAGAACAACTCATGGTGGAATGATTATGTATATATGGTAAGAGGTGCACATGAATATGGACTGGTAGAAGTTAAATCGGGGGAAGCTTTTTGCATATGTTCAAACGCACACATCAACAGGATCTGATAGTGTAACTTGAGGGAAGGCTGTCTGCTTATTCTCTGGGACCCAAACCTCTAGGGATTGGTAGTGTGGTTGAAAGAGGCTCCTGCATCTACATAGGGGCACATATCCATATCCCAGTGATGGGGATCCAGTTGGACTACACTCCCATCATCTCTGAATGTTGGCCATGCTGCCTGGAGGTGATGGGACTTGGAGTCCAATCTAGAGGGTCAAAGATTCCTTTGGGATGTCACTATACTGCCACCTATTGGCTTACTTTGGCAACCCCATTCCCAGAGCAAAGAACTTCCAAGTGCATGTCTCCCCATCTCAAGCATATCTCCACCTTGAGTAGTTATTTTGCTTGGACACCATCAAGAAAAGTGTCAGAGACATTTGAATTTAATTTATTTACAGGTGAAAGCTTTCATTCTGAATTTAAACTAACTCCAGTATTTCAACTGCGGCATGAGATCTATGGAAACTAAATGAACTGCTGGGTCAGATTGTTGCACAAATGTCTTGGAAGTCAGACTGGCATAATTATAATCTTAATGAAATACTGATTTGAATAATAAACCACAAACAAATTATATAACATTGCTGTAGAACCTCTGCAGGTTTTTTAACTGCTTGTTTTGTGATCAAACTGACTAAAGTCTTAATCTTGGGAACTATTGATAAAGTTAAATTCACAAACTAAAGAAGAAAGTAACTTTTTTGTGTCTTGGGTGGAAGTGTCTCACTAACCAACAAAGAATGTTATCCAAAGGAAAAAGCCAAACCTTTTAAGGTAGAGGAGGAATACAACTTAATTAGATTTGACTATTATGTAAACAACCATTACACTGCTCTTCAGCTGAATAGGCTCCCAGGGTATTTTTTAATGTAATACTGAAAAGGAACGACAATGAACCAGGTAGTCCCTGCCCACATGTTTGCATTCTAAAATACACATCATGAAAGTAAATAAAGATGGGGGGGAAAGAGGGAAGGTGGGGAAGCTCACAAACCAAATCTCAAAGTTACAATGTTCTCATAATGACAGCTTGAAAGGAGACAAATAGTTCAGTGAGAAGAAGAGACAAAACTGAGCTGGTCTCTTAAGCTAACACAATAAACTGGGTCCTGCAGTTCCATCTCTCCATCTGCTGCAGCTGGATGCAATCGCCTTTACATTTTTTTGTCACAACTAGGCTTTACTTTGAATAGGTTAGAACAACCAGTAAAAGCTCCTGCAGTGACATGAGAGTTCCAGTGAAATGGCAGTAGAAACCAATGTTCTGCATGGTGGACAGAAATCTAGGAATCATCCTTATACCAGGTCAGCCTTCTTGTCTGTCCAGCCCAGTGTAGTTTGCTCCATCTTTCACCAAGCCAATGCCCACCCAAGCTTTTGGACTGCAGTTCCCATGTGCTCCGGGTGTTATGGTGAACACCAGCCTATTAGAGAAGCCAAAAGATTTGGTTAATCAGCCCCACCCATGAAGAGCAAGAACCTGTCACAGGTATAGCTGGTTTCCAGGAGGAACACTTTTTTTGCGGGGAGAGTGCTGTTGGTGGTGGGTCACTGCTGTTGGCAGCCCATCCCCAGTGGGGAGGCCCCAAAGTGCAGCTCTTTGGAGTGTGACATAGGGTACTGTCCAGGGCAATTGGTTGGGGATGGGCTGGCTCCTAGGCAAGAGACTGGAGCAGCCAGTTTGTGGGTGGCAGGGATGTGAGTTTACCTGGCTTTCAAGTGAGAAGTGGGGTACTTGTTGAGGTTTATCTGTAGTGAGAGCATGAATGCAGCTCACAGGTGCACATCCAGTGTGAACGGTGGGTATTTTGCAATTTTACATTGTTTTGATTTATCTACTGCAATTTTTGGACCTTTCTTTTATATCAATATGCTGCTCAATGCTATGGGAACCTTTGGGTCAAAAAGTAACATATCAATTAACATATAAATGCATAGTTGTGATGTGTTGGCAAAGTTGTTTAAATAATGCAGGCAGAGTCGGAAGAGAAAATAAACCTGGTACCACGTTACTGTGCAAACTGAACAAAAACAGTGCAAATTCTGAGGTGAAAGAAACAAAGAGGTTTTGTCTTTCTCAGGTCAATCCATATACACAGCAGGGAGACATACAGTCAAACATACAGATAAAAACTCCCTCAGAACTGTGAGTGCAGGTGCTATGCAGTCCTGAAGCAGGGATTCCTGACGTATGCCCCGCCCCTACACATGGTGTGCCCTGCCCCCAGGATGTATGCCCCTCCCAGGGGCGCACACCAGCCCCACCCCTGCCTGCTCTCTGCCCCCGGTGCCAGAGCATGAAGCTCCGCCATTGCCTACACAGCCAGTTATAGCACATGCTAATTCAGTGAAGGTCATGCCACCAGTAACGGAAGAACGGGGGCGGGGAGCAGTCAGCCCTGGGTGTCATCCCTGTGGGGGGGTGATATCACAGCACCACCCCCCAGGATGCTCGCCATGGGCAGTGCCCCCACGGGTAGATATCCCTGCCCCGGGTGCACAGCACGTGTGCCGCTTTGGGTGCCAGAGCAACTAGCTCCACCTCTGCAAGCCACTCTGTCTGGTTGCTAAATAACACTTCCACTCGTCCCTGTCTTGGCTATTTGACTTGAACACTAAAAGAATTAACCCTTAAGCGACAGGCTGAATGATCCCTGCTGTTGCACTTCCAACACAATGTACTGTATATATTGTTACTCACCACCTCCAATCTGCACAGCAGTGTGAGATTCCAGGGAGTTCCAGGCTCACTTTATCCCAGATCTGTGTTTCCTTTTGGACAATGAGGCACAACAGAGACTGGTGTCTTTATGATCTATGGTTCATATATACATATATACAACCTCAGTCTGCTATGGCAGTGTTTGGGGCATCAGCATTCCATGGAGGTCCTGTTTCTCTCCTAGGCAGTTTCCCTTGATTTCCATGTCATATCCCAGCTTACTCCCCTCTGCACTGACTTCTTTTAAGAGGCCCTACTCCCTTTGACCTATTCCCTCAGGCTAGCACAAAGGAAATCATCCTGACTCAATTACTTTCTAACACATGTTAATTTCAAGGGCTTAGCAAGGTGTCTACTACACAGTATAGGAAGTTAACTTAATTAGTCTTTCACACATGTTACTTGAAGTAATGCACAGCTGAAATACACACATGGATCTAACCTAAATGCATATGAATCTGGCTAATTCCTGGTTTAAATGCTGAAAGCCTTTATTTAAAATACCGCCTACAAACCTATAACTATATTCTCTGCGGCATGGAGAGGTTCCTTTCTCAACCACTCTCATTGTTATGGGACCCTAATGGTAGCATTTATAAATCAATTTGGGATTCATTTGTTGTAAGGACCAGCTACCCAAGACCATCCACCCAGTGGCACACTTGTCAAAACCCAGCTCATTATCAAGTGGCAAGCAAACAAAAATCGCCCCCAGAAAAGTGCAGTTCAATAGAATGCCTATTAACAACTAGGTGCATTGCCACCCTCTCTAGTTCTTGGTTTCTAGTTTTGAATCCTCAGCCCAGTTCCACACATATCTTACACCTGCAGCCAGATACCTTGCAGTTGCAAGGATCCAATTTCACAGCAAAATGACTAGTCATCCCAGCAGGACCAAAGCACTCCGCATTCCCCACTTTATTTATTACACCTGCCTTTTCATCTGGGATCTGGTCCTACATTTCGCTTCCTTGGCACCCAGAGGTTTCGCTGTACATTGCCAGCAGTGGTTGCTGGAGTAATTGGAATTGCCATGCAAACGGATTAACTGTGATATTGTTCATTGCCCGAAAACACTCCTGTGCTGTCTAAGGAAAATGCACCCTTCATTACCGAGTCTGCAGCTCCTGTTCTGGGCAATGTCATGGTAACAGCAATTCTTTTTGATTGGCAGCTTACCCTTCTGCAGTCTCCGTTATCTGCATGAATATTTTAAGTCCTCTTTCTTTGCTGCCATTTCTTTTCTTTTTCTTTTCTTTCCTTTTTCTTTTTTTTTGTCATGGGTAGCACTGCCCCCTCCCACCTACTGCAACACAGCAGAGAAATAATCTCTCTATGATTTTATAACTTACTTGCTCTTTGCTCTCTCTGCTCCTACCTGCTCTTCTTCAAGCGTGCATGCATGACTACAGACAAGAGCCAACACAGCTACTTTGGACATGCCCAGAGGGATTTGTGAGGCTTCCCCCTGTTTTGAACAGCAGGACACCCTTCCGCCCCCAATGCCATATCACAATCTGCTTCTGTAACATCCCTCCTGACTTCCCCTCCTTTTCTTTACATGTCCTGAACAACTGAATAGCCATCATCAGTATAGTTGCATGTGTCATGCCTGCATCACCACCTGACACCCTCTGGCAGCTGGCAAGTTCCCAGCAAAGTGGCAAGGCAGACCAGCACTGATGCCTGCCCCTACGGTTCCCAAGCCATGTGGTAAATGGCTATGAGCTCCTGTTTTATGTTTTCTATGGTGCCCTGGAATGCCTGGAGTGGCATCATTCTGGGACAGGGATGGGGAGTCTTCTTCAGCAAAAGGGCTGCAGTCCCCTCTGTGCAAAGTCTGAGGGCTACATGCTGGTGTTTGCTAGGCAAGTGTGGGCAGCAGAGCCTTCATAATGGAGCTCCTTTTACAAGAACTGGGAGGGAGCTTTCTGGGTTGATGAATAAAATATTAGGGGAGGGGGTTGCTAGGTCTGAGTGCCATCAGCTTCGGGGCTCCTTTTAGATGTGAAGTTATTGGGTATTTTTACCTGACCTTCTGGTGAGCTTTATGCTCACATAAACACTGATGTATGTTAAATGAAGTGTATATTGACCCTACCTGCACTGCACGTTTAAAGTAGCATTGTACCACTTTTTAAAAAAATCATGGGTTCCCTGCCCTCCCCAAGAAAGAACCCTAGGAACATACCCACACTTCCCTGACAGAGTTGCAGTTCTCAGAGTTCCTTTGAAAGAGTGTCTGACTGATAAACCACTGTGGATTGTAGCTTTGCTGGGGGGGAGGGAATAGGGGCATGCTAACAACTCTCAGCATCCTTAACAAACTACAGTTCGGACCATTTAAAGTGGTATGACACTGTTTCAAATGTGTAGTGCAGATGGGGCCTTAAGGCGTATGTAACCTTTTTTGTGGTATTATACCTTTTTACAAAGTATTGTTATTGCACTACAGTGGTACCTCAGGTTACATACGCTTCAGGTTACATACGCTTCAGGTTACAGACTCCGCGAACCCAGAAATAGTGCTTCAGGTTAAGAACTTTGCTTCAGGATAAGAACAGAAATCGTGCTCTGGCGGCACGGTGGCAGCAGGAGGCCCTATTAGCTAAAGTGGTGCTTCAGGTTAAGAACAGTTTCAGGTTAAGAACGGACCTCCGGAACGAATTAAGTACTTAACCCGAGGTACCACTGTATTTTGCTTAGAATGTTGTTGTGTGTTTTTTTATGCCAACCAAGCAACAGAAATATGGTATTTGTGGGGATTGTGGTATATAAATGAACTGGCTATGAGCTATTCGTATGATTTCTCCTATATCTGAAGCTTCAGGGTTAACTTAAGCATCCTGACAGAGCTTGAAAGCATATCTATTTTAAAATAAAATAACCACCTGGTACCTTCTCACTGTTGTTTCTTCCAGGAGCTCTCAAGAGACTTGGAGCTTTCAAGATAGTGGATCCCCACAAGTGGCCAAATTTTTACATAACTCAAGTAATGATTGAATCATGCCCATTTTTCCAACCAGAAAACACATTCACAGGAAAGCTTCACCCCAGGAGGATTGCACACCTTCCTCTTGTCATTTCATTTCTGGCATTTAGATACCACTTAATAGTCAGAGTTTCTAAGCAGCCTTTAGTCTGGTAGGCACTGCCTTCTGGAACACCTTTCCAAAAGGAGGTGTGAGCATGCATGTTTGGTCCCCCAAAGCGCTTCTCCAGTTGGCAAATGTGCCCACAGGCCCCAAAAGGTTGGCAACCCCTAGACTTACAATTGAACACATGTGAAACTGATATGGACTGGGAATAGGCTGGTCCGTCCATCCCTAGCGAAAACAAAAGTAGGAGTTTGTGTGGCCTTAAGAACAAAAACTGCCTAATTTAGCTATCCTCCTTTTACCTGCACAAGAAAGTTTTAGCTATCCACCTCTATTTAAGAGTAATGGGTTTCTCTCCCCCCCCCCCTTTTGATATACACATAAATCAAAACTCACCGAAGGCAGCCGTGCATAAAGTGACAGCTGTTTATTTAAATTATCCTAGCCTTGGTGTGCTGGCGTCTCTCCTTGACAGACGTATGTTAAGCTATTGCATCAGAAATAGAGGCACATATTGTTTGCCATACTGCCGTAACTAGAGACTGGACAATACCAGTTGCTCAGGCAGTTGCAACATGCCAGAGACAGATTTGCCAAGCCTTTCATTTTTTTAAAAAAAAAAAAAAGAAAGGAAAAGAAAAGAAGAAAGAAAGAAAAAATGTCTCCTTCAAATAAGGATTGCATATGTTTCGGGTAAACATTTTGACTACATTTCTCTCGAGTGATTCTTTAAATGACTTTTGTTAAGCAAATGTGTCAGCGAAAATAAAGGACTACTCTCAAGTTTATACATGGGGCAACAGCTAGTATGGCTTGATGAAAAGGATCAAAACAAAAACTCCTACAGTTTATTAGCTTTGATATTATCGAAGCATCAGGACCATATTGATTGTTAGCTGCCGGAAATTCTACTGTCAGTGCAGTGAAGGCTGCTCCATTAGTGGTGTGCTGCTCTCCAAGCTCAGCCTTATATACAGTCAGCCCCTGTGTTCTTACCTGCTTACTGAAAACCAGTCTAGGGGGTGGCACTGGCTGTTTGATTAATCCTCACTGATAAGTGACCTCTGAACCAGTTCTTCCAATTCACCAGCCTGTTCACTCATCTCTTGCCTTGACCCAGACAACAGTGGTGGTACGGAAGGAGGAGCAACAGATGCTGTTGCCTGTTTTTTCATTGGCTCTCTGCCTGGAAAGCAAGCAGGTGGTTGCAATGATGAGGAAGAAGAGCAGCAGGAGCAGCAGATGATAATGGAAATGAGGGAGAGACCATGAATGGTGTCTTGTCCAAGGACCCACCAGGATGTGAAGAGCTCTTTTTATTTTCTTGGGGAAGGGGCATATGCCTGTGGCAGAGTATCTGCTTTGCATGTAGAAGGTCTCAGTTACAATCCCTGGCTTCTCCCTGTCTCATACCCCAGAGAAAAACTGTTCTTCAGTGCAGTGCACACCATGCTAAAGTTCTGGACAATAGTATAAGGCAGCTTATTTCCTTTGTAGCAAATATGTGAGTGGGAAAAACCAATTTCATACCATTGCTTATGTATTTCCTGAAAGCATCCAATTGGGTATTGTTGGAACAAGATGAGAACCTTTGGTCTGATCCAGCAGAGCTTTTATTATGTCCTTCTTATGCACCATTAAAGAGTGCAAATATGAAGAATTTATCAGACCCAGTATCAGTTCAGCGAGAGATTTGGTTCTGTGTCCCTACAGTGATTGGCCTCCTTTAAGCACACAACTTGCCTTCCAGCTTGCCTTCATCTTCAGGAAGTTGAATTGCCATTTGAGAATTGAGCAGAGGTACTTAAACTACAGTGGAACGTAATTACTTTCCATTCAAAGTGCTTTGAGGCAACAGAAACAATAATAAACAGTGAACAAAGGGAGGATATTTTTAGACCCAATCATGTTATAAAATAAAAATGATTGTGCAGACACTGGCAAGAAGGAAGTGGAAATGTCCAAGGGAGAAGCTTTCAAGGAGAAGCCTTATGGACCTGGAGATTATATATATATATATATATATATATTTGCTTTCGTAGATTTTCACGGGTACAGGAATGCAGGTTTTGGTGTCCTCGGGTGTCTTCCCGTGTAAAAGTTGGGGTGTCTAGGCGACGTTTCGACGAGGTCTCACTCGTCATCTTCAGGCTGGTGCTTTCGGCTTCTTGTTACTGGAACAGAGCAGGATCTCAGTGTTTGAGTTCCTATAAATACTGTTGAGGAGGTGTGGTGTATAGCCTCCAATGTTCTGGGCAGAGAGGAGGTTCCCAGGCTAGTGTGCCTTTTCTTCTTTTGTTCCTTAATTACTTGAGGGATATCTTGAGTGATTTCTTGAGTGATTTCCTGAATCCCACTTAGGTGGGTCATTAGGTGTGGATTAGTTGCTAAAGCCTTCGTGTCTTGAACTCTTGAACTTTGTGAAGAGTTTTTCTGAGAAGATGGCTGTACTGCACTTGGTTGTGCTCTGGCTTGGCTTCGTGTATAGGGGCGAGCTGTGGTTTTGTGGCCTGTGCCAGCCAGATCTGTGTAGGGATTGTAGGGGGGTGCAGCATCTGGAGGTGCCACCCTGGTTTGGCTACTGGATGGTGTCTGTAATTTATCTGTGGAGAGGGTCTGGGTTTGGGTCTGGTGTGGTTGATTGGTGATGGCGTTCTGTGTGCCTCTGGATCTGGTGTCAGATTTTGTGGGGAGGGCTAATTTCCAGATGTCTGGCAAGCGGGATGTGTCGTCACGCTTGTTCATGTTGTGAGGGTGTTTCTCTATCTCGATGGCTTCCATGATTATTCTCTTGTGGTGATGTTCCATGTTAAAGAGCAATTTGGAATCTGCAAAATTAATTTCGTGTCCTGTTTCTTTCATGTGTTGGAAAAGAGAGGAAGTTTTTTCTTCTTTTTTGACGGCATTCTTGTGTTCTGCGATACGTGCATTTATTCGTCTGTTTGTTTGTCCAATGTACGTGGCTGGGCAGACTTTGCAGGGTATTTCATAGACCCCTTGGTTTTCCAACTGAATTTTATCCTTGGGGTTTCTGAGGATATTGGCTATTTTTTGGTTGGTGCAAAAGGCTGTTTTGATATTGTGTTTATGGAGGATTTTGCTAATTTTATCTGTAGTGCCCTTGATATAAGGAAGGAGGGCTATGCCATTGTTTTCTTCTGTGTCTTGGTTTTTGGGGGGTGTTTCTTTTTGGATTAGCTTCGTAACCCTGTTTTGCTGGTATCCATTGGCAATTAACACATTTGAGAGATTCTGTAACTCAGTTGTCAAGTGGTCTTCGTCAGCCAGGCGTTTGGTTCTGGAGATGAGAGTCTTGGCTACGGAGTTTATTTGTGCAGGGTGGTGGTGTGATTGTGCATGTAAGTAGCGGTTGGTGTGTGTTTTTTTCCGGTAGATAGTGTGTCCTAGGGAGCCATCAGGTTTTTTGTAGATTAGGACGTCAAGGAAGGGAAGTTGGTTGTTGGCTTCTATTTCCATAGTGAATTGTATTTTGGGGTGTAGGCTGTTGAGATGTGTGAGGAAGCTGTCCAGTTTTTCCTTCCCGTGTGGCCAAATTACAAAGGTGTCGTCAACATATCTGAGCCAAAGTTTGGGTTTGTGTTCTGACTTGTCTAAAGCATTGGTTTCAAAGTGTTCCATGTACAGGTTAGCGATGACCGGTGAGAGGGGTGATCCCATAGGTGCTCCTTCTATCTGTTTGTATCTTTGTCCATTGTGGATGAAGTACGTGTTGGTTAGGCAGTGGTTGGTCAGGTCCAAGATGTATTCGGGGGGATTGTATTTGTTTTGAATGGCTGTCAAGGCTTCATTAATGGGCACTTGTGTGAAGAGAGATACAACATCGAAGCTCACAAGTAGGTCATTGGGTTGTAGGTTTTGCTTCTTTATTGTTTCTATGAACTGGAAGGAGTTTGGAACGTGTGAAGAGATGGATTCTGCATAGGGCTGAAGTTGCTTGGCGAGAAATTTAGCGAGATTTTGTAGAGGTGAGCCTATGGAGCTGACTATTGGTCTGAGTGGTGTTCCTTCTTTGTGTATCTTGGGGAGGCCGTAGAGTTTGGGGCATCTGGATGATTTTTCTCTGGGGATGATTCTTAGCTGGATTTCTTCACTGATAGGAGAGGCTTTTATTTTGGATTTGGTGGTTTTTTCCAGATAGGTGGTGGGATCTGTTTTTATAGGTTGGTAGGTAGGGTCTTGGAGTAGATTTGATAGTTTTGCTTGGTAGTCCGATGTGTTCATCACAACAGTGGCATTACCTTTGTCTGCTGGGAGAATGATTATGTTGTTGTCTTTCCTCAGGTTGGTGAGTGCTTTCTGTTCTTCTTTGTGTAAATTGCTTCTGGGTGGTTTGCTGGATCATCCCCAGAGAAAAATCATCCAGATGCCCCAAACTCTACGGCCTCCCCAAGATACACAAAGAAGGAACACCACTCAGACCAATAGTCAGCTCCATAGGCTCACCTCTACAAAATCTCGCTAAATTTCTCGCCAAGCAACTTCAGCCCTATGCAGAATCCATCTCTTCACACGTTCCAAACTCCTTCCAGTTCATAGAAACAATAAAGAAGCAAAACCTACAACCCAATGACCTACTTGTGAGCTTCGATGTTGTATCTCTCTTCACACAAGTGCCCATTAATGAAGCCTTGACAGCCATTCAAAACAAATACAATCCCCCCGAATACATCTTGGACCTGACCAACCACTGCCTAACCAACACGTACTTCATCCACAATGGACAAAGATACAAACAGATAGAAGGAGCACCTATGGGATCACCCCTCTCACCGGTCATCGCTAACCTGTACATGGAACACTTTGAAACCAATGCTTTAGACAAGTCAGAACACAAACCCAAACTTTGGCTCAGATATGTTGACGACACCTTTGTAATTTGGCCACACGGGAAGGAAAAACTGGACAGCTTCCTCACACATCTCAACAGCCTACACCCCAAAATACAATTCACTATGGAAATAGAAGCCAACAACCAACTTCCCTTCCTTGACGTCCTAATCTACAAAAAACCTGATGGCTCCCTAGGACACACTATCTACCGGAAAAAAACACACACCAACCGCTACTTACATGCACAATCACACCACCACCCTGCACAAATAAACTCCGTAGCCAAGACTCTCATCTCCAGAACCAAACGCCTGGCTGACGAAGACCACTTGACAACTGAGTTACAGAATCTCTCAAATGTGTTAATTGCCAATGGATACCAGCAAAACAGGGTTACGAAGCTAATCCAAAAAGAAACACCCCCCAAAAACCAAGACACAGAAGAAAACAATGGCATAGCCCTCCTTCCTTATATCAAGGGCACTACAGATAAAATTAGCAAAATCCTCCATAAACACAATATCAAAACAGCCTTTTGCACCAACCAAAAAATAGCCAATATCCTCAGAAACCCCAAGGATAAAATTCAGTTGGAAAACCAAGGGGTCTATGAAATACCCTGCAAAGTCTGCCCAGCCACGTACATTGGACAAACAAACAGACGAATAAATGCACGTATCGCAGAACACAAGAATGCCGTCAAAAAAGAAGAAAAAACTTCCTCTCTTTTCCAACACATGAAAGAAACAGGACACGAAATTAATTTTGCAGATTCCAAATTGCTCTTTAACATGGAACATCACCACAAGAGAATAATCATGGAAGCCATCGAGATAGAGAAACACCCTCACAACATGAACAAGCGTGACGACACATCCCGCTTGCCAGACATCTGGAAATTAGCCCTCCCCACAAAATCTGACACCAGATCCAGAGGCACACAGAACGCCATCACCAATCAACCACACCAGACCCAAACCCAGACCCTCTCCACAGATAAATTACAGACACCATCCAGTAGCCAAACCAGGGTGGCACCTCCAGATGCTGCACCCCCCTACAATCCCTACACAGATCTGGCTGGCACAGGCCACAAAACCACAGCTCGCCCCTATACACGAAGCCAAGCCAGAGCACAACCAAGTGCAGTACAGCCATCTTCTCAGAAAAACTCTTCACAAAGTTCAAGAGTTCAAGACACGAAGGCTTTAGCAACTAATCCACACCTAATGACCCACCTAAGTGGGATTCAGGAAATCACTCAAGAAATCACTCAAGATATCCCTCAAGTAATTAAGGAACAAAAGAAGAAAAGGCACACTAGCCTGGGAACCTCCTCTCTGCCCAGAACATTGGAGGCTATACACCACACCTCCTCAACAGTATTTATAGGAACTCAAACACTGAGATCCTGCTCTGTTCCAGTAACAAGAAGCCGAAAGCACCAGCCTGAAGATGACGAGTGAGACCTCGTCGAAACGTCGCCTAGACACCCCAACTTTTACACGGGAAGACACCCGAGGACACCAAAACCTGCATTCCTGTACCCGTGAAAATCTACGAAAGCAAATATCTCACCTCTACGGGGAGGAAACCTTCCAGCTGACAAGAACCTACGAGAAACTAGAAATCCGAAGAGCCACCATCTTATGTGATCTCTTGTTCCTACGCAACTGCCGAGACAACAACTTAATTCCCACATGCTTCCAACTTAAATTCCACTCTAAAACCCCAGCTACCGAAAGGATCCTGAAACGAACTGAACTATCTCTAATCAGAAACGAACTACACAAGAAAAGATACCTACTAAACCAAACCAACAAAGATCTACTCACTCTTCACCTCAAACTCTGTAACAAAATCCACCCTGCACTCTGGGACAAATGCAAACAACTAGCCGTCTGGAGAGCTGAAACGGAGACCTCACACAAGACAGACACACACACCAACAAACTCCACAAACTAGAGAAACGCCAGAAGCCCAGCCACCCTCCACAACAACCCATGAAACAAACAGTACATAACATATCAGACAGGATCCTCACCTCAACTGAAACCAAAGTACTCTCCAAAGGTTTCAACTTTGCAGTCGCCCCGAGACGCATCCCCACGGAAAACATCATATGCGGAGTCGAAGCTAGCCTAACCAAAATCAATCCAGATGAAGCCAATAAAATCAGACTTGAAGTCACCAACATCCTCTGCTCCAGCAAACCACCCAGAAGCAATTTACACAAAGAAGAACAGAAAGCACTCACCAACCTGAGGAAAGACAACAACATAATCATTCTCCCAGCAGACAAAGGTAATGCCACTGTTGTGATGAACACATCGGACTACCAAGCAAAACTATCAAATCTACTCCAAGACCCTACCTACCAACCTATAAAAACAGATCCCACCACCTATCTGGAAAAAACCACCAAATCCAAAATAAAAGCCTCTCCTATCAGTGAAGAAATCCAGCTAAGAATCATCCCCAGAGAAAAATCATCCAGATGCCCCAAACTCTACGGCCTCCCCAAGATACACAAAGAAGGAACACCACTCAGACCAATAGTCAGCTCCATAGGCTCACCTCTACAAAATCTCGCTAAATTTCTCGCCAAGCAACTTCAGCCCTATGCAGAATCCATCTCTTCACACGTTCCAAACTCCTTCCAGTTCATAGAAACAATAAAGAAGCAAAACCTACAACCCAATGACCTACTTGTGAGCTTCGATGTTGTATCTCTCTTCACACAAGTGCCCATTAATGAAGCCTTGACAGCCATTCAAAACAAATACAATCCCCCCGAATACATCTTGGACCTGACCAACCACTGCCTAACCAACACGTACTTCATCCACAATGGACAAAGATACAAACAGATAGAAGGAGCACCTATGGGATCACCCCTCTCACCGGTCATCGCTAACCTGTACATGGAACACTTTGAAACCAATGCTTTAGACAAGTCAGAACACAAACCCAAACTTTGGCTCAGATATGTTGACGACACCTTTGTAATTTGGCCACACGGGAAGGAAAAACTGGACAGCTTCCTCACACATCTCAACAGCCTACACCCCAAAATACAATTCACTATGGAAATAGAAGCCAACAACCAACTTCCCTTCCTTGACGTCCTAATCTACAAAAAACCTGATGGCTCCCTAGGACACACTATCTACCGGAAAAAAACACACACCAACCGCTACTTACATGCACAATCACACCACCACCCTGCACAAATAAACTCCGTAGCCAAGACTCTCATCTCCAGAACCAAACGCCTGGCTGACGAAGACCACTTGACAACTGAGTTACAGAATCTCTCAAATGTGTTAATTGCCAATGGATACCAGCAAAACAGGGTTACGAAGCTAATCCAAAAAGAAACACCCCCCAAAAACCAAGACACAGAAGAAAACAATGGCATAGCCCTCCTTCCTTATATCAAGGGCACTACAGATAAAATTAGCAAAATCCTCCATAAACACAATATCAAAACAGCCTTTTGCACCAACCAAAAAATAGCCAATATCCTCAGAAACCCCAAGGATAAAATTCAGTTGGAAAACCAAGGGGTCTATGAAATACCCTGCAAAGTCTGCCCAGCCACGTACATTGGACAAACAAACAGACGAATAAATGCACGTATCGCAGAACACAAGAATGCCGTCAAAAAAGAAGAAAAAACTTCCTCTCTTTTCCAACACATGAAAGAAACAGGACACGAAATTAATTTTGCAGATTCCAAATTGCTCTTTAACATGGAACATCACCACAAGAGAATAATCATGGAAGCCATCGAGATAGAGAAACACCCTCACAACATGAACAAGCGTGACGACACATCCCGCTTGCCAGACATCTGGAAATTAGCCCTCCCCACAAAATCTGACACCAGATCCAGAGGCACACAGAACGCCATCACCAATCAACCACACCAGACCCAAACCCAGACCCTCTCCACAGATAAATTACAGACACCATCCAGTAGCCAAACCAGGGTGGCACCTCCAGATGCTGCACCCCCCTACAATCCCTACACAGATCTGGCTGGCACAGGCCACAAAACCACAGCTCGCCCCTATACACGAAGCCAAGCCAGAGCACAACCAAGTGCAGTACAGCCATCTTCTCAGAAAAACTCTTCACAAAGTTCAAGAGTTCAAGACACGAAGGCTTTAGCAACTAATCCACACCTAATGACCCACCTAAGTGGGATTCAGGAAATCACTCAAGAAATCACTCAAGATATCCCTCAAGTAATTAAGGAACAAAAGAAGAAAAGGCACACTAGCCTGGGAACCTCCTCTCTGCCCAGAACATTGGAGGCTATACACCACACCTCCTCAACAGTATTTATAGGAACTCAAACACTGAGATCCTGCTCTGTTCCAGTAACAAGAAGCCGAAAGCACCAGCCTGAAGATGACGAGTGAGACCTCGTCGAAACGTCGCCTAGACACCCCAACTTTTACACGGGAAGACACCCGAGGACACCAAAACCTGCATATATATATATATATATATATATATATAATAGCATCCTGTTTTCTTTTGTATTTAAGCTGTCACCAATTTTTGCCTGTGACAGTTTCCTCCATCCCTCTTGCATTGGGTTGACACCTGAAATAATTGCCACTGGCTCACAAATAAACAAAGGAACAGAAACAACAGTCTTGAAGATGTATTTAGATAATCTACTAAGGCAGGGGAATGGAATCTCTGACCTTCCAAATGTTGTTGGACTTCATTTCCCATGATCCCCAACCAGGGGTGATGAGAGTTGCAGTCCAGCAACATCTGGTGAGCCATAGGTTATCCACCCCTGCATTGAGAAGCAATAAAGCATCATGACCTCTATACTTAGCACATGCTCCCTCATCCTAATTGCCTTTCCTGTTTGTTTCGGTGGAGGCTTACCAGTCCACCCATTCCTTCCCTTGTGTGGGTCGCCTATCTCCATTAAATTGAATGTGGACTCCACATGTGCACAGGACTTCAGCCTGACATAGCACCTCTGTGGAGCAGAAGAAGCCCAAACAATGCAAAGAAATACATATAACCTTAAGAGAGATGTCAGTGCAAAAGATGTTCATTTAAATGACTGTCATTCCCCATGATGGTATGAGTAAAGGTAGATTTCAAAATGCATTAAGATGGCTCGTTAAAATACAATAAAATGCAGTGGATATATATGGTAAAAACCCTCTGCCTTTTTACAGACTTAGATGGCAATCCTGTGTCTTCTCAGAAGTAGGTCCCATTGAATTCAATGGAGCACACTCCCAGGTATGTGATGTTACAGCTGCACATTACAGCACATTGTGTCCCAGAACTCAGCTCAGACATATTTGAAATATGTCTGAGCTGAACATTTCCTTCAAATCATCTTTTCACTTGAACATATGAGCTACAGGGGTGTGAACATCTTCCCCAAACCACCCTGCCACTTACCTCATTTTGCTGCTACCACTGCCTTTTTTGTCATTCTGCCTATGACACTCCTTACAATTGTCATTCCTCATCCCCAAGAATTCCCCTGCAGCAAGGGAAGTCAACTTTGTGCCCTCCAAATTATGTTGAGTTCCAGCTCCCATCAGCACAGCAAATTGTCATTGAGGATTTGAGTTGGGAGTCTAATGATATCTGAAGGGCCACATGTTCCCATATCTCTCTGTTCATGTGGTTAAGATGAAAAGGCACGTTGGTATTTCATGACAACTGAATAGATGCCCCAGAATTCCTCACAATGCACTGGTGTTCTGTGGCTTGTCAGTCACCATTGAAAGCGGGAGCCCTTCCCCGCCAGATTTATCAATGTGGAAACCAAGTGAGTGTTTTCTCAATCAGGGAAATAAGCCCATGTGTTCTTAAATATTTCAAGAAGGTGATAAAGCAGCCTAAAAAATGAAGATTTAAAACAATAAATGGACATCAAAAAGTCAACATGATCTCTTAAAGTGCATTAGGTGCAGAAATCTGCTGAATGCTGTCCAGCAATGTCAATGTTTAGCCTTACCCTTCAGGGTTTTTTATGTTTAATTTTATAGCTTTCAGTAAAAAAAAAAATCTATTCTCCTCAATTGGTGAATAAATACTGTAACTATCTGTCATTTTCCTTGATTTGCTAGTCTTGCTATTTCACTCTGTTCCCTTTAATCTTTATTGAGTAGGGCATTAAGAGTGTGAGACCTTCTCTCACCTCGTCCTCATGGCCTCTGCAATTTGATCAAAGAAAATCAATATGCTGTAACTAAAGAGACTTTACTACCTTCTGCCTGCAAAACTACCATGGCAAAGCTATGACTACAGAATAAGTATGAGACTGTATACTTAAAAAACAAATGAAAACAAATGCATAATTCATTTGAGTGCCCATCGGTGAGTAGAACTTCAAATGGCAGGAAATGGCCCCTGGGAAGCTGCCAAAGAGGTGACAGCTCACAGGAAGTGACACCTCCTGGACTGATTGGCAGGTAGGGCTGACTGAGTTTGGTGGGGCTGTGCCCCATTTTCTGTAATGGACCTGGCTTCACTGGGGTCTACCAGTGAAGGCTACAGACCTTCCCTAATTATTATTCCCTGTTCCTGTGATTCCTTGGAGTTCTACCACTGAGACAACCCCTAAAGGGAATCATGGGAACTCTTTGCATTGATTTGAAATAGTTATATACCTCACTTCAACATAGATTAAAACCAAAGAAATTCTAGAACACAGAGAATTATAAAATGTTAAACGAGACAGAAGCAGCAGATAGCTGAATGCTATAAGCAATTAAATGCCCTGGCAGTTTGTTCCAGACAAATATGTTATAGGGAGAGATTCATTACTGAGAGATTCATTACTGAGAAGGCCTTTTCCCTGGAAACCACCACTGGAAACCATCTCTAAAAGATGGATGTGCTCAGAACCAGACCTCCAATGAAAATCTTTAAAGTGGAACAAGTTCATATGGAAGCAGGTGGCTCTTTGGATACTCTGGTCCCAGATGATTTAGGGCAGGAATGGGGGCTGATTGTCCTCCACATGCTGTTGGAGTAGAGTTTCGATCATTCCTGACCATTCACAATTCTGGCTGGGGCTGATGGGCGTTGGAGTACAGCAAGATGTGGAAAACCAGAAGTGACCCTCTCCCCACCGCCACCCTGCCTTAACACATGGAGACTGGTTCACACATGCATTTTTATCACTGGGTGATTGCAGTGTGTATATAACACCCCTAAGCAAAGGGCTTCCATACAGAGTCAACCTGGGGCTGGTTCACACATTAGTGTCCATCACTGATTACTTTATGGCAGGGAAGAAAAAACCTGTGACCCTCTAGATGCTGTGGGAATCTAGCTTCCATTGTCCTCAGCCAACATAGCCAATGATCAAAGAAGGTGGAGCTGTAATCCAACAATATCTGGATGGTCATTGATTCCCCACCTCTTGCTTAGGGCTTTGAGGTTGTATGAAGATGACAGAGCTGCATGAGTGTGTCTATTTATTTATTTATTTCTATACCACCATATAATAATAATAATAATAATAAATTTTATTTATATCCCGCCCTCCCCAGCCGAAGCCGGGCTCAGGGCGGCTAACAACAATTAAATAATCAAACAATCAAATAATCAAACATTCTAAAAACATTCCATTATAAAAATTAATTAAGGTCAAATTAATGGCAACCGTTGAGCAAAATTCTGTGCAGGTTGCCAGAGGAGGGAGTCAGGCTGGGACCTGACCAAAGGCCTGGTGGAACAACTCTGTCTTGCAGGCTCTGCGGAAAGATGTCAGGTCCCGCAGGGCCCTAGTCTCTTGTGACAGAGCGTTCCACCAGATTGGAGCCGCAGCCGAGAAAGCCCTGGCTCTAGTTGAGGCCAGCCTAACCTCTCTGAGGCCTGGGACCTTCAGGATGTTTTTATTTGATGAGCGTAGGTTTCTCTGTGGGGCATACCAGGAGAGGCGGTCCCGTAGGTACGAGGGTCCTAGACCGTATAGGGCTTTAAAGGTTAAAACCAGCACCTTAAACCTGATCCTGTACTCCACCGGGAGCCAGTGCAGCTGGTATAGCACCGGATGAATGTGATCTCGCAGTGAAGACCCTGTAAGGAGTCTCGCTGCGGCATTCTGCACCCTCTGGAGTTTCTGGGTCAGTCTCAAGGGCAGCCCCACGTAGAGCGAGTTACAATAATCCAGTCTGGAGGTGACCGTCGCATGGATCACAGTGGCTAGGTCAGGGCGAGAGAGGTAAGGAGCCAACTGCTTAGCTTGGCGGAGATGAAAAAATGCCGCCTTTGTTATAGCTGCAATCTGCGCCTCCATGGAGAGGGAGGTGTCGAAGATTACACCCAAACTCTTAACGGACGGTGCTGGCACTAATTGCACCCCCGCTAGAGATGGGAGTTGCCCCCTCAATCCCATATCGTCCCGTCCCAGCCAGAGGACCTCTGTCTTCGAAGGATTTAACTTCAACCGGCTCCCACGTAACCATCCAGCCACAGCTTCCAAGCATCTGGTCAGTGTGTCTGGGGCCGAGTCAGGGTGGCCATCCATCAACAGATAGAGTTGGGTGTCATCAGCATACTGATGGCAGCCCAGCCCAAAACTCCGGACAAGCTGGGCGAGGGGGCGCATAAAGATGTTAAAAAGCATCGGGGAGAGTATCGCACCCTGGGGCACTCCACACACCAAGGAGTGGCGGGATGACAATTCCCCCCCAAGCGCCACCCTCTGTCCCCGACCGGAGAGAAACGAGCGCAGCCATTGAAGGACTGTGCCCTGGATCCCCACGTCGGCAAGGCGGTGGTCCAGGAGTTCGTGATCGACCATGTCGAAGGCTGCTGACAGGTCTAGAAGAATCAGCAGCCCCGACCCGCCTTGATCCAGCTGCCTGCGGAGATCATCTGTTAGGGCGACCAGAGCCGTCTCGGTCCCATGACCAGCGCGGAAGCCGGACTGGAATGGATCCAGAGCCGATGTTTCATCCAGAAACCTACCAAGCTGTTCAGCAACCGCTCTCTCAATCACCTTACCCAGGAATGGAAGATTCGAAACCGGGCGGTAATTGGATAGATCTAAGGGATCTAATGATGTTTTCTTTAAGAGCGGGCGCACCACTGCCTCCTTCAGTTCCCCTGGGAATGTCCCGGTGCCAAGGGACAAATTGATGATATCCCCCAGGGGGGCCCGCACCTCGTCTGGACACGCTCTAATCAGCCAGGACGGGCACGGGTCGAGAGGACAAGTAGTGGGCTTTCCAGCTCGGAGGAGTCTGTCCACATCGGCTGGGGATATCCGGTCAAAGTGGTCCAATACTGGACCCGAGGACAGTCGAGGGGCCTCCAGTTCCTTTATTGTATCCAAATTGGCAGGGAGGTCATGGCGGAGCAACAGGACCTTCTCCGCAAAGAAGCTCGCAAATGCCTCACAGCTGTGTGTCAAATTATTATTTAAATTTGGCTGTCCTTCAAGGGATGTTAAAGACCGAATTATACTAAATAATTGCGCCGGGCGAGAGCTAGCGGATGCAATGGAGGCCGAGAAGTAGGACTTCTTAGCGGCCTTCACTGCCATCTCATAGGTTTTCATAAAAACCCTATAAGATGTTCTTGAAGCTCCGTCACGGGCACCCCGCCATACTCGCTCTAGCCGTCTGAGGTCCCGCTTCATTTTCCGGAGCTCCTCGGTAAACCAGGGAGCCCGGTTTCTGCGGGGTCGCAGAGGGCGCTTAGGTGCGATCTCATCGATGGCTGCCAGGAGCTGGGTATTCCAGCCCTCAACAAGCTCAGTCAATGAGTCGCCAGGGGGAGCAAGGTCCCGCAAGGCTTGGCGGAATCTATCAGGGTCCATCAGCCTCTGCGGGCGAGCCCAAATCGGCTCGCCACCTAAGCGGGGTGGGGGTGGAACATCAATCCTGGCTTTCAGAGCATAGTGATCAGACCATGGCACCTTCATCGAAGGAAACATGATCACATCTATACCGGCCCCAAAGATCAAATCCAGCGTGTGGCCTGCTTGATGTGTGGGGCCCAAAACAAACTGGGAGAGCCCTAGTGTCGCCATGGAAGACACCAGGTCCAGAGCCTGTGAGGAGGGAGTGGCATCAGCATGGATGTTGAAGTCCCCCAATACCAATAGGTTAGGAAACTCCAAGGCCCAGCCGGCCACAGCCTCCAGCAGGCCTGACAGGGTGGCTGCTGGTGCGCTAGGTGGCCGGTACACCAGCCAGACAGCCAAGCTCACCTCGGAGCCCCACACTAGGCCAACACATTCAATGCCGGGGATCGATGGCGATGGTAGAGCCCTGAAAGAACAATTTTCCCGGATTAATAATGCCACCCCTCCCCCCCGGCCCACAGTCCGTGACTGGTGGAGGACGGAGAAACCCGGGGGCGCCATCTGTCGTAAGGTAACAGTATTCCCTTCGCGCACCCAGGTCTCCGTCACACAAGCCAGGTCGACCCCCTGCGAGATGAAGAAATCTCGCAGGGTGGCGGTTTTGTTGCCTATAGACCTGGCATTGCACAACACCAGTGACGGAGGTGAGTGATCCTTGTTCACCCTACCCTCGTCTCTCGGGATGGGGCGCAGATTGGAAGGGGTACGAGCATATCCGTATCTCGATCCCCTTCGCCTATAACATCTGCCCCCACCGCCATACCACTTTAAAAATGCAGATAATTATTAAGGTGACTGGCTAATCAAGACAAAATTCAAACAACTGTGAAATCTTGTTGGCATAAGAAAAGGTTTTTAAGAGGTACTTAAAAGTCAAGAGCAAGGGATGGCTGCTGAATTTCTGCTTGGAGAATGTTCCACAGCATGGGACCAGCAGCACTAAATGTCTGACTTCTAGTTGAGGCCAGTTGGGTCTCTGTAACCCAAGAGACAAGTAGCAGCACTCCTCTGGATGGTCTTAGTGATCAAGCTGGGATATAAGAGCTCAGGTGGTCCTTAGGTTATCCTGGGCCCATGTTGTTCAACACAAGAACCTTGAACCTGGCCCTGTAGAATTCTATGGTGAAATTCCCTGCATCCTCAGCAAATATCATCTCCCCTGGAGGCCAAATTTGCTGCCCCTGTGAATCCTGCTGCCCCTGAGTCCCCATCTTGGGGTCCCAATTTCACTTCCCCCATCCTTCATCAGGGTGCTTCATCTCTCCAAGCTCATCTCATTCCTCTTCAGGATTTGACCATCCCCTCCATGACATTGCGATGGGATTCATGGAAGGCCTGCTGAACTATTTTAAGACTGCATCTGAGGTGCTCCAGTTATTCCTAGGATAGGATGGCTTGATTGAGGTCCTCTGGATCAGAGCCATGCTCAGTCATGCTACGGACTGCCTTCTGTGCTGGAGACAGTATGCCTCTAAATAACAGGTACTGGGAATCACAAGCATAAAGAATGCTGTTCAACTCTGGTCCTGCCCATGAGCTTTCCAGAGGCATGTGCTTGGCCACTGGGACAACAGGATACTGGACTAGATGGACCATTGGCCTGATCCAGCAGAGCATTTTTCATGTTGTTATGCTGAGCTGCTGCCAGTCACAGTAGGCATTGCTAGGTGAACAGATCTGTTATGGTTGACTATAAAAACGAGCTATGGTTTGTTGTTATAGGAACAAACTGCAGTGAGCCTCAGCTTTGAACACCTCCCTCTTCCCCACTTCAGTGACTGTGCGGAGGAAATTGGAAGCTTTCACCTCCATTTTGGATTAAAACGGCATCTGGTTGGTCATTGTGAAAAGAGGATGTTGGCCTAGGTGATCCTTTGCTCTGATCCAGCTGGCAGACTCTTTTTACATTCAGCAATCCCTTGACTCTAGGCTTCCCATTAGACTGACCCTGAGCTTAAGGCATTTCCTTCTGAAGTTCATATCTCTAGCCACTCTTGGTTGCGCTTGTCCCAGCAGTGGAATCTTGTTGTATCTCAGAGGTCCATACTCAGTAGGTACAGACTGTAATGGAAAAGGAAGCTCAGTGTGGGCAGCTCCAACACCTGCTGGGTGATTTCTATCCCCCCCACCACCACCACCACCCAAAAGTAGGTGGAATAAAATATATAGCAGTATATGGCAAAGTGGCAACTTTCCAAGGAAACAGAAAGAGGGAAGAGCTGCTGGTGACTGTTACTAATAACTGTGTGTTTATCTCAACTTCTGAAGCAGAGATTGCCACTGTAGAGTTCTGCTGCTGTTCCTTCTACCATCTATGATGGAGGTGAAATGGGGGCTCCACACATATTATGAATAAAATGGAGCAGCAATGGAGAATCATCCACCTCATTGTAAGAGGACGCTCAACTTTTAGGCAGTTATTCCTTTCTTCAACCAACCTGAGCACTTCTCCTTCTGTAAGGATACCTAATGCAGCTAATATTTCTAATTCAAGTTTCAGAATTCTGACTCATGTTTGCAAGGGAGATGCAGTAGCACAGAGCAGACCAGGAGTCCCTAAACATTTGGGTCTGGAGGCAAATTTGAACATCTAAAGAATTATTGTGGGCACAAGAACAAAACAAAAATCATTTCGCAGCAAACAAAGTGCTGGTGCTCAGAACTCTCACACACCCAGGTTAAACAAAAACCATTTAAAACATAGATATTGGGAAGGGCAAGTGGCCAAGAAGAGTGTCTGTTGTGGCACTCACGTGCACCATATTGGGAACTTCAAGAGTTAACAAGCCCACTGTTGTCTATTTTAAAAGCAACTGAACATTGTAATTCATTTCCTAGTTAACTGGCCTGGCGCTGAGTTGGTCAGATTTCTATTCTCGGCATAGAATGTTCATCAACACATTTGCAGTGCCAATGAACAGGAGTAGCTATTAGACAGGTGCCATAATCATTTTTGCTTGTAAAGAAGAAGTACACCCCTCTTCTCCAGAAATTAAATAGTTTATAGACTTCTGTTTACTGATAATCTGCAATGAGCATATGTGATTCCCATGGAGACTGAAAGGTAGATTGCTCAGCAGGTAGTGGTATTCTAATACTAAAATTAAGTTTTTAGTATGGATCTACTAGGGATTTACTTCAAATTAAATGAGAAGTATGAAAAACACACTTTATGCCTTCTGGATTTCACACTGAGTAATCTTTCTATCCAAAAATGAACCACCACATATTGCCACGTTTATAAATGAAAGAAAGTCAATGGAGTTCCCAGTTGCCCTCAGAGATTGTCACAGGAGGGGCCAGTCTCACCTGTCTGTCTGCCTGTAATAGCCAGTTCCCAACATTTGATCTCTTTGTTACACACTCTAGCGGCCTCATGCCAGAGTGTGATAGAAAAATAAAGTGGGAAGCTGGCTTTGTGAGGGGAGGGAAGGAGAGGAGCAAGGCAATGTACTGGCAATGAGTTAGCTCAGAGTAGATGTACATGTTTTAGTCCAGGACCTGCAATATCTCATGGGCAACTTTCTGGGAGCCAAACGCTGGAGGTGGGCATAAAGGTAAAGGGACCCCTGACCATTAGGTCCAGTCGCGGACAACTCTGGGGTTGCAGCGCTCATCTCACTTTACTGGCCAAGGGAGCTGGTGTACAGCTTCCAGGTCATGTGGCCAGCATGACTAAGCCACTTCTGGCGCACCAGAGCAGCGCACAAAAATGCCGTTTACCTTCCCGCCGGAGTGGTACCTATATATCTACTTGCACTTGGACGTGCTTTCGAACTGCTACATTGCCAGAAGCAGGGACCGAGCAACGGGAGCTCACCCCGTCGCAGGAATTCGAACGGCCAACCTTCTGATCAGCAAGCTCTAGGCTCTGTGGTTTAACCCACAGTGCCACCCGTATCCCTGGTGGTGGGCATAGCAGAATGTAAAAAGTGGGTAGGGCCAGAAGAGAACAGAGCCAGCCTGGGACATTTTGCCACCTGAGGCAAATCAGGAAATGGTGCGCGCGTACACACACACACACACACACTGCTGCCCCCTCTGTCCTCCCCACCAGCTCCACCTCTGCTGCCACCTGAGGTGACTAGAGGCAGCCCAGGGAAGCCCAGGCATGCTGAAGGCAGTGGGGGAGAAAAAAAGAGGCTTCTGTGTCTCCCAGCTCTCCCCAGCCTGCCACCTGAGGTGACTGCTTCATTGAGCCCCATGGGTGGGCCGGCCCTGGTGGAGAAATGTGATTCTTACCTTTGCACAATACCCTACCTTCTAGCTACTACGTGTGTAGACGTTTGTGTAGACGTTTCTACACACAGGCCCCATCTGCACTGTCCATTTAAAGCAGTATCATACCACTTTAAATAGTCAAGGCTTCCCCCAATGAATCCCAGGTGCTTAAGGGTGCTGAGAGCGGTTAGAAGATCCCTATTGTCCTTACACAGCTATGGTTTAACAATCAATCCCTCTTCTCGGAAACCTCTTGAGAATTGTCCTGTGTGAGGGTTATAGGGGTGTTTAAATACTGTTCAAAAGCCCCTCTTGGGTTACCTGGACATTTCTGTGCATCAGCTGTACTTCTGTCACTTCTAGCCTGGACATGTAAACATCTGGCTGGGCCAAGGTGTGGAACAGCTCAGGAGATGCAAGTGTCCTGATGCCTGGGGTGTAGCTGGTCACATTCTTGCCATGAGTTAGGAGGTTTAGCATTATCACCATGCTAAAAGCATAAGTACATAGAAATAGTCCTGCTGCATAAGACTAGAGCCCCTTCTAGTCCAACTTCTTTGTATAGTGGCCTATAGGAAGCTTGCAAGCAGGACATGCAAGCCGTAGCTCTCTTGTGATCACCAGCAACTGGTATTCAGAAGCATGAATACCACCCTCCTAGGAGGGTGGGGCAAGGCGGGCAGGAAAAGCTACACCGTGTGCTAACAATTTCTGTACTTTCAATATACACTAAATGGAGAAGTATTTCTTTTCGATGGTCCTGATTCCCCCACCATTCAGCTTCATTGGCTAGGTCCTAGTATGGTTGCATCTGTAGGCTCCTCCAGACAACCTGTTTATTGAGCATCCCTCCTGATTAGCTTGCACAAAGCTTATACAGGGTTTAGACTATTCCCACTCTCTACTGACAACTCTTTCTGATTTGCTTTCAACAATAAGCATTCATACTGATCAGTTTGTATGATTAGTATGTCATCCTGCTAATTTTTTTGTTCATTTCCTGAGCATTTACCCATTGCTTTCCTAAGTGCATCTTGTTTATTTTTTGGATTTGTTGTGCTCGGGTGACTTTAATTGTGCACAACTAAATATCTAGTATACACTTGAAGCTGTCCCACAAAATACTGACAGTCCGGAGGTGACCTCCTTCCCCACTATCTGTCTGGCTGTACCATTCAACTGGATCCTTTGACTGGAGCCAGTAAGAGCACGTGCCACAGAATGCCTGCTATTTTGCTCCATTTGTGGCTTGTGCTTTGAGCAGATGGACTCCTGAAGTGGCAAGCTCTTAAATGATTAGGGGGGGGTTGTGCCGTAGCCTTCCTTGAAAACAAGCACGCAGGCTTGCTTCTGCCTTTGTCTTTGGTACACTTTAAACCTCAGGCACATAATGATAAACCAAGCATCCTCTCTCGTTTGCTGACTTACTCTGTCACTCTAGTCCTTGAGTACCTCTTAGGAGTAGTTTTAAGGAAGCAGGAAAATAAAAGTGAAATAGAGGAGGCAAAAAAAGTAAATAAATGCACAGTTACTTTTGGGGATCTGTTCCACTTCAGATAGAAAGATAAGTATATAGAATGCTGTATAGGGAACAATGGAATCCACACAACTCACACATATAGCAGCTTCTTTGAACGACTCAAGTGTCAGCTGAGATTTCTCTGTTTAATGCTTGTAAATGCTTCAAGATCCATGGATGAAAGGTGCTGAATTTTGAAAACGCCATGCCAGGCACAGTCCTAAATAGGATTAGTTTCAAGAACTGTATCTCATTTACAAATTGAGTAGCTATCTTGCTGTGGAATTGTGCTCCCTTTCTACCCTATTTTAGTTATCAAATGAAGAAGGTCCTTTTTCTAAACAGCTAACAGCACAGCACAGCCATGCAACCCATAAACGGCCAATAGTTTAGAGATCAGTGCTAAGTAAGTAGTGCGCAGTGAGGGTTAGGCCCATGCCATCCATAGAAGATGGTTGCTCACTTGTGTATTGCTCCTTCTGTCTTTATAGGGACCTAAGAAATATCCAGCATGTTTCATTAGATAAAGGAGAGCCACAAAATAGTACATAAATCTGTTCTCAGTGTTAGTCCAACTGCTTTGCATGCAAAATGTCCCAGGATCAATCCTCAGTCTCTCTATATTTGCAAAAAAAGAAAATAAAAATGTCACTGAAATGTTTCTTTGACAGAATCTTCCCACCACACAGGGGCACTGACTCCCCCCCCCCAAACACATTGAGGGGGCGCGGCATCATGCTCCCAAGCGCAAGAGCAGCAGAAGGTGGGCTGCACAGAGGGCAATCTTCACCCACCATGCGAACCGCCCCTGCCCGGCAAGTGAGCGCTGCCCAATGGCAGCAGGAGATGACAGCCCCTTAATATGGGGAGGGGGCGCTAAAGCCCCTTTCACCCCCTATAGTTGGCACCCCTGTCACCAAATTTGCCACACGCTTGGAGAATCATTTCTACAGATATTCCTGGACTACATCTCCCATCTTTCCTTACCATTGTCCATGCAGGCTGGGGCAGTCCAACAATGTCAGGAGAGCACCAGGTTCTGCAACACTGCTGTAAGATGAAAGGGCAGAGGGTGTTAAGGTGAAGTGAGTTATGGGGTTTCAGGAGGAAAACTCAGAATCCTTTTCCAGCTTGGATTTTGATCTGAAGTAGAATGTAACTGCAGGGCTTATAAATCTCATTTCTAGTTTGTGGTGGCTTGTTAATAAGAACCCTTAGAATCCATTCCAAAGGCTAGCTCAGGAGAATTTTGCCTAGCTTCCTTAGCTGTTCCTAGTTTTGCTCTCCGGGCAAAAAGTAGGTTTCCTCCCCACTCCAGCCTTTCAAAAGTAAATAGAAAAACAACAGCTGCATTTTGGCTTCCTCTTCCTTTCTGGGTCAAAATGAACGAATGTCACTTACATCAAGATGATGCTGTTTTTCCTTCCAAAGGTGAACTAGGGAAGCTGCTTTCTCACTAGGCTTTTAATTCTTTAACCAGAGCTCTCCACAGAGGTAATTAGCAGTTACATCATAATTTATTAACTTGCTGGAATGGATGAGCTATTTTTCATAGATAGGAATTGTAAACTGTTGAAGAGGATAGGTATGGATACAGAAGTCTGCTGACTTTGATCTTCTGATTCTGATCTCAAAGACCAAGGGGTACGTGAGTTGTTAGATCAGCCTCCCCCCCCCCCAAAAGTGCCCTAGATGTTTTGCACTACAACTTCCATTAGCCTTAGCCACTATGGGCAATTATTAGGGATGATCTAAAACATCTGGACAACAAGAAGTTGGGGAAGGCTGTTCTCAATGTGCCACCAAATAGATATATGGGTAAGAGCTATAGCTCATGGTAGAGCATACACTTTGCATGCAGAAGCTCTCGGATTCAACCCCTGACATCTCTGAGAAGGGCTAGGAGATATCTCCTCTGAAAACCTGGAGAGCCACTGACAGTGTAGATCAGCCTTTCTTGACCCTGGGTTCCCAGATGTTGTTGGACTACAACTCACATCATCCCCAGCTAGCAGGGCCAGAGGTCAGGGATGATGGATGTCCAACAACATCTGGGGACCCATGGTTAAGAAAGGCTGGTGTAGACAATGCTGAGATACGGCAAATGGAACAAATGACCTAGGTAGTATAATGCAGCTTCCTATGTTCCTGAAGTCAACAGGAACATGGCAGCTTAACTTAGTGCTATATGGTTGGCAGAGGGAATTCAGATGATTGGCTGATCTGGCAGCAGCCAAGTCATTGGGAAGGTATGATTTTTTTTCCCATTCCAGGAAGTTTTGTATTTGGTTTTGTTTTTTGTACATGAGGAAACAGTCAAAGCATTTTTCCCCCAGTCTGCAGTCTGAAATGAAAGAGGAGATGCCAACATTTTCGGACTCTACCACCTTATTGCTGTAAGCATAGACCAGCCCCACACTTACAGTAAATAATCAAGAGTCTTCCCAGTTGGTCTGGGGATGGGTTGTAGCTCAGTGTAGAACATGTGCTTGACATGCAGAGGTTCTTGACTTCAACCCCTAACTACCCCACTAGCGGCAGCCTTGTTATCAATCTTCCCACCAATTGGCACTGAGCAGGCTGTCTGCATCCCTCTGAACTGCTAGGCCAGTTGCAGTTCTCCCCTTTCACCTGTGGTCTCACTTGCGCTGCACTGGGAAGCTGAGCCAACTGTTCCTGGGCCACTCCAGCAAATGAAGGAGCCCAGGGCGCTGTTGTCTCTGTGGGGGAGAACCGGCTTGCTGGCTGGGATGTCGCTGCTGCTGCCAGCCAATAGTGCCTGCACTGGGCATGTGCAGCCAGAGAACAACAAGGAAGAAGTGAATGAGGCAGCGCTGCTGAGCTTAATACTCAAGAGGGATCGTAGGAAAGAATGAATTCTTTCAGATATTTTGAGCCTGAGTCATTTAGCGCTTTAAACACCAACATGAGCAACATGAATTGCATTCCCCAGTCCATCTCCTTCTCTCTCTCTTCAGAGGGCTGTCTTTCACTGGAGACCTGCTGTGTGATTCTCTTCAGCTGAATCTTAGCAGCTGAATCTTAGCAATACCTGGTGCGTTGTTTTTTTGTTCAAAATCAACCAACAACCATAGTAAGAGAAATACACAAGTGATGAGTGTGCTGGCAATTACAAATGAGTACATGCATGATGCATAATAAATAGCACATTATGGAAGCCAGATGCTTTATTTTTTGAATATATTTTTTTGCACTGCTTGATCCCCCATATGCAACTTGAAGCCAAACGCTCCGTTAGCGTGACCACCTGCCTACAGAGCGCTCCGGTTCCTTGCCGCAAAGCAGTAGTTAACATCCACTTCTACTGTAACTGGAACATCTGGTAGGTTTTCTCGGGTTGGAACCGGCAGACAAGCCTCTCACAAATTGTTTAAAGGGATGTCAGTTATGTGCCTGTTCATTACTCTTAACTGTTCACTTCTTGAAGCAATTACTCAACTGATCAATTATGCTTCAGTCAAGTTAAATGCATGGCTTAAATGCTAAGAGGTTCTGCCTTTAACCAGGTTTCCTCCATGAGTAATTCATTTGTGATGGCGTTCTATTTATTCTCCCCCTCCCTCTATGTGTGGAGAAATAACTGTTTATATTCTGACTGGTATTAGCTTCCATTCCAATTGCATTTCTCTTTTAATTTGTTTGTTATTCAAACAAATGAGGTTGTTTTACCCTGTTGCGTTGTGTATTGTACCTTATAAGATTTGAGCACTGGCTGATGATTTGATTACAGTGAGCACAAACAAAGATGAATGTTTTAGGAGGGAGAAGCGATTTCATACTGGGTGGCTGTGCTTAGGCAGATAAGATTCATTTCAAACATAATAAATACTGTAGTCCAAATTCATTAAAGCAGTGCTAATGGGGATGAGCTTAGCTCCAATGGCTGTTTGTGTGTGTCTGCTTTAGCTCTGCATCAGGCAAGGTGGCAAGAGATGGGGAACCTACTGGCAAAAGGAAGATGTTAAACTGTACACAATCCTCTGTCATAAGGAACATAGCAAACTACCTTATATGGAATCAGAGCATTGGTGCAGCCAACTCCATATTGTCTGCACTGACTGGTAGCGGTTCTCCAAGCTTTCAGACAATGGACTTCCCCAGTCTTACCTGGCAATACCAGGAATTAAAACAGGGACTTTCCTGCATGCAAAAAGATGCTCTACCACTGAACTGCAGCCCTTAAATTACCAAATGGGAGCTGGGCCCTAGAGAGTCACCAATGATGCAATCATACACATGCCTACTAAAACGCAAGTCCCATTGAGTTCAATACCACTCAACCCTGGGTAAGTATGGACAACCCATTTGGGCAACCCATGGCCTAGGACTTCATGTGGCTCTCTACCTCCCTTAAAGGTGTCCCCTAGCTCAGGGAGAAAGAGAATCAATGGAAGTATAATAGTGGATAGAGTATGAATTAAGGAGAGGAAAGATGTTTGTGTGGTTAGACAGGGCTGGCACCAGACTTCAGGAGACTGCTCAGGTGAGAAGCCACTATAGAAGTGAGCCAGACTTGACTGCCATTCAAAAACGATGCCACCACCCACTCACCACTAATGAGGGTGACTGAACATCTGGGCTGGCCAGTGATTACCCTTTCTAAGCTCCTGGTGGTTCTTGGCCAGTTCCTAACCTGGCCCACCACTGGAACTGAACTGGTAAATTGGGGAGGGGTTGAGAAGAGAGAAAGGGAGGAGGATGGAGAGGGATAGAAGATAAATGAATAGGTGGGTGTTGGAGGTATGATGGATGATAAAAGAATGGTGTAGAACAGACACTCTGGTTATCCCACCCACTTTTTGTTTGTCTTCTCCACTGCAATCAGTATGTGGCTCTGACCACTTCCTCCCAAAATGTTGCTCACCCTGGTAAACAGAACTGCAGATGTTAAATTGTGATGATGAAATGGATCTGTGCTGTTGGAATCTCTTAGGTTAGAAAAGAAGAATGGATATTGAGGCACATGATCTCAAATGTAGGCCTGTACTGGGCTGAAATAGCACTAGCTTTACTTATTCTTCATGTAATTGTTCACTAGATCCAACAAAAGACAAAATAACAGTTTGTATTATAAAATTTGAACAGGAATAGCTTTTATACTGACCAATAGAGCAAGCTGCCTTAGAAATTGTGGAATATTAGTCTGTGGAGGTATTCAAGAACAAAGTGGACAACCAGGAGTTATAGATATATTTTAGGTCTCAAGAATGTCATGGATAATTACTAAGCTATGTACCATTTGAGTTAAGAATCCACAGCAATCACTGTGGTTTGGCCTTCAACTAAGGCAGTGAGCAAGACACATGATACTAGCATGGAATTCTCTGCCGTTGTAAATAAAAGCTGGCAATTTAGGAAATACGTCTCATATTTCTAAAACACATGACATAAAGCAGTTGTGAGGAACCTTTGACGCTCCAGATGTTGCTGAACTACAACTCCCATAATCCCTGGCCATTGGCCATGCTTGCTAAGGCTGTTGGAAATTGCAGTTCAGGGCCAAATGTTCCCAACCCCTAGCCTAAATGCATATCATACAGCCTTTTCGGCTCAACAACTCAGATGTTATCTGTCACTGTGGGCCACCTTTAACAGGTAGGTCAAAACCACCTGGCATGATTTATGACATCAGATGACAGGCAGGCTTTGAGTCTGCTAATAAAACTGGGGTTTCTCCCTCCATTTTAACAGCAGTTTTAATGCAAACTGCTTGTGTGTGTGTTGATGGAGAAAGCCATTTTCTCATCAAACATCATTCTGATGTGGTATACGGCATGTATCAACTTTGCTGATGCTAAGCAGGTCCAGGTGTAGTCAGTGCCTGGAAGGGAGATCACCTGGGTTCCTTATATAGGCTGCTACGTGTTTCATTATGAAAGGGAAAAAATGGGAAATGTGTACTAAATAAGTGGTAAAATTGAGAGCTCGAAGTCGCAGTAACTACTTTCCATTGTTGCCTTCTCCCTGTTTGTCAAGGTTTATAGTGCGTTACTGTTGTCAAGCATAAATTACTCTATTTGGGCCCACGTTTTGTCTGCGTAAGGCTTGGTATTGCTTTAACAAAACCATTATGTTTTCCTGAATGTAAAGTGGAACCTGTAACCGGATCTGCAAAGGTAAGTAATTCTGGCTCGGTAAATATCATCAGCCAGTATTAGTCAATTGCTCAAGGACATGTTTTCATGTGCAATGTGTGGAGTAATATACTGTACGCTGACAAAAAGGGAAAGTATTTAAACCAAATGTAAGACTTTGTTACAAGAGAGGAATGTTTTAAATAAAATATGCTTGTTTACAATATCTTAGCTCCAGGGAGAGGAGGCAGGCTCCGAACTTCAAATGTGGTAAAGCACTGCCCTCTCCTGGCTGACGTGGGTTTGTTGTCCATTGGCTTCTTCATTCGTCTTTCCTGCTGCATTTGGGTAATCTGTGAATATGATTCTCCGCTTTCCTTTCCCCAGTATCAAGCTGTAAAGAAATCCCTTGTTGTGCAAGAAATGTGAATGGGCACCAAAAAACAAGGACCATTTTCAGTGATGCTGAAATAAAATACAGAATTTGTCCATCCACAAACGCAGACCTGCCACGACCACAGTACTATGTGTCAGAGGAGTTCATATTTAAGAATTAAAGGTAAAGTAAAGGGACCATTAGGTCCAGTCGTGGCCGACTCTGGGGTTGTGGCGCTCATCTCGCTATATTGGCCGAGGGAGCCGGCGTACAGCTTCCGGGTCATGTGGCCATCATGACCAAGCCGCTTCTGGCGAACCAGAGCAGCGCACGGAAATGCCATTTACCTTCCCGCCAGAGTGGTACCTATTTATCTACTTGCACTTTGAGGTGCTTTCAAACTGCTAGGTTGGCAGGAGCAGGGACCGAGCAACGGGAGTTCACCCCATTGCGGGGATTCGAACTGCCAACCTTCTGTCCTAGGCTCTGTGGTTTAACCCACAGAGCCACCCACGTCCCTCTTATTTAAGAATTAAAAACTAGCTAATTAGAAATGGTCTGAATCAGCCCCCACTCCAAATTTGTTCCAGTTGCCCTATCATCCACTGAGTTTCCAACCCATCAGCAAGAGATGTATATGAAAAGAGTGGCAATTGTGGGGAGTGGAGTAGCAGGAAGAGAATATGAAAAGAGTGGTACTTAAAAGCTTATCATGAGACAACGGTGAGATGCAGCAGCAAAAAGGCCAACACTGTCCTAGGCTGCATCAACAGAAGTATAGTGTCTCAGTCAAGGAAAGTAATTATATTTCTCTATACTGCCTTGGTCAGACCACACCTGGAGTACTGTGTCCAGTTCTGGGCACCACAGTTTAAGAAGGATATTGACAAGCTGGAGCATGTGCAGAGAAAGGTGACCAAGATGATCAAGGGTCTGGAAGCCAAGCCTTATGAGGAACAGTTGAGGGAGTTGGGTATGTATAGTTTGGAAAGGAGGAGACTGAGAGAAGATAGCCATCTTCAGATAAAGTGTTTGTTCTCTCCTGCTCTGTAGGGTAGAATCTGAACCAATGGCTTCAAGTTACAAGAACAGAGATTCTGACTAAACACGGGGAATAATTTCCTGGCTGTAAGAGCTATTCAACAGTGAAACAGACTCCCTCAGAAAGTGGTGGACTGGAGGTTTTTAAGCAGATGTTGGATGCCCATCTTTCATGGATGCTTGAGATTCCTGCATTGCAGGGGGTTAGACTAGATGACCCACAGGGTCCCTTCCAACTCTACAATTCTATAGAAAGAGTAGCAATTGAGTGGCAATTGAGTACCAACAGGGATACTGTGATAGTGGCATGGCAGTAGAGGTATTGTATATGGAAAGAGTTACATTTGAAGCAATGGAACTTCCACTTTCTACTTTATTGATTGACAAGCGGGACCTAAAATTTACTTACTACGACAAAATGTTGCAAAGCGGAGTGTTGTTCACTGCTCCATCCATGCCCTCTTTCTGGCAACATGGTCAGAGGTACTAGTTAGGGAGCTGTGACAAGTTCAGGGCTCTGAGCTGGCTACTGGAGATCAGTGAGTCACTGTGACTGAGACTAGGGACAGGATCTTCCCTGCCCTAGAGGAACCTCTTTGACTGTCAGAACCCAGAATCTCATAGGCACCTTCCGCTGGGCCTGAGTAACCAGATGACTCCCACCACACCACACCACAAGCCCAACAACGCAGAGAGAGCACCAGGAGGGAGCCAATAAAATGTATTTAAGCTGGATGGTTGACCCTTTAACACTCTGACGTCCTGCAGTATGAGGTGGAAGTAGCCTGCTGATGGAGGCTTCAAAGGCCTCCATCTTCCCAACCTTTGTTGGAAGAAGTTACTTGCTCAGAGTTCTCTGTGGTCCTACAACTTCCACCTCACCTCCTTCCCTCCAGTACAGGACTGGAATGTGAAATTCTGTAACCACCAAGTATGCTCAGTTCTCACTGGGCTGTTTTTCGGGGGGGGGGGGCAGGAGAGAAGGAGAGCGAGGTCAGCATCTGCTTCACCCTCATGGAGAAGATGTTGCAGCCCTGTGGACCTCCTTTACTTCTCTCAGTGAATATCTGCTTATACTTGATAAACTATCAGGTTCCTCTTAGCATGGAGATACCAGCCTCTTGCTTCTCAGTGGGCCTGTTTTTACTATCATTGGCAGTGCACTTCACCCAAGATTCCTATCAGAGGGAACAATGAGAATGGGCCATTTGATCCCCTTCCTCTATTCCCCTCTTTGAAATGTTTCCATAGAAAGTGACCTATTCACATCTGTCCACCTTGCATCCAGGCAATCTAGAGACATCGTAGCAGTCAAGGATGCATTCTAGCTGGCCAGTACTATCTACACATACCAGCATGGGCTCTGTAGGGCTTCAAACAAAGGTCCATCCCAGCCTGAGGATGCCACCTATTGAACTAGAGACCTTCTACATGAAATGCAGATGCTCCTCCAGTAAGCTAGAGCACTTATCCCCAAATGGGAGGCAAATAGATTTGAGGAAGGTGCAGAAAAGGGCTATTGGCATGTGTGGCCTTAAAAGGGTGTAGGCCTGGGATTCCCCCAGCCCCATCTTACAGGATTCTTGAGTTTGGATCTTCTGGCCACCAAAGGCTAGTACCTGTGTGATTCTGGGATTCTTTCCCTTACCCAAGTTCTCTAAAAACATGAAGCTCTGGAAAATAGCAAACACATATTTTTCTGTTTCAAACACAGGTAAACCACCATGAGGAGATGATACACTGATCTGTGTAAAACTATATTGGTCTCTGAATTCTCACGTAGCAACTATTCTCTCTCTCTTTCTGTGCTAGCTGCAAAAATGCCAAATAAATATTAGTTGATAAAATCTACAGGGTGCGGGAACTGGAAAACAAGGTTAGCAGCAGTGTTCAAGCTGTGATGCCGCCTCCTAGAAATGTCGATAAAGTTGTCCTGGCTTTCTCTTTCTCTTTTCTCTCTCCTGGAGCCTAGAGAAGAAATCTTTGCTAACCTGCTTCTTCCCATTTCTATTTTTCTCTTTCCAGAACTGCGTTCTTGTTCTTTTCTATTTTCACAAGTGGGACCTATGCAACAAATCTGGCAATGTGAAGTGCTCCTTATCTTGGTTACAACCAGCAAGTCTTCTTTCAGGACACCCAATTCCTGGCTGCCCTTAGTTTTCCATTTCTCTCTCTCTCTCTCTCTCTCTCTCTCTCTCTCTCTCTCTCTGCCTCTCAACAGTCAATCAGCATTCCTTGCCTACAGAGCATGCTGTCTACTCATTGATCTGTTTTGAGGTGCTCCCCTTACCGCCACCATTCCTTCCTTCCTGTATCTTATGAGTTTGCTGGCATCTCTTTTGCACAGATAATGCCTTTTTGGTTTTATCAGGATCCCAGGTGGATAATGACTTCAATCGTAGGAGAGAGCATGGCTGGGGAATCTGTAGCCCTCTAGATATTGCTGGACTATAACTCCCATCATCCTAGAACTTTGGCCAAACCAGGCTGGAAACATGGCAGAAGAAGAAGAAGAAGAAGAAGAAGAAGAAGAAGAAGAAGAAGAAGAGGAGGAGTTTGGATTTGATATCCCACCTTTCACTCCCCTTAAGGAGTCTCAAAGCGGCTAACATTCTCCTTTCCCTTCCTCCCCCACAACAAACACTCTGTGAGGTGAGTGAGGCTAAGAGAATTGTGACTAGCCCAAGGTCACCCAGCAGCTGCATGTGGAGGAGCGGAGATGCAAACCCGGTTCCCCAGATTACGAGACTACCGCTCTTAACCACTACACCACACTCAGAACAGCCACATTTTTAAAGGAAAGGGAAGAGGAGTGGATTTTGCAATACTAAGTTCACCTGCCCACCCGGGTAGGGGCCATGCATAAATTATGTAGAGAACCAATGTAAATCTTATGTTTGTATAGTAGGCTAATATCTACACAAATTCACACGCATCTCACCATACAGGCAGGCAAAAGGCATTCAATGCCATATCAAGGATGATCCTTCTTTCCCATTGTACACTCAGCAGCTCTGGAATAGAGATGTTCAAGGATTTTGCTTGCTACAGATTGTTAAGTGAACCAGCCTGATTCACTCTTCCTTGATTAATAGGCATATTAGAATGCAGATATTCCCTGATTTTCACATGTCTGGATTTTAGGTATGCATATATAAAATATGCATTTGGGTTTATGTGTCAGACAAGCATCCTCTCTTATTGTCATTTTGGAGACCTCCCTTTTTAAACAAGCTTTTCAATAGGAGATTTCTTGTGCCAGTCTGTATGTGTATTGGATTTGAATTGTTTTTATTTGTTGTTATTTGCTTTAGGATGTTGCATGAGAATTGATCTGTAAACAAAATGAATAAATAGAAATGTGTGTTTTTGGATAAAATGTGTTACAAAAGTGTGGATTTTGTGTGTAGTAAAGGTAAAGGGACCCCTGACCATTAGGTCCAGTTGTGACCGACTGTGGGTTTGCAGCGCTCATCTCGCTTTACTGGCCAAGGGAGCCAGCATACAGCTTCCGGGTCATGTGGCCAGCATGACTAAGCCGCTTCTGGCGAACCAGAGCAGCACACAGAAACGCAGTTTACCTCCCTGCGGGAGCAGTACCTATTTATCTACTTGCACTTTGACATGCTTTCGAACTGCTAGGTTGGCAGGAGCAGGGACCGAGCAACGGGAGCTCACTCTGTCGCAGGGATTCGAACCACCGACCTTCTGATTGGCAAGTCCTAGGCTCTGTGGCTTAACCCACAGTGCCACCCGCATCCCTTGTGTGTGGTAGGAAATGTATAAATACAATGCAGATTCTTGTGCAGGTTTTTGTTTTTTAACCAATTGATGTGGGAACTGGATGGAAAGGACTTGTGAATTAACACATAAGAAGCTGGCCTGAAGTGGAATGAGACGGATTGGTTTATCCCTGGGGACAATCTTTTCAACCTGCAGTGCTCTTCCATTTCAGGTATGGGAACCAAAAGTATTTGTCCTTTGAAAACTCCTCCTTATTCTTCCATCTCACGGACTACCACAAAGGAAGGAAGTATAATCCCTTCTATAAGATTTCGAGAACCTGACTTTCCAAACCTGGCTGGTCCTTTCTTCTTGTTCGTAACTATCCAGCAAGCCAGTGCTAGAGTTATAAAAGGAGCCTCAGTACGAAATGTAGAGGGGATGAGCAGTGCTCTGAGAGCCATATAAACCATGTGCAAGAGAAACAGGCTCTTTCATAAATAACACAACATGCCGACAGCTTAGGCAAAGCATTCCAGCAGTAAAGATATTTGTTTCCTTGGCAGCAACAATAACCTTGATTTGGAGGACCACGAGAGCTTTATTTTCCATACAAACCGCAATCACTTGTGTGGGTAAGTCATGCTTCGTTCCCCCTCCCTTAAACTGCACACCAGTCAGTGAACATTAACCCATGCTAACATAGAAACGAGCAAACATATTTTTATTAGACCAGCTCTTGTAAAACTTCTTCACAAACGTATCAAGTGCATTAGTAATTCTCGCTCAATTAGACTATTGTTGAAACGCTGACACCAAACCCTACATACATTAAGCATAATAGAAACATTGGCACTTCATCACTGCAGGGTCCAGTACTGGGGACCACATTTTATGAAGACATTTGACAAAACTACATCCACTACCTTTTCTCTCAGTGAGCTCTGTGAAGCACATGCGATGTTCCTCGTGCCCATTTTATCCTCATAACAAACTCATGAGAAAGGCAGCATGCAAAAGATTGGCCAGCAAGACCAGCTGGTTTTATAGGAACCTAGGAAGCTGCCATACTGAATACTTGGTCCCTCTAGAACTATATTGATGCTGATGGTAATTAGATTTCCTTGGCTGAGTGGGATTTGAACCTGGGCCTCCCTGCTCCCATTCTGACACTCCAAAGACGATACAAACATGGGTGCATGGGTTTCTATGAGCAACTGTGGGAGAGAGGAACTTTCCTACCATATCCTGTGTCATGTGCCGTGTTCCAGTGAAAATGGCTTTTATGAAAACTGACTCAGTTGCTGAGGGCAAGTTGACTTGCTCCCATTTCATTTCAGTGTCACATACACTCAGTTGAGAGCTGGCTCAAAACATTTTGCCTCCTTTGGCAGGCTGCCTCAATATTCTGTGACAACTGTGTGTACACATGCCATGCAACATGCTCATGTCACTCATGCGTGTTGCGCGGCATGTGTGCAACACATCAGCACATCGTGTGGAGTATACAAATGATGTCAGCACATTGTGCAGTGTGCATGCACAGCACAAGCACATCACATGGCACCGGCCCCCTCAATCATGGGGCAAGCCAGAGTGATTGAGAGGTGACCAGACTCTTAGTTCTGCCCAGGTTGGCAGCACCAAGGTCCTTGTCACTGCATCAACAGCTACAGGAAGAGCAACAAAGGCACACAAAGATATCTTATTTTGTCTAGATATGTGTGATTGTTTGGTTATAAGCACAACAGAATTACATTTTTGTTTGCTTTTTAATGCTTCTACTCCCCCCAATATGTTTTGCATTTTGTTTTGTTTTTACTTGCACATGTAAAATGCCATTTCATGAAACACATTTTTTTGGGTGGGCAGTTTTTAAAACTGAAACTGCACCCCCAAATTCAGAGAAGTATGTAATCCAACCAACATATAAATCAAGAATGTGCAAATTAGGTGGGTTCATGTTAAAACAAATGGATTTCTCTTCCATGCCTTGTAAATGCAGACACCGACTAACCAGTTCACACCCTACAATCTGTAATAGCACAAGGCTTTTGCCCCAAATTGTCCCTGTTCGAACTAACCAAATGTGTGACAGCAAGTATTTTTAAAAGTGATGATCCATGCTCTTTATTTATGGAGTAAACTCCATAGGCCAAATAGTACTCTCAAACTTTATATCTACACAGTAATGTGTGAAGTTACAGCTCATATAATATGCTTATTATCTCTCTGCTTTTTATGTGACTGCTCTGGCCCCTGCTTCAGAAGGGCTGGAGTTTCTAACCCATGTTTGTTCAGTAGCCATATGGAAGTCTTTATTGTTATCATTATTATTATTATAGAGATGTTCTTAAAGGGTGAATTAAAGTGTGTGTTATATCTATGTGGGAAACAAGGTGTCAGCCCTCTGCTAATTGCAAGCATAGCACATTATAAAGTATGCTAATAAGAAATTTATCTCCACTGAGCCACAAAGTGCAACTGAAAAATTAAGGGTGGAAACATAAAATTGGTGGAAAGGGCGGAAACATGCAACAAAGAGTTGGGCTGAGTGGGACGTAATTGCCGCTGCCTCTGGGTGCTGCAATCATTCTGTAGGGAAACTAGAATGGAACAAGTGAAATCCAGCTTGAGCATTAAGATAGCTTTCCTCTGCCCTGTGGCATCTAGATGTTTGAGAGTACAGATCCTATCAGCCCCAGCTGCATATCCCTTGGTAGGTTATTCCCCCCACCCCAATGTTGGCTCTCTCTATGTGACTGATGCCTGGAGAAGGGTGCTGCATCACCAGGAAGCCAAATAAGGGTGAGGACAATGTTTCCTGCTCTCACTCTGGCTTCTTACAGGCAGAAACCCTGACAAATCATTTCCCAAAGGCACTTTGCCTAAGCAGAGAGTCCATTTATAGCCATTGTAAGGGGAACTGCCAACCTAGCAGTTCGAAAGCACATCAAAGTGCTAGTACAGTCATACCTTGGGTTAAATGTGCTTCAGGTTGAGCGTTTTCAAGTTATGCTCCACGGCGACCCAGAAGTAACAGAGCGCGTTACTTCCGGGTTTTGCCGCTCGTGCATGCGCAGACGCTCAAAATGATGTCATGCGCATGCGCGGAAGCGGCAAAACATGACCTGCACACACACAGACGTGTCTTAAGTTCTATTCAGGATACGAACAGGGCTCCGGAACGGATCCGGTTCGCATCCAGAGGTACCACTGTAGATAAATAGATATTGCTCTGGCGGGAAGGTAAATGACATTTCCGTGCGCTGCTCTGGTTCGCCAGAAGCGGCTTAGTCATGCTGGCCACAGGACCCGGAAGTTGTATGCTGGCTCCCTCAGCCAGTAAAGTGAGATGAGCACCACAACCCCAGAGTCATCCATGACTGGACCTAATGGTTAGGGGTCCCTTTACCTTTAAGGGGGGTAAACACTAGTCCTCATCCACAACTTCTCTTCTACTCCCGAACCCGCAAAAACAAAAACAAAAAACAAAACAAAACACAAGAGGGGCATGTTTGTATCCTGCAAAGAAGGTGGTGGATATTTGTGGGGTGGGGATTTGAGCTCAGTTATCCTTTCCCTCCTCCTCCTCCTCCTCCTCCTCCTCCTTCTTCTTCTTCTTCTTCTTCTTCTTCTTCTTCTTCTTCTTCCTATTTTCCACTTTTCTTTGAAGCACATATTCTCTCTCTGTCTGAATTTAATACTGCTGTGAGGTAGTTTAGGCTGAGAGACAGTGACTAGAGTAACCCACTTCATCAGATTTGAACCTGAGTTTCCCAGGACCTAGTTTTGATATTCTGGCTGCCACAGCATACTGGCTCCCTCCCTGTAAACTTCAGGGGACTTTATTTGCTCTCTGTTTTCCTAATAAAAAGTACTTTGAGTTGAAAATGAGTTGATGGCAAGGAGTCTGCTGAGAAGAAAGGTCATCATAGGCCAAGAAAGTAAGGCAGCTAAAAGGGAAATCAAACCAACTCTGTGAATGAATTATAGGTTAACTAGCATTCTGTTCAGCAGAGCACTTGTCGGTGTTATTTATATCAGTTTCCAGGGGTGGGGAATGTAATAAAATGAACACCATAAGAATAAAAAAGAACATTACCTGCCCCTCAGGCAGTCAGATTTCCATGACTTTTCTTGGTGGGTTCCCCCCTCACCTTCAGTAGAGTTCTTTAGTGCTCCACTTTGTAATAAAGTTAAGCAATTCTCTGATCTAATTTATCAGTTTTGATCCTTTTCATGCCTTGTGCCTGAACATTTTGTAAACTCAGCTGTGCAAAACTGCACACCAGACCAACAGCAAGTAGCTCTCAAATAAGCCACTTCCTGGGCTCTGGGCTACCAATGTGAGCAATGAGGAAATAAAGGGATGCTTTATGGGGAAACGATGTTACTCTGTGGCAGGACATCTGCATGCAGAAGATCTCAGATTCAATCATTTCCAGGTAGGCCTGGGAATGCCCTCCATTTAAACCCTGTGTAAGGACTGACGTTTAATATAGACAGTACTGAGCTAGAGAGTCAAATGTCCTGACTTGGTGTCATGCAGCTTCCTTTGGTCCAGTGTAAGTACACTCCCTGATGGATCATACTAATTGCTAGTGAAATTTTCAGATTGGCCCAGAATAATGGAGAATGTGCTTTCCTTTTAGCTTTTTAATTAAGTAAATGGAGACTTGAAATGTTTCTGTGGTCAGTTCTATGATTCTGTGGTTGACTATCCATCATGTATGATCCAGCTGAGATTCCTGCAATGCTCAGGATTGGACTAGATGACCCTCAGGATCCCTTTCACATCTAGAATTCTATGATGCATGAGGAATGTCTGAGGAATTTGATATTTGCAAATTTCTACGCAAAATGTTCTGGTTGGCTCCTTGCAGACTATGTATGATCAGAACATATAAAGCTACCATATACCAAGTCTTGTCCACCTAGCTCAGTATGCTAAGGATTGAACCTGTGGCCTGCATACAAAGCAGTTGCTCTTCCACTGAGCTATGGTAATCACCAGATTTTGCACTTTCTTATATATATTTTGAATGCAGGTTAATGCAGTTAGTGAACTGAACAAATGGGCAGCTTGCTATGTACATTTTGTGGGGAGAATGAACAAATAGAAAAGGGAAGCAGGTCTGGTAAGCCCAGCTGTGAACCAGAAGACAGAAGGGTAAGAACAGCAAGAATGAGATGGGGGCTATCATGCAACATAAAAGAAGTAGGTATAGATAGGAGGAGGTGCTGGAGGAGACTCTTGAGAGTACCATGGACTGCAAGAAGATCAAACCTATCCATTCTGAAGGAAATCAGCCCTGAGTGCTCACTGGAAGGACAGATCGTGAAGCTGAGGCTCCAATACTTTGGCCACCTCATGAAAAGAGAAGACTCCCTGGAAAAGACCCTGATGTTGGGAAAGATTGAGGGCACAAGGAGAAGGGGACGACAGAGGATGAGATGGTTGGACAGTGTTCTCGAAGCTACCAGCATGAGTTGGACCAAACTGCGGGAGGCATTGGAAGACAAGAGTGCCTAGCGTGCTCTGGTCCATGGGGTCACGAAGAGTCGGACACGACTAAACGACTAAAGAACAACATGGATAGGAAGCACTATACTGCAGAAAATGAAGTAACAAAGGGTCCTGTGGAAACAGGGGTACTCAAGCCCTGGTGGTAAGGGTTCCACCACGCAATCGGGAGCTCCTGGGCACTCAGCTAGAATCGCCTGGTAAGCATGGTTCAGAACTTACACCTACCAGAGGAGGGAGGTCACCAGAGGATATCTTTCCCAGGGCACCTGCAAATCGGCAGACAGACTCATAAGCTGCCCAAATTTCAAGGCAGTTCCCTAGTGTGAACTTAACGGTGTTCAATAGTCTTATTATTATCTCATTGCTGCTGCTTAATTGTTGCATGCTATGCAGTTATCCTTTGGAGGCTGGTGTTCCCTCATCATTGTTTTTAATCATATTTTTTTAAAGGTCGAAAATAATTGCCTGCATAAAGCTGCAAACACTCTTCTGATACCTTTTTTTTTTTTAGGGGAGAATTGATGGATGTTCTGCTCATGCATTTCTTTGTACGCTGCATCTAATGCTTTAAAAAGGCATTTAACTGTTATGAGGCATAAAATCAATCTTGATTATTATGAGGAATAAAATAGCTTCATTTTACAGAGACAGTAAAACTTTTTAAGATTTTGGTAAAAATAAATGAAGATGCAGGAATAATAAATGGTGCTGCATGACCCTTAATTGTTCTGAATGTCTCTGGCAGGATCTTTATTCAAAGATCATGTTCGTAATCTACCCTGTGTCAGCTTTTTTAGGACAACTCAAGTGATGCTGAATGCAGTGCTGTATATTTATTGTCAGTCATACTCTTCATTATTGGTCCACCCTCTTCAGATGTGGAATTCTTAGCCTTCTGAAAGACACAACTGTATGTGTGTCACAGATCATGAGTGTGCTAAGTGAACTGGTGGGCATCCCCCTTTCAAAATCAGAGGCATGGACTACATAGATGGTAATTTTCCCATTTGATGGTGGGGAGATGCTTTAGCCAAGCTTTAGCCAAGCCAATATATTGCTGAATATGAGCACTTGTGAGCAGCCCACAAAGAAACCAATGAGCATGTAAATGAAAACTTCATGAAATTCAAGAAAAGTAATTAAACATTTCGAAGTAGCAAAGTAACACATCACTTGGGGTACAACAGGGTCTGATCCCAAACTCCTCTCACCCACTCAGCCTTCAAACCTTCCTCATACTGCCTTGTGTTTGGTATGAGCATTACAAGTCCACATGGTTTCTAACCCCAGACAGACAAATACAAGTCATGTATTGAAAGCAAGAAAGAAACTTCAAGCAAATTGAAGGGAAGATAACTGGAAAGTTCCTCACTGACCTCTCCAGTTTATTTTTTTTCTTTATAAGCCATCTAAAGCTTGACTCAGGTTGTAAAGTTTGTACCTTTTTTGTGTGCTTGAAGTTGAAATAGCATCCACCATGGAGCAAACGGTCATCCATTTTAGGTTTTACTAGGCTAGGTAGCTACCAAAAGGCCAGATCCTATGGTTTCATCTGTCTGGGAAATGTCTTTAGTGCACCTGCTCAGAGGACATGTTTTCTTAATGTCAGCTAGCCATATCTCCTCTTTACGGTGCCCATCTCTCCTTTACCCAAATAAGCACTTTCCTTTATGGCATTCATCTGTCCTTCCAGTATTGCAGGACCTCATGCTGAATTTCCCCCAAAAAGTTTCAGTGTTATAGACTAGTAAAGCTGATAATATATTTTCCCCCAAAAGCTTTATTCTTAGGATGGAAGAGAACTACATTTCAATGAGATGTGATAGCCACAACCTATTACAAGGCATATGCACTTAAGCCTATTGAAATCAGTACACTCTATGTCTTATTATGGTCAAGGTTTCCTTGCAACAGTTGCAATGGTCAGATGTTACCAGTGTAGCAGTGTAGAGTTGTACAGAAGCTTTCCATTGTAAGGTGATACAACGAGTTGGTGGCTGCTTTTCATGGTAAAACGCTAACTCTTTAGGAGTTTCCCTTGCATACTTTACTCCCCAATCACCAAATGCTGATTTGAGCAGTAAGAGGAGCCACAGCTATTAATATGAAAACCACCCTTCTGAATCAGGCCAAGGGACCATCTAATGGTCAGCTAGATGCTTCCAAGAAGCACACCAGCAGTATGAAAAAATGTCCGCAATTTTCTCTCTCTCTCCCACTCTCTGAGAATTTCACTGGGTGAGGGATAATTTTCAGCCCAGTTCTATAATTCATTTCTGAACATTCTATTACTGACCCACCCACCCCAACAGAAATTTGAGAACAATCCATGGAATCACAACAGCATGGCCAATCTCAGGGGCAGAGAATCTCACAGGCGACAACAAGCTTGAAGCCTACTTTGTATGGGAACAGTATGTCTCTTGGTTCCCTTCACTTTTGACGACAATTCTATTTCCCGTAATTATTTCCACCGTGAATCGCAAACCACAGGATGTTTTTACAAAATAGAAGAAAAAGCCAACCTCTTCAGCGGCTGCCTTCGAGAGCCAACTGTTGCTCTTTTGCATTGATTCCAATTGACAGCTGCAGAGCAGGCCCAGGTTGGAGTACTTGGTAATTTCAGCATCTTCTCTTACACCCAGCTGGAGCAATCAAAGGAATTCAGTTCAAAAGAGCAATGCTTGTCAGAGCTGAGCTAACAGATCAGCAGAGGGCAATGCAATGGTTGCTTATGAGAGACTATGGGCAAGTTTGTCAAACTGCTGTCAAAGTAGCAGTCCCAATTCTTCCTAAGGTGGCCCATTGCCAGTACTTCCTGGCAAACTGTTTCCTCTTTTTGTCTTCTCTGTAGAATCTGAGAACAAATAATTATGTACTATTTGTGTGGGTGGGTGAAGAGGAAGAAAACACAAAAAAGACAGTACCACTTATCGGTCTGCTGTAGCCTTCTTGAGATAAGCTTTGGAGGCCACACTTTTCGTTTTTTCATCTGCCATGAGTCCCATGGGGGGGCAGGTATGGAGGAGAAGTGGAAGGAGCCTGGAGAGTTGGTTCTGGAAGACCGAATCCTAGAGGGCTGCTGATTGATGATCTTGAGCATCAAGAGGTATTTGATTCAAGGGGGCAGGGATAAGCAAGTTAGAAGGTGGCAATCCAGATCTGTGTGGGGGATACTGAATATCCTCCCTCCTTAGACATCTAGTCTGCTGTGTTTTGTTAAGAAGCTGTCTCCAGGAGCTGCCACTCAGGAGCCCTCCACACCAGGGTGAGGTACTCAAGAAGAAGAAGAAGAAGAGTTTGGATTTGATATCCCGCCTTTCACTCCCTTTAAGGAGTCTCAAAGCGGCCAACATTCTCCTTTCCCTTCATCCCCCACAACAAACACTCTGTGAGGTGAGTGGGGCTGAGAGACTTCAAAGAAGTGTGACTGGCCCAAGGTCACCCAGCAGCTGCATGTGGAGGAGCGGAGACACGAACGTGGTTCCCCAGATTACGAGACTACCGCTCTTAACCACTACACCACACTGGCTCTGACACTGAGACACTGCCTCCATTACCAAGGATACAGATGTGCTGCTCCAGTATGAGCAAGCTTCACCTAGCCAGTCCACAAGGAGTGCTATTTTTCCTGACTAGCCTGGGACACCAGTTACTGTGTTCCCACCACTGTGCGTCAAAAGAAAGGATCAATGTCTTGCAGTGCATTTAATCCCTCATGCACCCACTGAATCCTGCAGCCTGTAACTTGCCTTAGGCAGCAATCTGGTTTATGCATTAACACATTTGGCAGAACTGGAGTTGTGTCGATCCCAGTGGGGTGGGCCAGGAAAGTGTGATCCAAACCTACCACCTCTGGATGCCAGAGTCATAGAGATGGATGCCTCTTGCTTAATCCACACTGGATGGGATCCACTGCCTGCAAATTTCATCTGCTCATGTGAAAATAGTCATAGAGACTTAGCCATTTTTGAATGTATCATTATGGTCAATTAAAGCAAAACAGAACTTTGGAATTAACAGATCAGATTCAGACCAGAATAATTAATAAAAGTGGGGAAACAATAATCAAAAGCAATTATTTACTAAAACTGCTCATCCTGCAATATTAGGATGGATCCTACTTCACCCTTAAAATTAAAAAAGAACCCCACAACAGGCTATCATACAATAAAGGTAAAGGTAAAGGTACCCCTGCCCGTACGGGCCAGTCTTGACAGACTCTAGGGTTGTGCGCCCATCTCACTCAAAGAGGCCAAGGGGCCAGCGCTGTCCGAAGACACTTCCGGGTCACATGGCCAGCGTGACATCGCTGCTCTGGCGAGCCAGAGCCGCACACGGAAACGCCGTTTACCTTCCCGCTAGTAAGAGGTCCCTATTTATCTACTTGCACCCAGAGGTGCTTTCGAACTGCTAGGTTGGCAGACACTGGGACCGAACAGCGGGAGCGCACCCCGCCGCGGGGATTCGAACCGCCGACCTTTCGATCGGCAAGCCCTAGGCACTGAGGCTTTAACCCACAGCGCCACCCGCATCCCGCTCCATTAAAGACTCCATTAAAGAGCCAAATGCCACCATATGGGAATGCTGCCATGTTCCACATCTCCCTTGAAGGAAGCACCAGATAATGAATGCAGGGTCTGGATAGGTTCATGGTGGAGACATAGTTCATAAAGTATTGGAATCTGAGCCTCTTATACTAGTAACTAGTTCAGGGTTTTTGCCTGAGGTGAAATGTCAAAATCCTGTTTAGGGAAGGGGATATATAAAACCAGCCCAGCCAGATGGCCATGTCATCCCCTATTTTTTTCAGAATGCCATTATGCTTAATATATTGTTATTTTTAATAAATTTATTAATCTTTCTGGGAGAAAATGCCGCCCAGAGTTGGGGTGCATTAGGGATTTAGTTTTTAATCCTCTTAACTTCACAAGTCTGAAGTCATTAACTTTGTAAAACAGTTGAAAGAGTTGTCATTCGGGCAACCTTGAGACAAAGAGAGAAGAAAACTCCCAAGAACTTCCAGTCAAGGCACCTGAATGTGTTTTGATGTGGATAAATAACACACATGAATATTCATGCTGTGTGTGTGTGTGTGTATGCACACACACAGACACACACACACACACTAAGCAAATATTTGGGGTAGCAGCTATGAGAACAAATGAGTAAATATAGAAACTTAATTAAGGAAAAGAAACTTCAAGGTTGTTGTGAAGATTCATTTCAATATCACTTTTGTAGTTTGAAATAAACATTGCCAGTCACTTCTTTGACCCGCATCTGTGTGCTCACAGTGGCGTATATTGTTACCACCCCACCAATTTTATCTTTCTCAACAGCTTTGTTGCGTGAGTGACATGATTTTTTCCAAATTATTAATTAAATTTAAGTGAGTTATTCAAATTCCTACATGAAATGCCCACTGGTGGCTTGTGGCAATTGGGACTATGGAACAGATGGCAGAATGGGCAACTGTAGATGGAGCCAGACCCAAAAATAGACACAAGCATATACTTCCGGATTGGTCCCCATCCTCCTCTGCACTGAGCTCTATAACATGGCAACACTGAGAGGATGCTGGCAGCAGGTCACCCCCTGGACCAGATGTAAGTGGAAGGAAGGGAGATGGAGTGACTATGGGCAGAATGAGCTTTGCGGGACCATGCTCCATTCACCTTAATGGGCCAGCCACCTCTGGAAATTTCATGGCTGGTAGCATAAATTCCAGTTAATGGAAACACTAAATTGGGGGGGGGGGGGAGAGAGATAGTGTCCTGATGCTCAGGCCCCACTTTAATGTTTCCCACAGGAATCTGGATGGCCACAGTGAGAACAGGATGCTGGACTTGGCGAGCCATATTTTAGGCTAACATTCAAGTAAGAGCTTAGCTTTTCACCAGACTCTGGGCTTCTCAGCAGTTCCGTTGCAGTTCTTAGCAGGTTAAGTGTGTACACAGATGGTTCCATCCAGCTATGTTCTCCTTAGCGCAGACACATTGAAGTTAATGGACCCAAGTTACCCATTTCCATTAATTTCAATGGGACTACTCCGAGTTGGAGTAACATTAGATATAAGCTGGGTTCAATAGCATGAAGGTCTGAATTGTGATCATCCCAGTCCTTGTATAGCCTGCTACCCCAAGGCAAGAAACTAACTATCCAAGCTTTATTGCAAACGCAGGCCGAAACATGGTCCTCTAATCAAAATGTCTTCATTCCGCCTGCAGAACGCTTTCTATCCATGCCCTCTCCTAAGGCCACACCACTCCTGCTCTGCACCCTACTTGAGTACTTTGGCTTGACTGGAATGTTTCCTTATACTGATATAATGCCTATTGCTTGCATGAATGAAGAGCTATGTATCGACAGGGGTCTGGATTTTGATATACTAGAAAGTACAAAGGTAAAGATCTGTTGCTCCACCTTCTGACATGTGGCCCCAGAAGGTTCCCTGTGAAGAAATGTGGCCTTGGTCTGAAAGGAGTTTCCACCACACCTGCTTTATTGTGTTGTGGTGTTACCCAACCCATCTTTTAGAAATGAGGCACCATTTGAAACTACAGTGGTACCTCAGGTTACATACGCTTCAGGTTACATACCCTTCAGGTTACAGACTCCACTAACCCAGAAATAGTGCTTCAGATTAAGAACTTTGCTTCAGGATGAGAACAGAAATCGTGCTCTGGCGGCGCAGCGGCAGCGGGAGGCCCCATTAGCTAAAGTGGTGCTTCAGGTTAAGAACAGTTTCAGGTTAAGAACAGACCTCCGGAACGAATTAAGTACTTAATCCGAGGTACCACTGTAATACATACATTTGGCCACTATCTCTGGAAACAGTTTGCACCTGAGTTCACAACAGCATTGCAGCATAAAGCTGAAAAGAGCATGGTTTCCGCACCACTTTGATTGGAAAGCAATTCTAAATGTGGAGATACCATGGAGAACCCTCACCCCCAAAGCCAGCATAAACTTTAAAGCGTTCAGGACACCAGCTCTGTGTTTGGTAACGTCTCATTTGACCACTGATAAAGGAACAAGGAAGGAAGCCTGTATCCAGGCAGCCCATGCAAAGTACAAAACTGAATGCATTGCTTTTAGTACAGTGCAGGCTTCCCTGCATGAGATGTTTGCAGCAAAGAATGCCTGTTGTGCTAGTCTTCCCTTCTGTCACTATTTTGGTCCCCACTGCATTCAGAGTATCTCTCCTTTAAAAAAAAAAAATCTCCTATGGTCCCTTTTGATACATTCATGACTTTTCCCCACATTATGCTGGCAGCACCCTTGCTATATCTCTGTGTGGGTCTGTCTGTCTTTCCATCCCTGCAGCTCAACCACACTGAAATTTTATCTCCCCATTTTTGAATAAAATTTATTTTATCATTAGTGGGTGGGAAATGGTGGTGGTGAAACAGGGAAATAATTCAGAACTCTGATCCCAAGATGCTAGTGCACCTAGATTTGAGCCCAGTGGGCATTCCTGGCCCCTGTACTACCAACAGGAGAAGTTTTCTTCGTACAACTAACCTGGCCCAAACTGGATAGTTTTTTTTTAGCAGCTGCCCTTTCACCCTCCTTCTCACAGGTTCTCTCTGAAGCACTCCCTTTTTTACATTCCAGATTGTCTGACTAATCAGCTTTGAAAAGGCACCTTGCACTGTCTAATGGTCCCTTTAATCAACATGACTTGTCCCACCCTGGATAATTAGAACCCCTGGGACTATTTGCCTGGACACGACAATATGCCCATGTGTCAAAATGGTTAAGAACATTGAGACAACAAGACCTTGATGTGGTTGTTTAACTGGGATGTTCCAAGTCACGATCAATTCAGTTCTGGCTTCTCTGCAAATATGAAAAGAAAACACACCATTAAGGCTGTCTGTTTGTTCTCCGTGGCTTTTTATTTCTGATTGCTCTGGGAACAAGTAATTTTTTGCACAAATCCTTTTGTAGGCCACTTGCAATCAGCCTGCTATTTCATTACATGCTTAGCATATTTTCTTCATGCTTGATGGGAGAGTGTGTGTGTGTTTTAAGTGTGCTGAAGAGCAGAAACTGTCTGCATATTTTGCCTTTATCCCTGTTCTGAGTTTCTTGCTTCATAGAGAGCTGTTAAACTAATCCAAGTCTGGGTAAAGTTTCCTGTTTATATGACATTAGAATGAAATTAGCATCCCTGTTCTTCAAGATGGCAGCATGGTCGACGAATATCTATTGGAAGCAAGAAGAAAGATGGAAAATAAAAGTCTCTTAGGGATGGGTCAGAAACTCCATTTGGTTCAAATAATCATCGACATTTAAATGTGAGCAGGCATTTAAGATGGCAAGTGTAAGTGTTAAGTGGGGGGGGAATCCTAAGTTATCGGCTCGTTTTATGATTTGTCTAATGTTTGGTTTTTCATTGTTCCTCACTCTGAGATTACTTTGCAATGAAGGGAAAGCCATAAATATAAACGAATTGAAATTAATTAATAGTATCAAGAGCTGCTAGTCAACATGATGTTGAAATACTGCCACTATGTTAGGAGGCAGCATCACTCTGAATCCATTCAGGGAGAAAATTTGGAATTTTCGTATTACTATGGTGAAGAAATGGCACAGGAAGAGGACATTGACAGGCACACAAGAAGCTTCTTTAGAACTGGTAAGAAGTAAGACAAATGTTGTACATTAGATCAGTCTTAGTATTTTGGGTATGTGTAACAAAGAGCTGGAAATGCAGCAAACTTCCTATGGTTGGGATTTGATTTACAGGGTCTGAAATCATATTGACAATTGAAATTAAAGTGCATGTCAGTTTCTCAGCACTCCGGGCATATGAGTCAAGTCTTCAGATATGGATTGGAGTTGGGAATATGGGTTGGAGAGGGCTATTGTACTCACATCCTACTTGTGGGATTCCCAGAAGCATCCGATGAGCCACTTTGCAGGTAAAGGATGCTGCATTAGACAGGCCTTTCATCTGAACAAGCAGGGTTCTTCTCAAGTTTCCACAATAGGAGTAATGTAGAAGAGAGTGTGTTGCTTGGGTTCTCGGAAGGCTTGCTTTCAACCTGCCCCACTCATATGTGCATCATAACTCTTAAACTATAAGTCGTTACTATAAAATGTACATCAGCTGCACAAATTTTGGTAGAAGATGGCATATAAATGTAGTAAATTGGATCTATTCCCCCACCCCCAGAATGGCAAGTATTTGTACTATGTGTGTTCACAAAGACAGTGGCTTTCTCCTGCAATCTCTACTGGATGTTTCCTTCCTGGTGTAATGTTCAGACTACAAATGTAGTGCTATGGTGTCATAGTGCCATGCATTGCTACTAGTTTACTACAGCAATTTGAGAGTGGTAGTTTAGTGCTATAGCCATGGGGTGTTTGATTAGTGTATTTTGTCCTACAAAACAGAAATACCTGGAGACATTTCCTTCTTGAAAATCCTCCACTTGTTATTTTCAGAGCTATGGGGAGTAGCCATTATTTATTTGTTTGGGCACAAAGCAAGGAGGAGTTGAATCTTTACCAAGGGTAAAGAGCACAGAAGGGAATACCTTGCTGCTGAAAATAATGTCAGACCAAAGCTATTTGTGCCTGAAAAGATATCTGAAAATGCAAATATAACTTTACATCTTGCCTGACTTTAAATTTCAAGCATGGAGAAAAGGGAGTGAATCCCCTGGATGTGTGATACACACGCGCGCGCGCACACACACACACACATTCTTTTCCCTTTGCAACGGTAGGATGTTGTGTTTCTCTCTTTCATTTATCCCTGTGGAAAAGCATCTCTGATTAGCGAGTGCCTTCACAGGTTGGCCTCTTTCTTAATCCTTTGACTTTCTGCATGACCTCTCCGACTGTTTGGAGGAGCAATCTGTTCCTGTTCCAGGCTGTTTCATACCTCAGTGATAGCCTGCTTAGTCTCCTTCAGGCCTGCCAAGTATCAAGGTCTCTCTGTGTGACACATGGCTACCGTGTCACTCACACAGCCACCAAGTGAAACCAATATCCATGACCCCGCTGCTTCTGTTCCTTTAAAAGACCTCTGGACTGTAACGCTCTGTCTCTTCGCCAGCTGCTCTGCTGCTTCTGTGTGACAGGGCAACCACTGAGGCAGGAAAGTGGCTAGGGGAGAATCAAAATCAAAATAAGTTGGCAGCCTTTGGGCTGTAGGACAGTCAGCAAAAGGCTCTTGTACAAGGCAAAGGTGGTGGATGCTGTGCTTGTTGATTTTAAAGAACAGTGTTACTACTACTACTATTGTCATCTGACACAAACTGTGGGGCTTGTCAAGCCACTTTCTTGATTTTCCATAGCCAAGTCTTCCCAGCCTAATTGCAAAGATGGCTTGTCAGAAAATTATCTGGCTTGCAAAAATAAATAAATAAATAAAATCCATGGTTCTCTCCTGGGCATTTCTTGTTTAAAGGATCTCAGTTGCTTGACCTGGGAAATATTTATGCCAGGGACCTTAGAATTCTACCCAATGAAGTCACTGAGTGAACGGAATGACTTCTACTTGCACAATGCAACTTCTTCTCCTTCTCCTCCCTCTCTGCACCCCACACTCGCAAATCTATTCTGGGGTTTCTCCCGAGCCTATCAAAAGAAGAGGAAGAACATCCCTCTTGCTGAGATATTGAAGAGGAATAAATGAAGACTCACCACTACGGCTACAAATGAGCTGTTCCCAGCTTTTGTTGTTGTTGTTTAGTCGTTTAGTCGTATCCGACTCTTCGTGACCCCATGGACCAGAGCACACCAGGCACTCCTGTCTTCCACTGTCTCCCACAGTTTGGTCAAACTCATGTTAGTAGCTTCAAGAACACTGTCCAACCATCTCATCCTCTGTCGTCCCCTTCTCCTTGTGCCCTCAGTCCTTCCCAACATCAGGGTCTTTTCCAGGGAGTCTTCTCTTCTCATGAGGTGGCCAAAGTATTGGAGCCTCAGCTTCAGGATCTGTCCTTCCAGTGAGCACTCTGGGCTGATTTCCTTAAGAATGGATAGGTTTGATCTTCTTGCAGTCCATGGGACTCTCAAGAGTCTCCTCTAGCACCATAATTCAAAAGCATCAATTCTTCAGCGATCAGCCTTCTTTATGGTCCAGCTCTCACTTACCCCACCCCAAAGAACTCAGAAAAATCCCGCCCCCCAAATAATCAGAGACCTCTTCAGCTCAGCCTTAAATATTGAACGTTACACCCCCACACACACACATTAAGATATACTGCACATACCTTTTATTTATTTGATTTTAAAAGACTAACAACAAGCAAAAAGAACTTTAAAAATATGGTACTCCAGTTTAACAAAATAAGGCCTCAATAGGGGGTTCTAACAGGTAGAGACAAAAGGTAAATGTTGTACTTCACAAAAACTTTGTGCTTAGTTCCAGAACTATATGCAGTTCTTGGTTGACTCCTCTAGAAAGGACATTACTGATATAAAAAAGATTTAGAAGAGTCAGAAGAAACCAAAGCGATTCAGCATTACCAACTCCTGCAGGACCAGCAAAAGGCACCCTTGACCTTGAGCATTAAACACTCCATGTGGTATAATGTGCAGTTAGTAATGATTATGGTATAAATATGGATGTTGCAAGAGATCTTGCCTATAACCTATAATTCATACAGAAGGGCATGAAAGGTTTTCCTAGAGACTTAAGCCTATCAGCATAAAATTCAAAGCGAGGGATAATCCTGCCTCTCTCTAAGCCATAGTGGTTCAGTGTGTGCAGGATATACAGTGATTCAGTGTGTGATTCCCCAGCAACAGTCTAGCCTCACGAGTCTTGTGGCAGATCCCCGCACAACTTTTTTTTGTATGCAGAAAACAATCTTCATGGATGAAGCAGAAGGCCAAATGACATAATACACTATCTTGTGCTTTTAAGAGCAACAGAGCAGCTGGCGGCGTTGGTGGCGGCAGTATTCAACCCTTTCTGAATGTGTCATTTCCCCAATCTAATTCTCAAATTACAGGGCAGCAGCTCAAACTCTCCAAGTGTCCCTATTTTCTAGAGACGTCCCTGATTTAGAGAAGCCATCCTGGTTTCTGATTTGATCCTGGAATGTCCCACTTCTCCTTAAAGGTAAAGGTAAAGGGACCCCTGACCATTAGGTCCAGTCGTGGCCGACTCTGGGGTTGCGGAGCTCATCTCGCTTTATTGGCCGAGGGAGCTGGCATACAGCTTCCGGGTCATGTGGCCAGCATGACTAAGCTGCTTCTGGCGAACCAGAGCAGCGCACGGAAACGCCGTTTACCTCCCTGCCGTAGCAGTACCTATTTATCTACTTGCACTTTGATGTTCTTCTGAACAGCTAGGTTGGCAGGAGCAGGGACCGAGCAACGGGAGCTCACCCCATCACGGGGATTCAAACCACTGACCTTCTGATTGGCAAGTCCTAGACTTTGTGGTTTAACCCACAGCGCCACCCACGTCCCCACTTTTCCTTAGGATGTCCCTATTTTCATTGGAGAAAAGTTGGAGAGTGTGGAGTTATCCGACCGCCGAGATGTCTGAAGGCAATCCTGTATAGGGAAGTTTTTAAAAAATGTTTCATGTTTTATTATGTTTTTATATATGTTGGAAGCTGCCCAGAGTGGCTGGGGCAACCCAGTAAGGTGAGTGGCGTATAACTGGTAAAATTATCATTGTGGAATGGGACGTCCCTATTTTCATCGGAGAAATGTTGGAGGGTATGCTCCCTAAGCTTTTTAATGCTCCCCCTTAGCTACTGTTTTCAAAAGGGGGCAGTGGAGGTTGGTTCAGTAGGTCAAGTGAGGCATTGCCCCACCAACTTCAGTGTGCCATCACTCAGCCCCCACTTGTCTGCCTTCTTACTTACAGTTCAGGGGAAGCAGCACTGCCTCTCAGCTTCTTCCTCCTGATTCCTAGTGGTGCCCTTGTATAACTCAACAAGGAGGAACATGGGCAAAATCTAAAATTAGTTGGCTCTGCCTCCACCTACGGTTTAGTGCCTGATGGGCACCAATCACTATAGAGAAAGGATGTGAGAAGACTATGAATTGACTCAAAATGAAGATAGGCAAGGATGGAGATTCCCCCAAGTTTCTCCTCTCCCCAATAATCCGAGTGTTGATCTAAACTCCAAGCTGCTATTATCTCCACAGGGTTCAAAAATGAACACAATGCTGTTACCACTAGGAACCTCAGTGGGAGGGCAAGTTTCAAATGGGTTGAATTAAATGGGTTTCCCTTCTTCACTGTGATTGCTCCAATCCAATCCCGAGCCCCTCAAATGTTAAGCATTCTTGGACAATCTGCTCACACATTCCCTGCATCTTATTGTATTTGGTACAGCCATAAGTGTATAAAGTAATATGAGAACACATGTGTGCACAAGTATATTCCAAAACCATTCAATAATACTGAAATTGTTTAGGGGTGGGTGTGGATACTAAGCTGTAGCTCCCCCTGCTGGGATATGCTATCTAAATGTCAAGTCATCTAAAGCTTATTGTGCTCTCCACCCCCATCCCACCCAAAGGGTACTCAGAAGGTTAGCAAGTCAGTTATGTTGACTTTGTCTCTTTGTCTACATTACACAGAACAGTTCATCTCAATTAGTGGCTATTCAATCTTCTTATCTTATTTTTACGGCAAAACCTCTGTCCCTGGAGATCTCAGTGCTTTTTCTTTTTTAAAAATAACCTAGGTCATAAATCATCCCTTTCTTTGTATATTATCCTACTTTTGTGTTCTAATATCTATACTTTCTCCAGAGTGTAATACGGCATTTGCTGTTTCTGCACAAACCTACCTAGAGGTCAGCTGTAATATCTTCAGCGTAAGGTTCTTCATAGTTTCCCACCTATAAGCTGAAATCTTTGGGGTGACACTTGAAACTTGGGGTGAGTGGTGGCTTTCATCTTATGACTACGGTCTGCACAAATGACCTTCAAGCATTTTTCACCCTGTCTGCCACTGCCAGGCATAACAGGAAACAATCAGAGGAAGAAGTCAAAGAAAGCTCCCGATTAATGTGGCAGGCAGATCTTTGTTGAATTGAACTTCTGGAAGAAGTTGGCCATGCAATGATAGACATTTCTAGGTTTATATCAGAAATATAGCACTGTATTGTAGAACTACTGCTTTAATTTCACTTCCAGATAATTGCAGAGAAGCAGTGTCTCAGCAGCACCAAGGGACCTCAGTGCAAAAGCAGTCTTAATTGTGAGATAACAGAATGGACTTGCTGTTGGGTTTTAGCCAATATTCTCCTATTAGATTTTCTTCTTCTCCCCCACCCAACCCATTATCTCTTGTTTCCTCCTGGGTGTTTATAATATTGTTTCCTAATATAACTACCCCAGAAGAAAAAGCCATGTTATTTTGTAATTAATTAAAATTTGCCTTGACATTTTAAGGACACTGATCATCTTTACCATTTACACAACAGATAACAACATAATCCAATTTTCTGTTCTCCTTTCTAATGATCTTTTGAAAGAATGTAGCGCTTGCCACCCTGTGTTTTAAATACATGCTAACCTTAGCCTAGCAATCGCTGTCAATTACTAATCTTTTATTATTGGCTTCAGGGAAAGATGAAAGGAAGAGCTGAAATCTAGTTGACAGTTTAGTTATCACATCTGGAGTAAATGAAAGCGTGGCCTGAATCCATCAGAGACGATTAGGTAAATATGGGGGGGGGGGGGAATTACGGGTGTCCTTTTACACATGTAAATTTGAAAGCTGCAGTTTGTTGTTGTTGTTTTTCCAAAACAACAATCACAAAAAAATTAAATAAATAAACGAAGTGTTTCACTTTTGACAGATTCCCCTCCTATGGCACAAATCTCTCGGGTACAATGCACTGCATGGCAAAAGGTAACGCGAGACATTTCTCCCCATCAGTGAAACAATTCCAATAACATTGCTTTAGCACTCACCTCCAGAGAGACATGAAAAAGTCAGCTGTGAATAAAATGTACTCACTCTGAAAAGTGACAAATGAGACCGAAAAGGAGCTGACTGTATGTCCTAGTGGGACCAAATGTTAATCAAAAGAGAGAGGGAAAGAGAGAGATTGCACTGATGTAAGGCTGTGTGGCATGGGGGTCTTCATCTCTTTTTAGCCATTATGCTCTATGCGCAGGGCTTTTGTGGGGGGCAGAATGCCTGTGTTCCATAGTTGCAGACATGCTGAAGGGGGTCCAGGGGGCACAGATACGATTGCAGGTTGTCATGTCAATCTCACATTCTGCCCGTACTATAAGAATGGGCAGTTATAAGAATGGGTTAAGAACTTAATTCGTTCTGGAGGTCCGTTCTTAACCTGAAACTGTTCTTAACCTGAAGCACCACTTTAGCTAATGGGGCCTCCCGCTGCCGCCGCGCCACTGCCATGTGATTTCTGTTCTCATCTTGAATCAAAGTTCTTAACATGAGGTAATATTTCTGGGTTAGCGGAGTCTGTAACCTGAAGCGTCTGTAACCTGAGGTACCACTGTAGTTTGCATTTAAAGGCAGACCTATCTAACGCTCCCCAGAGAGTTTCCTAGACCCCCAGCTTGGTTTCTATTTTCCTTCCACTCAGACCCCTCCCTGTGTCTCTCTGGACACTAACTTTTCAGTTTCTACTTTATTTATTTACAGTGGGAATGGCAGTGGAGGCTGGTCCATTAGGGCAAATGGGGTGCTGCCCCACCAACCCCCCTTCCTGCCTTTTTACTTACTAACTAACTGTTTCTGCCTTTGATTCTACCTACTGTTGGTCTCTGTCTTTGACCCTCCTGGTCCCAGTAGGCACCAGCCACCACTAGGAAGTAGAGAACATTTTCTTAGCCCAAGGATCACATAGGGAGGGAGATTAGTGCCATTGCCTTCCGTTAAGAGTTTGGGTGTAATCCTTGATGCCTCTCTTTCCATGGAGGTGCAGGTTACAGCAACAGCCAAAGCGACATTTTTCCACCTTCACCGCATCAAGCAGTTTGGTCCCTTACCTTTCCCGCCCCGACCTGGCCACAGTGATCCATGCGATGGTCACCTCCAGGCTTGACTACTGTAATTTGCTCTACGTGGGGCTGCCCTTGAAGCTGTCCCAGAAACTCCAGCAGGTGCAGAATGCTGCAGTAAAGCTCCTCACAGGGTCTCTGCCATGGGAGCATATTCACCCAATGCTTTTCCAGCTGCACTGGCTCCCGGTGGAGTACAGGGTCAGATTTAAGGTGCTGGTTTTGACCTTTAGATCCCTTCACAGCCTAGGACCCTCATACCTACGGGACTGCCTCTCCTGGTATGCCCCATGGAGGACCTTAAGGTCCATATATAGCAACACCCTAGAGGTCCCAGGCCCTAAGGAAGTTAGATTAGCCTCAACCAGAGCCAGGGCCTTTTCAGCACTGGCTCCGGCCTGGTGGAACGCTCTGTCTCATGAGACCAGGCCCTGCAGGATCTGATTTCTTTCCGCAGGGCCTGTAAGACAGAGTTGTTCCGCCTGGCCTTTGGCTTGGAGCCAATTTGATTCCCTCCCCCTCTTTCTTTTTCCTTTCTCCTCCTGTGAAGAGGCTGCATTCTAATGTTTTAATGTTGTATTCTAATATTTTTAAATTTTAATCAACTTGTTTTTATTATTGGTTGTTAGCTGCCCTGAGCCCGGTCTTGGCTGGGGAGGGCGGGGTATAAATAAATTATTATTATTATTATTATTATTATTATTATTATTATTATTATTATTATTATTATATCTCATGGTCTGCATGCTAGAGGGGGGAAATGGGTGTTGATAGTCGCAAAATGGGTATGACTGCTACATTTGTACAGTAGGCTACATTCCAGCCATGCAGAGTCAGAGGCTTACACACACACACACACACACACACACACACACACACACACCACGACTTATCTCCATCAAGGCAAGCAAGAGATATTTTCACAGTTCAATGGCACATTCAAGTCACGAAAAAAATACTCAGGGAGGGCTCTGAGCAGATCCAGGGAAGGGTGTGGTCTGGGGAGAATCCTGATGGACAAACAGAGGCCTGGAGCCATTGTTAATCATCTGTACTGGATTCCTGTTCCTATCAGACACAATTCAAAATGGTGATCATGCTGTTTAAGAGCATAAATGACTTGACATATTCTCACACCTTATACCTCATAGAAACCTGAAATCATCTTCAGAGTCTCTTCTTCAGGTGACCTTGCCAAGTGACGTGTAGTGGCTGGTTACTGAAATAAAGGCCTTCTTGGTAGTTCAACTCAGTTATGGAATTCACTCCCAAGAGTGGCTCACTTAGCACCTTATTTGTGATTGCTGTGCCACCAGGTTTCTCACATCAAGACCTTGCCATTTCCCCAGACCTTTAAATTTGAATCCACCGAACTTTAGAGCATGTAACAATGGTCTTTATAATGCATAGTCAGGTGCAATGCATTGCATTGGAAGGAAGAATATGAAAATTTCCGAAAGTTCCCTCTCTGCGAGAAGTGAGGTTACAGGGAACCAGGCAGAGGGCCTTCTTGGTAGTGGCACCCACCCTGTGGAACGCTCTCCCATCAGATGTCAAGGAAGTAAACAACTATCTGACTTTTAGAAGACATCTAAAGGCAGCCCTGTTTAGGGAAGTTTTTAATGTTTGACATTTTATTGTACTTTTAATTTTCTGTTGGGAGCTGCTTAGAGTGGCTGGGGAAACCCAGCCAGATGGGCAGGGTATAAATAATTCATTATTATTATTATTATTATTATGAAGGTGCAGGCACAGCCACTCTATTTAGACTGGAAAAGAATATATTTTCTGGGGAAAAGTGGTTTAGCTGGCCTTTCAGCTATGATTTTCCTCTCCCTTTTCCCTGAAAGCAATGCTTTTGATGTGCCATGTCAGCCAATGATGCTACATAACACAATACCCACAAAGCGCTTCACTGAATCGAAAGGGCAGAGGGAAGGCTGAATTGGCAGATATTAGGGAGGATAAGGGAGAGTGAAATTTCTCTATTTTGATGAGAGCAAACAACATTGCTGCTGTCTAGGTAAAATTCATGGGTGTCTTGACGAAGGTGTACAAAGACCAAAAGATAAATAAAACACACACAAGGCAGATCTCCTTGTGTGGGTATGTGTGTGTGTGGTAGTACGGAATAGGAATTAGAGCTGTTACGAAAAAGCTTCCTAGCTTCTGCCTTCCACCACCAACAGCCTTAAAAATAAAAAATATAAAAACTAGGCTCCCATCAGCAATGAAAGATTTAAAACATACTACTTTAACAGGCATGTTTTCCCCAGAGAATCCTGGGAACTGGTTTGTTAAGGGTGCAGAGAGTTTTTAGGAAGACACCCCCCCTCCAAATCTCATCACAGAGCTACATTACCAGAATTCCCTGGGAAGAGGGATTGTCAACCACTCTGGGAGTTCTAGCTCTTGGGGGGGGGAGGGGGGCTCCTCACAACTCTCAGCACCCTTAACAAACTGTACTTTCCTGGATTATCATGGAGGAGCTGTGACAACTTAAACTGGTATGATACCGCTTTAAATGTATAGTGCAGATGGCACCTTAGTTCTGGTCTACTTACAGTCAGACTCAAATCACTACTTTTCTCCCCGGGGCAGACTTTGGCCTTTCAAATTTCAGCAGCATCCTGTGCTAGGACAAAATTCAGTGCCTCCTTCCCTGCATCTTGTATTCTGTTCTGCATGTGCACTATGTCATAGATGCAGCAACCCCTTCCGTTTGGCACCCAGTGCTGCAGAACTGGTCGTACTACCCTAAATCCGCCTCTCACTCACCCCACAGTCTTTCTATAACTTGCAGCATGTGACTAGAGATGGGAGTCAAATTTGGTCCGGCATGGATTTAAAAGTGGACCTGCCTAATTTGCTCCTCCCCAAACAATTCACAATCCTCTGAATTTTACGTTGCAGTTATTGCCCAATGAAAGCTTAAAAAAGAGGGTGGGAGAACGTAAACCCTGTTGGAATGAACAAAAGGAATGAACTCTCTGGAAGATAATGTTCCCTGCACTCCTGGAATGAAGACTCGAGAGTAAGAACCATGGACACAGGGAGCTTCTGTAGATAAAGAGGGAAATATTGTTTCTCTACCACCCTGGGCTAAAGCACCATAGCTCAGCTCCATCCATTTAGAGTGTGATGATTCCCATTTCTCTTTATAGGGGAGCAGCAGGTGTGCAGGATCTCATGTGTGATGTCCAGCATATAGCAAGGAATACATCTCAGAACCCAGGAGCACTGGACTAAGTGGTCCTCTGTCAGCAATTAAAAGTGGTTGGAGATGTGTTCTTCAACCAAGAGTGCTTACTGGTGGTGTTCGTTCTACTCCACTTATGTGCCAGCAGTACATCCCAATTGAAACAACAGTGATGCAACCAAATCATCAAGCCCAAACCCACCAGGAGTGAAGCCTAAGGGCAGAGCAGAGTAGGTGAAGAAAGAAATGTCAGTTGAGGACCACCACCCCCAAAAAAATTCTACTTGGCTTCTGTAAGGCAGTGAAATTGCCCCAGATGAGTGAGTGAGATTTTGTCCATCAGGATAACCCTAGGAACCTGCCTTATACCGAGTCAGACAATTGATCCCTCCAGCTTGGTAATGTCTTCACTAGCAGTAGCTCTCCAGTATTTCAAAAGGGGCATCACTCCACTTACAAGAGGTTGAAGCTGGGACCATCTGTATGCAGAACACTGAGGCACCACCCTTCTGCAATGCTCTCATTGAGGTAAGCTCCAAATTGACAGTCCTCAGAGAGGGAGTAATATTTTTCCCCTTTTCCATTTTCCAGATCTTAGCATAGGAGCACAGAGAGCTGTCACACACCAAGTCATACCATCGGTCTACCTAGCTCAGTACTGTCTCTACTGACTGGCAGAAGTTCTCCAGGATTTCAGGCAGGGATCTCTCCTAGTCCTACCCAAAGATGCTGGGTATTGAACCTGGGACCTTCTACATGCACAGCAGATGCTTTACCACTGAGCTATGGCTTGGGTTGGGCTGTTGCACAGAAAGAAGAGGGAGTGCCTGGTCCTTTAAGCAGATGTGCCAGCCCTGAACTGATTGGCATGATAAACCAAAACAACTCTCAATCTAGCCTCTGCCTGACTCTCAGGAACTTCCTCTCTAAAGGATGGGGCAAATTCACTCTATGTTATAGGGACAAGAATGGCAATATACATGCAGTGGGTAAGGCAATGCTGTTTCCATTCAAGCACGTCTTCTGTCTGGACAAAGAGCCCATGGATTTCTTCCTTTGTTAGCAAACAAATCATGAAGATATTTTAATCTGAGTATGTTAAGCCTTTTTGACTGTTTGTTTTTGAGGGTGATTAATTTAATAAACATTCCATTTTTATTTATGTTCACACCACAGGGAGACATAATTAAGGTTTATTTCATGCAGATGTAATTATGAAGTTTTATTCTTGTGTTACTGAAACAAAATGCTTCTGGGAGGTGCTGCAAATTGGCAATGGCCAAGAGAGAGAGAGAGATAAACAAACAAACAGCACACAGAGAAGTTTTCACCCAGCAGCTGAATGTCTATGACATAGGGTAGCCAACATGGGTAGCATTGTGTCTACCAGTACATCCTAGACGCCCACAAAAGGTTTCTCAGCAACTCAAAAGGGATGGCTTGGACTTCCTGCTCAGTTCCTGTGTGTAGGTTCAGCCTCTCCAGTATTGAATAGACTTCTTAAGCATGTTCACATTTCACTGGATGCCAGGACTGAACACACACCCTCCTTTCTGTTTTGAACAGAGGAGAGGTCCAAAGAGCTGTGAGTGAGTGAGTGGGGCCATGGATAATGTAGGTGCCATTCCCCATATTGAGGGGTGGCTGATGTGTGCATGGTGTATGTGTTTGTGCCTACCACATTTTACAGTCCTGTCTCTTCTCTTCTGCTCTTTCAGATATGGTGTCCATTATGGTACTCCCCAAAAGGTATGAGAGGCTACCATATGTGGTGGCAATGTAAAGTTATCAGGAAGGTCTGGGAAGTGACATATAAAGACCTGAAGAGAGTGTTGAAAATGACCTTTGTTTTTTTTAAAAAAAAAACCTCAGTGCCTAGGACTTGCCTATCATATGGTCGGCAGTTCGAATCCCTGCGGCAGGGTGAGCTCCCGTCCTTCGGTCCCAGCTCCTGCCCACCTAGCAGTTCGAAAGCACCCCTAAGTGCAAGTAGATAAATAGGTACCACTTTATAGCGGGAAGGTAAACTGTGTTTCCGTGTGCTGCGCTGGTGCTGGCTCGCCAGAGCAGCTTTGTCACGCTGGCCACGTGACCCGGAAGTGTCTTCGGACAGCGCTGGCTCCCGGCCTCTTAAGTGAGATGGGCGCACAACCCTAGAGTCGGACACAACTGGCCCATATGGGCAGGGGTACCTTTACCTTTACCTATGATTTTGAAAGGTACAGGACTTGATAGATTTACTGTGCAAAAGACTTTATTCCTGCATCTGAGAACGGATGCCAGGCCAAGCCCAGACCAGACCCTATAGAAGAAAGAAGCCACCACCAAAGAAGATGAAAAAGATTGGCAAAATAAACCTATGAACTATGCAGGACATATTAGATAATTTGAAACCCAAGAAAGAAAGAAAGGACATTGGGGGTTTTTTCCTTGTCCCCACCCCCTTTTCTTTAAAAAAGGGGAATTGTTTAATACATACTTTGCGAGCTTTGTGTATAGGTTTTACATTAGCTGAACTTCTAAAGGTCACTTGTAACAACATGAATAAGGTTTTAAAATGGACTGTTAAGAATATTAGATTCTATGGACATGCACGAATAAGTAGAAAATAATGGAACCAGGAGGGGGAGTGGAAGGAAGTCGATTAAGATGTATGATTTACATTTTTTATTGTGATGCTCCCTTTTTTGTTTTTTTGTTATTATAAAATTAATAAATTGCATTTTTTTTAATTAAAAAAATGGTACTCCCCAACAACATACATTTTTGTGGCTAGCATCTACAGAAGAAGAAGAAGAAGAAGAAGAAGAAGAAGAAGAAGAAGAAGAAGAAGAAGAAGAAGAAGAAGAAGAAGAAGAAGAGTTTAAGGAGTCTCAAAGCGGCTAACATTCTCCTTTCCCTTCCTCCCCCACAACAAACACTCTGTGAGGTGGGTGGGGCTGAGAGACTTCAAGGAAGTGTGACTGGCCCAAGGTCACCCAGCAGCTGCATGTGGAGGAGCGGAGACGCGAACCCGGTTCCCCAGATTACAAGACTACCGCTCTCAACCACCACACCACACTCAAAATTCATTGTCCCCAAAATTCAAAATGTGTTTAATTCAAACCCGATTTAAACATGTGGTCAGGAGCAGGGAAGAGGGAGCAAACACATCTAGGATGAGTGAACACATCTCTCTCTCTCCTTGCCACCAATCTCCCTCCCTCCTTTTGTCAGCCCCATATCACTCCAGGTGGACCTGATGTTACCAGGGGCAATTGAGGGCTTCCTCAACAAACTCCAGCCAAATCCTGAGTCAATCAAAATCAAACTGATTCTGTTCAGGATTCAGGATTCAGCCTCAGCTAGTGCACAGCCCTGATAACAAGCAACAACCCTTCAATTTTTTAGTGAAACTGGTAAAAATATAGCTTACTTCTCATGAAGATCAAGGATTGAGATGGGAATTGGGTGAGGGAGTGCAAGTAAGCTTGATTTTCAGAAATTGCATTTCTAGCTGGGAAATCTTGGGTGTGCCTATCATTGGACAATAACATAAGAAATATCCTGGGGGATCAGCCCAGTTCAAATGCCTTTTTGAAAGCCCACAAGGACCTGATTGCAGCACCACTCTGCTAACTTGTGTTTCCCAGCATCTTATATTCAGGGGCACCCTCTCATATGGATTATGGCCATTGTCTAAACCAGACCAATTTGCCTTCAATCTCCTCTTCTTTTAAACAACTGGGTACAAGTAGAGGCCAAGTAATATTACAATCAGCAAACAGGATGCATTTTTCATCAACTCTGAATCACCTGAGATCAACAAAGCTGGAGTTTAAGATGTCAAGGGAAACACCTGAAAAGGGCAGACAGACAAAGCAAACTCACCTGGAATGGATATGTTCATGACATCTCAGAGGGCTTGCACTTTTATACGTAAAGATAAACCATAGGGGAAAAATAGGGAAGGGGAGATAACTGAATCCACAAATAAAAGGTCATTTACCCAGTAATACATGCCCTCCATGTTGGAGTGGGGTTTTTTTGGCTTTTGTTTTAATATCCTTGTCTGCTTGAAAAGCAAAGTGATATCTCGATGGATACACATTATTAACGGTAGTTTAAAACTAGAGGTGGGTGAATCTGTCTATTTTGGTTTCTCTCCGTTTCCTCATTTTTTGCAATCTTGATGCTTGGTTGATTCCATTCTTGCATCAGTCTGCATTTAAAAAAATAGTAATAAAGTCTTCACGAAAATTTGTATATATTTTGGAGCACATTGCACTTGGTTTTGCCTAATATGTTTTTTTGCAAGCAACTTCACACAACACAGTGTATTTTTGCACATTAGTCTTGTACATATTTAAAACAAGATTTTTGTTCACCTTTGGGGTTTTTTGCAAACTTCAAATAAAAGCTGATCTTCACTTTTCATATTGGTTTCAGAAGTACAAGTTAGACAAGACTGCCTTTGAAAAGCTGTGGCTCAACAGTAGAACAGCTGCTGTTGAATGCCCAATCCCCAGTTTCTTCAGGTTGGATTAGGAAATATTCCTATCTGAAACCTCAGAGAGATGTTGCCAGTCAGTGTCAATAAAGCTGATCTAGATCAGGGTGGCCCAACTTTTCATATCAAGTGGGCTGCAAGAGTACTTCAACACTGAACCCGTGGACCACACATTGTCTTGTATCATGGGGTGTGGGAGAGCGAGCCCAAAATTTGACACACACAACTACCTAGCCCTTGCACTGCCTTCCCAAAACCATCCTAGAGCCCTCCTACATCCTTCCCAAAGCTGGGAAAGCATCTGAAGGCTCCCTCTTTTTGTAGGGACCCATCTAGGACTTCTGTAAATAGCAGCACCTATAATTTATGCAGCTATCAAGAGAGTAGCACCGAAAAGCCATGCAGGTATTAGTGATCAGAGACACAAATGTCACCTAGAACAGAACCATCCAAATGGAGTTGATTTATGAAATCATTAACAGTAATATTAGAACAACATTTCCCATTTCTTTTTGGTAAAAAGGAAATGTTAGGAGCAGTGTCACTTCCTTTAGGCAAAGATCAGTGTTACAGCTGAACTGTGTGAAATTAAAATGATCTGGTGAGTGTCTATGCAAATATTTTTGGCGTTGCATATGGATATACCTTTAACGGTTTACTGGTACAATATCTGTAAAATGGCATCCCTAAATTCTATCACTCAGCAGAAGAAAAGCAGATTGGGAGAGAATTACAGGATCCGAGGCTCAAGAAGCAGCCCCCCCCCCACCTCCTTGGTTTGTTTATTATTTTGAATACATTGTTTTCTTTAATAAAATAAAAAATGCAATATATATTTGAGTGCTAGCACTGCAAATTCTAAAAGCTGTAAAATTGCAATATGTAAAATATATTTTAAAAGGTGGAACTGTTTCTAGATGAAATATAAGGCTATTTAAAAGGCAAGTAATATAGCCAGGGAAGGATGATGCCTTAAACTGGCACAATTTAAAACAAAAATGCTGGAAGGAATGCTATAAAACAGAACGAATAGCTCAGCATTGGAATATTTCTGTTCATTCTAATTTCTCATTCATCAGCTCCTGCTAATGGCTCTAGCAGAAGCCATTAGGCAGAAGTAAATCCCGCTGAATTCACTGAATTCAACTTCCTTTCATGTAAGCGTATCAAGGGTGCAGTTCTAGTGAAATCTGAATTGGGTGAAGAAAGAGAAACTGGCCCTTTACCAGCACCATGAGAACACATAAGGTGATGGAATTGTGGGGATGAACTCTGCCCCTCATTCATATCAGGAATTGGATAATAATCTGAAGTTAGAGGGTGGGAGCCTCTAGTTTTCATGGAAGACTCTAGGGTTTTAGAACCCTATTAAATCAGGGTTCAAAAATATGTGGAGATCCTATAGGAGAGTAGAAGGTTCCCTGATCACCCTCCAACTCGTGGAGGGCAACAAAAACAAAACAAAAAACCAGGGTTGGCATCCATCTGTCTCAAGGGAAAATGGAGTGTGCCCCTAGGAGTGCAGTCAAATTACTGTGTTAGCAGGACCAAAGTGATCTCCCTGGGGCACAAGCCTTGGCAGTGTGTATATGGGCCCAGGCAATAAGACCCCCCCCTCCCCTTGGCTTCACTGATGTGGTCCAAAGGAAAGCAGAGCAATACATTTGGCACCAGCTTGGCTGCAGGAGTTGCCGGAAGGAGGCATGCAAGGCACCATCCAACCATCTTAGGGACCCCACTCCAGATTTGTGTAGGGTTTACTCCTTAGCCTTTTCTTCTCCCAAAGATATCCCACAAGGCAGTGGAGGTTTAGGGTCAGAGTTTTCCTTTTCCTTGATGGGCTACCTTCCCAGGTTGTTGAACCCCATCAGGCCCTCACTTCCATCAACAGCATTTGCAAGAACTGGACCCACTATTGGTCTTCTCCACTCAATCCACTGGAGCCTGCAGAGGAAGTCCCTAACTCACTGAGGTCTGAGACCCATCACCTACCCTCACCTGGTTTAGCCAGCCAGTCCAAGCCATTCTCAGGGTGTGGCTGCTGTCACATGCTTCCAGCTTCTAGGAGCCACAGGTGAGAGCTGAGTGCAGGGTGGGGACCAAAAGTGGACAAACTAACCCAGAAGGAACATGATGTGTCCCCCACTAGAAGTACTTCCCCACCCCTAGCACTTCAGACACCCCATCCGCTCCTAATGTTTCGTAAACACAACATCATACTGTCTTATAATTATGGGTAATGCTAAGGTACCATGCTATGATCTTGAGTTTTGCCAAGAGTGTTGTTTTTTGAAAAGGCAATAAATACATGCTTTTAAGGCCATACAAGATGAAGTGTTAAATGTGTGTTCAGGCATCTTCCTGTGTTAACCAACATGGGAAGCCCCAATCCTTATCAGAAATGCGGGGTGGAGGGTGTCTAGCACCTCCAGCTATTTGCCCCAGGATGGCTTTATTAACCCACAGATGCATCTGGCAAATTGGACAGGAGCTGAAATGAACACAGAGCACAATTAACTTAGTCCACTTTAGGGTTCAGTTGTTTAAGTATTTTTCTCTCAAGCAGACAACATTCAGTCTGCTGACAACAGTGTTGCCACATTCACAGAAGTGTGAAATCTAGCAGTTACACAAATTCTGATATGCACAATAGCCTGAGAGATACAGAAAAGTTCATACTGTATAGCACTTTTTAACTATCCAATTCCTCTAGTTAGTCTTCACAGTACCACATGCAAAGAGCTCCCATATGAGGGGCATAGTTGGAAAACAATGAAGGGAAATGGAGAGCTATGGGTAGGGCCACTGGGGAACAGAATGATGTAGTCATCTAGTGGCAAGTGCTAAATTCACATCTTATAATATTTGCTTATGAGATTTGTTATCAGGTCCAATACCAAGGTTGCTGGTTAGGAAAATAAGGAATGCTATTAACCTAAATATTGTGCAGGGGGATGTCACCCAGGAAAAAGTGCTTACCTAGGTGGCCAATCCTAGCAAATGAAGTTTGCGGTGGATCATCTGAATCGGCCAGATTTGCATACCAAGTACATGCAAAGCTTCTACACTGTAAAGATGCTTGATGTCCATTGACAGGTTGACAGCCAAGGTAGGAGTATGGTGACATCTCAGGATTTCTCTAACAATGGAACAGGCTGGTGATTTGAGTGCCTGAGCAAAGTTCAGATTGTTTGGATTATTTAAAATGGACAGTAGTGTTGAAAGATTCCTTTTTGTACTTCCATGACATGAGTCTTTTAATTTCGTTTGAAGTGCTTACATCAAATCCATTGCAGGCTAGGCAGACTTAAAAGCTGTATTTTAAACTTGCAACTGTGTGTTTCCAGATAAAGAGTCAGTGCAGTGCAGTGCAGTGGTTAGAGCATGACACCATTTTCTCTCTCTTCTTTCTCTGCACAGCACCAAAAGATCCAGTGTCCTGTAGGGACTAGAGGGTTGGACTAGGACTAAGCAGACCCAGATTCAAACTCCAAGTCAGCCACCAGTAAACTCACTGGGAAATCTTGGGCCAGTCACTCTCTCTCAGGCTGGTTGCGAGGATAAAATTGTGGGGAAGAATGGGGCCGGAACCATGTATTTTAAATTGAGCAAGGGCAGAATATAAATCTAAATAATCTGCTATAGATTTTGGAAATTTGTATGTGTTGATGTTTTCTATGCATTTGGACACTTCTGAACTTGTCGGGTTGTATCCTGTACTAGCCCAACTCAGGTTGATTCCCATTAAGATTAATGGACATAGTTCTACTCTGAGCAGGACTTAATTGGATACAACCCACCATAACCAAATTTTGCATGGCTGTTCCTGAGATCAAGTGGCAAGTTTTGTCTATGTTTTGAAACCATTGAAACCAGCATTTTTACTCAAGATGGTAGACTGAATCTTCCAAAACTGCACTAATTTTAATCACAAGTTTCACAACTGCATTGAATGAAGTTGTTGTCTGTGGAGGGCGGTTATTAGAATTTGCAAGTAACACAGGGTATGAGGCTTTTAGTGCATAAATAAATTCAAGTACTGTATCATGATGCTAAGCTGTAACTAATCACTTTATATCTTACATGTGAAGCACTCTGGCCTTTCAAAAAGGGAATTATTTTATTTTAAAAGTAAAAGACACAGATAACTGAGGTAATGTGTTCAGTTGTATATCCATGTTCTTCCTTCTAAAATCTAAATGTTTGCATGTTACTCTGTAGGATCTCATTGATCCTGCATTATTATTCCACATGCTAATTACTATTCTTCTTCTTTTTTAAGGAATCTATTAAGATGATGCCACTGTTAAATGCTCTGACAAACCAATTGTATTAAGTGAATAAGGTCGTTAACATTTCCCTTGGTACATTTGATGAGGTTAAGCAGGATGAATGTCACAATTAGTAATGCTATTAAGATAAAGCTCTTGTGAGGGAACTGTATATGATGTCTCTGCCTTGTGGTCCTGAACATCAACAGCCTTTACAAAAATAAAAAAAAAAATCTGATGTGCAACTAACTTAAGTAAAAGCGCAAGTGAATGAATGACCTGTGCCTAGGACGTGTGATGCTAGCAAATTCATAACATGGTGTATTCTGCTTACTCTTCAGGTAGAACAACCACCTAAATATTTCTGTGAATATTGCAAAAGCCATATCACCAATGAACTTTTCCCTGCTGGGGCTTGGGAAAGAACATCAGACATAATGCTTGCCTGAAAGATGAGGTTAACTTTCCTAAGCTTCCGAGTTCTCCTTCTGTTCCATCCCATAAAGGCCTTGCATCTGCAATTGCAACAGACCTCAGGAGAACTGCCTGTAGCCTGCTGGGTTTTTGCAACCCACACGCATTGGCTTGGTCACCGTGAGAAAAGGATACTGGACTAGATCTGCCACTGACCTGAACTAGTAGGGCCTTCTTATATTCTTATGTTCTTAACTACTACTCACACAGGAGAATGCCGAGGAGTGAGGAGGGAACAAGGATAAACCAGGGTTTTAAAGATAGATACATACCTTGTCCATAATCAAAAAAGAGGGCAAAATATGACACAATTTTGCATATATAGATTTCTATGTATATTTTCAAATTTAGAACTGATTACCATAATTTAAAGAGAAATACAGTGGAACTCACCATAGTGGAGAAGATTCAGAGCCACCTCTGACCTGAATCATAACAGTGGACTATACTTCAAACTCATCGAAACATCCTCTTTTCTGGCACAGGTATACAGTGAAGTTGCATCACAAGTGGAATTAAACTGTACAAATTCAATTACACATGCTTGAATTCAGCGTTGATGAAAGCCTTCTGGGAGACAGTTGCAGTGAAGGAGGGAGAGAGATGAAGGTGGAAGAGAGGAGGGAATCAGGCAGAGGAAGATGAAGCTCAGCTCTCTCGGCTGTCAGACCAGGGGGGAAGTGGTGGGAGCAGGGAGATGAAGGAGGAAAGGAGGAAGAGAGGGGCCGACAGAGAAAGATGCAGGAAGAAGCTGCAAGATCCATTCAAGATCAATTCCAGCCTTTTTCTTCTGCCTGCATTCTTTTCTCTGCCGGCTTCCCTCCTCGCTTACACCTTTATCTCTTCCCCAGCACCACTCCCCTGCTTGGCTCTCTGCAGCCCTTGGTCACCAAAGCCAAGGAAGCTAGGTTTCTTCTTCCTCTGCCTGCCTGCCTCTCCTTCCCTCTTCCTTTCATCTCTCCTCCTCCTATGCTGCAACCACAGTACATGCTGCCACCTGCATTACCACGGCCGCTTATTCATTGGTCATTGCAGCCAAGAGAGATAGATTGCTGCTCGCCACTATTTCTTCCTTGTCATGACACCCCAGAGATGAGGGAAAGTGGTTTGCTACTGCTCTCTCAATGCTGCCGTCATGCGTGAAGGAGGGAAGGCAGCAAAGTGCAGGAAGGTCCTTTGTGGGGGACCTCATCCCCTTGGCAGCTAGCAAGCACCCAGGTAAATTTTAGCTACGTGTGATTTTGCATATATGTGCTGCCTCAGGAAGGGAACTGTGTACCAGTAGACTGCAAAACAGCAACATTGACCACAAACATTCAAAATCTAAGTTGCTGAAATGCACCTAGGCTGCCTTCAACACATTTGGAAAAGGGGAGGGGTAAATAACCCAAGCTGGACTATTTCATACCATGGCTCAACCATGTGGGACTGTTCTTTGCTGAACTCAGCGATTACCCTCTTTATTTGATTTACATAAATTTTGTTTGTGAATGTTTGTTGTAAAATAGGAACTATCTTAATAGAGGCAAGCAGACACAAATAACATCCAGGGCTGAACATCCATCTTTAATGTATTAATATGTGTTATCTAAAAAGGAACATTTTTCACTGGTTGATTTAATTATGGTTTTCATGACTTTGGCACTAAGGGGGGAAAAAATCTCTGAATAAAAGTTTTATGAGAAATGAAAATATGTCTTAATGTACTCTCAGCCAAACGTTTCCAGACTGAAAACTAGCAATTTGGAAAGCCAAGAGAATGGCTAAATGGCTGATTTTCTACTACATCACTTAAGAGTACAATCCTATGAAAGTCTTACAAGTACAATTAAATTATATTAACTAATTAATGTATTTATATCCCACCTTACCACCAAGTTGGGATTCAAAGTGGTTTCCAACAATTTTTAAAGCCCCATTAGAAAATGGAAAGTAAGAAAAGCAAACTTATTAAGAACAACAGTCAAAATGCAACAAAACACATTTAGAACCAGCACTGAAATACCAGTTGCCCTGACAGCATCCCACTTATTCCTCACCTCACAGGAAGATAATTTAAAAGTGTGTGAATACCCAAATATATCAAGGATTTTTCTAAAAGGAAGGTAATGCAAACAATTTCTAACCCAAAAGAAGATACCACGGGACACACCCATAGGTATCAAATATAGCACTTTATTTAGTGTTATGCAAAATGACTATTTTAATTCTACCTCAAATTGCGTCCTGAAAAGCAATGCTTGAAGAGCACCAACTATTCTCAATGAGGAATCAGTAATATGAATTATGGCTGGACGATAATTCAAAATACACCATCAGACCTGCAGTTTAAACACCATCTTCATAAAGGATCACACACCCATTGATTGTATTCCTGTAGAAAACAGGAAGGTTTGTTTCCTATTTCAGTGTGGCCTGCTATGCTCAAGTCTCATCTAATGAGAATTTATTCCTTGATTAACCTGGCTGTCTACCTGTATTACGGATCCTATGGGATGTCACCGGCAGTGTTATCCTGCTTATCCCAGATGGCAGGAGGTTTCAGTCAGGATTGAGCACATTTGTATAATTACCTCAGCCTTGTCTCTGTCATAAATCCCTATCAGGATTTTATTGTGTCCTCTAAATTATGTCGAGAGGCTTTCCCTCCCGCTTTTCAAATTGACAGTGTTAACCTCCAGCTTCAGAGATAATTCAAATCATCATTTATAACAGGGATGGGCAGTGCAAATGGAAGGGGAACTGTCCTGGGCTATTTCCACTCATATGAAAAACATCCAAATTTTGGTGGAAAGAGTTTCAGTGCAATGGATGACATTGGTTTGCATGTGTGCAAAATTCAGCATTATTCTTTTCCTCAGCATCTGAATCAAACCCCAAAGTTACCCATGAGAGCTTTGAATTTTGAGTTTTTCACCTTCTAAAATCAACAAAGTGGTGCCAATTGCTTTGATTTGTCATTTGCTCAAATATTTTGATGATGGCTCAACACCGGGGTTGCGGACAATAACCCACTTCAGATTTTTGAGAAACTGGGTACAGCAATGCAGGAGAGTGAGGTCAGGGTGAGGAATGTGCTAGCTCCCCTCCCTTCCCCACCATCTCTGTGGCCCTCCATGATTTGGAGGGTGATTGGCTAATGTCCCTTGCTTAGAAAAGGTTCCTGAGCAGGTTGTCGCCAACCAACTCCAGATAGTTTTGGGTGAGACATAAAGTGGTTTCCAACTAACTTATTCTGTCAAAACAAAGATTTCCACTTGTGCAATTGAACTCCCACCACCATAACCCCGCTCCTTCTGCATGCCCCTTAAATCTGGTCTAGGGATTCCCCCAACCTTACAAAGCAGATTTAAGGAGGGCATGGGTAGGGAGAAGAGAGGAGAGGAGGAGAAATTCTGCTATGCAAGTGGAAATCCTTGCACTCACAAAGTTAGTTGGATGCAGCCCTACCCAGGTTTCTAGCTCCATGTTAAGGGAATTAAGTCTTTGTTTTGGCCCTGAGATCATCTCAGAAGTCCTATGTCAAGAGGGAGGGTAGTATGTCCCCGTTGATTCTCTTCAATCTCTCAGCTTTCCATCATCGGGAAGGTTTTATGAATGGGGTGTACTGTTTTGCAATGGTTCCACTGCTGCCGGATGATAGCTTCAGAAGCTGATATTTGGGGAATGCTGTTTGGTCTCATAGAGCCTTTAACACTCCTCAGAATTAGAGTTTATGCCCCATGGTGCTTAACATCTACATGAAATTGCTGCATGGGGTCATCTGGAGCTTTGTCATCAGTATACAGATAATGTGCAATTCTACTTTGTTACAGCTCAAGTAGGTATGGCGCTGGATATGCTGGATCCCAGGTTGGTCTTGGTAAATGACTTGATGAGAGTCAACAAACTGAAGCTCAGTCTAAATAAGACTGAGGCTGCGGACACACAATGTTTTAGTCTAGAATCAACAGAAATTGCATTCTTGCTTCTTATATTTTCCCATGTAGTTCACATACATCTAGATTGTTTGTTTGTTTGTTTTTGTCCCTGAAAAGTTGTTATTATTGAGAAACTGGTTTCATTCTGACCAAAAAACTCAATGCAGATTCAATATGGGTGTGTGCCTATTTGAAAATAGCTGTAAGGGGTCCTTGCAATGTGAGTGGGATGTATTCACCTCTCCCCAAAGGTGTGGGGATACCAGGAGTCCAATCACCACTTCCTTCTTCTCCTTCACCTGGGACACGTGTAAGGAGGAAAAGGGATGGATAATCAAGGGATGGGTTTCCAAATGCATATCAAATACCACACCTGCCCTTATGGTCTAAAATCAATATAGATTGAAAACAGCAGGTTGAGGACAAGCACAAATGATTCTGGACTGAGGGGGGGGGACCTACATTTGTATGCAACACATGGGTTAGTGTGTACCCAGCCATAGTTAGTTGGTGGTTTCTCTGTTCATATGAGTGGAATGTGTGCTGTTCCAGATGAGGTTTCAATTCCCACAGAAGAGCAGGTGCCCAGTGTTTGTCATTGGAGGCAGAAGTGGCCTAAATGGCATTGAGTGTCTTCTGACAGCTTTATCCTTGTTCCATCTTAGGTAATTCAGTTCTTCCAGAATGTACAGTGGTGCCTCGCAAGACGGAAAACCCGCTAGACGAAAGGGTTTTCCGTTTTGGAGGTGCTTCGCAGGACGAATTTCTCTATGGGCTTGCTTCGCAAGACAAAAATGTCTTGCGATTCCTGGGGGTGTTTTTTCGCTCCCCACCCTCTTTTTCTAAGGCACTAAGCTGCTAATAGCCTTTTAGCAGCTAATCCGCTAATCCCTTAAGCCTTTAATAGCCGCTAATAGCCGCTAAACCGCTAATAGCGCTAATCCGCTAATGGGCTTGCTTCGCAAGATGAAAAAACCGCTAGACGAAGAGACTCACGGAACGGATTCTTTTCGTCTTGCGAGGCACCACTGTATGTGCATTATATGAGAGAAGAATCAAGTTGCAAACACAATGAAACTGAGAGGTCCGCGAAGCCTGGACGCACTGAGCTCAGTGCGCGCAGCCTTCAGCATGCAGGCAACTCTCCACAAGCAGCGGGAGCGCTCCCGCTGCTTGCGGAGAGGTCCGTGAAGCCTGGACATGCTGAGCTCAGCAAGTGCAGGCTTCAGGATGCAGGCAACTCTCCGCAAGCGGCGGGAGCGCTCCCGCTGCTTGCGGAGAGGTCCGCGAAGCCTGGATGCGCTGAGCTCAGCGCGCGCAGGCTTCAGCATGCAGGCAACTCTCCGCAAGTGGCGGGAGCCCAGCGCTGGGCTCCCGCTGCTTGTGGTGAGGTGCGCGAAGCCTGCATTTGCCCCATAGGATGCACACACATTTCCCCTTCATTTTTGGAGGCGAAAAAGTGCGTCCTATAGGGCAAAAAATACGGTATGTGTTCTGTTTCGATCATCACCTTTTACTGAACAAGATGCTTACGTCATGTGAGAGGAATACCAGATAAATAAGTGAAGACCAAAACAGGAAGCAAGAAATCAGCTGTCTGTTACGTTCTCCCTTAAAATTCACTTTGGCTTAATATGGTTTAAAAACAACATATAGCAAAGCCACACCATTCATGGGATCAGCCTTGACCACCCCACCCTGCCTCTGCCACACACTCCTCAGGGTTCTGCCAGTCTCTGAGATCCTTCTGGCCCAGCTCTAAGAAAGGGAAATTGGGGGCACTGTATTTCAGTGGTTCCAATCCCACCTTTATGGACAAGTCCAGGGAGTAGCATTGGGAGAATGCCTTTCAGTCCTTGCAGGCTACGCTATGACATGCCACAGTAGACTATCTCTGTTGCTATTTAATATCTGCATGAAGCCATTGGGGGTAGTCAGTAGGAGTTTTGAGGTGAGGTGCCACCAGTATGCTGATAACACAGCTCTATATGAATCAGGAGAGGTTGTGCGGTCCCTGGGCCATTGCCTGGACATGGTGCTGAAATGGATGAGAGAAAAACAAGCTAAGCTTGAATCCTTGCAAGATGGAAGCACTGTGAGTAGTCCCCATGTCCAAAATTGTTCAGATGGGGTTACACTCCCCCTAAAGGAGGAGTAGGTTTACAGTTTGCAGGAGTAGGTTTACAGTTTGTAGGTGGATCCAGCCCTGAATCCAGCCCCAGTCACTGGAGGCTCAGGTAGCCTCAGTGGCTAGAAGGGCCATTTACCAAGTGCACTAGGCTCAACAGCTATGGCCATTCCTGGACCAGGAAAGCCTTGCCACAGCAGTTCATGGACTCAGACTAGTGAAGAAAAAAGTGATGTATAAGTGGTATAACATTGTGCCACTAGATGGCAATGTGGAGTTCCATTTTTCTCTACCTGTTTTCTCAGTTTAAATTTACAACGCTTTAAATAGAAACCGCTTCTTTGATGTGTCTAGATCCAGCCCATGTGTTTGTTACTTCAATACTGAATTACTGCAATAAAAGGCTTCCCTTGCGCTTGATTCAAAAGTTTCAAATAGGTGGTGGACTCTCCTTCCTTGGAGGTTTATAAGCAGAGATTGGATGGACATTGGTAATGCATGACCTAGTTGAAATTTCTGCATTGCAGGCAGTTGGGCTACATGGCACCCAGGAGCCCTTCCAACTCTATAATTCTATGATATTATGATTAGTGCAGAATGCTGCAGCATAGCTGTCAACAGGACTGAGGCCTTGCCAGCATATAGCAACTCTGCTCAGAGATCTGCCTTGGTTGCCATTGGCCAAGTTCAAAGTGTTACTATTAGCATGTAAAGCCCTTAATATGGATAAGTGGCAGTCCATGCATAACAAATTTGACTAACCTTCTGGTGGTTCTTTGACAACATTATATTTTGGGGAGAAAGTTAATATAATCTCTTTATGACATGAAAAATCATTCAGCATTTTCCTGTGCAACTGTGTAAGCTACAGTCAAGTCAATCTGTTTGCTTCTGGAGAGAACATAGTCCCACAGGTTTACCTCAGTCTCTGAAATGTCATCAGTGCAAAGAGGGCTGAAAGATTTACTTCAGGCTGATTAAGACGAAGGTATGTCATGTGTTCAGGTGTTCCTTTTTCCACATCACTTCAGAAGCCTACTTTCTACCCTCTGCACTCTTCCCTTGGAGCAGTGATGGCCAGACTTGGCCCTCCAGCTGTTTTGGGACTACAACTCCCATCATCCCTAGCTAACAGGACTAGTGGTCAGGGATGATGGGAACTGTAGTCCCAAAACAGCTGGAGGACCATGTTTGGCCATCACTGTGAGGAATGAGAGAAGCTGATCAGCTATGTGCAATTTCAAAGGACCGAGTGCCCTCTCAGAATTTGCTCTCCACATCTTCTCTGAATGTGTTTGAGAAGAAGAGCTAGCTATCAAGACCTGCTAATTATGTGCCATGTAGTAGTGATCTGCCAAACTGCAGCCTCTCTGAGAAGAACCTTCCAGATCTTTCCTTGTTCACCCCTACAGGCTGGTCATTGGCTCCATTGGTATGAATGGAGCCTTCTTTGGGGCTGAGTGTCTCTTACATACCTGCTCATGCTCTTTGGTTCTGGTTCATGGCTTTTTCTCCAGTCTTGCCTTTTGGTTTGCTATCCTGGTTGCTATATGGTCCTGTCTTGTGCTATGAGCCCTGCTTTCTGGCTTGCCCTCTGATACAGGTTACTCTTTAGTTTTGAGTCATCTCAACCAGCCCTGACACCATCTGACATAGCCCCATCCCAATATTGCGTCCAATAGCCCTGCCCCTGACAATCTTCTGATTGTGTGGAACAGCCTCTATGGCTGTAGCCACATAGGCTTTCCTTTCAGACCTTTGCCAAAAGTGCAGAGCTGAGGGTGTTAGAGCCAGTGTTAGGATATTGATGTTCCGTTCCACCTAAACAGATGTGTGGAGCTGTTTTATGTCACATGTCTGTTTAGATTCCAGCACAGCTTGCTGGGAACTTCTGTTTGTGGATAGCTTTTGCCTTATGCTGCTTCTTGCTTGGACATGAAGGAGAGCAGACATGTTTTCTTTGTCCTGATCTATGCTGAATAAACTGCTTGTAAATATGCTTTACATATGCCTCTGTCCGCCCTTCCGTCATGAGGAGTTTGTTATCTCTGCTGGCTTGCATGTTCAGCTTCTGAAAGGCTCCTGAAGCTCTGAGTCGCTAATTGATGCAGAACCGAGGACTGGAGTTTGACCGGAAACTGGCCGGTGGGCTGGAGCCAGCTGGGGGCCTGCCAATTGCCCCCCTTCCCTCGGACTAATCACAACAATAGGCTTCCCTTTCAGACCTTCGCCTAAAGTGCAGAGCTGAGGGTGTTAGAGCTAGTGGGTGTGTTAATATTGGGGATGAGCGGGGCAGCCACACACCTTCAATGAGATAATCAATTTACAATGCTGAGCCACCTTGAATAAATGCAGTCAATAAATAAGTGGAAAGAGTCCACAGAAGAGAGACAAGGACTCCAGCATCCTTTTGAACTCCCTTGGCATCCTATACTCCTAACGAAGGGGAAGGCTTTCCACACTAACAAATTCATTTTCTGCAGTTAAAGTTGTTTTGGAGCTCTTGCACAGCAAAACCAAACCCAGCTCTAGCAAGGTACTCCTTCAGAATACTCCATTCCATTCTACCTCTTCCTGTTTTCTAGAGCCCTCCTCTCAACCTGCATTTTGTGGTGAATCAGTGTTCCTTAGCCTTGGGCTGCTTTTTTGGCATGTTTCTACTCATTCCTTGACTTTTTTCTTCTTCTCCCCATTTGATTATTTTTTACATCTGCAAAATCGGAAATTATCCCAGCTTGCTGATACCTGGAATAGATGTTGCCATTTTGGCTGCACAGGAAACTGAGCCTGAGGGCTCTTCAAACATTACATGCAATGAATGTACAGTCTGTGTACCTGAGTGCACAAGCATTGAACTGCACACCTCTATCCGCATGTAACATTCAAATACACATGTTCAAAAGCATGTGGAAAGAACCCAGGGTTAGAAGAACACATGAGCGGAACTCCTGGTTATTCAGGGACGGTGACTTGCACATTCTCCACATGTGTACTCTTCTTTTTTAATAAGTTTTTATTATGGCTTTTTATAATACAGCACAGCACAATACAATACAAAAAACTAATCTAAACAAAAACAGAAAGAGGAAGAAGAATGCAAAGTCCTCCCTCCCAGGTAGATTTTAACTCTTGTATCACACAGAAAGAGGAGGACCCTCCCAGTTCTCACCTGGGAGCTTCCATTTGTTCCCCCAGCCTCCCAGCCTGGGATATCTTCCCTTCATTGCCTCCGACATAGGGTCCTTCATCAGCCATCCATCACTTACATCAACACACATGTTTATTGCACGTTGAGGTCCCCAAGCCACCCCAATAAACATACTTTTCACACAAAAATTTTGTTTATGGTTTTTGGCATAATTATGGCCACAACTTTATTAAAATACAAAAAATGTGAGTGGTTGCTTAGGCATTGGTTGCAACTATCTGACCCTGCATGGGGACAGACTGACATTTGCACGACCCCGAAAGTCAGAAAGGGAAAACATTTTGGGGAGAGCGACAGAGCAGGGGACCTGCCCTCACCTCTCCCCCAAATGCTCCCAGGAGGTCTTGCGTGGCCCTAGCCCCTTGACAGAGGTTCAGAAAAAAGCTTGGCGAACCCCTGGATTCCTTTAACAGAATACTCTTGCAGCAGCAGCATTAGAGGGGCATGCACAGCCAATCCATGCCACCTTACAAGTTGTGATGATTTGCTATGCAGTAGGCAAAAACCAAACGGCATCAGCCAAATTGACAAAATTCCTACTGGGCCCCTGCCCCAAAAGCAGATGACCCCGTGACAGGCATAGCAAGGTCAAGCAAACAGCCCTAAATATTGGGAGGGTGGGCGGGCAATCCGATGCGCGCAGCAAAAAGAGGAAGCTCAACACTGCGTGCAGGGAGTTTTAACTCTTCTGGCTGTCAATCATCCAATTGGCAACATCAAAACCTTCCCAACGACAAGGAGAGCCCAATCACAATGGTGGCCAACTAAATTTTACCCGCCCAGCAACAGTGGGGTGTCTTGTTGGCTCCCATCGCAAAATGTGCTCTCCATGAAGGAGAACACGCTATCTTCCACAGAGGTAGCTGAACCTAAGTACTAATGACTTGTACCCAGTTACAGCATACAGTGGCGTAGCGTGGGGGGTGCAGGGGGGCCGTCCGCACCGGGCGCAACATCTGGGGGGTAGGGGGTGCAAATCCACGGGTTAGGGGGCACAAATTACTTGCCTTGCCCCGGGTGCTGACAACCCACGCTACGCCACTGACAGCATAACACAAGAACACCCCTGTATTTTGCTGTGAATACTGGAGTCTGAATCCCTGTAGAGAACACCAAAAGGCCAGAAGCAAGCCAGGCTTAATTTCTCCACTGCCTTTACAAGAGTTTAAAAAACTAGTTCCAACTTCTCCATGCCAGCATTCTTTTTCTACACTTTGGGGAAAGAAACCCTTACAGTGTATCTGCCTTTAAAACAACTAATTTCAATTCATTAAGTAGCTTTTCATAGATTGAAGCTGGAACTGTTTATACATTTAAAAAGCTCTTCGTTTGATTCTTTTCTAGCATTAGTCGGAATGAAGCGATTTCGAGTTAACAAGCAATTCATTTTGGAGAGCAAACCTTTGATTTAGACTGCCATTTTGGCAAGCTGCAATAAATTATTTCTAAATGTCAGTTTTGCATTTCAAAATTTGATGTTTGACTTTTCAATGGAGGGGGGAGGGAGTAAAAAGCTAGTTGTATGGGATTAGCATAATTCATCGGATAACTCCTAAAATCTTTAAAATGCCACTTTATCATTAACTAATACAGGATTTTATTCAAAGAGAATTGTTGAATGAGAATAGTTGACTGTGTGGCTGTGAAGACATCACAGATGTGAAATTTTGGCTTCCTCTGTGGTGTTCGGTGCATTTTGAAAATCCCAAATTCTGCAGTGACAAAGACAGTGTTTCTAGACCTCATTATTCCAGTTTTCAAAAATGAGTTTTTTGGAACTTTAAACTAATTTATTATGGCATAAGCTTTTGCAGAACATGTTTGAAATGTTATCCTCAGCTGGCACATGGGTATACAGGAAAGAACCGGAAACCATGAGGCCAAGGGATCATGAAATGTAAAAGCATGTAAGAACAGGGCATGTATTTATGCAAGACTCATATATACAGTGACCATTCAAGAAAGAAATAATAGCTGATAACACAATCTTCCTCTATTGCTATGCCAACTTAATACCTGCAGTTGGATAGGAGTTCTAAATGGATACCACCATACTGATGCATTTTAGTTCAATAATTTCCTGCTAGAGTAATTTCCCTTTTGAAGCTTGTTTTTTTTTAAAGAACATATGAAGAGACTTCCAGAGCAGACAAAAAAACACAGCTAGTCTAGCATCCTGTTTCCCAGCTTACTTGCTTTTAAAACACATACATTTGACATGGACATCTCAATAGTAAAAGGAGCCTCCCTGTTGGTGTGTGTTCTAATCTCTCAAAGGCTTTAGAGATTTTCCAGTCTCTTAGACAGCTGCTTATTTTTTATTTTATTTCTGCAGAGGTTTACAGCTCCAGAGTTATATCCCTATCTAGTAAAGTACCCAGGAGATTCTGTAGTCCAGAATATTGTGTCAATAGATCTAGTGGGAAATTCTTAAAATATCAGAGGGGTGTGGGTGGGTGAACACACACACACACACACACACACACACACACACACAAAATGCATTAGTCATTAAGACTGCACTGTTGATTCTGACATTGACATAGCAGGTCAGTATACTGGTGCTAATTATATGTATATCAAGGTTTTTGGGCAAAGTGATTCATAATGTAGAGTGTAAAGACACATGTATACAAGGACTATACAGTGCTTAATATGAACAGCGTTTAAATTATTCAAATCCAGGAGACTGAATCAGAGTAGGAGACGTAATTCCACCCAAACTCCATCATGTACTCATTACATAGTAATGATAGCCTAATTCTACCATAAGGAATCCTTAATAATATCGTGTCATGTCTGAAAATTTAACAATTGAGTTGGAAGTTGACAAGATCCAGAAGCTTAAGGAAACACATTAAGTGAGGCTTGAATAAATAATCAGCAAAGAATACTGCTGTCTCTTCCAACCACCTTCTTCCTCCTTGAGTAACATATGCTCTAGTGGTAGGGATGGGGGGGGGGGCATTTTGATTCAGTTCATATTTAAAGGTGAACTTACCCAATTCCTGAAACCATACATAAACCAAAACACAGCTGCTCTTCACCATTTTAACTTATCAGAATTCTGCAATGCAGAATTACTCCACCCAAGCAATGTGTACCAAGATTTATATATTAAGGCAAAGTACACATAAAACACATATATTAGTGGTGCAGGACACACACACAAAAATGCATTCTATTAGAAGAATTGCTTTGCTCAAATGTTTATAATAGGCAAAAATACAAGTATATTAGGGGAAATGTACATTAAGATGCTGATGAAATTTCAAGAGGATATTTTTTTTAACCAAACAAAACAACAACCACCCTCCAACTGATATGGAGATATGAAGAACCTAAGACTGGAGAATTAAGAAGCTGAAATTTATAGATTGGCCTGTTCCTACTGATGGTGATGGTTATTATGCAGCATACCATTCATATTTATAAGTTTGGTGTTATTTTTATTTATTTGGAAAGTTCATAAACCAATGGATCAAAAAGTGTTCTCCAAGAGGTGTACAAATAAAAATTCACACAAGACACAGCTAAAATCTACAAACCAAATGGAAATAAATTGTCATAAAGACATCATTGTCATCGTCATTAACAAATATAGGGAACTAAATCATGCGTCTGGCTAGATTAGCTGAAACAAAAGTTTCCCCCCAGGGGTCTCAAACAATACAGTGAAGGTGCCTAAAGGTAAAGGTACCCCTGCCCGTATGGGCCAGTCTTGACAGACTCTGGGGTTGTGCGCCCATCTCACTCAAAGAGGTCGGGGGCCAGCGCTGTCCAGAGACACTTCTGGGTCACGTGGCCAGCGTGACAAAGCTGCTCTGGCGAGCCAGAGCCGCACACGGAAACGCCGTTTACCTTCCCGCTAGTAAGCGGTCCCTATTTATCTACTTGCACCCGGGAGTGCTTTCGAACTGCTAGGTTGGCAGGCGCTGGGACCGAACAACGGGAGCGCACCCCGCCGCGGGGATTCGAACCGCCGACCTTTCGATCTGCAAGCCCTAGGCACTGAGGCTTTAACACACAGCGCCACCCGCGTCCCTAGTGAAGGTGCCTACCTAGTGTTAATTTGAAGGGAGTTTCAAAGCACAGGTTTTGCCATACTTAAAGAAAGACCCCTTTAGTGATTATACCAGCCCCATAGCGCTTCCAGTCTGTTGCTATTTGGGAATGGGATTCAATCACATGCCAGCAAATTCAGGTTGTGCAATCAAAGCTGATTTGGATCCCTTGCACAAAACATCCCCTCCCCTCCCCACACCACCATAAGATTTTGTGCAATAAGGAAACTTTAAGAGAAATGCACTGAGAAGTGTGTGATAATATTTGATTGAAGCAACATTGTTTTATCTTCCCCGCAAACAAATCTGAATAAATGCTCAATAAGTAGCTGATGTTGTCTCGCCTCCCTGTCAATTTAGAGCTAACAAATCAGGATGAATGCTTGATATTCAGGGCATCTGGGACCAATAGTACTCTGGAAGAGCTCACAGTGGCTGATTCTCATGATCCTTTTTCTTCATTCCTACTCCCACTCCCCGTCCCCCATTTTTTGCAAACCTGAGATGATTTCTGCAAGTCTTCACCTTCTCTACATAAGTGGAAATTGCACAATAAGAATGAACAATGCAATCGTGAAATTCTAAATTTGTGCAAACGAAACAAAGTGTGCAGAACTTCATTAGCACCAGCTATCAGCAATATCTCAATTGTCTTTGGTGCCAGTTGAAGACCTTCACTTTTCAACAAGCTTTTTAACTAGAGATCTTTGTCCCTGACCATAGCTATATTGAATGTGTAAGTGTTTTATGCATGAAATGGCTTTTAATTGTTTGTATATATGGTTTTTTTGTTTTTTTAAAAAAGACATATTTATAATTGTTTTCACATGTGGAATTGTGTGGGGGGTTTTGTGTTGATGTGTTTACTGTGAAATCACTTTGAAAAACCACATTGGAAGTAATTCAGAAACGGAATAAAATAAATTAATCTGTTACTGGTAACTGCTGGCACTTGGGAAATGAACCATAGTATCTGCAAATCCCTTTTCGTGTAAGCGCTGCTTTTACATGATGCATATATGGCAGGTAGGTGTGGCTTTGACCTAATGGCCTTGTGGGCAGAATGGAGAAGCCTGGTGGGCCTAATTAAACCCACAGCCAGATCTCCACCCCTGAATTCATGAGAAGACATATCAAGAGTGCACAAGCAAACAAGGACATATACTCTTTTTATAACCATCCTGCAAACAAATAAGAATGAATGTCATTAAGACTGGACGCAGGATTCAGTCATATGTTGGGATTAGTGAGTTAGTTTTCCTGGTTACAGTGGTACCTCTGGTTGCAAACAGGATCCATTCCGGAGGCGCGTTCGCAACCTGAAAAGAACGCAACCTGCACCTGCACGTCTGCGCACGTGCGGGTCGCGATTCTTGCTTCTGCGCATGCACATGATGTCATTTTGTGCGTCTGCATGTGCGAGCGGTGAAACCCGGAAGTAACCCGTTCTGGTACTTCTGGGTTTGCCGCAGGACGCAACCTGAAAACGCTCAACCTGAAGCAAACGTAACATGAGGTACGACTGTATAATGTTAGCAGTTCTCTCCCAGTTCCTAGTGTTCCTTTTTCACTGAATTATCTGTTATCTTATGAAGTTTTAGCTTTTCTGATCAATATACTGCCATGTCATGATAAATCTCATTCACGCCAGTTAGTTGTGGTGTGACTCACCAGTGGACGCAATTGGACTGATGCCATCCTTTGTGTCCTTTTGCTTCTGTTCTCCTACGCCTCACTTATGAAAAGAGCAAGACAGAATTAATATGCTGGAATGCTGCTCCAATTTTTGTTTTATAGTGATGAGAAATTATAGGTCAAAGCTCCCGTGATAATCCAAGTTAACAGGGTCACATTTATTTATTTATTATTTTTTTACTGGAAGCAATTATTTAAAAAATGATCACTAAACTTCTGTTACATTTCCAAAATAGGGAAAGTATTAAATAAGGAAACATCGGGGAAATTGAATAAAGTGGTGTCTGAATGCAGCCTCAATCTAACCTCCGCGTAAACTTTGTGCAAACAAATCAGGACAAATGCTTGATAAACAGGTCACCTGGAGGTGGAAAGTCTTGAAGAAATCTGGTCCCAGCCACTCAGTTCTCCCTCTCCACTTTTGCAATGGTACATTGCTGATATGCCACATCTTAAGAGTTGGTACAGCAACCCCTAAGACAAGTTCTCAGTGCTAAAGTATTTATAGCACTTTGTTCCTTGAGCCACCCTTACTTAACTGAAGATTTCTTCTTCTTCTTTTTTTCCCTTTTGTGAAGAAATTATGCAAGGTAAAAATTCTATCTTTGCTTTATGACAGTCCCATTAATTACAGACGGAGAGCTGAACCGTTATGCCGTTTAAGAAGTTTTCACAATTAAAAGTTTTATTCCTGGAGGAACTGGAAAACAAATGAAACACCACCAGCAAATTAAAGGCTTTATAGGTCAGCCATCCCATTAGGTCTCTTTAGGGATGCTGTTCGCACATAAAGCATGCCATAACCTATTTGCATAATGATTCTATCTTAACTGTGCCTTCTGCTCGGTTATGGTGTGTTGTTTATCCTTCTGTAGAGCTGATATTGTAGAAATGCAGGGACTTTGGAAGCTGCTATTTATGGCAGGCAGAAATGCTGCCATCTTCAAATACATTTAGCGCCAACAATAGAAGCAACTCAGGCAGGAAACAACAAATTAACACAGAGCAATCAGTTTGCATTGTTATTATTATTATAATTTTGCCATCACTTTTTCGACACGTTCTGTGGAGAACATCTGTTTTCCAAGCACGTGGCATTGGGGACGGGGAAGTTCAGGGCCTGAGCACCAAATGCTGCCCTTAACTCTTTTCTAATTCGCCTTTGGGAGTCTCCTATACTATACCACCTCAACCGCAGACCCTCCCCCCAGCTGCACCACTCACAGACTCTACTTGACCCTTTAGATATAGATATATTACATTGTTTGTTTGTTTGTTTGCTTGCTTGCTTGCTTGCTTGCTAAAAGGTTTTGGCTTCCAGCTTCATCTGATAAAAATTCAGTGGTGTGGCAGCTATGCTGTTTTGCAGATGGAATGCTCAGGATTCCATGCTTCATTCTCTGAAGCTAAGCGATGATGGCACTGACCTCCAAGTTGAGGCCCTATGGTATCAACGTGTTCGGTGCGTACATTCAGAAGTGCTTCCTTGCCAACAATGATGGCACACTTGGGAGCTCTGTAGCAATTTTTAGTAAGTCTGACAGGTTGTCATTCTGAGAACTGAAATGTTTGGCAACTTCCTCCATTGTACAGTTGTACCTCGGGTTACATACGCTTCAGGTTACAGACGCTTCAGGTTACAGACTCCGCTAACCCAGAAATAGTACCTCATGTTAAGAACTTTGCTTCAGGATGAGAACAGAAATTGTGCTACGGCAGCAGCAGGAGGCCCTATTAGCTAAAGTGGTGCTTCAGGTTAAGAACAGTTTCAGGTTAAGTACGGACCTCCAGAACGAATTATGTTCTTAACCCGAGGTACCACTGTACACCTTTGTAATTTTGGTTTTAAATTCTTTATATACATATTTCTTTCTCTTTTTAACATCATCACACTGTGTTTCACATAAACCATTTAGGGATTTTGCATGTTACGTGGCATATAAATATTGTTTAGGGAAGTTTTTAATATTTAATGCTGTATTGTTTTTAACACTTGATTGGAAGCTGCCCAGAGTGGCTGGGGAAACTCAGCCAGATGGGCGGGGTATAAATAATAATAATAATAATAATAATAATAATAATAATAATATTACCGATGGTGAGTTTGATTATTGTTCTACTTTGGGGGGGGGGGGTGTTGTGTGCATCAAAATTGTGTGTAACTAGTTTATTTCATACTGTTTTTAATACTGGATTTTGAAAATTACTGGGACCCACCCTAGGACCTTATAGTGAAAGGTGGGCAATAAGACAAATAAATAAATAATATTTTGCATACTTCCTGAGCATTATTCCCTGGATAGAATGCTCCTGTGAACTCTGATCATACCCACTTGTTCCTAGCGACTGAGGCAGTCCCCCCCCCCCCAGTCAATGTTTTTGTTGAGGGAGCCCGGCCCCCTCAATGTTCAGCAATGCCCCATAACTCATCCTAGCATCATGCATGTGAAGTCAGGATGTTGTGCGATGTTGTGACTGGGCCCCTGACTCTGATTCTGATAATGCCTCTTACATGGCTAGATGGAGGGCAGTGTGTGTGTGTACCTGGATAGACCAGTGTGGGTTTTAAGGGGGTACTCATGGGTACACAGTACTGGCACTTACTGTGACAACTTAATGGTGATTACCAGCACCTATTTTTCTAGGAAAAAAGCACCGATAGAACCTAACCTATCCAACACAAATTTTGCACTGCTTAGGCCATTTTTTCTTCTGACTCTGCCCACCACAGGCCACAGAAGTTTGCAAAGAAAAGAATGTGGCCCTTAGGCTATGTACACCAATCAAATCTACACAAAAATGCATCATAGACATAATGAAAGATAGTTACAGTGTAACACAGCCGTCTAACAGTTGCCAAGTCTGGGTGTGTTTTGTTCCAGCAAAGTGCTCAGAGCTCCAGCAAATACGGCTGGGCCATGTGGATAAGCACTTATAGGTGACGGCCTGAGGTTCCACTTTGCAAAGGATCATTGATTTTCCTTTCTCAGTGGTAGCTTAATGACGGTGGTTATCTTTAGATTCAGGTAGGTAGCCGTGTTGGTCTGACGCAGATGAAATAAACAAATAAACTTTAAAAATTGTCCAGTAGCACCTTAGAGACTAAATAAGTTTGTTCTGGGTATAAGCTTTCATCTGAACAAGTGTGTATGCACACAAAAGCTTATACTGTACCCAGAACAAACTTAGTTGGTTTCTAAGGTGCTATTGGACAATTCTTTAATTTTTATTTATTTCGTCTGTAGTTAACTTTATTAGGGTGACAGCAGAAGCGGTAAGCAAGATGCTCAGTGGGTCTTTGTGTGTGTGTATGGGGTGGCGCTGTGGGACGTGGGTGGCGCTGTGGTGTAAACCACAGAGCCTAGGGCTTGCTGATCAGAAGATTGGCAGTTCGAATCCCAGTGACGGCGTGAGCTCCCGTTGCTCGGTCCCTGCTCCTGCCAACCTAGCAGTTCGAAAGCATGTCAAAGTGCAAGTAGATAAATAGGTACTGCTCCGGCGGGAAGGTGAACAGTGTTTCCCTGCGCTGCTCTGGTTCGCCAGAAGCGGCTTAGTCATGCTTGCCACATGACCCGGAAGCTGTACGCCGGCTCTCTTGGCCAGTAAAGCGAGATGAACGCTGCAACCCCAGAGTCGTCCACGACTGGACCTAACAGCCCGGGGTCCCTTTACCGTTACCTATGGGGGGGTGGGGGGGTAAGTATGAAAAGGAAGTGAAAAGCACACCAGCATACTGGACTCTGTAGATTTCTGGAAAGCACTGGTGAAACATGAAAACACATTACACAAGTATCCAGGAGGACAACGCTGATTTAACTGCATCCTAAAACACTTTGGGTGAAATTCTTGAGGACTGAGGTAGGACCCTAAGCAATGTGGGGGTATGCAAAGAAGTATGGGTTGTTTCATAGGGGTTGTTTCATAGCTTCACATGAATAGGGGACAGAACACAGACATCTGAAATACAAAAACATAGGAAGCTACCTTTGTTTCCTCTAGCTCAGAACTGAGATGCATGTCAGTGAAATTTGTTAGGCTGGTGGATACAAGAAAAAGGATATCTGGGATAATGATTAGCATGCATTTTGAACTCACAGCTGTCCATGGAGGTGCAGGTCAATTCTGTGTCTAGGGCAGCTATCTACCATCTGGTACGCAGGCTGAGACCCTACCTGCCCGTGGACTGTCTTGCCAGAGTGGTGCATGCTCTAGTTATCTCCCGCTTGGACTACTGCAACGCGCTCTATATGGGGCTACTTTTGAAGGTGACCCAGAAACTGCAATTAATCCAGAATGCAGCAGCCAGACTGGTGACTGAGAGCAGCCACCGAGACCATATAACACCAGTCTTGAAAGACCTACACTGGCTCCTAGTACGTTTCCGAGCACAATTCAAAGTGTTGGTGCTGACCTTTAAAGCCCTAAACGGCCTCAGCTCAGTATACCTGAAGGAGCATCTCTACCCCCATTGTTCAGCCTTAACACTGAGGTCCAGCACCGAGGGCCTTCTGACAGTTCCCTCACTGTGATAAGCGAAGTTGCAGGGAACCAGGCAGAGGGCTTTCTCGGTAGTGGTGTCCGTCCTGTGGAATGCCCTCCCATCAGATGTCAAAGAAATAAACAACTATCTGTTGGTAACCCTGTTTACGGAAGTTTTTAATGACTGATGTTTTAATGTATTTTTAATCTTTTGTTGGACGCCTCCCAGAGTGGCTGGTGAAACCCAGCCAGATGGGCAGGGTATAAATAAATTATTATTATTATTATTATTATTATTATTATTATTATTATTATTATTATTATTATTATTCATGTTTTAGAGCTGAAGGAGAGATCTATAGCCAAAAGATGGGGGGAGGACATTCTCCAGCATTCTAAGAGGAAACATTAGGTACAAAATAAATATTTAAGTCCCTTCTGGTGAGTGGGAGACCCTTTAAAGCCTGCAATATATTAGTTATTCCCCAGTGACAAACAGTTTAACTAGAAATTTAACAACTTCAACATGTGTGTATATTAAAATAAAAATTAAAAAATGTTTTCTTGATACCAGCAGAGCTAATTATCAAAGCATTGGGAAACTAACCTGGCTAAACATTTTTATCCCCCTAAAGGCATATCATTAGGTCACACAGCTTCTAATTAAAACAGTGTATTGTCATGCATACTACATTTGTTGTAGAAATCTCTTCCTCATTTTGAAAGGTATGCTAGCATACAAACAAATAAAGCAGCAGTACAGGTTTTATTCAACTTCTATTTATTTAAAAGGAGTGGTGGCGAGGATAGCTAACCTAAGTTGGAATTTTAGAAACTACTGGCAATTATCTCTTTCTGACCTTTTTCCCCCCTTTCTCACTCCTTGCCCTTACTTTTCTCACACAGATACAGAGCCTTTTTTGTTACCGTTTCAAATCTTCTCATCTCCCGCCCCCAAAAGTTCAACCTTATAATATGCCAGAAGGCCCAGTATACCTGAAGGAGCATCTCCACCCCCATCATTCAGCCCAGACACTGAGGTCCAGCTCCGAGGGCCTTCTGGCAGTTCCCTCAATGAGAGAAGTGAGGTTACAGGGAACCAGGCAGAGGGCATTCTCAGTAGTGGCGCCCACCCTGTGGAACGCCATCCCTTCAGATGTCAAGGAAATAAAGAACTACCTGACTTTTAGAAGACATCTGAAGGCAGCTCTGTTTAAGGAAGTTTTTAATGTTTGATGTTTTATTCTGTTTATAGTGTTCTGTTGGGAGCCGCCCAGAGTGGCTGGAGAGGCCTAGCCAGATGGGCATGGTATAAATAATAAAATTAGTAGTAGTAGTAGTAGTAGTAGTAGTAGTAGTAAAAAAATAGCAAGCTGTGCTTGCAAGAGGAATTTGATCGCTGGGAGCTGCTGCTTCATCTTTAAACTCCTGCAGTTTGCTGCACTGAGACACCAGACCTCCTGGGGGGGGGGGAGGCATTGGGCAGACTGACCAACATTCATAGCCTTCTCTTTGGAATTGAAAGATCCAGCTCCTCTACACAGCAGCAGCCCACAGTAAAGTTACCCAACAAGCACTAAAAAACCACAAGCAGCCGCTTCGCAGAAGAGGTAAATCGTTCAACTCCAAAGTGGTCACCTGCACATTAGGCCCTGGCTCCTAGTGGGGAAGGGGGCAGCTGTTGAGTGGGAGTTATGTAGCTGGGCCAGGTTGGTGGGTTGTGTACGAGTTCCTTTGAACTGGAGATGCAGGGAACTGGACTTGGGGGGACCTTCTGCATACAAAACAAGGGTGCTATCGCTGCTCCTCCACTATTGGGGGAAGCATGACTATGAACGCAACCTGCTGGACACCACAGGAGGGGAAAGCGCTCTTGTCTGTGGGTCCTGTATGCGGGCTTTCTATAGACATCTGGGTGGCCACTGTAAGAAGAGGGTGCTGGACTAGATGGGCCATTTGCAGGCTGTGCTTATGTTCCCAGAAGCTCTAATTCTCATAATCTGTCGCCTGATCCTTTTAACAGGAGATTCTGATCCGTTAATTGAACTTGGGACCTTCTGCATGCAAAGCATGTGCTCTGGCTGTGAGGTATGGCTCCTCTCCAGACCATGGGAATGTGGATATGTAGCATATTGGAGAGACATGCCAGCTAAAGTTTAACTGCTGTTTAAATTTTAGCTTGCAAGCAAAATCATGCTCCGATAGTTCCATTATTGGTTTTCAAAAGAGGTTTCCTGCAGACTGTTAAAAGGAAAAGCTTTTGCCATCCTGAGTTCAAAACCTTTGTTTAAATGAGAATATATGATAATCTGGGTGGCTTTTAGAAATGTATAAAACATGCTAGCACATTGAGTCATGCCAGAAGATGAGGAGACAGCATATGCTGAAATGAAACTGAGCACAGGGAAAGCTTAATTGCACTTCTGTATGGTAATGCTGTGATATTTCAAGATGTTCTTGTTTAAAATTGAAAGTACAATTGTCAATTCGGGTAGCTACATACTTTTTACATCTCTACCTCCCTTAGGACTAGGTGTTCCACAAAACAATTATTTCACTGAGTCTTCTGGTTACAATATGTACTGCAGTGGCAGTTGCTTAATTGGCCCCCATCTGTGTTGATAAAACCCAGTAAGTGACTCAGATACATCTGTGGGTGAAAACCGGACAGTTTTATTGACATACAGGCATAGGTGGGGCTGGCAATGGCACTGAGTTTGGGGTGGGGATCTGCTGATTAAGGGACTTCTGATCTGAAGTACAACAAACTTCCTCATGGAAGTTATCTAACTTGAGGTTCCAGAGAGGTGTAAGACCAAGTGACTGAGACCACTGAAAACTTTGAGATGGTTATTGAGCACCAAGCTAGGTCACGGAGATGTTTGCCTCTCAAGGACCCTTTCAACCACCACCACCCTTACATTACTCTCCCTACCTAAGTTGTGGCAGAGAAGAAGATATGCCTAGCAAAACTTTGCTACCCACTGGGAGAAAAGCAAAAACCTTCCAGCCTACAGCCAATTGCAGTTGAAAGTTCCTTTCTGACCCTGTTACCCAGCAGTCACTGAAAGCCGTAGTTGGTGCTGGGAAAGTTTTCCCTCACTGAGGAAGAGTCAAAGAGGGCAATCAAGAAGGCAACACCTTCTCACCATTATGCCCTCACCCTGCAAGATCTTGCTAGGCCATGTGAGGTGTAGAGCATGTCCCCCCTATATCTGGCAAGGACTGTTGATCCTCCCCACACTTGTAACCATGGCGACTATTGCACCACCCTGCAAATCATCCAGACACTGTCAACAAGCTCAGCAGGTGCAGATGTTATGCATACTTTCTTTCCACACTGAGATTGCATCATGAAATACAGAGAACTTACATTCAGATCTGCAAGTTTGAAATGTGGTGCAAACAAATTTATTGTACATTCCTAATCTTCACCTGGTGCCAAAATCACTGGGCAAAAATGTATAATGTTTATGCTTGTGTTTGGAATGGGGGGGGGGGATTCTGTGTAGGGATGCAGGGATCTGTGAATTTCAGTTCTCCCCAATTTTCATTTTTCCAATCTTTCCAATTCTGTTCTCCCTGTTTCTGCCGCAAGTAGCCTTTAAAAAAATCCTCATGAATGCTTCAGCATTTAATGCCAATTTCTCCTAACAAACACATTTTTGTATGCAGTTTCAACTAATGCACACATTGTTGCTGGCAATTTCTCATCATGTCATGCATTTTCAATGCTATTTTCACTATTATATTAATTATAATACACACTTTCCCCTAATATAGCTACAGTATTTTTTAATAAACATTGGATAGAAAATTCTCTTGCAAAATTCAGTAGGGGGGGGATTTCAAAGGATGGCTGCTCTTTCAGTTCTCATATTGCCTTGAAAAGTGCAAATTGTAATAGATTAAGCTTTAAATGTGAACTGAATCAAAATTCTTTCTCATCCTCAGTTCTGTGACCTCTGTGACAGAACTTGTTGAAGCCTTGTTCAGTTAGGATGTTGCAAGCAGTAGTTCTTGGTGACAGGTTCTCTGAGGGGAGAAAGACGCAAGCACTTTAATGTTATATTAGGCAGGGCATGGATTAGATAAATTCAGTCTGATTGGCCTGCATGACAGTGGAATCTGACTAGCTGGATATTCCAGTTGGGAGTTAACTGTTAGTTAGGGAAAGGTGGCTGACTTTTAGTCAGCTGAGGAGCCAGAAGAGATGGGAGTTGATAAGGGAGTTATGAGAAAAAGACCACAGAAAAACGCCGAGGAGAATGGCTAGGGCCTGAATATTAATACCCAGTGTGTTGTTAATATTTGTCTGGTAAAGATCAGAAGAGAGACAGTGCCGGAGGGTGTGTTTGTATTAATGCTTACAGCAGCTCCAGCATGTTTCCACAAATGGGTTCTGTTTAAGCCAGGTTCACATGACATTAGTCAAAATCCATTTGTATCCTGCAGCTTTTACAAAAAAATCTTTTTTGATTTGCTTATATCAAACCAGATCCCATGTGATTTGGAAACGGAAGCCGTAGTTGTGGTGTAAATGGTTTGGGCTGTTTTTGTGCAGGCGCTAGAGTTCACTGTGTGGAAGGAAATGAGCAGGTGGAGGCATCCCTGTTCCCATGATGGCATCAACAGCAGCAGAAGAAACTGACTTGGAAAAAACCTTGCAGCTTTTCAAGCGGATAAGGTGAACATAACCTGAGTTGGTCTCAAAGTCTGCCCTGCATAAAGATCGCACCAGAGGGAGGTTACGCAAGTGGGCTGAAGTGTCCAAGGTGCCAGAATGACAACCAGAAGAGCTTTGGGGTACAAAGGCATCTTACCCCCCATTATCTGGACTGGGTCATTGGAGTAATTGGTGTCAACAACGTCTCTTTAGTATTCAGAAGCTTTCATAAAGCACCATTAAGACCCTAATATAAGCATTGGTATTGCCTTATGTATTTAGGTTCACTTTGATAAACCAACGATCTCTGTTTAAAGTTCATCCTGTCTCTAGTGTTGGTGTTCATCTCAAACCTAAAGCTGATATACCAGCTACCAGGAGGTTTTGTAAGCGTTCAGGGAGAATTGGTGGCTGTGGAAAATTAAAGGACAACAGACACCTAAACCTGTGCTTGTACAAAGTGAGATTGAGGGCACCAGATATACTTGACAAATGCCAATGTCATTGCTCTTCAGCACCATTTCAAAGCAATTTCTTTCACTCAAGAATTGGGTTGTAGTCAAGATAAAATGGGATGGGTGGCAACCACATACACTACCATTTCTTGGAGGAAATGTGGGGAATAAACATAATAGTAACTAAGAACACAAGAAGAGCCTACTGAATTAGGCCAAAGGTCATCATCCTGTTTTCACAGTGGCCAACCAGATGGCTATGGGAAGCTGGAAAGCAACAGCACTCTCCCACCTGTGATTCCAAGCAATTGCCATTCAGAGGCATATTGCCTTCAACAGTGGAGGTAAAACATAGATATTGTGGGTAAAGGTAAAGGGACCCCTACCATTAGGTCCAGTCGTGACCGACTCTGGGGTTGCGGCGCTCATCTCGCTTTATTGGCCGAGGAAGCCGGCGTACAGCTTCCGGGTCATGTGGCCAGCATGACGAAGCCGCTTCTGGCAAACCAGAGCAGCTCATGGAAACACCGTTTACCTTCCCGCCAGAGCGGTACCTATTTATCTACTTGCACTGGTGTGCTTTCGAACTGCTAGGTTGGCAGGAGCAGGGACTGAGCAACGGGAGCTCACCCCATTGCGGGGATTCAAACCGCCAACCTTCTGATCAGCAAGTCCTAGGCTCTGTGGTTTAACTCACAATGCCACCCGCATCCCATAGATATTGTGGTTAGTAGCCATTAAAATAAGATAGGAACAATCTCCTTCATTTTGGAGGCTCTGAGAAACAAAAGCAGGATATCCTGCTTGAGGGCTGGAACTCATGTTAAAACCCATCCAGCTTGCAACATTTTTAGTCTTGAAACCTGGACTGAGAATGCAATAGCATGTCATGCCACTTTGAAACACTGATACTGCATAGATTGCTGCATGGTAAAATTTGGTAGAATTTTGCTCTGCCGTTCCACCAGAAGGACTGTGTTGCCTCATTTGCATAAAAATGAAGAATATTACATCCCATATTCTCATTAATGCAGGAATGATGCCAGCGGAGGCTAGAGAGTCCCAGCTGCAATGCTCTAACTAGGTCTGAGCAGATGTTGTTCAGATCAAGATAGACTACCGTGGGGTACACCTCTGCCAACTGTACAGTCCTTTGTACCTTTATGCTGGAGATGAATATACTTGTGGCTTGCATAGTACAAGCCTCAAGAGGACAGTTTGACAGAGCCTGCCAAATCTTAATATTGATGTTTAAATTGGGAGGCTTGCCAAAACTGCAAGCTTCTAAGTACGCAGAAGGCACAGCTGCCCAGTCTTCCAGGCTCACTGGCTCAAGTCTCCCTGATCAAGCTTTGATCAGGAAGGAATGGATTTGACCTAGGGTGGGGAAACTTGTGGCTCCTTCATCAGCCCCAGCCACCAAGGGTGTCAAGGATGATGGAAGTTGTAGTCCAGAGACATACCTGGGTAGTTACAGTTGTATTCCCTCCCCCAGGTTAAATCACTGGCCTGAAATTGGTGGGTCAAGACCCCAAAGTAGGTCAAGCCCTCAATCTAAGGTGGATTGCGGCTGTGAGATCATCACCAGTATGCTTTCTTCCCCCATATAATATATGGCCCACTTGTTTTGGCTAGTCATCACTACTCTAGGCTTACCTTAGAAACAGAACGAGCCATCCAGTCGTTGTCAGTGGATGTAACAGGACTTCCCTTCCTTTCCTCCCCTACCCCACAGACTCTGCACCCTTCCAATCTGCCCAGAGGCATGCAGACAACTTATTCTGTAGGGAGCATAGATAACAAACAGTGGAGACTGGCCCTATCAACCGCAATGTGCACTCAGCCTGCACCCCATTTGCCTGTCATTGGCTCTGGACTCACTGTTGGCCTCCCTGCCTTCTGCCCTTCCAGTTCCAACACTGAGTGGATAGGAATCTGCCTTGTAGCAAGTCAGATTATTTATCCATTGTCTATTCTGGGTTCTCCAGAAGTCTTGGTCAGAAGTCTTTCCCATCATCTGCTACTTCGTCCTTTAGGGCAGGGGTGGGGAACACTGGCCATGCTGACTGGGACTTATGAGAATTGTAGTCCAAACCAACTGGATAGATGCAGTTTCCATGCTACTGGTTTAGAATAATGCTGTAGAGGTTTAAAGTGGGACCTCCCAGCTCTACTGCTGATCTATGGTTCCATCATCACAGGACATTTTAAAACTTGATTTAACCAAGCAGGAGTAGATTTTAAGGATGGTTTGTTGAATGTGTAGATCCTAAGTTTTTGACTTGGAGGCAAATTTCACACTTAGATTAGATTGGACTGGAAAGTGGCTACCTAAGGTCATCTTCCGTTCCATTGGCCTCAAGCCAGTTATGCAAAAGTAATTGCTTATAATTGATAGATTTCCTTTGCTAAAGTAACTAATGGCACTAATGGTCAATGAGGCAGGGGAAGAAGAGCCATTGTTGATGTTCTCATGATCCAGTCCCCCTTTCTGCAGTAGACCCACCAATCCTCAAGCCCAGCTATAGACCATGTATGTCAGTTACTTTACCTATATTGGTAAAGTGGATTCTGATAATTTCAGTCTTGCATCTTTTAGGGCTGTACCATCACAAAGGATCACAAATGAAGAAAGGAGTGGATTTGGGTGATGCATTTCCTCTGAGACTAATTCCCTTTCTCTTTCATACTGTTTCCCCCATGGTATGCTGCTTGCACTCACCTTTCTCTAGGATGCTTTGAATGTATTCTATAGATTCAAAGCTGACCATTCAGATATTGTATGGAAGTTTTGAATGTGTTAAATATACCATCCTTTTCCGTGTATAAGACTAGGTTTTCTTCTTTTAAAATCATGTTAAAAAATGGGGGTCGTCTTATACATGGGTAGTGCATAGGGTAGATGTTTGGTTGCTGCGGCTGTTAGCAGCTATTGTGCGTGTTATTGGGTGCTGCGTCAGTGGGTAGTGTTGATTGGCTGACACTGTGGCAACTGGGTGGGCGATTGGCAGCTTCTTCTGGCGAGGGGACAGATGAGAGGCGGATTTTCCGACGATTGTGCTAGAATATAGCTGGGACATGGGTGGTGCTGTGGTCTAAACCTCTGAGCCTCTTGGGCTTGCCGATCAAACGGTTGGCAGTTCGAATCCCCGCGACGGGGGTGAGCTCCCATTGCTCAGTCCCTGCTCCTGCCAACCTAGCAGTTCGAAAGCACGTCAAAGTGCAAGTAGATAAATAGGTACCGCTCTGGCGGGAAGGTAAACAGCGTTTCCGTGTGCTGCTCTGGTTCATCAGAAGCGGCTTAGTCACGCTGGCCACATGACCTGGAAAAACTGCCTGCGGAGCGGACAAACGCCAGCTCCCTCAGCCTGTATAGTGAGATGAGTGCCGTAACCCCAGAGTCATTTGCAACTGGACTTAACTGCCAGGGTCCCTTTACCTTTACCTAGAATGTAGCTACATCATAAAGGTAAGAGTTACATGCATTGTTCCCCTACACTTGCCTGTGGGCACACCCACTTTTGCCTCTGGCCCTGATTACCACTGGTACATGGTCCCCAGTAGTGCCCCCCCAGTAATGTGTCCCTTGGGCTGAAAAAGATACCCTGCCACTAGTTTAAATGCTAAAACTTTAAAATAGCAAATTTAAAGACTATCATCTTTTAGGTCCTGCATTTTCAATGCTGGGCAATATTCCATATAAAGGTTTATTGGTGCTGTTTAAGAATGACTGTATCAATTCAGTGGTATACATACAAACTTTCCTAAAGGAACAACCATAGTGAAGCTGCTTGGGGTTTGGTTTGGTTTTTAATCCAGTGGAAATATATTATCAGAGTTGTGATCTGTTTCATTGCAATTGGGGCATATTGATAAGAAGAAAAAGAAATATGGAAGAACTACAGATATTTGGGGCAAAAATTGGTCATGCAACCTCATTCTAATTTTCCACAGCTCTTCGATGCAGCAAACTACTGAATTTATCTCAACTCAGCCAATTTTATGCATCCACGCTAGAAACACAGAGCACCCAGGATTTCCAACGCTGCAAGTGGAAACATCAAAGGGTTGAAGAAGACCTTAGAAAATTCTAAGTAGACTTCATTATAGTTTGTCACAGCTTTGCACATTTTGTTAAGCTCAGTTTAAGAAAATAGAGACACTTTCTTCCTTTTAAGTGCAGGAATGAAGCCCTGTCTCAGAACAAATTCGCAGAGGTGCTTGGCTCTGTTTAAGCGAAAAATCAGAGTAGATAAAATATGCATTGAGGGAGAGGGAGAGGGAGAAGAACAAAAATCAATAAGGTCTTAAAAATTCCATTAGCCTTGGAGGCACCAGCGACTCCTAAAACATGCCAACAAATTAAGTGTTTTATTTGACAATTTGCTCAATTATTTCATAAATAAGTATGTACTTACTCGGCCTTATAATTGACAGTGCAGCAGGCGGCCGCTAGAAAGTTGGGTGTTGCAAGATCGAGGTTCTCATTAACTCGGCAAGTGGAAAGAGTAGTAATGTAATAGGTTGAATGCATTATGTATGGAGCAAAGAGCTGGCTCGACTTTTCTTAGCACCTTCCTCGAACATACACACATACCCCAAATATATATATATATATATATCTGGTTATGATTTCAAGATGGTAGCATAACAGGTGGTCAAATTAAACCAAGTAGTTCTGAAACTTGTTTAAGACTTTCTTAAACTAGTGGCTTGCTCTTTATAGCCATTTCTGCAGAGTTTTCAGATTATGTATTTCCTTTTCACAATTTTAGAGTCTATTTGAAGCAGGATAAGAAGAACTCTCCAATGTACAACTCTCTGCCACACAAAAAGGGGGTTGTTTATTTTGTCATGAGGTCAACAAAGAGGATAGGACTATCAATGGTTATCAACTTTGATGGTTATGTTCTCCTCCGCTGTCAGAGGCTGTCTTGCTTCTGAATACCAGTTGCTAGAAACTGCAGGAGGGGAAACAGTTATTGTGCTCAAGTCTGTTTGATGGGCTTCCCATCGGCATCTGATTTGCTACTATGAAAACAGGATTCTAGACTAGATGCACCACTGGCCTGAGAACAGGTTCTTCTTATGTTCTTAACAGGAATTTTAAAAAGTGAATCTCTTTTTAAAATTGTATCTAGATGAATAAAGTATAGGGTGATTTGGGGGAGAGACTACTGTTCTTCAAGGTCAGCAAATAGTCTCAAGGAGAATAAATTTGGCGTTTCAGTCGCAAAATTCAATTTGAGAGGCAGCTGAACTGAAAAAGCACCATCCCCACTTAGGATGGAGGAGAAAATAGATTCAATTCACATTTAAAGGCAAATCTTCCTATGGTTGTTTCTAATTTTTAGACTATGCAGAGCAGGCCAACTGAAATCATTGTGCATTACTTAGAGCCATTAACTTTAGTGGGTCTACTCTGAGTATAATTTAGATGGATGCAAGCGGGTGGTCTGTGGGTTAAATCACAGAGCCTAGGACTTGCCGATCAGAAGGTTGGCGGTTCGAATCCCCATGACAGGGTGAGCTCCCGTTGCTCGGTCCCTGCTCCTGCAAACCTAGCAGTTCAAAAGCACATCAAAGTGCAAGTAGATAAATAGGTACCACTCCGGCGGGAAGGTAAATGGCATTTCTGTGCGCTGCTCTGGTTCGCCAGAAGCGGCTTAGTCATGCTAGGCACATGACCCGGAAGCTGTACGCCAGCTCCCTTGGGCAATAAAGTGAGATGAGCACAGCAACCCCAGAGTCGGTCACGACTGGACCTAATGATCAGGGGTCCCTTTACCTTTAAGCCTGAATTCATACTTCTGCAAACAATATGCCAACTGAAACAAAGCCATGATTAAAATGAGCATTTCTCTGAATTCTGTAATGTAATTCTCTTACTGAGTAATGGGTAGAAAAATGCACATACTCAGGTACAGTAAATATATATATATAATACTTACATTGGTGAAAATAACATACTAAAATATGTTATATTAGGGGAAATTGCTGTCAATGATGTGCATATTTTGCAAACCTACATTCAAAATTGTGTGCATTAGGAGAAATATGTACTAACGCTGATAGAGTTCCCATGAGAACCTTTGTCCCATTCAAAAAATATAATAATAATAATAATAATAATAATAATAATAATAATAATAATAATTTATTATTTCTACCCCACCCATCTGGCTGGGTTTCCCCAGCAAACTGATGTGGAAAAAACAGAAAATTGAACTTAGGTTTAGGAAAAGGGAAACCTCAAGAAACTGATATGGACAGATTTGCCCAACCCACCCCCAAATTTGCTGCCACACTTTTAGCAGGTGAAAATGGAAGCACTATTTCAAAATTTTCAGAGTGAAGGAGGGTAAACAGGACTTAATGGTAATGTTTCCACTGGCCACCAGCTAGTGACTGCCACATTTATTTTCACTAACCCCAGGGAGCACACAATAGATCGGTCTATTCCCAGTGTACATAAGCTTTGCATATGTTTGTTCATAAATCTTTTAGGTCCCGTTTTCATATTGTAAATAATCCCCACAAAACAAGTATGTAAATATGCATTAAATTTTATTTGCATTTTGGAACATTTGTTGCACAAAACAATAATTTGTAAACATATTTTATCTAAATGTGCACACATTTTAAAACACATTATTGCTGTAGCGTTAGAGTTGAAAATTGTACTACAAAATTTAAAAAAAATATGAAATTTGAAGGATGCATATGTTCTGATCTTCACATTAGTTTAACAGGCAACTATGCTCCAGAATTCAAAAGATCAAATTCCTGAAGCATCCATATTTGGGAATAATGTTACAGTCTGACAGAGAAAGGAAGGAGCATGATGGAGAGGTCAGCATGTTGCAAATGCTGTGGCAGGAGTGCAGGATTGGTTCTGCTGGTGCATTTACACTGCACTGACCCAACCTTTACTGCATCCCTTCCCCTTTCCATCCCAGTATGTTGCAGTGAGTAAAAGGTAAAAAGGTAAAGGACTCCTGGATGATTAAGTCCAGCCAAATTTTACTATGGGGTATGACACTCATCTCCGCTTTCAGGCCAAGGAAGCTGGGGTTTGTCTGCAGACAGCTTTTCCAGGTCATGTGACCAAGATGACTAAACTGCTTCTGGCACAACAGAACACCATCACAGAAGCCAGAGAGCACAGAAATGCTCATCATGCTGTCTACTGCTGGAGGTGATGGTGTGGAGTCAACATTCAATTGAAGGGGAAGAAAAGGGACCTGCAGAAGGAAAATCTATCATGCATCCCTTTCCTGTTTTGCTGCTGCTATTTCTTTTTGTGCTACTCTCATTCCTTCCATCCCAGATGCCTCGGCTTTTTTCCAGTCAAAAATCCTCCTTGCTGTGAATCCAATCCAAAGGAGCAGGCGCACTTACAGAAGCATTGGGGTAGCACATACAGTACAGGTGGTCTTCCACGATGGTCTTGGCTTGGCTCTCTTCTGTTTTAAATGATAAACTAATCCACAGTGGCATGCTGTCAGTGTCTTCTGTATCACTGCCAACATGAGAATCAGCAGCATGCTGCTGGAGATCTTTACATAAGATGGCCCAGATGTCTCATTCTTTGGCAAGACAGAGCAGAGTCCTCTAAAGGAAGCAGTCTATGTTTCACAATAATGAATGCTTCTTGCCACTCGAAAACAGAATTGGCATTTTTCTTTTTCTTTTTTTAGAGCTATGGAGCGGGAGAGCATAAATTCTACAGTATCCTTCCTGGACTCTTAGCCAGGATGGAGTTGGGGGCTTCTGGGATCAATAATTAATTGTGCTGGTGAAGGCTTCCTGGCTCAGAAAAGATCTTCAGAAGCTTCTAAAAGTCCACCTGGAAGGTGGAACATAAGAAGAGCCTGCTGGATCAGAACAAAGGCCCATCTTGTCCAGCATTCAGTTCTCACAGTGGCCAACTGAATCCCACAAGCAACATATCAGTGCTCTCCCCACCTGCAATTCCCAGTAATTGGTATTCAAAGTCATAACATGTTTGACAGCAAAGGTAGAACATAGCCATCCTGACTACTAGCCACCAATAGCCTTATCCTCAGTGAATTTGCCCAATCCTTTTTAAGGCAACCCAGTTTTAGTGGCCGTCACTACCTCTTGTTTTACAATCCCCAGAATTCTTCTGCAATTCAAATGCAGCATGAGAATAGTTGTCAGGTTGTCCGGCTGACAAATAATTTGCACAGCCCAACAAGAGCGCTCTCCTAGCCAATCAAAGGCTTTGACAGCCAGTGATTCATGGGTTGGCTGTTAGCATATGAGATTTTTCACTTTTAAAAGCTCCTACAAGCCTCCTAATTCAGCCCTGTGCCACTCTATTACAAGGATAGGGTGAGATTCTTTTTGGGGGGTGGAGGAATGCCTGAATTTGCTTTTTTTCCTGATGGTGGTAGAGAATGTAGGGAGTTTCTGTGTTATTCCAAGGTGAATTCACCTATTTGTTGCAAGAAAAGATTCTTTGCCTGTGTAATTCTGGCTTCCCTCAGCCACCTTCTTTTGTTTCTAGAGTGCTGGTTTTCAAACATGTGCAGAGGAGCCCTGGAGTTCCTCAGTGCAAAGAGCAGTAGTGGAAAATAAACTTCCTAGCACATATTGTGTTAGAAATAAAACACTGCGGTGCCCAGGAGTAGACACTTCTTTGGCTCTGAACTTCCCTGGCCCAGCTGAGCCTATAGCCTGGTTTTGCCAGAAGAAATTAAAAGTGTCATTTGTCAGTAACATTGCACATAAAACCTTTTGACGGTGGTTATGTTCATAACAGAGGAGTTACAAAGTCAAATGCAATCCTTCTAAGCCTTTTACTTTGAGAAATAATACAGATTTGCCCAGAAGGTGGGGCTCTGTTATTGTTGTGCCCTTCTATTTTAGAGAAAGATTTATCTCTTCACTGAAATTATTGTACCATTATCCTTACTGATAGAGCAGTAAGATGTTATGTTTTGCAGTTCCTAGTTTTCTCTATCTCTAGGTAAAGGTAAAGGGACCCCTGACCATTAGGTCCAGTCGTGACCAACTATGGAGTTGCAGCGCTCATCTTGCTTTATTGGCCGAGGGAGCCGGCGTACACCTTCCAGGTCATGTGGCCAGCTTGACTAAGCCGCTTCTGGTGAACCAAAGCAGCGCACAGAAATGCCATTTACCTTCCCGCTGGAGCGGTACCTATTTATCTACTTGCACTTTGAGGTGCTTTCGAACTGCTAGGTTGGCAGGAGCAGGGACCGAACAACGGGAGCTCACCCCGTCGCGGGGATTCGAACCGCCAACCTTCTGATTAGCAAGTCCTAGGCTCTGTGCTTTAACCCACAGTGCCACCCGTGTCCCTTTTCTCTATCTCTACTTTATCCAAAATCTGATCTGTTCTCCTGTGAGGCCTATCCTGCACCAAGAGCACCTCCACATGGAGACGTAAAAGTTTAATTTCTCACAGAACCTCAGTAAGACGGCAAGTGGTAGGTGAGGAGAAACAGGAAGCAAAAGCTGTATCTTTTCCATCAATTGATAAAAAGCTGTTTTCAGAGAGAGAACCATAGTGTCTCATAATGTAGACAGACCAGGTCCTACAGTGCTCTTCCTATGATCTACTTAGTTTGCATGATAGAGCCTGTAATTTGTTGGCATTTTCTTCATGTCAAGGACTTGGCAATTTGAGGACTTGCCCTATAGTTGGGCACCTCATTAGCCTTTAGCTTCAGTTCTAGCAGAGGGTTTTGGAGGCTCCTATGAATAAAGCTCCTTCTGTTAAAGCACCTGGGTCAGGTGCCTATCCTGACCCAGATACATTACAGGGATGGGGTACCTTTCCCAGCTCAAGAGCTATATTCCGATATTGTCAACCTTCTGGATACGGGTGGCACCAGAAGTAAAAGTGGGTGGGATAATTAATATAATTTTGCATGTATACTGGTTAGTTTCTGCACACATTCACACACCCCTTTCTTTTTTTTATAATTAATTTTTATTCAGTTTCCAATATACATTCCATCAATATTTAACATTCGCCTTTTACATATACATCTTTTGAACTTCCCTCAGCCTATCTGACAATTCTCCATATTGTCACTACTACTCACATTTCTTAAATTTATATTGCACTTTACCAATCTTAATCTTATCATATCATTCAAGCAACATCTCAATCGATCTTTCTCACAAAGCTTCTTGAAAGCCAACAAGCGTTAGTTGCTCCTCACATACATTTTTGATATATTCTGTAAATTTATTCCAGTCCTCGGAAAATCTCTGGTCGCGTTGGTTCCGAATTTTTCCAGTCAATTTGTCCATCTCTGCATATTCCTTCAGCTTCATTTTCCATTCTTCCCTAGTCGGCATTTCTTCCTGTTTCCATTTCTGGGCCATCAAAATTCTTGCTGCTGTCACTGCATACCTAATCACACACCTCTTTCTATCCAGGCAAGCAAGAGCCAGTAGCTTCAACAAATGCTTTTTTTCAAATAAGCTGCTTGTTGGGTATTGCAGACACTGGCCACACCAAGGCACTGTATCAAATCTCTTCTCTGCCCTGCCTAATCAAAGTTGTCTAGATATGTCCTTGGTATCCTTTCCTTTTACATTCCTTTGGGTAAATACCAGAAGTCAAAAAGAATCAAACATTTTTTTCTAATTAGTACAACAAGTAGATTGGCATTGTGGCTGGTTATATCTCCTGCAACTGGGGGAATAAACCAAATATGTCAATCTGGCAAATTATTTTGAAAAAAAGAAGAAGATGTAAACAACCTTCACCATCTGTGAGATTAAATGTCCACACAAAAATAATGTTTGGATAATTAATGCTTAGTCTTCCAAAGTCACTTGAGAAACAAATCTGTCCATACAGAATTATAGTCCTGTCAACGTTTTTTGTTAAGTGTTGAAACATCAAGAGCACCACTACATGTTATTAAGTTAGCAATCCACCTGATTATCAGGCTAAATGAAATGATTAATGGCTACACCCCAGTACATTTCTTGGCAGTCCTCTTCTGTGATCGTAACATCCTGCTTTTATAGAATCCCTGAGTTGGATTGCATGTTGCATTGCCTTTGCTTAACCTTGCTGCCTAAGCATTTTCTCTACCTTCCAACTGAAAATGAAAACGCAGCCTTTAAAACGTTAACTTTAAACAGCAGAATGTGCAATGATTTTAATTAGTTTCTCCCAACTGTGAGGTGTGATAAAGCTAAAGTGTTTAATTTACTACTATTGGTGTAACTGCTCCATCGTCTTCTAGAACATAAATATCCATTCATATATGCCATGGGCCACACAGTTGCTTGCCACATTATCTCTCACTATCCTTACTCAGGTTACCAATTTGCACATGAGCCCTCAAATTTAGAGAAGGACTTGGGGGCCCTATCTTCTCTACTGTTGTCACCCAGCTGGTAATGGCACCTGCAAAGTTAGCCTGTTCTGGTTGTCATGACTAGACCTAATCTGCTTCCCAACATGGAGTTCTCAAAGGACAAACCAGACAGCCCCAAAGCTGAGGACCTTGAGGAGCACTCACAGTCTCCTGAATTAGTGGTAATAGTCCCATTGAGGAGCCTTGGGGACAGGACTGCTGAAGAACTCTTGGAGCTCTCCTTGATAATGCCCAGTCTTCAGGAACACCAGCACCAAAAGATCTGGGTCGAGGTCAAAATGCGAGAACATAGCATGTTTCTAAAGGCACAGAGTTCGCATGTGGCACCCATGCAAGGGGCTTTCTAATGAGTAAGGATTCTCCTTATGCAGAATAAATTTCTGAGATGCCTTCACTATAAGCAGCTGTGCTTAGAATGTGATATAGGAGGCCAGAGGTCTTCATAAAGAGCCTCATGGTTGCTGGAAGAAGGCCAGGTCTGAGTTGCTGTGTGATTGAGTTTTTGATGTGATCCAATTTCCTATGCTTGAGGATGGTTCATTTGGATGACACTGTGCCTCTAATCCTTCTGTCCTTGGTGAATGTTTTGTTAAAGGGCTTACATCTCTTGGAACCAGGACCCTAGTTCCTAGGGCACCTATGCTTGTTGCAGACCACTAAAAAAACAACAACCAATCTGTGCCAAGTTCAGCTTGCTGTCTTCTGAAGCTTTCAGAGTGAACTTGTTTGGGTGGAGGTTATATACCTGTGTTTATCTGACATTTTAAGATCCGGTCCTTCAAGGAAAGCAAGGACCTGATTTTAAAAGATCGTTAAGAGTTTATATGTTTTTATCCAGCATCCATGCACTCCCAATCTCCTAGGTACAGGTGTAAACTTCAGCCCATTTTTATTGAACACACCTCCAACAGTGGGCATGAATTTTGAGTTTGTATTCATTATAGTCTGTCTTGGTTTAACATTTAACTGAAACAAATATGCAATGTGATGGGGCAACAGTGCAGTAAAGGGATTACAAACTATGAAGCACTCCAGCTGGGGGGGGGGGCAATGTGTTTCAGCACCTGAGGTGAAATGCCCCACTGCTGCTCCCACAACGGGAGAGGGCATTCTCCCCACCACCACCACACATACAACAGTGGCGAGAGGGAGATTCTTTCCAGATCCCTCCTACCCAGATCTGGTGTTGGGGTTTTGCATTAGCTTCTCCTTTCAAGAGAAGGTGGTGCAAAGACCTGGCACACCGCCACCTGGGAGGAAAGCTGGGTGCTGTAACACCTCCCCTCTCACTGACTGAGTAGTAGGGGAGGTGTTCCACAGAGCTTTGCCACTGGTCCCTCTCTGCCCCTAAAAGCCAGAGAGACTGGCAGCAAAGATGTGCCACCTCGGGGGGGGGGGGCATGTGTCACTTGAAGCAGCCTTCTCATCCAACTTCATGGGCAGGCCAGCTCTGACTCTTGCCCAACCCATCCTTTCACAATATCAAACCTCTACATAAATCTGCATGCTTTTTTTTAGCGATATCCTCTGAAATTGATCAGATATCCATTTGCTATCCCATTCTGCTGCTTTCTAGAGTTGGAGATTCACGATGACAGATATAGATAGATAGATGATAGATAGATAGATAGATAGATAGATAGATAGATAGATAGATGATAGATAGATAGATAGATAGAGATATAGATGATAGATAAACAGCTCGCAGCTGTTTTATGTTTTAAGATTCCCAAAAGTTGTTAAACCATTGTACTTTTAAAAAAAACCAACACCCTCCCTACTGTGTTGCTGTAGTTTGTGGAAGAGCTGTGTTTATTTTTGCTGTCAGGGATCTTCATGAAAATAGCAATGGCTTGTTTCGTTTGTTTTCTCCCCTCCTCCTTTCTCAATCAGAGGTGAGAGGAAAAGTGCCTCATCGAAGTACTATGCCGCTTCAATCATGATTCAGTTCAATTAAGAGGATCAAGCAAAAAATACAAAGTTAATTCTAAGCCCATTTTTGAGCACACACAACCTCTCGAGGTAAGCACAGCAAAATAGATAGTGGTGTCACTACTGAGTTCCATAAATATAAAATTTATGACTGAGTGTCAAATGTTATGCATAGCTCACTGAAGCAAATTAAGATAAATGCAGTTCAATTGTGCTGGCTTTCGACTCCGGCTCCACTGTCAGAGTGTTGTCTCTGTTTTGTTATGATAAAGAATTACAGTGCTTGGGCAACTTCCACCCCACCCAACTCTCCCTTCTTCCACAGCTTGGCAGATTTTTCATGGGCATTCCAATGCTGCCTTTTTCTCCCATTATAATTTATGCGCATAAGTAGCATATATAATCTATGAAAGATAGATTGGAGGGTGTAAGGGCATATACATCAATTTCTCCTGTTTGCTTGAGTTGTCATTAAACATGCCTATTGTGGGTTGAAATTTGGTATTATTGCTTTCTTTTCTTTTCTGCACCAGTCTTAAACAAAGGCAGAACAGCTAAATGTGTTATAAACAAAGAACAGAAAGGGCAAGTAACTGTCTTTTTGAATCTCTTCCTCAAACACCCCCACCCACCCCACCCACTTGAGTCACACAGGGCAGAGAGCGGGGGTGGGCCTGTTGCCCCCACATTTCCAGCTGTGTTGTCATCACCAATATAAGATGCACCCCAGAGGCCAAAATACACTGACTTAAGAATTTTCACTTCTATAGATCCCCCTCCCCCCCCCAAAAAAGGGGGGGAAGAGACAAGCCCTGAAGAATGGTATCTCTAGCAACTTTCATTAATAAAATTGGGAGCTGAAGTCCAACAGCATCTGGAGGGTCACATATGTACCACCTCAATCAATCAGCAATACACTTTCATCCTATCTTACCTCCAAGGAACTCAGGGTCACAGGCATGGATTACTCTTCTGTTATTCTCCCAGAAACTCAGAAGTGTCAGGATGAGGTATTGACTAGGTTATCCAGTGGGGGCTTTGTGACTGTATGAGAACTTGAACCTTGGTTTCCCGAGTCCCAGGACTCAGCTACACTGGCAAAGAAAAAGTGCTTTATGTGTGTTGGATATGCACTGTGACACCAGATGGTGCTGTGGAGTTCCGTTTTTGCTAACCTGATCTCTCATACAAAGTTTGCAACACATTTAACAAATGCTCCTTTGATGTATCTAGATCCAGCCCTGGTCTGATTCTTTGATAGATCTATATCCAGTTGCGGAACGGGAGAGGTTTAGATTCTAACCACCAAGCTGTCGTAGCTCCCAATCGAACTATAGCCACATGCCACAATGTGCATGGAGCTCAAGCAATGGGTGGGGAAAGCAAGTGTGTCTGTATAGCAATTGTGGTGGAAATGCGACACACAAGCCCACTGATACCCTTCTACAACCTTTTTGCTAGGTTCACACATGCATCACTGAAGGACTCCAATGTCAAGTGACAACATGTGGTCTGAATGGGCTGCCACCGGTATAACACCACAGGAATAACGCTTGCAATACAATGTTTTTCAATGGAGCCAGATCACACAGGCAGCTATAACCATTTGTTTGGAGAATCAGGTGATAAGTATATGGTTGTGTGAATCAGACCTGTTTACGATATCTGCAGTGTATGTCAGGCTACCTTTGGAAGCAGCCTGGAAACTTCAGTTGGTCCAAAATGGGTTACCGATATGGGATTGGCCAAGTCACCCATAGTACATCAGTATTTTGCCTTTAGCATTGACCTCCTGTCCATTTCTATAGGTGACTCAAATTGCTGTAATCAAGTTTTAAAACCACAAACAGCTTGGGTTCAGGTTATCTAAAGGGCTGTGTCCATCATATTCCTCTATAGATTTCAAGGTCATCTTCTGAAGCCCATCTCTAGGTGTCCCCGCGAAACAATGGTGGGTGTCTTGTGGGGATAGGGACTTTTCAGTGGTGGCCCATGGAATGCCCCCATAGAGAGGCTTACCTGGTGCCTACATTATAGCCTTTTCAATACCAGGTGAAGACAATTTGTGGTCTTAAAATATTTTTAAGATGTTTGGTACAAATGCCATTCATGGTTGCTGGTTTTCTAACTGACCAATCATTCCTGTATCAGATTTTGCAATAGAAAAATGATTAAGTTTCTATTTCCCCTTCTACCCAGATTGCAAAGGGAAACTGTTCCAGATCCTCGGATTGATTACACCTTTGAAGAATTTTTTTCCTGATTTATATACATATATATACATCCCTTCATCATAGCCCTTTTCCAATAATCAGCCAGTGGCGAAACTAATCCATGCATAATTATAATGCAGCCACTACCTCCTCATTTATTTTTAATCTCTCAACAATATGTCCAATCAACAGTTCACATTCATAACATCTAATTATGCAAGGACATTATTAGATTAGCAGCAGATTAAGGGCATTATCAATTCATTTATTTTTAAATAAGCGCATGATGAGGGTTTCTCTTGTGCCTTGCAGCAATGAACATAATGATAATAAAGTTGGTATTAGGACAGCATTCTACAGTTTTCCCCTTCGTGTCATTTGGCTAAAATGACACTGAGATGCATTGATTCTGCTACACATACATACGCACATACATATATACAACATTCACGTGGGAGGGAGAGGGAGACCACTGCGGAAAGAGCCATAGCTCAGTGGTAAAGCAATTGCTTTTCACACAGAAGGTCCCAGTACAATCCCAGGCATCTCCAGATAGGGCTGGGAGTATGCCCTGTCTGAAATCCTGGCAAGCCATTGCCAGGCACTGTGGATATTACTGAGCCTTGCATGACGGTGGGGGTGGGGGGTGGGGCTTCTGATGCAACTTGCTTGCTTGTTTTAAAGTTGCTTTCATGGCAGGAGGATCACAGGATATCCTGTTGTTAAAGTGGCTGCAGGAAACCTTTGGCTCGCCAGTTATTACTGAACCACAACTCTCATCATCCCTGGACATCAACCATGCTTTCTAGGGCTGATGTGAGTGGTGGTTCAGCAACATCTGGTGAGCCAAATGTTCCCCATTCCTGCTTCAATGCAAATGTATTTTGAATTACAGCTGTTGACATCTATTCACATGGCCCTAAAAAAGACCTAGATTCTTAGATAAGCAAATGGGTGAGTAGTCTGCTCCCCTTCCCAGGGGGGCAGTGTTGCAGACTGGCATCCGGAACCCCCTAGTGACCCAGCTGGATGTTGGAGGAATGCTATCCACGTCACAGGGACTCCCAGCCGTGTCACGCACCCAGCTCTCCAATCAGCACAGCTGGGGGCGTGGCCACAAGCAGTTTCAACTGTGGCATGTGGGGGGGGGGGCAACCTCCTTTCACCTCAAACCCAGAGCCACTCAGTGAAGTTGAATGCTGGGAGATTCAAGGAACACAGGAAGAAAGTACTTGATGCTGCCTATTAGTTTAAACCATAGAATTGGCTATAACAAGTTGCAGTGATGGTTGTGAACGTGGATGCCTTTAATGTAGGGTTGAACAAATTAAAGACTATTGCCAGTAACATAATTCCTACAGTATTTATAGCAATAGATTGTTTCCAGTATCGGAGACTGTGTGCTGCCTGCCTCAGGAAACCAGGTTCTGCGGATCACAGATAGGGCTGGGTGCTGTCGCCATCAAATCTTGTTTTGGGGGCTTTCCATAGACATCTGGTTGAGTGGTGTGGAAACAGAATGCTGGACTAGAAAGGACTTTAGTCCGATCCCGCAAAACTCTTATGATTATTATCTGAGGCTTTAATCTCACAAATAACACATGAAATAGCAATGTTCCTACACATGTGCACACCCACACTTCTGCATAGAAAACTGGTGTGTGTGTGTGTGTTCCTATTTTACTAGACTTGATTTCTTTTTCCTCACAACCAGACCGTTCTTTCTCTTCTCCCCCTGGAAAAGAATGAGATGTTGAACAAGGAAACATTCCAGATGGGCATTAAGTAAGGTAGACTGCTCCCAACACACCAGACACCAATTTTCTTATTCCAATAACACCTTGAAATTAAAACTTGTTAAAGCACTTGTTACTTTTTACTGCTTAAAAGGAATGAAATTACTGCAATGCTCTTGAATATGCAAAAACATTTTGGTCCCCGGCAGCTGAAGATAATGTTCTCCCAGGAGGTTTTCCAGAAGAGTTTCAAGAAAGGATTTGCTATGAGAGTGTTCTATCACTCCCATCTTTTTATAGCAGCACAGTGTGTGTTTATTTTATTTATTTATTTTGCAAAACTTGGGAGCCAGTAATACTTTTTTTCACAAGACCCCTCCCAATGTTTTTTCTTCTTCTCCTGGTGTTGTTAATGATACATTTGTATGCATATTAGATGCTCATGCACCGCTTTCCCTATATAAACAGAGGTCAATAGCTTTCCAGACAGTAAGGTAAAGGTAAAGGGACCCCTGACCATTAGGTCCAGTCGTGGCCGACTCTGGGGTTGCGGTGCTCATCTCGCTTTATGGCCAAGGGAGCCGGCGTACAGCCTCCAGGTCATGTGGCCAGCATGACTGAGCCACTTCTGGCGAACCAGAGCAGCGCACAGAAACGCCGTTTACCTTCCCGCCGGAGCGGTACCTATTTATCTACTTTGAGGTGCTTTCAAACTGCTAGGTGGGCAGGAGCAGGGACCAAGCAGCGGGAGCTCACCCCGTCGCAGGGATTTGAACTACAGTGGTGCCTCGCAAGACGAAAAGAATCCGTTCCGCGAGTCTCTTCGTCTTGCGGTTTTTTCATCTTGCGAAGCAAGCCCATTAGTGGATTAGCGCTATTAGCGGTTTAGCGGCTATTAAAGGCTTAAGGGATTAGCGGATTAGCTGCTAAAAGGCTATTAGCGGCTATTAAAGGCTTAAGGGATTAGCGGATTAGCTGCTAAAAGGCTATTAGCCGCTTAGATCAGCTGATAAGCGGCTTAGATCAGCTGTTAAGCGGCTTAGCGAACAGCTATTAAGCGGCTTAGGGGCTTGGGAAAAAGGGGGGAGGGGGGGGAAAAACCCCAGGAATCGCAAGGCATTTTCGTCTTGCGAAACAAGCCCATAGCAAATTCGTCCTGCGAAGCACCTCCAAAACGGAAAACCCTTTCGTCTAGTGGGTTTTCCGTCTTGCGAGGCATTCATCTTGCGGGGCACCACTGTACCGACCTTCTGATCGGCAAGTCCTACGCTCTGTGGTTTAACCCACAGCGCCACCCACATCCACGTTCCAGACAGTAAATGCTGCCAAATGTGTTTGGTTTGCAGACACCTATTCTATGAGAGGGACAGTTGAATTCACTGAGAGATAAGCATGCTGCGAAACATTCTTACATGTGTTTTTTTTAACTCACCCATCCATGAACTGCTAGTCACTTTACTTACCTGCCCTTTTTCAAAAGCCAATGAAGAACACAACATTCAGAAGAGTTTCAGTAGGCTGCCACTCAAGCAGCATCTTGTTGTGAAAGCAACTCCAAGAAGTAGTCCAGTCACTATATTCTTTTCTGAAACAATGAAGGGTACCCAGTCCTGTTGAATTCCATTTAATTGAATTGGTGCTGTCCAATACATATTTATATGATTTAGTGCTAAGGCTGAATGCCTGCTTTCGCTGATTCATGTTGCTAACATGCAAACAATTGAACGAAAGGTCAACAGCTATATTTAAAGCAGCAATCTCGCTTAAGAAGTCACAGGTACTCTTTGAAAAAGAAGGGAGGAAATAATCATCTTGTCGAACAGTGACTGAAATTATGTAGTTGATTAAGTATTGATTATTTAATTTCTATACCACTGAATGCATTAAAAATATATCTGATGCAGCAACAACAGAAAACTGAAAAAAAATATTACAAAAATACACAGTTACATATAAAAAGTTGAATAAAAAGTTATATTCATTTCCCTTGGAACACACCCTCCCTCAGCCTCCAGATTCTCACCCAGGGTCCAAACAAACTCTCAGCTCACTCACAAAAGTATAACAATGAGAACAGTTCCTGGAAGCGGTGGACATCACCCTGGCCTCTCTCTTAGACTTGCATTTGATGGACAGGTTCTGACGTGGATGGTACTCCCTCAGGCTGCCCAAAGCTGTGTCCCATTCAGCTTCACTCTCCACACTCCAAACCTTAGCAGGTTAGCTGAGTTTCTCATGAGGTCCATCGGTTGGGGAAAGGACTCCCTTCCACTCACACCCTCTATTCTTTCCTCCTCCTCCAGCTGCTTGAGACATATAGCTAATTTTGGGTGGAATCAAGTGGATTCTTAACTACTAGGTGACAAAGAGTCAAGGCAATGACAAGGAAAGGCTTAAAGATCTGGGTATGTTTAGGCTGGAGACCAGAAGAGTAGGAAACATGACAGGACTCTTCAGATGTGCAATGTCAGGTGTCAGGGAATCCGACACCCCCCCCCCTCCCCACAGTAGGCTCCCAGGAAGAGATAAGCAAGGAAAGCTCTTACCAAGTTATTTTATTCAATATTCAGAGAGAGGCTAAGAAATGCTTCATCTTGGAGTAATGGCGTTGCTCCAAGTAAACTCCCCCCCCCCTCTTCAGTCATCAATAGCACCACTCACCTTACGGTGGCTGCTTAGGGCCATTTGCGTATGAGCCCTCTGCTCTCCTACTTTTAAGGCTCGCCAGGTGATGGGAGATTCTGGAATGCTTTCTAGTAATAAATGTGTCAGCCATCTACTCTGACACTGCTTCCCCCCTTCTTCCCCCATTATTTCCCAACTCTGATCTTTATCTACCTCTGAGCTGTGACCTTCCTTAAACTACTGCTGTAAATCTATACGGTCTTCCTCGTCTCTGGAAGGTTCATGAGGGGGTAGCAGTCTCTACCATTCCTCCTCTGTCCAGTCCCCGACACCTAAAGAGCTGTTGCATAGAAAAGGGCAAATGCTTCTTGTCTGTTCCGCATGAGGACAAAATTATATCTAATGCAGTTAAATTACAAGGCAGATTATATTTAAATGTTAGAATAACCTTCTGGATAGTAAGAGTAGTTTGGCAGTGGGACTAATTACCTAGAGCAGTGGTTCTCAAAGGGTGTGGTGCGCCACACGGGCATGGCAGAATAGGATGGGGTGACAGGAAGAGTCAAGGACAATTAATATTTTATTTTGGGAATGACTCATGTTCTTATGTAGTTGTATTGTTTTATACTTCCTGGATGTCCCACGATTGTATTATAAAGTGGTTGTGTCCCATGTTACTAATCAAGCACTGCTGGGAATTGCTTCTTTTTGTTTTTAAATGCAATGTATTTCTTATCAATAAAAGATTTGGCAAGCAAATTTTTATTCTGAAAGAATAAAAGTAGTTTGAGACAGACTGATCTAGTGGCATTCTATACATCCAGGTCCTGCAATCTGAATGTTGGTTATATGAAACTTCCCTTATCCAAACATGAATAATTTGTAGCCTAAAGATCTGATCCAAACTCCAACAGCAGTTGTGCTTCATACCACTGGCTGTGCTGCCTAGAGTCCAGGGGTCCTTTACCTTTACCTTTTATGCTTGCGGGTATAGTAGATCTGTAACAAACACACCAAGCAGCTCAGCATATCTCCCACCTTGTGTCCTTCCATTGGTCAGGCTCTTTTACTGGTGAGCACTAAGATTCTCACACCACCAATTGAAGGAGAAGCACTGAGAATGAGACTGGACAACCAGTGGGATGTTGGTGTCTCCAGCCCAACTTGTTCCTCTCTGCTGTTGAAAGTACAGTACAGTGGTACCTCAGGTTACATACACTTCAGGTTACATACACTTCAGGTTACACACTCCGCTAACCCAGAAATAGTGCTTCAGGTTAAGAACTTTGCTTCAGGATAAAAACAGAAATCGGGCTCTGGTAGCGCGGCGGCAGCAGGAGGCCCCGTTAGCTAAAGTGGTGCTTCAGGTTAAGAACAGTTTCAGGTTAAGAACAGACCTCCGGAACGAATTAAGTACTTAACCCGAGGTACCATTGTATTCTCTGCAACCTATTCATTTATTGTATTTTTAATATTTTGTTGGAAGCCACCCAGAGTGAACACAAGCACAACTGGTACAGATTGGAAGCACCTGTGAAAACCCCAATATTTCTGCACATAGGAAGCTGCCTTACCCTAAGCTAGACATCTCATACATCTTGCTCAGTATTGTCTACAGCCACTCTCCAGGAGTTCAGACAGGAAACACTTCCAACACTACCTAGAGATGTCAATAATTGAACCTGGGACCTTCCACATGCAAGACAGATGCTCTTCCACTGAGCTTAGCCCCTCGCCTGCATACAAGTGTTTGCACACATGCCCGTTAGGCTTCATCCATCAGAGTTCTTGTGTACCTTTCTGGAGTAATTAAGCCAGTTCTGGGGAAAAAATGATATTCTCTCATTGCTATGGTTCTGCCCTAATGTGATTCATTTTCTGTCTTCAGCCAAGTGCTCTCCTATGCCAAATCTCCAAAAAGTCCATTTTGTCTCCAAGACTGTGGCTTCAGATTACTTGAAGAACTTCTCTGGGAGTCATCTAATGCATTATGCAAAAGAAGCAAACACCGTTTTCCCCTCAAACAACACCTGTTTTAATGTGTGGACTTTTCAAATGGGTAGAAAACTTTAGAATATCTGTTTTAAATAAATGACTGTGCTCAGATCACCCACTCCCACCCCCCTCTTCATTTACTATTCTAAAACCACAAGATTTCAACTATCTGAAATGAGCTGCTGCTTAGGCCAATTGGATACAACTTATTGGTTTGCTTTTGCTGTCAAATATACATAAAATATAAATCATAGCATCAATTTACTTAGGTTGCAACAGGCAAAAGAGTCATAAAATACAACTCAATCTAATCTAGTTGAAGTCAAATATGGGGGGGGGGGGCGAGAGTCAAGAAGAACCCAAAAGTTATAGTGAGCACAAGAATAACTTTGCATCTTTAAGAAAAGATTGTCTCACGTTTTAAGAAAATATTATATTATACTGCAAAATGATATTTCATACCCAACACAGCAGATTACTGAAGTAGAAAAATATTGACAAAATGGGGGGGGGGGATAGCCAGTGTTTGGTGTTATTGTTCTAAAAGCACGGATGAGCGATTTGTGGCCCTCCAAAGATTGTTGGATTCAGTGTTTTTCTTCTAGGAAAAAGGTACCAGTACTGCACACTCTTGAATACCCCAGGGGAAAAGCACTGGTTGGATTCCCATCACTGGCCTCAGCCAGAATGCTGTCATAAACATGACCTACCCATGAGATAAGGTGAGGAGACTGCCTCAGGCATCAGGATTCATAGGGATCATAGAGTTCACATGGTAGCCCCCCATGCTACCTCTATGGTGGCCTCTTGACAAATAGGAGAGACAGATGTTATCCTGATGTAGATGGTCAATCACCTTCTTCCCTAGCAAGAGGGATGCCCTTTTGTGTTTTGCCTCAGGTGTCAAAGAGCCCTAGGCTACCCCTAGTCACGAATTTGCATACCATCAACAGAGATTCTGTTCCAAGCTTTTGTAAACAGCAATAGATAAAGATCTTGATGTGGGCCTTGATGCAGGAGCAATAGAAATGCGTTGTGCAATTGATCTACCATGGTGGATATCATGTTTGAATTCTACTCATTCTCCAAAGATCTCCGGGTAGCATGTATGACAGGGATAGCCAACAAGGTGCCCACCAAATATTGTTGGATTCCAACTCCCATCTGTCCCAGCCAGCATGACCAATGGTCTGGGGTAATAACAGTTAGCATCCAAAATACCGTATTTTTCACTCTATAAGACGCACCAGACCACAAGACACACCTAATTTTTGGAGGAGAAAAACAAGAAATATTCTGAATCTCAGAAGCCAGAACAGCAAGAGGGGTCACTGCACATCCCTCTTGCTGCTCTGGCTTCTGGGATAGCTGCACAGCCTGCATTCACTCCATAAGACGCACACACATTTCCCCTTACTTTTTAGGAGGGAAAAAGTAAGTCTTATAGAGCAAAAAATATGGTATTTGCTGGGCACCCTGTTGACTATGTTTGCTGTTGTGCTAATTTATATAACCGTTAATGCCAGTATAGGCTTCTAAGTGATTTAGAATATAAAACCAGTCACACAAATGTTAAAATATAAACATCCATAATTAAAATACACACTAAAAACAATCCCATTAAGACATTTAAAGCTTATATCTGAGCTAGATTCAATACGCCCTAGTTTCATAAGCTCTTCACAACAATTAACGGCTTCTCTTTATATGTATTAAAAAAGAAACCTCCAACCCAAGAAATTTCATTATATTTTAAAATATTAATCTGAAGCACAACTCTTGCTATGCAAAGGAAAATGAGTGCAGGGGGTGAAAAGGAAATGTTCTTTGGATATAGGGGCTAAAGTCGTGACAGTTGTGTAAATGATTACATTAAGCAAAAAGACTTTAAATAATAATATTGCTCAGTCAAAATTTATTCAAGCTATTGCTGCTCTGCACAGTTGGAGAATAATGAAAAGGTCTGGGTGCAAATCAGAAATCCTCAGATTTTTTTCGCATAAAAGAGGAATAATTTATTTTAACATCTCTTCTATGCAACTAATATTTTGAGAGCTTTTAACTCCGTGTGGGTGATTTTTCATTTAGTCTTGTTCGTTTTGCATCACCCATAAAAAGAGGACTTTGGCTCCTCTTCAGCCTCCTTTTTTGCTTAGTAATTCCATGCACTATCCATTCATATAATCCATTCATTTTTAAATTGGTCTATTTCATACCATTTGTCGGTTATAACAGCTTCAGTAGCAAAGACGTGTATTTTGGGTGCTTCATAGCAGGTGTAGCAGCTCACACTTCATGCTGGACCCAATGAAACCACCAGCCCCCCAGAGATGTAGGGCTGCGTTCTGATCTTGCCAAGCTGAACCACCAAAGAATCTGCAATGAATTCCACACTGGTTATTGGCAATGGGGGATGAATTCTATTCAGTTTCCATTTAAAAAGGAATCTGTATAATTCACACATTCTGAAATAATATTTAAAGCAACAGCCACCCTTCAAAGTTTGAACATCTTTGAATTTTGCAATACAGTTCTTCAGCCAAATAGCATGTACCAAAATGCATATACTTGGGAAAAGCATGCAAAAAGTGCATATATTCATGTGGGAGGGATTACATTATATTATGGGGATTTGCGTTGCAAAAAAATGTGTCTGTTATACAGAATTGCATTCAAACAATATTAGATATTAAACAATCTGCAAACTGATGTAGAAATGGGGAGAACTTAAGTTTGGAAAAATGAGAAATTCGGAGCAGCAGAAATTAACTTATTCACGCATCCCTAGTCAATATAAATGTTATATATAAATGGCACCACATCACTGAAGGGCCAACCATGAGCCCACACTTCTGATTCCACAATAATATAAGTACACTTCCAATGACTAGGAGGCTTTTCGCTCCTGCTTAGCCAGTCATTGAAATCACTAGCAGTAGATCCCTCCTTAGGAAACAGCTAAGAGAAACAAGCATAGGAAGAGCTATGAGAGAGGGAAAGAGGCAGGATGATGCCTGTCTGGTCACTTGGCTTCTCTCTCTCAGAAGCCACACCTGGTGGCAGAAAAAGTCTTAAGTCTAAGGTCTAATGGAGGGGGAGATAGTAGGGAGGGAAGCTGCTGGGCAGGTGGGGGAGGGAGAGACCCCCCCACCAAATGAAGGGAGGTGGGTGTGCAGCTAAGGTGTGTCCCCCCCCCCCATTGCGAGCATTCTGAATAGCAAGTGGGATCATCTTAATAGATGGTCCTGGTTGCGGGCAGGCCCTCAACCCAGTCCCCCCACCCTAGTGTGGATGGAGTCATTACCCTCACACCAGGGTGGCACCACGATTACCCAGCGCTATTGCCCAATCAATTTGAATAGGTGATCATGGGGGGAAGTATAAAAGTGGCAGCACGACGTGTGCCAAGCACCTGCTTCGCGCTGCTGACCACAGAACTCTGTCTGGATTGTTTCCGGGGAGCCTTTTACGGTTTGCCGTGAGCTTTCCATTTTGCATCGTCTTGAGCTGCCTTGAGTTGCTCGTTCTTTCCAAATACAGCTTCTGTCGGGCCTGACACCTCTCCAGTTAATTCACAGGTCCGTGGTGTGGCGTTTGTGACTTGGTCGGGGCCGTCACTTCTCCCGGTGATTCTGTGGCTCCCTTTTTGGACTTTGCTTACGTTGCGCCTTCAATACAAGGTTTTGGGGTGCGGAGGTAAATTTTGTGGGGGCTAAATTTTTGCACCCCAAATTCACCATCAGATCACATAGCATGTCCATGACTACAGCCTGCACCCATAAAAAATCATGCATCCACTGTTACGTGGGGCCAAAATGATGCAAAAACGTGGTTACAAAGCACGGATCCACATGGATTCTCCAAACTCACCATCAAATCATGTTTGTGGCCACAGCATGAACCACAAAAATCATACATCCACTGTTTCGTTCAGAATATATATTTTTTTTGTTTTCCTCCTCTAAAAACTAGGTGCGTCTTATGGTCAGGTGCGTCTTATGGGGCGAAAAACTGACGCCTTTATTATTGGTAGCAGGGTCATTTAATTTCTACCTGATCAGTCTTCTTGGCTGGATTTAATTATTTGTTACTTATTGGCTCTATTTGGTGGTTCACAATATTTAGTGTCCACTGCTGCGTCAATTCGGCATAAAAGAAATTGTTTGCTTGTTGTTTCTTAGGGTCCAGCGGCATGCCTCCTAAGAAGAAAATGCCAGCCAAAGGTGCTTCTGCTGCAAAGAAGCACTCAACTAAAGGTACAGACACCCAGACAAAGTTTGCGAGCTTCCAAATCCACAGGGCACACTGAGGATCTATTGGGGTCCCTGATGGCCAGTATGGCCCATGACCCCGGAGCTTTGTCGTGTTTTGTCTCCGACTTTGATGTCCTATTTCAACGTTTTGAACCTCAAAGGGATACTCTGGGTGGAATTTCTTGGGCTAATCTGTTAACTGCTCAGGTCCCTCCGGGTTTTATCCCTGCTACAGGTTGTGGAGCTTCCACGGTGTCCCCCTCCTGTGTTTGAAATTCTAGAATAAGAAACTGCCTCTTTCCCCTCAGCTGCTATGTCTGTTTGTGACATCACAGGAGACCATACATAGACAGGGCTGGGAAACTAGGCCTCAAGGGGGGGGGGCATTTATTAATAAACAAATGATGACTGAGAAGCCCCCCCCCCCTTGTGACACATGTGGCATGTGGACTCCATGGCACCCTAAGATACCCTCCTTAGCACCCACCAAGGCCCCCTGAGCCTCCCATTTTAAAAAAGTTTTTCCGAAAATCTGTTAGTTTTTACAGTGCTGCAAAACCGCTTGTTTTGGCAGTTGAGGGATTGCTATTATTTATTTTGCCCTTTGTGAAAGACAAATAAACTTGTTCCTTTGACTTAAGGTCTCTGGATCCTTTTAAATAAAGTGATCTGGACAAAATTGGTCAGTTTGGAAACCTTTTTATTATACACACTTGCAAGTGGGGTAACCCAAGATCAGGAACATCTTCATCAGGAAAAACAAATCTTATAAAGTCGCTTGTCCGGTCGCAAGTCCCTCCTTCCACGCCCACAAGAAGGGGCGTGCCAGTTTACAGAAGTATCGAGTCCGCCTCATTAACAGTGTACCATTCCACTTCCATGTTAATCATAATACAATACAATACAATACAATACAAATGCAAATATTTTTATTGGCATTTCAAGTTAAGACATTTCAAAATGGAATGGGAAACAAAGTCTTTCTTCTTCCTGTTTCCGAGAGATTTGAATGGGCAAATCCTTTCTATTCCACAATAATAAGAGGCAGTGGAGTGAGGGAGGCCAGGGCCACATCCACACCATTTAAAGCACTATGAAGCTGCTTTAAACGCTCATGGCTTCTTCCCCCAAAGAATCTGGGAGCTATAGTTGGAAAAGGGTGCCGAGAGTTGTTAGGAGACCCCCTGTTCCCTGGCAATAAGGGAACCTTAACCCTACCCTAACCCCTGATGCTAACACTAACTCTAACCCTAATGCTAACCCTGCCCCCTAACTAGTGCTAAAATTCCCAGAGTTCCCTGGCAAGAAGGGAACCCTACCCCTGATACCTGTGGTGCCAAGTAATTAAAAATGAGAATAAATGACTAAAACAATATCCTTGTGTCTGCATAGCAAGCTCGTGGCTGCTTAGGCTTCTGCCAATTAAACGGTCCTCTTCTGATCTCCCTACAGTGGAAAGGCACACCAGCCAGTGAGCGCTTGGTAGGCAGGGCAGAGGAGTCAGACTCTTAAGTCAGGGACACTGAGAACTTGGAATGTTTTTGTTCCTTCCTCAGAAAGGGAGAAATGGCTACCAAATAAAAATAAATTGGAAAAAAACATACTCAAAGAAACTGCAAGTACATAGTTCAGATAAGAGATGCAGGGGGAAAGTAAAATGACACAGGGATGAAATGGTTTCAAAATTTCTGATTTTGGAGTGCATTATTTGACTTTCTGAAACTTGCAGCATTTCTTGGAGTGCTACATTAAAAGTATTCTCTTGGAAGTCTTCCTTTGTAACATAAGAAAGCTGCCTGGATCAGGCCAGTGGCCCAAGTTCAGCATCACATTCTCACAGATGCCTGTGCAAAAACCACAAGCAGAATCTGACCACAACAGCCCTCGTGATTCTCAGGAACTGATATACAGAAATATGCCGCCTCTGAACCTGAAGGTAGTATGTCGCCATCGCTTGACACATCGCTGAGTTCATATGGCATCAACCTGGCTTCTTCCCCCAAAGAATCTGGGAGCTATAGTTTGGGTCATTGGGTTTGGTGCTTTTGTAACTGGATTTATAATGGGTTTTAGTCAAATACAATAAATGCTTGCTTGCTTGCTTGCTTGATTGATTGACTGATTGACTGATGAAAAAGTTTTTTTTTTTTGCTGAGATGCTAACTTTCTATCTGCATGTCATTCCTTGAACAGCTTCCTGTGCAAAGATAAGGCTTGCTTTCATTGCTCTGGTCATTTGTGCATTGGACTAGTGTTGTGTGGAGGGAAATGTAACCACTGGGCTGAAAAATGTCCCCCTCCTGGGGTTTTTTTCTGGTGTGGCCTTCACAGATATTGGCACAACTTGTGTGTGTGTGTGTTTTGGCTGCTCAGCTGTGCTCACCATTGTGAGGGCTGAGGGGGTGATGGTGATGTCTCCCCAGCTGCTGCCATTGTCTGTGGGTTGACTGTGATGTGACAAAAACATTTGGCTGCTGAGCGGGTATAAATGTGGGCCAAGGCGCAAGCCTCGGCAGTTGCCCTCCCCAGAGAGAAATGGGCAGCTCGGTGGCACTCAGCCCAGGTGGTCTCCTGCCTCGTGGCGCCAAGCTGGCAAGCGGAAGGAGGCAATTGCCTGGTGCTGGGATGCTGTGGCCCTGGTGGTCTCCAGCCCCGTGGTGGCAAGGTGGCAAGCGGAAGGAGGCAATCACCCGGTGCTGGGATGCTGTGGAGCAAGGAGAAGGCAAGTACAAAGTTTACTTGCTGGTGGGATCGCTACTTGAAGGTGACTGACACTCAGCTCTGAAGCTGGTTGATGTCTGGCAATGGAACTGGTGAGGCTGCAGCTGGTGGGTGGTTGTTGGAAGAGTTTGCATTAAGTTTTGGCTGCTCAGCTGTGCTCACCATTGCGAGGCTACGCTGGCTGAGATGGAAGCAAAATGGTTTGGATGCCTTGTTAACAGGCATCCAGAGTAGGAATCTGGGGGGACGCTGTCGGGTGTTGGCCATCCCACTCACCTGTTTGCCTTTGCCTTACAGGGATGTTTGGAGCCAGTGAGGTTTTTCTCAAGTCCAGCCTTAAAAGTCATCAAGAGAACCGCAGGACATCCCTATTTACATCAGAGAAATGAAACGTGAAGTACTGGCAGTGAGGAATGGACAAGGCCTTGGCCATACTTCGAGAGAAGGAGCTTCGAAGGGAGACTGCAGATGGACATTGGCTGCTTTGCAAGTGATGGGGCAGTGGGGAGAGAGAAGAAAATGAGGGAGGCAACATTAGGCCACATTAGGCGCACCATTGGAACTGCTATGAAGTTGCTTTAAACAGGAATGGCTTCCCCTGGGAACTGTAGGTGGTTAAGGGGACGGAGACTTGTTACGGTGGTTAAGGATTAGGATTAGGGGTAGGGGTGGGGGAGGGGTGGGGGAGGGGTAGGGGTAGGGGTAGGGTCTCTTGGCAGAGAACTCTGGGAATTGTAGCTCTAGTTAGGGGGCAGGGTTAGGGTTCCCTCCTTGCCAGGGAACTCTGGGAATTGTAGTTCAAGTTAAGTGTTAAGTGTTAGCATTAGGGTTAGCGTCAGGGGAAGGGGTAGGGTTGGGGTTCCCTTGTCAGGGAACTCTGGGAATTGTAGCTCTAGTTAGGGGGCAGGGTTAGGGTTCCCTGTTGCCAGGGAACTCTGGGAATTGTAGCTCTAGTTAAGGGTTAAGGGTTAGAGTTAGGGTTAGCGTCTGGGGAAGGGGTAGGGTTGGGTTCCCTTGTCAGGGAACTCTGGGAATTGTAGCTCTAGTCAGGGGGCAGGGTTAGGGTTCCCTTCTTACCAGGGAACTCTGGGAATCGTAGCTCTAGTTAAGGGTTAGAGTTAGGGTTAGCGTCAGGGGAAGGGGTAGGGTTGGGGTTCCCTTGTCAGGGAACTCTGGGAATTGTAGCTCTAGTTAGGGGGCAGGGTTAGGGTTCCCTCCTTGCCAGGGAACCCTGGGAATTGTAGCTCTAGTTAAGGCTTAAGGGTTAGCGTTAGGGTTAGAGTTAGGGTTAGCGTCAGAGGTAGGGGTGGGGGTAGGGGTAGAGGTAGGGTTCCCTTCTTGGCAGGGAACAGGGGGTCCCCTAACAACTCTCGGCACCCTTTTCCAACTATAGCTCCCAGATTCTTTGGGGAAAGAGGCCATGAGTGTTTAAAGCGACTTCATAGTGCTTTAAATGGTGTGGATGTGGCCCTAGCCTCCCTCACCCCACTGCCTTTTATTATTGTGGAATCGAAAGGATTTCAATGGAGCCAGTGAGGTTTTTCTCAAGTCCAGCCTTAAAAGTCATCAAGAGAACCGCAGGACATCCCTATTTACATCGGAGAAATGAAACGTGAAGTACTGGCAGTGAGGAATGGACAAGGCCTTGGCAATACTTGAGAGAAGGAGCTTTGAAGGGAGACTGCAGATGGACATCTGCTGCTTTGCAAGTGATGGGGCAGTGGGGAGAGAGAAGAAAATGAGGGAGGCAACATTAGGCCACATTAGGCGCACCATTGGAACTGCTATGAAGTCGCTTTAAACAGGAATGGCTTCCCCTGGGAACTGTAGGTGGTTAAGGGGACGGAGACTTGTTACGGTGGTTAAGGATTAGGATTAGGATTAGGGGTAGGGGTGGGGGAGGGGTAGGGGTGGGGTAGGGGTAGGGGTAGGGTAGGGGTAGGGGTAGGGGTAGGGTCTCTTGCCAGGGAACTCTGGGAATCGTAGCTCTAGTTAAGGGTTAGAGTTAGGGTTAGCGTCAGGGGAAGGGCTAGGGTTGGGGTTCCCTTGTCAGGGAACTCTGGGAATTGTAGCTCTTTTTAGGGGGCAGGGTTAGGGTTCCCTCCTTGCCAGGGAACTCTGGGAATTGTAGCTCTAGTTAAGGCTTAAGGGTTAGCGTTAGGGTTAGAGTTAGGGTTAGCGTCAGAGGTAGGGGTGGGGGTAGGGGTAGAGGTAGGGTTCCCTTCTTGGCAGGGAACAGGGGGTTCCCTAACAACTCTCGGCACCCTTTTCCAACTGTAGCTCCCAGATTCTTTGGGGAAAGAGGCCATGAGTGTTTAAAGCGACTTCATAGCGCTTTAAATGGTGTAGATGTGGCCCTAGCCTCCCTCACCCCACTGCCTTTTATTATTGTGGAATCGAAAGGGTTTCCCCATTGAAATCTCTCTGAAACAAGAAACAGGAAGAAGAAAGACTTTGTTTCTCATGCCATTTTGGAATGTCGTAACTTGAAATGCCAATAAAGGTATTTTTATTGTATTGTGTTGTATAGTGTTGTGATTAACATGGGAAGTAGAGTGGTAAAATACGTTTGTCTTTCTCCATGTGTTTATAGTATCCATATTGCTATTTGGAATACTCGAAATAGGAGCGGGGCCCCTCAGCTGCACACCCACCTCCCTTCATTCTTCCTCCCCCACCTGCTCAGCAGCTTCCCTGCCTGCTATCTTCCTTGCATCACCCCACTGGCATTGCATCCTTGCCCCCCAGCCCTCCCCAAACTTGCTGCGCCCCAAGGCGTTTTGCACTCTCCTGAACCCTTGTGGGGAACAGGGCAGGGTACAATGGGAACGGGCGGGGTGACCAGGCTGCTTAAACCACACCCCTTTTTCAACGGAAGCGCCATGGGGGGTGGGCCCTCCGAGAGAAAACAACAGAACAGAACAAAGAACAAAGAAGACGGAAGTGGCGCACAGTTCCTTCTGTTCCCTCGCTTCCAAAGAATGGAATGTCAACACACAGAGCATGTGATCCAGTATAGACACACACTCTGCAGCACGGGAGAGAATGAAACTGCTGACATCCAGCACCCCCTTCTCTGCTTCTCTTGAAGTCTTTGACTGTAACCCTGTCCAATCTTTTTTCAAAGAGGGCCAGGTTTGTTGAAGTGAAGGGCTGTGAGGGCCACCGAAACAGCCAACCCAAGTTGTTAACCTTTTTTGGGGGGTTGAATTTGTTGACGGTTGTGTTTTTTTTAGGATTTTACCCCAGGAAATAAATAAACTGCCACAGGGGCCGGATTAAACTGACCGGTGGGCTGGATTAGGCCCCCAAAATGGACTTTGAACATGCCTGATAAGTGCACGAAAAAGATGTAGTGTGTGCACCATTTCATGTTTTACTGGAAAACTTTAGGTCACTGTTAACTTGTAGGCAGGGCCTTGGGGGCAAATCCCCCCTTGAATCTGACTTATGACTTCAGCACTGCCACTACAGAGTAACAGTGTCATCATAATTTCACCATGGCAACCAGCTGCTTCATTTACACTTATTTGAAAGGCAGGTCATTGAGTATTTATTTTATTTATTTATTTTTGTATGTAATATTTATTAGGTTTTCCATAACTGAACATGTGACCACTTTCTTTCCCTTGGAAATTGACTTGATGATCCACAGCCAGTTACCAAGCATCTAAGAATATAGAAAAGAGCATCTTGATCAGAGGTCAAGTGGGAACCTTGGCACCTCTTACTTAAGCTTTCAAGAAATATGTCTTCTTATGTCACAGAAGGGTGATAGCAACCTCAATGAGCCTCCCCACGTAAATGTCAATTCTCCAAGCATTAATATAAATGCTGCCTCTCAGAAATAAAGATCTGCTCATGATCAGATCTCAAAACACAATTCCTTTCTTTTCTCTCCTATTTATTCTGGAGTATGTCACAACTAAGCCCACTAAAGTTAGTGACGCTTGACCAAGCTAAATGTTCTGTTAATGAGAAGTGAATTGGGCCATATACAGCTTCCTGTGCAAAGATAAAGCTTGCTTTCATTGGTCTGTTCATTTGTGCATTGCACTAGTGTTGTGTGGAGGGAAATGTAACCACTGGGCTGAAAAATGTCCCCCTCCTGGGGTTTTTTCCCGGTGTGGCCTTCACAGATATTGGCACAACTTTGTGTGTGTGTGTGTGTGTGTGTGTGTGTGTGTGTTTTGGCTGCTCAGCTGTGCTCACCATTGTGAGGGCTGAGGGGGTGATGGTGATGCGTCCCCAGCTGCTGCCATTGTCCGTGGGTTGATTGTGATGTGACAAAACATTTGGCTGCTGAGCAGGTATAAATGTGGACCAAGGCGCAAGCCTCGGCAGTTGCCCTCCCCAGAGAGAAATGGGCAGCTCAGTGGCACTCAGCCCAGGTGGTCTCCTGCCCCGTGGCGGCAAGCTGGCAAGCGGAAGGAGGCAATTGCCTGGTGCTGGGATGCTGTGGCCCTGGTGGTCTCCTGCCTCGTGGTGGCAAGCTGGCAAGTGGAAGGAGGCAATTGCCTGGTGCTGGGATGCTGTGGCCCTGGTGGTCTCCTGCCCTGTGGTGGCGAGGTGGCAATCGGAAGGAGGCAATCACCCGGTGCTGGAATGCTGTGGAGCAAGGAGAAGGCAAGTACAAAGTTTACTTGCTGGTGGGATCGCTACTTGAAGGTGACTGACACTCAGCTCTGAAGCTGGTTGATGTCTGGCAATGGACCTGGCGAGGCTTCAGCTGGTGGGTGGTTGTTGGAAGAGTTTGCATTAAGGCTAGTTTTGGCTGCTCAGCTGTGCTCACCATTGCGAGGCTACGCTGGCTGAGATGGAAGCAAAATGGTTTAGATGCCTTATTAACAGGCAGCCAGAGGAGGAATCTGGGGGGACGCTGTCGGGTGTTGGCCATCCCACTCACCTGTTTGCCTTTGCCTTACAGGGATGTTTGGAGCCAGTGAGGTTTTTCTCAAGTCCAGCCTTCAAAGTCATCAAGAGAACCGCAGGACATCCCTATTTACATCGGAGAAATGAAACGTGAAGTACTGGCAGTGAGGAATGGACAAGGCCTTGGCCATATTTGAGAGAAGGAGCTTCGAAGGGAGGCTGCAGGTGGACATCTGCTGCATTGCAAGTGATGGGGCAGTGGGGAGAGAGAAGAAAATGAGGGAGGCAACATTAGGCCACATTAGGTGCACCATTGGAACTGCTATGAAGTCGCTTTAAACAGGAATGGCTTCCCCTGGGAACTGTAGGTGGTTAAGGGGACGGAGACTTGTTACGGTGGTTAAGGATTAGGATTAGGATTAGGGGTAGGGGTGGGGGAGGGGTAGGAGTAGAGTCTCTTGCCACAGAATTCTGGGAATTGTAGCACTAGTTAAGGGTTAAGGGTTAGAGTTAGGGTTAGCATCAGGGGAAGGGGTAGGGTTGGGGTTCCCTTGTCAGGGAACTCTGGGAATTGTAGCTCTAGTTAAGTGTTAAGTGTTAGCATTAGGGTTAGCGTCAGGGGAAGGGGTAGGGTTGGGGTTCCCTTGTCAGGGAACTCTGGGAATTGTAGCTCTAGTTAGGGGGCAGGGTTAGGGTTCCCTCCTTGCCAGGGAACTCTGGGAATTGTAGCTCTAGTTAAGGCTTAAGGGTTAGCGTTAGTGTTAGAGTTAGGGTTAGCGTCAGAGGTAGGGGTGGGGGTAGGGGTAGAGGTAGGGTTCCCTTCTTGGCAGGGAACAGGGGGTCCCCTAACAACTCTCGGCACCCTTTTCCAACTATAGCTCCCAGATTCTTTGGGGAAAGAGGCCATGAGTGTTTAAAGCGACTTCATAGCGCTTTACATGGTGTAGATGTGGCCCTAGCCTCCCTCACCCCACTGCCTTTTATTATTGTGGAATCGAAAGGTTTTCAATGGAGCCAGTGAGGTTTTTCTCAAGTCCAGCCTTAAAAGTCATCAAGAGAACCGCAGGACATCCCTATTTACATCGGAGAAATGAAACGTGAAGTACTGGCAGTGAGGAATGGACAAGCCCTTGGCCATATTTGAGAGATGGAGCTTTGAAGGGAGACTGCAGATGGACATCTGCTGCTTTGCAAGTGATGGGGCAGTGGGGAGAGAGAAGAAAATGAGGGAGGCAACATTAGGCCACATTAGGCGCACCATTGGAACTGCTATGAAGTCGCTTTAAACAGGAATGGCTTCCCCTGGGAACTGTAGGTGGTTAAGGGGACGGAGACTTGTTACGGTGGTTAAGGATTAGGATTAGGATTAGGGGTAGGGGTGGGGGAGGGGGAGGGGTAGGGGTGGGGTAGGGGTAGGGGTAGGGTCTCTTGCCACAGAATTCTGGGAATTGTAGCTCTAGTTAAGGGTTAAGGGTTAGAGTTAGGGTTAGCGTCTGGGGAAGGGGTAGGGTTGGGTTCCCTTGCCAGGGAACTCTGGGAATTGTAGCTCTAGTTAGGGGGCAGGGTTAGGGTTCCCTTCTTGCCAGGGAACTCTGGAAATTGTAGCTCTAGTTAAGGGTTAAGGGTTAGAGTTAGGGTTAGCGTCAGGGGAAGGGGTAGGGTTGGGGATCCCTTGTCAGGGAACTCTGGGAATTGTAGCTCTAGTTAGGCGGCAGGGTTAGGGTTCCCTCCTTGCCAGGGAACTCTGGGAATTGTAGCTCTAGTTAAGTGTTAAGTGTTAGCGTTAGGGTTAGCGTCAGGGGAAGGGGTAGGGTTGGGGTTCCCTTGTCAGGGAACTCTGGGAATTGTAGCTCTAGTTAGGGGGCAGGGTTAGGGTTCCCTCCTTGCCAGGGAACTCTGGGAATTGTAGTTCAAGTTAAGTGTTAAGTGTTAGCGTTAGGGTTAGCGTCAGGGGAAGGGGTAGGGTTGGGGTTCCCTTGTCAGGGAACTCTGGGAATTGTAGCTCTAGTTAGGGGGCAGGGTTAGGGTTCCCTCCTTGCCAGGGAACTCTGGGAATTGTAGCTCTAGTTAAGGGTTAAGGGTTAGAGTTAGGGTTAGCGTCTGGGGAAGGGGTAGGGTTGGGTTCCCTTGTCAGGGAACTCTGGGAATCGTAGCTCTAGTTAAGGGTTAGAGTTAGGGTTAGCGTCAGGGGAAGGGGTAGGGTTGGGGTTCCCTCCTTGCCAGGGAACCCTGGGAATTGTAGCTCTAGTTAAGGCTTAAGGGTTAGCGTTAGGGTTAGAGTTAGGGTTAGCGTCAGAGGTAGGGGTGGGGGTAGGGGTAGAGGTAGGGTTCCCTTCTTCGCAGGGAACAGGGGGTCCCCCAACAACTCTCGGCACCCTTTTCCAACTATAGCTCCCAGATTCTTTGGGGAAAGAGGCCATGAGTGTTTAAAGCGACTTCATAGTGCTTTAAATGGTGTGGATGTGGCCCTAGCCTCCCTCACCCCACTGCCTTTTATTATTGTGGAATCGAAAGGGTTTCCCCATTGAAATCTCTCTGAAACAAGAAACAGGAAGAAGAAAGACTTTGTTTCTCATGCCATTTTGGAATGTCTTAACTTGAAATGCCAATAAAGGTATTTTTATTGTATTGTGTTGTATAGTGTTGTGATTAACATGGGAAGTAGAGTGGTAAAATACGTTTGTCTTTCTCCATGTGTTTATAGTATCCATGTTGCTATTTGGAGTACTCGAAATAGGAGCGGGGCCCCTCAGCTGCACACCCACCTCCCTTCATTCTCCCTCCCCCACCTGCTCAGCAGCTTCCCTGCCTGTTATCTTCCTTGCATCACCCCACTGGCATTGCATCCTTGCCCCCCAGCCCTCCCCAAACTTGCTGCGCCCCAAGGCGTTTTGCACTCGCCTGAACCCTTGTGGGGAACAGGGCAGGGTACAATAGCAACGGGCAGGGTGACCAGGCTGCTTAAACCACACCCCTTTTCCAACGGAAGCGCCATGGGGGGTGGGCCCTCCGAGAGAAAACAACAGAACAAAGAACAAAGAAGACGGAAGTGGCGCACAGTTCCTTCTGTTCCCTCACTTCCAAAGAATGGAATGTCAACACACAGAGCATGTGATCCAGTATAGACACAGACTCTGCAGCATGGGAGAGAATGAAAAGCATGTTCTCAATAAAGGAGAGCACGTGTTGCGGATGGGGCCAGACAAAGCACCCAGGGTTACCAGGCAGGCTAGTTTCAAAGGGTTGAAACTTGATTGGCGGTTGGTGTTACTGGGGTAAATTTGATGTTGCAAATTTAGGGGTGGGATCAGGGCTTATTTAAGCAAGGTGCACAGCGTTTCTCTTTCTCTTTTGCTGTGGGCACCGGATCATCAGCACCGGAGCGATTTCAGCGAGAGAGTGGTTGTATACTTTCCTTTAATTTCCTCCTTTCTCTCGTCCTTTCCTATTTATTTTGTCGCTACTATCACCTTCTTGGCTATTCCTTTTTCTTTTAATTAATTTCTTGTTTTAGAGTTACTCTTCCCCTTATACGCCTGCTTGGCGGGGGGGGGCACCCCCTGGTCCCGGGAGGTTTATGGCCCGATTCTCGGCCGGAATTTTATAGACTGGGCCGGGGAGCGTATTTCCGATTTACGGACGGCGCAGGGTGGCCTGAGGGCACCGGGACTAGGCCGTGGCCCTCCGCGGCCTGGTTAGGCCGCGGTATAGGCCCGATCCCGTCTCCGCCTTTACCCCCCCTCTCCCCCCCGTTTTCTTCTTCTTGCCCCGGGCCTCCGGTGGAGGCTGGAGGAGCCCAGAGCGCGAGGAGGCACTTACCTGGTGTTGCGCGCGTCTCCTTGCTCAGCCGCCCCCATTTCGCGCCATTTAGAGGCGTTTTGGGCCTCTTGTGGCGCTCAGCGCCCCCACATTTATTTTGGGCGGGTGGCGCCGTGAGGGGCCCTTGTAGGCCAATCTGCGCGGTAGCGCCTTCGGCGCCACCTTTCTTTCCCCTTTTCACTGCTGAGGCTTTGGGGAGCATTTCGGCTGGGGGGGGCAGATTGGTGACTCCGCCATTTTGTGCGTTTTGGCGGGAGCGCCATTTTGTCTTCTCAGGTGGCGGCCTCTAGTGGCCAGGCGCTGCAATTGCAGGTTTCGCTCAATTATTGAGCCGATTTGGCAGTGCAGCTTCAATCTACTGAGAGTTAGTGGGCTATTTCCACTAGGGCGGTGCTTGCCTATTGGGTTTGTTGCCCAATTAATCACTGCTAATAATTGTTAGCCTTTTCTTACTGGTAACACGAATAAATTATTAAAAATAATTAATAACATATTTGACAATAATAATAACATTATTTAATATTGAAGGTATGGCACCAAAGAGGGCGACGAAGTGGCCTGGACCTGCCCCCTCGGCGAAAAGGCCCATAAAAGGCCCGTCCCAGGCCTTACGTTCCCCTGAGCCTGGCCAGTCGCTCAAGCGTCTCCAATCCATGGTATCTGGTATGGCTGGCGACCCGGTGGCTCTGGCACGCGTTGAGGCGGAGATGGATGGCTTGATGCAGCGATGCTCAACTCCGTCAACCTCCTCAGCAGGGCCGGCTCCTCTTGTGGGGGTTCCTTCGCCGCAGTCCTCCTCTAGTGGGGATGAGAGTGAGCCATTAACGGCTAGCGCTTCTTACCTGATGCGCAGCTGGCCCAGTCCCAGATCTTACCTGTGCCGCAGGTTGCAGCGCCAAGGGGCCGGGGCCATTCCAAGGGTGTGGCCAGACGCAGGGCGTCAGCCCGAGGTCGGGCTGTGGGGAGTCCATTCGCGCAGTCTCCAGTAGCGGGGAGTTCGCTTCCGGGTCCTTCACAGGTTGTCTCTTTTCAGTCAGTTCCAGGTCCTTTGCACCAAGGTGATATGTCTGAGTCTTCGGTCAAAGACAGCCTTCCTCCACCTCCGAAGGCCTCTTCTGGTGGGCATCGTTGATACAGAAGGAGCTCCAGGAGGCGTGCCAAGAGGAGACGTAAGGATACTTCATCCTCCTCTGCAGGTACTACTTCGCAGACCTCCAGTAGCGATGAGGAAGCTTCCCTTAAGCTGTACTGGGGCTTTGGCGAGGCTTCGGGGCTCCCCAAGTGGGTTTGGGAGCACAGGGCAAACTCCCACAGGGCGAGATACGGGGCGGTGCAAGAATGCCGGGATGGGGTCCTAGTGCCTGAGGTGAAAGTCTCCACCAACTCGGCTAGGGATCTTATTCCTGGGGCCCACTTGTCCGCTAAATTGCGGGCTAGGATTCTGAACGGCCGTTATGTTGATATTTTCGGCCTTGCCCCCCCGCTCGACGGGCAGGAGCCTTTGGACAGGGGCTCTGTGGCTTCAAGGAAGCGGTCAATTATAGCTAAAGCAGACAGGACTTTTGAACGCTGGCTAGATAGTTTCCAGGTTTTTGCTGGCGTAGTGTCAGCTGCATATCCCAGGAGATCTTTGCATTTGTGGGTGTATCTGTCCATAGTCTGCTCGGCCTTTACGATGGCTGGAGAGTCTGCTGCTTTGGCTTATGATCAGAATTTCAGACGCAGGGCAGCCAAGATCCCAACAGCCCGCTGGGATCAGAAGGATTTCGGACGTGTGGACCACTTATGTGGCCCCATGTATTGACAAAAAGGTCCCTGATCCTCCTAAATTCAAGGCTGTCCCAGCAAAGGCGGGTCGCAAGCTGTTCTGCTGGGATTTCAATAAAGGTGCCTGCCAGCGGCAGCCTTGCAAGTATGCACATGTTTGTGAAAAGTGTTCTGGGAACCATTCTGCATCTGCTTGTGGGGGGGGGGCGGCGGCCCTTTCGAAGGACAGGGGGCTCTCAACAGCCCCCCAAAGCCGCCCCCCAGGTTCCAGCTGCCGGATCAGGGAAGTGATAGTTTATCCTCCCGGGCCTATACCCCGGTTCGGTTGCAGCCGTTGCTGGCCTTGTTGAAGCTTTACCCTGACCGGGCCTCTGCTTCTTATTTGAGTGAAGGGTTTTCCTTGGGTTTTAGGATTCCAGTGGCCTCAGCTCCGTTAGCTGGGAGGCCTGTAAACCAGAAGTCGGTTAAAGATATACCTGAGGTGGCGCGCAAGAAAATGGGCAAAGAACCGGCTTTACATCGTATGGCTGGTCCTTTTGCCCCCCCCCCCTTTCCCTAATCTGCATGTCTCCCCTTTGGGTATAGTTCCCAAAAAAGCTCCGGGGGAATTCTGCCTAATTCATAATCTTTCTCATCCTAAAGGCACATCAGTAAATGATGTGATTCCCCCGGAGCTTTGTTCGGTAAGGTATGCATCTCTGGATCAGGCGATCAAGATGATTCGGAAATTTGGGCCTGGCGCGCTGCTGGCGAAATGCGACATTGAATCAGCATTTCGTCTGCTTCCAATTCATCCTGATGACTTCTGGTTGTTAGGTTTTCAGTTTGAAGGAAGTTTTTACTTTGATAAGGCCATGCCCATGGGCTGCTCTGTTGCCTGTGAGGCCTTTGAATGTTTTAGCTCTTTTCTAGAGTGGGCCTTACGTAGGAAAACTGGTTTGGGCGGAGTCACACACTATTTAGACGATTTTTTATTGGCCTCAGGGAGTGACTCAGGGGACTGTGTCACGTTATTGCAGGCCTTTGCCTCCCTAGCGGAAGAACTAGGCGTGCCATTGGCGGCGGAGAAGACTGAGGGCCCTTCCGCGCAGCTGACTCACTTGGGTATCTTACTGGACACAGTGGCCCAAACCTCTAGCTTGCCACTTGATAAGATAACCACGCTACGACGGGTTATTGAAGAGCTACTTCCCAAGAAGAAGGTTACCTTGCAACAGCTGCAGTCGTTGCTGGGTCACCTAAATTTTGCTTGCAGGGTGATCGCCCCAGGGCGACCTTTCTGTTCCCGTTTGGCCAGACTGACGTCAGGCTTGCGGACCCCTCAGCATAGGGTGCGGCTTTCTGGTCAGGTTCGGGCTGACCTCCGCATATGGTTGGATTTTCTGGAGGACTTCAACGGGGTGTCGCTTTGGCAGGACACCTTGAACCTCCATAACGACTTTCAGGTCCATTCTGATGCCGCAGGGTCCTTGGGGTTTGGCCTCTATTGGGATGGTAGGTGGTGCGCCGAGCGCTGGCCTCCGAGTTGGCGTGGGAAAGCTATTACTCGGGATCTAACCTTTCTTGAGTTCTTTCCCATTGTAGTGGCTGTACATTTGTGGGTCGAGCACTTCAGGGACCATCGTGTTTGTTTCTGGTCCGATAACCAGGCGGTGGTGAAAGTGCTGGCCAAGCAGTCTTCATGTTCCCCTAGGGTATCAGCCCTATTGAGGGCTTTCGTTTTACATTGTTTGCATTTTAACATTGTATTCTCTGCACCTTTTATTCCGGGCATATCTAACGAGATTGCTGATGCTCTGTCCCGTTTTCAGATGGAGCGATTCAGGTCCCTGGCGCCAGTGGCTCGAGACCGTCCGGAATTTTTCCCGGATCATCTCTGGAACCTTGGCAGCACTTAGTTTTACAGGGAGTAGCTGCATCTGTTGCCCCCTCCACCTTGAGGTCTTATAAGAAGGCCTGGGCTGATTTTTTATTATTTAATGGGCAGTCTGCTGGGGAAGTTGATAGCCCTCATTCTACTGCCCAGGTGCTTCAGTATTTGGCGCACCTATTTCAGCTTCGGCGGGCAGCCAGGACGCTGAGGATCCATTCAGCGGTGATTTCCTTTTTCAGCAGGGCCTTCTTTAACAAAGACCCATGCGGAAAGTTTGTGGTGCGAAAGGCGCTGGAGGGTTGGGGGCGCCTTTGCCCTTCTAGGCCTGTGGCTAGGAGGCCTATTACGTTTGAACTGCTGACAAGGATGCGCAGTAAGCTGCGGAATATCTGTTGGTCGAAGTTTGAGGCTCGAATGTTTTCCACAGCCTTTTCTTTAACCTTCTTTGGGGCCCTTAGAGTAGGGGAGGTGGTCCTGGAGCCTTTGAAAGCTGGAGGCTCACTGGGTTTGACGCTGCACGACGTGAGTGCTTCTCCGTCAGAAGTGCAAGTCAATATCAGAAGTTCCAAGACTGATCAGCTAGGGCGAGGAGCAGTTGTTTGCCTCCCGGCGACTGGGGTAGGAGGCCCTTGCCCAGTTAAGGATCTTAACAAATATTTGGCCTTGCGCCCGGCGGGGGAGGGCCCCCTATTTGTCCATAAGGATGGGCGTCCACTGGCGAGGCACTAGTTTGCTAAAGTGTTGCGCAAGGCGATTGCGGCATGTGGCCATCCGGCTTCGGAGTTTGCTCCTCACTCCTTCCGGATTGGCGCCGCAACAACGGCTGCACATTGGGGTCTATCCGTGAGACGGATCAAGGATATGGGTCGTTGGAGATCTGAAGCGTTCAGGGCTTATGTGCGGAAATGATGTGCCTGTGTGTAATTATGCTGTGTTTCAACCCTAGGTTTGCCCACCATCAGTATCTGGATTGTGGGGCACAGTATCGTGCACTGGGCTGCTGCCAGAGCTCGTCAGTCTGGATTGGGAGACAGTCTGGGCCTTCCGCAGCAAGTACAAGTGTCCTGGATTTCCAGAACGGGGATGCTGTGGAAGGAATTCTTACCACTTATGCACAGGCGCATTCTCCTGGATGGCCCCCCTACGGCGATTGTGGTGCAGCTGGGGGAGAATGATATGGTTTCATCTTCCTGTTACGCCCTGAGGGCCGCTATATTACAGGATTTAAGGGAGTTGGCGGCAATGGTGCCATCATCTAAAATCATTTGGTCACAATCGCTGCAGCGCCGTATTTGGCGGGGCAGTCCCTGCCCAGCTGCCACTGAGCGTGTGAGGAAGCGGATTAATTCCGCAGCAAGTAAATTGGTGGTTGGTCTGGGTGGCTGTGTGATTTCGCACCCTCGGATAACATTCAGGGCTGCTGAACTTTTTAGGGAAGATGGGGTTCATCTTTCCTCTGTTGGGAGTAATGTTTGGTTGGAGTCAGTGGTGGCTCAGTTGAGGGTGTGGTTGAGTTTGTGAGTGGTTGGCGGCGAGCGTAAGGGCTCTGGTGGCGGTTAGGCATTGGTTAAAATTGGTTGGTGGAGGGGTGTGGATTGGCTGTGCCTACCCCTCCAATGCTGCTGCTGCACGGGAATTCCGTTAAAGGAATTCAGGGGCTTACCATCCCCCTCGTCCAAACCCTTGGTGCAGGGTGCGGGCCAAGTAAGCTCCTGGGAGCAGGCAGGGATGGTACTGAGGGTCTGTGGCGCAGCTCCAGTAATCCCTGGGTCCTGTTCCTCCACACTGGCTCCCGCCGGAGTCCGGGAGTCAGTGCTGTCCCCAAGGCGGGGGGGGGGGGGGGACAGCTAGTCATAACCAATGCCTAAGCACCCACTCACAATTTGTATGATAATAAAGTTGTGGCCAAAATTATGCCAAAAACCTTAAACAAAAATAATGTGTGAAGTGTGAGTTATTGGGTTAGGGTGTTTTGGGGGACCTCAGCACGCAAAGCATGTTCTCAATAAAGGAGAGCACGTGTTGCGGATGGGGCCAGACAAAGCACCCAGGGTTACCAGGCAGGCTAGTTTCAAAGGGTTGAAACTTGATTGGCGGTTGGTGTTACTGGGGTAAATTTGATGTTGCAAATTTAGGGGTGGGATCAGGGCTTATTTAAGCAAGGTGCACAGCATTTCTCTTTCTCTTTCACTGTGGGCACCGGATCACCCGCCCGCCCTCCCTTGATTGGGCTTGCGCTTTGACCTTGCTATGCCTGTCTAGGGGTCGCCTGCATTGGTGCGGGGGCCTGTTAGGAATTTACCTTTTGGCTGATTAGTGTGTGCCAATTGGGTTTTGCTTACTGCGTAGCAAATCGTCAGAACTTGTAAGGTTGGCGGTTAGGCATTGGTTAAAATTGGTTGGTGGAGGGGTGTGGATTGGCTGTGCCTACCCCTCCAATGCTGCTGCTGCACAGGAATTCCGTTAAAGGAATTCAGGGGCTTACCACCCCCCTCGTCCAAACCCTTGGTGCAGGGTGCAGGCCGAGTAAGCTCCTGGGAGCAGGCAGGGATGGTACTGAGGGTCTGTGGCGCAGCTCCAGTAATCCCTGGGTCCTGTTCCTCCACACTGGCTCCCGCCGGAGTCCGGGAGTCAGTGCTGTCCCCAAGGCGGGGGGGGGGGGGGGACAGCTAGTCATAACCAATGCCTAAGCACCCACACACAATTTGTATGATAATAAAGTTGTGGCCAAAATTATGCCAAAAACCTTAAACAAAAATAATGTGTGAAGTGTGAGTTATTGGGTTAGGGTGTTTTGGGGGACCTCAGCACGCAAAGCATGTTCTCAATAAAGGAGAGCACGTGTTGCGGATGGGGCCAGACAAAGCACCCAGGGTTACCAGGCAGGCTAGTTTCAAAGGGTTGAAACTTGATTGGCGGTTGGTGTTACTGGGGTAAATTTGATGTTGCAAATTTAGGGGTGGGATCAGGGCTTATTTAAGCAAGGTGCACAGCATTTCTCTTTCTCTTTCACTGTGGGCACCGGATCACCCGCCCGCCCTCCCTTGATTGGGCTTGCGCTTTGACCTTGCTATGCCTGTCTAGGGGTCGCCTGCATTGGTGCGGGGGCCTGTTAGGAATTTACCTTTTGGCTGATTAGTGTGTGCCAATTGGGTTTTGCTTACTGCGTAGCAAATCGTCAGAACTTGTAAGGTTGGCGGTTAGGCATTGGTTAAAATTGGTTGGTGGAGGGGTGTGGATTGGCTGTGCCTACCCCTCCAATGCTGCTGCTGCACAGGAATTCCGTTAAAGGAATTCAGGGGCTTACCACCCCCCTCGTCCAAACCCTTGGTGCAGGGTGCAGGCCGAGTAAGCTCCTGGGAGCAGGCAGGGATGGTACTGAGGGTCTGTGGCGCAGCTCCAGTAATCCCTGGGTCCTGTTCCTCCACACTGGCTCCCGCCGGAGTCCGGGAGTCAGTGCTGTCCCCAAGGCGGGGGGGGGGGGGGACAGCTAGTCATAACCAATGCCTAAGCAACCACTCACAATTTGTATGATAATAAAGTTGTGGCCAAAATTATGCCAAAAACCTTAAACAAAAATAATGTGTGAAGTGTGACTTATTGGGTTAGGGTGTTTTGGGGGACCTCAGCACGCAACTGCTGACATCCAGCACCCCCTTCTCTGCTTCTCTTGAACTCTTTGACTGTAACCCTGTCCAATCTTTTTTCAAAGAGGGCCAGGTTTGTTGAAGTGAAGGGCTGTGAGGGCCACCGAAACAGCCAACCCAAGTTGTTAACCTTTTTTGGGGGGTTGAATTTGTTGACGGTTGTGTTTTTTTTTTTCCCCCTTCATGGATCACTGCCTTGCCGTGGCGAAGGGGCTTGAAGAACTCAGAGAAGCTATGAACTATGCCGAGCAGGGCACCCAAGATGAACAGGTCATAGTGGAGAGTTTTGACCAAACGTGATCCACCTGGAGCAGGAACCGGCAAGCCACTCCAGTATCCTTGCCAAGAAAACTCCATGGACAAAGACAACAGGCATATAAAAGATATGACGCTGGAAGATGAGCCCCTCAGGTCGGAAGGCGTCCAACATGCTACTGGGGAAGAAGCGGCTGGGCCAAAGCCGAAAGGACGCTCAGTTGCGGATATGCATGGAAGCGAAAGGAAAGTCCAATGCTGTAAAGAAAAATATTGCATGGGAAGCTGGAATGTAAGAACCATGAACCTTGGTAAGTTGGATGTGGTCAAAAATGAGATGGCAAGAATAAATATTGACATCCTGGGCATCAGTGAACTAAAATGGATGGGAATGGGCGAATTCAGTTCGGATGACCATCATATCTACTACTGTGGGCAAGAAACCCGCAAAAGAAATGGAGTGGCCCTCATAGTCAACAAAAGAGTGGTGAAAGCTGTACTGGGATGCAATCTCAAAAATGATAGAATGATTTCGATACGAATCCAAGGCAGACCCTTTAACATAACAATAATCCAAGTTTATGCACCAACTACTGGTGCTGAAGAAACTGAAATTGACCAATTCTATGAAGACTTACAAGACCTTATAGAAGTGACACCAAAGAAGGATGTTCTTTTCATTATAGGGGATTGGAATGCTAAAGTAGGGAATCAAGAGATAAAAGGAACAACTGGCAAATTTGGTCTTGGAATTCAAAACGAAGCAGGGCAAAGGCTAATAGAGTTCTGTCAAGAGAACAAGCTGGTCATCACAAACACTCTTTTCCAACAACACAAGAGACGACTCTACACATGGACATCACCAGATGGGCAGCATCGAAATCAGATTGATTATATTCTCTGCAGCCAAAGATGGAGAAGCTCTATACAGTCAGCAAAAACAAGACCTGGAGCTGACTGTGGCTCAGATCATCAGCTTCTTATAGCAAAATTCAAGCTTAAACTGAAGAGAGTAGGAAAAACCACTGGGCCGGTAAGATACAATCTAAACCAAATCCCTTATGAATACACAGTGGAAGTGAGGAACAGGTTTAAGGATTTAGATTTGCTGGACAGAGTACCTGAAGAATTATGGATGGAGGCTCGAAACATTATACAGGAGGCAGCAACGAAAACCATCCCAATGAAAAGGAAATGCAAGAAAGCAAAGTGGCTGTCCAATGAGGCCTTACAAATAGCGGGGGAGAGAAGGCAAGCAAAATGCGAGGGAGATAGAGAAAGATACAGGAAATTGAATGCAGAATTCCAAAAAATAACAAGGAGAGACAAGAAGGCCTTCCTAAATGAGCAATGCAAAGAAATAGAGGAAAACAACAGAATGGGAAGAACCAGAGATCCGTTCAAGAAAATTGGAGATATCAAAGGAACATTTCGTTCAAAGATTACCATAATAAAGGACAAAAGTGGTAAGGACCTAACAGAAGCAGAAGACATCAAGAAGAGGTGGCAAGAATACACAGAGGAATTATACCAGAAAGATATGGATGTCTCGTACACCCCAGGTAGTGTGGTTGCTGACCTTGAACCAGACATCCTGGAGAGTGAAGCCAAATGGGCCTTAGAAAGCATTGCAAATAACAAGGCCAATGGAAGTGATGGTATTCCAGCTGAACTATTTAAAATTTTAAAAGATGATGCTGTTAAGGTGCTACACTCAATATGCCAGCAAGTTTGGAAAACTCAGCAGTGGCCAGAGGATTGGAGAAGGTCAGTCTACATCCCAATCCCAAAGAAGGGCAGTGCTAAAGAATGCTCCAACTACCGCACAATTGCACTCATTTCACACGCTAGCAAGGTTATGCTTAAAATTCTTCAAGGAAGGCTCAAGCAGTATGTGGACCGAGAACTCCCAGAAGTGCAAGCTGGATTTAGAAGAGGCAGAGGAACCAGAGACCAAATTGCAAACATGCGCTGGATTATGGAGAAAGCTAGAGAGTTCCAGAAAGACATCTACTTCTGCTTCATTGACTATGCAAAAGCCTTTGACTGTGTCGACCACAGCAAACTATGGCAAGTTCTTAAAGAAATGGGAGTGCCTGATCACCTCATCTGTCTCCTGAGAAATCTCTATGTGGGACAAGAAGCTACAGTTAGAACTGGATATGGAACAACTGATTGGTTCAAAATTGGGAAAGGAGTACGACAAGGCTGTATTTTGTCTCCCTGCTTATTTAACTTATATGCAGAATTCATCATGCGAAAGGCTGGGCTGGATGAATCCCTAGCCAGAATTAAGATTGCTGGAAGAAATATCAACAACCTCAGATATGCAGATGACACAACCTTGATGGCAGAAAGTGAGGAGGAATTAAAAAACCTTTTATTGAGGGTGAAAGAGGAGAGTGCAAAATATGGTCTGAAGCTCAACATCAAAAAAACGAAGATCATGGCCACTGGTCCCATCACCTCCTGGCAAATAGAAGGGGAGGAAATGGAGGCAGTGAGAGATTTTACTTTCTTGGGCTCCATGATCACTGCAGATGGTGACAGCAGCCACGAAATTAAGAGACGCCTGCTTCTTGGGAGGAAAGCAATGACAAACCTAGACAGCATTTTAATAAGTAGAGACATCACCTTGCCAACAAAGGTCCGTATAGTAAAAGCTATGGTTTTCCCTGTAGTGATGTATGGAAGTGAGAGCTGGACCATAAAGAAGGCTGATCGCCGAAGAATTGACGCTTTTGAATTATGGTGCTGGAGGAGACTCTTGAGAGTCCCATGGACTGCAAGAAGATCAAACGCATCCATTCTTAAGGAAATCAGCCCTGAGTGCTCACTGGGAGGACAGATCGTGAAGCTGAGGCTCCAATACTTTGGCCATCTCATGAGAAGAGAAGACTCACTGGAAAAGACCCTGATGTTGGGAAAGATGGAGGGCACAAGGAGAAGGGGACGACAGAGGATGAGATGGTTAGACAGTGTTCTCGAAGCTACAAACATGAACATGACCAAACTGCGGGTGGCAGTGGAAGACAGGAGTGCCTGGCGTGCTCTGGTCCATGGGGTCACGAAGAGTCGGACACGACTGAACGACTAAACAACAACAACAACGTGTTTTTTTTAGGATTTTACCCCAGGAAATAAACTGCCACAGGGGCCAGATTAAACTGACCGGTGGGCTGGATTAGGCCCCCAAAATGGACTTTGAACATGCCTGATAAGTGCACGAAAAAGATGTAGTGTGTGCACCATTTCATGTTTTACTGGAAAACTTTAGGTCACTGTTAACTTCTGGGCAGGGCCTTGGGGGCAAATCCCCCCTTGAATCTGACTTATGACATCAGCACTGCCACTACAGAGTAACAGTGTCATCATAATTTCACCATGGCAACCAGCTGCTTCATTTACACTTATTTGAAAGGCAGGTCATTGAGTATTTATTTTATTTATTTATTTTTGTATGTAATATTTATTAGGTTTTCCATAACTGAACATGTGACCACTTTCTTTCTCTTGGAAATTGACTTGATGATCCACAGCCAGTTACCAAGCATCTAAGAATATAGAAAAGAGCATCTTGATCAGAGGTCAAGTGGGAACCTTGGCACCTCTTACTTAAGCTTTCAAGAAATATGTCTTCTTATGTCACAGATGGGTGATAGGAACCTCAATGAGCCTCCCCACGTATATGTCAATTCTCCAAGCATTAATATAAATGCTGCCTCTCAGAAATAAAGATCTGCTCATGATCAGATCTCAAAACACAATTCCTTTCTTTTCTCTCCTATTTATTCTGGAGTAAGTCACAACTAAGCCCACTAAAGTTAGTGACGCTTGACCAAGCTAAATCTTCTGTTAATGAGAAGTGAATTGGGCCATATACAGCTTCCTGTGCAAAGATAAGGCTTGCTTTCATTGGTTTGTTCATTTGTGCATTGCACTAGTGTTGTGTGGAGGGAAATGTAACCACTGGGCTGAAAAATGTCCCCCTCCTGGGTTTTTTTTCCAGTGTGGCCTTCACAGATATTGGCACAACTTTGTGTGTCTGTGTGTGTGTGTGTGTGTTTTGGCTGCTCAGCTGTGCTCACCATTGTGAGGGCTGAGGGGGTGATGGTGATGCCTCACCAGCTGCTGCCATTGTCCGTGGGTTGATTGTGATGTGACAAAAACATTTGGCTGCTGAGCGGGTATAAATGTGGACCAAGGCGCAAGCCTCGGCAGTTGCCCTCCCCAGAGAGAAATGGGCAGCTCGGTGGCAGTCAGCCCAGGTGGTCTCCTGCCCCGTGGCGGCAAGCTGGCAAGCGGAAGGAGGCAATTGCCTGGTGCTGGGATGCTGTGGCCCTGGTGGTCTCCTGCCCCGTGGTGGCAAGGTGGCAAGCGGAAGGAGGCAATTGCCTGGTGCTGGGATGCTGTGGCCCTGGTGGTCTCCTGCTCCGTGGTGGCAAGGTGGCAAGCGGAAGGAGGCAATCACCCGGTGCTGGAATGCTGTGGAGCAAGGAGAAGGCAAGTACAAAGTTTACTTGCTGGTGGGATCGCTACTTGAAGGTGACTGACACTCAGCTCTGAAGCTGGTTGATGTCTGGCAATGGACCTGGCGAGGCTGCAGCTGGTGGGTGGTTGTTGGAAGAGTTTGCATTAAGGCTAGTTTTGGCTGCTCAGCTGTGCTCACCATTGCGAGGCTACGCTGGCTGAGATGGAAGCAAAATGGTTTAGATGCCTTATTAACAGGCAGCCAGAGGAGGAATCTGGGGGGACGCTGTCGGGTGTTGGCCATCCCACTCACCTGTTTGCCTTTGCCTTACAGGGATGTTTGGAGCCAGTGAGGTTTTTCTCAAGTCCAGCCTTCAAAGTCATCAAGAGAACCGCAGGACATCCCTATTTACATCGGAGAAATGAAACGTGAAGTACTGGCAGTGAGGAATGGACAAGGCCTTGGCCATACTTGAGAGAAGGAGCTTTGAAGGGAGACTGCAGGTGGACATCTGCTGCATTGCAAGTGATGGGGCAGTGGGGAGAGAGAAGAAAATGAGGGAGGCAACATTAGGCCACATTAGGTGCACCATTGGAACTGCTATGAAGTTGCTTTAAACAGGAATGGCTTCCCCTGGGAACTGTAGGTGGTTAAGGGGACGGAGACTTGTTATGGTTGTTAAGGATTAGGATTAGGATTAGGGGTAGGGGCAGGGTAGGGGTAGGGGTAGGGGTAGGGGCAGGGGTAGAGGTAGGGTTCCCTTCTTGCAAGAGAACTCTGGGAATTGTAGTTATAGTTAAAGGTTAAGGGTTAGAGTTAGGGTTAGCGTCAGGGGAAGGGGTAGGGTTGGGGTTCCCTTGTCAGGGAACTCTGGGAATTGTAGCTCTAGTTAGGGGGCAGGGTTAGGGTTCCCTGCTTGCCAGGGAACTCTGGGAATTGTAGCTCTAGTTAAGGGTTAGAGTTAGGGTTAGCGTCAGGGGAAGGGGTAGGGTTGGGGTTCCCTTGTCAGGGAACTCTAAAATTGTAGCTCTAGTTAGGGGGGAGGGTTAGGGTTCCCTCCTTGCCAGGGAACTCTGGGAATTGTAGCTCTAGTTAAGGCTTAAGAGTTAAGGGTTAGCGTTAGGGTTAGCGTCACGGGAAGGGGTAGGGTTGGGGTTCCCTTGTCAGGGAACTCTGGGAATTGTAGCTCTAGTTAGGGGGCAGGGTTAGGGTTCCCTCCTTGCCAGGGAACTCTGGGAATTGTAGCTCTAGTTAAGGCTTAAGGGTTAGCGTTAGGGTTAGAGTTAGGGTTAGCGTCAGAGGTAGGGGTGGGGGTAGGGGTAGAGGTAGGGTTCCCTTCTTGGCAGGGAACAGGGGGTCCCCTAACAACTCTCGGCACCCTTTTCCAACTATAGCTCCCAGATTCTTTGGGGGAAAGAGGCCATGAGTGTTTAAAGCTACTTCATAGCGCTTTAAATGGTGTAGATGTGGCCCTAGCCTCCCTCACCCCACTGCCTTTTATTATTGTGGAATCGAAAGGATTTCCCCATTGAAATCTCTCTGAAACAAGAAACAGGAAGAAGAAAGACTTTGTTTCTCATGCCATTTTGGAATGTCGTAACTTGAAATGCCAATAAAGGTATTTTTATTGTATTGTGTTGTATAGTGTTGTGATTAACATGGGAAGTAGAGTGGTAAAATACGTTTGTCTTTCTCCATGTGTTTATAGTATCCATATTGCTATTTGGAATACTCGAAATAGGAGGGGGGCCCCTCAGCTGCACACCCACCTCCCTTCATTCTCCCTCCCCCACCTGCTCAGCAGCTTCCCTGCCTGCTATCTTCCCTGCATCACCCCACTGGCATTGCATCCTCGCCCCCCAGCCCTCCCCAAACTTGCTGCGCCCCAAGGCGTTTTGCACTCGCCTGAACCCTTGTGGGGAACGGGGCAGGGTACAATGGGAATGGGCGGGGTGACCAGGCTGCTTAAACCACACCCCTTTTCCAATGGAAGCCCCATGGGGGGTGGGCCCTCTGAGAGAAAACAACAGAACAGAACAAAGAAGACGGAAGTGGCGCACAGTTCCTTCTGTTCCCTCGCTTCCAAAGAATGGAATGTCAACACACAGAGCATGTGATCCAGTATAGACACACACTCTGCAGCACGGGAGAGAATGAAACTGCTGACATCCAGCACCCCCTTCTCTGCTTCTCTTGAAGTCTTTGACTGTAACCCTGTCCAATCTTTTTTCAAAGAGGGCCAGGTTTGTTGAAGTGAAGGGCTGTGAGGGCCACCGAAACAGCCAACCCAAGTTGTTAACCGTTTTTGGAGGGTTGAATTTGTTGACGGTTGTTTTTTTTTTTTAGGATTTTACCCCAGGAAATAAATAAACTGCCACAGGGGCCGGATTAAACTGACCGGTGGGCTGGATTAGGCCCCCAAAATGGACTTTGAACATGCCTGATAAGTGCACGAAAAAGATGTAGTGTGTGCACCATTTCATGTTTTACTGGAAAACTTTAGATCACTGTTAACTGGTGGGCAGGGCCTTGGGGGCAAATCCCCCCTTGAATCTGACTTATGACTTCAGCACTGCCACTACAGAGTAACAGTGTCATCATAATTTCACCATGGCAACCAGCTGCTTCATTTACACTTATTTGAAAGGCAGGTCATTGAGTATTTATTTTATTTATTTATTTTTGTATGTAATATTTATTAGGTTTTCCATAACTGAACATGTGACCACTTTCTTTCCCTTGGAAATTGACTTGATGATCCACAGTCAGTTACCAAGCATCTAAGAATATAGAAAAGAGCATCTTGATCAGAGGTCAAGTGGGAACCTTGGCACCTCTTACTTAAGCTTTCAAGAAATATGTCTTCTTATGTCACAGATGGGTGATAGCAACCTCAATGAGCCTCCCCACGTAAATGTCAATTGCGCGTGTAGGTCCCCAGGCCACCCCTCAAATAACTTCACACATAACACGAAATTTAGTTTTGGTTTTTGGGCACTATTTTGGCCACAACTTTATTAAAATACAAAATCAGTGAGTGGTTGTTTAGACATTGGTTATGACTATCTGTCCCCCCGCCTGGGACAGAACTGGCATCCCGAGGTTCGATCGGTAGCCAGTAGAAGAGAAAGTCAAACTGGGGGGTCACCTGAGCTAAGCGTCGGACCCACGCCGCTCTCCCCAGCAGCTCCCCGAAATCTTGCCTGCCCGGTCCTATAACAAGGATTCCCATAACAGGGATTGGGCGGCCCTGGTCCCATAACAGGGATTGGACGAAATCATGGCAAGCCCCAGGATTCCTTTAACGGAATTCCCTTCATCGCAATAGGAGGTGCAGGCACCGCCTGTTCAGCCCCTCCACCACCAGCATATTATAACCAATGCCTAACCGCAACCTTACAAGTTGTGACGAATTGCAGAGTAGTAGGCAAAAACCAAATGGCACAGCCAATCACCAAATGGCAAAATTCGTACTAGGCCCCTGCGCCAAGGCAGACGACCCCATGACAGGCAAAGCAAGGTCAACCGGAAAAGAGGGCGGGTGGGCGGGTGATCCGATGCACTCTGCAAAGAGAAAGAGAAACCAGAGTGCACCAATATTTAAAGACTATGGTCCCACCCACTCAATTTGCAACATACAATTTGCCCCAGCAAACCGGTTATCCAATCACAGATGCCAGGCAATAGGGGTAGGGGCAGGGTAGGGGTAGGGTTCCCTTCTTGCCAGAGAACTCTGGGAATTGTAGCTCTAGTTAAGGGTTAAGGGTTAGAGTTAGGGTTAGCATCAGGGGAAGGGGTAGGGTTGGGGTTCCCTTGTCAGGGAACTCTAAAATTGTAGCTCTAGTTAGGGGGCAGGGTTAGGGTTCCCTCCTTGCCAGGGAACTCTGGGAATTGTAGCTCTAGTTAAGGGTTAAGGGTTAGCGTTAGGGTTAGCGTCAGGGGAAGGGGTAGGGTTGGGGTTCCCTTGTCAGGGAACTCTGGGAATTGTAGCTCTAGTTAGGGGGCAGGGTTAGGGTTCCCTCCTTGCCAGGGAACTCTGGGAATTGTAGCTCTAGTTAAGGCTTAAGGGTTAGCATTAGGGTTAGAGTTAGGGTTAGCGTCAGAGGTAGGGGTGGTGGTAGGGGTAGAAGTAGGGTTCCCTTCTTGGCAGGGAACAGGGGGTCCCCTAACAACTCTCGGCACCCTTTTCCAACTATAGCTCCCAGATTCTTTGGGGGGGAAGCCATGAGTGTTTAAAGCGACTTCATAGCGCTTTAAATGGTGTGGATGTGGCCCCGGCCTCCCTCACCCCACTGCCTCTTATTCATGAAGAATCAAAAGGATTTCCCCATTCAAATCTCTCAGAAACAGGAAGAAGAAAGACTTTGTTTCCCATTCCATTTTGAAATGTCTTAACTTGAAATGCCAATAAAAATATTTGTATTTGTATTGTATTGTATTGTATTGTATTGTATTGTATTGTATTGTATTGTATTGTATTATGATTAACATGGAAGTGGAATGGTACACTGTTAATGAGGCGGACTCGATACTTCTGTAAACTGGCACGCCCCTTCTTGTGGGCGTGGAAGGAGGGACTTGCGACCGGACAAGCGACTTTATAAGATGTTTTTCCTGATGAAGATGTTCCTGATCTTGGGTTACCCCACTTGCTAGTGTGTATAATAAAAAGGTTTCCTAATTGACCCATTTTGTCCAGATCACTTTATTTAAAAGGATCCAGAGACCTTAAATCTAAGGAACCAGTTTATGTCTCACAAAGGGCAAAATAAATAAATAATACCAATCCCTTAACTTCCAAAACAAGCGGTCTTGCAGTACTGTAAAAATTAACAACTTTTTGGGAAAACTTTTCAAAAATGGGTCAGGGGGCCTTGGTGGGTGCTAAGGAGGGTATCTTAGGGTGCCATGGAGTCCACATGCCACACGTGTCACAAGGGAGGGGGCTCCTCTGTCATCATTTGTTTATTAATAAATGCCCCCCCCCTTGAGGCCTTATTTCCTCAGCCTTGTCTATAGATGGTCTCCTGTGATGTCCCAAACAGACATAGCAGCTGAGGGGAAAGAAGCAGTTTCTTATTCTAGAATTTCAAACACAGGAGGGAAGGAGGGGGACATTTTTCAGCCCAGTGGTTGCATTTCCCTCCACACAACACTAGTCAAATGCACAAATGAACAGAGCAATGAATTAAGCCTTATCTTTGCACAGGAAGCTGTTCAAGGAATGACATGCAGAGAGGAAGCACCAAACCCAATTAAACTTATTAAGAAATAGCTTATCGAACCCCCTGAAATGCAGGGAACTCAGCTGAAATTTCGGAAACGTTTGTATTGCTACATGTGTTTATAGTATCCATAATGCTATTCAGAATACTCGAAAGGGGGGGGTGTCAGCTGGACACCCACCTCCCTTCATTTTTTGGGGGGGTGTCTCTTTCCTTCCCCCACCTGCCCAGCAGCTTCCCTGCCTGCTATCTCCCACTCCATCATCCCACTGGCATTGCATCCTTCCCCTGCCCCCCCCCCAGCTTGCTGCGCCCCAAGGCGTTTTGCACTCACCTGAACCCTTGTGGGGAACGTGGCAGGGCACAATGGGAAGGGGCGGGGTGACCGGGCTACTTAAACAACACCCCTTTTCTAACAGAAGCAGCATGGGGGGTGGTCCTCTGAGAGAGAACAACAGAACAGAACAAAGAAGACGGAAGTGGCGCACAGTTCCTTCTGTTCCCTCGCTTCCAAAGAATGGAATGTCAACACACAGAGCATGTGATCCAGTAGTCACAGACACTCTGCAGCAGGGGAGAGAATGAGGCTCCTGACATCCAGCACCCCCTTCTCTGCTTCTCTTGAACTCTTTGACTTTAACTCTTCAGTGGTGTCCAAACTTTTTTCAAAGAGAGGCAGATTTGATGAAGTGAAGGGCCGTGAGGGCCGACCAAAGGGCCAACCAAAGTTGTTAACCTTTCTTTAGGATTGAAGTTGTTGAGGTTTTTTAGGATTTTACCCCAGGAAATAAATTGCCATGGGGGCCGGATTAAACCGGCCGGCTGGCTAGATTAGGCCCCCGAAATGGACTTTGGACATGCCTGGTCTAAGTACTGTAGGGGTTGGGTCAAATGGGGCAGTTTTTGCATAGCCCCAGGGGCAGGGACCAATCTTTCACCTCTTCGTTACCTCCCCTCCTTTCACTCCCCTCCATTCTGTACATATGTGCCAACTCCTTTGCGCTGAGATGTCTTCCACCCTCTCAATATATATTTAGCAGGGGGCTCAGCCTTCCCTATATTGAAGGGGCAGAGGAGGCGAAGCGAGTGTTGAGCCACATGTGGTGCAACATCAGTGGCAGGCTCCTCCTGAGTGTGAGAGAGGAGGAGCCACATAGATGACACTGGGTCCCCCAGTCTTGGGCTGAAGCCAGTGCCTCCTACAAGAGATTATGTTGCATTGGACAAGGAAACAAGCCATGGCGTGATAGACTGAGTATAACACCAAAACTACTCAATAGGCTAGTAGGATGGACACTTGGCACCACAAATGTCGCCTCCTAGGCACTGCACACTTGACCTCATAGGTGCCCCCACCAGGTCTAGGTTCTACCAGCCTCCATTGGCTGGAGTTATTAGGCACGGATGGGCGAGGGAATGTCAGCTACGAGCTAAATAGATGCCATAGTCTTAGCCTTCAAAAATGTTTTAAATGTAAAATATCTCTTTGTTCTCGTCAAAAGAATGCTTTTAATATGATAATAGTGACACCACTGCTCAATTTGCCTCTTTCCTGTTGAAAATTCCAACAGATCTGAATGCATCCTTTTTATTATACCTGTTAAAATGATTTATTGTAAGGAAATGAAATGTTAATGATTGGTATAAAGATGCAATTTTATGCAGGCATACAATAGTGTAATGTAGATATCTTCAAATGTCAACCAAGGACTAGGGAACGGGAATAGATAGACATATGATAGATAATTGTTTGTTTTCCCCCTCCCCATTATTGTGAGCTGACAGAGTTTGTGTCTTTTGTTAAAAAAAAAAGTTTTACTGTTGAAATGTTATATTTTTACAATTTTAAGGTGATGACTGATTAACACAAGCCTAAAATTGGTGCTGATTTTGTTTGTAAAGTTCAAACTTTGTTTGGCTGACTTTTGAAGTATGATGTTGCATCCCAGGTTGAGGGACCTGAAAAACCTAGGTCTTCAAAGCCAATTGCAATGTAGCCAATGACAAAGTGTAGCACAGGCAGACTTGAGACTGCTTTTATTCTATTAAAACTTCCCCCCAAAGGAGCCCAGGGTGGGAAACAACAAATAAAACATCTAAAAAAATATTTTTAAACAATTCCAATACAGATGCAGGCTAGGAGAGAGCCCTACATAAAGGCTTGTTGGACGAGGAAGGTCTTCAGTGGACGCCAGAAATACAAGCAGATATTTCTCCCATTTAAGGGGAGGGAGTGCCAAAGCGTTGGAGCTGTGCCACAAAAAACCTGGTTTCTATACTGTGCAGACTGGACTTTCCTGATAAGATAGTACCTCCAGGAAGCCCCTCTACTGCACAGCACAGTGATCAATTGGGTGTATAAAGAGTGAGACAATCTGTTAGGTATCCTGGTTTCAAACAGAAGAGGGCTCTGCCCACCAGTGCACCTTGAACTTAGCTCCATAGTAAGAATCTAAAAAAGAATATATCTCTGAAAACATTCTGAGTCTGGGAATTCATTTTCAGTAACGAAACTGAACAGAGCTTACAGGGCTTCCACACAGAATTCTGTTCCTGATTAGCTTTCTTCAAACAGCCCAATTTAGGTTGGGAAACTCATTTGGTTGTTGCTATTATTAAACAACTGGAAATTGGAAACCCTTGCTGATGTACTGTGAATCATGTACAGATCCACAAGAAAATCCCAATCCATTTTCTGCCAGCCCTTGATCATAGGGACAGGACAGAATCATAAAGCAGAGAGACCAGCTGAGGCTAGTGTCAGAATTGCACTCCAGGCAGAGAAGAGAGGTTCAGGGGTGAAAGTAGGCAGCAGGGCTAATGAGAATTGTTTAAAGAAGAATGAATGCTGAGCAGATGAGAAAAGAAAGCCAAAAACCCCCTAGCATTTTACCACCTCACCAGCCTACAGTGTGCGCTCTTTGCCAGAACTACCCAGTAACAAAAGCTTGACATTTGCTATTTCTGTGCAAATCATACAAAATGTGCACACTGATAAAATTGTTATCCCTGTTTGCCAAAGCCATATACAATACTTTCCCCGCCACACACTCACAATCTTTTTTTTTTAAAAAAAGGATGAAGATCTACTGTATATTTTGGAAAGTTATTTGTTCACTATGCATTTGGACACCTCGTAAGAGATTGCAACCAAATTTTGCACCATGGCTCCTGGGTTCAAGGAGCAGGTTTACATCTGCTAGGATACAACTGGATATCATTTTGAATCAAGATGGTAGACTGAACCTTTCAAAACTGCACTGATGTTTTGGTTTCTTAGAATTTCTAGACAATGCCAGGTATAAGGCCTCTTAGCACTGAATAGTATGGAATTAAAAATATTCCTTTCTCTCTCTCTGTTGTTTTCCCCTAGCAGTACTGACTTCTCACACTCCCCCCTTTTTAACTGTAGCATAAAAGGATGATGGTTAGAGTGCCATTCTTGCGAAGCGTATTGTATCAGTTGGCATCTGGAGAGGAAAAGATTAGCGAGAACATTGTTGGTATAGGCTCTGCTCTTGAAGTAGTACTGGAGAGCCCTCGTTCCTGAGGCGAGTCTTGTGCGAAGTTCATGGTCAGTGCTTCCAAGAAGCAAATTAAACTCTATAGAGTACAAACATTGTTTTGTAAAGATTGGGAGAGATGCCTCTCAGTCGCTTACATTTGTTGGACGGGGAGTACAAAGTGGTCATTAACCAAGGGAATGGATTAAACTACATAGGTAGAAAATACAGATGGAAAACTAACACTGCCAAAAAATTACCATATTTTTCGCTCTATAACACGCACCCGACCATAACACTCACGTAGTTTTTAGAGGAGGAAAATCCATAGGCATGCCACCCGTAGGCAGTTCCTCCATAACACGCACAGACATTTCCCCTTACTTTCTGGGGGGGGGGGGGAGTGAGTGTTATGGTGCAAAAAATATGGTATCTCATTTTGCGTCGTCCCCCCCTGACCATTCCCTATCAGTTAATGAGAAAAGAAATTGCATTAGAAAAATATCAAGAGGGAGGGAGACAAAATCAGCGAGATTCTCTTAGATGGGACACAGAGTTTTTATTGTGTGTCCTTTCTTTTAGGATGCTTGAGTGGTGTTTTTGAACTTTGTAGGAAAAGATGGATTAAAAATATAATGAACTACAGTGGAGAACATGTGTAGAGAGTTGGAGATGGAAGGGAGATGTCACTACATCTCCACCTGCTACTCCCCACTTTTCTTTGCCAGAAAGGTGAAACATAACTAAGTAGTGTTAACACTAGACAGCACCTGCTATTGACCAGGGATATGAGCGTTTGAATCCTTGCTCAACCATGAAGGTTGCTGGGTTGCTGTGGGCCAGGTGCATTTCCCATCATCCCCGAGCACTAGCTTTCTGTCTGGGTCTGATGGAAGCTGGAGCCCAGCAGCAACTGGCAGGCACCCTGTTTAACCCTGGTATACATTTTGCTCTGAGATGGAGAAGAAGGAGGGGGAAGTGCGAAATCTGAATGCAACAACCAAGTTAGTTGCATAATTAAATATCCAATTTCCTCTGTTCTGGCACCCACTATCCTTTCTCTGTTGCAGATTATGACACCATCAAAATAACCTTGGATTTTAATTATGATGTACAGAATTCATGATAGAATTAGATTTTTTTTTAGTGCCAAAGGCTGAAAAAAGGTTCCTTCCAACATGTGAAGACTTTGTAGCATTATGTCTAATGGGGTGTGTGTGTGTGCTTAGGAGGGAGCTCACAGCTGATCATGTGAGCAGGAAATCAAGAAGAATCGTTTAATTTAATCTGCTTATGTTTTCCTCCAGCACTGGACACAGCTGAAAGCCTATATCCCTTTCGGTTTATCCTCCTATGTGTGTTGTCACACGAGGATCCAGAACTTTACTAGTAGGTTATGTGCTGTGATTTATTTATGTAGTCACTTCTAATAGTGAGAGGCTGAAAGCTGTCTATTTCAATGTTTATTGCACCCCTCAGCATCAAATTCCTAACAATAAATATACTAAATTGCTACTGGAGGTGGAGGGTGGATACACAGGGTAAATACTATGGCACATCAAGGATATATAAATGAGGGATGGGGAGAAATTGGATTTGGTTCGTTTCTAAAGACAAATCTATCAAATTTGCATGTTCTGAAGCAACCTGAGAATAATAGAGAATCCCTCTATTTCCTAATACGAGCACAATGGTTTTTTGGTAGTGTTTCCTCACCCACCCCAAAGAGGTGTGTCACAGTCCAGTGCTCCAGCCAGCCTTGTAGTGTTGTCCATGCCTCTAAAGTTGTGGTCATATAAGAGATGGGGATGACGTCCTCTGATTTACTTATAGGATATCCACATCTACATATTGCCAAGTAATATGTAGTGCATCAGCAAGAATCCAGGATGAAAGGTGCAAATCTAGAAGTAATTGCTATAATAAAAAATAAAAACGCAAACATTCCACCCTAGTGCTCAGCTGACCTGTATCGGGTCACCTGAGTCTGAGTCTAGTCTGCTGTCTAGGAGCTAATGGTGGACAGACAATTTCAAGAATCTCCTCGGACAGGACATCTAAAAGCAATTCCAATACAGATGCAGTCTGCGGAAGATCTCAACTTTAAAAGGTTTGTTGAAAGAGGAATGTCTATAGTAGGAGCTAAAAACACAAGAAACACAGTGCATAGGAGCGAACTCTTAGGGGACGATACACAGGCTAAAGGCTATGGCACATCAAGGATATATATATGAGGGATGGGGAGAAATTGGATTTGGTTCGTTTCTAAAGACAAATCTATCAAACACACCCAATATATGAGGAGGCTGCTGCCCCCAAGTTGATGAGCATTGCCATTCAAATGATCTGTGTGTGCCATGACCTGTGATCAATATGTGGAGTAGGGCTTACCTCCCCCTCCCCCATATTTTATTCAAGTTGGCAGGGAATTCCCAAAAGTAGGGTGCCCCAGTGCTAAAAATCAAAATCCTATGTTGTGCAGACTGGCCCTCCTGATAAAATGCCTTGCCTGCAGAATGCAATGACCAATTGCGTATGTAGGGGATAATTTTTCAGGTAACCTTACCTATGGTAGGATTTACTTTCAACCAGGATTTTAGACCTGATTCAGTCATGGATGTGGTATGTTCCTGATGAAAGCATTAACCATGGTTAACATCATTGTGAAGAGAAAAAGGGAACTCTATGCAGGAGACAAGAGAGAATGGGGAGATGGAGCATGCAATCCCATTCACGTACGAGTGAAAGCTACAAATCTGACACACACTCCCTTTTATTTTTACTTTCGAGGGGAGCAGAGTATAGGTGTGTTTGTTTTTTAAAGACTTCACTCCATATAGAAAGGATTGTTTCCCTAAGTCTTTAAAAGTGTCCAAGCTGTCTTTGCCAGCACTTGCTTGCTGCTGCTAAATCCTCTTGCATTATGAGGTTTATACAACGCCATATCACCACCTTGCTCTAAACAGCTGAAGATTGCATTATAATATACAGCATCCAATCATATATAGGTGAATGTGAGTAGTAAAACCCAGGCCTCATAAACCGTCTCTGTCTCGGCACCTGTGCTGCATGTTAATATCATCTCTTCACTTCCCTCTATCATTAAATCTGACAGACCAAATTTTATTCCCGTTTGCCAGGGTGTTAGGATGACTGCCCGCTAAATATGAACCTTAAGCGAAGATGACTTCACCTTGGTACTGTACTTTCTTTGCTTCAATTAACTTTAGCACTTTACCCTGCTTCAATTAACTTGGTGGTGTCTGGCTTCATATTAACACCAGCTCTTCGGTTGAAGGCAAGAAACTTAGATTGGTGGTGGCGGGTGCACAATGGGACAAAAATGAGTTCAGAAAAATGTCTTTGATGACTGAAGTGTCCAATTAAATGATAATTAAGCTATATTTGGGGTAAGGATCTCATTTTAAAATCCCTACATGAAAGTACACACTTGGTGGTTAGGTTTCTGTATCCTTTCTGCCCACAGAAATGCATATAGCCCCCATCTACTCCATTTATTTAAAGCAGTATCATACCAGTTTAAACAGCCGTGACTTCCCCAAAGGATTCTGGGAAGCGTAGTTTGTTATAGGGTACTGAGAGTTTCTAGGAAACCTCCATTTCCCTCACAGAGCTACAATGCTCGGAGTAGTTTAACAATCAAACTCTCTGCCGAGACAACTCTATGAATTGTAGCTCTCTGAAGGCAATAGGAGTCACCTATTTGTTTATTCATTCATTCATTCATTCATTCATTCATTTGTTTATGTATTTGATCCCTTCATGTGAGGATTGCAGGGTGGTTTACAATATAAAAAGCACAAAAATGCATAACCCCTCCCCCCGCAAGCAATTTAAAAGGCCACAGATGGCTTAATTAGCCTAAGGCCTGGGAGAAGAGGAATGTTTTTGCCCGGTGTTTTGTAAGGGAGGTGCCAGGCAAGCCTCCATGGGGAGAGCATTCCACAACCAGAAAAGGCCCGTTCTCCAGTCTTCTCCCAGAGGAAGCACACAAAGAAGAGCCTCGGATAATAATAAATAATAATTTTTTTTTTTATTTATATCCCGCCCTCCCCAGCCGAAGCCAGTCTCAGAGCGGCTAACAACAATAAAATAATACAGCATCCTAAAATCAATTCATTATAAAATCAGCACAAATAAAATTAATGGCAAACATTGGGCTAGAGTTCTGTGAGGATTACCAAAGGAGGGGGTCAGACTGTGCCTTGGCCAAAGGCCTGGTGTAACAGCTCTGTCTTGCAGGTCCTGCGGAAAGTCCCGCAGGGCCCTAGTCTCTTGTGACAGAGCGTTCCACCAGATCGGAGCCACAGCCGAAAAAGCCCTGGCTCTGGTTGAGGCCAGCCTAACCTCTCTGTGGCCCGGGACCTCCAGGATGTTTTTGTTTGAAGACTGTAAGGTCCTCAGTGGGACATACCAGGAGAGGCGGTCCCGTAGGTACGTGGGTCCTAGGCCATACAGAGCTTTAAAGGTTAAATCCAGCACCTTAAACCTGATTCTGTACCCTACCAGGTGCCATTGCAGCTGGTATAGTACTGGGTGAATGTGATCCCGCGACGAGGACCTTGTAAGGAGTCTCGCCGCGGCATTCTGCACCCGCTGGAGTTTCTGGGTCAGTCTCAAGGGCAGCCCCACGTAGAGCGAGTTACAATAATCCAGTCTGGAGGTGACCATCACGTGGATCACAGTGGCTAGGTCAGGGGGAGAGAGGTAAGGAGCCAACTGCTTAGCTTGGCAGAGATGAAAAAATGCCGCCTTTGTTATAACTGCAATCTGTGCTTCCATGGAAAGGGATGATGATCACAAGGTCCAGGTCTGTTCATCATATTGGGAGAGGCAGTCTTTTGACAACTTAACAACTATCAGCACAAGTCTAAAAGAACTTAATGAAGTTAAGTTATGGTTTAGTTTCTTTAGGTTGTTTGATGAATAAAAATAATGCCCTTTATGATTGAGTATGAATATGTATTCAGTAAATGTTTGCCTTAAAAACAAAACAAAATCCCTCGGTGCACATCATAATAAAATGCACTACACAAACCTAAGTCCAGTTTATTTTGTAAAACATTCATGTTTCTGGGCTAGCTCTACCAGAATGACAACTATGAGTCCTACAACAGCTGGTCCTGGTTTCTCTGCCAGGCCTATTTTTACCTAACCTATGAGAATGGGGCCCTGACGGAATACAGCTACAAAGACTGTTTCTGTTGCTAAATGTACCTAGAGATCATTTAGCTCTGAGTCCTGCAAGATCTGGTCCCTGCCTGGATAATTTTCACTTGGAAGTGCCAGCCCTATCATTAGGCAGAATGATGCAATTGCCCATGGCAAAAGGAAAGAACAGTAGTAGGCCCTATCTGTTCATCATGAGCCCCCAGGCATTCCCCTCTGTTGCTGCACAGCACCCCCTGGGCCTCCTAATCTGACCCACTTCTGAGGTGTGGTAGAGGATGCTATCAAATGACCAGTGCTAAAATAGGACTCAACTATCAGTTGAGTCTTTTGTGTGTGAAATGAAGAGAGAGTTCCATCTTGCCCTTTGCTTCAGACAACAGAAAGGCTTGGGCCAGCCCTGACACCTAGCATAGGAGAATAGGGCCCTGACTCAAAAGCTACAAAGAGCACCCTTGATGCTGAAGGTGCTTCAAATGCTTTTTAATAGGGAAACATTAATATGAATAGTATTTGTAAGCATGTAAAAGGGGACTGTAGAATGTATAGCCCTTGGTGTTTTGCTAATCTGGAATCTCCATCATCTCTGATCACATACCATGCTTCATGAGGCTGATGAGATTTGGAGTTCAACAATATCTGGAGGGCCACAGCAATATATTTATGAAATGTGTTCACTGTATGCTTGCTGTATATAGATATCCCTCTATTTGCTGCTCTAGAGCTGCATCATCTGGAAAAGCAGCATAGAAATAATAATGATGATGATGATAATGATAATAATAATAATTTTTTGTTATTTCTACCCCGCCCATTCCCCAGCCACTCTGGGCAGCTTCCAATTGAAGGTTAAAAATACATTAAAACATCAGTCGTTAAAAACTTCCCTAAACAAGGCTGAACTCCCCTAGCAGAAATAGAGGGCCTCAGAGGGAAGAGGTACTTTCAGCAACAGAATATCCTTTGCATTCCAGAAGGGTTTATTCCCTGGAAGCATAGAAAGATTCAGACACGTGTCAAAAGCAAGCATACTAATACATCATGGATATATTTCCCTTTTCAAAATGAGCATTTTTGAAAACTTTTCTGAGAGCCAAGTGATATTAACTGTGCATTTGAATCCTACTTTTAAAAAAATGCAAATAGCATCAGCAAGGGAAGGGAAGACCTGAATGGTGTCAGTGGTGGAGCCTTTTGGAAGAAAACCAAAAACCAAATAGAAGCTTTAGCAAAGCGATTTTCGTGCAGGCCACAGCACAGGAAAGAAAGGGTTACATTCATCCCTCCATGCCTGCTGTGATCCTGTTAATTACCGTATTTTTCGCACCATTGGACGCACTTTTTCCCTCCTAAAAAGCAAGGGAAAATGTGTGTGCGTCCTATGGAGCGAATGCAAGGGGGAGGCAGGCGGGAAAAGCCCCCAAGAGCCGCACACAAGCTTCGTGCGCTCTTGCGGGCTTTTCTCCAGGAGGGAGAAGGGACTGACTGGCTGCATCGGTCCGTTCTCCCTCCTCGGGGAAAAGCCCCAAAGAGCGGCGCCCTCTTTAAAGGCTGCGCGGCTCCTGCGGGCTTTTCTACGAGGTGAGGGAATCCCCCCACCTCCCAGAAAAGCCAGGAGAAGCCGCGCAGCCCCTTTAAAGAGCGCACGGCTTCTGCGGGAGGTGGGGGAAGCTGCAGCAGATTCCCTCCTCCCGCGCTCCCTTTGAAGCGGCAATGTGGGAGGGGAGCAGCTTACACTCGTGTAAGCAGCTCCTCTCCCACTTTCCTCCTTAAAAGCAACTGCGGAGGAGGGAAGGAAGGGGACCATGGATCCTCCGCTGCCCCGTGATTGCTTTGAATCAGGAAAGTGGGAGGGGAGCAGCTTACACTCGTGTAAGCAGCTCCTCTCCCACTTTCCTCCTTCAAAGCAACTAAGGAGGAGGGAAGGAAGGGGACCATGGATCCTCCGCTGCTCACAGGGATTCCTCCGTGATTGCTTTGAATCAGGAAAGTGGGAGGGGAGCAGCTTACACTCGTGTAAGCAGCTCCTCTCCCACTTTCCTTCTTAAAAGCAACTGCGGAGGAGGGAAGGAAGGGGACCATGGATCCTCCCCTGCTCACGGCTGCAGCGGATTCCTCCTCCATGATTGCTTTGAATCAGGAAAGTGGGAGGGGAGCAGCTTACACTTGTGTAAGCAGCTCCTCTCCCACTTTCCTCATTCAAAGCAACTACGGAGGAGGGAAGGAAGGGGACCATGGATCCTCCGCTGCTCACAGGGATTCCTCCGTGATTGCTTTGAATCAGGAAAGTGGGAGGGGAGCAGCTTACACTCGTGTAAACAGCTCCTCTCCCACTTTCCTCCTTCAAAGCAACTACGGAGGAGGGAAGGAAGGGGACCATGGATCCTCCGCTTCTCACAGGGATTCCTCCGTGATTGCTTTGAATCAGGAAAGTGGGAGGGGAGCAGCTTACACTCGTGTAAGCAGCTCCTCTCCCACTTTCCTCCTTCAAAGCAACTAAGGAGGAGGGAAGGAAGGGGACCATGCATCCTCTGCTGGCGAATGCAGCAGATTCCCTTCTCCCGGGCTCCCTTTGAAGCAGCAAAGTGGGAGGGGAGCAGCTTACACTTGTGTAAGCAGCTCCTCTCCCACTTTCCTGCTTCAAAGTGGAGGGAATCCAGTGCAGTTGCGAGCAGAGGATCCATGGCTCCGCTTCCTTCCCTCAAAGCAGGGTGCAGGGGTGCAGGGGGAAAGACGGCAGGAAATAGATGCCGGGCAGGAAGACACAACCACACTTTGACCACTGAAAGTCCACCTCAGCCTCCCCAGATTTCCACTGAGATGGCCAGGCTAATCTCGATGGCCATAAGTCAGGCTCAGCATTATTAACTGGACTTAGATAAGCCATGGTTCCCCTTCCTACCCTACTCTGAGGCTCAATTTAAAGCAGCAAAGTGGACAGGAGCCGCCCGCTTTGCTGCTTTAAATAGTTTAGTGCAACATTTGATTCAGAATATTTTTTTCCGTATTTTCCTCCTCTAAAAACTAGGTGCGCCCTATGGTCAGGTGCGCCCTATGGTGCGAAAAATACGGTAACACATGCAGCTGATGAAATTTGCATTTCTTAAAAAAAACAAAAAACACCTGTGTGTTAGATGCAAAGAGGGCATTTAACAACAGGTATGGTGTGGCTCTGTGTCTGCTACAAGTAGTGCACTGTGTGAGTGCCACTTGAAATCATTCCAGCTTTCCATATCTTTCCATTGGCCCTTCATTATCTTGTGAAATATGATAACTTATTTAGGTTCTACGGAACTCATTATCTTTAGCCAGCAACTGTAGTACCCTGTGAAAAAAAAGAGAGAGGGAGAAAGAAATATTTGATTTATTCTCCGTGTTTCCTTTCAAATCTCACATTGGGTATGCTGTGTTTCCTTCTGAAAATCTGAAAATGAATTTCTCCAGCTTGTCTCAGAGAAAGATGAGATGTTTCATGGGGAGGGAACCTGTTAGGCATGTCCTACTATCAGAGGTGAGGGAACTTCAATTTCAATGGTAATTAGCTCTTAAAGACTTGCTGCTGAGTGTTCAGATCACAGGGATGGAACAGTTCGGCTTTTGCTTGAGTACGGGGCAGTGGGGCAGCTGTATTGTTAATTGGCCATCTTAGCCTGCGGTAAGCAACAACACTCACAGAATGTTTCCCCAAACATTGTTGATCATGAACAATTATCAGCTGAAGTCTACTCAATGTAAACCCACGGAAATTAGTGGACCTAGCTTAGTTGTTTTTGTTGCTTTCAGTGGGTCTACTCTGAGAAATACTTCATTGAATAGCACCCCTTGTATCTCATTCGTCCCCCTTCCCAGGGAAAGAATGTTGAAGAATATCAGTGAGTGATGTGATGTCATCATGCTGTGACTGCACCTGCCCTCCAAGGCAATAACCAATACTGTGGATCAGGGAGGGTTGAAGCATAATTACATCATATGGCACTTTCACCCCATGGAATTCAAGGAATTCATATAAGGAAAAGAGTAGGATCACAGTTTTGGTTCCCAACCTAGACAAGCTCAATTTGTGCAGGTCCTGCAAAGCTGCCATTCTCATTGTGGAAGCTGGAACACTACTTTTTCAGGATTTAGGTGGAGAGGTTCAGAGTCCCATACCATTGTACATGAAATTGAGTCTGTGTAGACCATGAATGGGAGGTCCTTTTTCCATTGTCTCATAGCTAAACTGCCAGGGACTGAAAACAAGCACACATATGAATATATTTGGGAGGGGAAATGAACTAATTTGCCTTTAAAGCCAAACTTCCTTGATTTTCATTTTCCAGAACAATATGTCAACTAAAACAAATGCACCCTTCAAAACTGAACCTTTTCTGAATTATGCAATGCATTACTTCTCCAGACAGCTAATGTGGATGAAAAGACTTATGCTGGGATGAAAGTATGCATTGTGAGAATAATGTACAAAACTGCTTTATATTAGTGAAAACTTTTAGGGAAAAATGTGTAGGGAATGGGAAAATTCACACCCAGATGCTGGTTAGTTTCCATAATTTCCATATTATTTTTTTTTAAAAAAAAACCTGTTGTGAAAATGTAGAGAACTGAACTCAAATCAGGGATGGCCAACAGGTAGATCATGATCTACTGGTAGATCGCGAGGACTCTGTGGTAGATTGTGGTAGATCACTGTCCCCCCGCCCCAAAAGCTCAACAAGCTTGACTTCCCAAAAAAGCTCAAAACTTTGGTAGACCAGTTTTTTATAGTAAGAGAAAATCTCAGTCTCTTGAAAGTTGGACATGCCTGATATACATCTACAGACATACAGATATACACTCTTGTATATCACAAACTTTCAACATAATTACGCATAGGGAACATGGAAAGGGGGCGCTCCCATTAGAATCCTGTCTCTTTTCCTTCTTTTTCACTGTGTGCAGCAAAGGATCTCTAATTTTAACGAAGTGGTGGGATAATATTACTTGGACAGGTAACATTTTTAAAGCAACTCAAAGTCCAGGAGGAGGCTAAACTGTTTTGGATTTTTAAGGGTTTCCAAGATCTGCTACTGAGATAGTGCACTTTTAAATTGTTTTCCAAAGAAACAGCAGCACTGCAACTCATGGCCATTCAGCAAAATGCATCATTATAAATTTCATGAGTCAGTATCACCAACATGAAACAGAAACTTCATCTGGGGAATTGAATCAAGTAAAAAAGAAAAACCCTACTCTGGTTTCACTTAATGCTTTCCCTAGTGAAAGGTGATGAAAACAACTGATGTTCTTCCAGCGCAAACACCAGTTCTTCTTGCCAACTGCTATGTAAGAGAATGTTTGCAGTTTTCCAGACTAATCCTAGGCACAACTTTGGCAGCTGGAGCATCAATAAATGAACACAATTCAAGAACACCATTTGGGCAGCGTGAGGGACAAGGAAACAAAATGTAAGAGGAAAACTATTGCCAGGAATTCCAGTCCTTTAATCAGGAATTTAGGGCTTGTCCACACCTCTCCTTGCCCAAGGAGTGCCAACTGTATGTCTTCAGCCCCCTAACATCTGTTGGGAGAATGACTGGGGCCCATCAATGTTGAGGGGGTGGAGGAGGCCAAGCGCAAAGCTGAGTGTGGTATGGCTCCTGAGTGTTAGAGAGGAGGAACCACCAGCCATTGAAGCTGTGCTGTGCTAGACTCCACGCTTAGCCTCTTCCTGAAGATGTGACATCGTGTGCAAGGCGTCACATAAATGCAGTGTGTGCATGACAACACACATGTGTGTGATGCATGCCAGGGCCCCTCAATCTTGGGTGCAAGTCAGTGCCTCTCCCCTGCCCTGTACTAGAAAGCATGGGTCCAAGCAGTTTTCCATTTTCTCCACTACATTCCCCAGGAGAAACAGCTCTATACTTCTGAATCAGAGCCAATGCTCATCCATGGAAAACCCAATTGACATTTGCTCTTATTCAGTTGTAAAGAGCAGGTTTTCCCTGGTGAGGAAGTGGTGGGAGAAGCAGAAGTGTTAAGAAGCCCTTAGATATGTGTCCTAGCCAATAGCATTCCTTGGGGCTGAATGCTCAGGCTTCAGGATCAGTAGTTTATCTGCAGGAGGTTTGGAGCTTCTGAACTAGTCAAACCTTGTACAAATGCTGGGAACCTTCCCTATTGCCTGTGCCTGATAATTTGGTAACTTCTGGGTTTTGGCAAGTCTAGAAGCTGCAGCCCAACTCAAACCTCCAGTTGAAACTGACCTTAGGGAACCTGAGCTGGAGCATGTGCACAGCCAGCTGAGATTAAGGTAGGGATGCAGAACCTGTGGTTGTCCCAAATGTTGTTGGACTCCAGCTTTCACCAGCCCTCTATTTATATATACTTCAAAGGATGGGATCAAGTTGTTGTTGTTGTTTGTACTCATAGATCACTACCATGTTATTCTCTTCCAGTAATATGCAAAACAACAACACTGCTTCTGGACACTGAATCATAGAATCATAGAATCATAGAATCATAGAATCATAGAGTTGGAAGAGACCACAAGGGTCATCGAGTCCAACCCCCTGCCAAGCAGGAAACACCATCAGAGCACTCCTGACATATGGTTGTCAAGCCTCTGCTTAAAGACCTCCAAAGAAGGAGACTCCACCACACTCCTTGGCAGCAAATTCCACTGTCGAACAGCTCTTACTGTCAGGAAGTTCTTCCTAATGTTTAGGTGGAATCTTCTTTCTTGTAGTTTGTATCCATTGCTCCGTGTCCGCTTCTCTGGAGCAGCAGAAAACAACCTTTCTCCCTCCTCTATGTGACATCCTTTTATATATTTGAACATGGCTATCATATCACCCCTTAACCTCCTCTTCTCCAGGCTAAACATGCCCAGCTCCCTTAGCCGATCCTCATAAGGCATTGTTTCCAGGCCTTTGACCATTTTGGTTGCCCTCCTCTGTACACGTTCTAGTTTGTCAGTGTCCTTCTTGAACTGTGGTGCCCAGAACTGGACACAGTACTCCAGGTGAGGTCTGACCAGAGCAGAATACAGTGGCACTATAACTTCCCTTGATCTAGATGCTATACTCCTATTGATGCAGCCCAGAATTGCATTGGCTTTTTTAGCTGCCGCGTCACACTGTTGGCTCATGTTAAGTTTGTGGTCAACCAAGACTCCTAGATCCTTTTCACATGTACTGCTCTCAAGCCAGGTGTCACCCATCTTGTATTTGTGCCTCTCATTTTTTTTTTGCCCAAGTGCAATACTTTACATTTCTCCCTGTTAAAATTCATCTTGTTTGTTTTGGCCCAGTTCTCTAATCTGTCAAGGTCGTTTTGAAGTGTGATCCTGTCTTCTGGGGTGTTAGCCACCCCTCCCAGTTTGGTGTCATCTGCAAATTTGATCAGGATGCCCTTGAGTCCATCATCCAAGTCGTTGATAAAGATGTTGAATAAGACCGGGCCCAAGACAGAACCCTGTGGCACCCCACTAGTCACTCTTCTCCAGGATGAAGAGGAACCATTGATGAGCACCCTTTGGGTCCGGTCAGTCAGCCAGTTACAAATCCACTGAGTGGTAGCATAGTCAAGACCGCATTTTACCAGCTTCTTTACAAGAATATCATGGGGCACCTTGTCAAATGCCTTGCTGAAATCAAGGTAGACTACATCCACTGCGTTCCCTTCATCTACCAGGCTTGTAATTCTGTCAAAAAATGAGATCAGGTTAGTCTGACATGACTTATTTTTCAGAAATCCATGCTGACTATTGGTGATCACAGCATTCCTTTCTAGGTGCTCACAGATTGTTTGCTTAATGATCTGCTCCAGAATCTTCCCTGGTATTGATGTTAGACTGACTGGGCGGTAATTATTTGGGTCCTCTCTTTTCCCCTTTTTGAAAATAGGGACAACATTTGCCCTCCTCCAGTCTGCCGGGACTTCGCCTGTTCTCCAGGAATTCTCAAAGATGACTGCCAGTGGTTCTGAGATCACATCTGCCAGTTCTTTTAATACTCTTGGATGCAGTTCATCTGGCCCTGGAGACTTGAATACATCTAAACTAGCCAAGTATTCTTGTACTATCTCCTTAGTTATTCTGGGCTGTGTTTCCTCTGCTGAATCATTTCCTCCAAATTCTTCAGGTCGGGCATTGTTTTCTTTATCAGAGAAGACTGAGGCAAAGAAGGCATTGAGGAGTTCAGCCCTTTCTGTGTCCCCTGACACACTGAACAATATGCTTTCAATTTCTCCTCAAAGTTCTATGGAATTTGTATCTTTACTCCATTCATCATCATCATCATCATCATATAAATAATAATAATTTATTATTTATACCCCGCCCATCTGGCTGGGTTTCCCCAGCCACTCTGGGCAGCTTCCAACAAAACACTAAAATACCTATTAAACATTAAAAGCTTCCCTAAACATAAGTAGCAATCAGGAATAAAAATCCTTTGGTCTGACTGTTAGTGCAGAACTACCCATTACAAAGGACGCAAGGATGCCACTGGAACAAGGAGCATTATATCAAGGCACTTCTCTACCACCACACACACCACAAACTTTAAAGGAGGGAGTTTGTTTCCAGAGATGTCTCTGTACATAATTGCCTCAGTTCTATGATAATCATCCTATTCTTTGTTCTTGAAACTCCTCCCAAGAGCAAATGTCTTTGGGACCAGGGTGTTGAGTTCATGCCTTTGGTGTGCTGTTGGGCAGCTTATACGGTGCCCAGCAGATGTTGTTAGACTTCATCCCCCATAATCCCTGACTATTGACTAGGCATCCTCAAACTCGGCCCTCCAGCTATTTCGTGACTACAGCTCCCAGCATCCGTAACTAACAGGACCAGTAGTCAGGGATGATGGGAATTGTAGTTCCAAAACATCTGGGGGGGGGGCAAGTTGGGGGGTGCCTGCTATTGACTATACAGGTTAAGGCTGATGGTACATTGGATTCCAGTAACATATTCAGGGCACCATACTGGCTAAGCTTTTACTAGAAGGCCCTTAGTCTGATCTAGACAAGCAGTTCTTATGTTCTCCTTATAAATCTTTTGAACCGCATTCATGTGCAAGAAAAGTTTTATTTGGACTAGCTTCTCCCTCGCTCGCATTCTCTCTCTAAGCCTGACAAACTGTTCAACCTAAATGCTCGTTTTTATCTAATGCAACAGCATTATGAAGGATTTCAGGCATTTATCTCATAATCTGTGTCCAACTTTCTAGTACATGCAAATTGGATGGTGTCATCTGGAGCAATTGTCAAGTTCAATGACTTTTTCATTAAGTGCAAAGGACCTTAACATGTTAACCTTCTTTTGCTCTGGGCCAATGATCTCCCTTGTAAAAGATTCCATTGTGGGCAGAGGTGCTTTATCAATGCTAACATGTCTAACTCATGAGCTATCAACCTTTTAAAAACTGAAATGACTGCTCAGGCTTTGAAACTTGAGTTTTACCTGCATGGCTGCTGGGCTATGAAGGGCTTTCGTTCCTAGTTAATTAGCTTCAGGGGGGTCAAGATATTAGGCCCAGAAGCCTGTGGAAAATGGTTCCTTCTAACCTAGACTGGCCCTAAATCCTGCTGTGGCAGCATTGGAGCTTTGCCTTCTCAAAATCCAAATTATCTGACCTTGTACATAGATGTATTCCTACATAGCTCATGGACAGACTGAGGCTTTGTCACCAGTACCCCAAATCTCTTTTTCTGTCTCTCTTCTCAGACTTACCAAAGGCTGACCCATTAGGATGACTTGGGTACTGACCCACCAACCTTAGCTAGCTGTCCACCAGTCTGTCTCCTCATCCTCCATTGTTTTTTTATATTATTATTGTATTATTGCCCACCCTTCATCAGCAGTTCCCAGGGTGGTTTACAACAATTTACAGTTCTGAAGTTAAAGTAGAGTACAATCACAGGAACTGGGTGGGCCCTAAAACACACATCTTGGGTGCCACAGACCAGGTTGAAGATGTGTATTCAGCATTTACCAAAACCCACATATTGAGGATGCCTGATACAACTATTTAGGGAGAGACTTCCACAATTTAGGGGCTGTCTCAAATAATGCCCTGTCCCAAGCTAGCACTGCTCAAACTTTCAAGGGAGGTGAAACTACTAAGAGGGCCCCCACTGCTGATGTTAACATCTTGGAGGGTCTGTAGGGTAAGAAGTGGTCTTTCAGATATTTGGGACCAAAGTCATTTAGGGCTTACAATGAGTCCAGGGAGTGCCTCTGCCTGCTAGCCTCCTCCTAATTAATCCCAGTTTTGTCCCTTTGCAGGGTACAAAACAAGAATTAGTTGACACTGTCTGTCATTGGCTCTGACTCCATCTACTGTTGAGCTCCTCTGTCCTACTGGTCCCAATGGGCACCAGTAGGGCTGATCAAGGGTCGCGGGTGGCGCTGTAGGTTAAACCACTGAGCCTAGGGCTTGCCGATCGGAAGGTCGGCGGTTCGAATCCCTGCGACGGGGTGAGCTCCCGTTGCTTGGTCCCTGCTCCTGCCAACCTAGCAGTTCAAAAGCACGTCAAAGTGCAATTAGATAAAAAGGATACCGCTCCAGTGGGAAGGTAAACGGCATTTCCGTGCGCTGCTCCGGTTTCACCAGAAGCATCTTAGTCATGCTGGCCACATGACCCGGAAAAACTGTCTGTGGACAAACGTCAGCTGCCTCGGCCAGTAAAGCAAGATGGGCGCCGCAACCCCAGAGTCGTTCGCGACTGGACTTAACTGTCAGGGGTCCTTTACCTTTACCTTTTTAGGGCTGGTCAACCCATGAGGCAAGGTGAGGCACCTGCCTCGGGCAGCAGAATCCAGAGGGGCAGCAGATCCAGCCTCCAAGGAAGGCTTCCCCAGCTGCTGCTGCTGCCACTCCTTGGAGGCCAGATCTGCCTCCTCTTCTGCCTCCTCCTCTGCAGCTCAAAAGCTCAGTGAATAGGAGGCTTCTGGTCACCCCAGGGAGGAGTTGGAGCGGGGTGCATTCTGGGGTCTCCTGGGTTCTGCAGCCACTCAGCATGATTCAGAACAGTCCCCTTTCCCCCTAGCATATGCATTTTCATAGACATTACTTGGTCACTGTGTTGCAAAGTTCAGAGACATGTAATTACAAAGGATGGCACTGTTTCAGTTCCTGCATTGCTTGGGAAAGTGTGAATTAGTATGCTTGCCTTTAAATGCAAACTGAATCAAATTTCTCCCTGATCTCTGGCCCCAGCCCTGACCAGGTAAGCTGCAGTGATTCCCCCACCTCACCGGCCACTATGTCATTAGCGTGATATGAAACAGTATCCCAATGTTTTTCTTATCCATCCTTCCTCCCTGGCCCCTCATTTTGGTACATTAATAAGATTCCTCAACAGAATGTACAGAACCCAGAAGTTTAATAAATTTGAGAGCAAATCAGGAGGTTAGGCTGAGAGAGCCAGTCATAACACAAGGAAACCAAAAGGCAGACAAATTTTGTTCTTAGGGTTTCATTCTAATAATAATAATAATAATAATAATAATAATAATAATAATGTGTCCTTTGTTTCTCCAGAAAAAATGGAGAAATGCTCTGGGTGTGGGTGTGTTTGCATCATGCTGTGAGATGAAAAAAGCGGGAGAGAAAAACTATTAGTACATTAGAAAATAGAGGTTGAAGTATCTGCTTTTGAGGAGAAATAATATTGATTTCACTGCATCATAGATTCATTCTGAATGTATAAGCAGAGTGCACTTCATCTTAATTGTAAAGCAGTCCACTTCTTAACCACATCCATGCCTCTTCATCTGGCAATGGAAACAGCATGCAACAAAAGGTAAGAACAGAAGAGCCCCACTGTATCAGGCTATAGGCCTATATGTTCAACCATTCTGTTTGCACAGTGGCCAACCAGGTGCATCTTCAAAGCCCGTAAACAAGATCCTAGTGTAATAGCACTCCTCTCACTTGTGATCCCCAGCAACTAGTATGCAGCAGCATTCTGCCTGCAGAAGTAGTGGTGGAACATTGCCATTGTGACTAATAGTTGATTCATTTATTTACTCCTCTGTTAAAGCCTTCCAAGTATGCAAGGCAATCCTTAATTTAAACCAAACAAGTCTTTCTTTGGTCAACATGTTGCTGTGTTGAAATGAGGGCAAAACCAGACGATGCTAAACTTGTGCCTGGGAAATGGGCACCCTATTCCCTTGGTTCAATGTTAGAGAGCCTTAGCTAATAAGGCCTGGTGGACATCCACTGACATCAGCGCTTACTCACTGGTGGCACCAACCCTGTCAGATGGCCATCCGAGATATTAGAAAGAGGCATGGGTCAATCTGATTCACGAATGTCTACATGGTTGGGACTTATGCATGCAAATAGCCTTTGTATTTCCTCAAGTCTTGAATTGTTCTAACTTGTTTTCTTTTTTAGTGGTAAATTGGCAAGAGTTTTGCTGGCTGGCTTGCTTGCTGAATTTTCTTTTACATTTTCTTTGGCTGTGCTTGTATTGGCTCTTCTCTGTTGATTTTTTTTATTGTTGTTCATGCGTATCTTTTTAGTGCCTTGTGCTGTTGATTTTAACTGGGTAATTTTAATATATACAATATATACTGTGGTAATTTAAATAGTATGAATAATAACAACAAAAACTAATTAGTTCATCCTCATGGCAGAAGGTGCACTTTGTTCCAATTTAACTGCCACAATTAGGAATAATTCACAGCAGAAACTGCATGCATGTTCGGATTCTGAACCAAGTGAATTGGTTATGACATTCACAAATTTGTCATTTTTAATTTTTTAGCAAATGAGTCTAAAACTATCAGAAATGAATCTGAGGGAAATACCAAAGGGATTTGGTCCCCATCTGCACTATTCATTTAAAGCAGTGTTGTACCACTTTGAAGAGTCACAGATTCTCCCAAAGAAACCTTGGAACTGTTGTGTGTTAAGGGTGGTGAGAGTTGTTAGGAGACCTCCTGTCACCACCCAGGGCTGCAATTCCCTATTAGTCCCTCTTCCCAGTGAACTCTGGGAACTGTTGCTCTGTGTGGGAATGGAGGTCTCCTAACAACTCTTACCACCTTTAACGAACTATACTTTCTAGGATTCTTTGGGGGAAGCCATAACTGTTAAAAGTGGTATGATGATGCTTTAGATACGGTATATGGTGCAGATGGGGCCCTACTTTCTGCTGCTGCAGTGGCCAGGACTTTAATATTTAATATAAAAGGGTAAAAGAATATTGGGAAATAATTTATAATGAATTGAAAAAAATGTTTAAAAGTAATTTTCAAAACAAACAAACAAAACTCCAAAAAACAGAGTCCTTTTTGCTGGGGATAATTCAGACGGAAATTTCCAGGTGTCAAAAAAGGCAATTTGTGTATCCCACTACTGCGGCCTGTGTTTCATTAGACCAAAAATGGAAAACGAGCGATGTCCCAACTAAAGAAGAATGGCAACTTAAACTGATGAAATATGTGCAGCTTGTGGACCTAACATGTGGAATAAGAGAACAAGAAGAACATACATTTAAAGATGATTGGAAAATGTTTATTGAGTATATGGGTGAAAATTGTGTACATTTGAAAACATTGGCAGCTTTAAGATAAATTCAACAGTGTAAATAAGTTTTGATTGAGGTAAAAATGAAATACTGAATGGTTTAGTTTATGTAAACTATGCAGCGGTCTATGGCATGCAAACTGAACCATGGAAAGCGAAGAAGGGAAGTCATTGATATGGTAAGGTTGTTTAAATGAATATTCTAAAATGTAAAATAGAAAAACTTAATAAAAATTATACAGAAAAGGACTTAATTTAATAGGCTTAAGTTGCAGGAGGGTAGATTTTGGTTCAGCTTTTGGAGAAATGTATTGACACTAAGTGTAGTTTGACAGTGGAACCAGTTGCCTAGAGGGGTAGAGCTTGATTTGCCCTTGCTGGACCAGAGATTTAATAGGGATGTCCTTGCACTGGGTTTCCTTCATTGGTCAGTGGTTGGACTAAATCAGGGATGGCGAACCCGTTACCCTCCAGATGGGATACAAGCCCCATCATCCCTCATTAATGGCTAAGCTGGCAAAGGCTGATGGGAGTTGGAGTCCATCTAGACCTGTAGAGCTGTAGGTTCCCTAGCCCTGGATCCCTCCAGCGCTGATCTGATGACTTTTATCTAGTCCAAGGTTGAAGTTCTGTTTATAGCAGAATTTGGAATAATTTGCTTCATAAAAAATTAATGTGTTTCAAGCTAAGCAACCATTTTTAATATATATTTTCTAAGGGACTGAGTTTTTGTTGGGGTTTTTTAATAAAAAAAACGGAAAACTTAAAACAGAAACTCTTGGCACTGATATAAATTGCCTGATAGCACCATCTTCTGACAAGCTGTAGTTTTGGAAGTAACCTTGAAGGAGCTTTTGCGTGCATTTTTTATAAAGGAAAATTCATCTGAATGCATATTTTTGGAGCTGTCAGAATGAATGATAGCCTCTTTGCCTAAACAAAAAACACAGGTTGTTCCAGGTAGCAGTGGGGGAGGTCTGTGGTATCAGTAAAGCACGCCAGTGCATCCCGACAAAAGGATGTTGACTGGATGTCAGAAGAACAGAAGCACTTGCCTCTTGTGTTCTAATTTCTGAGAAGCAACAGAGAGTGCAATTGATCTGTGGATCTGTATGTTATGTAAGGAGGGCGAATTCGGACATTCTGCAAATGTGTAAAACACCTGAAAACGTTATGCATGTGCAAAATGGTTATCTTTCTCTAGGGATGGCTAAGAAATTTGGTTTGGATTGGATCCTTATTGCCTAATTTGTACTCCTGAACCAATGTGTGAATTGAAAAGCACCTAGACTTCAGAATTTGCTTTTCCCTGAATTTTCTGGTGCAGTTATCCAACCTCCAAAGTTTACAAAAATGCCTAGATTAGGGAGATGTCTGCACAAAACTGCATACATTCTTGAAAATAACCACCAGCTGAAGTCCACATTATGAACCAGAGCAGCATGGTTTTGACTGGAACAGGTTGACAAAGCCTACCTGGGACTGTCAAAAGGAAAGGAGGGAGTCAAAAGGGTGAGCAAGCAGGGAGAGGAGATACTGCATCTCGCCTGGACCAGAGCGTTGTCTTCCTCTACACCTGTGGATCTTCTGCAGGACAGGCAATCTCAGACCTTTGGGGAGTGGGAGCATGATGTCAATTCAACCCTTGTCTCTTCAGCATTGCTTCCTCATGCCTGCAGCTCCCCAACCACTTAGTTTCACTGCCACTCATTTCAACATTTCCACAATAGCCCCAGTTTATGTGAAGGGAGTGTCAAGAGCGGGTGCTGGGAGCAGGTCAGCAATAACTCACATGACTTTGGTGAAGTAAACTCTTTATTCAAAGAAACAAAACAGCTCAGGAGGCCAGGACTAGTGAATACAGAAACACTTCCCAAAGGTCCCCACCTTCCTACGGCTCCCTAAAGTTCCTCCTTTCCTGGTTCCTTCCCAAGCAATCTGAGGCTCTGCCATCTTGCCTGTTTTGTGAACTGCCCTGAGATCTAGAGACAAAGGGCAGTATACAAGTTTAATAAATACTGATGATAATAATAATGTTGTGTGTGCATATACAAATGTGTACATGTGAATGTGTGTCTAAAAACAGGCATGTGTATTTCATTTTTTAAAAGTCTGTTCCCTGCGTGGGCTGCTGTGGAAGCTTCTCAAGATTAAAAGCCTAATGAACCATTTCCATCCAAGTTAATGCCTCACTCTACAAGTGCTCTGGTATAATTTTGCAAGGTTGTTTACCTCTTGGCTATCTTCAGGGCTTTTAATTTACCTCTGCAAATTGTTGTGATTATAAATGCCATTTAGAAATATGATGGCCCTTTCTTTTATTATGGAGGCTCGTAGCAATAATGAATGTTCTTTGACATGTTTTCATAATCATACAATCTTGTTAGGCAAAAAAATGGATGATGGAGATGGAGCCAAAGCACTTAGGAAATGAAAGGTTGAAGGGGAGGGGGAGCAGGGAAAGGTAACTGCTCACTCCTGAAATACCACTTGCTTATGACTCGCAGAATTTATTTTAAACAAAATGCATATTGGCAACAATAGGGCTGCAATTTATTACATTTTTATGCACTCCTCTTTTCCGTAAATAAGTTTCAGGGGCAGTGCCATGGGACTCTGGTTTGCTCTTTGAGGTCCGATTACCGGAGACCAGAATATGCAGACCAGTGAAGAGCAAGATACACTGGAAGCTGCCATGTACTGAGTAGGACCCTTGGTCTATTTTGCTTCCTGCTGTCTACCCCATCCTTATCCAACCTGCTGCCCTCTGGATGCTTTGGACCAGAACTCCCATCAGCCGAGGTTTTTGGAGGGTACCAGGTCAGTGAAGGCTGCTCTACATTGAATGTCAGTAGTCCTGTAGGATTTCAGGTGTGAAATCCTGGGGTGTGTGGAGGAACCTCTAGGTAGATCAGCCCTGAAACTGGGGGCTTTTGCATACAACACTTATGCTTTTCCACTGAGCTGCACTTCCTCCCACAGACCAATTATGTCACACAGTAGTAAATTAATCAATGCAGAGTCTTCTTTCATAAACAGAAATACAGTGGTACCTTGGGTTAAGAACTTAATTCATTCTGGGGGTCCCTTCTTAACCTGAAACTGTTCTTAACCTGATGTACCACTTTAGTTAATGGGGCCTCCCGCTGCTGCTGAGCAATTTCTGTTCTCATCCTGAAGCAAAGTTCTTAATCCGAGGTACTATTTCTGGGTTAGCGGAGTCTGTAACCTGAAGCGAATGTAACCTGAAGCGTATGTAACCTGAAATGTATGTAACCCAAGGTACCACTGTAAAACTTTTACTGAAGAAAATAAAGTTGTTCATAAACAGCATGGTTAAAGAGCATACACAGAGTGCTCATAGCAGCTATCTGACTCTTCACAGAGAGGAACAGTCTTAGTTTACTGATTTACTAGAGTCCTGGAGCCACTCTGTCTGCCTTAGCTTTACATAGCAACAACAACAGCACTATTCCACAGACTACTACTCCATTCACAATCCATACAGCTCTCTGACATGAGGCCCAGAGAGGCTGGCTACTTTTATAGGGAGAACGAGTCATCACCCAAGATGAGTCACAAGTCACAGTGACTTAGCAGTTTGCTGTTAACAGTTAGCAGGCTTAGGCTTGAATGACTGAGTAGGCCTTGTAGGCCTTACAGCTTCTTCTGCTCTCAAGAACCTTTGTCTCATGACAAATTACGCCAGGAGGGCGTCATGGATTCACTTAAATAGAATGTGCATCCCCTTTGTATAGGCAAATATACAAGCAGCCCTACTTGCATGAAGCTCAGTTTGTGATACAGAGCACCCTTTTACTATTTCCTGACCAATGTGCTAGTGTGGTACATAAAAGTTGCAAGTGGGAGACTGAGAGGAGCAGTGCTGTGGCTAACTGGGAAGAACACCCCAAAGTCTGGATGACATGTTTGACTTAAACCAAAGAAAACAGAGCCCTGCGCAGCCTGGTGTCATGTCCCCAAACTGTAGGCAGCAAGATTTCTCTGAGGGTACATTCAGATGTGAGGAATATTGCATTACTTTTCATGATTATAATGCTGGTGCTTCTTTCCTGTTTTCTAATTTTCCTTTCAAACCTGTTGCTGTGTTATGGAACTGTGGCTTTTTGACCAATATACTGACAGGTCATGATTACTTTCATTCACACCACATTCACCACCCCCATGACTCCCCCATGAAAAGAGCAGGAAAGAACTGAATGCTGATATACTGCCCCATATATATTTTTTCACGTTACTCTCACAATTTTCCAGATTAAAGGGGCTGCAAATGGATTTCTTCTGGAATCAAATCACATGGAAATGAGCACTAAGCTTGTGCTATATTCCCATTAGTTTTCCAGAAGTGGCTTTTAAATCATGTGAAAGCTCAAATATAATGTGGAAGTTAGGGAAATGTCAGGTTAATGGAATAAACTACCATGTAAATGTAGCCTGGGTGTTTTTACATGTTAAGGAGATGAGAACATAAAACGAATTCAGTGCCACTATTATAAAAGTGGGAGAAAAATGTCTCCCTATCCATTTTTTCCATGTTCTAAGCAGTTCTGAAAGAGGCTGTTCAAGTGATTTGGACATCATATTCTCATGCTTCCAGTGATAACAGCAAACTATAAGATTGGTTAGTTCTGAATGCATTTGGATCAGAACTAAAATCTTGAAGTTATCAGTTTTGTAGACAAACTACTGTGGTTTAGAGACCCCTGGCACTGTCATAGCTAACAAAGCTGGTAAAAGGTGTTTTTCACCACAGCCAACTTTTTTGCTATTGTTTTAGATGGCAATGGGGAGACACCACTTGACTAAAAGTTGAGGGAGTCATAACAATGCTGACTCCAGTTCTTAGGATTCCCTCGGGCAAGATGCCTCCATCAGGTCTTTGTTCTCCCTGCCAGAATCCTCTGTCCCTGGTCTAATTCATGGAGAGGAAGGCAGGTAAGCAAGAAGGTGATGGCAGCTGTTGTTAACTTTCTGCTCACTGCCATTGCTTTTGAACTGTCTGCCTCTAGACCAGAGAGATGGAGAAAGCAGGCAAGTGGCAAAGGGAGCAGCATGAAGGCAAGGAGGCTAATGTGATCAGCAGTGGGACCTGCATGAGATGTGGGCTTCAACAGATGTTCTTCCTTGCCAAGCCCTAATGTCAGCCCTGAGTCAGAAGATGGAGATGCTGGATTTAATTTAAGGGCCCCCCCTGCCCTTTCTTCCATGATTTGGCCACTACTGCTCTTCATGTAATATTTAAAGCTACCTTCTTGGAACTGCGTTTAGGTACATGAGAAACACAAGAAGCTGTCCGTTCATTTAGCTCAGTACTATCCACACTGACTCGCAACAGCTGTCCACAATTTCAGACACCCCTACCTGGAGATGTCAGGGATTGAACCTGGGGCCTTTTGCATGCACAGCCGATGCTTTTCTGCTAAGCTATGGCCTCTTCGTATGGCCTTGAGTCTGATGTTCTGGCTCCTTCTTAAGCAGTGGTGGGTACCAGTGTTTGCACCAGGGAACAAGTTCAGAGTTTCTTCACTCTCCCCCGCCTCCCTTTCCAGGGGTAGCAATAAACTATCCAGTCATAAATGATTTAATGGAGCATGAAATAACACACAGTGGCTTCGAGCCAGAAGACAGGATATTTTACCGAAGAGAAGTGGTTATTAGGAAGGTCATTTTGGTTATTGTTGTAATCGAAAGCTATCACACCTCTGGTGTTTAACACGATGGGGCGATCACTGTTACAGTCTGATGGCAGTAAAAAAAAAATGATAAAAAATAAAGAACGGGAAGCATTACATTCCTTCTCTCTTTTTTCTCTCAACAGCAGGAAGCAATGGTGTTTCAATACCTTTCATTATAGCTCATTTTACACCCCAAAAGATAGCAGAGTCCTAGTAGGGCTCCGATGTACCTTTCCAAAACATTGACATTTGATGGTGAGATTGGAGCGCCCGAGAAAGGGGCATTATGCTATTCTGTTTGACGTGTGCATAAGGAGAATGTATCTGTGTCTACAACTCTGAGGGAATCATGAATCAAAAGTGTCCCTTTCAATTGTCACTCATTTGCCACTCTAGGAAAGCAATACAAAACATATCCCCTTGTAAATATTTCTGGAATATGGAGAGGAGAATGCAAACATTCAATTTTGGTTGCACAGAGAGGAAGACTGTCTTTGCAACAATCTGCTTCAGGAAGTCGGATCAGCCGTATACAGCAGCATATCTTTTGTGGCAGATATCTGTAAAGCTTTGTGAAAGGTTTTCTAAATTTGATTGGATCAACAGAGAGTATGGACTGGGGTTGCATAATTCTTTGCATGCTTTTTTTTTGCAGTCAAACCAGTGGCGTAGCGTGGGTTGTCAGCACCCGGGGCAAGGCAAGTAATTTGCACCCCCCTAACCCGTGGATTTGCGCCCCCTAACCCTAACCCCCAGATGTTGCGCCCGGTGCGGCCGGCCCCCCCTGCACCCCCCACGCTACGCCACTGAGTCAAACTTCCCCTCCTCCCCAAATCTTGGTTTCCTATTCACAGAAGCAACAGGGCCAGGGCTACTTGAGAATGTTACAGGGTGATGTAGGGTTAATCAGTCTCTCTTTCTGCTTAACCTAGCTCACAGGATTGGTGTGAATATAACCTGGAGAAACAGCTTACATGTTGTTCATAGCTACTGTTTTTGGGCAACAATAGAAATTTTATTTTTAAAAAATTATAATAAAATTTCCCCTCTAGAGAGGAAAAAAAACCTGACGAAGTCCATGGATCGTGCTGCTGATCCACTCGAATTCAGAACCCATGGCTGCAGCACTGAAATAAAATTAAAAATGAGGAGCCAGTTCATGCACCTCTTGCATCACATCTAGTTTGACCTTGTGTTTTTTAGATGTTTGTGGGAAATGATGGAATTTTGTATGTGTGAAATGAGATTCTTCAAAAAAAAACAACCCCCAAAAAACATTTTTTTTTTTTTTGTGGTGGTGGGGAGACAAATCTCATTGAAATTGCTAGGTGGGTGCTGCCACTTATGCTAACCTTATACAGCAACCTTATGGAGAGCTAGTGTGGTGTAGTGGTTAAGAGTGCTAGACTAGGATCTGGGAGAGCAGAGTTCTAGTCCCAACTTCACCATGAAACTCACTGGGTGACCTTGGGCCAGTCACAGTCTCTCAGACTAACCTACCTCACAGGGTTGTTGCAAGGATAAAACAGAGCAGGGAGAACTATGCACACCACCTGGAGATCTTTGGAGAAAAGGTGGAATATAAATGCAGTATTATTAGTAGTAATAATAATAATATAGTGGATAAGGGTTTTTCATATTTTCCTGCTTTTTTGAAAAATAAAGAAGTAGTTTTGTGACATTCAGGAAAGCAAGACTCTCCCCACAGGCTGCAAATTTCTGTGAGACCCAGTAAGGTAAGAAGCAACTCCTTTCTGAAAGTGCTGGGGCAATATCTCATCCTCCCCCAGAACAACAGTAACAACAAAAAGAGCAGCAGAAAATGTTTTTACAGAAAAAGAATATTTTATGGGCGGGGGCACCTGGGAGGGATGGATTTCAGCCTGGCCTGGAGGATCTTTTCCATCCCAAGAACCTCATTCCCCTTCTGGGTAACAGTCCTGGAGGCACCTGCCAGTGGGGGGCAGGACTAGAGGCAAAAGTGGGCAGAGTAACCAGTGTTAATGCTACCTTTGTATAGTAGGCTCATATCTTCACTTGGGTACAGCTTTATTCTTGCCCTCCATCCAGACAAGCAAGAAGCATTATCAAAGGCATATTCCTGCCAGACAGAAAGGCTCAAGTGGGGTGGGGTGCAAAGCAGGGCTGACGAGGGGTGTGGCTTGAAGAAATCCATGAGGGCCATATAGAGACCTGAGGGCCACATTTGACCCCTGGGCCTGAGGTTTCCCATGCCTGGTATAAAGTCAATGAGTTTATGTGTGCATGGGGGGGGGGGCGGGGAGTGCACAGGTAGTGGATGCCTGAGGGTGGTACAAATATTTCTCTCATTCATAAGCAATACTTTTCTGTTTCACAAGTCAGCACAGAAGATGGCAGGAGGCAGAGCTTAACAAATACTAAGAGAATAAGCAACACGTTTTTTAGGAAGGATGTGAACTTAAGAGATCATTTCTTTCAACGTTCACATCTGTATGGTTTTCTCTTTCGCCTTTGTTTTGCAGGAGATGCTAGTAGATCTTAATAAGCATAGCCTGTATCTATTACATCAGGGTATTGCAGAAGACAGGCATTTAAGATCCTCTTAATCTTTTGAAGATCCCTACTGTATTCCTGAACACCTGTGCCTCTCTTTAAGTTGCCCTTGCTTTGAGGGTTTAAGTTAGACCCTTCCACGCACACCCCATGGCATTATTTGAACACAGACAGGGATGTGTGTGTGTGTTGTGTGTGTGTCTAGGAATAAGATCTTTGTTTTCATTGGTGTGTTGATTCCCCCCCCCCCCTCTTTCCAAGGGATAAAAAACAAGGCTATAAATCCCAGCGGTGGAACTTGAAGAATTGGGTTTGCGTGGTTGAAATCTTTTGAAAATTCTATAAAGCAGTAAGAGGCATTGTTCTATTCAATTTTGAGCTATTGATCCAACTGAATGCTTGTTTGGAAATTGCCTTTGCAGCTTTATTTCAACATAAGAAACACTTCTCCCCCCTCTCCCGCCTCTCTTTAAAGATTGGGTATGTGGGAATTTAGTGTACAAGGGCCACATGTTTATGTGCCTCAAATATTTATGCACATTTAAGAGATTCTGTCCTTGAATTAAGCCATTGCTTAATACCTTCAGACTGAACATTTGTGTTTGCTGAGTACAACTGAACCTACCATTTACTGACACCAGTAGTTTCATCTACTTCCCACATTGCAAAGATCGGCAAAGCATTCCACTTTGCTTCTGTTTGCATGGCTACTTGAATGGGACATTAAACCACCACTGCTTTTCTTTGACGGGTAATAATTTCAGCTATCTTATTGGACCAGTCAAGAAATGATATAATGCAAGGGTAGGGGAGCCTTTTTCATTTCAAGCAGTATTGGAGCATAGTAGTGCTGCCTGGGGTGGGCATGCAGGTGCCCCAAGAGGTAGGCCCAGCACAAAGGGAGCTTGCTGTACCTCCAGGTCAAGCGTTACTCAGGGTGGAGCTGCTGCAGCTGGCACACTGCTGCCAAGGAAAGTGGGCGGCAGGGTTGCTGCGACTCCTTTCTCTTTCTCTGCCCCCGGGATAGGCTTGACCAAGGAGTGGAACTGTGGCTGCTTGTGTTGGGCCAATTCAGGCTCCAATGAGGGAGCCTGCATGGGGGCCCCTGGTCGCACCCCCTCAAAAAAGGCAACCCCAGCCCCTCCCATGCTACACCACTGAGACTGAGGACCAAATTCCCTTCTGAGCTACCTTCCAGGGTCAATGGTGGGCAGGACTGGAAGCAAAAGTGGCTTAAATGAAAAATATACCTTTGTAATAATAGGACATTTTTCTGCTCACTCACCCCTCTTCTGAACAAGCAAGAGGTATGAGTAGAGATCAAGGATATGTTCCAACTATGCAAAAACAACAACAAAAAACACTCAATGAGGGTGTGAAGCAGGGTTGGTGAGGGATGTGACTGGTCAGATAGGGAGGCATCCAGATCAAATGCATCCCATCCTCACTTGTATGCCAGAGGGAATGAGAAAATGTACTTACTGTTTATCCTGTCTTTCACCAAAGGTGCCATACATCATTTTTTCCCATCAGTGTTATCCTCATAACACCTTGAGAGGTACTGTAGCTTAGGTCGAGTGGTAGTTACAAGCACACAGTCACCAAGTCAACTTTATAGCTGAGTGAGAATTTGGCTCCTGGTCACCCCATGGTCTGACACACTAAAAACCACACCAGTTCACAACATTATGGCCTCAACTCATGCAGGTGATATGTTCTAATTCATTGGGTTTCAAACTGTATTATAGAACTGGCTTTTTTGGGAAGGTTATCAGGTTTCCAACTCCCACACATCCGAAGATTAGTAGAGATGCTTGATGAATTTGATTTCTGTTAATTCTAATGTGAAGTGACCTGATGTGAACCTTCTGAACAAATGTGCAGCCTGTAACATAATTATCCTTCAGATTTCATGCTTGTTTGAATTTTGCAATACCATTCCCAGCTCAAAAAGTATGTTTTAAAAAGTGCACATTGTGATAACATACTTTTTGGGCCCGTGGACAGATTTGCAAACCACAAAAGCTGTTGTGGGCGCCATGCACACACCACAACCAACTACACAACACAATAGATTCTGTTGAGTATAAAAATTATCTTTCAATACTATTTCAGTGGTAGAGGAAGAGCCACTGAAGATGCAAACATACACATGTGCACAGGTGCCACATCGACAGTCCTGAAATGCATGTTGAAATATGAAATTTCATGCAGAGATTTATTTCTTTGCATATTTCTAATTAAATCACTTCATCAGGAACAGGGCAGAATAGTCTTAGGTACAAACCCATTTGAAATTGGCACAGGCCATATATGGATTTCCCTGCAAATACAGCACTTTCACGACATTGGGGTGAACAGTGCTCCGTGCATAAAATCCCAGAGGTTTCCAGGTCATGTGTGGTTACCCCCCCCCCCCCCATTCCCTCTATTCAGGAATTCATGTGCAATGTCCACAGGGAGCCACCCCGGGCAAGGCCAGGGGTGCAGCCCATTCTTTGCATTCATCTTCATAGATCACATGTGAAGGAACCCAGAGGCAGCTCTAAGGGAGTGTGACCAGTGCAGTTGTACCAGGCGCAGAGCTTCTAGGGTGCTGGAGCAGGCCCCACCACTATTACTCCAATGGAAGGTGAGAGGTGGGGGGGTGCGTGCCAGATTTTGGCATCACACAGACACTTTACTATTATGGCACCCTGAGTTGGCCCAAAAATTGGCACCCCCCACCCAGTCCTTGTGCCATGCTGGCTTTGGGAAGGAGATACAAGGGCTCTAGCAGGGACCTAGAGCCCTACCATCTCCCCCAACATGGGAAAGTGCTAAGCAGGCTTTGGAAAGGAGGTGGGAGGACTCTGTCAGAGCCCTCATACCTCCTTCCCATAGCTGGGCAAGTGCTTACTGGACACCCTTTCTGCTTGGCACCCAGTGCAGGGCAACTGATTGCTCTGGCCTAAAACTGTGTTTCCTGTTGGAGTAGCCTACTACTCCCAGAATTAATCCCCTTCCCAAAGAATGGAAAATATTAAACAGGTGGCTCTCTGGCCTGAATCCATTGTCTCCTAACTAGCTATCACCTTCAGAAGATAAGTAGAACCTTGCTAGATCAGTTTGAAGGGCCTTCTAGTTCAGCCCCTCACTTTCCACAGTGGTCAACTTCAAGAAGGCTGCCTACACTCTGCAGGATCAGATCCTTGGTTCTGTTGATGTTGAGCAGAGGATTCAATTCTATGGGGCTATTTCAGAGGGTGGAACATAGGGCGGGAAGGAGAGGCATGCATTAGGCAGAAAGAAGGAGAGGTCAGGTGGGAAAGCTGCTTGCAAACGAGCACTGTGCCCTGCAGTCCACATTCAAAGGCATCCCCACTGCCACCCAGAAGACGCAGCCAACCTGCTTTCATTTGCCTTTTGCTGCTGTTTCCTGGCTGACTTGTTGCTGTTCTTCTTCCTGCCCAGTGCCAGCCTCTTCTTTCTGCATGATGCCCCACTTCCTGACAGTACCAGATTGCTTTGGGTGGCCCAGCTCATGGTGATCTGGGGCTGTCTCCATCTGCCTGGGGTGAAGTCCAATTTGGTGCTTTGTCCAAATCTGGTGCACAGCCCACATAGCAAGTGATTGATACGGGACCTGGTTGTAGATTAAACCCTAGAGCAGTGGTATTCCAGGAGGTACAAGGAGTATAATATTGTGCCCCCCACCATTACGCTCTTCATGCACAGACATTTTGAATGTCTTTCATTCGGTGTCTCTTTCACATTTAGATGTGAAATTACTGTCTGCTTAATATTTGCAGCACTTAGTTCAGTTTAAGTTCAATGCAATTGTGTGGTTATTTGATGTACTGCACTGCATTCTACCTAGGATGAAAATAGGTTATTGACTTTCAAGTTTCATAGAGTCGTACATACTTTTGCAAAGCAGTATCGATCTGTCTTCAGTTTGGGAAGGTCAGCATAAAGTTTACTGTTAGGTATCATTGCCTGCTTTTTCAGTACTCTGTTCTGGAAAGCTGTTCCTGTCCAAGCTTTTGCTGTTGTCAGCAAGTTGGCCAGAATGTTTGAGTTTGTGTGCTTCATAGTGCAGTGTTTAAGGCACTAAACTATAAACTGGGAGGTCCCTGGTTTGAACCCTGCCTCTGCCATTGATGCATGAAGTGATATTAGGCAAGCCATTCTCTCTCAGGCTCATCCATGTCTATACTATGGGAACAATACTATAGAGCAGGGGTGAGGAAGCTTTTCCAATTAGAGGGCCCAATTCTCTTCTGAACAATCTTCCGAAGGCTGCATGCTAGCAGTAGGCAGGTCCAGAGTTAACAGTGGGGGAAGCAATGAATGTACCATTTGCCTTTTACAGTAGACTAGATTCTACCTCCTACTCACCTAGCAGTTCAAAAGCACGTCAAAGTGCAAGTAGATAAATAGGTACCGCTCCAGTGGGAAGGTAAACAGTTTCTATGCGCTGCTCTAGTTCACCAGAAGTGGCTTAGTCATGCTGGCGACATGACCTGGAAGCTGCCTGCAGACAAACGCCGGCTCCCTCGGCCTGAAAGAGAGATGAGCACGCAACCCCATAGTCGTCCATGACTGGACCTAACAGTCAGGGATATCTTTACCTTTTAGATTCATACACACTCACCCCCTTCTTTCTCTTCCATCTAGACAAGCAAAGGGGCATTGTTAAAAGTTCAAGGATGCATTTTCACCAGGCAAAACACCCAGGGCTGGTGAGGGTTGTGACCAGATAGAAAGTTTAAGGGGTGCATTTGCCACTCAAGCCTGAGGTTCCCCACCACGGTTATACAGCCATAGGCTATATCAAATTTGCCATTCTATTCTCACATGTCCAATTTGGAACATCTTTTTCTTTGTGTGAGGGTTGAATTTTATGCAAAGAAGAGTAATGGAAGCAGTGTCTTCTGTTTCCCCAAATAGTCACGGGTAGGGCAATATGGGCACTTAGGAGCACTGTTGTTGCCGTCCTCACTTGCCATAGCAGCAAACCAAACATTTAAGAAAGAAATACTTCCCTCTACCAGTAAGCTCTTGCCCACTGGAAATTACTTAGAATTTCTCTCATTCCTTAGAGATTGACCAGTAGGATATTTGTGGAGGAGGGGATTTCTCTCACCGTTAATTAGGATTAATAATAGACAAGGGTGCTTATTTGAAGAACAGTGAAAACAACCGTAAACTGAGACTGAGGTGAATGTGGTCAGAACTATTTTCTAAGCCCACAGACTCATCCGATTTCCTCTATCCTTCATTCTCTTCCAGTTGATGACGATCCCAGCCACCCACCCACTCCAATTTCCTCCAACTGCTCTACCTTACTTTCTTTAAAATTCCATATTTCAAGTGATCTGTTCTCCATCACAATTCAAACACTCTAGCTCAGCAGTAGAACATCTGCTTTGCATGCAGAAGGCCCTAGCTTCAATCCCTGGCATCTCTGAGGATGACTCAGGGAGACTCCCCTCTGAAATCCTGGAGAGCTGCTGCCAGTCAGTGTGGACAAGTCCAAGCTAGATGGACCAAAGGTCCATCAGTATAAGGCAGCTACTTATGTTTGATTGTTCTACACACAAAGCCCATCCTTGGTTCATGCCAAGGAAGTATTACACAAAAGAACAACTTATTGGTAATCTTTTGTTATGGATCTGCAACATCAAACTGATCTTTCTGCAAAGACTTTCGCATTATACTGTTTTGAATACCTGATTGCTTTAACTCCAGTTCCTTTGACCCTTTGCACCATGGCATTCCTTTTAACAATGCTTTATGGTTCTAAAGCCAGCAATGTGATGAGTGTCCTTGACTCCTTTGACGCTGCCAGTCAAATTTCTCATCCCTCATAGGCATCTCTTTGGAGCTCCTTAGCTTGCAAGCATTTCGTAATGAGTAAATCAAACCACCCCTTCTAACATGTTAATAGTCTTAATTTCCTTCTTCCCCTCAAGGTGCCAAATCTTGATTGCTATGTTAGGAATATGAAAATTAGTATTGAAAAGTAGGACAATGATCAGAGGCGCTGATGCTGTTTCAGTGGAATGCTGATAGAAAGAAATGGATTGGAGTTGGCTATTGGCCAGTGAGAGGGAAAGCTTGCCAGTGAGGGTGAGGGCTCTAGCTCAGTGGAAGAACAGATGTTTGGATGAAAATGGTCCTGGGTTCAATCCCTGGCATCTCCAGGTTTGGTTGGCACACATCCCCAAATGAAACACTGGAGAGCTGTTGACAATTACTGTAGTTCAAGAAAGCCAGTGTGTTGCCCTCCAGTTGATTTTGGACCTGTTGGCCTGTCCTATCTTCCCTGATCATGGGGCTGATGGGATCTGGACTGCAACAACATCTAGAGGGCACCATGTTGGTTGTTGCCAACCAGGCAGTACTGACCAATCGACTGACATGGCAGAGGGCACTACTTATGCTGCAGAGGGGCTAAGTAAGCATGGAGCTTCCAAAGAAAGATGCAGGGCGCTGGGAGATGGGACAGTCAGTGTCTACAAAGAGAGTGGTGTGGTTTGACTCTGTATTTCATGATCTCATACCCCTACCCCTCATTTGATGGCAGTGTGTTTTATCTCACATCATTAAACATATGGTAAGTAGTCCTGCTGCACTTGGGGCTGGTTCAGTGGGGCAGATGGGGCAGAACCCCACCAACCTCACTCTGCTCTAAGCCAGGACCTACCTGCTGGCCTCCTTTCTTGCAACCAGTCTGAAGGATAGCTCTACCTGTCATCTTCCTCCTCCTCCTCCCCATTAGTGCCATCTTTGTATAATTCTGCAAGCAGGAGGATGAGGTGGGCAAACTAGAATTGGTTGGCTCTGCCTCTTATTACCTCTGCCTCTGCACGTCATTGACATGGGCTCTACCAACTGTTGGTCTCCCTGTCTTCCACACTGCCAATCCCAATGGGCACTGAGCACTCTCAAACTGATACCAATGCCCCAGTTTCTGAGAGGATAATACCCTGCTTCTGGATCTGTTTGCCACTCCTTTGAGTTGCCACTTGCCTACCTGCTGCAGCAGCAGTAAAGGGAGTTGTTATCTGGGGGCTTCCCAAAACCTGGATCCAATCATACAATACTGGGGTCATGCATCTAGCCCACTCTAAGGTTGCATTCAGACATGAGGATTATTGGGTTTGTTCTCCTGGTTAAACTGCTGCCTGATTTGCATTACCTGTTGCATTATGGATTTGTGGGGGTTTGTCATGATAAATTTCATCCACACAACTGGTTGTAGTGTGACACAACAGCAGATGTCATCAGGCACATGACACACCCTTAATGGCGATGCATGCTTCTGCTCCCCCATGATTCCCCCATGTCTTTGGCAGGAAGGAACTGTATGCTGGGATAATGCCCCAAATTTCTTCTCATGATTTTCCAGGTTAAGAGGGTTGAAAATGTACCTTTTCTTTTCTTTTTCTGGAAGTACTTAAGATGGAAATGAGCACTTAATTCTACTAGATTCTGCTAGATTTCCAGAAGCTGTTTGCATGCTGTGTGAAAGGTCACATAAGATCACATAAAATGCAGACATTATCAGATAAGGAAACCAGGAAGATGAAGTGAAATGCAACCAACAGAATAATAGAATTATAGAGTTGGGAAGCACCTGAAGTATATCAACTTCCAATAACAAACTTAGTTGGTCTCTAAGGTGCTACTGGAAGGATTTTTTTTATTTTGTTTCAATTACGGCAGACCAACCCGGCTACCTACCTGTAACTAGAACTTCTGACAATGTACACTGAGATACTCAACAAGTAAAAAACAGGGAGGAAATTGAGATAATGGTTGACCATGAGTAGCATTTCAATAGGAACAATTCAATCAGATAACATTATTAGTTATAATGAAGGACCCAGTTCATACAACTGGGATGGAGAAGAACCTGTGGCCCTCCAGATGTTTTTGGACCCTCCATCAGTTTCAGTCAGAGTGGCATAGGTCAGTAAAGATAGGAGTTGTAGTCCAACACCATGTGGAGGGCCACAGGATTCCCATCATTGCTGTTCTAGTTCAGAAGTGTACTTCCTTTTATATATTTTTCTTATCTCTTGTGGAATAAGTCCTTATACTGAGCATATAGTTGAACTCTGCTCCTGAATCCTATTGCTGGATTTTGATTAAGGATAGAATTGTTCCACTTTCTGGGGCACCATATGAAGCATTTCTGAACTAGTTAATACTCTGGTGTTGTCTCTCTCTTTCCCAAGGGCATTTTAATGAGGGGAAATTGCTTGTTACCAAATATGTTTACCTGTGTTGCAATTAAAGTAATGAAAATGTGTTCGAGATTAATCAAAAACTGCTGTAGATATTACAGATAAGGAAATCTTCCCCTGCTGACTCCATATATACACAAGTGATTGTTAAAATTAATATTACTATTACCAAACTGATGTTGTGACATTAATTTTCGGTAATTCCCCTCCCACTCTGGTATTCCATTTTGCTGCTACATCCATACCTCCTGAAATTGCAGAAAGTCTTTAACATATCCACTTAATATTTCTCAGAATGAAAGTGGTTTGTGTGTCAGAGAGAATCAAAGAGTTGACAGATGGAGGCACAGCAGAGTGCAGCTGTTTATCTCAGTACAGTAGAGTCCTGCTGAGGTGTTTTTGTAAACTGGAAGGCCCAACATGTGAGGGATGTTGGGATGAATGTGATGGCTCTGCCCCCTTGTACACACCATGGTATGTCAGTTCAAGAGTGATGGCCTGAAGTAGTGGAGGTATTTGATTTTGTTTGAAGTTTAATGAGAAACTACCCAGTTAACGGGTGGAGCTGTGGGTTAAACTACAGAGCCTAGGGCTTGCCAGTCGGAAGGTCGGCAGTTCGAATCCGCGGAACAGGGTGAGCTCCTGTTGCTCGGTCCCTGCTCCTGCCAACCTAGCAGTTTGAAAGCACATCAAAAGTGCAAGTAGATAAATAGGTACCGCTCCAGCGGGAAGGTAAATGGTGTTTCCGTGCGCTGCTCTGGTTTACCAGAAGTGGCTTAGTCATGCTGGCCACATGACCCAGAAGCTGTACGCTGGCTCCCTCGGCCAATAAAGCGAGATGAGCGCCGGAGATGAGCGCCGGAACCCCAGAGTCGGTCACGACTGGACCTAATGGTCGGGGGTCCCCTTACTTTTTACCTAGTTAACGCATATTGAACCAATATGCAAAAGCACATATACCCTTCAAAATTCATACTTCTCCAGTTTTAGTGATGAGGTTTTCCAACCAATGAGTCCCAAAATGCATATACTAGGGTAAAGTGTGCTTAACAATGTGCACATTAGTGAAAGCGACATACAGAAATGCATTATATTTAGAGGAAGCTGCTTGTAAAAAGATGCATATTGTTGAAACTGCATTTAAAAACTGGTTTATTGGGAGAAATTAACACAAAAATGCTGATGAAATTCCAAGAGGGTTGTTTTTTATTAAACAACAACAACAACACAAATTGCTATGGAAATGGGGAGAAATGAATGTAAGATTGAAATAATGAGAAACTGAAAGAAACCAAAGCTGCCCATCTCCAATGCTTATGGAGGCTTCTGTTCAATGCAGGACCTGGGAAAATCAGAATCCTACATTGTGCACATGTGGAACAGATGCCCTTCATGTAAACTATCATTTGGGAGACATCAAAGACCAATGCAGGCACTCTCCTGCTACTGCAATTAGAATTGTTTGAGGGGAGACACACTCGCAAGCTCCACTCCATCCATTGTATCTCCATTGAGGGGAATACATCTGCAGCAGGGGTTCTAAATGGTATTAAGATTGTCTCTCCAAGCTCTGCTGCAGATTAGGGATCAGGAAGAAATGTGCACTGCAATGTGAGCCCACCAAATGTGCACTTCTCTCTCCCCCCCCCAAAAAATAATAATAATAATAGAATGTGGGTCAGTAGGCAGCTATCCTTTGAAATCTGCAATTCTCTATGTTTTGTAGTGCAGTTTTCCAAACAAATGCATACAAAAATCTATGGGAAAGTATGCAGAAAATGCCTAGATTGGAAAAAATGACATTATATATTAGGAAAATTGGCTTGCAAAAATGTGTACATTAAAATAAATTTGCTCTAAAATGGTGGTGAATTTTCATGAAGCCTTTTCTAAAAAAAGATAATGATGATAATTGCAAACTGATGTAGAATGCAAATAAGTGAATTTAAGATTGGAAAAATGAGAAACTGGGAGGAACAAAATTGGCAGGTCACTCTCATCCCCAGTAGTTTTTCATATACTTTGGTCTCCCACAATAACTTTTGATTTCAGAAATATCTATTGTATATGGGGACCAGAGTTGGACTGAGATTGTGGTTTGGGGGACTGCAAAAGAAAGGATGAATATTTTGTGTTTTGTCACCACTGTGCTCCTTATTGCAGTCACCACACCCACAACCACCTGCTCTTCGTAACACAGGAAAACTCCTAGTGGACTTTTAAAGAACACTGTTGTTGAGCTGTGTGTACACATGGCATGTGTATATGTGCATGCACGCACACACACATTTAATTTTTTCCCTTGTTTTGTTTTTAACCTTCAAACATGCTTTGGCAAAGTCACACTTCATTTTTAATAGGGTCATTGGACTAAAGAACCATAATTCTTCATGACATGTCAACCATTGCATTCAAACAATTAATTAGATTATAGAAGACCAAAATGCTTTTCATTCCCTAATTATACCTACACAATATAAAATGACCCTTTCACTTCTCCTCCTTCCCCTCTAATTAATTCTAATACGAGAGTGGTGATGTTTCATGGCATTCAAACAAATAAATCACATAAAGGCGTTCACACCAAAAACGTTTTGTAAATCAAAAGTACTCAGGTTGGTTTTAGCCATAACTTTGAATTAAATGCTTTTGAAGTCAAATAGAATACACTTCAACATAATACTCTCATTGAATACTGCATCGAAATTTGTGTAGCCCAGTTCCCAACAAGTCTGTCCTCTGAGTCAGGATTCAGGCAGATGCACCAAAATGTTAACTAAACAGCAACTTTTCTTTCAACAGCAACATAGCATACAGTGTAGATGACTGCAAGTCAAGCAATGAAACTAAGAAGGGCCAGGAAGTGGGCCCTTCCATTCATATAACCTTCATCCACAAACCTACCCCAGTCAGCTTTTCATTGTGGTAGAGCTACACATAGGCAGACCTACAGAGTAGTGCTTCCAGGACATTGTCACCTGTATAATGCCTCCAAATTTCAACCAATTAGCACTTATCATTTTCCCTTCTGGAAACAAAAGAACACCTTTGACACAAAATGCTCTAGAAATGCATTGTATTTTGACATTGGGATGTATTCATTACCTCAGCCAGTGGATTGGACTTTCAGGAGACCCCCATCATTTTTCATAGGCAAGAAAGTGTCAGCAGGTTAACACAACCCATATGATGTTGTTGGGGGACGTTCCTCTAACCAAAGACAGCTTTCTTGCAGGTGTTTTACTGGCGTAGAAAAAAATTACTCCAAATACTGTTCACGTTAATTCTCTATTGTAATACATTTTGCCTGGACATTTAAAATATGTCACAATATTTCCATAACATTATTTACTTTAAAATATAGTTTTTATTGTTTGCAGTTAGGAGTGCAAAATCGCAGCCATTGGAAAACTACTGAGGTAGAAAACACACACACTCCCAAACGATTAGTGTGACTTTTTTTCAGCCTCTGAATAAAGAATAGGATATAAATTAATGGAGACTGGAGCAATGGGTGCTAGCCATGATTGCTATGTTCTTTCCCCATTGTTGGAGGCAGTGTGCTTCTGAATACCAGTTACTGGGAATCACAAGTTACTGGGAATCTTGTATTCTTGTCCTCCTTAGGGGCTTCCCAAAAGCATCTGTTGTCCACTGAGAGCAAGATGCTGGATTAGAAATGATCGAGAGGGGCTCTTCATATGTTCTTATAAACTTACATTGCAATAAGGTCCAGAGATCATCTCAGACCTATTATGGCTTCAGTTTTGGACCCCTCAGTGCTCTTGCCCTCTCTGAGTGCTAAGCAACATAATAATTATTATTGAATTGCAGCTGCTAACTTCCGATCTTCTGTCCCATGCTGTACAGATGTTCAATGTGCAGCAATTGTTTCTTTGAGATATGTCTCTTCTGGGTGATATTGGGTACATGGGGATTAATTGCCCTCCAAATGAGGGATGAGACTCTTTCATCATTTTGCGGCTATTAACTTACAAATATTCCATAATATATCAAGGAGACAATTTTTATAATTCCATGTTGGCACAATATCTATTAAACTATAATTGAACTTTAATGATGTGACAGATACAAAAATAACTTCTTTAATTGAAAAGACAGCATTTGAAGGCTACTGTAGAGCATGTGCTCTGCTTTTGCTGGAATTGTAATCTATATTTCTCCCACCTGCCCCATTACTCAGACACCACGGTCTTGGATAATTATATTAGCATAGTCTTTGTGCCAGATGAGCATTGCATTAGACTCAGTTGTGGGATTCTACAGGCTGCTGGCATATTAGACTATTCTTGTCATAAAATGGAAGGTTTACAGTCTAGTGTTATTGTGTGGAAGTATTCAGTTTGTACACTGCATTCCACAGAGTTTGGAGTGTGAACACTAGCTGGGCTTTTGACAAAGCCCATCCTTAGACCACTTAAGGTCTACACTTTTGGGGATCATGTCATTCAATGAAACATGTTTTGATATATACTGTATTGCATTACAGTCATTTGAAGGTGCTTGTCAATATGGTTTGCTATTGCTATTGTCCACATTGAAGTGTGCTGTGCTTCTGAGCTGAGTCCCTTCCAGGGGATAAATGGTTTAAATTAAGCAACCATTTTTAAAGTGTGTGTGTGAGTGAGTGAGAGAGAGAGAGAGAGAGAGATCCTTCTGAAGTAGTTTCCTGAAAAAAGGCATCTTCTAGACCATGTGAGGAGATCCTTTGGCCTTCTGGATATTGCTGAACTACAACTCCCATCATCTCTGGTCATTGGCTGGGTTTGCCTGGAGCTGATGGGAGGTGTAGTTCAGTAAAGGTACTCATTCTATACCTCCAGCTTAGCTCTTTAAATGCAAGCTACATGTCTTGACAGGTCCTCGGTGGGATTGATTAGGTTTTCTGAACTGCTGCCAGTTCATCCCACTCTGCTTCCATAATTTCTAAACTAGTTTCCCTTAATAAGTGAAGAAAAGTAATAGTTGGCTTTCTAAAAAAAAAAAAAAAAGGCACCCCCCCCTTTTCCTTTCCCACCTCCACCCCCTCAAAAAGATGTAGGAGATCAACAAACATGGATGGGGCAAAGTTATCCTTTTTATTTGTGCTTGATCAACTCAAATTAAGTTCAGCTAATTTCTTTGTCAAAGAACTCTCCCCAAATCTGCTGTCAATCTTCAAAGCTTACATCTTGTTTGCCTTTAGTCAAATGAAAATGATTAAAGATGCTTAATATATCTTAGCAGAAGCAACAATCTTAACATTTTCTCATATTCCTAAAATATAAGATGGCTGATTGCATTTAGAAGTCCATATTCATTTTGGAGCCATGAAAAATTGAACTGAATGGGGCCCATTTCGTTCAATGTTGGTTGCTTCAAGACAACCTGCTTATTGAGCATTCATCTTCATTTATTTGGACGCATGGAGTGCAAGAAGGCACTAATTTCTGTTCCTATTGTATTGTCACAATTTGTATTGCATCCATTTAGTTTGGCTTCTGCCAAATTCTCCATTCTCCTTCTTACTTACATTCCACCCACAAGGCAGGAGCCAGGGGAGGAGGGAAAGTCAGGGCAGTCCAAGGCGGAGGAAGGTGCACAGGATGGGCCCAAGGAAGAAGGGATTTTTCAGGTGAGGGACAGGTCAGTAGATCCCCCACCTTCCCCTGCCCCCTTGTCTCCTAGAACAAGGAGGGACTTGAAAAGGGATGAGTAGTGGGCACTTCTGAAACCTCTCAGAGGAGGGTAAACATATAAGTCAGAGGAGAGGAGGGGCCCCACTGTTGCTAGACTGCTCCATGGGGCCAGTGCCCAACAGCCTAGAGGCTAGAAGTGTGTAAGCATGTGTATCCAGAAACTGTGGAACCTGCTGCAAGTGCTTCTCTTGCCAATAAAGATGTGTGTCTTCCTTATCTAGGATGGGCCATGACATGTGTCAGTCACCAAGACTCAGCCTACTATTTCACATGGTTTATGTGATGATAATAATACTTTGAGCTCCTTGGAGGAAAATTGGGATTTTGTTGTTGTTGCTTAGTTGTTTAGTCGTGTCCGACTCTTCGTGACCCCATGGACCAGAGCATGTCAGGCACTCTTGTCTTCTAAATGTCCCAAAAGCTGGAGAGAGGCTGAGCCCATCTTGGCCCTGCTGGATTTGGACTCTGCTGCTGTGCCAGCTCTAGGCTGGTGCAGTGATTTACCTGTGCTTCCATTTTATGCCCACCTAGTGATAGTATGAGTGACTGACATGAACAATGGGGCAACAGATGAGGGGATGGCTCCCCATCACACCACACCAATGCCTAGTTCTGTAAATCAGAGAAAGAAGCCAGCTTGCTGCAAATGGATCCTTATAGCCAATGGATGAGTACAGACCCCTGTAATTTTTGGGGCTTTCCTTAAAAACATGCCTCTCTTCCAGGGGTGTGTGGCTATGAGAGCTCTGACAATCAGCTCCTGAACTTTGAAACGTACTGCTACACCCTTTCTGGTAACAGTTCTCCATTGTGGAGAATCAAGGTCTTCCACAAAAGTCTGGTTAAACTTGTGATCAGTACCAGTCATTAGTGAACGTTACATTGCTATTTCAGGAACGACACTCTTTGTAATTTCCATGTTATGTGCAAAAACATGACAGAGAGGAGGAGGAGGTCTATAAGCCAAGGTTCTATTTCTTTTCAGTCGCATGTCCTTCTTCCACTTCAGCTTCAAGGCCTCCTGTGTGGCTCGCAACTGAAAATAGCAATTGTAATTAGAAAGCACACAGCTTAGCTGGGTGCCACTGAAAGGACATTACAATAAAATCACAGCTACTTCCCCCCTCTCCTTTTTACATAGCAGAGAAGCCAGAGAAACAAAACATCACAACTGCAACTCCCCAATGCTTAAATAAATAAATACATGAGAATTCCTGATCATGGGGATGACTGATACTGTTTATAATCCTATTTCAACCTTTCCTATTCAGTGCACGAAGGTCAGGGGTTAAGGTGGTAAGGTGGAGCATGCAAACCTGTTGCCTTTCTACAGATACAGCTCTCTATTATCACCCTCAATCTACATCCATGCTGGGTATTTTCCAGAGCAGAGACTACAGCTCCCATCAGCCCCTACTAGAATGGTCAGTGTGGTCAGAGATTATGAGAGTTGTAGTTCAACAGCCAAGCCTAGACTGCTTCTGCATGCATTAGTGCTGATAGTAACACCCTTGCTAAAACTTTTACACTGGCTGCCCATGTTACCAGGTAAGATTCAAAGTTGTTGTATATGAAGTCTTCAACAACTTGGGTCCATGATACCTTAGTATCTGAGGCCTTATACCCAAGTTCAATTCCTGAGAGTATCCAAAGGAGCACTCATCTTACATAAGCCTAACTCAGACCCTCCAACTCAGACCCTTCCAGGAACATCCCTGCTTTAGAGAAGCCATCCTGGTTTCTGATTTCGTCCCGGAATGTCCTGCTTTTCCTTAGGATGTTTCATTGAAGAAATGTTGGGAGGTGTGGAGTTATCCTACCCCAAAACTGTCTGAAGGCAATCCTGTATAGGGAATTTTAAAAATGTTTTTTAATGTTTCTTTATATGTTAGAAGCTGCCCAGAGTGGTTGGGGCAACCCAGTAAGATGTGTGGGGTATAAATAAAAAAATTATCGTTATGGAATGGGACGTCCCTATTTTCAACGGATAAACATTGGAGGGTGTGCCAACTGGCTTTGAATAAATGTTGGGCATTTAGTACCATCAGTCCCATATGAACTACACTTCCAGCAGAGATTTGGCAGGCACCCTCACTTTTGACTTTGGGTGCATTCGGACATAGGAAACATTGTGTTAGTTTTCCAGGTTATAATGCTAGCACTCCTATGTCATTTTCTAATTTTGCTTTTGCCTTGCAGTACCCGTTGTGTTATGGAACTGTGGCTTTTTGACTGATACACCAGCATGGTATGCTAAATTCCATTCACGCCAGAGGGTGTGGTATGACGCAACAGGGAACAGCATTGGACACCATCGCTACTTCCCCTCTGTTTCCGCACTTGCATGTTTCTGTCTCTCAATCATTCACACATGAAAATGGCAGGAAAGGACTGTAAGCCTCTGTGTCGCCCCATATTTTGCCACTTTGTTCCCACAATTTTCTGGGTGAATGAAGTTGCAAAAATAAAATTAATTTTTGGAGGCAGTTAACATGGAAATGAGTTCTAAGCTTTCACTAGATTCCACCAGTTTTCCAAAAGTGGCTTTATGTTCTCAGAAAGCTCAAATATAATATCGTAATAAACGATTAGTGAAACGTTGAGGAAATGAAACAAGCAGCCATATGAATTGAGACTTTTAGGTCTCACTTCAAGTCCTTTTTTATGTCAATACGCCTTTTAATCTGAGCCAATCATTTTATGATAATTATGTAGTATTGCTTTTAATGGTATTTTATATCTCATGTAAATCTTGTACAGCTCCCTGAGATTTTGTATGAGAGGCAGTATATAAATATTTGTATAAATAAATATAAAATAAAACATCTAAAGGGCACCAGAGGTTTGGAACAACTTCTGTTCTGATTTCTGGGTGTCCATTGAGCCTGTTTGACTTATTTAGTTCAAGAATATTTAATATAAGTAAAATTATTATTGCTTTTGGCTATTCATAGTTCCATATTTTTTCCGCATTTTAAGTATTTTGTTCTTATGGTTTAAGTTGGTTAAATTTCCTAAGTTGGTTTAAGTTTCTTAAGTTCCTTTCTTCAGCACAAACATTCACAGATCAGTGAATTAGTAATTCTTGTAACACTGCTTTCACAAGTCTTTCAAATATATGGTTTATAAGCCAATATTTCATATAGCTATAGATATGTGGGTTGTTTTGGAAACTACTTGATGAGATGTAATTTGATCAAAGTTAGTGAATTCTTTATAACTGCTAAATTGCCTGTGTGGGTGTATGAATTGGTGTGTGCATATTTTATCATTCTTAATTGTTGAGAAGCTCATTTGCCTGTACACAATTATGAAATCATAGCTGTGTGTGTTTCTGGTGGTGGGGAGACCTTTAAGGTGGTACCATATGTTTTTGAACATCGCAATAATCATTAGCTGAATTATCAAGACTATAGATATTTATTAGCAGTGACATTTCATGGTTTATTTCCCAGGCTATACTACAGTGGTGACATAAATAATCACAAAAGCCAGTAATTCGGAGCATCAAAACAATTTCATACAAAGGCGTATATTATATCGGGGCTGTAGGGTCATCTGCTTCATGACTACTTTGCAGATAGCAGGATATTTGAAACTGTTTAGAAGGAAACTTCTGGTCTTACTTTTAAGGGTGGTTTTAAAAAAAAGCCATATGTAATGGAAGAGACTGGCCATGTTACTTTGGACTATCCAGCTACTTACTTGATTCTTTGACTTGGTGTGCTTGCTGGGTGGCCATGTGTCTTATTTTAAAGGGCACAATCCTCTGTTTGGAGGGTTATAGTGTGGAAAAGCCAAGTTAAAAGGCAAACTTGAGGGGAGATTGGGGCTATTGAACTTATCCACTGAGAGCAGGCACATAGGTGATCTAGTCACAGTCTTCCCAACTACGGTGAGACTACATTTCTATGTAACTATTTCTCTTTTTGGACCCATAGACATAAATGGGCAAATGCAAAGGTTATGCAGAGCTGTGTTTGCTTTTTTTGGTGATGACCATATTGCATCACGTGCTTTACTAGTTGGATGAGGAACAGAAGATAAGTGAAAACATTTTTGGGGATATGACAGGAAGCCACCTTACAAAGCATAACAAAGCCCACATTGCTTTATACAGAATTAGACCATTGGTCCATTGAGCTTAGTGTTGTCTACAGTGATTGGCAGCAGCTCTCTAGGGTTTCAGGCAGGGAATATTTCCCAGCTCTACCTGGAAATGCTTGGGGAGAGGCCCTCCTATTGTACAAAGGGTGGCAACAAGATAGGGCCTTTTCAGTGGTGGTCCCATGTTTCTACAATCCCCCAAAGACATTCACCTGGTGCCAGCATTAATGCAATTTTTTCCTCTTTCCCTAGGCCTTAAAAAAGTTAAACTTCTTTTTAATCCCTTGCTCCTTGTAAACTGATGTTCAGATGTTGTGTTCCTTTGCTGGTGGTTAGGCGTATTATTAAAATGAATAGCTTTAATGTTGTGTCATCACTGAGAGGCATTAGGCAACTAACAAATGTTAGGTAGTAGTAGACATCACAATACCTAGCCTTTGTCATAATACTGAAACTCCAATGTAGCTGAATGTTGAATAGTTTGAGACAGACACAAGAAAGAATATCTCCACACAGTGAAATTGTGGAATCTTCTCCCACAAGAGCTAGCAACTAAGGGGTGTTAGACAAATTCATAGATGATAAGGCTATCAATGCCTAATAGCCATAATATTCTACCTGAACTGTCAGAGGCTGCACGTGTCTGAATACTATTTGCTGGAAATTGCAACAAATTCTGATGAGGGCTTTTTCAAAGAAAAAATGCAAACAATGCACAACTGAAGATGTGGAAAAAGTAAGAAACTGAGCAGAAAGTGGACAGGTTTGTCCATTCCTATGTCAGACTAGCATTTATAAGTAACTAGATAAACACACCAGCTCTCACAGAAATATCCCCTAAAGTCTGATCAGCTAGAATTCTTTCTTTGTACATATGGAATTTTTCAGGACTCCTTTTTTTTTTTTTTTTTTTTTTTTTTTTTTTTTTTTAGCATCCAGGCTCTCTGGTCTCTTCCTGTAGAATAGCACCCAACCTATTTGATGAATAAGGAGGAGAAAACATGGAAGGAATGAACCCACTACATTTTATTGACATTGTTTTCTGTTCCCTTTCCCATAAGAAACCTGTCAAAGTCTTCTACAACTTCAAGTGAAGGAACCTCCTCAGATCCCCAGCAATAAAAGTGAATGGAATATCCTCATGATTAAAATTTCATGGTGGGGAACATCAAGGAAGTGTGTAGATTCGATTCTCTTCTCTTACTTGGCTCAGATATACAGTCATACTTCGGGTTGAATGTGCTTCAGGTTGAGCACTTTCGAGTTGCGCTCTGTAGCAACCCAGAAGTAACGGAGCACGTTACTTCCGGGTTTCGCCGCTTGTGCATGCGCAGACACTCAAAATGATGTCATGCGCGGAAGCGGCAAAACGCGACCCGCGCGGATGCGCTGTTGCGTCTTACGTTCCATTCAGGATGCAAATGGTGCTCTGGAACGGATCCCATTCGCTTCCAAAGGTACCACTGTACTGATTTTAGGACATATTCCCACTCAAGACAGTGTCCAACGTATGGCAGAATTTGAAGATGTAACTCCAGTGGCTACTAGCCCCTTCCCCAACAGAAAATAAGTCACCTCATCACCGAAACAGCAAACCATGGAAACTTTATTACATGTATTCTTCAATCATTTTTTGGGAAGTGGGAAGTGGGCCTGTCAAACAAGGATTGTACAAAAGTTGTCAGAACTGTCTCAAAGAAGCTTCCATTGGCCGGGCGGCCGGGCATTGCTTGTGGATCTCTCCTCAGTGTTCTTTCATGCAAACTTTCATGCTCTATTATCATCCAAGTTAAGAATATAAGAATATCCCTGCTGGATAAGGGCAAAACCCATCTAGTTCCTCATCTTGTTCTCACAGTGGCCAGCGAGATGCCTGTAGGAAGCTGGCAAGCACAACCTGGGCGCAACAGCATTCTCCTTGCTTGTGATTTCCAGTGACTGGTATTCAGAGGCTTACTGCTTCTGACAGAGAAGGCAGAACATAGATTGGATTTAACTCTATCCTAGACACGGGAAATAATGAATAAAAGATAATGAGTAAAACTGAATTTTTAAAAGGTAGCTTGCTGAAAAATAAATTATGGCTTTATTTTGCAACTCCGAGACTCAGAGCTTGTTGCTCCCCTTGATAAGATCTTTCTAATCCACAGAATCAGAGCTGTAATAATTTTGTAATTATAATTTGGCTTTTGCAGCTATGAAGCACCCAGATTTATCTTCAAAATTAAGTAATTCTGACTGTGTTTGACCTGAGATGTAACACACTATTAACCACCCCTGTTGGAAAAACCTACAAAGGCCTCATGCTCTATATCAGAGAAACATTAATCACTGCTATGGGGTTATTAATCTAATAAGCATTGTTCAACCAACTTCAGCTCTCTGAAATTTAGTTGCTAAGGTTTTCTCCTTTGACACCAGAAGACTTAGTCACAATCACTAACATGTCTGCTGAGGTAGAAAGTATTTATTGGCATGGCATTGCCATTGTATCAGGAGCATATACAAAAGTGGCATTTTATTTTTTATTTTAAAACCAGTTTTCTTTGTCTATTACTTTCATAAAAAGACTTTTCTCAAGGTTTTGTGGGAACTGGAATACCTTTAAGAACTACGGTAACTTTCCGATAATGATTGTCTTCTGAAGTCCCTCCAGTCATATATTCATTGATATGTTCAGAATCAAGTCTCTGGGAATTGTAAGGCTCCTCTATTTCTGCTGCATTTTTCAAAATATAGTCTTCCTCCAATATGGTATTCCTCCAACACTAGTTGTGTGTAGAGGAAATCATACCTATGGCACATCCCTTCCTTGATCCAGACCAGCATTTCAGCATGCCCCGGGTGAATGATGAAGCAGTCCACTCCAGGACTTACGTTGGACTAGCAAAGCAAATGAGATTCCAAAATAAAATTCTTCACTTAATGAGCATGGTCTGAATCCAGAGTCCCTGGCTACTGCATATAACAAGGGCATACATTTTGGGAGAAGGGGGAAGGATCTGTGTCCAGATATCCCAATTTGCCCTCACCAAAGCAAGAAGTGGGAACATACCTATTGCCTATAACCTCCACCCATGTGAGCTGAATGTCTGAACAGAGTCTACACACATATAAATTGTATGCTCATGGTCAGGGTTCCCAATCAAATAGAAAGAGTACAGTTTCTTCAGACAAGAGCACTGAGCAAAAATTTGTCTCCTTTACCCACATTTTACTTGGTACTAAAGTAAGGCAAAGGGATGTGGGTGGCGCTGTGGGTTAAACCACACAGCCAAGGGCTTGCCAATCAGAAGGTTGGCGGTTTGAATCCCCGCGATGGGGTGAGCTCCCGTTGCTCGGTTCCTGCTCCTGCCAACCTAGCAGTTTGAAAGCACGTCAAAGTGCAAGTAGATAAATAGGTACCACTCTGGCGGGAAGGTAAACGGCGTTTCCGTGTGCTGCTCTGGTTCGCCAGAAGCGGCTTCATCATGCTGGCCACATGACCCGGAAGCTGTATGCCGGCTCCCTTGGCCAATAAAGCGAGATGAGCGCCGCAACCACAGAGTCAGCCACGACTGGACCTAATGGTCAGGGGTCCCTTTACCTTTTTAAAGTAAGGCAAAACATGATAGAGAGGAATAACATTATGCATGGTGTTGAGGAAGCAGATCAATAGAAGTTTTCTCTGTCCCTCTCATGGTATGAGAATACAGGGTCATCTAATGGTGGGTGATTTTAGGTCAAATGAAAGGAGATCAGCATGAAAATCTCTGCTACAAGGTGTAGTAAAGGCCACTGACTTGGTCATCTTTAAGAAGAGATTAGACAACTTCATGTCAGATAAGGCTAAAGGTGGCTATTAGCAATGATGGTGATACTGTCTCCAGCATCAAAGCTGTATGCCTCTGGATACCAGTTTCCAGGGTTGGCAAGTGGGGAGTGCTGTTTTTCTCATGTGCTGCTTGTGGGCTCCCCCATGGGACACTGATTGACTACTGTAATTGGCCACCATGGGAACAAAATGCTGGACTAGATAGACCTTTGGTCTGATCCATCATGGCTCTTTTCATGTTCTTAATACCCAGCTGTGGTTTCAGAACCACTCTGAATTTTAACCCTGTCCTTTGTAGCATCTGCAGTCCCTATCAGTTACTGCCGCTTCACTCCAGAGTTGTGCTTCCTCTGGCATCAAGTCTGCTCCACTGACCTTTGGTCCTGTATCTTCCTAATTAACCACGTTTCTCATACTGTGCTATAACATACACTGCCAAAAATCTTTGGATACATTGCAGAAAAGTTCATGGGACAGAACTACCGGTAATATCTTTTCACTTTCTGTTCACACAAGCCCTCAGATCCAATCTGCAATACCTGCAGGTTCAGCTAGTGTGCTTTGCTTGCTACTTATTATTTATTTAGATAAATTATTAAATCCTGCTCTAAAGTTCAAAGACATTATTTATGTGAACCTCAGACCCAGCAGTGAGGTCAATGTGGCCCTCCAGAACTCTGACACTTGCAAGTCTTCCTAAGCAACATTGCATCTCCCCAGACCAGGTCTCTCACCAGCCTTGCTTTGCACCTCAAGAAATTTAACCTGGCTGGAAAACATCATCAAACTGTGATGATGCATATTGCTTTTCTGCATGGGAGACAGATAAGGGTGTGTAGCCTACTGTACAAAGGTAACATCTATTGTGCTGCCCATTTTCCCATCTGGCCTGCCCACCACTGGCATGTGGCCCTTGAAAAGTTGCCCAGCAGGCAGTGTGGCCCTCAAGCTGAAAAAGATTTCCTACCCCTGGTTTACAACTGCATCCTAAAGATATCACAAGTAAAAAATCCTTCATCCTTTCTCTACATTCCGTGTCCCTCTTCATTCGGTTAATACAGGCAACAAACTCCAAAGAGGTGGTTAAGTTCCACTTCATCTTATTTCAGCTTCCTATTGTTTTATTGCACTTAATACAATATTTTATAACGATGCTACTTGACTTTATAATATTCGCGAGAAAACATTAGAATTCATGTTGATGTATTATGCACCCAAATGTGCATGTAATGACCAAAAACAACCAATTTTTATGTCACTTCAGATTCCCCATGCTCTCCTCCCCACCTCTAGTCATTTTCTAAAAGCTTTAAGTATCATTCTCCCCATTTTGAGTGACTAATATATACTTGGAAAAAGATAATGCAGCTTATTCTGTCATTGTGCCAAATGAATGGAAGGGATGAATAAGCAGAATATCCATTAAATTGAGCCTCTCCCCCCCACCACACGCACACCCGAGTCTAACAAAGCTTTAAAATGTAAAATACCATATTACTCCTTGTCTAAAGATTTGGATACAAGCTCACGCATCCCTGTATTAAAATCCAATAACTTAATTGCTAACAATTATATGATCTTACTCATCTAACAATTATTTTAATTAGGGGTGCTTAAATAGTTATTTAAAATCGCCTATTAATCTTCACAGACAGCAGATGCAAATTGCAACAATAATTATGACAGAAGAGCTGCAGATGGCCCAGATTCTTCCCCTTATCTTAAAATTTTCCATATATATATATGCATACATATATAATTTCAGGATTCCCTGAAAGCTCAAATTGTGTCATTTTGAAGTGTCCATGCAAGGAACCTAATAGAAAACTGCATTAGACTTAGACACATCATAGTTTATTATTGTTTGGTTTTGCTTGGTGAACATTGCTTCATTTCCTTTCTTTTCTGCCTTCAAAACAGGTTCAGTCCAAATGCACAAGATTCTCCCATTTTATCCTCACAGCATCCCTTCCCTTAGTCATCCTTCTGGCTTTTCAAATCCAAAAAAAGTAGAGCTATGGGTCACAGAGTGCTTGGCTGCAGTTCACCAGGACATAATTCTTTAGAGACATTGGACATGTGTAAGAACTCTACTTTTCCATTAGGCCCCATCCCTTGGGTTTTGCTATTATTTCTGGGCCCAGTTTTGTCTCGGGCCTGAGTATACACATAGCAATGCTGCCTGCTAGAACTTTAAACTGCAATGCATTGTTTTTGGCAGCTTATGTAGCCAAGTGGCTAACAGTTCTATCCTGTACATTCCTACTCTTGGGTTTGAATCCTTGGGTTTGAATCCTTGCTGAACTGCAAAGATCACTATTTCCATTTTTTTATATAATAAAGGTATTTATGAAATACTGATTATGTTGAGCACCATCTTAAACAATGCCTTCTCAACTGCATACAAGCAGACTGTATTCTAAGGTAGTAATTGCCACAACCCAAGTACATCATCTTAAAATAAAGTTTAAACAAAAAACAAAGTTTGCTATTTATATGCAGACTTATGCAGATTTAATGGATTTTCTTGACGGATTGATTAATTGACTGAGAACACTTTAATCGGATGAAAGCCCTAAGTGTATTATTCATAGATAGTGAATATAAGTACATTCCATATTTCAGTGAGATGATTTGGAGCAAGTAATTTTTCCACTTGAGACTGCTAAAGGAATACCATCCCATGTATCCAAAATCCATACAGCTGAACCCACTTCCCTAACCACTGATTTAAGAGTTAAGCCCATCACACACAAAATTGCCGCATCCTGTTGAAGGGAATCATTCCACTTACAAGAATCAGGATTCTTGTTCTGAGCCTTCCTTCTCTCCCCCCCCCCCCCACACAATCCTTTGGAAAACAATCCTCTGCTGAGATTAGCCGAGTTGGAAAGTGCAGAACTCTAAATACAGATTTAAAAGATAGGAAGGGGCTTCCTCCTTGTAAAATTGATGCCCTGACTTAGCAGTCCCCAGTAACACTTGCTGTTCCACCACAGCTGAACTGAGTCATCTAGGTGGGCTAGTGGAATGAAAGCTGCGCTTCTGTGGGGGTGGGGTTACCCCTGAAGTGAGTGACACTGAAGGATATTGCCACTTTGGGGTGGCACGAGGGTGAGGACCTGTCCCCCCGTGCAAGAGAGTGGAGGAGGACTGCCTGTGCTTAGGATCAAACTTGTGCTTTATTTTTGCTGGTGCAGGTGCCAAAGCAAAGGATGTGCAAACAAAGGACAAAGCAGGGGAGGAGATGATAAGACAGCCGTCTCAGGGAGCAGCCGTCAGACTTACAGAAGGCAGAGGGAGATATGGAGGTGGGAGACAAAGGTCTGTTATCAGCAAAGGGGGCACCACAACAGGGTGTTGGTTGCCCCCCACACTGACCCCCTCTTCAAATAACCTGGATAGTCTTGGCAACCGTCCCCCTTGGTTGAAAATGTTGCTGGTCAATCAATTCCAGGTCAGTGAATGGCAAAACAACAGCTACCCAGGACTGGATCCTGGAAGGGCATGCTGACCTTGTGTTATGGAGACTAGGGGTGTCTGTAGGGTGTGTGTGTTAATCTCTCAGCTTTACTCACCAGGGTTCTATGTACAGCAGCAGGCAAGATCAGGGTGGGTGGGAGCAGGGAGGTTTTGATGCCACCCCTAACTCAGTGGCGAAGCTACATGCTCTGGCACCAGGAGCGGAGAACAAATGGGAGTGTGGCTAATGCGTGTCCCGGAGGCGTGACGCACGTCCAGGGGCGTGGTGCACATCCTGGGGGGTGCACGGTGCACGTCCCAGGGGCAGCTGCGATGGCACCCTGCCAGAGATGGCACCCAGTGCGACCCGCTCCCCCATCCCCCTTCGTTCGCCAGTGCCCTAACTCAACAATAGTAGGAGAGCACTAAAGGGAAAAGATGGTGGTCTTTCTGGTAACCAGAGAATGGCATGGGGCAACCCAGCCAGGTAATTTGAAAGCCTAAATCTGGGAGGAACAGAAGTAAAGTCTGCTGGGTCAGGCCAATGGCATGTCTATTCTATCATTTGCCTGTTGAAAACACGCAAACAGAACCCAAGCACAAAAGCACCATCCCTTCCTGTGGTATTCAGAAGAATTACAGCCTCTGACAAAGGCAGCAAACTTTAAATGGGAGAATGTTGCAAATATATGTTCCTAAGAATGGGGTGGGAGGTGGGGGATTTCTTCAGTACACAATCCATACTTCCTGAAACAATATGTGAACCGGAACAGAGTTATCATTAAAAAAATTGCAGCTCTCCTAATTTTCCAGCCAAGAAATGGGATTTGCAAAGCATATATTAGGTGGAATGTGTCCAAAACTTAATGCATTATGTAAAATAACGCAAGCAAAAACCTTGCATTGGGAAAATGGTTTGCAGAAGCTGTGAATATCGGGCAAAAAGTGTGCGCACAAATGTGTATACTGGAAGAATGCATACAAAAATGCCAACAAATTTTCATACTTAAAAAAAAAAAAAAGAATCTGACAAGGAAATCAGGTGAAGGGAATTTAAGATTTTAAAAATGAGAAATTGCAAGAAACCAAAGTTGACAGATTTATCCATCCTTAGCCATGCCATGGAATAATAGCAAGAATGGGGAGAATCCGCTCTCTCCTACTTTATAGCAGTTTCTACTATGCTTGATCTCAGTAATAAATATAATAAAACTTGCCAAAGTTTCCTACAAATCTTAATGACCCTTTAGAATGGGATAAATTATATTAACTTTCGCAAATATGATGGTGCTTAGACACATGCACACTGAGCTACCGTGCTAGTATAGCAGAATTTAAAAGGTTTTTAACAAAAAACAAAAATGATATGCCCAATGGAATTTTCATGGCAGAAATACTGGAGACTGCATTTTAAGGACTGATCTAATTCAGCTGCCATTTCTAGCAGATGGCAAATTTTAGTCTTTAAAATTCAATTAGCCAAGCAGCTAATTAGAAATTTGAGGTATTAGAGACACAGGGTGTTAATAAAAAAAAAATCTTCTGGACAACAAAAGAAAAAGGGAGGGGAGGCCCTGGTAGAACTGGAATGTTTCTGGCCCATGACTTATCAGTAATCCTCCAGTATTCATCAATTCTTTTTATTATATAAGTTGACTGATAAACTGTATTAATAATAATAATGCTTTTTTGCCATGAGTGGCTAAATTTTACTCAGAGTAGAGCCGCTGAAATTAATTAACATGACTAAATTATGCCCATTAATTTCAGTAGGTCTACTCTGAGTAACGCTTAGCTGAATACCACCCTGTGTATGCTTGCCACTATAAGTAGGTTTCATTAAAGCTGTTTCAAGCGGTTGGCTAAAAACTTGCTTTAAATAAAAAGAAGCTCAAACTCTGTGGTAACTGCCCAAAGGCAGCACTGAAAGCCTTCAAGGACACCATGGCAGCCATGGACAGCAGGTTGGTGACCTCTGTAATAAGACATCCCCAAAAGGCATAGGGACAAAATAAATATAGTGATTTTGGGGGGACAGAAAATAGAAAGAGGAAGGGCATAGCTCAGCAGCAGAGCTTTGCACAAAGGTCCTGAGATCTGGTATCACTGGACCTAGGAAAAGGTTTTTCTTAGGAACCCTGGAGAGCTGCTGCCCTATATTGAAGATCAGTCTTCCCCAACCTTGCATTCCAGATATCATAGAATTGTGGAGTTGGAAGAGACCATGAGGACCTCCTACAATGCAGGAATCTCATCTAGATCATACATGTTAGATGGTCATCCAGCCTCTGCTTAAGAACCTCCAAGGCAGGAGATCCACTACTTCTCAGTCCTATCCAGCATTGCCAATGGTCAGGGATGATGGAAACTGTGATCCAAAACATATGGAGGGCACCAGGTTGGGGAAAGCAGATGTAGATGACCCTAAGCTAGAAGAAGCATTGCTCTGACCAAATATAAGGTATGCATCCTATGTACAGAACAATCTCCCTTCAGCACATTGGAAAGTGCTTTTGAAAGAGTGTCTTGCGCTGCAGTGAGAAACAGAAAGAGTCCTTTGGGGACAAGGATAAAACGGCCCCATTCCCCATGTCAGTATGTCCCGCGCCATCTGCTTGAGCCAGAGCCTCTGTGTGCATAGAAGGAGCCCGCATGCTTGTTTAAAGAGAAAAGGGACTCAAAGCAAGATGAAGTTTAAATGCTCAAAAATAGCACTCTGCAGTAATGAGGGGATAGCATGACAGGAATATAAAGCATAAGAAAATATCCTTGGAGGATAAGTGAGATGATTAGCAATATCATTAACGCCAAGGAGGCATCTGTTTGAGCCCTCTGAGAAGCACCCAACTCACCCACGTGAACACACCAAGTGAAAAGAGAGTGGCTTGCTTAATGCTCCAGCCTGAACGCTGAAACACAGCATGATTCACATTTAAAGAACATACAAATTAAAGAGAAGAGAACTGGGAGTGGGGGCAGGGGGGGGGAGGACTGAGCTGAGTCTGCCATTCCGGTGCTCAGTGGAGTTAAGAAGGAGCGTATCAAAATAGGCAGCTGTCCATAGTGAGCAAATGTTAATTATGGTGGATTTCCCACCAGGTATCTTGTCTTCTACTGCAAACAGTGAAGTGAAAAGTTGTGTGTGGGGGGGGTTCCTTTCTTTTCCCTTTTTTAAAAAATGTTTGTCCTTTAAAAGAATTGCTTGTAGAAGTCTGTAAACCGTAAATCTTTCAAAACTTGCACTCTTCCAGCCAAACAATGGGTACAAAAATGTTTGCTTAAGGGAAAAGTGTGCATAAGAATGTATGCTTTAGTGAAAATAACATAATAAGCATTATGTTAGGAGGAAATTGTTTCTCTCCTCCCCCCTTTTCTTTTCCCTTCTTTTTTAATTGTGGCTGCATCTAGCAGCAAACACAGTCAAATCTATAAACATTTCTTAGGACAGGATTGCTACACAGGCCTTTTCTCTCTCCCCCCCCCCCTTAATCTGCTGACCTCCTTGATATGTTCACTTAAATATTATCCTTGCAGTTTTGATCATCTTTCATGAAAGTTATTCCATACAATGAGCTTTGGATCTTGTTGTTAACGAGCCTTTGCTTATAGCTACCCACACATTCCTGCTCTTCCGTCCTGCCAAGTACATAAGAGGAGGAGAGCAAAGGAGCAGAAAAGAAAAACAGACGGCTGTACTTGCTTGACAGAGCACTGCACTATAGCCCTCAATACATGGCCAGTATGTTTCCTGCCTCTTCCTTCACCTCAGCTCTGGGCTGCTTTGGCATAGAATCATAGAATCATAGAGTTGGAATAGACCACAAGGGCCATCGAGTCCAACCCCCTGCCAAGCAGGAAACACCATCAGAGCACTCCTGACATATGGTTGTCAAGCCTCTGCTGAAAGACCTGCAAAGAAGGAGACTCCACCACACTCCTTGGCAGCAAATTCCACTGTCGAACAGCTCTTACTGTCAGGAAGTTCTTCCTAATGTTTAGGTGGAATCTTCTTTCTTGTAGTTTGGATCCATTGCTCCGTGTCCGCTTCTCTGGAGCAGCCGAAAACAACCTTTCTCCCTCCTCTATGTGACATCCTTTTATATATTTGAACATGGCTATCATATCACCCCTTAACCTCCTCTTCTCCAGGCTAAACATGCCCAGCTCCCTTAGCCGTTCCTCATAAGGCATCGTTTCCAGGCCTTTGACCATTTTGGTTGCCCTCCTCTGGACATGTTCCAGTTTCTCAGTGTCCTTCTTGAACTGTGGTGCCCAGAACTGGACATAGTACTCCAGGTGAAGTCTGACCAGAGCAGAATACAGTGGCACTATTACTTCCCTTGATCTAGATGCTATACTCCTATTGATGCAGCATCTGACCCATCAAGCTTGCAGACCAAGATGCTTCTGATGTTCTAGTCACCTGAATTCCTCCTTAGATTTTGGAAGGCCAGGAAAGACCTGCTCTTGTTTCTGAACTGCTGCAAGAGGACTCCTCCCTTGTTCTTTTCATAATTTCATACAGAGGGCCGAGCAAACGTAGGCCAAGGTGAAGTTGCTGGTTGTGGTATATGCAGCTTGGGGCCAGGATCCCTGAAATGTCCTCTCACCCCTTATGCACCTAGTTGATCTTGGAAGCCACAAAGAATCCTTTTTTAAGTTGAGAGGTTCCGATTCTGCATCTGCATTGAAATTGTTTTTGAGATGTTTTAATCATTTTATCACTTATGCATTTGCTGCTCTAGGCTCCTTTGGGAAGAAAAGTGGAATAGCAATATAATTAATTAATAACAGTTGGTTTATTCAGGCCACCAGAGAGGATTCAGAGAAAGGTTACCTGGTTTTCCTTAACTGGCATGAATAGGATGTCCTGCACTGCATTCGATTTTCTAAAATACCCTAGATAGCTATGTGGTCTGCATAAAGGTATACTTGAGTGTGAATCTGTCTTAGGGATCCTTGCAATGCATAAAGCAGCCGAATGCAGCACGTGAATTCTTTTTGCAGACACTGCAGGGAACTGTGACTTCAGGTACATTCTAAAGTTGCATAGCAGACAATTTGTCCCTTAATGTCCATTGTTTATCACCAATTTCCCAGCTATGTCAGTGCTAGATAAAGCAAGAGAGGGCATACTCTCTCCATTTTATATTACACACTCGCATGGTTCGCAGCTTTTATGAAGAAAAACCGCCCCCCTTTCATTTCCACAGTTCCTGAGATTTAACATTCTTTTTAAAAAACGCTGGTGCAGACGGTAAAGGAAAATTAATATATGAATACAAATGGTCTTGGAAATAGTGACAAAATGACACCAGTTAAATCCAAGTACAAGAAGAAACAGCCAGTGGTTGCGGTAACAGTTTTGGGTACAAAAATGATGTTTGGGTGATATTTGGGTAAAGTAAAATTTCACTCAGCTCATTGAAAGCCATTTCTTTTGAGCAGCAAACAAATAGAATACAATGGTACCTTGGTTCTCAAACTTAATTGGTTCCCGAAGTCTGTTCCAAAACCAAAGCATTCCAAAACCAAGGCACACTTCCCCATAGAAAGTAATGCGAAACGGATTAATCAGTTTCAGACTTTAAAAAACAACCCCTAAAGCAGCAATTTAACATGAAGTTTACTATCTAACAATCCATAAAATGAAAGCAATAATCAATGTTCTGTACTATAAAATAAATAAGACGGTATTGTAGGTGATAAAAATCAAAATTAATTATTATTTTTTACCTGCACTGATGATAGTCATTGTTTGGATGGGGGGCTTTTATCCATTTCCGCAGTCACTCACTCACTCAATCATAAAACGAAACACAAGCCACCGTCACAAAAATGAAAAAGCCACACAAACAAAAACGCAAAAAATAGCAAAAACAAAAACATCAAATATCATCTCAGAACACTGCAATCAGAAACGGAAGGCTTTAATTATGATGGGTGGGGGTTAAATTAGCTGCTCAAGGATACAAACAGGATGAAAAGAAACATTAATTGAGATTGGGGGACTTAAAATTGCTGCACAAGTGTAAAACGGGATTTTAAAAAATAATTAAGATGGGGGGACTTAAATTTGCTGTGCAAGGGTAAAACGGGATTTAAAAAAATTAATTACGATGGGGGGATTAAATTTGCTGCACAAGGGTAAAACGAGAGGGGGAAAGCCTTAATTACTATGTGAGGGACTCAAATGAGCTGCGCGACAGTGAAAATGGAAACTCAGGAGCACGTTTGGCTTCTGAGGCAAAGTTCGAAAACCGGAACACCTATTTCCGGGTTTGCAGTGTTTGGGTTCTGAGTTATTCGGGTACTAAGCTGTTGGAAAACCGAGGTACCACTGTATGTGCATGATGCTGTTTCCATAAATGTACATGTAATGAAACTGCAATTTCCTAAAGGGAATGTTAGACCAACCTGGAATACCTTGTCTAGTTCTAGGCACCACAATTTAAGAAGGATATTGACAAGCTGGAATGTGTGCAGAGGAGGGCGACCAAGATGATCAAGGGTCTGGAAACGTGGCCTTATGAGGAAGGGTTGAGGGAGTTGGGTACATCTGACCCAGATAAGAAAAGATTGAGAGGAAATATGATTGTCATTTTCAAATATCTAAAGGGCTATCACATGGCGGATGGAGCTGCCTTGTTTTCTCCTGCTCTGGAGGGTAGGACCCAAACTGATGGTTTCAAGTTACAAGAAAGGAGATTCTGACTAGGCATCAGGAAGAACTTTCTGATGGTAAGAGCTGTTTGACAGTGGAGCAGGCTCCCTCAGAAGGTGGTGGACTGTCCTTCATTGGAGGTTTTTAAGCAGAGGTTGGATGTCCACCTGTCTTGGATGCTTTGGTTGAGATCCCTGCATCGCAGGGGGTTGGGTTGGTGACATTCGGAATATCTTCCAACTGTACAATTCTATGGTTAATTGTAATAGTAGCAGCAGCAGCACTTTATTTATTTATAAATGTTTTATACATTGTAATTTGATATTAAAAAATTCAAGCAGTTGACATAAAAAATAGTAGTACATATAAAGGTAAAGGTACCCCTGCCCGTACGGGCCAGTCTTGACAGACTCTAGGGTTGTGCGCCCATCTCACTCAAGAGGCCGGGGGCCAGCGCTGTCCGGAGACACTTCCGGGTCACGTGGCCAGCGTGACATCGCTGCTCTGGCGAGCCAGAGCCGCACACGGAAACGCCGTTTACCTTCCCGCTAGTAAGCAGTCCCTATTTATCTACTTGCACCCAGGGGTGCTTTCGAACTGCTAGGTTGGCAGGCGCTGGGACCGAACAGCAGGAGCGCACCCCGCCGCGGGGATTCAAACCGCCGACCTTTCGATCGGCAAGCCCTAGGCACTGAGGCTTTAACCCTCAGCGCCACTGGCGTCCCTTAGTAGTACATATACAACTGTGTATATGGTTCTTTCCATAGATCAGGGGTCTGCAACCTTTAAGACAAAAAGAGCCACTTGGACCCGTTTCCGAAGGGGAAAAAAACTGGGAGCCACAAAACTCGTCATTATAAAAATAACTTTTTTGTCACTTTTATTATTATTTCTTTGTTTGACCCCTCAGAATTACTCCTCCTCATAGAAATAAACGTTAAATTAACAAGTTACCTTTTTGTGTGTGTGTGTTCTTCATTCCCCTTCAAAACAGTGACCAGCGGACATGCCCCTTACAATGTAGTGGGCGGGCGGGTGGGAAAGTGACGTCGGGACGGTGCGTGACTAACGCATGCACCGCCCCCATGCGACGTCACAGCCAGTACAGCACCCGCCACAGTGGGGAGTGTCGGGGCACACAATGCGCCTCCTCCCTTCACTAGTATCCGCTCCGGAGCCGCAGCAAAGGTGTAAAAGAGCCACATGCGGCTCCAGAGCCGTGGGTTGCAGACCCCTGCCATAGTTTAAAAAGGAGATTTCCCTGCTCACAATGAACTTGTAATATAAGGGCCAAGCTAGACATGCTACTACTAACAGTATTTGTGAGCGGGTGTTGTTGTTTTTAGTGAAAACTGGACACCCTTACCCCTGATCTGAATTAGGACAGGCAGGGTGTATGGGTGCATAAGAGACATCCTCATGAAAATTCATCTGCATTTCAGTGCAAATTTCTCTTAATTTTTGTATGCAGTTTCTCCATATATATATATGAAAGTTTCCTTAACATAATGCATATTTGTACAGTCATACCTCGTGTTGTGTCCGCTTAATATTGCGTCTTTTCGTGTTATGTCCTGCAGCAACCCGGAAGTACCAGAATGGGTTACTTCCGGGTTTGGCCACTTGCACATGCGCAGAAGCACTAAATCATGCCCCGCGCCTGCGTAGACATAGCACTTAGAGTTGCAGGCATTTCACGTTACGGACGGGCCTCCGGAACGTAGCACGAGGTACCACTGTATGTTAGTTTAACTAATATATGCATTTCTATGCACACTTAACCCTGGTATAAGCATTTTTGTACACATTACAAGACGAGAACTGCATTGCAAAATTCAGAGAAATGCAAATTCTGAAGGATGGCTGTGTTTCAGAAAGGGTAAATTATGTAGTTTTGCCTTTAAATGTGAATCAAATTAAATCTCTCCCCCTTCCTTAACGTATGTATTTGTTTATGAACAATTTTAAAGACAATATGTATTATCTAATCAAGTCCTTGTAATATATATCACAGAATATTTATTAGAAATTCCTAGAAGCCTGTTGTTATTGTTGTTGTTGTTAAGCACTGGGATCAATCCAGGTCTCCGAAATCTCAGCTGACATATATCTAGTGACATCACCCAAACTGTGATCAACTTTCCAAACAGATAACTAAACCAGGGGCAAAGTTTCTTCTTTAATGCTCTTTCAAGGAAGATATTACTTTATCAGCTGATGTCTAACTTCAATAAAAATTAATGGGAAGCTTCCATCTGTGTTAATAAGAGCTGCCTTGGGCCATAAAACAGGATGCGTTTCATAAAAGTGTCGCTGCTAGATTCCATTTGCACAATATTTATGGTGAGGGCTAACATTAAAAAGTCATCCTTAACTTACATGCCAGGACAGGTTTGCTGGTTTTTAAACACTGCACCTTTGTATCTTCTACCAGGGCCAACATTATCATTATGCCAGCCATAGTGACATAACAGCACATTCTCACCCCTGTTTAAACTACAGCAACCCAAGTCACAATATTTGCAGAACTGTAGCACAATTCATGGCAGGCAAAGAAGGTTAGAAAGTCAAGGTGTGGAGTACTGGAAAAGAGTGCCAAAGCAATGTTATTGCCGTAAACATATCTCAAGCCTTAAGACTATGGCCAGCGTCTCAAGTGATCTATGCTATCTTTGGGGTGTGTCAGGAACAAGAACTGAGAAACTACGCAAGTGGAACTGTATGCTCTGGTATTTGTTTTTGGTGACAAAAGCTTTCCTGATCTTGAACTCATCCTAGCCCAAGCTGGATGCTCTATCCTCAGCTGTAAGAACTATATAGGTTTCCTATTTAGGTTGTGCCCCTGCTTGTCCAACAATAAATTTCCCTTCTTCTCTATTACAGTGGTACCTCGGGTTAAGAACTTAATTCGTTCCGGAGGTCCGTTCTTAACCTGAAACTGTTCTTAACCTGAAGCACCACTTTAGCTAATGGGGCCTCCTGCTGCCACCGAGCCGTCAGAGCACGATTTCTGTTCTCATCCTGAAGCAAAGTTCTTAACCCGAGGTCTATTTCTGGGTTAGCGAAGTCTGTAACCTGAAGCGTATGTAACCCAAGGTACCACTGTATTTCTTTGGTTCTAATTTACCAACATGGGCTATTAGCTTGAGTGGTCAATGTCCACTTTGGATGTCTATTTTGGATGTGTGCAGAAGTCGATTCCATTGTATGTTCACAACAATCTGAAAAGGATGGTGTGCGTGTGGGGGTGGAGGGTGAGTTGACTCCAAGACCTGCCAGGATGGGCAGATCTTCTCCTTCTCTCTCTGCACCAAGGAAGCCTTTTTTCCTAGCAAGAAAACAAGAGAGAGATTATTGTCCATTTGATGGAAAGCTGTGGGTGGGTGCTATGCTGTTTATTAGGGGTGGGATATTATGACCCTTTTGTTGGTTTGGAATCTCAGAAGGAAATGACACATTGTCTTGGAGAGGGTTGTGTTGGGTCATGGAGAGGGAAGTTCTGAGGGAAGGAAACTGAGGCATGCATAAATTGTCCTCTTGAGGATAAACAGAGGCAGGGAGATGACATTATCCCGGAGAGGTAAACTCTGGGAAATCCTGTGAAGGAAAATGAGGCAGGTAGATGGGGCCTGACAAACAGAGTAAGCAGGAGGACATTCCCTAGTTAAAAAATAATTATCTGTATTTAAATGTGTATTTAAATTGTGTATATTTAAATTATCACAAAATATATATTTTATGTAATGCATTTTTGGGTTTATTTAATGCATTTTGGGGTGCTGATTCGTTTTGCCTTGTCAAGAGCTCTATCATAAAATTCAGAGAACTGCACTTTCTGTAATATAATTATTTTCCAATCTGTGTATTAGTCTGGCAGAAAGGTAAGTGCACTTAAAAATGCAGGCTGAATGAAAATATTTTCTGTCGCATGGGTTTTCAGAGAGCGTAAGGGGCTTCAATGGGAAGTGGGTTCTTAGAAGTCCTGGGACACAGGTAACTTCAGCTCCTATACACACTTACCTGCAATTATGTCTACTGAACTCAGTGGGATTTGCTAAGGTGCCACTATAGTTCTTACTTACACTAACATTTTTAGGATGAATAAGCTTCATAAAATATGTTCTTTCCCTCACGGAGAACCAGAAACTTGAGATTCCTTGGAATTAAGACATAATTGAAGTCATGCATTGAATTAGCTTGCCTGAAAATAAGCATGTTTATATTTTCATTTAAGAAAGGAATAACAGGCTCCTTGAGTTGGAACAATACATTGAAGGCTATAACACTTACATTCTTAAGTGTTCCTAGTGTACTTGTAAACATTTTATTTAAAAATAGCAAAAAATAATAATGTTGCCTTCAAGGTCCTCTCAAATTATAGTGAGTTAAATTAACGCCTTAATTTGACACATTCTGCATTGCCTTTCACACATATGAAGGAAGGAGAGCTCCCTATTATCAAAAAAGCCTGGTGAGAATGTATGTGTGGAGAATCAGAAGCTGATCTATTTTCTTCCAGCCTTAGGATGGGGGGCAGGGGGGGGAGAGATCTTTATAGCTTGTCCAGTTTTCCTGTGTAGAGCACACAGCTTGATATAGATACAAAAACTGAATCAAATTGAATGATTTTATGGGAAGTTCTAAAAATCCAGGTATGTTCTGAAATGGATCTGATGTTTTATGTAGACTCATGCACCCATATACCTTCATTTTCATATTCATTTATTTATTTGAAGCATTTCCTCGTCACTTTTCGTCAGAGCAGCTTGCAAACCGAATGCACGCTCATATACTTCTAGTATACAGTGTAGAAGATAGTTTGCCCATTTGTCCATTATTTCTCCATGCATTCAGATGCCTTTCAAGATGTCATCATCAAACTCTGCATGAGAATTCCAAAGGTGAGGGATGCAGGCCTTTTCAACCTTTGGCTGACATTTTGAATCAAGATGCCAGGCCAAAATGTGAATTCACCTGAATTTTGGCATAGATTCTGCCACTTCTAGAGATATTATCATTACCAAACTTGACATTACCAAAGTTGGGGCAGCAGACACCATCACTGTTTGGAGACTGGATGTCTTTTTTGAATCAAGATGACAAACCAAAACATCCTTTTGTGTGACTTCACCCATTTTATATCCCCTCTCAATATATCATTGCCTAACTCCCATGATTTCACACTGGTGCCCCTCTTAGCCTTATCTCAAGATGTCAAAAATAGAACCCTGGACCACTGAGCATTTGGCTCCAACAGCCTTCTGAAAAGCTGCAGTTCAACTTCAGCAGCTGGTTTTCAGTAGCACACTTCTTCTGAACGCAAAGCTTCAATACAACCACTGCAGCAATTAGCTGTTGAGAGACATACCGTATTTTTTGCTCTGTAAGACTCACTTTTTCCCTCCTAAAAAGTAAGGGAAAGTGTGTGTGCGTCTTATGGAGCGAATGCAGGCTGCGCAGCTATCCCAGAAGCCAGAACAGCAAGAGGGATTGCTGCTTTCACTGCGCAGCGATCCCTCTTGCGTTTCTGGCTTCTGAGATTCAGAATATTTTTTTTCTTGTTTTCCTCCTCCAAAAACTAGGTGCGTCTTGTGGTCTTATAGAGCGAAAAATACGGGTAGCTCCCATATGTCATCTGAAAGCTTTCTAAGGCATTCAGTTTTAAAATAATGAACATACATGAAGGTGACATCACAGCAGCAGGCTCCAGCCCCTGACCTTGAGGCATTCATTAGAACATTGAGGTGGGGAGGAGACATACAGAAGGCATAGATATACTCTCATGTTCAGCATCAGCATTAGGGAGAGGACATCACCACCTCCTGTGTCTGTGAGCTTCTGTGGACTCAGTTGCGCATGGTGGAGTAGGAGTGCTTTCTTCTTCCTATCAAGAATCTCCTGCAAATTAGTTCCATAGGTTGACCTGAAGTTCTAGAAAAGCAAGCAAAATTCTGTCTATCAACTCTGCACAGCAGATGGAATTTTATAAACCACTTTCATGTCCACGACTGCAAAGCACAACTTGGGAGAGTGTTGCACTCAGGTCCCAGTGTTGCAGGCTTCCCATGGGCATCTGGTGGTCCTGCGTGAGAAGAGGACGGGGAACCAGATGGGCCTTTGGTCTGATCCAGCAGGGCTCTTCTGATGTTACTTCCTTAGCTGTATTTCTTTCTACACTAAAGCTTATGAATATTGCAGTGTGATTCCATACTACTCTGGGAGAGAAAATATGCATTTCTTTAAAGTAAAAAAAAAAAAAAAAAATTGTGGCTGGGTTCTTATATGTGCTGAGTTCCGTTGAGTCGGGATTAGTCTCTCCACCACCCACCCCAAAAGTAGGAGGGAAGGAGAAAAAGAGATGTGCTTTGATGTGTTTGGTTATGGTCCTTGTCTTAAACAGATATATGTCTTACTGTCACAAAATTGATTAAAGAAAAAGCTGAGCAAATGTCAGGCCTGTCTATTTGTGTCTGTGCTGTACATGCCACTTAAAACTTTTCAGGCATTCCACCGCCAACAGCATTAGCATCTCTCAGACTCGATATACTTTTTAAAAGGATTGATGCTTGCAATGGACCCTTTCTGAGAAGTGCAGGGGTTAGCAGTCATTCAAAAAGCTGTATGATGTCAACCCTTAAATATCAACACAGGGCCACCCCAGAGCTTTTGCTGCCTGAGGTCGGAAGGACAAGATGGTGCCTACATACAGAAGCCAACTGGACTGACAGTGGACTCTTCCTTCAATAGTATAAACAGAATGGAGCCCTCCACAGGGCAGCAGGGTAGTTTCTGGGTTGCATGCCCTCTAACAGAAAGGTATAGTCAGGGGAACAGCTGGGGGCTGCCACCACTGCCTCCAGCATCTGCTGCCTGAAACAGTCATAAAATGTGGGGGTTTGGGGGGGTATTGTTGTCATTTTGATTATGTATTTTATGGTTCTATATTTTAATTTTATTCTGTGGACCACCCTGAGACTTCAAGGTATAGAGTGGTATATAAATTCAATAAATAATAATAATTGTAGGGCCAGCTCTGGTTATACCCTGCAGTACCATCTGTTCATCCATCCACCCATGTTCCTCATTCCAAACCTTTCAAACTCTTGACATTCATGTGGCATTTGAATATCCAAGGGAATTTTGATAACTGTGCATGTATGGACAGGCCTCATATGCAGAGGAACATAGAGTGAACTGTACCACTTCAGAATTGGGGAGGGGAGGTTCTACTTTTGAAAGCTTTCCCATCTAAAAATAGATGTTTACAAGATTAAGTTTATTTTAGCAGACCAAATGGTTAAAGTAACCTTTCCCTTCCTGATATCATTTTCTTAAATGGAGAAGTTATTATTTACCTAGGAGAGCATTCAACAAAGGGATACACGCCTTCTGCAAAGTCCATGCCATTCTACCATAATTAGGACTGTTCCACCTGAATTAGCTGCATATGTCAGTCCAAACTAGGACTATTCAGTCTGAATAGTCTTGCTTTGATTATACTAATAAATAGCATTTTTTGTTCCCTTATTGCAGGTGAGAGGGCCATAGCTGAATTATTGCATCTTCCTGTTTTTAAGCAGCACTGTCTGACTGTTTCTTCACGTTCTTAACCGCTATATGATAGTGGTCTTTCTTGCGTGTTATTCTGCCTCTGGCAATGGTCAACAAGATATTGGAGTCACTGGACATGGAAAGTGGCTAATTTCTTTCATGAGTGTATATCACTCATGGATGAGCTAATCACAGGTTCAGGGTCCATCAAGCCTGTTGCTAATGGCCCAGTGCACCAACTATATCTGTGGTTAATGCATATCAGCTCAGTAGTAGAGTCCGTTAATGTCCAGTGTTGTATCTTGAACTGCTGGATTTATTTAGAGCAATGAAAATACTTCGTGCTTATATGTATCTGTGTACAGTGGTGCCTCGCAAGACGAAAAGAATCCGTTCCGTGAGTCTCTTCGTCTAGCGGTTTTTTCGTCTTGCGAAGCAAGCCCATTAGCGGATTAGCGCTATTAGCGGCTATTAAAGGCTTAAGGGATTAGCGGATTAGCTGCTAAAAGGCTATTAGCAGCTTAGTGCCTTAGAAAAAGGGGGTGGGGAGCAGAAAAAACCCCCCAGGAATCGCAAGACATTTTCGTCTTGCGAAGCAAGCCCATAGAGAAATTCGTCCTGCGAAGCACCTCCAAAACGGAAAACCCTTTCGTCTAGCGGGTTTTCCGTCTTGCGAGGCATTCATCTTGTGGGGCACCACTGTATATCTGTATCTGCAAAAGCCTACCGGCTGTATATATCTATGCCCAGAACTGTTTCATTGAGCCTTATCTTCTGCAACTGTAAACTATCTGAATGTTTCCCTGCTTCAGTGTGGACTGGGAGCAACTAGGCATGTATGTATGTATTTTGCTTGGCACCTAAATAAGTATAATGAAGGTGCCAGGTGAGCCTCCCTGGGGAGAGAAGGGAGGTGCTGCAGAAAAGGCCCATGTTGCCACCCTCCTGACCTCTCATGGAGGAGGCACACAGGTATTTGCCCTATTTATAGTTTGCCCTTCACCCAAAGGTCACAGAGTAGAAATAATTTAAACAAAAAATTACCAAAACTATGTTAAAAAGTTTACAATATTAAAACATAAATCTTCTACAACAAACATGAATTCAGAGCATTTTAAAATAGAAACAGTCATAGAAGCTTACCCTGAAATTTCAGATGTGGATATAATGCTCCTACAACTCAGGTCTATGGGAACCAACACAGCTGGGAATTAGTTTGCACAGAACACTTGCTACCTGTTGCAGAACCTTTTAAATTGGTATGCAGTACATTTTGTTGCTCATTTAAATTCCAAAGAACTGTGCACTGGCTTGCTTTTTGCAAGGGCCCAGGTGCAAAATAAAAAAGAGGGGAGCTGTTTGCAATATGGAAGTGTCTTGCTTTCTGCTATTTTGTACATACTGTGTCTTATTAAGTCATTTTCCTCCTCTTTGTTAGTGACACCATTTTCGCCTACTTCAAAGATGTTTGATCTTACAGGCTTTCTTAAAGGCCTTTTTTTAAAAAGAAAGACAGTAGTGAGCATCTTGTTGCTTCAGATTCTTCACTGAGAAGCCATAAAACCTGTTCTTCTTGATGAAAATGAAGGTTAACACTCGGGCAGTGTGAAATGAAAGTCAATGAAATTCGCTAAACAGATTAACTATCAAAGATGATCCAGAAAAGAACTACAAAGCTGATTAATTTCAGAAATCTTTGGTTGAGAAAGCAGCAAAGAGTCAGGACTCTTAAGCATGTAAATTTATGTAACCTCACTACAACTAAGCCAACGTCAATTTCACTTCTGTCCTCCAAATTCAAGGTGTATAATTATTGCTTTCCCTCATAAAGGAGTTGCAAAGGTCAGGACAATGACTGTTTAGGATAGGGAAATGCCACCATAAGATGGATTTTCCTGACATTCTTGCACAGTAGAGTTTTCTTAAGAACATTCTGTTGCGGGGTTTCTACCCAAAAAGACTATTTGTTAACAAATGCTGGATCACAGTTTGGGGACTGGACAAAGGAATGTTAATGGCTTAGAATGGGTGCTTGATGAGTCCTCAATGGAAGCTAATGGTTAGGGAAGAAGTTGACAATTCCTCTTGAATTGAAGCTAAGAAGCTGACTCAACCTCACACACCGGCACCCAGCCACAGGTAAGGACAGCTGCTGATCACAGGTAAGAGGTGGGAGCCTCCAGACTAGCAATATTTTGAGGCAGTGATTCAAGTGCATGCTGGGAACTTAGGTTTGCACAGTTAAAGTGGATTAAATTGTTCTGCAATGCTAGGTCAACAAATCCACTTAAAAAACTAAGCAAATCAGGGTGACTGCTTTATGAACAGCTCATCGGAAGGAGGAGGAAGAGAGAAAGGTGAGGAGTGGGATAATAGAAGTCATTTTGGAGAAGACAGAGCAGATAGAAAAACAGACCTAGCTGTGAACCCTAGAAGCATCTTAGGGGCAAGCTCCTCCCTCTTGGAATGTCCCATAAGGTAGCATATCCGCTCACTGCTAGGAGTGTGATACTGCTCACCTCCAGCTATGCTTAATTTGTGAAGCTGTTGTAACACAGAGAACCCGGGCTCCCAATCAATGCCCCGACTTCCCATTCCCTCTCTTCAAAGGTCACTCTTGAGTGTTTCAGTCAAATTTAGGATGTGTCAAGGATGGCAATTTTTATCAGATGATTCCAGAAATAAAGGATTGCATCGAATGAACTTCTATGCACACTGTAGCCACCAGAGCATAATTGTTCACATGACGCAGCTCATGCACACCTTTTGAATGACAATGGCCATCAACTTTTGGGGCGGGCAAAGTTTTATTGGGGGGCTGAAGGAACCCTCTGCTACTAGGTTGGCTCCTATACATCCAAAATTTCCTAGAATTTGGTCGTCAGAAACAGTGTCCGGGTGGGAATGGCTGAAATGTCCAGCAAAATCCAGACGTATGACAACCCATGTCAGAAGTATAGATTTTGGTGAATTTTCTTTAAAATAGCTCAAAAACGTTTATGTCCAGATTTTCACTTTCTGAAATATGACAACCCTAAATTAGACACACCCACTGATTTCTGTAGATCTACTCTCAGTATGACTAACACCGGACACAAAGCAAAACATGTGCTGACTCTGTTGCAGTTGAGATTTATTTGTTTTATTTAACAAAATGTGAATGCCACTTGGTTGCAATAAAAGTGCTAAGCAGCTTACATGAAATAATAAAACTATTAATTAAAACAGTTAAGAGCAGTTAAGAACATTTTAAAATAATCAACAGTAAAAGAGATTAAAAAGCACCTATGCTTCTGGAAAGGCACCCTTAAACAAAAATATTTTAAGCAGGCACTAGAAATTGTACAGCGAAAGTGCCTGCCTGATGCCAACAGGCAGGGAGTTTCAAAGTGTAGGTACCACCACAATAAAATATTGATTTCGTACTATTGCATGATTTCTTAGATGCATGCCTAAATACTTTCCAGGCATAATGATTTTAAGCTTTTACATCCCAAGATCAATCACATTCTTCACATCCTCTTTGCCTTCTCCCTATTCTTGTACGAAAGATTATACCTCATTGGAGGGGTGACTATTTCCTGATTAGTCTGAACAGAATTCTAATGACTATCACACTGCCTTTTCTGTGATTTAAGCTTGATTTTGTTGTTGTTGTTGTTGTTGTTGTAGTTGTATGGGCCTGATTTTACACAGAAAATCTGCACTATTGCAGTATCTGCTCCTACTGTTTTCAGCTCAAGTTCAACTGGGTTATTTCACAACCCCATCATTGTATTCCCTGAGTGAATCATCAGGCTTGGGTGATTGTGGCCATGCACTGGAATGCAATGCTCAACTAGGTGCTAGGAGCTTTAGTTCCTGCACATGGGCGACAAAAAATGGCTTGATGAATACCAAAGCAAGGGAAGAAGTGGGCACACTGTGTTTAAAATTAGAGACAGCCTTGGCAGGGAGTTAGTCCTCAGCAATCCATCTTGATTTTCAGAAAGCAGTCTAAGAACTCGGCATGTGTCTTCTAGTTTTTCATTTCTTTTATGAAGACAGCTGGCCGTGTTAGAGCTGATGTATAAGGCAACATTCTGGAGCTGTGGCACAGCAGTTTCTGTTGGTTTTAAATTCTCCCCCTTCTTTTTACAAGATGTATAAACTATGAGGGCTTTTATATCAAAAGCATTGGGTTCCTGGACTTTTATAGCTGCATTTCCCCTCCTCCATTTATGTTTTACAATTCAGGTTGAAGTGGTATAAATTAGTGGGGCAGTTCACTAAGGGGAGGGGAGAGAGATTGAAAATACTTTCATTTACAAGTAGGCAACATGTAAAGCAGTGATGTTTTCCTGAGGTCAAAAAAAGAACCTCATTAACGGAACAGAGCTCATAAACTTGGTTCCCAGTCCATCAAGAATCCAAAGCAATGGGGAAATAAACCTTCAGTGCAACTTAAAAAGTGTTGGCTCCCCTGCTGGAATTATAATGCAGCATTTATTCTGAGCAGCTGCCACGCTCTGTCGCCTGTCAGGAATGAAATTTTAAAGAACGCAAGTGGGACTTGCAGCAGTGTGGAGTGCTCCTGTTCGTGGTTTCAGCCAGCCAGCCATGTCCTCTGCTCTGCTACTGCTGCTTCATTCCATCCCCACAACCCTGGTTCCTCCTTTTCCTTTTGCAACTAAAACTTTGTGGCTACTGAGTATATTCAGTCCTCACTGATATATGGCATATGTCAGTTTCAGTTTCTCTGTTGCCTATTTCCCCCCTCTCAAATTATTAATTTCTTGATAATTCAACGTCAGTTTGCTTTTTTTTTTTTTAAAGACACCCCCATGGAAACATCAGCATTTTGGTGTGAATTTCTCCTACTATATACCATGTTGCAAAGCAATCTTCTCATTTCTCATTGAAATTAAAGGAATAATAATAATAATTTTGAAATGCTAGTTTCACTAAGGCACACTTTAGTATATGCATTTCTGTACACATTACTTGTCTGGAGTGCAACATTCAGAGAAATTTGAATTTCAAAGGCTAGCTGTATTTTATTTTACATATTGCTTCAGAAAGTGCGGATTAAGGGAAGTCGCCTTTAGATTCCAAACTAACTCCATTCCCCCCATCCCTAATTATGTCCCCTGGTTTTTTTTGCTGCATATTGATTTTAAGTAGGGCAAGAATAAAAGTGTTTTATTGGAGTTGATTGCATAAATGATCAATTAAAAAAACCCTGTGTCTGAATGGCATGTAATTATACAAAGCAAACAAGTTAAGTGTTTTGATTGGCATCCAAATCTATCTCTCTAGTTCTTAAGTGAACAAACAATACTTAGCAGGAAATATGTGGCACATATCTAATTATATATAGTTTTTTTCCTGTTTAAAATTGGTATTATGAACGATGCAACATTTCAATAAACATTAGGCATAAAACACAGTACTTTTACATAATGAAATTACAATCATTTGAAGATGAATTGAGCATATTTAAATAATGTATGAGAACAATTTCTGGAATACATGATAGAAATAAAAAAAAGAATTACAAGAATATTTTATTTCAGAGATAACTTTAAGTGCCAGGTTGTTATTTTGTTTTCAGTTGAAAATGAGCTGGATGTATGTAATGCACACTTAAATTCACTCTGTTGGGAATATGAAATGCATATCATCTTCCCCCACAGAGTGGAACTGTTATTTTGGTCAATAAAAAGTTGCTATCTTTTTGAAGTCTCCATTAAGTACCAGCTTGTACTTTTAACAAATAAGTATATCACTGGAGGGAAACTAGATCCATCCTTTATTCTCCAACACTCCTTTGCACTGGTGGGTGGGGTCGGCCTCCTATCAAAGTTCAAAGAGTATTGCTGTAACCACCAATAATGTGTTTGCACATTTTTAAAAATCCAAGTTGCCCCTGCAGACAGACAAAGTGGGGCTTGCAGTCCGAGCCAGCCAGCTGATATGTGCTGTTAGTGAGCCTTTTTTGCTGCACACTAGGAAATTCCCAATGGGAAACACTTTGGTGCAAACCATCTTAGTAGGGCTCGCTGACAGCAAGCCCTGCTTGCAAAGCAGCATTTGGGAGCATACTTTCAGCCATGGTTTGCTCATTTGTAGCTACATATGAAGTTGGTGGTGAGGCACGTGGGCATGGTTCAGCAAACTGCTTGGCCAAATTAGGACCACGGGCTGGAGGTTCCCTGTCCCTGAAATAAATTATCCATTTATCCCTATTGTATCCCGGTATCCTCTAATTTGTTGTTGGTTACATTGGTAATTCTGTATATACAGTGGTGCCTCGCAAGACGAAAAGAATCCGTTCCGCGAGTCTCTTCGCCTTGCGGTTTTTTTCGTCTTGCAAAGCAAGCCCATTAGCGGCTTAGCAGATTAGCGCTATTAGTGCTATTAGTGGCTATTAAAGGCTTAAGGGATTAGCAGATTAGCTGCTAAAAGGCTATTAGCGGCTTAGCGGGCTGAGTGGATCAGCTGATAAGCGGCTTAGCGATCAGCTGTTAAGCGGCTTAGCGATCAGCTGTTAAGCAGCTTAGCGATCAGCTGTTAAGCGGCTTAGCGGCTTGGGAAAAAGGGGGGGGGACCCCGCAGGAACTCGCAAGACATTTTCGTCTTGCGAAGCAAGCCCATGGCAAATTCGTTTTGCGAAGCACCTCCAAAACGGAAAACCCTTTCGTCTAGCGGGTTTTCCATCTTGCGAGGCATTCGTCTTGCGGGGCACCACTGTACTTACATAGGAAAAAGCCCCATTAAACTCAGGGCAGCCTGCTTTTGAATAGGCAGGCATACAATTTTGCTGTAAGACATGCTGTTGCCTGTTTGACCGCTAGCTTCCTGTACAGTGGTGAGACGGGAGTCAGGGAGAGAAGCATGTCTCTTCTCCCCCCCTCAATAGTTTGCAGTCAGGAGGGGAAATGTCTCCTTCTCCTGCCTCTCCTCCTTGCCAGACTGTCCCCATCCACTTTTTTAAAAAAATTAATTTTTATTAGTTTTCAATTACAATCTAATAATAGCCTCATTATAACAATACTAATTTATAATACAATTATTAATACCAATCATTCAAATACCGAATTATATAACTTGGATAACGTGTCCCCCCTTGTGCTAGAATTGATAGTTTGATTATTTGCTTTATTTCTGCCTTCCAGCATCTTATTAATTTCCATTACATTCCAGTCATAATAATAATCCCTTATACAACAACTGCAATATACCTTCTATTCAATAGAATAGAATACCTTCTATTCATGTTGACACATTAAATGATTTATAAAACTATAAGTGAGGAGCTATATCCTTGTTCTTCTATGTGGCATCCACTTTTGTTAGCTTCATATAGTTCTGGGTGGAGCTGATCTGATCTGAGGTTGCCTCTGTGGAATTACCAACATGTTATAACCAGCGTGCTTAAGTCTAATTAAAGCATGAAGGGGTTAAGGCCATAGAATAAGCTGTTATGCCAGGCTTAGCTCACTTTGGGAGGGCCTAGGTAGTCAAGCTTTGTTCCCTGTCAATCTACCTAAGAAACTCAACATGTGAGAAGCGGTGAGCTGGTTGCTCCAGAGTCAGGCCACATGGCTCTTGCAAGCCCCTCTTTAGTTCCTATACCAATAACTTAGGAACTTGCACCAAGTTTTACTGCCTGTGTAATTTTTTCTTGAATGTTGTATGGACAAGCACATGAATCTGAAATTTGCAGAGTATGTAAGTAAACCATTTTTAACTTACAAACTGTTTGGTCTTTTTCTATGCTAAGGATCTTTAGAGTGGATCTTTAGAAGAAACCTGCAAGGGCATATTTTAAAAGTCGAATGGCCTCTATTTCCACACTTTACATATTCTGTGATTTTAAATCTCTGCTGGGGTTTTCTCACTAAGAAAGTTCTTGCTCCAGACTTGGATCTTAGCATCTGGAAATTCTCCTTTTATGGCTATTTTATCCTTGCAGCCAGCAGCCTCAACCCAGCTGAATCCCATGTTGACCCAAATCAGCCTGATTCAGTTTGGGAACTAGTCACATTTCCCACGTTCCTGCTGTGTTAGCAAATACAAGCCAGGAAGGCTTGAGAGTGAAAGGTAAGGTCCTTTGTATATAGGTACAAAAATGAATAAGGAAGGACAGATCACAATAGTTCCATTTCATGCTGGTTCTCCCCTGGGGCTCCAAAACTGGCTCAGTTCTGTTCTATTCATGTGTGGATTACTTAGGGGAAATCCTTTTTAGAAATCCACCCACTTCTTAAAACTTTTTTTAAAGAAACAAGTACTTGTGAAGTGCTCATATAGTACATGGGGAGAGACAGCAGTAGAGTTCCCCAGGAAAGGACTGCACATTGCAATACAATGTCAAACCACATGTCCACAGAGATGCTCTAAATTTAAAAAGCTTTCTACGGGAGGCATCCTTGGACCAACTAGGCAAAATGGAACTGTTCACTCTAACATGAAGAACAATCTTGAATCCTCCCCAACCCTGTAAGTGAAAAATCAAGGTGTGTGTGTTTTTCTCCAGCTGATCTTATAGATGTGGGAGAGAACAGGGTATAGGAAGGAACAGAGTCTTATAATAGAGATCAGCCAGGAAGATGGCATTTGTAGAGAATTTATATGGACAATGTGAAAAACGGTGTGAGGGGAAAATGTACTTTTCTTTGCTGTTTGAGGCTTGGGTGGGGAAAAAAAAAAGAAAACAACATTTCATAGTCAGAATTCAGATCTCTGTATGGTGAATCACACTGGCAAATATTTGTCAGGTTGTACATTGCGGAGCAAAAATAAATCACAAAACAGACAGCATCAAATCTGCAGCTGATCTTCATCCATAAATTGAGAGAATGTGCAAAGCTGCTGTAAAATATTTCAGCGAATGGATTTTCAATGTTCAACTTTGTTCAGTATCAGCGAGGTCCATTTCCCTCTCCTCCAAATAATGTGTCATCTTTCAAATCTTGTTCTTCACCTCAAAAGTGTCTTGTCCTTGTGGGAGGAACAATGTGTAAATTATTAACCATGTGTTATGAGCATTGTAGAACAGTTTTATTTCTTTAAAAATATGGGGAGGTGGGAACTGATGCAATTCTACATGCTATGAATTTTGTAGAAGTGGGGGATGCCAGAGGAACTTGTTATTTCTGAATCCCAATACAAACTGGCCTAATCCTGGCCTAATGCACAGATAAGAACAAAGGAAAAAACTGACTTCAGCACTTTCCAATATCCACAATGGTATCTAAATAATCTTAGAAATGTTCATAAATGCACATTTTTGTGCTGGTCCCCTACCCCTACCCCTTTAAAAAAAAAAGCAGATAGTTTTAGAAATAAAATGGAGCTGAAAGTGACATGGACTGGAAATAAACTGATTCACCCATGCATAAAAGAAAGTGAAACTCTTAATTTGTGAGTCAAAGCTGAACATTCCTTGCTTTGAAAGAATGTTGTCATTTGGGGATTCCATCACCCATTCCTTTTGAGTTCATCTCTGGTGTTTAATGCAGTTTGGTTTATTTCTAGACACTACCATTTGTTTTGTTATTTACTCTTGTTACCCTTCAAGTACTTGATTGAATTTTTGTACAAGTCATGGCCATCTTTAGAAATCACCTTATCCAAAAGAAGCCAAAATCCAACACTCAGATTGCATAAGATGTATGGGGGAGACACATACCTGGTATCTTTTAAATTGCTTCCACCAACTACTATTCTAGGAGGAATGATTTGGTTGAAATCAGAGTGGTGCAAAAGCAAAATGGATCCTCCACAAACATTTGTTTGGTGGGGACAAAATGAAACCCATCCAACTCCCCCTTTAAAAACTGTGGAAGGGGAAGTCCTTGTGGTCTTCTCATAGCCATCTGGTCAGCCTTTGGTCAAGCCTTAGATAAAACTGGGTGAATTAGGCATTGGGGCTCCTAGATTTCATTATGGGGCCCCTTATCTTTTCTGCCATAATTTTGTGGATTTGGGTCAAAATCAATTCTAATAGATTTTAGAAGACCTATTGAGAAAATATTAATTAATCAATTAATAGTTTCTCATTAGGTTAATTAATTAATTAATTACAATTGTATAGCAACATTTAGCCAACGATTTCAGGGAGGTTCACAGCATAAAAATACAAAATACAAAAAAAAAAATACATAATAAAAACTAGAAGCTAAACAAACCCATAAATTCCACTCCCCCCAAAAAAACACCCCCCCACACATTTAAAAGGTCATAGATTATTGATCAGCCAAAGGCCTGGTTCTAGAGAAACCTATCTGCCTGGTGTCTGTATGTAATGAAGGCACCAGGTGAGCCTCCTTGTTGAGAGCATTCCACAAATGAGGGGCCACTGCAGAAAAGCCTCTTTTCATGTTGCTGCCCTCTGAACCTCTCACAGAGAGGACACACAAAGAAGGGACTCAGATGATTATCGCAGAGTCTGGAGCAGTTAACACGGGGAAAGGCATTCCGTGGGATATTGTGGTCCTGAGCCTTTTAAGGCTTTATAGGTCAAAACCATCTCTTTGAATTGGGCTCAGACACTAACTGACAACCAGTGCAGTTGGGCCAGGCTCAGTGCAATATGCTCAAACCGTCTTGCCCTGGTGAAGTTTCTGAACCATCTTCAGAGGCAGCCCTATGTACAATACATTGCTGTAATCTAATTTAGAGGTTATCAGAGTTTAGGTAACAGAAATTAGGCAATCTCTGTACAGATAGGGGTGCAGCTGGGCCATGAGCCAAAGCTGATGGAAGGCACTCTGTGCCACTGAGGCCACCTGAGCCTCAAGCGACAGCAAAGGATCCAGGAGTACCCCAAGTTCTTTCAGTGTAAGAGTGTAAGTCCACCAAGAGGAGGCAACCTCTCTATCCATTTAAAATCAATTCTCATGCTTATGAAAGCTTGGGAAAATATGATGGCCAGGGGTTTGCATGTTAATTAAATGCACAGAAAACTAAAACTGAAGGATGAATATATGACAAATGTACAGATGCTGCCTGTATGAGTGGCTTTCCCACATGAAGCAGCTGTAGAAAATTCTGCATGTGTCACGGTAACCCTAGAAATCTACCATCAACCCTACTGGAGCCAATGGGACTTAAATGGAACAAAATCATAGGACATCTGCTTGAAGATGCTGTGGGCTGCCAGTGAAAGTTTAATTGGGAACCATCTGCAGAAAGCATGTTTATTGTATAAACTACTAAAGCATGTACTAATCGTTTGCAATCATGTTTATTTTTTGGCAAAAAAGTGTTAAAAGCAGCAAGGCTACACAATCATTTCTGTTAGCTAAATTGAGAAAGAATAGTTGCAAATAGTTTAAACTTCCTAATTGCAAATTTTGTTTAGCTGCTGGGTAGAAAGTTGCTGAGAAATTTCGAGGGCTCACATTGCAACAGGAAAAGTAAACATCCAGATCTTCGCAAGGCTTAATGTGAAAAAAGTGTCTGCAATTTGTAATGTGTGAAGACACACAAGCCATTTGTGATAATTCAGACTTCTTAATCTGTTAATATCATTGCAGAATTGTAGCTTTCACAGTAGTCTGCATTACATGTTGCTTTGCTTTGAAAGTACTTTGCAGCAGATTTCAAACAATTAAGTATTTAAGGTCGCCAAAGTACTTTCAAAGGCAGGTCTTATTTATTCAGCTTGTCTAACAGGTGAGGCATTGCTTTCAAAATATATGCAAACTAAGTGAGGGGCCCTCCAGAATGGTGGGACTTTTTTGTAGGTATATTTTGAAACATATCATTGATGAAATAATAGCACATTAGTTGTGGATTTATACTAGATCGTCCACACATCACCCCACTTTATTAGTAGTTCTGCAATGCCGCCCCATGTTAGCATCCTAATTCTTTAATTCAGTTCTTCACATTTCTGCAGCAATGTGCAAAAAAAGGAAAAAAATATTTTGAAGCTTGGTCAGCATTTTACTGGAAATTTCTACCAATAAGCATACTTTTTAATGCAGTTTTGGCCAATACACATTTTTTTTGCAAGCACTTTCCCCTAATAGAATGAATTTTGTATGCTGTTTTACTAAAATATGCATTTTAAGGCGCGCTTTGCCATAGTATATGCATTTTTGTACACATTACTTAGCTGGGAAAATGCATTGCGAAATTCAGAGAAGGGCAGACTTGGCTGCTTTTTAGTTTGCATATTGTCTCCTAGTTAAGTAATATATCTGTATTGGATTGAAATTGTTTATATGTAAGTTTTTTATTGCTAATGGCTTCTGGATGTTTTCTGGCAAGCAATTTGTAAATGTGAGGAAATAATAAATGAATTGTTATGTTAAATTAGTTGACAATGGCACTTAACCAATTTATTTTTATAATGTGTGTGTCTCAAACCTGTTGATAATTCAGCCTCCATCAGCATGATACATTTGAAGCATTATCATATCACTTTAAGTTTAAACATTGTTTTCCCCAAGGAATCATGGGAACTTTAGCTTGTTAAGGGTCTTGAAGAGTTGTCAGAAGACCTCTATTCATCTCACATAGCTAGAATTCCCAGAGTTCCCTAGGAAGAGGTACTGGTCATTAAATCACTCTAGAACATGGGTTGGCAAACTAAGGTGCACATGCCAGATCAGGCCCAATTGCCTTCTGGATCTGGCCCGTTGATGGCCCGGCAATCACCACGTGGATAACCAGCATGCACATTCTTTCCCTCTCCCTACCTCTCCCTCACACAGTGGTGGTGTCTCCTCCCTCCCCCCTCCTGGCTTCTCCCCGCCCTGCCTAGAGGAGGAAGGGGGGCTGGGCTTTGTTGATGCCAGCAGCAGCAGCGCTCGAGCGGCCGCCATTTTAAGCAGCCCCTCTCCGGAGCCCTTTCACGCACCACTCATTGTCCCTCCACCACCACCGCTGCCAGTCCCTGCCGCTCACAAGACACAGATAAGCAGCCACCGGGGCTCATCCAGTGCTGTAGAGAAGGGAGGGGAGAGTTGTGGGGGGTGGCTTACCTAAGTAGAATGTTAAAATGCATCTCTGCGTTATTTGTGGGGCCTGCCTGGTGCTCTTGCATCATTTTTTCTCTCCAAAATATGCTCCGGGCCCCCGCAAGGTCTGAGGGACAGTGGACCGGCCCCCTGCTGAAAAAGTTTGAGGACTCCTGCTCTAGAAATTGTAACTTTGTGGGTTGAAAGTGTCCTGTTGTATTAGTTTTTGTTCTCCTAAAGTGAACACTGTAAAATGTTTGACCGTTATTGAACAACGCTTGACCAATTCTTGAGTGGTCAGTTGAGGAAATCATTTTTATTTATTTTTTACCAAACATATGCTCAAACCTAGTTGCAGGAAGGGTTCACAAGAATGTCAGGAAAGTCAGTTAGCCACTGCCAAATTGGGAATCAGACTAGATACTGCTGGGAATCAAAGTGGGGAGACTGCTGTGGTGCCCCAGTCTTACTCCTCATAGGCATGTGGCTGGCCACATTGAGGAGTGGATGGAGGAGAAATGCAATATAAAGGCAAACCTATGTAATTTGCACTTTCCAAAATTAAAAGAGAACCAAAACACAGCCATCCCTTGAAATTCTCTGTTCTCTAAAATCTGTAATACAGCTCTCCAGCCAAACAATGGATATATTGGAGGAAAGTGTGCATTAAAATGAATATATTCATAAAAAATAACATGAAATACATTATGGTAGTGGAAATATGCTAGTGAAAATGGCATATAAAAAAGTGTTAATTTCAAGAAATTCACACTAAAATGCTGGTGAATTTTCATGTGGATTGCTTTTTTTAATGCAAATAGTTGCAGAACTGTGGAGGACTTAATTTAGAATTGGAAAAATGGAGTCAGAAAATTGGGGGGGGGGGGCTGAAATTGACAGATCTGTCCATCCCTGTTGTGAGGACAGATTCTAGACTGGATGGTGCATATGGCCTGATCCAGCCGGCTAGTCCTTATATTCCTATCTGCAAACTTGTCACCATTGTAGTTTCTTTGTCCTTATTTAAGTAACTTTGCAAGGCGGGGGGTGGGGGGTTAGGATGATTCAGCTGAATGGGTCAATGCTGACAGTTCCTGGCATGAATTCATGCTGCGTTCCAAATGTCAATTGTCAGGTTACTGAAGAGGGACCGTGTTTCTTTCAGGTGGCTTCTGCTCAATCGGCTCTCTGGTGCCTTGCCAATAATCAGAGCAGGAGAGCCAAAGATTAGGAACAAGGGACTGTTATTGTTCAGAAAGTCACAGAAGAGTTGAACAAGGAGGCGGCAAAAATGTATGAGAACAAGGATGGCATTTGGCCTTAAGCGAGCAATGAATAATAGAGGAAATAGCAAGCAGCTAAAAATATACCTGCACCTGGATACCTGTTGACCTAGCAGTGAGTTGTGAAGTTGACTTCTTGATTGGCATATGCCTATGCACTAAGCTGTCCTGTGCTATGGTTGCATTGGGGATTTATGGTAATAGATTGCAATTTCATTACCCTCCTTGATTTTATAGGAGTTGGTAGATTATTCAATTGAACACCATTTGTATTCTTCAGACTAATTAAGCAATTATAAATAATTCCCAATGGATTAATTGGTTAGATAGCACTCAGGATGTAAATCTTTTAATAACAGTTCTGTTGTGATCCAGACTGAAATTGCTGCATTTTTTCAGACATGAAGCAATATAAATCAGCTACTCCCACTTCATATGTTCACCAGTCATTAATCACTTTTCCCCCCTAAATATGTCTTATGCCTTTAATCTTCATTTTAGTTTAATTATAATTATTTCAGGTATGTAAAAGAAAGGGGAGTGCTAAATTTTTGAAATTCATCAGTATACTGAATTATGCCAACACTGCCAATTTCTTGAAAGTTTTCTTCCCACACAATAGGGGTTTCTTTATCCATATACCTCCCCCCACAACTTGCAAGGCACTTCATATTTTTGGAGGGTACAGCACAAGGTAGTCCTGTTTTACTTTCCATGAATTATTTCTCCTGGCTTTCATGATCAAAAAAGCCCCATTAGGACAAATGACTTCATTGTGTCTTCTCCTGGGTTTTAATTAAATTAGGGCAAGCCAAAAGGTTAACAAACAAGCACCTGAGATTGGCCAGCTCACTGGTTTTGTTTTTAAGAGATGTCCTTCCTTTATTTCTCGAAAAGTAAATGCTTACCATTAAAGTAAACTGAACATCTGTAAGGAACATAACAGACAACCTCACGACCTCCCCATGCTTAAAGGGTTGCCCAGCTGAAGACATAATGGGGCTTTCAGGAAATGTGAGCACTCAGGACGGCTGAAGAAGGCAGACCACTAGGGAGACGTCATGAAGGAAAGGAAAGGAAAAAATGAAGGAAAGGGCAGTCTCAAAGCCCCTTTACCACATTCAGTGCTTTTTTCCGGGGGGGGGGGACGCAGGGGTACACATTCCCCTAAACGTTTTGTGAAACTAAGTTTGGCCTCATTGAGGGGCAGTATTTCAATATGAGTAGGAAAATGAGAGTACCCCCTAAACATTTCTTTTTTTTGGGGGGAAGCACTGGCCACATTGCAAGTATGGTAAGCACAACAAAAACTCTGTGCCACTGGAATTTCACACACAAAATCCCTTTGATGATTTCCAACTGCAATTAATTTTTTTCATTACCTATACGTGAATCATTGCAGAAACACAGAACAATTTTTCAGCACAGCACTAATATATGGAATTACTAGTTATTTTGTGAACGCTCCCAAAATCTTCAGTATTTTTCTCCTGGAAAAATGATTAAAAAATAAAGCTGGCATTTCCAAGTAGGGCTGATAACATCTCTGGTCTCAAACCCTACATGACAGCTGCTAGCTAGACAATTCTGAGCTAGATGGACCAATATTCTGACTCACTATAAGGAGGCTTCCTGTTTCTGTCAGGGCAAGTAGTATATTTTTTCTGGGATTCTTCTTTTTTCCCTAGAAAAAGAATGCATCCTGAAGAATTTTCTCTAAATATTTGGCACCAACATATGCAGCAGAACACCAGAAAAGATAGGGGACTGTGTGGGAAGCAAGGCAGAACTCAGTCTGGGTGAAGGACGAGATTTAGGCTGGATACTGCGTAGACTGAAGCAAGCGTAGGTAGGAGTAGGAGCTGGGTGCTGGTGCGGCTGGTAGGGTGGGAAGTGGAAAGAGGGGAATGATAGGTGGGGCCATAAACAATGATAGACAGAGCTGACTAATTCTTGCGCTGTCAACGCCTTCTTCCCTGAGGAGTTCTATAAAGGCAACTCTGACACTGACGAGGAAGCTGACAACCAGGGGCATCCCCTGAACAGGTTGTAAGTAAGGTGGCTGAGGGCAGATTGTGGTCACTGGGGCACTGTTCCATTCACCCTCAATGGACCAGCTTGGTAGTGACGAGGTCAAGTTGAATGCAGGGGCTCAGACCGTATTATATAAGTACAAATATTGCTTCAGTAGGGAACAAAGTGTACCTTAGCCCTGTGTAGCAGCAACAACACAGCTGCCTTCAAACTTTAAGCCCCACCTGCACTGCAAGCTGCTGTTGTTGTTTTTCTTGAAGGCGCTCGGCCCCCTCCATTTGTGTCTTACTGTAATGAAGCAGTGGGGGGGGGGGGTCTGGTTGCACTGGATCTCCCATGATGTCATCCAAGTCTTAGTTTCACAGTGTTGTGTTCTCTGGTTTTGGGGGGTGGCTATCAATGGCCCCACGGGCTCATCAGATTGTTACCTTCTGGGGTCAGCTCTTTTGCAGTTCTCTGCTCCACCACCTGACGGAGAATCTGACTCCTGGCTCTGGGCACCACGTGCAGGGGCATAAAGGAATGGCCTGTGGAGCTACCACTGCTAATAGTGAGCCCTTCCCCCAAGAAACTATTGGGATAATTTCTCCTCCTCCTGGAGAAATTAAGAAAAATAGTTCCCCCAGTTTCTCTGTCCACAAATAAGATCGTCCTGACTTGCTTGGCACTGGAAAATTTTTGTTTTATGCTACAAACTGATATAGGGCTTGTGGTTTTTTTAGAAAGCCACCTTTATTTGATGGGCTATTTACAGTGAAGAACTGGAACATTAACAAGCACAGTATCTGAGTACCCTCCATTTCTTTTCTTTTTCACACACTAATTCAGTTACTCTTCATAATTACCGGTTATTTGCCCACTTGAAGCTCAGTCCTAACCATGTCTACTCAGAAGTAAGTCTCACTGAATTCAGTTGAGGCTCACTCCCAGGTTAGTGGTGTGAGGATTGCAGCCTAAGTCTTTTATTCACAAAAGCTACGCATCTGATGTTCCTCGTTACGCGTGAATGGATGTATCCCATTATATTGTACAAGTAACTAGTTTTACTTCATTTCACGCTTAACTGTAAATATAGAAGTTAAAGATCACACTTTAGCATGCAAATTAACTAAATTTCACACTCAACCTGTAACATATACCATATTTTTTTCACCCAAACCTCACTCTTAACATTATATTATTGGTGTTAAAAGCAAAAAAAAAATTAAAAAAAAAATAAGCATTCATCTGTTTCAGATGGTTTTCATATATCCTTTTGTGAAACCCTTTATATCTTACAAACCTTCCTCAGGCATCCTCCTCCTGGGCAGTAGACCTGCATAAACACAGCCATGCCCCAAAACTGGGATGTTCCTTCCCGCTCTGTGTTGGGCCATAACTTTTGAAGAAGGGAGCCTGGTCTGCACATTGAAGTTACCTGTGCAATTTACAATGTTAACCACCCAGAGTTGTAGATCCTACACAGAACGCACGTAGCATGATAGAAGAGAATTTATTTTTCTCTCAAAAGACACATTCAGATTCAAAGTCTGAAAGCTTGTGTTGCAAAATTTGGGGAAATCCAGTAGATTTTCCAGCCCATACATTAGGATGAGATTTGTCGTTTGCAATGGAATTTGCAAAGAATCATATTCCCCAAGTAATTCTAGACAACCATGGAGAACATCCCTGCCGTGTGTGTGGTTTTTTTTAATAGCCGCCATGCAAAGCTGCCTAATACTGAGTCAAACCATTGGCCCACCTAGCTCAGTCTTGGTCTACACTGGTGGTAGCTCTCTGGGGGCTTCTGACCAGGGCCTCCTACAGCCCTATCTGGAGATGCTGGGGATTGAACCTGGAACCTTCTGCTTCCAGAGGAGATGTTCTACCAGCAGAGACATTTCAGCAATTTTCAGGATTCTCGAAAGAGGCCAAGACTGTTATGGACACAGACTTATCTTAGGTACAGACACAGGAAACTCTTCTGAATTTATTCCTCTACTGAACTAAACTTCCAAGAGAAACTTCCCAATGGTGCCTCTGCAGATGACAGGCTCTCCTTTGCTGGAGGTGTTTAAAAGAGAGGCTGGCCGGCCAACTGTATTTCAGTGAGGTGTGCTAAAATTCTGAAGCATCCTTTCCTTCAAAGACTACAGTTCTCAGAATTCTCTGATGAGTAGGAATGGCCATAAAACCAGTTTATACCTGCGATATTGGTATGCCTTTTGACTATAAGTGCCCTGATGGATTGGCCACATCTCATCCAGCACTCTCTTCTCACAGCAGCCAGCCAGAGGCCCACAAGGAGTCCACAAGCAGGACCTTAGCACAACATCACTTTCTCTACCTGTGATTCCCAGCTAATGCTGTTTGAAGGCATACTGCCTCCAACAGTGAAGGTAGAAGATAGCCATCATGACTTGCAGCTATTGATAGTCTTAATTTATCAAATCCACTTTTTAAGCCATCCAAGTTAGTGGCCATTCCTACTTCTTGTCAGAGTGCACTCCAAAATTTAGCTATGTGTGGCTTGAATAAGCATTTTCTTTTGCTTGTCCTGAATCTTTCAATGCTCTGCTTGATTAACATATTATTTGGATGGAGATTGACAAATGCATATTTGTTAATGGTGTTAAGATAGAAATGATTTTATGTTTGAAGTGCCATGCTTTCAGAAAACATTTTAAAATGTGTAATATGGCAAAGAGCTAGAGAAGCATCCTCAAATGCCTGTTGGGTGCATTAATAATATTTACTGATAGTGATATAGAAGTGAAACTATGTGCAAAGATTTTCTTCCCCTTGGCAATTTTGTTTAGGAAAATACATGACCTAATTAAGATAAAAGGGATAACAACCTCTGAAATTGTTATTCTGGAAAATAAAGAGCACTACTTTAATGGGACTTAATTTCATCATTAAATATTTTAAATGCTTTTCTATAAAAAGTTGCATTGTTATTTGAAACAGACTTCAAATATATGCACTGTGACACTTTCCACAGCTTTATAATTAGGAAGAAATTAGTGTTAATGAAACATTTAATATTATTTATTGTGAGGAACCAAAATTAAAATGCTTTCCTATGGGGGTTTAATTACCATTAGCACTCCTTTTCCACTTCAGCTCATAATATGAGCCATCTAGAATGGATTTTGCCCCTAGCCCTAAAAAGGCAGACACAGAAAATAGTATTTAAATAATAATTACATGTACACACCAATGCTGAAATTTGCTGCAGCCATACATAATCCAATATACAAGGGCAGCCAGCCCCTTCATTCATTAGGAGTAACAGCAGCACACATGCATTCTCTACATGCACAGAAACCTGAGGGCTACTGCATTACCACATGAATGTGCACCCAATCCAAGGTTCAATCAACATCATCTAGCACCTGACAAGGTTGGCACCAGAGCACTGGACTGAACGCCTGAAAAAAGCATGTGTGAGAGTTCGGGAACAAAAAAGGATCATCCTGATTTTGGTTCCCGAGTTGGTAGATGGCATGACATGGCAGCTCCATTTAACTACCATGTTGCTGGAAGACATGTCCTCTATAAGTGGAAGGTGGCCCATGAGGGTGAACATGCCACTATCCTCTCCTGCCTGCCTTACTCACAACAACCAGACAGAGGTGTGGCTCTGCTTGTCATTGGCTCTGGCTCCACCTACTGTTAGTCTGAATGCCCTTTGCCCTTTCTGTCCCAATGGGCACCAGTCATCACCAATTCTGCCATCAGTTTAGGTACGAAGGATTTGCCAAGGCCCTAAAAGGCTTCCCCTAGATTAGGCTATTTTATTTCTCCTCATGAGGCACTCACCAATGCCAGTCCTCCTATGGTATGAATGTGATAGCCTTCTATTAGGGATGGAGAAACTCTGGCCTGCAAACTGTGCATGGCCTTTTGTGCTCCCCTCCCAGCCCCAGACCTGTGCAGCCAGTAGGACTTTCTAAAAAGCCTTCTTGGTGCCAATGGAAGCTTTCCTAAAGCCTAATTGCCATGCAGAGGAGTTGCAGCATGCAAAAAAGAGAGAGAGAACCTATTGCAACGTATCGATTTATTCCAGCCTCAGAACTATGTAATAAAACTGTATAGCAATTCCTATGCTTAACCCTAACTGGTGTTTATGGTGGGTTTTGTTTTTTTTAATAATATTTATTAGAAGTTTGATAGTTACCGAAAAAGAAAAAAAGAAAAGAAACAATAAAAAATTTAACATACAATACATCAAAAATAAAAAGAAAACAGGAAAAACAATACATCAGAAGAACAAGAAAAACAAAAACATTTAAAAACACATCCAACATTTCCTTATCTTTACCTTTCATTTACTTGTTTCATCAACCTCCTCACACCTCCCTTTTTTGTACTCTAGTTCAATTAGGTATTTCAGCAAATCCTTTCCATCTTTCTCCATTTTTTGTTCTATAATTTATCTTAACACAATCTAACTTTAAATTTTTCCCCATCTTCTTCCACCGACTCTTCTCCCTGGTCTCGGATTCTGCCAGTCATTTCCGCCAATTCCATGTAGTCCATCAGCTTCACCTGCCATTCTTCCCGGGTGGGTATGGTGGGTTCTTTTCTTGCTTGGTCAAGAGTCAAGTAATCTACTACTTCTCTGTTGAAAGGAAGCCAGGAATAATCACTGACTTGAGAAATTATCACCAGCTTTTAAAACGCAAATATCTCCGTGCAATCTTAGCATAAGTAGTACGGATGAGCATCATCCCCAGCCTTTCTTCACTTTCTTTCTGTTCCTCATTGTGAATGAGATAATCTTGTGTGAAACTCTGAAAGTGTACCAAAGTTGACTCTCAGTGGGGAAAATAATCGAAGCAGATGGTTCCCCTTGTCATGCTTCATAAAGCAGGTAAAGAGTGCACTGATCTCTTAACAGTTTCGCCAGCTGACAATGTCATTACTAAAAATGGTTTTCTTAGACTAGTTCAACAAGACCATGAGTTCTCCATAGCAGAGATGGTCGTTGGTCAACACACACCAACGCATACAAAAACTGGTCACATCCAGGCTAGATTACTGTCATGCTCTCTTTCTGAGGCTGCCTTCAAAAACTGCTTGGAAACTTCAGATATTACAAAATTCAGCCACCAGAATGCTAGTAGGGGATAAGGATGTGCTAATATTACACCCAAATTATAATGGTGATGTTGATGATCGTGATGCACTTCCCATAAGTCTCAAGTTGTTTGCATACAACTAGAACAAGTAAAAATAGGTTTTGAAACAATACAAATGAACCCCCATTCCCCGACTCCATCCCCCAGAACCTAGGGGAACATGTAAAAAATAATAATAATGTGCTGGATTTATGTTTGAAACCCTCTGAAATTGTTTACCAGCCTTTAAAGCATTGATAGGGAACCTGTGGATCTCAATGCTGATTTGGAGATCCAAGTTCTGATCAGCCCCAGTCAGCATGCTCAATGATCAGAAATGATGGGAGTTCTGAAAGGCCTCCTGTCTGAAAGGCCACAGGCTCTCTACCCATGCAAGAGGTTCCCCATACACAAATATATAAACCTTTCCATGCGCTAAGATCATTCCCTGATCCTTATTTCTGGTCTACCACTAAGAAAAATCAGATTAGCAGATACTGGGGGCAAGGACTTTTCAGTGGCAGCTCCCTACATCCTTGACACTTTCTTTGCTGAGAACTGAGAACTTTGCTCTCCTCTCTTGTGGCTTTCAAATGGATCCATAAAACATTTTCTCCTTTTATAATTTCATCAAGTCTATCACTGACTTTATTATTGGCTCACTACTGGCTCACTACTCACTATTATTGGCTTCTATCTGATGTCAAGGGACGCGGGTGGCGCTGTGGGTTAAAGCCTCAGCGCCTAGGACTTGCCGATCGAAAGGTCGGCGGTTCGAATCCCCGTGGCGGGGTGCGCTCCCGTTGTTCGGTCCCAGCGCCTGCCAACCTAGCAGTTCGAAAGCACTCTCGGGTGCAAGTAGATAAATAGGGACCGCTTACTAGCGGGAAGGTAAACGGCGTTTCCGTGTGCGGCTCTGGCTCGCCAGAGCAGCGATGTCACGCTGGCCACGTGACCCGGAAGTGTCTTCGGATAGCGCTGGCCCCCGGCCTCTTTGAGTGAGATGGGCGCACAACCCTAGAGTCTGTCACGACTGGCCCGTACGGGCAGGGGTACCTTTACCTTTATCTGATGTCAAGGTATTGACAGTTTTGGATATTCCTTGTATAAATATTTTATACAAATTTATTATTTTGTTAGTTGCCTTGTGAGGGTTTGGCCCTAAAAAGTTGTGTTTGTTTGTTTGTTTGTTTGTTTTAAAAAAAGAGATTTGTGGGTTTGAGCCAACCCCCAAAACAAATTTAACTCCACCTTGATTAAAAACTGACAGGGCCATCTAAGGCTGGGTAAAATGTTTCAAAGACATCCATATCACAGGTGCCACCTGGTGCCAAAGATTGTGGGTGCCCGCAATGAAGGGCTTCAACTTTGCCCACTGACCTGGGGGGTAGCCCCCACAAATATAAAATACCTCAGTTATTTTACTCTCTCTTCTTGGGCCATAACATTCAACAGGAAGCAGTGATGAAAAGAATACCTGTGTCCCAAGTCTCTTCAGCTCCCTGCCCAGTGTCTCATAGTCCCTTGCTATGTGTTACAAGCTATATGTGGCACTATTATTTGTACCCACATGAATGAGAAAGAAGGGGTAGTGGTCAATGGGCTTTATAAGACAGCAACTTTTCCGTCACACCATGAATCTTTGCACCCGGAAGTCAGCACACCTCCCATGACATCCTCTTTCCTCCACACACTACTGCCTCTGTCCCCCTCAGTAAGGAGTCACCTTCTGCTTCCCGGGGACACTTACTGTTTGTTCATATAATGCCAGCAATGTACATAGAAGGTACTAACAAGGGAAACAATGGAGGAAGAGGAGAGGAGCAAAGGCAGGAGCATACCATTCAAAAGGCAGATTAATTGCTCAGCTTCACCAAATTGTGACTTCTAAGCATCTGAGTGCATATGCTCCAGAAACAGGAAAGCCTCACTGCGTAATGAGGACCCAAAAAAGGTGAAATATTTGTTTCCAACCCCAGCCTACGGCTTGGAGAATGAAGTGGCCCCATAGCATACAAATGTGGGAAAGTTCTGCTCCCCAGCTTGCATTTGCAGCTTCCTATAGATCATCAATAATGTGATGACCTAACTGGTATACTTGAAGTTACCCACTCAGGCGCCTCATTGCAGGCAGATTTCCAGCAGCCGTCCCTGGGTGGGCTTGAACCATCAACCTTCTGGTTAACAGCCAGACGCACTAACCAATTGCGCCACAGAGACGGGTGGTGGTATGGTCTAAACCACTGAGCCTCTTTGGCTTGCCGATCAGAAGGTTGGTGGTTTGAATCCCCGCGACAGGGTGAGTTCTTGTTGCTCTGTCCCAGCTCCTGCCAACCTAGCAGTTCGAAAGCACACCAGTGCAAGTAGATAAATAGGTACCACTGTGTGCTCTGGTTTCCTTCATGGTGTTCCGTTGCACCAGAAGCGGTTTAGTCATGCTGGCCACATGACCCGGAAAGCTGTCTGTGGACAAACACCAGCTGCCTCGGCCTGAAAGCGAGATGAGCGCCACAACTCCATAGTCACCTTTGACTTTACCTTTACCTTACTTGAAGTTACATCCACAAAGATATCTTTGGGCAGTTCTGTGCCAAATTTGTAGTGATTTCCCACTATGCTGCTCAAGGTTCCTAGACACATAATGTTTCCCAATTGGGGGAACGGTCTCCCATATTGTATTCCTCATCTATTCTACGTATATTATATGAGAAAGAACAAGGCAGTGGAATTAATTCGTGGGGAAGTTTATCGATGGCAATTAGTCATGTTTGTGTTTGTGTCTCAGTCAGGTCTGAGCAGGAGGAACACATATTTGAGCAAGGAAGTCAGGACCAACTGGGGAGCTGCCAAGCGGGAGCTGAGTTTACAAGGCTCAGCAAGGGAGCCAATCCCACAAAGTTGTTGTTGCACCAGCAACTGCCGAGCAGATGCTTAAGTGCAATGCTCTTCTTATATTTATGTAAGAGAATATAATTGTGATGGCATTATAAAAAGGGGAACAATCTCCAATACCTCACTTTGGGGTGAAGGGGGAAGGAAATGTGGGCATGTATATGGGGAGATATATTCTCTCATACAGAATCTTAAAAGAGCATTGCCATGAGCATGGGAGATGAAATGCATACATTTGTCAAGATAAAAAATTGAAGCCGCAGTAATATGTACCAATTCTTGGTACATAATGATTCCAGAGCCAAATACTTAAGACCAGCTGTCCCATAATCTTTATTACATATGTCATTGAATTTCAAATTTATAAAGCTTTTATATCAATTCCCTGGAGCAGTATCACCTTCTGAAGTCTTTTGTCATATTTGCATGTGTGGATTCTGCTAGATTATTCTAGAGTTTGACAAGTGTATGTATGTGTCATGCATTTCTGTGATTATAACCACATCTCTAGGTTTTTTTGCATAACAAATGATGCTATAAGGCAAACATCTTTCAAAGCTTTAGTGGGGATAAAAATGCATATTTCAGAAACGGGGCATTTGTTTCCTCCAGGGAGGAAAATAATTCTAAATGGCACAATGTCAAAGCAGAAGCTATGGCAGGGTCCAATTTCGAGACCACATACTTAGATTTAACGCAGTAATTTCTTTTTTATATAGCTTTTTTGCAACATTATTTTCAACTGGTTCTACAACTAGCTTTTAATTAGTTGTCATTCAGGTTTATTTTAGAATTGCTTTATTTAGTTTCAAGTTCTCCATGTGTAGTTTTCTGTTCACTTATAAGAACTTATGTTCTTATTAGTGGTGATTGGTGTCCATTAGGACTAGTGGAGCTGCCTGCAGGGATCTCAAGAGTAGGCTGAGCTGGAGCCAATAACAGGCTCAGCCAACTAATTCTGTTTTTTCCCCGCATTCCCTTTTCTACTGAGTTCTACACCCTATGGAGTGGCTGGAGTACTGTGTCAGGTTCTGGGCACCACAGTAATAAAAGGATATTGACAAGCTGGAACGGGTGCAAAGAAGGGCAAGCAAGATGAACAAAGGTCTGGAAACCAAGCTTAATGAGCAACAGTTGAGATAACTGGGTATGTTTAGCCTGGAGAAGAGAAGACTGAGAGGTGATATGATAGCCACTTTCAACTATCTAAAGAGCTGTCATATGGAGAATGGAGCACACTTGTTTTCTGCTGCTATAGAGGGGTAGCACCCAGACCAATAGATTCAAGTTAAAAGAAAGGAGATTCTGACTAAATGTTAAGAAGAGCTTTGGAATGGTAAAAGTTGTAGAGACATGGAATGCAGTGCCAGGCTACTTTGCACACTAGGCAAGGCTAACTACTTGCGTACGCACACACACACACACACACACACACAACATTTCCTAACTTCCATTTATGAAACCAGATTTCCTGTAGAAAAAATGAAAAGCACAAAACTTGAAATTGCTAAATTTATTTTAAATTGCAAGAATAAGTAATAAAATAATCTTTTATTATCTTTCTCAAATAACAAAAGAAAATATTTTAGCACACAAATCATTTCAAATGATTTTGTGAATTGTGATGGTTACTTTTCATCAGCCATAGCTCACTATAAAAGTGAATGCACATTCTAAATAAGATGAAGATGTAACTGTAAAATTTAAAATTAAGTGCATTTCCCTTTTTTATGGGGAGAGAGAGAGAGAGAATGCGACTGTAGAGTTGATTGGAGGTTGTGTAATTACCTCCAATCAACTCTGTGGTCTATTTCATAGATATGTAAAAAATCTAATTATGAATTACTTCAAAAATGATAAAATCCTTCAAAATATAAAATAAAAGTAAAATGTCATGAGAAATTTATAACAAAAATTAATCTTTATTAAACTATGCCCCTAGTTGGCATAATGATAGCACTGGCCCTAAACAGACTCCCTAAGGAGGTGTTGGACCAGGTCCAGGAGAGATAACCTCCTTGTTGCTTTTTTCATTGTCAGCAAGGCAAGGGATGAATTTGTTGGACTTTACATTCTTGGCAGAGTTTGAGTTTCAACAGATATTGGGGTAGCTGGAGTATTCCATGCCTATTATATCTGTCTTTTTAAAGTAAAGGTAAACGGACCCCTGACCATTAGGTCCAGTCGTGGCCAACTCTGGGGTTGCGGTGCTCATCTCGCTTTATTGGCCGAGGGAGCCGGCGTACAGCTTCCAGTTCATGTGGCCAGCATGACTCAGCCGCTTCTGGAGAACCAGAGCAGCGCACGGAAGCGCCGTTTACCTTCCCGCCGGAGTGGTACCTATTTATCTACTTGTACTTTGACGTGCTTTCGAACTGCTAGGTTGGCAGGAGCTGGGACCGAGCAACAGGAGCTCACCCTGTCGCAGGGATTCGAACCGCCAACCTTCTGATCGGCAAGTCCTAGGCTCTGTGGTTTAACCCACAGCACCACCCGTGTCCCATCTCTCTTTTTAGAGTTTGATAATAGGCTCTATGAAAGCCCATCCAAATCTTCAGTCAGACTTAGCACCCACAGTAAGTTAACTTTTGTTTCCCTCTCCTACAATTTTTGCCCAAATGCTCTCAATCTGCTTCCATGCTCCAGGTGTACACAACCTTTACATATAATGCTACTTCTCCTTCCTTCCTTCCTTTCTTTTGAACAGGCTATACAACCCAGTTTCTACATTTGGGTCATATGTCTCACCGCGTCCCACCACATTTCAGTAGTTTCAGTAGTAAGAGTTTAGGTTCTGCTAGCTTGTTTCCTATACATTGTGCATTAGTGTAGAGACAACTGAAACCATGACTCATTCATCCACACAGTGCTGCCTCCGTCCCCCTCCATAGGGAGTCACCTGCCACCACCATACATCTCTTCCTTTCCTGGGGGGTGGCAAGAATTGTTCTGTACATTGTACCTTTCACTACTACCTTGGTGTGTTCTGAGATCTGCAACTGCTCTTCTGGCTGAGAATCGGTGTCCTGCTTTTTTTGTGTCACATTCCACCAGGGGATGTCTCCTGCACTGCGCAATCTTCCTCCTCCCTAGGGGCACCCCACCTTCATCTTTATTCCAAGACAGCCCACACTGGTACATCAAAGCTTCTGGCCCCAAGTTAAATCCTGGAGTTGTTAATATAGTCCAAGAAGTTTTCTCTCTCTGGCCCCAGAGAGAGATTCTAATAAGCAACTTGCTTCCTCAATATGCTGGCAGCTGTATGTTTGTTGTAAATTTTCCTCTGCAGCTGTGGAGATCAGAAGCCTATCTGTCTGTTTTTAACACACGAGAGCTGGAATTTCCAGGAAGCCAGAATTCTTACTGTGGTTAATAATTGACACTACATGGCAAAAATAATGAGCCTATTAAATAACTTGTAGCTCTGCACTGAACATTATCTGCTTTTTAAATTGGTTGTAATGCTGACAGCTGCTCTTAGGTGGCCAAATAAAAACATGTCTTCCTTGTAGAGATTCAAGTCAACTAAACTTAAATGCTTCTGTCAGTATTTCTAAGGAAAAGCAAATATCATGGTTTCACTTAGCTTCTAGTTTGGTTTGAACTTTTTGTCAAGTTGTGGCTGTTTAAGTCTGCGTTTGATTTTACTGTACTTCAATTTATTTATTTTTAACCATATTGGGATTCTTTTCTAGGGATGAAAAGGTGGCATATAAATAATTTTATTAGAAAATGAAGTCTACAGGCAGTCTATGTGTCATGGTTCCAAAGGAACTATACACATGCTTATTGTGAACATGCAGATTAACTCTGAAATAAAACACACCGCAGTTTATCAGCAACCAGCTAGTTAGACTGTAGGTTTCATGGGAACAGAGACCTGCCTATAGCAATAGCCTAATAAGCAATGTTGGGATGCAGCACTGACCTGTTGAGAATGCCTAAATTTGATAGCTTCAGTGCATTAAGGGTAATTGGCAAGCACAACCAACCTGGTGATTACATAGCCAAGCCATTAGGCCCAAGTTACGGACATGCTAAGCATATAAGAAATAATGAAATCATTCCTATTATGAAGTTGAGTGGTTAGACAAATCTGGCAGATGACAAAAAAGTGCTGGGTAACGTTTGATATGAATGATAAGCAAATTAAAAAGTTAATCAGCAGAAGGAAAAGGACCAGTCTGCTTAGCAGCTCCTATTTTCTGAAACTGGGAAGGAAGGAAGGAGGGCAGGAAGGAGGAAAGAAAGACTCAGAAATCGACATTTTGTAGAGTGGGCTTCTTCCAACTTTCTGAAAACTGTAGAGCTTCACAATATGTTGTTGGGAATTCCCAGCTGTGTTTTTTCTCTCTCCCTTTCCAGCTTAATTATGTGACCTCTCCCACCAGACAGAAGACCAAGGCCATTAGGACCCCACCCCCTCCACCAAGCCCCCCCCCCCCCCATCAGCCGACTAACAATCAGCTACGGGGAGTTTGGTTCTGCTCTCCCATCCAAATAGGCCATTTGGCTTCAACTGCCACTTGATCTCCAAGTGCGAAACTGAAACGAGACGCATTCTTACCTCTTGGGGGGGGGGCGTCAGAGGGTCCTGCAGAAAGTGCCCTCAGATAAAGCCTGGGGGCAAGCAGTATGGAAAAGGAGATGAGGTAGATTTGCCCAGGGAAGAGACATGAGAAGAGACATGGAGGACCAGAATGAAGACCAAGGTGGAATAGCAGAGCCCCAGAAAGACTGAGCCTGTGGTTTTGAGCCACAAAGTGACTGTTGAATGTACTGGAAATGAGAACTGTGCAAAAGAGAAAAACTCAGAGACTAAACTTCTTACAAGGAACTCTGTGTAGCCATGTGATTACCTCAGGATGAAGAACCCTAGAAGTCCCAGGGCAGAAGACCATGCAAACACTTGCCTGGTAGGGGCCAGAGGGAGATGATGGCAATGCCATTAAGCCATCGACAAGGCAAAGGATGCTAGAGGTAACCAAAGTGGAGTTTGTTAGGGCAACATGGGTGTCATGCGACACAGGAAAAAACTTGCCCTTTTTACACAGAGCTCTCTCTTTCTTTTTTGACAAGGTGTTACAGGAACAAGGAGGAGGAAGCAAGAACTCCATGTGGCACTGGCTGGAGGAGGCTGCACTGAGAGACCAGGAGCCATGACTGGCTACTGATTTGAACCCAAGCTCGCTGAAGCTATGGAAGGAGCGATGTGGGGGGATGTTAAGGATAGTTGTTGTTGTTTAGTCATTTAGTTGTGCCCAACTCTTCATGACCCCATGGACCAGAGCACGCCAGGCACTCCTGTCTTCCACTGTCTCCCGCAGTTTGGTCAAACTTATGCTGGTAGCTTCGAGAACACTGTCCAACCATCTCGTCCTCTGTCATCCCCTTCTCCTTGTGCCCTCAATCTTTCCCAGCATCAGGGGCTTTTCCAGGGAGTCTTCTCTTCTCATGAGGTGGCCAAAGTACTGGAGCCTCAGCTTCAGGATCTGTCCTTCCAGTGAGCACTCAGGGCTGATTTCCTTCAGAATGGAGAGGTTTGATCTTCTTGCAGTCCATGGGACTCTCAAGAGTCTCCACCAGGACCATAATTCAAAGCCATCAATTCTTCGGTGATCAGCCTTCTTTATCGTCCAGCTCTCACTTCCATACATCACTACTGGGAAAACCATAGCTTTAATGTTAAGGATAGTAGGAAAGGATATGTTGAATAAGTACTATCCTTCCTTCACTCACACTAGTAAGTGACATAGCAGAGCAGATTCCCCTCAATATAGCTGGACTTGCAGATTTGTTTGAATCTCTTAGTTAAGATTATTTCCTGGCGTCCCCTTAAATCCGTCTTAAAAGAATAAAGACACCAGAGTCTTTCTGAGTAAAATAACAAAACGTTTACTCACATTTCAGTTCACGATATGATCCCTGAAAGCCAGGCTTTACTTATCACGAAGCTACTTCAACCTGAGGTATGACTGTATAATGGTACATATAATTTCTTTATATTGTAAACCACCCTGTGATCTTTGGATGAAAGTCAGCATAGAAATTAATAATAATAATAGTGATCCTGCAGCCTATTTTTAAAGGACCAGTACAAATACCACACTACACACACACACACACACACACCATTTTCACTCATAGAAACATGCACCAATGTCGTCCCCCTCTGATTTTTCTCCTTCTTAAGCTATGACAGTTCAAAGACCTAACAAAAACAGTGAATGCTACATTAATTTCAAAGCATTAAACCAAGCAGGCAAAACTCTTTATGCTGTTTTTTTCTCTCCCTCTGTGTTCATTTAATGGAGCTTTTTAGCTGCATCGGTGCATTATTGCTTAGGCTCATTTTTTTTTAAGTACTTAGAATGTGTTATTGCTTTAATGCACTTCATGGGACATTGCATAACACATACTTAAATTATTTTGCTAATGTTAAGCAAGTGTTCCTGCATTATTAAATGCGAAGTGATATGTAAATTTGGATAAACATGATTTCAGAACATGTTCCTCAGGTGCCCGTTTGCACATTAAATAGCAATAAAACAGTATATTATAGAAGCCCTGTGATGCCAGCATCAGAGTGTCAATATTATGGAACCTTGTGACATTAACATTAGAGTGTCATATATATACACATACGCATGCACACACTTTTGAAAGAAGCTCAAACTCATAACTCATGTTAGACTTAAACATTTTCTTCATTTCCTGCCTCTAGTGAGATGCCGAATGAGAGCTGTTAAGACCCTCAACCTACCTAAAGCTGCTAGCAATCTCATAAAAGCAATATATGGCTCATAAAGGTTCAGAAACTGGTACAATAGAATGATGAAGAATTTGTTTAGTCTCGTAAAAAAAAAATCAGCTACTGTAAAATGTGTCTATGAAGCTAAAGTCACTCTGCCACAGATGATAGCGATAATCGTTTGTATCCAACGAAGTTATCCCATTGATGCAAGGACTTCTGCTTGTGCATTGGAAACCCCACCCCCATCCCCCGACACACACACACACACACACTCACCAAGTGTGTTCTGGGATCCTACCCAACTCTCTGGAACAGATTTCTTTTGGGGAGGGGACAGGAGTATGCAGAGAGAAGAGAGCGAAGGGAAGCTCCATTGCACTTGCAGAAGCTGTGCACAAATGGAACAACTTTGCTGGATAAAAGATAGTTGCTACTAATACTACTACTACTAATAATAATAATAATGTGTAGCACTTTCATCTTAGCAACTGCCATGCCATCAGGCTATAGTAGCGAGGGGGAGAGAGAGAGAGAGAGAGCACTAGAGATAGAGATGGAAGTATAGGGCCCCTATACCTCTAGATGCGAATGGGATCCGTTCCGGAGCCCCGTTCGCATCTAGAAGCAAACATAACCCATGTCCGCGTCTCTGCGGGTCACGTTTTGGCGCTTCTGCGCATGTGCGTGACGTCATTTTGAGCGTCTGCGCATGCGCAAGTGGCAAAACCCAGAAGTAACGCGCTCCGTTTCTTCCGGGTTGCCACGGAGTGCAGCTTGAACACTCTCATCTCGAAGCACATTCAACCTGAGGTATGACCGTATCTACTCTGTTTAAAAACCATCAATGTTCAATTCATCCTCTTCTTGAATACTTTCTATTCCAGCTGATTATTACAGTTACAGTCATTGCGGGCTCTGGATCCTCTTTTCTGCCTCTCTGACGCCTCTCTGGCATTATCTGTGTACAGTGGTGCCCCGCAAGACGAATGCCTCGCAAGACGGAAAACCCACAAGACGAAAGGGTTTTCCATCTGCAGAGGCGCTTCGCAAGACGAATTTCCCTATGGGCTTGCTTAGCAAGACGAAAAATGACGAAAAAAAATGAATTATTTTTTTTTGCTCCAAAACCCCTTATTCTGAATCGCTAAGCTGCTAAAAGCATTTTAGCAGCAAAACTGCTAACCCCCCCCTTAAAAAGCCGTTTTTAGCCCTTAAAATGTCAATAGCGCTAATAGCGCTACTCCATCAATGGGCTTGCTTCGCAAGACGAAAAAACTGCAAGACGAAAAGACTCCTGGAACGGATTCTTTTCGCCTTGCGAGGCACCACTGTATTGCTTGATTCTTTGGTTTCTATATAGATATGTGAATTTACGGGGGAAATATAGTATGGCTAGTTTGTCTCCTTAGCTTCCATCTTTGGATCCAAATCCATGGTTAATAAGAGAATAAAAGTGATGAATCCTGCGTACATGACATGTATCAACTAATGGGCCATGTACGCAGATCCTTGATGGAAGAGTTGCCAAAGTTCCATTCAAGTGTAGATGCTGAGAGAAACATTTTATCATGTGTTCTTTTACTGTGGATTGTTATCAAGCGGGCTGAGAACCCATAGCTGATCCCTTATGAAGTGGTTTCCTGTTTTCTAAGGGACCCCATGGGGGTGTCTAATAAATCTATTACTGAACAGATGGAGGTGTATCTGAAGGTAGTAGTATCTCTTAGATCTATTATAATTATTAGTTCCTAGCATGTGCACCTTCAATAATTGGTTCAGCCAAGGTTGTTTTGTGCTACTTCATGTTTTATACTTTGCTTAATGGTCAGTCAACTGTTATAAATGTTTATTTATTTGCCCTTCCACCTCAGAATCCCTTCTTGCATTTGTGTCATGTCTCTTGGATCAGGCTTCCTCAACCTCGGCCCTCCAGATGTTTTGAGACTACAATTCCCATCATCCCTGACCACTTGTCCTGCTAGCTAGGGATCATGGGAGTTGTAGGCCAAAACATCTTAGATTGTAAGGCTGAGAGCAGGGAGTGTCTTCCTACCAGTATTTGTAAGCTGCCCTGGGAGACTTTTTCTTGGGGGAAGGGGAGCAAATAGTGGGATAGAAATGCTTTAAATGAAATAATTATTTAAAAGTGTTCAAAATGAATTTTCTTGAAATCCTTACAGCAGTTCTCTAAGGCAAGACAGCATTCTTATCCTCCATATTGCATGTGTAGTATTTGCAAGTTATAAAGGTCCCAAAGAGGCTGGAGCCAGATTAATAACCACTCCATACATTTAAAGCACTATGATATCACTCCTCAGAGTTCCTTGTGAACAGGGATTGGCTATTAAACCACTCTGGGATTGTAGCTCTGTAAGAGGAACAGAAGAAGAAGAAGGAGAAGAGTTTATATTTGATGTCCTGCTTTATCACTACCCGAAGGAGTCTCAAAGCGGCTAACAATCTCCTTTCCCTTCCTCCCCCACAACAAACACTCTGTGAGGTGAGTGGGGCTGAGAGACTTCAAAGAAGTGTGACTGGCCCAAGGTCACCCAGCAGCTGCATGTAAAGGAGTGGGGAAGCGAACCCGGTTCCCCAGATTACAAGACTACCGCTCTTAACCACTACACTACACTGGCTCTCCACACCTGGCTCTCCACACCTGGCTCGCACAGGAGTCTCCTAACAAACCTCAGCACCTGTAACAAACTGCAGCACCCAAAATTCTTTGAGGGAAGCCGTGGCCATTTCAAGAGGCATCATAGTGTGAATGTGGCCTTGATTAGAAGGAATAAACTTGGCAAGAGGCATCATAGTGTGATTAGAAGGAATAAACTTGGCAGTCTGGTGTTGCACAATTATACACAAATGGTTCATCAAAAATAGACCACTTTTCTTCAACTTGATATAAGTTTTTCTCCTATGTTATCTCATCTGCGCAGTCTACTAAACCCCTTGCTCCACTGATAAATATGCGGAGAGGCTTTATCGAGAACTAATTTGACTCACCTTTTGCTTCTTATATGTGATAATTTTATGTGGCATTGCACTCTCGGTTGTCTGCCTGTTTCTCCCTCCCCTCTGTATTATCATGTTATTTTTTCTATTTCTATTTTTACTTGTTGCACTCATTATTCTTACTGCATTTTGTATGTGCTTATGTATGAAAAATTTGGTGTGAAAAAAGAACTGGCGGGGGGGGGGGACCTGGAAACATTCAGATATTCCTCAGCTTCCTTCCCCTCCTACTTTCACCCAGAAATTATTCCTTAGCATATAACCATTTCTGGATCACTTTAGTTCTTATTCATATTATGGGGTGGGCAGGGACTCAGGTTTTGTAGTTGCTGTTTTGGGGCAGAATCCAATGCACTCATTCACTTCACACAAGGATTTACCCTTGTGCTATCAAAATTGCCACCCTCTGTTCATCTTGTGCACTCTGCACCCTTCTCAAATCTGGTCTGGAGGGCTGGCCGAATATACAAAAGCAGATTTGGAGGGGTGAAGAACTAAATGAGGGAGGAGTTTCATTTTGCAAGTGTAAATGCTAGTACTAACAGAACACATTACCTAGGTTCAACATCACTTCGGAGAGGTGGGCTTTCAATCAGGGACTCCTGTCATCTTGGTGATGCCACAGCTGTGTGCCACCTGGCTGGTGCAAACCAATGCCAGGGTCTTTTTGGTAGAGGCCCCCCACTTATGAAATGTGCTGCCTGTTGAAAGCCATCCCCTTACTGCTTAAAAAAATAATAATTAACCAGCATTTAAAATCATTCCCGTGCACTCATGCATATGATCTCCTGGCAACCTTGAAATCATTTAGCTGTGAGGGTATTTGATTCTTTTCATCATCGTCACTTTTAATTTGTATACAGCCTTTCTATCTTACAATACTCAAGGCATTTTACAAGATGAAGAAGCAAAGAATGTACACCTTATAACAATCTAATGCAATACAAAAATGTGATGATAATAAAACAGCTTTAAAATAAGCAATCTACATCAAATAAATTAACATTCAACAATCATTACAATAGTATAGAATAATAATATCAGCATATAAAAATTAAACAGAAACCCACTCTTAACAGTTACAATAAATAATTTTGAAACTATGATCAATAAAACAACAGCAAGCCACAGTGCATAAAATAATACAATACAAATTGAGAAGCAGAGACTGGAGGGTGGGGCAAGGCAGGTGGAAGAAGGCCTTGCCTGATGGAGTCTCTCCCCCCTTTAAAAAAACTTTGTATTGCTTTGCCATTTGCCACCTTGCGCTCCAAACTGGGAGCAAGGGTCGGATACAAATTTAATTTTAAAAAATTAATAAATGAGTGTTTTAACTCTTTACCACAGTTCTTTAACAATCAGTTCCTCTTCCCAGGGCACACTGAAATTGTATCTCGGGGATGGGGGGGATAGGAGTATACTATCACATCTCAGCAACCATAACAAACTGCACTTCCCAGGATTAATTGGGGGAAAGGCACAAGTGTTTTAAGTAGTGTCATACTGCTTTAAATGTATGGTACATATGGGGCCTGCGTGAATGCAGAAATTCCCGTACATTGAATGAGAAAAGCGTAAATGAAGCCTCGTCGTCTGGCCACAACAAGTGAATGAATGTGGGTATATGAAGCGAAAACAAATCCCATTGAGACTGAAATACTGATAGTTGGCAGGTTCATATGACATGGACCCCTTGGCTGAGGAGGCTCTGTCATTTACAGCATTCAGCATGCCAATGCTGACATTTTTACCAGAAAATAAGACAGTGTAATCACAAGCCAGTAAGCTCGCTTGATGTGTTTGTCCTTTTCACACATGATACAGGCTGCTTAAATTATGACAACATTTTAACCTCCTAAAATTTCATTGCATTTGGCTAAAACATTAAATTATGTATAGCTTTAATGGCAGTAAACATGATCAAACACTTCCTAAGATGACATTTTCTTTGTTCGGCTGGCACATATGCTATGAGCAGGCAGTGCAAGTTAAACCCTTCATTACTTTGACGTGTGAGCCCTGAATTAAGCAATCTCTTCCCTTTCCCTGGCTAGCTGTCTGTGCCCATTTGAAAGGATACTGAGCAGTGCAACCGAACTGGGTGCTTCTAAAAATACTAGGTTGACAAAATCCTCTCTGAGGCAGATTTATTTTTTAGAGGGTTATATTAGTGAAAACAGCTGGGAAAGTGTTTATTTCTCAGTTTGTTTGAGTTTATTTTAGTCAAAGACTTCCTAGAAGTAAATCATAAGGTGCATATAAATTTCTAAAACTGAAGGAGTGAAGACGATTACTTTGGGGAGCGGGAGAGAGGAACTATCTGCTTCTTATTCCTGATGTTAATCAGCATGATGTGGTGGGGAGGAATAAAGAGCCATTTATTTATTTTTGCAATGTAATTATCCAACCCCCAAATGTGCATGTATTACTAAAAATAATGCTCACATACATAAATACATTATGAGTAGTAATCAAATACGTTTTACTCAGGGTAGACCCACTGAGATTAATGGGTGTAACCTAGTCATGTTCATGAATTTAAATGGATGTATTCTGCTTCATTGAATATGAAGGGAAATCGCTTGCAAAAATGTGTATACTCAGCATAACGACATACAAAAATGCACATATTATGAGAAAAACTTGTCTTGCAGGGCTTTTTCTGGCATGGAAGGGCAGGGCCCAGACTGACTCCAACTACAAAAGCTGTTGAACAAACTCTTGGGCTGGGGTGTTGTTTGGGGTGGGGGGTTGATGAGTGGTGGTTGTTGCTGTTATTGAAATTAATTTTTTGTCTCTATTCTCAGTCTTACGATTTATGTAGAAAGTGTTCAATCGGTGTACTTTTTGCTGACTTATTTATTGTTTATTATTACTTTCATTGTGTTAGCAATTAGGTATTTTTTTAAACTGATGTAAGCTTCCTTGAACATGATTTGAACTATGGAAAGGTGGCATACAAATACAATTATGAATGAATTTTCATGAAGACTTTAAAGGGGGGAATCACAATTTGGCATGGAAAATGGGATGAAATGAATGGAAGTTTTGAAAAATGAGAACTGACACATTCAACCATCCCTAACACTATTAACTCTCTTCCCTATTGACTATAAAGACAAAGACTGCAGGGTGGGTTTTTTTAGCAGGGTTGGTAAACTGATCTCTTTAAATGTTGTTCTTATTAGATGTGCATTGGCCTAGGTGATGCTTTAGATAACAATCACGACATGTATGTAATGCTCTGCTTATCCTACTGTGGTTTTCTTCCTCTCATCCAGGTTGTAGGATCTTGATCTATTTCTTGCCAGTTCCATACCATCCCACATTACTTTGATAAAAATAGATACACCCTAAGGAAAAGCAGGACATTCTGGGGTCAAATCTCAAAACAGGATAGGTTCTCTAAATCAGGGACTTCCCTGGAAAATAGGGACACAGAGGGCAGGATTGTGCGCAGCCCTCTCCATCCAGCCCATGGCCCCACCTGTGGGGTCTTGAATCAGTTCAGCCCACCCTGGGCCAAGCTGGGGACCACCAACTCTGTCCTAGTTGTGGTACCAAATTTGGTAGGAAGCAGGACTCATGTTTAACGAGAGTTTTTTTAAAGCTTAATTACACATACAACTGTGAGAAGGGAAGGAGGTGCTTTCATTTTCCCCTAACGATTCTTTTCAAGAGGCATCTCTGACAGCTGCTTGGAAAGAGAGCACCTTGCACCAGGCTCGATCCTCGCTTCTACTGAACACCTGTTCCATACACGCACCAATCCTGTACAAGTGATTTCTCTGAAGGAAAGCAATTTGCAAGGAAGGAGAGTCATACAATGGGCTCCTGCCCCTTCTCCAAAAGTTGCAGCCAGTGGTCAGGGTAGGTCTCAACCTTTTGCGGGGTGTTACTGCCTGCTGCCTCTCTTTCATTGCCTGATGGTGTGTACCTGACAGCCATGGATTGCTTTAGGCTATCCAGTCCTGACCCATCAAAATCTGTGGCTGGCTGTACCCAACTTGTCTGATGCTCGAATCCCTCTGAACATGCCCAGTTTGGCTCAGGAATCAGGTCTCGGTCAAAAGCAGTGCACAACCCAAGTTTTGGGAGATTTCTCTCACTTGTAGCAGCATCAGCTGAGCTACTGAGATAGCCTTGCCACTGACTTCTGGCTGAGAGTTAACAATACAAAAAGAAAGGTGCAGCCCGATATTCTCAACTGAGTTAATAAATTTGATCATTCATTAAATACTATCTTCTGATAAGAGATTTATGAAGTAACCAGAAGCCACTGAGCATTAACAGTAATGAATTCATGTCAGTATAAATACGTTAATTAACGAGTTGGCAGCTGCTGCTTTAGGTGGCTAAACTATTGAAGCTACTTGCTTCCTCTCCCCTCCTTCCACATATTCTTTCTCATAATGTTGATGCAACTTGGGTTCATCACACCAAGCATCCTTATTTTTCAGGGTGACATTGTGTTCTGCTCTACAGAGAACAGCCCTCTATTCCAAGGGTTGTCAGTAGACGGACTTCTATTTGAAGGAATCTTCTATTTGAAGACACGTACCATCTAAGAATGCAGTTGTATGTGGGGAATATCACATTAGCTTTCCTGATTATAATGCTAGCATAGAATCATAGAATCATAGAGTTGGAAGAGACCACAAGGGTCATCGAGTCCAACCCCCTGCCAAAAAACCGATTGCTGTTTCTGCCCGATTGCTGTTTCTCCCAGAGCATTTTCTAACTGCAGTACCAGATGCATTATGGAACTATGGCTTTCTGACCAACACACTGGCATTTCATTCTCATTAGTGGGTGTGGTACGACACAACAACTAACATCAATGGACAACACTGCTACTCCCACACTCTTTCCATATGTGTGCATCTGCTCCCCCATGGAAATGGCACAAAATTCCATCAGTTTAATAATAATAATAATAATAATAATAATAATAATAATAATAATAATAATAATTTATTACTTATACCCCAACTATCTGGCTGGGTTTCCCCAGCCACTCTGAGCAGCTTCCAACAGCTTCCAACATGATATTAAAATTACTCTTGCAAATTTCTCAGGTGTACAGATAAAGGTAATGGGACCCCTTGCCCTTAGGTCCAGTTGTGACCGACTCTGGGGTTGCGGCGCTCATCTCGCTTTATTGGCCAAGGGAGCCGGCGAACAGCTTCCGGGTCATGTGGCCAGTATGACTAAGCCGCTTCTGGCGAACCAGACCAGCACACAGAAACACTGCTTACCTTCCCACCGGAGCGGTACCTATTTATCTACTTGCACTTTGACGTGCTAATGGTAATAAGGGACCTTGAAGTTGCCCATGGAAGGCAAATGCACACTGGAGTAATTTGCTCATCCCATCTCAGTAGGATCTCATCTGTCTGAGATGAAGCTGTCTGAGCAGAGGTGGGTTTAATTCCCAAAATGAGTACTCAAGGGGTGTGACCAAAGTGAGGGGGACAAAAGCTGCATCCTAAGCCTATACAGCTCAGTCACATGATCTGACAACCCTACATTTACCATTGTAAAGGCAGAGCAACAGCAGCAACTTCATTGCTGAATGAAATTTAGATCTTGTGTAATTTTATACTATCTTAACTTGTGCCTTCTTGCTTTATGCCTGCTTCTTATGCACAGAATGCTACTGAAAGGAGGGAGGCGATAGAACCAGCTGAAGTTATCCAAAGCAAACAAAAAACAGGGCTGCAAGCAGCCCAAAGAGGTTATATTTGGGATTGTGGGCTGGATTCAGAAATCACCCTCCCTTCCCACAGCAGTGCTTTGGGGTGGGGGAGGGGGAATGAGTGCAGTTTGTGCATTGATATCTCCCTCTTTTTCTTCTTTTTCTGCAGTTTCTAGCTAGATACCTCAATTCACCCAGGGACTTTGTGGTCTGCAACACAGTGGGGACACCTAAATGGTGTTCTCGCTTTCAAGTACTTGACAGTACAGCTTTCTTATATAAGCAAAATAATTGCAACATAAATGTGAACCTCCTGCTGCACCGAAGAAGAGTTTTGCCTGTTCTGATTGCTTGCTCCTGGGTGGAGATAATGTGGTTCGAGGACCCGATCCCCGCATAGTGGAATGAAAACACACGGACACGTGATATAAGGTTAATGAGCAAGAAAAGGCCACAACTTTATTGATTACAGCAAGTGAAAAGGTATTGGCTTAGGCATTGGATTACGTCAGTTGACTCCACCCACTCGAAGGGGGTGAGCCTGAAAGGGGGGTTTATTCACCAGTCGGTGGAGCCTGTTGATGCTAATCCAACTATAAGCTCTCCCCTGATGTCACTGAGGGTCGTGCCATGGCCCCCTGCCAAGCAGGCATCGGACAGAATACACGACCGCCGGATTCCTTTAACGGAATACCCAAAAATTGAAGGCGTAGGCGATGGCCACACCTAGCCCTTCCACACACCACAACAGTTTATTCCAATGCCTAACCGCCATCCAACTGCCCACAACCACTCCCCTCTGTTGCAGGAGGAGAGTCTTTTCCTTAATGGGTCATCTGAACATGGGTTCAGAGACTACTGGGTGGAGATATTTCCTTAAGGGGTCATCTGAACCCATTCAGAGACTAAGGTGTGCAGGTGGCCAAAAAAACTGTTTTGCAGTTTGTATTTGGCCAGGCAGAGAGAGCAGGGAGTTTGTTAGTAAAATATTTAAATACTGGCTTCTGGGGCCAACATGCTCAATGAGGCAGTTAACAAAACAGGATACTGAGAACAACAGGAGAGCCTTATATATAAAACAGCCAACCAAAACTAATAGCACGATCGTACACAAACTTATCTTGGAATGAGCCACACAAAATGCAGTGGTGCTTACTTCTGAGTAACTAAGCAAGGGGTTGCATTGGAATTAATGAAACAGCAGCAGTACAGAAATCCAAACAAGAGACTAGGAAATAAATGTAGCTGAAGAAATTTAGCCAAACAACAGCCAAGTCCCTGCAGGACTCAGCAAAATACAGTAGCCAGGAGGAAGAAAGTCCCCAAAGGTCTTTGAAACTTCTATGGGAGGAAGGTTGGGATCAGGAGTCACAAAAGAATTTTTTGACCTCCAAGACCACAAACTTTAATTATAATAATTGTCATCATTATCATCCTTCTGTGGGTTGCCAGCTGTGATTTCAAGAGGACAAGATGGTTTTGTGCCCCCAACAAAGCACCCCAACATACTGACCGGTCCCATGGGTATTATAACCATAATGAAACCATAGTAAAACTTCCTACCAAGTACCTGTACATTTCTCCACTACACAGTGGAGCTGGGCGACATCAGTTTTTCAACATTGTGGTGTATCGCCAGACAAACATCGCTGTATGGTGATAAACCATGATGTTGAAAAAATAATATCCATTGGCGTCTGCCCGTGAGACACCAGGTGGAACTGTCCCAGCTTTTACCTCGAGGCGGTTTCACCCAGACTCACAGGCTGGGACAACGCAGCTTGTTTATGCCACTCAGCTGGGGGGAGGGGAGGTTCCTGCCCCCGTGCTGAGATAGCCCTGGTGCTCTCGCGTGAGTAGGTGGAGCATCGGGGCTCCTTTAACTGCTCACTGTGGGGAGCAGCAACCACACTCTCCTTGGCTGAGCAGTTTCACAGAGCCCCCATCCCCTTGCCAGCTTGCGGGAGCCAGTGCTGGGCTGGGGGCTCATTTAACTGCTTGACTGAGGCATGGACAGCTGCACACTCCACAGTCAAGCAATTCAAAGATGCAGAGGGAGGAACAAGCTATATTGGCACCTAACCAATATAGCTTGTTTCTCCCTCTCCGTCGTATGAGGGCAGAGTGGGAGAGCAGTTTCACTCAGTGATATATCACTGGTGAAACTGACATTGCTCCTAAAATCCTCTGCTAGCAGCGCCCACTGAAGGAAAGAACTCTTGACTCCCTCCAGCAGATGCTGCTAGCAGAGGGACTCAGGAACGGTGGTGGTTTCACCAGCGATATACCGCTGAGTGAAACCGACATCACTGTCTGCTCCTCATACCGGTCCTGGGCGATATATTGCCCAGGCATACTACACAGTGAGGCCAAGGCTGCAAGTTTATGTAAACTTAATGTTAAGTCCTATCAACGTGCCTGCACAAAGGCTAACCCTAGATCTCAGATCACTTTTTCCTTGAGTCATCAGCTATGATGAAGTGACAGTGTGACCAACTAAATCTGCGCCATAAACATGGCATATTATTTGCAAGTTGGCTTGATATTTCAGCTTATCAAATATTCATGGAGAACAATAGAAGAAACTGTTCAAAAGAGAACGGAATTAGGTGTACAAAGGAATTTTGCAAACTGCTTTGAACTAAAACACCAAACGCATTCAAGAAAGGTATAGCAGACTTTCAGCTCATATTTAACTCTATTCAGTTTGACTCTATCTCTCTCTATAGTATGACTCTATATCTCTATAGTACGAGATATCAACAAGGAAGGCTACACAATGCTTTACTTTACTTTTACTCCTCTCTCTCCACACAAAGGCGGGTCTGCCCTCTGGGGAGGAAAAAGAGGTGTCAACAATGATATGGTGATATTGGCAAGCTCAGAAACCCTGCCTCACTTCTCTTACTGAACTACAGGCCACAACTGTTTCCTGGTGTTATGTACTGAAGTTCTCACCCTGGGCCAGCAGGGGGATACTGTAGATAGTTATGCAAATAAGGGATCGAAAGTGACGTTCAGTGATTGGACAGTTTTAGAAAATTGTTACAGTTACGTTGTACTGGAGCTGACTGAGCCTTTCAGATCAGTCAGATCAGTTCTGTTCTGTTCTGGCCTGTGAATAAACAAGAGCTGTTTGAAGAATCGCTGTGTCGTCTGATATGTTCACCCACAACTTAACACCTGGGCCTCTAGTTTTTACAAGTAATCAGTTAATCAACAAGTTATAATGCTAAAAGGACAACGATGGTAGACAGTGCTAATGGTACTGTTTTAAACAATTAATAATGTACTATGCAAAACAAAATTGAATCAGAGCAGATATAGGAGTTTTGTAATAGTTCATTGGGCTGCCTTTTAAGACTACAGCTAGTGTAGAATGTAGGGACGCGGGTGGCGCTGTGGGTTAAAGCCTCAGTGCCTAGGGCTTGCCGATCGAAAGGTCGGCGGTTCGAATCCCCGCGGCGGGGTGCGCTCCCGTTGTTCGGTCCCAGTGCCTGCCAACCTAGCAGTTCGAAAGCACCCCTGGGTGCAAGTAGATAAATAGGGACCGCTTATTAGCGGGAAGGTAAACGGCGTTTCCGTGTGCGGCTCTGGCTCGCCAGAGCAGCGATGTCACGCTGGCCACGTGACCCGGAAGTGTCTTCGGACAGCGCTGGCCCTTGGCCTCTTTGAGTGAGATGGGCGCACAACCCTAGAGTCTGTCAAGACTGGCCCGTGCGGGCAGGGGTACCTTTACCTTTAGTGTAGAATGTGGCCGCTAGGAACAAGAATGTGTGCTAAACAAAATCACACCTGTGTTTATTATGTTTTCACACAAGCACTGCCCTTTGCAGGATCGGTTGTATGTCCTACCTGCAACAGGATCTACCTTCTCAAAATAGGCTCTACTTGTGTATTGCAAATAAAATATTTTTGTTGTTGTTGTTGTCCGTGCATTATCTCACTACGAGGAAACAAACAATGTAAATTAACCAGCCTCAGATCTTCCTACCTCCCAGAAAAGTGTAATGAGTCAACTCCCTTTGAACTAATATGTCCAGGCCATAAGGGGCAGTTTAAACCCACCCAGCCCAACCTAGTGATTTATTATGGACTAAGAACATGCATCAGTAATCAATGTGCAATCCAATTTTCATATGTGCAGGTGGGTGGGGTTGCTAACTTCAGCAGCAACACCAGTTAATTTATTTAATAGAACGCCCACAGGAACTTAAGTGACACCTACACAGACATTCAATACCTCTCTGATCCTTACCAGCACAATGCGGGTTCCCTAATTATGAGGACACCTAAAATTATATTAAAGCTTGAGTAATTATGATTTTCTGACTATGCTAACTGCAAGATGCACAGATGGTTCAAGGAACGATATATGGGCTCATGCAGGGCATGCTGAGATAACAAGATGAATGTCTTAGATGGATTAAAACAAATCTTTGTGCTGCCGTACATGTGATTTTTGTCTCATCCATAATGATGGAAGACCCCTGATGCTCAAAAACAAATTTTGGCCCATTCAACGGCTGTGTTTGAAATATGTAGCCTAGCCCAATTAGATGTGAGAAAACAGCCCACAGAGTTGCCTGTGAAATATCGAAGGAGAACATTTCAGTATTTACTTTTGGATGTGGTGGTGCGGAGTTAGCAGGCAGGACAAGATTCTCAGCATCCATGAAGTATATTAGAAGCCTTTCCATTCCCCCAGGAAATTGATCCTTTGATCTCCCTCCCCCCCCCATACACACAATTATTTTTTAAAATCAGCTGGCTGAAGACCAACAAAAAGGCTTCCTCAAATTGGTTCACGTAATTACTATTGTTGTTATTATTATTATTTTCAATTTATATCAAAAGATGCTGGTGTACAGCATAAAAAAGCAAAACATAAAAAAGCAAAATTGTTGTTGTTGTTTAGTCGTTCAGTCGTGTCCGACTCTTCGTGACCCCATGGACCAGAGCACGCCAGGCACTCCTGTCTTCCACTGCCACCCGCAGTTTGGTCAGATTCATGTTTGTAGCTTCGAGAACACTGTCTAACCATCTCGTCCTCTGACGTCCCCTTCTCCTTGTGCCCTCCATCTTTCCCAACATCAGGGTCTTTTCCAGGGAGTCTTCTCTTCTCATGAGGTGGCCAAGGTATTGGAGCCTCAGCTTCAGGATCTGTCCTTCCAGTGAGCACTCAGGGCTGATTTCCTTAAGAATGGATAGGTTTGATCTTCTTGCAGTCCATGGGACTCTCAAGAGTCTCCTCCAGCACCATAATTCAAAAGCGTCAATTCTTCGGTGATCAGCCTTCTTTATGGTCCAGCTCTCACTTCCATACATCACTACTGGGGGGGGGGGAAATCCCCTTCATGGATCACTGCCTTGCCGTGGCGAAGGGGCTTGAAGAACTCAGAGAAGCTATGAACTATGCCGAGCAGGGCACCCAAGATGAACAGGTCATAGTGGAGAGTTTTGACCAAACGTGATCCATCTGGAGCAGGAACCGGCAAGCCACTCCAGTATCCCTGCCAAGAAAACTCCATGGACAAAGACAACAGGCATATAAAAGTTATGACGCTGGAAGATGAGCCCCTCAGGTCGGAAGGTGTCCAACATGCTACTGGGGAAGAGCGGAGGACAAGTACAAGTAGATCCAGAGCTGATGAAGCGGCTGGGCCAAAGCTGAAAGGACGCTCAGTTGCGGATATGCATGGAAGCGAAAGGAAAGTCCAATGCTGTAAAGAAAAATATTGCATAGGAACCTGGAATGTAAGAACCATGAACCTGGGTAAGTTGGATGTGGTCAAAAAAGCAAAATAGCAGACAGAATAATAAATCGTAATAAGAACCCCACCCACCCCCACTCAGCTTTAACAGACCATATACTAGTTAATGGCCTAGGTAAAGGTGGCCTGGCACCTAAAGAATACTCAGTGTCAATGATGGCAAGAGTCCCTATAGAGAACATTCCACAGCCAGGAGGTTAGAAGCTAAGGCTACTGCTTTAACAGTTGCACTCCATAATCAGAAATAGAGATGGAGGGTACAATTCAATTCAGATCATTCTTAAAGGTGAACTTAAGCAAACTCACACTTCTTGAAACAACAGAAGCACCAAAATGGATCCGTTCAAATTCATGCTTTTCATATTTTAGCAATCCACCAGCCAAGTGATGCCTGCAAAAATGCACATATTAGGGTAAAGTCTGCATGTATATGCTTAGATTAGTGAAAATAACATACAAAGATGCTTTCAGGAGATATCATGGGAAACTGCTTGCAAAAATGTTTATATTTGTGAAAACTGCATGCAAAGATGTCTTTGTTTGGAGTAAGTCACACCAGAATACAGTGGTACCCGGGTTAAGAACTTAATTCGTTCTGGAGGTCTGTTCTTAACCTGAAACTGTTCTTAACCTGAAGCACCACTTTAGCTAATGGGGCCTCCTGCTGCCTGCCAGAGCACGATTTCTGTTCTCATCCTGAAGCAAAGTTCTTAACCCGAGGTACTATTTCTGGGTTAGCGGAGTCTGTAACCTGAAGTGTCTGTAACCTGAAGCGTCTGTAATCTGAGGTATCACTGTACAGTCAAACGTTGGTTGTTGAAAGTAATCTGTTCCAGAAGACTGTTCAGCTTCCAAAACGTTCAACAACCAAGGTGTGGCTTCCAGTTGGTTGCAAGAGCTTCCTGCACTCAAGCAGAAGCCGTGTCGGACATTTGGCTTCCGAAAAACGTTTGAAAACTGGAATATTTACTTCTGGGTTTTCGGCGTTCGGGAGCCAAAATGATCCAGAACAGAGCCACTCAGGAACCGAGGTTTGACTGTACTGAAAAAAAATCACGGGGTTTTTAAAAAATTGTAAATTGCTGCAGAAATGTGAATAATTGAATTTAAGAGTGGGGAAAGGAGGGGAAAAGGAGACTGAAAAGCAACAGATTCATCCATTCCTAAGCAGGATTGACATTTTGCAAGATCACAAAATGTGCTCATTTACAACTTACCCTCTTCCATGTGCCTACACTCAGCACTTTTCTTCTGGGGGAAAAAGGTGCCGGTACTCACCATGAATTTATAACAATAAGTGCCACACTTTTAATTAGAAAAAAGCACTGCCTACACTAAATGGAAAGGATGAAGACGGCCCCCATTTTCCTAGTTCTCTACTGCCTTTTGAAGCATCTGAGCCTTATCCTACTCCTTCTGTGAGTTAAATTTGTGCCTGTTTGCTGCTTATAGCAGTAGCTGGCAGGATGAGTTAAACAGTGGGATATGGGGGTGCCTCTTGTAATGCAAGAGGGGTAAGAGTAGAACTGCTGCTAATCACTTGGGATGTGGTACACATAGGTGTGTTGCCAAGTATTGTACCACAACATTGCACCCAATTATTTCAAAAGCGCTAGGCTTAATTGCTCTTCACATTTCACATTTCACAACTGTACCCCTTTGAAAAAGCGTCCTTCATGTTTTCTATCTTCTTTCGCAGAACTGAGACTGTCTTTTATTTGTTGTGGAATCAGTTGCTGCAGATTCTGCTTCTGAAGGCAAGGTTTGGATTTCAGGCCTTGAAAGGAGTTTATATTCTCCACAAGAAAATGAAGCAATATAGTATAGAAAAGGTCAATGAGCACAATATTTCTGTCTTCTGGTCTGAAACATTTAAGGGTCTCTGTAAAAGAAAATATAGATGACAAAGCGGAGCCTTTTATCTATCAACACTGTGCATAAGGCATTGGGGAATTCTAGCATATCTTTGGGTTTTGCAAGAATGAACTGAAAAAGGGTTTGACATTTGTGGATCCTCTGTTGAAAGTAACTGGATGCTGTAAATGTCTTTGAGAGCTAAGCTGAAACTCAGGTACCCTGATATTTTTCTTGATTAAGCTAGGCCTAACTTGTTTAAAATCACGAACAGAAAATATTGTTCTTAGATGTCCAGATAAACATCAGGGATAGGTTATTCCCAGTTGGTTTAAGCTTCACAAAACTCCAGGAAACTGGGATGTAAGGCTAATGCACAACACACATTACTTAATGTAGTATCGCAGCCTTACTGCATTGCATTAGTGATGTTGCCTCAGTGAGGGGCAGGGTGTGTGCAGGGTTGCAAGTGCCTCTCTGAATAGTTGCAGGGTTTGTTCATACAACACAGTTTCTCAGGCTTCCAGATGTTGCCATAGGTCCCACGAAGGTCAAATCACTTTATTGCAATGTCATATTCCATAACTAAAGGAATGAACATTGCGCATAGCACCCAGCAGGTGGCTCCTTCTGCAAACATTGAAGTCCCAGCAAATTTTCATATCCAAAATTGAAATGTGCACGCACCATAGTTATTTTACCAGTGATTGCTGCCATAGGGTGTGATGGGGTGGGAAAGCCTTAATAACTTTTGAAGCACTGTTCAGAACTTCACCAAGCCAATGAGCCATGTTTTTTTCCTTGACAAGTCTGAATAATGTGCATCAGTAGTTTCCTCCCAAAATCGGAAAGTAATATATGATATGCCTGTATTTTAAAAAACACATTAAAAGGGCCAATTTTCAGCACTATTTAACTTGCTGTGCCTGTGGCAATTTTTACTGGAAATTTGAAATTCGGCACATTTTTATCCTTATCAGGAAGACAATATATGCCAGGATTTAAGTTATTAGCTCTAACTAGAGGGACACTGTTGCACCCCTTTAAAAACGATTTTAAACAAATTAAGTACTAGTGTAGATAACTGAGTTAGAACACCTAAGTACTGCCATTAATATGCCATTTATTCACAGCAGTCTTTGAGATGTCTACTAGGGCTTGAGAAGATCGGGACAATGGTCCATGTAGTCCAACATCCTGTTATTGGAGTGGCCACCCAGATGCCTGTGGGAAACTTGCAAGCAGTTGCAGATCTTAACATGTAAATGAAAGGTGTTGGAGATCAGAAGCTTTATGGTCCTAGGGCCTGGGTGCATGGGCTAAAATGTGGTACTTGGTAGAAGGAACATAGAACAATCCTCTGTATAACTCCTTTTAAAATGTACTACTCCTTAGAGATGAGCAGCAAAAAGCACTGGAAAGTGAAGCTTTTTATTTTGTTAACACCCCGCCCCACACAAAACACTGTGACTGGAGTGTCCTGGTAACATCCTAAGTCACCAAAAATATCTCAACCCACCCTTTCCCCACCCTGCTGTTTCCTTAGAAGGTAAGCATGGAGACATAGTTTTGCTTTTAGCAGTCACAATACCCTCGGTGATTTATTTATTTTTAAATGTCCATGTCAAATGGCTTCCGAAGCACGTTTTTCATTCCCACCCCCCACCCCCCGTTGACTTTGCAGCCAGCCCTTTGATCCTCAGTTTTCAGATGTTTCGGAAGTTGAACGGTCTTCCGGAACGGATTACGTTCGGAAACCGAGCTTCCGCTGTAACTGATGATGTACTTAGTAAGCAACTACTATTATTGTTTGAAAACAGGTTTCATTGTAAATGTTTTACAATGACCCAAGTGGTATGTTTCTAGTGTATATTGCAATAATTGCCTTGAATTATAATGCTGCTTTTGGAATACAGTCATCCCTCGGGTTACAGACGCTTCAGGTTATGCATTTTTGGGTTGCGCACCGCACCAAACCCAGAAGTTACCGGAACAGGTTACTTCCGCGTTTCGGCGCTCACGCCTGCGCAGAAGCGCTAATTTGCACTTTGCGCATGCACAGAAGCGCCGAATCGCAATCTGCACGTGCACAGACACAGCGCTGTGGGTTGCGAATGCTGCGGGTTGCGAACGTGCCTCTCGCACAGATCACGTTCACAACCTGAGCGTCCACTGTACTACTGCTCCCTCCAGTCTCCTCATATATTTCATTTCTTTGATTTTCCATTCTTGCTTTGATCTTTGATCATTTTCTTCATTGTTGTTGCTATCGCATTTTGTGTATTCAAAATGAAAATGAAAAACCAATAATTTGCAACATCTTAAATGATTCATTCCTACCTTTAACCTCCATTTAATTACATGAAGGTTCTGCGTCCAAATGGTATTAACTTGGTGTCCCTGTGAACAAACATCTATTCATTATTCTTTTTTTTTTTTTTTTTTTTAAAGGCCTGGATTATTCTCCACTTGGAAATCATTTGCACCGGAATTCCTATATACATTTCTGAAGCTAGGCTTGGGGACTTCTGGGGCTTAGTACCAGTTGAAATGTTTCAGTTTCCGCTGACCTGAACAGTAAAAGTAATGAAGCAAATGCTGGGAGCATTTGGAAATTTCCACGTCCTTTTCCTTTGATATGAAAGTTTAAGTGAGTTCTCTTGATCCATTTCTACTCTAATGAGCTTAGGACGGAGCATTTCAAATAACTCCAAACTAAACAAGGTAACAAAATCAATAGACTTTTCAAGGATTCGCATCTCCAAAGCATTTATTAAAGAAATATAGGCTCAAATTCCAAGGCAACTCATTTGAAGTTAATGAGACTACTCTGGAGTTAGTATCTCCAAGACTCCAGATCAGTGGGAGTTTTGCTATTGATGTTTGGAAGAGATAGGTAATAACCCCAGGTATTTTGTAAGAAGAAAACAAAACTGGCTACTTCTTTTTTTTCCCCTCTAATGAGTAACAGTTCAAAGAAATTGAGATATCCAATGACTGATTCTTAAATGCATGTTGATCCCTTTCGGAATGCAACAAACACATATGGAATTCTATATGTGTGAATTGGGGTCAGCCAAGACATGGGATGGGATACCCCCATTGAATTTATTGATCTGTTTCTTCTTTGCTTAGAGCAGCGGTGGGAGCTAGAGGCCTTAACATTTGGAAAATAAGCCCCTGGCCATAGTGCTATTTCCCTGATTGAAAGTGCTCCTCTCCAAAAAGATGGTTTTGTTTTGTTGTTGTTTTTAAAAAGGAAGAACAGACAAGTGCCCCCTCTCCTAGGAATGTATTGTTATGAATCTTGGAGTCAAGACACCCTAAATTCCAGATTAAGCTAGTGTTAGAATTTAATTTTGGTTTGGAGTATTAAAGCCAGGAAATTAAAGCCAGACTCATGTGTATTTAGGATAGACCCAAGTGTGTATCTGAGCTGTGCTAGACCCCCCCTCAGATTCTATATATGTGTAAATAAACCATATATCATAAGGACACCACAGTTTCTGCTTTGCCCCCTCTTCCCAAAGAAATATAGACCCTGGTGGGTAAAGCATTCCTGGAACTACTGGAACTGCTTAAGTCTTAAGTCTGCCGTGGCTCTTAAAGAATGGGGTATCAATGCTGTAGACCCCTCCTCAGATTCTATATATGTGTAAATAAACTATATATCATAAGGACACCACAGTTTCCGCTTTGCCACCTCTTCCCAAAGAAATATAGACCCTGGTGGGTAAAGCACTCCTGGAACTACTGGAACCTCACACTGCTGTGGAGATGGCGACAGCATGTGACAGTACCAACAACTTTGGGCTGGAGTGATTTAACTCAGCAAAATAGTACATTGAAAGGGCCAGCCATGTCAAAACCTTGATCAAAATTGGACCAAATCTTACCTAAGTGATGGGATGGGAACTTGTATGAGCCTCTCTGAAAGTAACTACAAGTAGATCACATCTTACTCTGAATTAACATAGGTGATTAAATTCTATGGGGTTGCACAGAACCTCCCCTCCCCCCCCAAAAAAAAACTAGAGAGAGTGGGGAAAATACACCTGGAAGGACCACCTGAGATCTTGCAAGATTTATTGGGAGTCTTCATGTGACCTTCCCAGAGCCTAGTAAACAAGATATGGGCTTTTAAAAGCTGTTCGCCTTGTGTGCAGGGACATGGCCCACTCAGTGCCAGCTCTGGATAGGTAGAGATGGCCATGCAATGCTGCTCTGAGGGCATTCCAGCTTTGCACAATTTTGCTTATACATGCAGTAGCTAGTAAGGTAATCCCCACCACACACACGCAGAAGGTGAGATGTACCTGTATCTTCTTCCACAATCCGGGAAGCAGTTTATTCATTCATAAGAACTGCACAGTATATTTGTTTATTTAAAGATTTCCAACATTCCTTTCAAAGTGCACTGGCCTCACATGGTGGTTTACAACATTCTGAAACACACACAACACAACAAATCAACTCCACCATCATTCAAGTAGCAGATTTTTAATATATATATATATAAATCAATTAATTAATTTACAGCTTGCCACTAAGCCCCCTAAAGTGATTTACACAGTGCCATAAAAATATAGCGAGAACAATTACATATATATAAAATAGTTTATAAAATCCATATATAAAAACAATTTAAAACAGAAATAGAGCCAGCAACATAAATACAGTGGTACCTCAGGTTACATACGCTTCAGGTTACAGACGCTTCAGGTTACAGACTCCGCTAACCCAGAAATAGTACTTCAGGTTAAGTACTTTGCTTCAGGATGAGAACAGGAATCGTGCTCTGGCAGCGCGGCAGCAGCAGGAGGCCCCATTAGCTAAAGTGGTGCTTCAGGTAAAGAATAGTTTTAGGTTAAGAATGGACCTCTGGAACGAATTAAGCACTTAACCTGAGGTACCACTGTATATAAAATCAGTGTAAGTCCAATACAGATATTAACTAGTATAAACACATTACAGCAGAGCACATTAAAGCTTAGCATGTTATTAATCCAATGCAGACTGGAATACAAATATCTTACAGGTCCTCTTAAAGACCAACCAATGAAGAGGTCATGTTTCCCTATGATGGGAGTTTCCTGAGGTTTGCCTTTCCTGCAAGTGATGATTGCATGCAGGGACGGTGTGGGAATTTTACCTATGGGGATTCCATTGCTACACACTCGCATGCCTCTTGGGGGAATGTGCAGATTGTGATTCAGTCCACCAACTCTCTTCACGCTTTACAACATGTTCCAATGTTGATCTTGGTTGAAATGTGTACTAAGATGTGTTTAAAAACTTGCATATTGAGAGGAAAATGTATCACAGAGCTGCAATTCCCAAAGTGGTTTAACAGGGAACTCTGGGAACTTTCCAGGGTGAATATGTGTCTCCTAACAACTCTCAGCACCCTTAGCAAACTACAGTTCCCAGGGTTCTTTGACCATGACTGTTCAATGATGCTGCTTTAGTGCAGACAGAACCACAGTTGCTGGAGAAGATAAGCAGGAAGGTACTAACATGCCCATGTCCTGCTCGTGGGCTTCCCTGTGATATAGGGTTGGCCACAATGGAAACAGAAATGTTTTCTGTCTGAATCAGCAAGGCTCTCCTTATGCTTTATTGCGGGGAAGGGCTCCCTAGACATGCAGAAAGCTAACATATTCAACCTAGTATGTTTGGAAGAAATCTATTTCTTGTTATCTCCATTCACTTGGAAGATGGGTTAGTATTTTGAATTTGGATGTGCAGTGAATGAGTGCAGTGTTGGTTCAGGCCCGTAGTATCCATTTGATTCTTACACCCTGGTCATAGGAGATTTTCTAAGCTGGAATTGAGTGCCCAGCAACCTTTGCAGATAAAGCTACACTGGCCCATTACAGCCAATGGCAGGGGTGGCCATTTCACTGCCTGAAGCAAAATGGGAAGGTGCCCCGCTGCCACCATTCCATCCCTGCAGAAGCATCACTTACCGGAATCATGTGGCAGCCACTTCCTCCAGCAAGATTTCACTGCGGGATTCCGCCACTTCATGGGGGGCTGGCCCCAGCAAATGGGGTGCTGCCCCCCCAACTCAGCCAGGCTTCACATGCACACCTTCTTCCTTACAGCTAGACAAGCCTGTGAGCATCCTCCTGCTTATTCTCAGTGTTGCCTTTCTACACCTCAGAAAGGGGGAGCAGGGACAACACTATAACGAGTGGGTTCTACCTGCTGTTTTGGACATCTGGCTCCTCCTTCTATTGGGCTCCTTGCCTTGCCCAGCATTCCCAAAGTGCATGAACTGCCATTCTACAACACTGCAGATTCAACAACAAGAAGATATACTCCTTTCTAGGGGAATTCAGCAACCTTGCAAAATACATAATCTGGATTTCTCCCACACCCTCAAATGAAGCTCAAACTAGACATTACAGTAAATATATGTCCCTCTTTCAAAATGGGCACCATGTCTATTCCCTTTCCCCACTATAATGGCTAATGGAACTTGCCTTATGCCCGGATTTTCCATATTAGATACCAACAGTGGTGGTGGTGAGAAATACAGAACATCATGGATGAATTATTGGCCAGGGTTGGCTCACCTATGAGTCCAAGTGAGGTGACCACCTCAGGCAGCAGGATCCACCAGGACAGCAGATCCCAATGTCAATCTTCTCCCCTTGTTCTTGATGTAGATATTCCCTCACTCCTTCTTCCCTGGGGGGGGTGCAATTTTGGGGGTCCACCTCAGGTGCCGAAATGTCTTGGACTGGCCTTGTTATTGGCCAACCTTAATTAATGCTATGCAGTTATTGTAATATCTCTTATGCCCCCATCCCCAAGAACTTTGGAGGGTGACAACATGAGAACAGACCTTTTCTGTGGTGGCTTCCCATCTGAGGGCCACACGCCAGCAGTGAGTGTGACCGAAAGTAATAAGGAGCAAAGGAGCAATAAATGTGAATTTTACCTTTGTACCATATGTTAGTTTCTACACACCCCCTCACACCTCCCTCTATCTTCTATCCAAATAATCAGAGTTCAATAACATATTCCAGCCATGCAAAAACACTTCAGAAATGAAGCAAAGTCAGCAAGAGGTGTAGCCTGGGGAGAGGGACATGGCCTCTGGAGAGTTCCAGGGGCCAGGTAGAGTGAACTGAAGGGCCACATTTGGCCCCTGGACTTGAAGTTCCCACCCCTGTTGTAGCCCCTCTCAATTAGAACTTCCAGAAAGTGCTCATGTTCTTTCTCCTCCCCCAGTAAAATGATTTTAAACACACACCATGCTTTGCCAGTATAGGTCCTTTAAAAGGTCTTTTAAAAGGTCTATTTCCTGGCATTTATTCACACCACACATTCACTTCAGCTCAGGGGTATTTTATCCAGATGATAAATAAGACAAAGTACTGGGAGGGGGGTTGGAAAGAAAATTCTAAATATCCCTCTTCCTTTTCAGACTAGGCGATGAGTGATTAAATGGCTAAGCATGGAATGTAATTATTGACAAACTGATAAAAGAAAGCAGAGACTGGCTTATTTGCTTTGATTTTTCCCACATCATAAAGAACTGGCAGTTACATTTAATTTGGCAGACGTTTACCTGACTATTATGGATGGAGGGAATCAAACAGGAATTCCGAGAGTTAGCAGAAGCAGACTAATCATGCACATTTGGATTGGCTATTTGTAGCAATAAAGTTAAGTAGTTTAGCTCTGTGTCCCTTACATGCTGCAACTCCTACGCAAAATAATTGAGAAACGATCGTGCAGCTGAGATAGCTGCACAGTTAACTTTCAGGGGGTGTTCTACCAGCAGAGGAAAGTTTCCTGCATGAAGTCAGACCATGGAGACCATCATAGCTGTCAACGTTTCCCATTTTTTTAAGGGAAATTCCCTTATTCTGAATAGGATTCCTCACAAGAAAATGGAAAAGTTGACAGCTATGGAGACCAGGTTCAAATCTCCTCTCAGCCATGAAGCTCACTGGGGTGACCATACAATAACGATCTTTCAGCCTAACCCACCATGTAGGATAGATAGCTGTGTGGATAAACTGAAAGAGGAGAGTACCATGTATGACATCTCAAGAATTTAAGAAGAGCCTTGCTCGATCATGCCAATGGCCCATCTAGTCCAGCACGCTGTTCTCACAGGGGGCAGCCAGTATGTCCATAACAAGCCTGGGAAAAGGTCCTGAGTGCAACGGCACCCTCCCCACATGTGGTTCCAAGCAACTGCTATTCAATAGTGGAAGTAGAACCCAGCCATCATGACTGGTAGCTTTATCCTCCGTGAATCTTGAGCTCCAATGAAGAAATTTGGGAAATAAAATCTAAATAACCAATAAATAATTGTAACTATTGCCTGTTTGATATTCTTCATTGTTGCACTGATAGCCCTCCAAGGGTTTTTCTGTTTGTTGTTGCTTCAGAAGCATAGAGGTTGCTGTTGTGCTAAATTCCACGGTCACATCCTAAACCAGCTGGATTGAGATGACTGTTTTACAATATGTCTGCAGACAGTTCCTTTGGTAATTACAGGAACACCGAGCTATGTTGTCAATTGAGATGGCCAGCTGTGTTTACTTTCAGGCTGGGAGGGAGAATGGCCAGTAGTTGAGACCATGCTGATCTTTCTCACGCTGAGAATTGCTGAGAGTGAGAGGGGTAACCTTCTATTTGTCTTTCATTCTCTGGCCAGCAATTGTAACCAAGTGATCCTACTTTACCTTTCATCTCTGAGACCATCGTTCCCCAGAACAATAGGGAATGAATTCCAACAATTGTGATTGTGGGCTCATCCTTTTGTGCCATGTTTCTAGGCACAGGTCTGGAATTTCCAGGTCTGTGTCTGGGTGGTGTTTGTTTGTTTCATTCTGCTGTTTTCCCTGGGAAATCAGAACAAACAGCAATCATGTTTCTCATGGCTTACCATTTGTTCCAATTCAGTGATAGAATGTGGGTTTTCCCAGGCAAAACAAAAACCGCTCAGACACAAACCTGGAAATCCCATACCTGTGCCTAGAAAGTGCAGCACAAAAGGAAGTGTTGCCGAGCCCCAAATTTCATGCTGAAGACTTATTTGTCAAGAGGTGACCTGTAAATCACTGAACACTTGGACAAACACACTTTCTGATGCTGCAGTTGATTCAAATGTTTACACCTGCTTCTGTTCAGAGCAGGGATAGCCTTGTGCATGGCCTATAGCTAGGAGTGATTGGAACTGTAATCTAATAACATATGGAGGACGCTGCAATGGCTACCTCTGGTGCAGAATATTTCTAGGGAAATTAAAACTGACCCAATGTGTTTCAGTAACCACAGCAATCCACCTCAACAAGCGTGTTGGCTTGAGCTGCTTGTATGAGCAGCGTAACACTGAAGTGAAAAAGGGAGCAATCCTACAGACAAAGAGCTGGTCTAGAACAAACAAGTGCAAGTTCAAGCTCGTGTAAAGTTACACCAGATCCAAAAGTGGTTCAGCAGTAGGGCTGCTTCTGCTGCTCTGCCTAAGGGCTCAACCTGTATCAGGAAGTTTTAAATGTTTGACATTTTGTTATGTTTTTATATGAGCTGGAAACTACCCAGAGTGGCGAGGGAAACCCAGGCACATGGGCAGGGTATAAATAATAAAACTATTGTTACAAATTATTATATCTGCCCTGTGACTTGTAGGCAGGGGTCCATGATTTGCAAACTCTGGTCTGAGTGTTTTTGCATTCTGTTTCGTTTTTGACCTGCCACTTTCCCAGGGAAAACTCACTGTTTACCACTGAATCAGAACGAAGAGTGATCTGTGGAAATCCTTATTGCCATTCGTTCCAATTAAGTGGTAGTAGACCTCCCCCACACAAAAGAAAACCTGGTCAGACATGTGCCTACATTTTGCGGCACAGATGGAAGTCTAGATAAGCCCTAAATTTTGCAGAGAGAAAACATCTTAGAAAACAGTATTCTGTGCTGGCTTTCCAGGTTACATAAGAAGAGTTTGGATTTGATATCCCGCTTTATCACTACCCAAAGGAGTCTCAAAGCAGCTAACATCCTCCTTTCCCTTCCTCCCCCACAACAAGCACTCTGTGAGGTGAGTGGGGCTGAGAGACTTCAAAGAAGTGTGACTGGCCCAAGGTCACCCAGCAGCTGCATGTGGAGGAGCGGGGAAGCGAACCTGGTTCACCGGATTACGAGTCTACCGCTCTTAACCACTACACCACACTGGCTCTCATAACTTGAGCTTAATATGCAACTTAAGTCAACCGGCTCTGGTCCTACCCATGCAAGCCCCTTTTTGGGAGACTTATATCAGTCTTGGCTCAGCTAACTTCAGTAAGAGCAAGAGTTATCGCGGGACGCAGGCAGAGGATGGGGTAGTGCCGGAAGGAGGAGCTGGAGAAAGAGAGTTTTTGTGTGGGCAAGTGATGGGTTGCATAATGCAAGAGAGGGATTTGCAGTGTACAGGTCTGCTAGAGGGGAGCCTCGGGTTTTGCGCTGGCAGGGGGACAGAGGGGGCAGAATTGGAGAGCGAGAGAAGGGGTTTGCACAGTCCTGGTGGAGAGCGGGGCAAATAGAGGTGAGTGGGTTGGAGACAGAGACAGAGAGTGAGAGAGATGGAGTTTGCATGGGCAAAGGTGGGTGGGTCTTAGTGCTTTTGCTGTCATTTTCGTTAAATATACCAGTGTAAACCCTGTGTGCCTTTGTAATGGATTGCTTTGAGGTCATTTCTTCACCAAGGAAGGTAATTTTAGCCCCCCAGTTCCTCCCTTGACTTGTCTCATATTTTGTCCAACCTGTCCTTTATTTTTCCCTACCAAAGGCAGCAATCCTACTGGAAGGGGAAGGGGCAAATGCATGGTTTCCCACAACAAACTTAAAATAAGATTCAACAATACTGAAACTGGATCAACAGTTGTTTCCAAAATTCATGGATGGTCAAATTATGAGGGCCATTTCATCCATAATTCTCTGGAGGGAGGAAGCTTGTGTTATGTGAAATGGGAAACTGCAACGTTCAGACTTCTTCCTTTTATTTTTAAAATTCAGGTAGCTGGGGGAGGTAATTTATTTTCTAAGTACATGCAAATCTATTCTCAGTATCCATTGGAAAAGCTCTGGCCAGTGTGAACTGTAGCAGGCTTAGTTAAGACAAGCTTTGAGAACCCCATTACTAAAATAGACTTTGAGAATTAAAAAAAAAGCCCTGTCCTTAAGAAAAGGCTTGCATCATTGCATAAAAACTCAGAAGCAGCAAATATGCATTCTCCAGCAGGTGTTGTATTGTGTGTTTGTGTGTGTGTGTGTGTGTGTGTTGGAGGAAAGCCTTTACAATGGCCACTATTTTAATTAAGATCTGCTTATGCTACGTGAGTCTATAGATTATATTTCTAAAGCGCTTACGCTCCAGCTGTGTTCTTCTTTTCTCAACCCTATTATTACATATTATTTTCTCCTTTAAGCTGCTATTACCATTTTAAGAAGTTTTCATCATTTTCTCCCAATTCCAAGACAAAAATCAGATTATGTCTGGCACTAAGGGGAAGTAAGGAGGGAAGGGGGGGTTGCCTTCTCCCCACCCCACCCCACGCTAACCTTGAAGGAAAGCAAAGGAGACCAGGTTTTGCCTGTAAATAAATAAATAAATAACCTTGCTGGTTAAGGATAGGGGAAAACCTGCAGTGAAGGATACCTGTTTTTCAGATTGTGCATTATTTTGGAAAGTGTGGATTAGGTAAGATCACCTTTAAAAGCAAAGTTAATTTAATTCCTCTCCCATCTCCATCATTAGGGAGAGTAAGGCTGCTTCTATCAGATGAAGATGACCAGCATGATAAGTCAACAAATTCATCTAATGTATTATGGGGGGGGGGGGATTATTGCCTGTGGGAGGGCAAGGTGCTTGTAGGATTGGACATGGTGGTCAACAAATGTTTGAACCTTGACTCAGAGAGGTGGGGGCACCACTTGCAGCATGTCAGTCAAACAGCAACATGACTTGGGACAACACTACTTACAGTTTGTACTGCCTGGTGGCCCTGAGACTGTCTACTACCGTCAGGCCCCCTGTCTTCTATTCCGCTAGTCCCAATGGGCTCCAGTCACCACTCTTCTCCTTGAATCTCCTAATCATGCTGTCCTTCTGTCCTTGGGCATGATGAAGGATGCTGCCCCTTCACCAGCTGCGGGTACCATCTTGTCTTCTCCCTTTGGCAGTAAAACCAGTTTGGGTTGTCCATATGGGTTGGGGTTTTTTACAAAATCAAATCAAATCTCTCAGGTGTTTTAAATTTATTTATAAACAAAAGCAACAGCAATGCATAGTTTAAAATGCATTGTGTCGTGGCTTGTGTCTCTGGAAACAGAATATAATAATTTAACTAAACTACCATAAGTGCCTTCAACTTTCAGTATCTTAAGTAATTGCTGCACAGCGCCAGCTAACAAGATAGCAGTGAATATTCTAGAAGCTTCCACACAGGGACAGACAGTGTCAAAAAAGCCGGTAGTTTAGAATTCAGTCCACTCAATCTCCTCAGCTACAAACCTTCCCATTATTTAGAACTTCTGTTGCTGCTGCTCTAGCTATCGATCTCCTCTGCATTTGCTGAAGTAAGATCAGATTTACCTCAGTGGAAAAATCTGCCTGCTGCAGAAATATAAGATTTTATTTTTATTTTCAAGAACTGCTTCTGAGCCCAAGAAGGTCTCTCTTTTTGGAGGGGAAAGAAGTTTATTCGTCTGAAATCTTACATCCCATATGATATTAGCATCATAAGGGTGGCCATTGAGATGATTAAATTGACTGAAACACATTTTTAAAAAGTGCTGGCAGCTGATCTAATCTGAGCACTGTATGCCATTTAAAAAATTTCCATTGTAATAATTGGCTTTATTAATTCATTGTTAATCATAAATGTTTTTAAGCGATGGCACTTAATCTCACTTGAGGGTGCCTTTCCTGTGGCAACACCGCCATCTATGGGCAGATTTTGTTTTAGTGTCTCCGGGATTCTATATCATTTTAATTTCATACGGGGAGAAAAGGGATATTATTTTTTGTAGCTGCAGAAATGCTGTGGCAACTTAGAATTGGTTTGTGGTAAGTGAACAACTGGTTGTTTTTCTAAATACAAGAAGTTTGGTATTATGGGTTGAGCGACTTACATGCTGACCAGCCATTGTGCTTTGCTTCAGAGGACTATAGTGGAAGCTTTGTCCTGGCAGAAAGACTGGCCTCCATTATGGGTGGAATCAGCCCTCCTTCTATACCTAAATAACAACAAAATGGAAGACCAAGTGGGAAGGCAGGGCATGCAGCATGAATAACCCTGTCACTATAGGGGCATTTCTTTGCTCTTGAATTTATTGCAGGAAATTTTTGTCCGTTGCTTTGAGCACCTCCTTAGGGTTACAAAGCAGGATATAAACATTCTAAATAAATAATTGATGTTGAACACAAACTATGGGACTCGCTCTCCATGAGACAGTGATGGCCACCAAGCTAGGTGGCTTAAAAGAGGATTAGACAGATTCACGGAGGAGAGAACTATCAGTGTCTACTACAGGGGTCAGCAAACTATGGCCCATGGGCCAGATCTGGCCCAATTGCCCTCTGGATCCGGCCCGGTTCTGCTATTGGCACAATCACCGTGTGGTTTTTTTCCAAGTTTTCTGGGGGGTGCTATTTTTTTGCGATCTTCCCCCCGGACTACAGCTCCCAGCATGCTATGAGGTTGCTCAGACTTCCGTGATGCTGGCCAGTCCGAAGCCTTGGCAACCTCAGGCCTCCCCTCCATTGGCAGGTTTAACGCAAGCCGGTGGCCAATGACGACCCTTCATGAGACTCGCTGCTCCAATTGGGGTGAGGCGCAGGGCAGGGCACCTTGTTCATGTCTAGCTCCAAGAAGGGAGGAGGAGAAGCGAAGGGGTGGGAAGAAGTGGGAGCAGAAAGCCTGCGAGGAGGTAGGAAGAGGACTCTTCTGTGCTGCTCGACGGTGGCACATTAGCAGCACGGTCATGGACAACCCAGGGTAGGGGCCCTTCCCAGCTGGAAGGTGAGTGGAAGTATCTCAGCCACTCTGTCTCTGAAGGAAGGAGGGATGGAGGGAGGGAAGGCATATGGGCACACGTGGTCCGGCCCACCACAAGTTCTGAGGGACAGTGAAGTGGCCCTCCGCATAAAAAGTTTGCTGACCCCTGGTCACTAGCCATGATGGCTGTGCTCTGGCTCCATAGTCAGAGGCAGTAATGCTTCTGGATAATCGATGCTGGAAACCATGGAGTGGGGAGGATGCTCCTGTGCTTGGGTCCTGCTTGAAGGTTTCCTGCGCACATCTGGCCAGCCTCTGTGAGAACAGGATGCTGGACTAGAGGCATCATTGGCCTGATCCAGCAGGCTCTTCTCATGTTCTTTAGGCAATGTATACAGATTTCAAAACGTGGCAAGTCAGCCCTGCTCTGTTCAGAGGTCAACCTGCTAGTTCCACTGCTTAGGGTCTTGGTCATCTGCCCCAAAGTCCTTGCATAGTGGCACCACTGATTTCAAATTCAACAGACCCCTGATAATGGAAGGGAAAGTATCACAAAGTATGTTATGCAAGAAACAAGCTATACAGTAGAAGCCACTGAACAACACATATCTATAATATGAATACAGTGGTACCTGGGGTTAAGAACTTAATTCGTTCCGGAGGTCCATTCTTAACCTGAAACTGTTCTTAACCTGAAGCACCACTTTAGCTAATGGGGCCTCCTGCTGCCACCATGCCACTGCTGCGCGATTTCTGTTTTCATCCTGAAGCAACTTTCTTAACCCGAGGTACTATTTCTGGGTTAGCGGAGTCTGTAACCTGAAGCGTCTGTAACCTGAAGCATCTGTAACCCGAGGTACCACTGTACTAACAGTTCCTGTTTAGTTCTTTGTCTTCTTTATTGTGTGTATGGTTGCTAATTTATCCCATTGCTTACTTTGTCCCTGATGGTCTCATCCCCCCCCCCCCATTTGTGAGCCTTTTCTCCTCTGTTAAATTTATTGCTGGGTTCCATGAGAGCATATATATAGTGCATATATGCACATATGCATATATAGAGCATATATAGGATATTAAATCTCCTGAATTATCTTTTAACATTTCAAGGGTTGTTTTAATGTGTTCAGGCCTGGAGTACACTGTGGGGTTTTTAGACCCTGACAATATACGTTGCTTAAAAATGAATAAATCTGAAGCTGTAAGCACATTTTTCATTTGTTTCTGAAAGAAATGGATCTGTGAACCCAGCTGGTTCTTATAATTCATCTTGACTTGCTGCAAGATTTTGCAATATGCCAGCTGACAATTGATTTTGATAATCTATTCTCTTCTAAAGCTACAATAATGCACAAATGCTAGTGTTTCCCTGCTTAAGCATGACATGCAATGTTGCTTTGAGAATTTTCCCCTGCTGCTCTGGACCTAGGGCTGAGATAGTACAGTGGTACCTCGGGTTACAGACGCTTCAGGTTGCAGACACTTCAGGTTACAGACTCCGCTAACCCAGAAATAGTACCTCGGGTTAAGAACTTTGCTTCAGGAGGAGAACAGAAATCATGCAGTGGTGGCACGGCAGCAGCGGGAGGCCCCACTAGCTAAAGTGGTACCTCAGGTTAAGAGCAGTTTCAGGTTAAGAGCAGACCTTCAGAACAAATTAAGTTCTTAACCTGAGGTACCACTATACAATGATCTGAAAGACTGGACTAAGACAGAAAATGACAGTGGTATGGTGGGATTGGTGCTCATGGTGAGTTCCACTGATGATGATAGTGATTAATACCTATCTGGCTCTTCGGCATTCAGATTGTGTTATAATTAACAGGACTGCAGTTAATGGGGAGGGGAAGCTTAACCCCTTTCTCTTCTGCTTGAGTTCTGATGAAAATGCCTCTTCTGAAGCTGCTGTTTGCATTGGGAGAAAAACCCCTGTAAGGAGCGGGGGGGACCCTCTCTTGTGTCAACTGTAAGGGTTACAAGCAGGTGGCATCACTGCTAAATCAGTTCCTCTTTGTCCCATCTATAGATTATCTAAGGAACCAAAGAAGCATCAATGAGGGAAAGCTGTCTATCTGATTTCCAAGTCTGATCATTGTTCATTTGTTTTGATTGATTGATTTTTGCCATCAAGAAAAGCCGCTATGCATTTGAGTCAGCTGTAATTAAGAAGCATGCATTCTTAATGAATCCGTTAATGACAGCTGTTTCAGAAATCAATGCTCACTCCTAAAGGATGTGTTCCATTTTTCATTCAATGCAGATAAAATGTGTGTTCATCAGATAGTCTCCTGAGGAATTTTTTTTACCGGGTGTGCTCTGTTAGCTTTATCATAAATCTTTCAGTTGTAAAATACCATTATCACATTTACTGTTTTTGTCACCTTTGAAGTGAACAAGATGACGCAGTGTTGGCAGATGCAGGCATGCAAGTCTTTCAGAAAGCTCAGTACTGTATTTTGTCAACCCAGGTTTTGGAGAGGCCTGTTTCCTCTGAGGTGTGAGATCTAGGACATGTAATGATTTGGGAGGCACTTCTATAAGCTACAAATATGAGTTACTATATCAGAGGTGTGCAGAAAGTTTGGTCCTTCCGATGCTGGTGAACTACAACTCCCATCAACCCCAGCAAACATGGTCATGTATTGCAATTCAACAACATCTAAAGGGCCAAAAGTTCTTATCTGATGGTAGGGCAGTGGTTGTGCTATCTCTCAAACTATTTTTAGGGTATGTTTGTGAATCACCTTGAGTCTCATGTAAGAAGTGGTTAATAAATTATTGTTCATAATAATATTGACATTTCTTCATTGCTTCCTACAAAAAAATGTCTCAAAGTGACTTCCAAATATATAAAGTACCAAACAGCCTGTCATTCATTTAAACCATTTAAAAACCAAACGCATAGAAAAAAACATGAAACACAACAAATATTCTCTAAGGTGTTCATCCAACAACGAGAATAAAAATGACAAATCTTCCCTCGCCTCGCTAAAGATGAGCACCTGCAAAAGGGCTCTATTACTGTGGTTTTGCCCACCTAGCCACTAATAGCCTAAGAAAAAGAGATCAATGGTCCTTAATGATGCACATCCCAACTGGTCACACTACGCTTTTATACAGCTAGATTGAGGTGAAAGACTTGCTGCACAATCGTAGTGGGCAATGAAGCTGACAATGAGCCTGGCAAAACAAGAAGCAGTGACCCAGTTGCTTGAGCAATGCAGTTTCTCTTCCCTCTCTGCCTTGGTGAAAGCAATGGTAGAGCTGTGTTAGATTTCAGCCATGTTGTCATGGAGCCAAATCTGATTGGCTCCGTGACAGTTCCTGTGACGTCATCAGGTTTATAAAGTGAACGCCTAAGGATTCTTTTGAAGGGGAAAAAAACCTCACTGAAGCAGCATTAAATTATGGAATCTAATGGTGGGTGAACTAACTGCAGAAAAGAGTGCTAATAAGGATTTTTGACAGATCCTTTCTTACGCCCTCCTCCCCCCCCCCCACACACACACAAAAAGAGGAAGAAATTATTTGCACTGAAAATCAAAGTTCACCAAAACTGTAGCATAGCGTGAATCTTTGCTACACTTGATAGGGAGAACTAGATAATGTTTCAGGTATCAGATCTATTAAAGCAATAGAAATCTATATATATATGTGAGTGGCTTGAGTCACTACCAAATATCACCCAAAGCAAAATACATTGTAAATGAATGTTGATGGTTCAACTGATGCAAAATGTGAAGAGAATGCAAGTAAAGGCAACAAGAATTTCTATTTAGTTAGCTTAAAGTGATAGGTGAATGGAGAGTGTTTCTGTCCTTCCTCTACATTTATATAAACATGGATGCAAGGTGGCTTACAATAAGTTGAGAAAAATAATTGCCAGTAAGCAGCAAGAGGACAGACGGAAACAATTATAAAGCAGCAGCACATAATAAACCATAAAAGTACATAAAAGCCATTGTCGTTAATTAAAAGCTCATGCAAAAAGTCACACTTAGCCTAGACCCTAAATGAAAATGGAACTACCACCAGGTCATACTCAGACTGGTCCCATTAACATTAATGGACTTAATAATTACTTACGTAAGCCCACTGATATAAATTAATCTAGTCTGTGAAAACCTAGCCATGGTTACTTAGAACTATGGTAAAAGGTAAAGGTACCCCTGACCATTAGGTCCAGTCGTGACCGACTCTGGGGTTGCGGCGCTCATCTCGCTCTATGGTCCGAGGGAGCCGGTGTTTGTCATGTGGCCAGCATGACTAAGCCGCTTCTGGCGAACCAGAGCAGCGCACGGAAACGCCATTTACCTTCCCGCTAGAGCGGTTCCTATTTATCTACTAGCACTTTGACGTGCTTTCGAACTGCTAGGTTGGCAGGAGCAGGGACCGAGCAATGGGAGCTCACCCCGTCGCGGGGATTCGAACCGCCAACCTTCTGATCAGCAAGTCCTAGGCTCTATGATTTAACCCACAGTGCCACCCGCGTCCCTTAGAACTACGGTAAGTCCTACTAAATTCAATTGGGCTTACTCCCAAATCACTGGAAATCTTAGTTGGCAACAATGCAATATCTCATGGATCACATATCTCAAACCTGGAATTTCACCATGGAAATGGGCCTTTCCCCAATAGCCACTCAGGGAAATAAGACTCATTAGGTCTTGTGTGATTGGCAGACCATGAACCTGATGGTTTCGTGGGAGGATCGTATGAAAAAGCCATCCAAATGGAAAACAAACACTTCAAGCAACCATACAAACTCCTCCTATGATACCTGCTTAACCCAGAAGCAACAGAACAGAGACTGGGAGTCTTTTCCAGATGTTGCAGGACTTCAGTGTCCATTATCTCTGACCATTGGTCATGCTAGATGTGACTGATGGGAGCTGGAGTCCAGCAGCTTCACCCCTACAATAAAGAATGTGTACATGGTTGCTATATCTACAGCACTTTGGATTTTATTCACCCCGTCATTTATAAATAAGCTTAAAGACTTTATCAAGGGAAAATGCAGGACTGGAACACGTTTCTCTTTTTCTTAGCAAATATTCCACTGACTGAAAAGCATGAGCTACATAATACATTACTCTAAGTCAAATGTTGTCTACAGAATGATCTTTGAAACCGTGTGATTTTTATATGCAGCTGTAAATTGAGTTGTTACCACTCTGGTATTAAGTAATAAGAAAGTTTATTGTTACACCACTGTAAATTACTGTAATGGATGACTTCTAAGATAAATACAGTAATTTCAGTATTCTTACCAAAGTAGTATTTACCACAGTTGTACTCAAAAGACTGTAATTTTAGCATAGTCATTTTTACCTAGTTTGTCTTTAACTTGGAAATTAATATAAATTCGGAGATGGATCACAAAATCCAGACATCTATGTGCAAACCCTCCTACTCATACTTTGGTATAGTGGCCTTGCGAAAAGTAGACTGATTAAACTGTTGTCCTGTGCCTGCATGCCTATGATTCCTGTAATTATGGTCAGTTTAAATGGTTGCCTTTGCAGCCACAATAGACTTCTCTGCCTGAAAACATGTAGGAGGGTAGAGTATGGATGGGGAACCTTTGGGCTTTTCAGAGGTTGTTGGATTCCAGATTCCATAATCCCTGACCATTGGTTGTGCTGGCTGGGGGTGAGGGGTGTTGCAGCCCATCAACTGGGAGGTGGGGGGACAGGTTCCCCGTCTCTGTTTTATAGAAAAGCAAAGTGGTACCAAAGCAGGTCAAATTATCTCTCTCGACCAGAAGCAGAAATGTAAAAACAAAGCAATTTTCAATGTGTTTGTTTTAAGACAATGTTCACCTCCTACATGCCACCCAGCCATAACATAAGATATTGTGGATAAATCATTCACGATGTGTCATGTGATTGTGACAGTCCATGGCAGGTGGTGAGGAACCTGTGATTCTCCAGATGTTGAAGTTCTATGCCCATCCACCTCAGCCAGCAGAGCCAATGGTCAGAGTTATAGTCCAACAATGTCTAGAAGTCTGCAGGTTTACCAATTCCTGGGATGCCAGGGCCCATTCACTTTTGCAGGCATTGGCTCATGGGGCCCTGACATTCATGTAAAAATCAGCTGATTGCATTAAAAAAACCCAACAACCCACATTGCAGTCCTCCAGTTTCTAGCCCTCAATGTTCATTTTCTTACTCATTCCCTTTATGCCAACAATGCATCATTTCTCAGTGCAGATGTCTCTGCGAGCACCCATAAAAGGCAGAAATTTCACCACCTCTGTCCTTCTTGGGCGCAAAATTAGAATGGCAGCACTGCTGAAACAGTGCCCTCCCTCCCCAATCTCAGGATTCCTGCAGTGGCAGTGGAAACTACACTGTGTCAATATTCTACTGCTCACACCTTCTGCAGTTAGCAGTGAAAATGCCTCTGGACATTCTGTGCCATCACTGCAGCTCAGAGGATGGCTTAGTGAGAAAGGTGGCACAGGGATCAAGTGACAGACAGCTTCTTTGCCTCTTATAGGTATATGTAGATGCATAACAACATTGCATAACATGTGCATGCCTTTTATGAAGACAGAAGTTATTGTTTTTTAATAGAAACTGATGCATTTCTGTCATTGGGGAAAAAAATGGGCTAATGATCTTCAGTATATCCAACACCCCTCTTTCTTCCTGTGATGGGCAATTTGAAAGAAAGAAAGAAAGAAAGAAAGAAAGAAAGAAAGAAAGAAAGAAAGACACTATCATTGACAGCCACAATTATCAGCATTGCACATTAAGAGTTGTGTGGTATCTGAGTTGTTCACTATGTGCCAGAATGCGGGAGTTTGATAACTGAGCCTGTCAGGAACATACTGAAGGTCAGCAGATCTGTGCCTAAGACTGAGAGTTAATAGTAAACATTTTATTGTATGATTCAGCAACACTCCTCAAGTAATCTTGTCATTCATCATTGTTAGAACAACTGCAAGGCATAAATGTGATTAATTTGTTTCTACTCTTTGGAAGATTTCAAGGCATATATCATTCTTGCCAATCAGACAACTCACTTAAAGAAGCAGGCGGAAAGCAGAAACATCTGTTTGTTCAATGGCAATGCATATCTTTGTGTGTTTGCTTCAATGCAGAATTCCCAGTGTAATCCTGGCATTGTGTTTTTTTAATAATGAAAGGGGCAGCTCTCTGTGTGCCTAGGGATGTATGCACATAGCTGTATTCTCCACTGAAGCGAACCGGGAAAACAACACATGCATGGATGCATGTGCTAAACTTAGTACATACAGAGTTCAAGACTGGGGTGTATGCATACAATGACTTTTTGTTTAGCTTCCTCTCTCTGAGGTTATATTTTAGCAAGCCCATGCATGTAAAAAAGCAACATCCTATCACTGGCATTTACATGTTTCTGATGGCCCCAATTTAATCCCTTTCCTTTGCATATCTGTCTTGCAGAGGTTTCTATATGGTCGAAACTGGAATCAAAATAAGAATCTATATGCATGAGAAAAACACTAAATTCATGAGCGCTCTTGCGCAAAATGTTTGTGTGTACATGTGTGTCCTGAAAAATAAAAATCCTAGTAATTGTTCCCACAGCATTCCTGAAGATCCTTCTGAAGATGCCTTTTACTCCATTAGATTATTGATCTATAGCTCAGTGTTGTCAACTGAGCTATAATCCTTCTCCCTAGTTGGCACTGTCAGGCTAGCTCTTCTGGTCAGAATGTGATGCTATTTTCACCACCAAGTCTATGGGTTTCATGCTCATGCTGGTCTCACAATGTTTACAGACTCCTAAAGGTTTTCCATCCTTTGCAATCAATCCACAGCATTGTATGTTAAAATGAACAGGTCATATGTGATGGGACCTGACAAGGCTGTCAGGCTGGATTGGCAACAATCAGACCAGCTGATAAAAGGCAGCTTCCAATGTACTATTTTATTTTATTTTATGTTAATTATGTATTTATTTATTGTTGTATTTATATCTCCAATTTCCTACAATAATTTCAAGGTGGCGTGCATGATTCTCCTAATTTTATTCTCACAAGAGCCCTGTGAGGTAGATTAGGCTGAGAGTCATTCAGTGAGCTTCTTGGCTGAGTGGGAATCTGAACCCTGGTGTTGCAGGTTCTAGTCCAGCACTCTAACCACACCCCCACACTGGCCTTCTCTTTAGTGTCATTAAAGAAAAAAACATCCTTCAACCAACCCATAACCTTGATGTGCTTCAGTACAGCACAAATGGCATCATATACTTCACAAGCCTTCGTAAACTGCATTAGATGAATCATACCAATATTAGGAGATGGGACAAGGACTGGCAATGAGTACCAAGGACAGTGAGTACTTGTGTCATCTTGCTGTCATCCAGATGTTGTTGGATTACAGCTCTTATCATCCCTGACTACTGGTCATGCTGCCTTGGACTGATGGGAACTATTGTTTGAAGGAACTGGAAAAAAACAAAGTGGGAGGATGCTGAGACAAGATATCGCAAAGGAGGAATGAGGAGAACCAGAGAGGCATTCTTAGGTGGTTCAGAAAACAATAGGCTAAAAAAGAAGGACTAAAGAAGGAGATGAAGGCAGCCAGATTAGCTGAGAGAGGGGAGATGCTTCAGGGTCAAGGAGCAAAACCACAGGGGAGGGGGGTATAAGGAGGAAGTGACTGAATGAGACCACAGTCTTTGTTAAGCTTAAACATGAACTGCAAATCAGATACAGCGAGTGTGTGTTCTGTCTGCAGAACACAGACTTAAGTGGCTGTGTGATTAGACTCACAATAGCAAATGTTACTTCATTGATTGCACAATTTAATTCCAGCAGGGTGGGTAAGTTAGTATGTAGTAGCAAAGAGAGGAAAGTGTTGTGACATCTGCAATTGCTCTATAGCCTGCATTTAGTCCAAACAGCACACTTAGGTGCCTTTCCTGCAACTGTGGGCAGATTTCCAGCTACTGAGATCTTATTTATTTATTTATTTGTTTGTTTCTTAATAGATCCCCTGACTTCACCAGCTGGAGCCAGGGGCAATAAAGTGTCTTAGGAGTGAAGCTAGATGCAAAATGGCATGTCAGGGGGTAGAGCCAATGACTAACTGTACTCCATGAGTCTGGATAGCGTGGGAGAAAACGATCAACATCTGATTTAATAATGATCAGGGTTTCTACCGTTTTCAGGAACAAAACTGAAAATGGGGTTGGGTGGGGTGGGGGTGGAGTTAATTCATCATGGTCCATCTACCTAATCTACAGTTTCTGAAACAACGTACGACTCAAAAACATAGCCATCCACTTTTACCTACGGGACCGCCTCTCCTAGTATGTCCCACAGAGGATCTTACGGACTTCAAATAAAAACATTCTGAAGGTCCCAGGCCTCAGAGAGGTTAGGCTGGCCTCAACCAGAGCCAGGGCTTTTTTGGCTGTGGCTCCAATCTGATGGAACTCTCTGTCACAAGAGAGTAGGGCCCTGCGGGACTTGATATCTTTCCGCAGGGCCTGTAAGACAGAGCTGTTCCACCAGGCTTTTGGTCAGGGCACAGCCTGACTCCCTCCTTTGGCAATCTCCACAGAATTTTAGTTTAACGGTTGCCAACAATTTGATTTTGATTAATTTTTATAATGAAATGTTTTTAGAATCCTGTACTACCGGTATTTTATTGTTGTTAGCCGCCCTGAGCTCGGCTTTGGCTGGGGAGGGAGGGATATAAATAAAAATTATTATTATTATTTATTATTTTGCAGTGCAATTCTTTAGTCAAGCAATGTACATATACTCAGGTAAAGTGTGCATAAAAATAACATGTGCTAGTGAAAATAACATACAAAAATGCATTATGTCTTTGCAGACATGTACGCGACATGAAATTGCATAGTAAGTGTGTATCTTGAGAGGAATTCACCCTAAACAGCTGTTGAATTTTCATGAGGACTTTTTTTTTAAAATGATGTAGAAATGTGGAGAACTGAATTTAACGGCTGGAAAAAATGAGAAACCCAAAATTGCTCTTCCCTGCTTCACAATCATTTCCCACAAAAATCTACCCCTTCCCCCCCCCACACACACACCCTCACAAGCTTTCACCATTTTATCAGCCTGACTTTGCAGGGGGTGGGCAAATACCTTTGTTGTTGTCATTGATATACAACAGAGTAAATCCTTTTCAATCTCCTGAAAAGGACACAATCTGCCTTCCCTTGTCTGCTAGCTGTCATGTGATGGCCTTAGCTAATATCTCGCCACATCCCGGAGAGATAAGGAGAGCACCGAGGAAAAACAATGAAAAATTATGGTAGATCGGAAAGCGGTCGGTTCCTGTGGTGGCCGGTGGCCCATTGGTAATGGTAGGATGGAAAGCAGGGAAAGGGCAATATTAAGAGGCACCAGAGGCAGGTAAAGCCACCCTCGAATGAATTGAGAAGGCAGGCAGGCAGATGGGAACTGACTTATGGCCTATTGAGGTTGGTAGGGCAGTGCCCCATTTGCCCCAATGGACCAAAAGCATCCATTGAGTATTTCCATGGGTGTGGCCAGTTCCCCTTCCATTTCCTCCAAATGAATGGGGAAGCTCAACATGTTTTCAGGAATCCTGAGACAATACTGTGGAAGGAAAGCCAACCACACCATGATGGATCTGTGATGGAGCTGATAGGTAAAGGGCAGGATGGAAAAGAAAAGTCATGTTGGAAAATTTCTGGTCTTGTAACAGATGAGTGTGTTTCTCTTTGTGTTGTTCAGTCCCCCCCCCCCTTTTTTTTTTTTTTTTTTGGCTAGTCAATGTTAGTTTTGCTTCCATAATGCAATAGTGGACAAACAAAGCTAAAACAACTCTGTATTTAGCTCCTCCCTTTAAAGCCTTCCTTATCTGAGGGCATGGGGCAGTAGCCACCCACGTGTGTGTTTTGCCAAGAACAGTCATTTTAATTTTTCCGTGTGTAAAAAAAGATAGACAGTTGCATGCTGGGGGAGGATGGGGATTGTATCCATTTTAAGCAAAGTCCCAGCAAAGATCTCCATATGACATTTCTACATGCAGCTGATAGACAGGTCTTGTCACACCAGCTATCGCAGTATCTCTACGTGTTGTCAGGCACCCTTCCTGGTTAATTTGAGGCTTTCCTCCCATTCTCAGCTGTTGCTCCCAGTTTGGCTTGCTGTGTAAAATTACAATTTGTCTATGTTGCAACAACAAAAATAACAACCAAAGAGAACAGCAAGAATCTATGGCAATCAGACATCCAAATTATAATTATTAAGTTTGTAGCATTTCCTCTGTCCTTTTTGACAACCTGGGTTGGGGAGGGGATAAAAAGTTTGGGCGCTTTTCAGAATTCTTGGATCTAAAAAGCAGGAAAGTCATAACAGGGATATAACCAATGTATTCTGTCACTGAAAAAACCCACAGACACCTTGGAGCAAACACCTTGGAGGGAGTAACCAATTCACCTGACTTCAAGGTCATCAGTTGCCTGTGATAAATCTAATAGGGCATTTATACTCAAGGACCTAAGTGATGTAGTCTAATGTCCTGGGGTGGTCCTGGGGAGACAGGCAAGCCCTCCACATAGGTGAGCGTAGGCATTTAACCAAGTTGCTAGGCAAAACTGTGAGCTGGGAACTTAAGGTTCCTAAATGCTGGTCCATACCTCCGTGCAGGCGGAACTAAATCAGAGATTTAGGAATGCAGATAAGAACAAAGAAATGTGGCATTTTGGTACCTAAAGGATCACCTCCAGCCATATGTGTCCTCCCATGCATTCCATTCAGTATCGGAGGCCATGCTCTGTGTGCCCCTGCCAAATTATGTGTGGCAGATGTGTACAAGAAGCAAGGTCTTCTCAGTAGTGGCACCAACCATCTTGAATGCTATCCTTAGAGAGGCTCCAACACTCCGTGTTTCTAGGCATTTTCCACCCCTGTCCTAAAGGTTATCAAGTACCTATCAGGTGACATTCAAAGACAGATGAGTAACAAATTATTAAGTCCTGGTCCTCACTACAGATTCACTCACCAGCACATTTTGCATTTTGTGATTCTGTCTGCAATAATAAATAAGTTAGGGTATATGTTGCTTAGCTACACATTGCTTGGTTTCCACACCTTTCCCCTCTTGGTTAGAACTCAGCGAAATCAAAGGAAGCATTTCTATTGTCATGATTAGAATGTGTAAGAACAGGACACATTGTTCTAAATAGGGAGGCAATAAATCTAGAATTTGTGCTCAAAGTGGGGTTGGGAAGGGTGGTGCACTCACTGGTTGAGCATGTGTTCTCCCAGGTTAGATTCCCAACATCTCCAGGTCTGGCTGAAAATGTTACCTGTCTCAAACCCTGGAGATCTGCTTGTAGTTATTATAGGCAGTAGAGATCAGGATGCGTCAATAGTATAAGGCAGCTTCCTGAGTTCCTATGATCAATGTCAATAAGGTTAGATGGAAACAGCTTGAACAGGCTCAGCAACGAGTCATAACATTAGAAGTAAATAATAGGCTAGAAGACTGTGGTGAAACTACATGTTTATTAGCAGATAAAAGGGCTGTAGGTTAGGGGTTGAGCATATGCATTGTATACAGGTCTCAGGTGCAATCCCTGACATCTTCAGAAAGGGCTAGGAATGTCCTTTTCCTGAAAACCTTGGACAACCACTGCCAATCAGTGTAGACATTGCTGAGCTTGATGGACCAACCGTCTGTTTTTGTATAAGGCAGATTTCAATATGAGGTGTTGTCCCACTTCTTTTCAGGGGGACATTCTCTACACAAGTCTAACCATCCCCCCTTCCATTTTTCTTCTCACTTTAAAAACTATTTTTTTCCTCTCACACACATCTTGGGTCCTGACTAGAATCCAAAACTGTCCAAAAGGTAATTTCACAATTAAGCTTCAGGGAAGATTAAATACTAGAGCCGCATTAGGAGCTGACAATTTAGCAATCAGTTTTGATACACCAAATTCATGATCTGAATCTAAAGTTTCCATTTTAATTCTTTGTACTGGCTTCAGGTCATGAATTCTGTATATCAGATCTGCAGCCAGATTGTCAGCTCTTGTCCTAAACAGTGCATGGATAAACATTGCCTGTCTGAACTGAAAGAAAGAAAGAAAGAAAGAAAGAAAGAAAGAAAGAAAGAAAGAAAGAAAGACATTCAGATTACACTCTTTCTATGGGAGCAAAAAATGAAAAATCTTTCAGCAATTTCTTGCTGAAGAATAAAATCAAATTTGAATCTAATGAGTCCAGGTATACTTATGAGTCAACGATAAGGTAGTCTTAGGTGTAAAACATTCAGAAACATTCAACAAATATATATCCAGACCTTTGTAGCCTAACCGGCAATTTAAGAGAAAAGAAGTGTCCTGCTGGAATAAAACAAGCATGCGCCTCCTCAGACTTCACAAGCTCTGCTTCTGAATTTTTGGGACCAAAGGTTCTCCAGCTCAGCTGATTCCAACACCTGCAGGACCAATAACCTCCTGAGTAAAATTATAGCTAGAAACCTTGTTTAAGTCCTCCATTAGGTCCAATTGCAGGTTCCCATGCCTCTTGCTCTCAGATACATGAATCAAGTCTGACTCCTGCTCAGTTTCACTTGGAGCTCTCCCTGGCCATGTTAATTTGCCTGTACTCTCGTCTCCCTTTCCCAATCTATCCATCATTTCTGCCTGGGGGGGGGGGGACACCATAGGCCTCTCTCACCCTCAACATTGTTTTCAGAGGCTATAGTAGCTATCCACAGATCTCTATTCTCACTTTAATTGGATTATCTTCCAATTGTGAGGTCCTTGGCCCAGCAGCATCAGAAACACTCTCATGAACACTCTCATGTTCCATGTTCCTTCTTTTCCTTCTTTTCTGTGTCCTCCAATGCACAGAGGAGGTGCCAGGGTGGCAGATCTTCTTCCTAACCTCTCACGGCTACAACTCCGCCACCCACCAAGCCATTAGCACTCAAAGCTCTAATTGAGATAACTTTTTTCTCAAGGTCATCATTACATGTTCAGTCATGTTGAGTAAAAAGCTGTAAAAAGAAGAAGAAGAAGAAAGAACGCACCTGGCTGCTTCCGTAATGGTTTGTGTATCAGAAAATGGGAAGCGTCAGGCAGATTGGTTACAGATTATTTCGCAGGATTAGTTACACCTTCTGGAGATGCTTTTCTCGGGACAATATACTCTGGGTTCTGAATCATCCACCATAAACTACTAATTTTGCATCAGGCACAAGCCCATCAATTTGAGTCTAATTATATTCTTCCGTGTGAGATATAAAATACCTCAGGGTTTTCTATAATAAGCCTCATTAATGTGGATGAGAAATAATTCTGAAATTCCTTCTGCCAGGGCTAATGTTAATACTGATTCTAATTGTTCTTAAAGGGCATTAAAGTGCAGATTTATATATATATATATTAAAAGAAACAACTTTAAACTAATCATTTAACAAAGCCATTCTTATAACCCCATAGTTTAGAATAGTGGGTCTTAATTTCCTGGATACTTTGCATCATTAGCTGTCATGTGTGTCTGGAGACTGAAGGAAATAATAGGTATTCAAGGGAATATTCCAAAGTCAAGAGTGGCTGGATAAAATGCTAGAACTCTTCTGGTAAGAGTCAAAAGTATCTCATTTGTTCCAGGTAAGAGAAAGGTGCATTTATGTTTGAGTTTGTGTGTTTGTGTAAGGCGAAGATATGTCTTGTGCATTGCCACATTCTCAAATAGTGACAAATCCCTATTCTACAGGAGTACATAGTAGGCAATGTTCAGGGTAGCTGTTTGATCAGCCTTCCTGGTGATTATATAAGGTTTACTGTTGATACTGTTGCATTTTTGAAAATCCCTTGAATGCATTGTTAACAATATCCCCAGTTGTATCAACCCTGGCTGCTGTCCAATGTACAGGTAAGCCGGTTTGAGGGCCATTGAAACCAATACGACTTGGCAGCATTGCTGCCCTGGATTATAGCCACTGTGAACAGATGTAGTAATCAGAATTATGACAAGATTGTTCTATGATGCTGAAAGGCACTAGGGTAGAAATTTGATGACAGAAACATGAAGAACACACTTCTTCTTTTTAAAAAAAGAAACAAAATGGCTGCACCATGTTTACATTGGGAAAATAAAAATTAAGTGTACATTACCACCTGCTGGTTGACTGCTGGTATTGTTTGTATATCAGACTTTAAAGTTGTCATGAAATAATGTAAAACTACCCCCCCCACACACACACTTTAAACATTCACCCACAAACGTTTGGCACAACCCTTCAATTGCATGGTTCACGCAACATATGAATTCGCTGTATGCTTTGATTTATTTTCAGAGCAAGCTTCAGAATAGGAATCCAGTGGAATATACATCATCTTAAATTAAGCTGGCTAAATTACCCTTATTCCAAACTCTGTTCAGGAATGGAGCTACTGCCAGCTGAGCCCGGCTTGAATGAAGACAAACCTTTAAGATAGAGTTTGACTTAAGACCAGCATACATTTTCCCAGGTTGCCAGGTCACATGACTGAGCAGAAAGACATTTGGAATAAGTGTCTCTCCTTGTTCCATCCTGACCACATCACATGCCCTGAACACCCCATAAATTGTGCCAGCTTAAGTTCTACCAGCTGAACCTGGCTGAGGTGGGGTAACGGACTTGTGCCTGCATATCTCCAGCTCAGCCAGGTTGAAAGAGTTACACCAGTGTAGTCCTGGCATAACACCAGCTCAGCAAGGATGGCCCAAGACCCACATATTCCAAACTTACTCATCCTAACAGATCTTGGATTTGCACTGTTAGTTCTGTTTTTAAAATACAGAACAGAGTTTTCACACTCCAGAACAGAGAACTTCCTGTTAGCTTCAGTGCTCTCACAAAGTTCCAGCTCCTGCTCCATTTCTGAAGTGAATGAGAAGCTCCCTTAGCTTGGGAGAGCTAGATCAGACCCAAGGGTCTTTTATTATTATTATTACTACCCTTTTTGACAAGTAATACACATTCCTAGACGTACAACTTGACAAACACCATGGATTCATTGCATGGTCACAGCAAACCACAGTGACCCACAACTCGTCAGGTTGCCATTGGCTTAAGGGTACTGCTATCATTCCTAAAAGTGACAGGTTGCATTTGTCACCAAGCGTGCTGTAAAGCAAAAGAAATATGTTATGGAGGGGGGAACTTCTATGTCAGAGAAAGGAAACAGAGCTTCATGTTAAGCTAAGTGTTGAACTGACATCTCCCCTTACATTTCTTTTTTCATATCCTGCTATGTAAAAGACCAGCTCATCCAATGACATGTACATGTAACACTAAAATGTACTCTTGAAAACCACACTAAGTAATGCAAGCATGACAATTCATCAGCCAGTAGAGGTTAGAGTGTAACTCTTGAGCCTGGGAGACCAGGATTTAAATCCTTCCTCAGGATGACCGTGGTCCAGCTATGATCAGTATAACATACCTTGCAGGGTTCCTTTGGAAATAAAATGAGGAAGGGGGAAGCCATGTGCCAGGGATCTGTTTGCAGGGGAGGGGGAGAGAGTGGAACATACAGAGAGCCTCCTCCTCTGTTGAGCAGCTGCACTTCGTCAGAGTCTGGGGAGGGGCAGTTTTCAGGAGACACTGAAGATGAGAGGAGAGCGGAGCCAAAAGACTGCTACCAGGGAAGCGAATGAGCAGCTTCCGTCGCATAGTTTTCCACGTAAGGAAAAAAGATGGAGAGGGGGTTCTTCCCAGTTTTCTTTGCTGGAGTGGAAATAGGAAGAAGGCACTTCCGGATTCTGCTAGCGATTGAGGCAGGCATGGTTTTGTGCACTGTACATAAGTTTCGCACTCAAAACCTGAAAAGACAGGCTGGAGTCCTTCGCAAGAATCCACACAGGTAGGATTGAAATGTAGTAAATAAAATAATGTGATAAATAAACAAAACATAAACCTTTCCACAAGGGGAATGTTGTGGTAGGAGGCCCTATGGTGAAGAGTCTGGCCTTGCCATAGCAGATTCTGTTCCCCTCTTCGCCTGCCTCCCTTACTCTTCTCAAATCCTTAGTCCTACAATGGGTGGTGAAGGGAAGTTTGCTTCACTATTTTGGGCCGCTTGGAGGGTGGGCAAAGCTCATTGGTGCTTCCCTACCACCTCATTGCTGCTGACTGCCATTGTTAGCTGCCCATAAGGCCCACAGAACTGCCTGCCCTCATCAAATTTGCAAATTTGCAGAGCTTGGAAGGTGTTAAAAGGAAGAGGCATATACATATATAGTACCAGACTTTCCATACAGAGATAATAATAATAATAATAACACACCAACAACAACTCCATTCAGGTTCGTGTAAAGTCTTGCATATGGGTTCAGCAATGCAGTAGGGAATAATGTGGATAGCTGTTTGGAATTTACCCTTGAGTGCCCAAATAGCACAATATGTTTCTGAAATATTGAACTCCCTGTGTGTTTGAGCTGCTGTGTGCATAGGGGCGGGGGTATGATTTTTACAGCAGAGCAGGGTAGCTATGAAAAATTCATAGAGAAGAGCATAACTGTGAGGAAACTGCTTTAGAGTTAGATAAATATGTACAGTTCCATCTTACAGTTTAGGGTATAACGCTTGAAGAGTCCAGTGTGAATGTGTCAATGTGGCGTCAAGGGTCGTAAGGTAGGAAACTATTGGGGATGAGAAGGCTGAAGTACATTCTGGCAATAATGGAAACAAAAATCCCTTACCTACAAAACATCTCATCCACAAATATCGATGTCAAATAGAAACCCAGATATTCTCTGAATATTTCCCAAGAAATCAGTATTTGACAGCCAGTGGTAATTGCTGCTGTTTTTTGTGTTGTTGTTTTGACAACTGACCATTTTTTAGAGTTAGTTGTACAGCAGCATTTAGTGTGGTGATACAAGGACTGGCATGCAGTGGTATACGGTATTAAGTGGCATTCAATGGCATTCCTATTTGGTTGCATTCAATCATGACACAGCATGGTATTTTAGACTGCAAAGTCCTTGAAACAGAGGCCCGTCCTCTTTCCATTTTGTAAAGGCACAGTGATGGCATTTCTTCACAACAGTTTCAGTAAACAGCTTACAGAGTTTCATATTTGATACCTAGAAAAATCAAAACAGCCAACAAGTGTAAAGCATTGGAATTAAAATGCCATCCACAAAATTAACATCCTGATTTTTAAATTGTTCTGTTTCCAACCTTGTTTGTTTTTTTAATTTAAAAAACAAGTGATGCAAAATTTCAGTTTTCTTGCAGAATTTTGTTTCCACTGTAATTAATGTGTTTATGAATGGAGCAACCAACATGGTGAGCACAGCATCCCAATTGTAGCCAGCTACAGCCTTCCTGACTTTAAACTCCAAATTCAGGAAAGGCAGTTTTGCAGATGTCCTTTTGGAGTATAAAAGCTCCACTCGTAGCACTCTCAATGAACTCCATCTCTTTACCAGACACCTGTAGGGAGCTGAGAATAATTAAATGAGATCATTTTCCCTTTCCCTTTTAAATGAAGTAGACCTGGTTGACTGTACTGCTTATTGAAGAGGGAGTTTCCCTAAAGCCTTCAGGTTGTTTTTGTTTGGAAAGAGCAAAGAAGCAAGCATACTGTGAGGACATGATATCACTGTTGGGGGTACAGTACCAATTTCAAGGGAGGAAGAGCTACTGTTTTCTGCATTCGGTCGTAAAAATGCCATTAAGTTAACAAAATGAAACAAAAAAGGCATATTACTTTTGGAAAGCCTTGGAACAGCAAGATGTGACTTGTAATTCAGGTATGTTATGACACCTCCAGCCTCATAGATTTCAGACCTGAATGGAAAGGATTTTAAATTCAGATCGCCTAACCTTGATGGTCTACAGTAGCAAATATATCCATCTATAGACAGATCTTTCTTTCTCCTCCCCCACCCCAAGTTGTGGAAGCAAACTGTTTTCGTTAGCTGTGTCTTTTTCTTAGCAGGCCATCCCCTCAAAAACTTTTAACTGGATGTGTCAAACAAATTTAGCAGGAGGGAGCGGCTCCATGCATGACTTATGTAAGCTCATTTGACAGTTTGTGAGCAAGGGTAACCAACATGGTGCCCTGTAAATAATGTTGTACTCCAGTTTCCATGATCCCTAACATTTGACTACACTGACTGGGGTTGATGGGAGTTAGAGTTCAACAACAGTTGGAAGGCATGCAGGTTTGAGATGATATGAACTGGGAATTTAAAGTAAATAAGGAGGGGCATAGAAACAGACATTGGCCAGGAATGTTGGGAGTTGGCATACCATAACATGTGGAGTACACCAGGTTGGCTACCCCTGTTGTAGAGAAACCCTTCCATATTAGCACTCTTCAGGCTTTCTGCTTGTGTGCCACAGTATGTAGAGGGCAGAATGTGTGTGTACCAGCTGATGGACACTGGGCACTCCTGCGGACAAACACTGGCACCTTTGGTCTGAAGTAGGATGAGCACCCCACCCCATAATCACCTTTGACTGATCTTAACCTTCCAGGGGTCCTTTACCTTTACTTTTACCTCAGAGGAGATCTGAAAGGGGACTTCTAAGCGCATTCAGATGAACACACTTGCAAGGCTCCCCATTCCTGCTTGTGGGGAGACTTCTAAGCTCATACAGACCCTCATGGTGAAGATATGAAGTTCAGAAATGGATAGGGTAAGGCAGTATGCACAAGCACTTTTGGGCAGGGTTTACTTGTAGCTCCCTGCTCATGTTTTCCCCATATGCTTAGGCCAAATGCCTGGAGGGGTCTACTGCTTTCTCAGCATGCCTGGGAAACCTGCTTTTGCTGATGTCACAGGAAAAATCTCTGTGGCCTACGTGTGGATCACATTTGGCCCATGTGTGGCCTAAGTTATGGAATTGGAGTCTGCAATATCCTATGATCCTTGGGACACCTTTCCAAGTCCATATGGAGAGAGGAAGATTGCAATACCCCATGATGCCTTGGAAATCTTTCCAATGCACATGTGTAGAGTGGGAGTCCACAATATACTGTGATCCCTGAAACACTCATTCCAGGACTATAGGACTGTGCCCTAAGAACTCAGGTAAAACAATCCACATGATGTTTACCCTGTAAGCACTGACTGAATAGCTGAATGACATAAAGTAAGAATGTTTTAATAGGAATAAATTCATCTTCAGCATTGCATGTGCCATTAGCACATTGGCTTTGCAATGAGCTGACCTGACAATGGAACTGTTAACCTAATTAGCACCATTGGAAGAGTCGCAGGGAAAATATGGAAGGCAAAAATAGATTACCCCCCCTTCCTGTGCTTTCATTTCATGGGTGAATGAATTTCACTGGTACACCCCCAAGGCAGGTTGACATTTGTGACCGGAAATGAAACTATTGATCATTGAATTAAAGTTTATATAAGGTCCAAATATCTTAAGTCAAGCTGGGAAGCCAATATTATGAATTCAAGTCAAGCATGTCATTTGTAAATGCCACTGAATATTTACTTCTTGAATAAATCATCATTTAAAAGAAGAAGGAAAAGAAACAAAAGCTTTCTCAGGTCATTCTTCCATTATACAAAGAAAGATTGTCATTGTTCGACAGGCTGTTGGTTCATATAGCTCATTATTGTGTACATTGATTGGCAGTGGCTGTTCGGATTTTCAGACAGGAGTCTGAAAATCTCCCTACCTAGAAATTTCGGGGATTGAACCTAGGACCTTCCAAGCACAGGGAAGTCCAAACTCTGTCATTGAGCTTTCTCCATAGATGATGATGATGATGATGATGATAGATGCTGTACATTTTTTGCTGAGAGGAGAGAAAAAAGAGTGTGCACAACATAAATTAGGAATCGAACTACACATGATTTTAACTACATGATTTTGCCCTTGCATGCAGGGATTTTCTGTTTTCCAATCAAATTGCTGACCCACCAGTTCAGATCTGGATCCTACTGTGGAGGTGTATAGAGAACCTCTAGCCCTTCTTCTTCCTCTCCTCCCACCAACAGAAGTTTAGCTCACTACCACCAGCTCACTGCCATCACCACCTATAACCTGCACTGCAGGTAGGAAGTCCACTTAAAATGACTAGGACCATTTTTGCAATGAAAATTGCAGGCATGAGGCAGGACAGATGATGATGATGATGATATTTATTTATACCACACCCACTCTGGGCAGCTTCCAACAAAATATTTAAAATACCTTAAAACATCAACCATTAAAAGCTTCCCTAAACAGGTGTCTTCTAAACGGCAGGTAGTTGTTTATTTTTTTGACATCTGATGGGAAGGCATTCCACAGGGTGGACGCCACTACCGAGAAGGCCCTGTGCCTGGTTGCCAGCAACTTCGCTTCTTGCAGTGAGAGAATCGCCAGAAGGCCCTCGGTGCTGGACCTCAGTGTCAAGGCTGAACAATGGAGGTAGAGACGCTCCTTCAGGTATACTGGGCCAAGGCTGTTTAGGGCTTTAAAGGTCAGCCCCAACACTTTGAATTCTGCTCGGAAACGTACTGGGAGCCAATGTAGCTCTTTCAAGATGGGTGTTATGTGGTCTCAGCGGCTGCTCCCAGTCACCAGTTTAGCTGCCACATTCTGGATTAGTTGGAGTTTCCGGGTCACTTTCAAAGGTAGCGCCACGTAGAGCATGTTGCAGTAGTCCAAGATAACTAGAGCATGCACCACTCTGGCGAGACAGTCCGTGGGCAGGTAGGGTCTCAGCCTGCATATCAAATGGAGTTGGTAGACAGCTGCCCTGGACACAGAATTGACCTGCGCCTCCATGGACGCCTGTGAGTCCAAAATGACTCCCAGGCTGCGAACCTGGTCCTTCAGGGGCACAGTTGCCCCATTCAGGACCAGGGAGTCCCCCACACCCACCTGCCTCCTGTCCCCCCCAAAACAGTACTTCTATCTTGTCAGGATTTAACCTCAATCCGTTAATGTACCAATTTACAAGAAGATATAGCTTTTGGTCATCTCAAGCCAGCTACCACTTCCTGGAGTGGCTCCATCCACCAAGGCTCATCATTGGTTCTTCTCACCAGGAAGTGCTCATGTTCAGGCAGATACTGTCTGGACAGTGATAGTCTTTCATGACTCTGGTTGAGTTATAGCTCAGTGCCTAAGCTTCACACTTCTCTTCTTCAGTCTTTGAATATGCTTCAGACAACATCAGCTGGAATTTTCTTTTCATGTCCCCAAGAATAGTGTTTCCTTTTCATCCTTAAGGTAACAGTTCAGGCAAACTGGTCTCACAAAAAGTTCCCACTTGCTTGGACTTATCTAGAATAATTGAACAGATGAACATCCCTACATCTACACATTAGGAAACAGGAATGAGTAGTATGTGGCCCTGCAGATATGGTTAGACCCCAGCTCACATCAGCCAGCTTGGTCAATGATCAGGGGTGATGGGTATTCCAAAAACAGCTGGAGGGTCAAAAGTTCCCCATATCTAGTTTAGCTGTGGAATTTTGGCCAATAATATTACTATCGTTGTGAGTTTGATGTATAATGGACTGCTTAAAGTTTGGTGGGGTGGCTAGAGTGCTTCAAGTTCCATAATTGTCAAGTGCACCTGGCATATATTTTGTTAGGAAAGCTACAGGAAAATTGACCATAGTGACTAGGAAATAGCTGGAGAGTACTTCTGTTAAAAAATGGTGAGAGGTGTTTTGACAAAGGCATACTCCTTTTCTCTCACCTCCCACAAAGGGTGATATAATCCATGTATTATTGTAGATGTGAGTGAAAATGAAAAAAATGAGATAGGGTTTTTTGGAGATGGACTGAGAAAAAAGGAAGCAAGCTTTGAGGTCCGGCATCTTTTGGTGATCTGATGTGGAGCCAAGAGGATATGGCTGCTTTCAGAGTGTAAAGAAAAAGAGAAGACACTCACAAATGTTATAGAAATGTTTGACATTTCCAACCACATATTTCCAAAGGGAACCAAACCCAGGGTAAGCATTATTCCTGAATCTTAACAATGCTCAGGAAGGGATAGAGAATTCTACTAATCTACTTAAACCCTTGGGATTAAAATTACACACATACCAATTCACTTTTTATTGCACAATTTATACAGGAGTAGATATATAGGGACGCGGGTGGCGCTGTGAGTTAAAGACTCAGTGCCTAGGGCTTGCCGATCGAAAGGTCGGTGGTTCGAATCCCCGCGGCGGGGTGCGCTCTCGCTGTTCGGTCCCAGCGCCTGCCAACCTAGCAGTTCAAAAGCACCCCTGGGTGCAAGTAGATAAATAGGGACCGCTTACTAGCGGGAAGGTAAACGGCGTTTCCGTGTGTGACTCTGGCTCGCCAGAGCAGCAATGTCACGCTGGCCACGTGACCCGGAAGTGTCTTCGGACAGCGCTGGCCCTTGGCCTCTTTGAGTGAGATGGGCGCACAACCCTAGAGTCTGTCAAGACTGGCCCGTACGGGCAGGGGTACCTTTACCTTTTAGATATATAATGTAGTCCTTCTGGGACAGCAGCAGCCAACATGTCACCCTCAAAATGTAGTTGGTCTCCATCTCCCATAATCCCTGACCATTGACCATGATGGGTGAAGCTGGGGCTGACGAGAGTGTAGTCCAACAATTTCTGGAGGGCAGCATGTCTGTATTTGAGGACATTCTCATCTGCACACAAGTTAGCAATTTCCCCAAATTTCACCTATTCTGCATTTACAGTATTGTTTCCACATATGAAAAGCTGGTGTAGATGATAGATAGATAGATAGATAGATAGATAGATAGATAGATAGATAGTTGATAGATAGATAGATAGATAGATAGATAGATAGATATAGATAGATAGATGATAGATGATAGATGATAGATGATAGATAGATAGATAGATAGATGATAGATGATAGATGATAGATATAGATAGATAGATAGATAGATAGATAGATAGATAGATAGATAGATGATAGATAGATAGATATCACAAAACTATATTTATTTTTGGTATGTAACACCCACCAGATTGGCGAAAATGTCTAAAAAAGGAGAAAGGTATATGTTGGAAGTGTAGTGAAAATGAGGAATCTCTTTTTTCACATGTGGTGGTCCTGTAAAATAATTAAGGACTATTGGAAAACAATATATAATGAATCTAAAAAGATACTTTAAAAAGCTTTCCTCCCCGACCCCCCCCCCCAAAAAAAAACACACCTGAGATTTTCATCTTGTGATGGTAACAACAGAGGTCCAAAAAACCCCAAAAGAGTTCATTACTATACGCCACTGCCGCAGCTAGAATCTTATTGGCACAAAGGTGGAGAACCAAGTCTAGTACCCACTAAAGAAGAATGACAGCGTAAAATGTTTAAATATGCTGAACTGGTTGGTCTGACGAACCAGATAAGAGAAAATGATGATAAGGAATACAAGGAGGAATGGATAATGTTTATTGAATATTTTAAGAACCAGTGTAAACAAATACATAGCTTAGCAGGTCTCAAGTAAATCCAGCAGAGTTGAAATAGAGTTTTTAATAGATAACAAATTGGATGATTAAAAAGATGTGGATTACGCGGAGTAGTAGAAAAGCAAAGGAAGCAGGAAAAGTGTGGAAGGGAAGTCATATGGTATACGTATACATGCTGTATTTGGTACGGACTTGTAAGTGGGACAGGGGGAGGGGAGGGGGTTAAGCATCCTCTCTGTTCCTGTTTTTGAAATGCAAATAAAAAAAATGAAAAAAAAACACTATATTTATTTTTGTCATTGGTTTGTTCATTTGTTTTGTCCCAACCAATGTAACTTTTTGGATTTTAAAAAACCCAAATACAACGGTTCCAATGATACAGATTAAAATGTCCAATTGGAGTTTTCTCTTTAACAACCAAAAAGTGTCTGCAACAAAAAGTATTCCAAGAAATATATTGATTTTGGCCATGGAAATGCTTCTTAAAAATAAAAAATACCCAGCCAAAGTTAACATATTGGGATAAAACATATCCTGTTACATTTTTCAAACAAAACTGATCCATAGAAGCAGATTTTTTCTAAATCTACATCCTTCATTTGTTTTAAGGGTTCTAACTAGTCTGAGATACACTGGGATGCAGCTTGGGGTAGAAAAACATCTGCAAAATCTATTTGTGTAAGTAATTAATGGGTCTAGGTGAAGGTAAAAGACACTTTGAGAAAAGGTAATCTGTGCTCAGAGTTTTGTATCCCCCCCCTTTTATTTGTTAATTAAAAATCAATAAAATACTTTTTTTAAAAAGAAAAAAGTGATAGCAAAAGAGCCCCCCCCCCCCATTGAAGAAGGTAGCAATCCTAACCTCCCATTATCTCTTCCTGCCCATTTCCATTACCACTTTTTATAAATTGTTTTATAAAAGGTGCTGTTTTAGGTGCTATGTCAGTGACAGAAATGCCACAGTTCCATCCCCGGAGGGAAGACCTTCTACTTTGCTTAGCAAGTGAGGACTCATTCCAGTCAATATAATCAAGATAGTGGAGAGACAGCCCTTAAAACTTTGCAAGCTTTCTGAAGGAAAGCGCCAGGCAAATAATTACATCAAAATTGTGTCAAAGGTTCCCCTAAGCAAGTCAGGCTGAAAATGTGACTTTTCTATTAACATGACAATGGTGTCAGTGCTAATAATTTCCAACTGGAACATCCTGGGGCGTTGTGAAAACAAAATGTCTGTCTGCATAATAACTCAAAATGTGCCCAATACAACTGAAATAGAAGGATTTCTCCCATGCATCCAATGTGTAGAACGGATGCCATTGCCCCCAACATCTCCTGGAGTTTCATTTGGAACACTGCTCTTTGAAGGGATTTTTTTCACAATTTTATGGAAGTTGTAAATTGGTTGTCTTCTTAAGACTGAAAACCCATATACCAGAAAGTTCTTCATCTCAGGGGACATGTTCCCTTCTGGGCAACCTTCTGAAGCACCATATGCCAGTGGTGGGTGTGGCCAGAGGCAAAAGTGGATGGAACGTTCAATATAATTTTCATGTTGTATTATAGGTTAGTTTCTACATGCACTGCTCCCCACCATCCATTGAGGCAAGCAAGAAGCAGTAGCAGTACAAGGACACTTTGCAACCAGGCTGAAACACTCATGGAATATCTGAATCAAGCATGGTGAGGAGTGTAGCCAGTTAAGCATAATTCACACTCAATGGGGAATGCCTGTTGTGTATTGCTGAAAGGGTTTCACTGGAAGATTCCACTGAAGATAAAGAACAGCAATAAGAGCTCTCTAAGCACCTAGATGCATTGATAATTAACTGTTACTGTTCTCTACTCTACCACGTTAGTGTTTAACCTTAGATCAGGTGATTAAGGTATTGAATTGCAAATCGCCAATTTGAAGGCAGCTTCCTATGTAGAGCACATCCTTGGGGATCCTGCCATCTTCTATTCTGTGGACATGACCAAGCCAGTGTAGATATCGCTGAGAGGGGAGTGCGAACATGCTGGGAGTGTGGGCCTGTTTGAGGCTCTGTCCTGCCATGTGGTGCCCAAAATCTTCCTCATGCAGCACATGTGGAAAGCAATGAGGCATTGCTCACAGTGAGAAGGAAAATAGGCTTGGCTGCTCCCACAGGGCATGATAAAACAACAATGCAAGGTGCATGCCAGATACCAAAGATGGAAGAAGTAAGCAGAAAAAAATGGTGTGAAAATATGGTTGGCTGGTCACCAGGAAGGCTGTCCAGCCACTGTTAAGCCCCATGTGCACATGCTCTTGTGAGGAAAATGCTTGCCAGTGACACATCACGCAGTTGAGTTCAAACCCTCAAAGGCCCTGAAGAGGAGCTAGGCTGCTACCACTACTGGAGTTCCCACTCCTCTGCCATTAACTGCCCTCCTCCTGCCCTGCCTCTGTTATCACCATTGTTGCCTCTATGGGCTCTTCTCTGAAGTGTGCCCCACAGATGCTATGAAGAACTGAAGGCCAGCAGAGGGGCGGAGAGGGCTTAAATGTTCCCTTGCTTAGCTCTGTGCTCCAGGTGCTGACATAATGTGCAATAGCATGATACGTGGTTGAAGCCATGCCAGGACTCCTTGCTGGTGTGACCCCAAAGGCTGCCATACTGCTGCAAACCAATGACTGAGTGTGATTAAGCTGGTCAGCACACCTGGGCTTACGTAGGAATATTTTGTCCTCTCTTGTGATTAGCTGATAATGTGGATTTTTTTTCACCCACACCATACTACAGTGCCAGATAATGGTGGGAGCCAAATAATTACGTTGATTAATTAATAAACTGGTTTATAAAGTGACTCCGTACCTTGTGTCTTGCCTCTTTATGTTCGGTTTCCTAACACAAGTGCACTGTGCCCTGTTGGGGTAACTATTTCTCTGTCAAACATAGAGAGATTTGGGTTGAACTAGGAAATTCTGACATCTATACAGTGGTACCTCGGGTTAAGAACTTAATTCGTTCTGGAGGTCCGTTCTTAACCTGAAACTGTTCTTTACCTGAAGCACCACTTTAGCTAATGGGGCCTCCCGCTGCCGCTGCACCGCCGCTGAACAATTTCTGTTCTCATCCTGAAGCAAAGTTCTTAACCCGAGGTAATATTTCTGGGTTAGCGGAGTCTGTAACCTGAAGCGTATGTAACCTGAAGCATATGTAACCCGAGGTACCACTGTATATCAATGATATACATGTCTACTCAGAAGTAAGCTCCTTTGACTTCAATACAAGTTAACCCCTATGTGTGTAGTGTGGCAGTCTTAATTCATAAAACAAACCAAACAGCATTGTAGCCTCCCTAATAGGGTTATAAAATAGACAAATGCACACTGATTGTTAGATTATTGTTTGTTGCTACAAGCAAGTGAATGTAAAGCAGCTTGTCGTTGCTTGAGGGATGCATAAAATTTCTTCATTTTTTGTATCACTGTGAAGACTTTTTTAAAAATCAGATAAATACTTTAAACCATTTAGACTGTGCCTGTTTCTTATTCTATGTGACTGTGTGATTGTTAACAAGATCAAAGGAAGGAGTTCTTTCATTTCCCTCCTCCCCTCCCCACTTACTATGGTTATCACGGGGCTGTAAAGGGCTTTTTTCCCCAGTTAGCCTGAACACAGTGAGAATCTTCTATCAGAAAGAGAATAAATCCAGGCCTTCTCTTCCGTCTAAGTCTTTGGAAAGTGCTGCATTTAGATCAGGGAGCTTGTGTTTTCAGCCCACAGCTGAGTCTTTCAAAGTCTCTCCATAAAATCCGCATGACTTCACCAAGGAATCCCCTGGAGTTAGTCAAATGCTCGTGGGGGAAGTAGAAATCTTACGGCATGGTTTTTAATATTCAGATCCACCTGTTTCAAGTTTCAAAGGCAAAACTTCTGAAAATGGGACAGTCTTTGCATCGGTTGCGTTCCGTGATGTATATGGACACAACTTCCATTAATGTTTCACAAATGAAAACAGGGACGTTCTGAGGTTATGTAAAAAAAGATGAGCAGTCGTGATACCCAATTCTGGGGGAGACAGATCACATCAGGGCAAGATTAGGAGAAGCAAAACTGAAAGAAAACAAGTGTGCAAGTTTTCCAAGTTCTCCAGAACCCTTCACAGAATCATAGGATTGTAAAGTCGGAAGGAGTCCAGAGGGTCATCTAGTCCAACACTTTGCAATGCAGGAATCTCAGCTAAAGCATCCATGACAGATGGCCAACCAACCTCCACCACCTTCTGTTGAACAACTCTTACAATCAGAAAGTTCTTCCTGGTGTTTACTCAGAATCTCCTTTCTTGTAACTTGAAGCCATTGGTTTGGGTCCTAAAGTCCAGAGCAGGAGAAAACAAGCTTGCTCCAACTTCCATGTTGATAGTCCTTGAGATATTTGAAGATGGACCCTCCCTGGATCCAGAACCCCAGGAATTACAACAGACTTAGGCATAACACAGGCTGACTCAAACTCACAAGATTGTTTTCCCCATCTCTAGTGAATGCTTTTGACTCAACTGAGAGTCATGCAGGCATGAAACACAACCAGATCTATTTCTGAGTGAATATGCATGATAATGGTTTGAAATCTCTGTCAATCTCCAGACCAGTTCAATGGGTTTGGTGTGAAGTTGGAGCTGTTTTTACTGGTGCTTTTCCAGATATTTGTGCAACCTTTCTGAATGGATGGTGTCTCGGTGTCTTTTCTTCTTTCTTATGAGCTATAGTTTCAACAATAAAAATGTGATGGATTGGTTTGGTTTGCATCATGAAAGCCAGTCCTCAGCCTTCTGCTCTGCACTTGGTGGTTCTTTTTCTTTTTCAGAAATGGGAAGGGGGGAGCTTGCAATAAAGCAGAGCTATTTTCGCATATAAATTCTGCAGGACTTCCTATTAGCTTCCCATTAGCAGTGTGACATTCAATAATATTGAAAATAACACCAACATCAATATTATTTATAAGGTCAGCCATGTCAAAATGATATTGAGGTTTAAAAGGCCTCACTGTAGTTCTGCTCTAGGCAAACCTGAGGCAGAGTTGCTGCCAGAGGATGATTTGAATATGACTTTACATATAAGACCAGCGCTACACCATATACCTTTCCCTAATTACTTCTTCTTTAGCAATGGTGCGCCTGATTACCATGGAAAGATATAGATCGGGGGGGGGGGGTGTTCAAAAACAAACAAAAAACCCAGTGACAGATTAAAAGAATTAGAGTATATGTACAAAATAAACAATAAAAACCTATACAGCATAGACAATAAAATGAAGCTCATATATATAGATAAAGCAAGATACAGTGGTGCCTCGGGTTTCATACGCTTCAGGTTACATACGCTTCAGGTTACAGACTCCACTAACCCAGAAATAGTACCTTGGGTTAAGAACTTTGCTTCAGGATAAGAACAGAAATTGTGCTGCAGCAGCGCAGCAGCAGCAGGAGGCCCCATTAGCTAAAGTGGTGCTTCAGGCTAAGAACACTTTCAGGTTAAGAACAGACCTCCAGAACGAATTAAGTTCTTAACCCGAGGTACCACTGTATGGACTAGGAATGGGTGGCTCAGTGTTTCCTGGTCTGTCAGATTTGCATGTGTTCATTCATAGATCTGTTTCTGCATCCATCTCTGATTTATTCATTTATTCATTTATTTAAAATTTACATTGCTTTTGAACTTTTTTCACCAAATATGCATTTTTGTCTGCATTTTATCTTAAAATGTATGTCTTTTTTTGCAATTCCAGGTAAGGCTGGGAAAGAGCTATGCCTGAAATAATTATCCACACATACATACATTTTGCCTTGCATTTTCTGGGCATAGGCCTGCATTTTCCTCATCCATGTCCAAGTGCTTTGTTTTTGGTTTTTGCCCTGCCATTTTTCCTAAGAAAACACACTCCTTACTGCTGAATTGGAGCAAATTGGAAATGCAGATTTTCCTTGGGTTGCAGCTTGCTCTGATTCAGTGGTTAATAACTGGTTTTTGCAGGGGAAGCTCCCCTCCCCCCCAGGGGGGGGGGATGCTCAGACCTGGACCTGTGGATGAACCCTCACTGTAGACAACACTGAACTAGATGGACCACCAGTCTGACCTAGAACAGGTAGATATGGAAGTAGATATGAAACCAGGGTGAATGGTGATTTAGGTATTGCCCTATTGATTTCCAAAAGTGGCAAACTATAGGCTAGATCCAAAGGAGGTGTGATACCTGTGGGAAACTCACAAGCAGGACCCAACCATGGAGCAGAACACAGCTTTCATCAGTCGTAGCCCTCAAAAAACCCCTTCTTCCATGTACTTGTCCAATCCTCTTTTAAAGCTGCCCAAGTAAGTGGCCCTCACTGCTTCTTTGGGGAGAGAGTTCCACTGTTTACCTTTGATCTGTCCTGAATTTTCAAGTGTTCGGTTTCATTGAATGTCCATGAGTTCTAGACAGGGGGCGATGGAAACATTTCTCAATCCACTCTCTCCCTGCTGTGCATAATTTTACATGCTTCTATTAAGTTGCTTAGGGACACAGGTGGCGCTGTGGGTTAAACCACAGAGCTTAGGACTTGCTGATCAGAAGGACAGCGGTTCAAATCCCCACGACGGGGTGAGCTCCTGTTGCTCAGTCCCAGCTCCTGCCAACCTAGCAGTTCGAAAGCACCTCAAAGTGCAAGTAGATAAATAGGTACCGCTCTGGCGGGAAGGTAAACGGTGTTTCCGTGCACTGCTCTGGTTCGCCAGAAGCGGCTTAGTCATGCTGGCCACATGACCCAGAAGCTGTACGCCAGCTCCCTCGGCCAGTAAAGTGAGATGAGCGCCGCAACCCCATAGTCGTCCACAACTGGACCTAATGGTCAGGGGTCCCTTTACCTATCATGTTGCTTCTCACTCACCTTTTATCTAAACTTAAAACTCTCATTGGGGAGTTTCTCCAACTCACTGGGGAGTTGTTCCACCCCCTCAATCATTTTGCTCATTCTTTCCTGAACCTCAAAAGGTCCATGGAAATTATGAGGATGGGCAAGGGGAGCATATGCAAAAGTGTGTTTGGAAGAGTGATGCATATTTGGTTCCACGAGAAACCATGAACAGGAGCCCTGTCTTAAAATGCCTTAAAATGCCTTCCACCTGACTTCTATATTTATCCAAGTTGACTTTTTGAACACTAGACTGCCTTGCCACTGCTCCCCACACCTTTGCAGCGTCTGATTTAATATTTGGGCAAAGTTGCTCTCCAAGATTGGAATTACAGTCTTGAACTAAGGAAGATAAAATCAATACTTGTAACAGTTATTGCTAGCTATGTAGTGTTTATAGATTTAAATATAGAAACAGTTTATTCTGTGGTATTTATCAGTGTCAGAGCCGAGAGACTTCCAAGAGCAGGAAAAACAGTGGGTAACTGACAATAAAACTGCAGGTTATCTGATATCGTGTAATTGCTGATGTGGTTGAACAAGCTGTTTAATTCTGGCGGGGAGGGGAGGGAGGATGCATATGCCTACCTAATGTTCCTGCTCTTTGTTCCCTAATGGGACATTAAAATATAAATGCTTGGAAGCATCACTTGAGCTGTATGCTCTTGAACTTGTGTGGAGATGCTGAACATCCAGCTTTTCAGAAAATTCCACCCGTAGCCTCTGATTCATGCAGCCCCATATGCCCTGTACATTTAAAGCATTTAACAGTCATTACTCCCCCAAAAGAATCCTAGGAACTGTAGCTTGTTAAGGGTGCTGAGACTTGCTAGAAGACCCCTATTCCCTTAACAGAGATGAAAATTCCCAGAGTTCCATGTCAAGAAAGATTGATTTTTAAACCACTCTGGGAATTGTAACTCTGCAAGGAGAATTGGGGCCTCCTAAAAACTCTCAGCATCCATAACAAACTACAATTCCCAGGATTCTTTGTTGAAAGCCATAACTGCATAATAGTGCTTTAAATGCATGTTGCACGTGTGGTCCTATACAAGTATTTGTTCACATAGCACATAGTTAAGATATGGGATTTGCTCCCACAAGAGGTAGCAATGGCCACCAAGTTGGATGGGTTTAAAAGAGCATGATACAGATTCATGGAAGACAAGGCAAAGGATAACTAGGTTCCACCTCCACTGTCAGAGGAAATGCATCTCTGAATATCACCTACTGGGATTCAGAAGTGGGGAGAGTGCTTTTGCACTCAAGTCTTGCATGTGGGCTTCCCATAGGCATCTAGTTGGCCACTGTGAGAGTGCTAGAAACTTCTCTATATAGAACAGGGGTAGTCAACCTTTTTATACCTACCACCCACTAATGCATCTTTCTTGATGGTAAAATTTCCTTACCGCCCACCCGTGTTCGATGGAAAGAGGATTCAGCTTGTGCCATAGTACCCCCTACCGCCCACCTAGAATCCTGAAATGCCCATTGGTGGGCAGTAGGGATCAGGTTGACAACCCCTGATATAGTCCTTTGACTAGATGGGCCATTGACTTTCTTAAGTTCTTAAGTAGAGCAGGCTTTATTGCCACAGATGGTTTCCCTTCAGTTCGGAAAGGATGACCAGAACAGTGATGTAGTGGCAAGTGCACTCAGAAGAAGAACATGTCCATTGGGCACAATCTCACTGTATAGCTGGCTTCCAATGAAGCCCTCTCTGAGGGAGCCGTGATAAAATGAAGCCATATCAAAGCCGAAGATCAGAATGGGTTCAGATGTCAGTGCGCCACAGATAAGGCAAAAGGCAATATCTAAAACAAACTGATAAGTATTCTTTAACCAATACTGGTAAGCGTCTAAGCTGCAAGATCCTAAGCATGGACATAAGCTGTCTGACATCTTGCAGGTCCTGTATCCTTCTGAGGAGACTATAGCCATAGCTATTCTTTTATCTTCCTTTTGACAGTTTTGCCCCAGAGCCATCTTTTAAAAGTTTACAGAATGCTGTTGAACTTTCCAATCTGTGTTAATCCTTTTGAAGGCCATGATGCCTGCATTTGATATTTCTTACTGTATTTTTCCTTTAATCACACCGTGAATAATCCCTTTGCCAATATCACCCCCCTCCCTGGCCAACCATTGTTCTTCTATGTTGGGAATAAGGAGCAGAAATGATGGACTGTTTTAAAATGCAACCCGTCTTATCAGTATATATTACTGCAGTAATAATAACTGACCTTGACTAGTATATTAAGATTGATGGATGTTGTATGCTGGGCTGCACTACTGTGAAGATAAAATAGTGATGGCAATCTAGCCCCTCTATTTTTCTGATTTGGTTTGTTTTTGAGCCACACTTCAAGGATGCTGAAATAAAGAACAGCTCTGAGAAATTAGGAAGTCTGTCTCAGAGTCTCACAACATATCTACACTACAAACATTCATTGGTTTGATAACACTTCCAGCATCATGGCTTCTTCCAAATAACCCATTTTGATCTGATGCAGGAACATAGGAGTTTTGAGCAGATGAGTGTGCTGTGCTGGAGACCACTGTTTCTCCCTACAGTCCTGTTGTTCCCAGAAGAAATGAGTGTTAAATCAGTTTAACTCTGGTGTGGGCCATCACTCAGTGGTAGCACACGAGGGTTGCATGTGGAAGATCCCTCCCCCCCCCCCATGACTAGATTAGAAGAGTCAGGAGAGCCAGAAGGGAATGGTTGGATAGATGGTGAGCAATATCTGGGTAATGTTGTTGCTGTCCCCAGCATCCACCACCTTAGGCAGTAACCCTCAGAGTGGTGGTGGTGGGAGTGTTCCCCACCTCTGCAGTAACCCATGTCTATGTATAAATATCACTTGTCAGGTTTTGGTGATTTCACAGTTTTCTGATAATTTCATTCAAAATAATTGGTATAAGTTCAATAAAATTGAACTGAAGAGAGATAAGGCAGCCAAGGTCTATCAGTGTTGATCTTAAACTCATCTTTTCTTTTGTTAACAAACTGTGGGGGCAGGGAGTCCTATGAGCCACTGGGAAGCAACAAACTCCAAGAAGCACGTAGGTTATTAATTTCATTTGGGAGGGATGAGTGGGGAAAGATATTAGGGACAATTAGCAATGAAGATTTTCATCCATATAAATGCACCAAGATTGCCTCTAAAGCTATTTAGTTAATTGAGCTATATATAAAAAAGGGTTGATTCATGATCAGCAGATAGACAAATTAATCTTCATTTGAAGCTTGAAAACAAGTCCGAACAATGAGCTTGGACTACAGAAACACTTATTTAATTTGATAAGCAAGCCCCCTGTCCTGAACAGCTGTGTAAACTTTTTTCTTCTTGACTTTACAAGCACTTTTACTTTGCTTCACGAGTTGGCCCTGCAGGAGGCTGACTCCAGTAGTGGATTAGGCATTGGTTTGGATCCTTAGACTATTGGGTACCCTGTTAAATGGCTCCAGGAAGGTGTGTCTTGGTTTGGAAGCTCACGCAGGGGCCAATTGGCCATAGCACCCCTCCAAACAACAGTTCTGGTGGGTTACCCCAATTGGATGTATGGAATAGGGGAACCCCCAACCCAGCCAGAGTATCACTGGACACTGACAAACTGGAACGTGTCCAGAGGAGGGCAACCAAAATGGTCAAAGGCCTGGAAATGATGCCTTATGAGGAACGGCTAAGGGAGCTGGGCATGTTTAGCCTGGAGAAGAGGAGGTTAAGGGGGGATATGATAGCCATGTTCAAATATATAAAAGGATGTCACATAGAGGAGGGAGAAAGGTTGTTTTTTGCTGCTCCAGAGAAGCAGACATGGAGCAATGGATCCAAACTACAAGAAAGAAGATTCCACCTAAACATTAGGAAGAACTTCCTGACAGTAAGAGCTGTTCGACAGTGGAATTTGCTGCCAAGGAGTGTGGTGGAGTCTCCTTCTTTGGAGGTCTTTAAGCAGAGGCTTGACAACCATATGTCAGGAGTGCTCTGATGGTGTTTCCTGCTTGGCAGGGGGTTGGACTCGATGGCCCTTGTAGTCTCTTCCAACTCTATGATTCTATGATTCTATGATCAATCTGTGGGCAGGCTGGTTGATCCCAGATTACACCCAGTACCCTCACCAAAGCCTACTTACATCTGTAATCAATAAAAGTTGTGGCCCATTTTCACCCAACACCAGCAACCTGTGTCTTTAACTGTGCTTGGGACTGGGTTGGCTGCTTACCAGTTTTAGGCTGGGGAACAGCAGTTTGAGACACAGCCATGGACTTCTCAGTTGTCCTGCACAGCCAGGTGAGAACACTAATGCCTTCCCCACAGCCATGCAGAGCATCAGGAACTGTTTGTTCAAAACAGACCAATTGAGAATGGGCTGGGAGGCACAGCCCTGGCAGATGGACACAGTTTCCACTTGGGTTTGTCAGTTAGCAATATATAGAAGCTATACCAGAGCCTTCCAGCTCAGACCATTATGGGATTTCCCTTCCCACCTGCCCTGTGCTGTCTGATCTTGCCTGGAGGTGAGCAGATGGGACTCTGTGAACCTTGCTATGGAATACTTGGTCACAATATTCAGGGCCAGGAAGGAGTTTTTCCTGCCGACAAGTTGGCTGATATAAGGTTCTCGCTGACCTCATAGCAATCATCACAACTTTGGGCAGATTCGGCATTGGGTTGGGTTCTCCTTAGACTATTGGGTACCCCGCTAAAGGGTTCCAGCAGGGAGAACCCACACAGGAACTGATGGGTCATAGAACCCCTCCACACAGCAGTTCTGGTCTTTTGCTTGATTTGATGTATGTCATAGGGGAACCGTCAACACAGAACTGACCCAGCCAGCGTATCAATCAGCAGGCAAGCTAGTTGATACCAGATTACACCCAGTGCCCTCGCCAAAGCCTACTTACATCTGTAATCAATAAAAGTTGTGGCCTGTTTTCCCCTAACACCAATGCCCTGTGTCTTTATTTCCTGGTGTTGACCTTGCCTGGCCACCACCATACTGCACTTGGGACCACAAGCAAGCTGTGTAAACTTTTTTTCTTCTTGACTTTACAAGCACTTTCACTTTACTTGAAGAAGCTCAGGATTCTTTTTTTTAAAAAAAATCTTACCTCGCTTTTCTAAGTAGTGTGGTGTGAATAGTTAAGAGTGTCAGAAAGGTACTGGAGACAGGCAGTTTTGAATGCTCATTCAGCCATAAACGGCTGGCTTGCTGCCTGAGGCCATTTCATGTACAAAATTGACCAGACTGGCAGCTGAATTTTCCTTCAACATCTTCCACTTCACCTGAGACCAGCAGGCTAACTTGGTACAGGACAGGTGAGTAAGGGCAATAAAAGTTGCCATGATAGTAGTGTATAAATAATGGCTAGTGTGGAGATAGTGGATAGGGAAACATTTCCTTCTCTCTCATAGTAGCAGAATCCTTCAAAAATTAAAAACTAAGCATGACTTCCCATCCATCTCTCACATGGATCGTTTGTCCCATCAAACTCAGCTTCCTAAGAAACAGGGTTAGCTGGTGTCTGCATTTAGCCCTGTTTTCTGGACACATTGCACTGTGACAGAATGCAGAGAATTGACATCCAATGAAGCTGAATTGTGGAAGGTTCAGGAACAACAAAAGGAATTGCTTCTTCATGCAGTGCACAGCCAAACAATGGAATTCACTCCCATAGCAAGGGAAGTTGGGCACCAGTTTGGATGGCCTTAAGTGAGGACTAGGCGGGGACGTGGGTGGCGCTGTGGGTTAAACTACAGAGCCTAGGACTTGCTGATCAGAAGGTCGGCGGTTCGAATCCCCGTGACAGGGTGAGTTCCCGTCACTCGGTCCCTGCTCCTGCCAACCTAGCAGTTCGAAAGCACGTCAAAGTGCAAGTAGATAAATACCACTCCGGCAGGAAGGTAAACGCCATTTCCGTGCTCTGGTTCACCAGAAGCGGCTTAGTCATGCTGGCAACATGACCCAGAAGCTATCCGTGGACAAACGCCGGCTCCCTCGGCCCATAGAGTGAGATGAGCACCGCAACCCCAGAGTCGGTCACGGCTGGACCTAATGGTCAGGGGTACCTTTACCTAGACAAAATAAAGGAGGACAAGTCTATCAGTAGCTATGAGACATGCTCTACTGGTGGAGGCATTGTTTGCTGGGAATCACAACTAGGGAGATTGCCATTGCCCTCAGAACCTGTTTCTGGGCTTCCCATGGACACCTGGTTGGCCACTGTGAGAACAGAATGCTGGACTAGATGGGCAGGGCTCTTCTTATGTTCTAATGCATGAGACCCACCAACCCAGTTTCCCCCCCTCTGCACCACCCAGCCTCTGCTTCTTTCAGCTTCATAACGGTGTCAGCCCTGGGAACAAAGCTCACTGAGTGACTATGGGCCAGTCGTTCTCTTGCAGCATAGCCTACTTCACACAGGTGGGGATAAATTGGGGAAAAGGGCTGTGCTTGCCACCTTGAGCTAAATGGAGAAAGGTAGGAAATAATGGTCACATATCTATCTTGCCTTTCCTTTTTTTAGTTTCAGTTTTTATTATTGTGCAAATTTAGTTCTTTGAATGCAAATTTTCAGATATCAGTGGTGGGCGGGGCCAGAGACAAGAGTAGCTGAGTCAAAGAATGCAGAATGTCCCTTTGTACAGTATGGTAATGTTCACATTGCTGCTCTACAGGAGAACCGGACTTACTTCAAATGGCTGCCTCCAAGGGAAGAACTACACCTTTATCTGGTAAAGAGGGCATACAGAAGAACCACATACATGTGGAAACAATTTTGTGTGCTTCCAATTATCACAGGACCACCAATGCACGAGTCCTTTTGTACCCAGAAGAAGGCAGAACGGTGGTGAAACAGGGTTGCACGGGGGAAGGGTGGAGCAGAACAGGGATGTAATGGGGTGAAGGCTTATGCATGCACTGCCAACATGTGGGGGGGGGGCATGAAAGGAACCCTCACACAAAATGGTCACCATTTGTATTCACAGTGTAGACTTTGCAGTGAGGAACTCTCTTCTTGTTTTTCCTCTGCCATCTCCAGTCCGGTTAACATCTTGAGTGTTTAGACTGCCACTGACATACAGAAGGACCTATTCAGTGTAAGGCACTAGACCAGGCTGTCAGGAGGGTCCCAGACTATGAACACCTAATACTGCTGAAAGACATCAATGCCAGAGTCGGGGGCGATCATCACACATGGGATAACTGCATACGCCACTTTGGTATTGGCAGCATGAATGAGAACATGCATCTTCTCTGCCAAGGCAAAACAGCGAGTTTTCTGGAGACATCCATAGTCAGGCCATTGGCACCAGCTGGAACTTTATTGTCACCAGGGCATGAGTACTTAACTGTGTTCGTGTCGCAAGGATCTACCACCGTGCTAACTGTGACACTCCCTGATGGTAAGCAATATCCTTCTCCAGCCAAAGAGGACCCACAGCACAAAGCAGAAATTGCAACCTCAAATCAACACTATCAGAACAATAGCCATACCTGAATTTTGTGAATGCTTCTCCATCAAGCTAGCACTATTGAACTATTGAGACAAAGCAAGGTGGAACTATCAAAGCGGCAACCTACAACACAGCTGTGTCCTCTTTTGGCAAAAGAGAGCAGCAGATCCCAAACTCGTTTGAGGTTGGCATTAAGGACATGGGTCCTGTTATTATTGCAAAGTGTGAGGCTCTTGTGAACTACAAGTGTGTGCCCTGCAAAAATACATTTGCTACACTGAGAAAGGCAAGGAATGGTGCCCAGCAGATTGCCAGATGATGCACCAATGACTACTGGTTAAAGTTGTGCCACAGCATCCAACTTGCTGCTGACAGTGGCAACACTTGCATGAAAAAAAACATTCAACTAACAGTCAGGAAAAGTACACCACTGAAACCATTGTCTGGAGAGATGAAGTGATGGGCAGAGCACTATCAAGAACCAAACTTGTGGGAGAACATGGTCTCCAACATAGCAACTGACAGTATCCAGACTCTGTCTGTCTTGGAGAAGCTGGATGTCCCTCCCTCCCTTGGTGACCTGGAGAATGCCATCAGCTCCCAGGCTTGTGGTAAAACTTTTCTGCTAAAAGGATATTTTGTACTTGTTCAGATGTAAATCATAAATGATGGCTTATCTTTTTAGGGATTTGCCATTCAGTTCTATCCGGTAAAATAAGTCCCTTGCCTGAAGGCATGAGGTCCGATGAGGCAGTCACTTCAGGACAGCAGACTCCAGACAGCTGGGAGGGGCACCACTGCTACATGACTGCCATGTGCCTCCTCTGCATGCCCACCCACTGCCACCACATGCTTGCTTGCATGCCTGCACTGCCACCCACTCCTCTCTGACCTCCTTTTACTCCCAGGGTGATGGGAAAGGAGAAGGAACTGGCAGGAGGGGTGGCATTTTCAGTTTTGCTCAGAGTGGCAAAACATCTGAGGGCCGCCCCTGTTTGCTAGGATCTGGGGTTTCATGTGCACTTATGCATGTGAGTGGCCCCATTGAGTTCAATGGAGGGACGTGATCCACGCAGTGGAATGCATGTGTAGCTCCACTCCCTCCATGCATACACAGGAACACTGACAGTATCAGCTCCAAGCTTCATTAGGGGAGTGGGGAATGGGGCCGGGGCTGTCTTACCCATAGGCGCTAGGGGTGTGGGGCACCCAGGCTGAGAGTCCGGGGCCCAAGAGTTGAGTCCAGGGAAGAGCCCGCCCATCGGTCAGAGTGCTGCAGTGAGCTCTTCTGCTGTGGGCGGCTCTGCACCACGGGTTTGGGGGCAACTGAACCAGCAAGACACTGAGGCAGCCAGCCAGCTCTGCCCTCCTGCGCACCTGGGACTGGGCAACCGTGGGGGGGGCAGGCGGATCTTTGCACCCCGGCACCACATATGCTTAACACAGCTCTGAATGGGGCTTGAGCTAAATGCCCTCAGTGAGGCCCTCCTCTAGCTCTCTCTTGCTGATGTCGCCACTACCTATTCACTGCCTTTTAATTTGGTTCCAAACAGGATGACTACCAAGATGAAGAGTGAAAGGTAAACAGGAGCTGCTGCTCCTTATGTTTGCTTCTGTTGCTTGCTTAGAAGGGGCAAGTGAAGTGAAAGGAGGAGGAGGAGGAGGAGGAGAAAAGCAAGGAGAAGGGAAAGGAGGACCAGGAGACCCTAAGGGTTGTCAGTGGGCTTTGAAGCTCTTGAGCAGGGAACTCGAACCTGGGCTTCACAGCTTCCCCAGCTGTGTCCCCTATTGGCCCTGCCTTGCACCCTCCATGAGCATTTTTGACTGAATGGAATGTGTCCTTGAACCTGGATATTGCCTTTTGCCTATACAGAGGGCAGAGAAAGGTGTGTGTGTGTGTGTGTGTGTGGAAACTAGCCTATTGCACACACATGCAAACACACACACACACACACACACACACACACACACAATTTGCATTCATTGCTCTGCCCATGCTTTCCTCTGGTTCCAACATGCCCCCCGAAGGTTCACAAGAAAGGAGTGTGGGATTCGGGGTGCAAAAGGTTCTCCCCCCCCTTACTCTTGTGCCTTTGGAAAAGATCACTAGCATTGAGTTAAATTATGGATCTAATGATGGCCCCAAATGTGCTGAAAGGAAACAAGCAACTTCTGGCTCCATCCTAGAAAACAACCTGGGCAGAACCCAAGAGGTGATCAAAGTGAATGCAGGACATGGCTTTTCCTTGTTCCATCCACAGAAGTGCTTAGAAAGACATTAATGTGAAACTGTAGTGAATGTCTGTTGCAATGCTTTGGCATCACCAAACCTGTATAATGAAAACCAATGCAGCTTAATTAAAGTACTTAGATTTAGCAACACATTGAACAACAATGTGTCCTTTTGCAGCATCTAAATCCATTGGAAAGAGTAAATAATGTTGCCCTTGGCATTCAGATGGCCAGCGATCATTTAGTGTCTAGACATGCGCAAGCGATATACTGTGTAGCTTATATTGATTAGCTTTTTAAAGCTGCATGTTGTTGGATGGGCATAGACATACCCATTGCTTTTTAAAAAGTTTATTCCAAATATATTTCTTTCTAATTAAGCAAAATAGCAATAAAAAGTTCAGGTTCTAATGCATTCTATGAAATACCCACAATGTTTCCTGGTCCTGGATATATTTTGCAAGGAGTCTTGTTTTTCACTCGGGCTTCTGGAATTTGCAAAGTGTTTTTGGAAGAACAGCAGCGCCACCTAAGGGTTATCATTCTACATGCTGCTAAAGGGAAAATGTTGTTTGTCAAGTTCTGAGCTAGGCAGTTGTGTCTGTGTTGGTTCGCTGTTCTTGAGAAGTGCTCTTACCTACATGAACACAGTCGCAAGAAAATATGTTTGCCACTATCACAGGAATGGGAAACCTGTGAGCCTAAGTGGGTTTGGACTACAATTTCCATCATCCCTGACCATTGATGCCTGGGGTTGATGGCACCTGGAATCCAGCAACAACTAAGGGGACCATGGACCTGCACTAGTGTTTAACCACTCATCGTGTTTCTTTCAAACTTTAAGAATATGCACAGTGACATTTCCCAGAACATCTTCAAAACTGCATGCAAAGTGTTGAGCTACCATTTGCATAGCATATGCAGATGTTGCTATCTGACCTATTTTGTCTGTCTTGTTGTCATTAATTTTGCCAGAGGCTTTCACTGCAGTCTCAGTATTGATGTGTGCTCCTGTTCATGCATAAACCACTTCCCATGGATGAAGCAGAGCCATGCATACATTCCTTTGTAATTGTGGATGAGCTGTGTTTTATCAATCTGCATTTGTGTGTCAGTAATGCATGGTGGGAAGACAAATATCAGCTGAAGTAACGGCTTCGGTGAACTGGGTATGCACTGCACTCTGTACAAACTTCAGAAATCATTGTATTTATCTTACCGTATTTATTTTGTAGCAGTTCTCTCCAGCCCTTCTTCCATCATGTAACCTTAGGTGTTGTGCATTGGGATTCATTATATGTCTTTTCACTTTCAGAAACAATACTTATAATTTTGACCTCAAAAGCTCAAGGAGAAATTAATAAGCTGGGAATTCTGGAAGCAATTGCACTTATTTATCACATTTCTGAAGTAAGGTCCTTAGGTGCTGAGCTTTCAAAGAGTTATTCTTGCATAAGCAAAGTAAAGGCCAGCTCAGCTGCTCTGTTTGGGCCTTGGCATCAGCACTCAGCATCTTTAAACTATTGCCAGTTCCCCAGCATGGCACAGATACTTGCCCACGGATCCTTGCAGCAGTTGAGAGTATGAACCTCCATTTTAAGTTTCTGACAATGCTCTGATACCATGAGGAATCTATAGGGAATTTTAAATAGTTGCCACCCCTGTCCCCAGATATGTCTTGCCCCACCAGAGAGCAATTTACTGAATTCCCTAGTACTGCACGAAAGCTTCCTGTAACCAACATGATATGTATTTTCACAACATGCTTGCTACACTGACTCCTGGTGTACTTGATAAACAAACTTGCTTACCTGAGTTTGCTTGGCATTGCTCATGTTTGTCTTGAAAGGGTGTAAAACATAAGAGCCTATTGAATCAGGATGGTGGCCCATCTCATCCAGCTTCCTTTTCTCACACTGGCCAATTTGATGTGTGTAGGTAACCTGCAAGCAGCTCACAAGCACAACAACACTCTGCTCACCTGCAATTTTGAACAACTGGTATTCTGATGCACAATGCCTCTGATAGTGCAGGCAGAACATAGCCTTTATGGCTAGTAGCCACTGATAGCCTTGTTCTCTATGAATTTGTCACTGGGCACCAGCACAGTACTCGGTGCACCACAATAGTCATGTACATACAGTCTATCATTGTAGTGAATGGCTTGTCATACTTTTCCCTGACAAAACTAGCAGAGAAACTAGCAGCCCCATACCAGTCTAACCAAACTAGCTCCATATTATGTACAGCAGGAATGAGGAAGCAATGGCCTTCCAGTTGTTGGACTACAACTCCCATGAACCCTGGGCATTGGCCAACAAGATCTGTAGGGTCACCACTTCCCAATTTCTGATCTTCATCCTGGTCTACTTGTCGTGGGTCTTTAAGGTTTCTGAAAGGGATCTTGTCCAACTTTACTTGGTGATGCTAAGGATGGAACATGGAAACCTTCACATACTAAGCACATGCTCTACACAGAGTTATACTCCCTCCCCCAAGTGAGTTGTGTATTCTCTCCTAAGGAGGATTCCAAGCCTGTCTCTGCTGGGATCCTCAGTTCTAATGAGTTTTTCAGTTGGCAGAGATGTGCATCATCGTCTCTAGCACATGGTGCCATTCAGCCATTCACCATTTATCCACATCTAATTGGCCAAAGGTCCTGCAGGTCTGATCTAATTACCAGGGTGGGATGTTTTAGGTTTCTAAATGTGGTATCCATCCCTTTCTGACCTTTGAGGGATACTTAGGAGAGAGATGGCCTACTGCAGGATTTATTGGCAATTCAAAAGAAGACGCAGCATTCATCACTTTTTATTCCTCAAGATGCCTGGGACCAAAGAATTATTGGAGATTGCAAGGTTGTTGTGGTTGGTTTTTTTAGCCCTGCTTGTTAATTTCACCCAAGCCAAGAAGTGAAGGAATTCGTCATATGAAAGGATCCTTGTTTTGCAACTTTTGAAGTTATTTTTGATGTGGTTCTTTGCTCTATAATAAAATATTCCCATCTGGTAAGAGTGCGCTCTAAAGCATATCAGTTTTCATCCACGCTTTTTAACATTATCTCCTATTGATTTTTTTTTTTTATTGTTTCCATACTGGATAAAAAAAGACAAAGAAGAAGAAGAAACAATAACAGATTGATGCCAGGCAAATGGATTCAAATAACAAAAAAAGAACTACATCAGTGTGGACTTTAGAAAGGTAAGCAAACAAGAGAGTCACTGCTGAGTTAACTTCAGGGCAAACAGCATGGCTAGCCTTTAGGTGTTGGCTGGGACAGAGACAAAATTCTCTGGTCTCACAAGTAGGCCTTTCGCTAAACCTTTGCTTATTTGGGGCCACCTGGAATGCCAGTAAGCCTTTGGTTTTGAAGGTTGTTAGCAGAGAATCCTAGCTAAGTGTTTATGGTTGCAATCCTGTGCACACATACCTAGAAGTAATCCCTTTGAACTCAGTAGAACACAGAATACTTGATGGAAACTCTAGTTTGCAACTTAGGGCCCATCTGCACTATATATTTAAAGCAGCATGGTGGCACTTAAAAACAGTCGTGGCTTCGGCCAGAGAATCCTGGGAGCCGTAGGACACGGGTGGCGCTGTGGGTTAAACCACAGAGCCTAGGACTTGCCGATCAGAAGGTCAGCGATTCGAATCCCCGTGACAGGGTGAGCTCCTGTTGCTCGGTCCCTGCTCCTGCCAACCTAGCAGTTTGAAAGCACGACAAAGTGCAAGTAGATAAATAGGTACTGCTCCAGCGGGAAGGTAAATGACGTTTCTGTGTGCTACTCTGGTTCGCCAGAAGCAGCTTAGACATGCTGGCCACATGACCCGGAAGCTGTATGCCAGCTCCTTTGGCCAATAAAGCGAGATGAGCGCCACAACCCCAGAGTCGGCCACGACTGGACCTAATGGTCAGGGGTCCCTTTACCTTTACCTTTAAAGGATGCTGAGAATTGTTAGGAGACTCCTATTCTCCTCATAGAGTTACAGTTACAGTTCTCAAAGTGGTTTAACAATAAATTCCTCTTCCCAGAGAGCTCTGTGGTGAGGGAAATGGAGGGGGCATCTCCTAAGAGCTCTCAGCATCCTTAACAAACTACAACTCTCATGGTTCTTTGAGGAAAACCATGACTGCTTAAAGTAGTGTGGTGGTGCTTTAAGTACAGTTGGGCAACTGATATGTGACATAGTAGCAGTTACAGCAGCGGTACACATGGTAGTATTGACATACCTTCCAAACACCAGCATCACTGTTCCTTGCTTGGATGGGCCTGCACTGAGGTGGAGGCGAGATTGAGGTTGCATGGGCACACCAGTGGGACCCCAACTACCAAGCTGGTGCACCCAAATGGCCCTGACCTCCTCACCTCACTTCCCCAGCCCTGTCCAGGCAAGCAGAGATCTAGTCTTATGAGGGTGGCCTCGTGGCTTCCTACTACCACACGCATCACTACTGAGCAGTAGGGCAGATCTGTTTTGGAAGCTAGATCATATCATTTCCCTCCACAGTGATGTTCTAGTCCAGGAAAAGTGAAAGTCTGCTAGCCTGAATTCTTCTCGGAGTGTGAGAATGAGGGTACAATTATTTTAAGAGAAGATGACTCTAGTGAGCTTTATATATGCATACCATGGAACCACCTCAATGCTAACATTGAAATAAAATACATGTAGCCACATTAACTATTTCACTGCACTTTATAATAGCTTCATTATACTTTCTGCCTTTTCATGGCTCCTTTTAGATTTGGCCATTATCCTGTGCAAAAGTGGAATAAGAAATAACAAAAGGCTGGGAGCATCCAGTGTCATAGCACTGCTGGAGAAGTAAGCAGGTCCGGACCTAATCAGTTGCCTGCATAGGAGACCTCTGAGAGCCCCATATTTTCTATACAGGAAGGACTGGCTTGATATATAATAAATAGATCAACATCATCTTAAAGACGTCAAACTAGCTGTCAACTCTGATGCACATTAATTCCACCTGAAGCTCTTCAGAACAGCAGGGCAGGCAATTTTTGTCAAACTGGTGATTGCCTTGGTAAGTTCTCATAAACAGCAGAGCCGCTCTCCTCATTTAGAAATAGTGATTTAGTTTGAGGAATATGAGCAGTGTCAGTGAGCAATTAAATTTTAATTGAGCATAAAATAAAGTCCACTTGCTAGTGTATATTATCACCAAACTACTTGGAAAGACACCCAAGCCATTGTGTGTGTGTGTTTTCCTTTCTCTCTCGGAAAGTTACAGAGAGGTCGGAGGCCTCTGAAAGAAAACAGCAGGACATAAAAAGATTTCCACATAAGAAAGGTTTATTTCAGAGCGTTATCACTTTATCCCTTGAAATAAACCTTCCTATACAGTCATACCTTGGGCTGAAGTAGCTTCAGGATAAGTATTTTCGGGTTGCGCGCCGTGGCGACCCGGAAGTAACGCGCTCCATCACTTCCGGGCTTCGCTGCTCGTGCATGCGCAGGTGGTCAAAATGGCATCACGCGCATGCGCAGAAGCGGTGAATTGTGACCTACGCACGCGCAGATGTGCGGATGCGGGTTGTGTTCGCTTCTGGATACAAACAGGGCTCCGGAATGGATCCCATTCGCACCCAGAGGTACCACTGTGTAGGGAACCTATAGGGTTATTTCATATATCAGGCGTAGCCAGAATGGTACCCTCCAAATGTTGTGGACTAAACCTCCCATTGGCCCTAGGCTGCATGGTCAGTGGCCAAGCAGAATGAGAGTTGTTGTTGCCTACCCCTGCTGCATACTGTAGACATTAATTTAAAATCTATTTAAAACTGAAACTGGTTGTGTCATTTGACAGGCACTTTGTCAGTACAGCATAATTTAATTTACTTCTGTTTACCTGTGCTTCCAGCCCTTCATGTGTTTTGGAGCCTCATTGGTGAACTGTAAAAAAAACACACAGAGCTGTCTTGTCCACGGTCTGACTATTGGTCCATTTAACACAGTACTGTCTGTATCAGTGATATTGGCCATGGGGAGAATCATAGAACCGTAGAGTTGGAAGAGACCCCAAATTCAACCCCCAGCAATGCAGGAATCTCAGCTAAAGCATCCATGACAGCTGGCCACCCAACCTCTGCCTAAAAGCTTCCAAGGAAGGAGAGTCCACAGCCCCGTTCCATTGTAAAAGAGCTCTTACTAAGTTTTATTCAGTTCACATTTACTAAATTTGTACTTTTGAAAACAATGTGCAAACTGAAATGAAATTTGCACCTGTTAAAGAAACAATCTGTCTCAAGAGGCCTGCAGTCTTGGGTCCTACAGATGTTTCTGGACCATGTCTCATTGTCCCCAGCTGCTTTAGCTCGGTAGTCAGATATGATAGTATATGATAGGAGTTGTAGTTGAATATCCTGCTGTGGATGGTGCTTTCCAAACTCCAATGATCAATTGATCCTGAGGGCTTCTGTGCACATCATTATGTAATTCTCACTGCCCAGCTGATCATGAGTATTTGAAAAGTGCTGTGCACTGCATCAAGTAAGTTCTATCATCTGCCCTCAGGGAAACCAGGTAGGGCTGGCCCAGACTGTGTGGAAGGACACATAGTTCATGGCACATTTACTCCAGCCCCCATTTCCCTCTGCTTTCTTCATCTCCCTTCTCAATGCCATTGAGTGGGATTTTTCTTAATTGACTTAATTTAGTCACTTACTAATTAAGGGCGTCAGGTTGAGGGAAGGCTGATCTAGACTGGAAGTCACTTGGGACTGGCACAAGTTCCTACAAAGACCCTTACCATCATCATTGCCATATTATTACTGCTGTTGCTGTTGTTAATTACAATGGCCAGTAACATTATACAAAAGAAAAGAAGAAAATGCCTTAAAATGCATTAACAAGATACAAAAAGGAAAACAATTTAAAACCAAGAAAAAATAAATAAAGCAATGAACAATGCAAAATACATGAAATGTTCTTCCAATAGCAGATTGCTAAGGAGAAGTCCTACCCACCCCACTAAAATATGAGCACCACTGGAAGAAACATCTTCATTACCAAATGCCTGGGTAAAAGCAAAAAACAAAATTAGTCTGCAACCTAAAGATTCCCTTAGGCTGCAGAATGTATAGAGAACATTCACTGATCAGGGGCCACCACTAAAAAGGCCCTTTTTTCATGTGACAACCCTCTGTCTCTCCCTTGGCTGGGGCACATGGAGAAGAGCCTCTAATGGAGGCTGCAGGGTCAGGATTGGTTCAGACACTCCTTGAACCACATAAGATCTTAAAGGTTTTCTGTGTGTAGTGGCAGGCTGCCTTACTCTCTCATCCACTGATATTTTGTTGTTCATTTTCATTTGTTAAAGCTGAGTTAATGTTTCCTCCTCTTAAGCCACCAAAGTAAATCATCATCCTCATCAGGGGCCTACCCTGTTGGACAGGCCTTTCCAGACTCTGGCAAATGAACAATGCCCCATAATGACTGTTATACAGCGTATCGATATAAGATTAATCAAGTTTATTTCTCCTGTCAGTGCCCGGTTGTAATAGATGACAGGCTGCAGTAGAGGCAAACCATCCAAGAAATTATTTGCTAGAGGCTTTGTCAGAAATCTGCTGACATTCAGGGTGCTCTTGACTGTGGCTGAGATATGAAATTCCAGCTTTGTGTCATATATGCATGAGTTCTTTCAGGCTTCTTTTGGCTTTCTCCAGCTGTAAAAAGGTCAGAGGTAATCAGATAAGCCAGGAGGATGCTATCTGTCATTATAATTGACTTGAGCTATGGCATGCAGGAAAGGGGGGGTCCAGAACAGTATCAACAGTGACATATAAAGAGATGGTAAAGATGCCCCATTATTGCTCAAGCAGGCACCCCTGTAACTAACAGACAATTTCAGACTATCTCATGGCAATAAAGAAATGCCTTCAGGTGTTACATGTGGTGCTTAAAAAAAAAAAAGTCATCTTTAGCTGCACAGAAGCTTTATCCCCTTGAATGGGAAAGATAAGGGACGTTCAATTTTGAGACAGTTATTTAATTCGTTATTGATGAACAAAGCGTGTGCCTTTTTCTGCTGTGTAGTGGAAACATTTGGTCAGAACGAGACCCAGCTTTGGCACATCCCTCTCCCTGCCTCATTGCTTGGAAGAGGCAGGCTTATCATAGAATTGTAGAGTTGGAAGAGACAACATCAACAAACATTAATCGATAGTAATGCATCATATTAAACGTCCCTAAATATATTTAAAGGGACACGGGTGGCACAGTGGTCTAAACCACAGAGCCTAGGGCTTGCCGATCAGAAGGTTGGCAGTTCGAATCCCCACTACGGGGTTGAGCTCCCGTTGTTCAGTCCCAGCTCCTGCCCACCTAACAGTTTGAAAGCACGTCAAAGTGCAAGTAGATAAATAGGTACCGCTCTGGTGGGAAGGTAAATGGTGTTTCCGTGTGCTGCTCTGGTTCGCCAGAAGCGGCTTAGTCATGCTGTCCACATGACCTGGAAGCTGTCTGCAGACAAACACTGGCTCTCTCGGCCTATAGAACGAGATGAACGCCGCAACCCCAGAGTCGTCCACGACTGGACCTAACGGTCAGGTGTACCTTTACCTTTAAATATATTTAAGAAATGTATGGGAATTTAACCAATGAAAGTTGTAACCAGCAATTGCACTTGTCTTACCGCTTCTGGCTTTTCTGGAGTAAGACAAACCACGAGCCTTGATTCACACAGAACACTAAGCCAAACCAAGTAGCATGGCAACAGCAGGACTGGAGGAGGATCATTTTTACTGTGGGTACCCAGACACTCATGCTGGGCCATGATTTGGCTTAGTATTACATGCAAACTATTTCTAGCATATGATCTCTTGCAACGGAGCTTTAGGAAAGTGTTCAACAAGTTGTGCTTACAGTAAGGATGGGCAAATCTGCTCACATTGGCTTCTCTCAGTTTCTATCTCAGTTTCTCAGTTTTCCACTCTTAAGTTTAGTTCTCCACATTTTTATCCCAGTTTGAGATTTAACCATTTATTTGTTGTTGTTTTTTAAACTCTCATGATCAGAGTTTTAGTGCTGATTTATCTTAATATGCAGATTATAATGTACAATTTTCTCTAATTGACACATTTTTGCAAAACAGATTTTCCAAATATAATGCATTTTTGTGTTATTTTTTGTAGTATATTAAAACTGCATACATTCTCCCAGTATATGCATTTTTCTGCACATTATTTGGCTGCAGAACTGAATTGCAAAATTCAGAGAAGTACACATTTAAAAGGATGGTTGTGGTTTGATTCTCATATTGTTTCAAAGTATGAACTAGGTAGGTTTCACCATTATATAGAAACTGAATCAATTTTTCCCCATCCCTTGTTAAGAGTACCTGATGGATAGTGGCAAATTGCACTGAACTTAATATAGCATCTTTCTCATTTCATCAGTCCAAACTGAAAGCATGGGAGAGGAGATAGAATCACTTATCAGCCAAATCCTCTTCACCACTAAGACGTATTGACAGTCTTCTGATAATTTGACTCATCTATGCTACAGTGCAAAGTTCATTTTCTCACATTCTGTCCTCTTTTTTTAAAAAAGGGGGGGGGGAGAGAAAAAGTGCAGTCTTGTTATCTTTCTTCTACCAGTTTCAGACTCCCTTTCTGTGGGTCTTGTTCGTGGTGTGTCTGAAGAGATAATAATGTTCTCTCCAAAAGTATTTGAATGGCATATTCATTGCTGCAAGGTCATTGAAATTCAGAAAGTGTAACCAGTTCTTGAAATAGCAGTTTCTCATGACGAAGCTCCTACTATTGACATGTGAGCATGGCAGGAGTCTAAAAGGAACTCTAGGGTGATGCCCTTTAATAGGGCCACTGAAAAGTCACCAAAGGAGCAAGCAAACTTTTGGTTCCATCAAACCCTTCATCATGCTTGATGTTTTGCGACAGCATGGGAAAAGAATATAAGCCTGCGTGCAGATTTTAATAGTCTGAAACTGGAACATAAGACGTATTACTTAATTGTTGTTGTTGTTGTTTAGTCGTTCAGTCGTGTCCGACTCTTCGTGACCCCATGGACCAGAGCACGCCAGGCACTCCTGTCTTCCACTGCTACTTAATTAGTTTAAGTCTTATTCGGTGTATAAGGAAAACTTGAGTTACACCAAAAGCTGAGACACACAAGCACATGTCTACTGTCTCTTTAAAAATATAAATGCCAGCAACAAATCAAGGACTAGTGACATGTTGTGTAAAATGTGAAGCTTCAGGCTTTATCTCTGTCCATGCATTTCCCTCCCTTTTAACATTTAAATGGGAAAGGTTGAAACATTGGGGTATTCTAGTTTCAGTAAAGACATTGAGTGAGTTGTGGAGGACATGATAAAGGTGTATAAAAGTGGACAGAGAGATGGTTATCTCTCTCTTGCGCGCGTATTCCTAGAACTTAGGGTCATCCACTGAAGTTGAATGATTGGACTGATTCAGGACTGACAAATTAAAGTGGTTTTTCGAGCAGCATATGAATGAAGACAAAATGTGGCGATGAATTCGCAGACAGCTTTGAAAGGGGGTTAGACACACTCACAGAGGGGATAGCTATCAGTGGCTCCTAGTTGTGATGGCTACATTGCATCCAGTATTGTTGGTTGTAAGGTACCATCTGCAGGAATGATGAATGGAAGAATGCTTGAAGAATTTCCATAGGCATCTTCTTGACACTGTGAGAACAACGTGCTAGGACCAGATATGCTTTGATCTGACCCAGAAGGGCCACTATTCATACCAAAATTGCATAAAAATTGGCAGATGTAGTCTAGCCCCTAGACATGCTTGAGCTTTCTTTGGGAAATATTTCATCAACTGACATGACACATTTATTGGCTATTAGCCTATCAAATGACAAGGCCAAAGCATTCTCCCAGCTACAGTGGTCATTGGTTCCTTAAATTAAATGGGGTTAAATAAAGCTGTTTAATTACATTGTGTTTGGGGGGGGGGTGCCTGAGCATGATTAACTGGAGAAAGGGAAGTAGCATTTCTGAGGATGAGGGGTGGGGGGAAGAATCGTTGTCTTGTTGCTGTTTTTCTTCCATGCTTTAGCTTATGCCCTCTGTTATACTTTACTTTCTCACTTCTGTGAAATCTTGTGTGTTCAGTTCCATACACACCATAATGCCCTTTCAGCATTGCTTAAAGCTGTTCCCATAACTAACCCATACCCCAAGTAGCATTATAATTGGCAACATCATTTGCATTATCACCAGAGGAACTGAGGATTCAAACAACTGGGGACACACAGCTAATTAATGCAGTCAGAGAGGATTCCCTCAAAGGGATGCATTGTCTCAGGTGTTGATGTTGGCAGCCCTAGATAAAGAAACCTGGTCCGTAAGCTTCCTAATCTATCCACTTCTACAAACTCCCCACAAACATTTTCAAACTGTTCTCCCCTTAACAAATATTAACTAAAACAGTCAGTGGAACTAAAAATGCTCGGGCATTTCCCCCCCTCAAAAAAAACCCCTTTTAATCTTGCATTTCCCTTTTAACTCCCCACCACCACCACCAAAAAAACCCTTTCCCTATAGAAACTGCTTCCTTTTGGATTGCTCATTTGAGCTTTGCTACCCAGGAGGTTGTGGTTTAATTCAAAGCCTGGAGTTGTCAGCAAACTCCATACTGTATAATGCAAGTTTGGAATTAGAGGACAAAATTCAGCATAGTAGACTAAAAAAAAGTTTAGGCTTCTATAATGATGCCGTGTTGGAAAAGTTGCTTATGAAATCATACACAAAGCTCTTAATCCCACAGGGGCCTCCATCCACCAGGTTGGGGTAAATCCAAAAGGACCTTACAGATGCTGTGTTCACACATTATTTTATCCAGCTAAGTCCTAAACCCACTGAAATTAATGGACAAAAATTAGCAGCGTCCACCAATTTGAATGGGTCTGTATTGAGTTGGATTAACATTGGATACAACCCATCATTATCATAATTACATTTACAAATCATTTCCTATGAAGCATCTTGCAACAATAAAACCAATGGGGGGGGTGGGGGACTCGTATATGAAAACAGTGAAAACAATTGTATGTATAAAAACAATCAAAACAATTGCATATATAAAAACAATTTCAAGTCTAAAATAGATATCAGCTTGGATAACATATATCCACTTAGGATGGCTACTGAAAGAGTACAAAAAGGACAATAGCAATGGCACCTGCCTGATCTGAAGTGGAGGGGTTCCAAAGGGTAGGTGTTGGCATGCTAAAGGCCCTTCAAAGTATTGCTGCACACCACTCCAATCTGAGCGGTGCAAGATTCCAGGGCTTCCAGGTGCTTGCCCAGGGTTCGTGTTTCCTTCAGAACGAGGGACAGTGGAGCCTGTCGTGTCTTTATGATATCTGGTGTATTTACACACATACAGTGGTACCTCTGGTTACGAACTTAATTCATTCCAGAGGTCCGTTCTTAACCTGAAACTGTTCTTAACCTGAGGTACCACTTTAGCTAATGGGGCCTCCCACTGCCGCCGCGCCACCAGCATGCGATTTCTCTTCTTATCCTGAGGTAAAGTTCTTAACATGAGGTACTACTTCCGGGTTAGCGGAGTCTGTAACCCGAAGTGTTTGTAACCCGAGGTGTTTGTAACCTGAGGTACCACTGTATATACAACCTAGGACTACAATGTAGGGGTTCACAGCATTAGCACCCCAAGAGGGTCTTGCTTATCCTATAGCCTCAGCTTTGGATTCCAGCAGAAATTGGGCTTGATCCTCAAACTCTGCATTCCTAGCCTGCTGCCTTGCTTCTAGCTCACAGGACTCAACTCTGATCTCTGACCTTTGCCTTTCTAACTACCTGCAAGTTGTGGGAAGGATGCCTGTCCATCTGCTGTCTGACACAGATCCACTTCTGACCCAAACTTAGGCCAATACCTTTCCTCACCAGGGAGCTGGAGGCTGGCTATTGTGTGACAAGTCCCACCTCCTCCCTTGGAAAATAAAGACACAGGACACAGTATTTAAGGTTAATGGGCGGAAAAGGCCACAACTTTATTGATTGCAGGAATTGAGCAGTATTGGCTTAGGCATTGGTCCTACCGACTAACCAGCTTCAGCTTGATTGCTTGAAGACCGGCAAGGGTTAACCGCCAGTAGGGAGAGTCCTGCTGATGTACATTAACTAGGAGCTCCCCCGGGGTCACCGCTCGAGGGCGTGCCTTAGACCCACACCTCCATAGGCTTCGGACAGGGCAATGCCCCCTGGAATCCTTTACCGGACTACCCTTCGCTTTGGGGGAAGGTGATGGCACTTCCTTCCTCCCTCTCATTTGCATAACAATACCCCTACCAATGCCTAACCACCAATGCCGAGAAAGTTGTGACGATTTGCTATGAGGTAGGCAAAAAACCAAATGGCTGGTGCCAATTTGCCAAGTGGAAAACATTCCTACCAGGCCCCTTGACAGCAACCAACTGAAGTCCATAGCAATGTCAGAGAGCCAAACCTAAGGGCGGGCGGGGTGGGAAACCAGAGCAGCTGGAACGGAGAAGAGAGGGAAAGCCTCGGCCGCGCCGGCCCTAAATAGCCCAGGCCACGCCTCCCTGGCTAGCCGATTGGCTGGACAGGGAGATGATGCACCCGAGGATTCCTTGATTCTCACGGGGGCTGTGAGTCAACCCCCACGTGCGTGGGGAGGGCGTGGGTCCGCAACCCCACCTCCTCTCCAGCTCGGAAGTGGCTTTCCGGAAATCTGAATCATTGCTTAGATTTTAACACATGCTGGATCCAGGAATTAGAAGGGTCTCAGCATACAGCCTACTCCCCACTCCGGGGAAAAATAGAACCATAACAGTATATATAAGATTTCAACCTATACCTTTTTACTTGGAAGTAAGTCTCATTGAATTCAGTGGGGCTCCCTTCTGAGTAGACATATCTAGGGTTGCTATGTTAGTCACCTATTTTATTCCATCTGAAACGTCTTGTGAGCTGCCTTCTCCTTCGTTCTTGCCTCATAAATATCAGTAACCATGTTCTCAGGCATGCTGCCTTCTGCTGATTCGCAAGCAGCTGCTAGATTAGAAAGGGGTTCTTATTCTTAAAACTGGGCCTGAGTTACTACTGAAACTTCCAAAAATCTAATTGTCGCATGTTAGCATTCCGACACATCAGGTGAATTTATTCCCAGCTGTTTCCTGTCTTCTCGACAGACAGCCGAAGCTTCCAAAATAATAAAAGGGGCTACATTATGGTTTCTATAGTGTAGGCAACAAACTGTGATTTCTGTTTGCCGCTACTGTGAGATTCACAGATGTTTGATACACAGGAAAGATTTCCAGTAATCACTAAAAGCTCCTGTAGGTGTTGAGATGGCTTTTATCACAGCCGTGGAATATCCTCTGCTGCTTTGGTAAAAGGTTTTTAAGTACTCTTTAAAAACCAAGAAATCACTCCCTTTCATTATTACACTTTTCAAGATGAAGCTTCAGTTTCCACAAACCTGTTTCTGAACTCCTTATTTAGTCATTGTCATGCTAAATACAGCTTCAAAGTCCATTTACATTTGGTCCTCTGTATTTTTAGAATACTCTTTCTATTGCATGGGGTTCAGTTTAGGATAACATCACAGGTAAAATGGGTGAGAATAAGGTACAGACCCCCATAGAATCAATCAAAACTGGATTACAGTTGGAATTTTGTAGCATCGTCTTTCGAGCGTGGTGTTAGGAGTGGAACGTGGTGGGCAAAAGCTGGGTTGGGGTCAGATACCAGAGGAATGTTTTTGGAAGTTTCACCAGGAAAACTGAACTACTGTTATTTTAAAATAAGTTCTGGCATCCTTTTCTAAAAAGTGAATTTGTGTGATGGATACCTCTGCTTAAATGTTGAAACTGAGATTTAAGGAGCCCCCTCCCCTCCAAAAAAAGCCTTATGGGGTACACAGTAACCTACCACTGAAGACTAGGGGTGGATGTGAAATTTATTCTGCCTGCATTTTAAAGTGAACTGAGTTGATTCTGCTCCCAAACCTATAAACAGAGTGGTAGAGAGTGCTCATGTATTTTTAGAAACAAAAAAATATTGTGATTTTTATCTGGATAGTATGATTTTTGAGTTTGGACTCATCACATCCAAAATTGGGTGAAGTCAATCCAAAATCATATTTCAATCTACCATCTTGATTCAAAATGGCAGCTGGTGTCAAAGGGTAGTGAAGGCTGCTGCTGCCACCTCAGGCATCCTCATACCAAGTTTGGAAACAATATCTTAAAGAGGTAGCCAAAATGGTAGAAAACAAGTGGGGAAATGGACAAAAGGACAAACCATTTTTTCAAAATATGTAGTAGATTAGAATGGAGCTAGGAGTTTGATTACACACTTCTCCAAATTTTGTGATGGAGTTTCAGCTGGAAAAAGCGAGCACAAAACTGCAACATATGGGGAGGATGCCTATTTTATGGGGAAGTGCATTTTTTAAAAAAATTAAGGGACAAAACAGGTCTATGATTCAGCACACGCAAAATTTCCACTGAATGGAAATGGGCTGATTTGACTCTTCCTACCAAAGGGTCTGGGACGCGGGTGGCGCTGTGGGTTAAAGCCTCAGCACCTAGGGCTTGCCGATCGAAAGGTCAGCGGTTCGAATCCCCGCGGCGGGGTGCGCTCCCATTGTTCGGTCCCAGCGCCTGCCAACCTAGCAGTTCGAAAGCACTCTCGGGTGCAAGTAGATAAATAGGGACCGCTTACTAGCGGGAAGGTAAACAGTGTTTCCGTGTGCGGCTCTGGCTCGCCAGAGCAGTGATGTCACGCTGGCGTGTCTTCGGACAGCGCTGGCCCCCGGCCTCTTTGAGTGAGATGGGCGCACAACCCTAGAGTCTGTCAAGACTGGCCCGTACGGGCAGGGGTACCTTTACCAAAGGGTCTTAGAATCATAGAATTGTCAAGTTATAAGGAACTCCAAGGGGCATCTAGTCCAATCCCTAAAATTGCCAGTTGCCAATACTCCTTTATAGGAGAAGGTGATGAAAGCTTCAGGTATTCTTAGAGACACAGATTCTTTAGATACATTCCAATCTGGGTTCAGGCCTGGCCACAGAACAGAGTCGACCTTAGTATGACTTTGCAGAGAACAGGACAGGTCGAATACAACCTTGCTCCTGCATTGGCATTTGATACCATCAACCATGGCATCCCCCTAGATTTGTTCCAGGAAATGGAATTGGGGGCACTGCATTACAGTGAAACGCCTGGTGAGAAAAGAGGGCCTTACCTTCTCCTGGTTTCTTGGCCTTCTTCTCATTCTTCTCTCCTGATGTCCCATTCCCTGACAGCCCTGGATGGCTCTGGGGGGGCCATTCAAGGCAACCTGTGTAGATCTGGGGCTGCCTCAATTCAACACAGACAAGGTCCAGATCCCTCCAATTAGGCTTGGGAGTCAGGCCTTGGCCACACCCACTGCACAGCACTGCTGTCTAGGCCAGTAATATATCTACCCCAAGTTATGCATGTGCTTTAGAAAAATGATTCAGCAATCATGCTTGTTCTTCTCCCCACCCATAAATATTGATTACAGTCCATATACGTGTATCAACTGTATGATTTATCATTGCAAGCACAGTAAAGTTTTCTCTCCCCTTCCTGCAGCAAAGGTTCTTGTTGCATCTTGTGACGAGGTTAATGAGGGATGTGGCAGGGGACTGTTTGAAAGCAGCAAACCATAAAACTTAACCATTGGATGAGTTTTATTGAAATACTGGATGCTGTCACTCATGACATATCCTAGCAAGCATGTTTCTCTCCTTCACTGTGGAGTGATGTTGCTTTCTGTACCCTCTTAATTTCAGACCAATTTATTTAGTGACACTTCTTAAAATACTTTCTGCAGTGGCTGAGTGCTACAAAAACAGTTTTCTTTTCCTTTTTGTTTCTTTTTTCTACGGAGAAAGCAATTTATTTATTTTTTTATCAATAGCAGCCCTGACATTATCAGATTGAGTGGTTCGCATCGATTTTCTGCCTGTGTATATTTTAATTGTGTTGATTTCAAGGATCTGTACTACAGCGCAAGTATCACAGGCCTTCCGCTCATTTCCACCACCACCCCTTCAAAATGTTATTTCGGTGGCAGCAATAGTAGGGGAAAATTACTTCAGTCTTGAAGAATACTTAGAACAGCAAAGCAGATTTTCAATTCCTTATGTGAACAATAGTCACTTATTCAAATCTTAACCAGTGGATATAAAAAAGAAAGAGGTTCAGATAACTGGGAAGATAAAAAAAAAGCCCTGCTGGATCATTCCAAAGGCCCATGTACAGTAGTCCAACATCTGGTTCCCACAATGGCTAACCAGGGGTAGCTCAGTACTGTCACTACATACTGAGAAGTGCTCTTTGTGCAATTAATGTGTCCCATCACCCTCGCACCACAAACCCTGAAGAAATTGAATTTTTTGTGGCTAGGAACATGATGGGGAAATGCATTGAAAAGTGTGAAATGAATGAGTGACCAACAAGAAGACATATAAGCACCCTCCCAGCAAATCAGGACGGATGCTCATAGTCATTTAATCTCTCCACAAACAAATAAGAATGAATACTTAATAATCCATGTAAGCTTTCTGAAAGCAAATTAATGCTCTATAAACAGGTCATTGGGAGCAGCCCCAGATGCCTATGTACTTAAGCACAACAGCACTTTCTCCTCCTATGGTTTCAAGCAACTGATATTCAGAGGCATTACTGCATTTGGCAGTGAAGGTAGAACACAACCATCATGGCTAGTAGCCATTGATAGTCTTGTCCTTCATCAATTTGCCTCATCCTTTTCCAAAGCCATCCAAGCTGGTAGCCATCACTACCTCTTGTGAAAAAGGTGCTGCAGCCCCTTCTAGATTACAGCATACATAGATGCCTACGGCCAATGGTTTGATTGGTTACTTTGGATCAAGTGCCTTGCCTATTCAGCTTTGGATCGTGTGTACAATTCCTCTTTGCCCATTTTCTCTCCAAGTTCTTCCCTCTGGCTCTTCCTTCCAGACTCTTCATTTCAGACTTTCTTATTTAGTTATTTATTTATTGCATTTTAAACTCAAACCCCTGGGATTTCACTGAGAGTGGGTTACTGGCCCAAGAATATTTAGAGAGCCACTGATATTTAGAGACACTGAGGTCCAGCGCCGAGGGCCTTCTGGCGGTTCCCTCACTGCGAGAAGCCAAGTTACAGGGAACCAGGCAGAGGGCCTTCTCGGTAGTGGCACCCGCCCTGCGGAGCGCCCTCCCACCAGATGTCAAAGAGAAAAATAACTACCAAACTTTTAGAAAACATCTGAAGGCAGCCCTGTTGAGGGAAGCTTTTAATGTTTAATAGGTTATTGTATTTTAGTGTTTTGTTAGAAGCCGCCCAGAGTGGCTGGGGAAACCCAGCCAGATGGGCAGGGTATAAATAATAAATTATTATTATTATTATTATTATTATTATTAATTATTATTATTATTATTATTATTATTATTATTATTAGTGGTCTCTTCCAACTCTATGATTCTATGATTCTATATTGGTTCATTGGGGATGTGTAGTAGCTCCTGGAGTGTGGTCTGAAGGCACATGACACCACCAGGTTCCTGAAGCTAAGCTGGTCGAGGTCTGACCATTGTCAATCCAGCAGGTGATTTGGAATTTCCAATTTACCTGAAAGATCATATCACCCATGATATACCCAATTGATCACTGTGCTGTGCAGGGCTTTCAACAGATACCATCTTACCAGGAGGTCAGTTCTTCACAATGTAAGAATCAGGCATTTAGTGTTGTGGCATCTACCCTTGGCTATTCTCTCCTCTTGAATACTGGACAGCTGGGAGTAGAGCCAGTTCTGACCAAGATGGCAGCATAATCCTGCAGCTCCTCTGTCAACCGGGCATAATTATATATAAAACTACCTAATGATAGCAAATAAAAACAGATGAGTGAAACCTTAGCAGGCTATGAAATGTGTACACTTACATTTAAAAGAATGGTGCCTGGATTCTTGCTTTAAAGAGAAGAGTTGCTTTGACAGCTGTCCAGAGAGTAATTCAAACATGACACCCCAAACTCCAAAGTTCTCTAAAGATGGACAGTATCTGCTATCGGACTATTAGACTATCATCTCTGTTGTCTTTTCAAAGTCTACTGAAAATCTTCCTCTTTCAACAACCCTTTTAAGCTGAACCCAGTCTTCATCTGTACTGAAATTCCGAAGAAGGAGGAGGAGGAGGAGGAGGAGATTTTATTGATTTTCACTTGTTTGCCACCACCCTGGGCTCCTTGGGATATAAATTAAATAAACAAGGAAACATAAGGAATGATGGAAATGCAGATACTATATGTAGTTTTCATTCCATTTATTTATTTAACAAGATTTATATGAAGCTTGATTTGTGTGTGTGTGTGTGTGTGTGTGTGTGGTCTTACATGGTATAAAATTGTTGTTGTTAAAATTTGCCCTACATCCATAGATATCAGGGCAGTTCACAACATAAAATTGTAATAGAAAAAATGCAAGATGCTTCTATTGATGTTATATTGGTATAAAATATTGATTAAAAATAGCATTCAAAGCAGACTTTAAACCAGGAGACAGAACCATCAAATTATTTTGTCTATCGGCAGCTTTAAAAGCAAATATGCATGATAAAATTCCATATCTGGGTAGGCTTTCTTTAAAAAAGAAAGAAAGAAAGGTCTGATCAGAGGTGAAAAACAGTACAGCCAAAGCTCCTGCTTGCTATCTGCAGGAAGGAAGTTTCAGAGCGTAGCTGCTGCCAACCTAAAGGATTGAATTCTTGCAGGTGTGGAACAAACATTATGTGGCACTTGCAGAAATGCCCATTCTTCAGATCGAAGAGGCCAAGTGGGAAAATATGGGATAATGTGATCTTTCAAGCAAACTGGCCCCAAGCTACAGAGGATTTCATATACTAATAGTAACACCCTGTGATTGGCCCAGTTACACATTTATTTCTTTATTTGTTAACAGTGTCTGTAGATCGTCCTATGACAAGAGTTCTCAGGGACGCTCATGATGAGAATTAAAAACAATTAAACTCTTATAATTTCTTCATAAAAAGAAGCACAGTTGGCACAGAGAGCATGAATTGCAGGTCCCAAAGGCAATTCCTCTCCGCCAGCATCCACTGCTTGTCACTAGAAGGGATGGGAGGGGGGTGCAGAAGGCTAATTGGTAATGCATTTGTGAGTTTGCAGATAATTAACATCATGGCTGTTTAGTTCTTTGGAGACTTAATGCTGTCTCTTCCTTTTGCAGTTCCTCATGTCCCTCCCAGTACTGGACATCACATTTGCATATGGGGCCGCTCTGCCCTTCAGCTGTTCCAGCAACATTTCCAAAGCAGTATCAAGGGGTGGGGCCTATTTACTTCATTTTAAAACCTAAGGACCCAGAAAATCTGATTTGCTGGACTCTTTCCCCAAAGCTTTTAATTATTCTCTGTTTCATGTGTGTGTGTTTAAGGATAGCAATACAATTGATTCAGTTCTCATTTAAAGGCAAACTTGCCAAATTTGCACTTTCTGGAAAATTACAGATAGTGAAACACAGTCGTCCTTTGACCTTTGCACTTCTCTGAATTTTGCAGTGCAATTTTCCAGCCTAGTACTATGTACCAAAGTGCATGTACTTTTTCATGTGTTAGTGAAAACAACATATAAAAATGCATTGTATTGGGGGAAATGGCTTTGCAAAAATGTGCATATTGCAAAAATTGCACACAGCAACATGCCTACTAGGAGAAATGAGCAAAAAAAATGCTGGTGGATTTTCGGAAGCACACTAAATAAATAATTTTTAAAAATCACAAACTGTTGTGGAAATGTGGAGAACCAAACTTAAGACTTGAAAAATTAGAAGCTAAGAGAAAATGACATATTCATCCCATGTGTCTCTCTGTGTGTGTCCTTCTGACATCCTTTTTACTATGCATTCATGATTATTTGTGATAAATTTGAAGACAGTTGTACACCAGGGGTCAGCAAGGTTTATCTTGCCTGGGCCGGATTGGTTCTGCGGAGATCCCTCTGTGGGCTGGATCACTTGCATGCCCGTGATTTTCGGCGTCTGCACATGTGCAGATGCGATATTTGGTGCTGCAGAAGCAGGTCCCCGCGCCGTGTTGTGCCGGTTTAGCACAGCACACAAGCAGGAGGCTCGGTTCAGGGGCGGCTTGTGGGCTAGTCAAATGACCTTCACGGGCCACTTCCAGTCCATGGGTTGCTGACCCCTGTTGTACACAATTCTGCTTTTAGCACTGCTTGCACTTGCAAAAGTTTTGGGGTGAATGTGCTTCTTTTCCAATCAGTGCATGTTGCATAACTTCCTGCTGAAATATTGTAGCTATTTATACCACAAATGTTCCAGTTTATTTTTTGCCCCACTTTCATTGAGCTATAGCACAACAGTGCCACTCCAGAAAGCAATAAAGCAGTAACTACAGGAAATTATATGTGAACAGTCAAGTATCATCCACCACTAATGCACTATGATTGCAGAATATACCAGCTAAAACAAAACAAAACAAAACTGCCAAGAGGGCCATGTGTGCGCTTGGTTTTCCAAGTTGAAAAGTCCTCTCTGTTTCCAGGACTTCGCCTTTTATAGCTACTGCAGTTATTACCTTTCAACTTCTATGCCACTTTTCAAAACCAAGTGTCTTTGGCTCACAACTGAAAGGTTATAAACAGCAACAACAAAAAGGCAACAAAATACTGACGTCAAAACCCCATCACTACCTATGAATTAGGCATTTAAAGAAATTCAAATAAAGCAGCATTTTTAAAAACACACACAAACAAACACACAGGGACTCTTGGCTGCTTGCTAGGCATGCAAGCTTGATGCAATGTTGCCATCTAGTGAAATTACTAAAATATATGGTTTTGTCAATGAAGCACCGGGTTAAGTGCAGATGCTCTCTTTGATTCATATCAACAGCAGTATGATTGTTACTTCCCAGCCATTGCCCATTAAAACGTCGCCCATTAAAACACAGCCAAATGTGTAAAATATGGAGCATTTCTAGTACATGTGGAGGGGGGGTGTTTGTTTTGTTTAGATTTCTAAATCAATTTACAACATAGCAGCACATGTGGAGTCTAACCTTCACTCAAACAGTTGTGAGTATCTGAAAGGCTTGGTTTGGGGAATGAACAGTGTTTGGGCTGAAACAGTTGAAAGGTAAAAATAAAAGAAGAGACTTAGTCCATCATCCTGTTTCCTACAGTGGCCAGTCATGTTTTCTGCTGTGTTAGGTAGGGTGGCTGGTGCCCGTGGGTACTGGTGGGAAGATTCAGATCCCAATGGGAAGTAGAGCCAGAGCTAATGGCAGGCAGAGCCACTTAATTCTGGTTTTGTCCTTCTTCTCCTGCCTGCTGAGTTCTACAAGGGCAACACTAAGATTAAGGGGGAAGAGGAAGATAACATAAGGAAATACAAAGAGCCTGCTGGATCAGGTCAACAGCCACCTGTTGGACTGGTTGTAAGTAAGAAGGCAGGAAAGTGGGGGCTGACTGAATACAGACTGAGGGAACTAGCCTCTATTGGTTACCTACCATTTGTTTCCTGGAATCTGTGAGCCATCCCCTCTGGGCTCCTCTGAAACTCCTCCTCCTATGGAAGATTGAAGTCAAACATAACTATGCATAAGTGATAGTTAGTACATGAAAGGGTTAAGACCAGAGAGGGTTAAGACTCAGCTAGGCCACACACCCTTATGTCCACGATGAAGGAAACAAAGCTTCTTCTCTTTCTCTTCCTCAATCTCTTCCAACTATAAAACTGACCAGGATGGACATGTTTGAAATTGATCCAAGTTCAAACTACATATTTGAAACTATATGCTATATTTTGTATCCAGGAGCAATCTGCCTCTGTGTTCCTTTCTGCTGTGAGGAATAATGCATGAAGCAGACCTTTGGACTTAGTAAGTAAATAATTTTGTGTGGTCTGCTCATTGCTAGAGGGGTAAGTGTTTCCAAGCAGACTAAATGCGATATGCAAAAGGGTTTGACAACCTGTATTCCATGCTATGATGCTGCTTAACTCGGACAGTGTTTTTAACTCTACTGGGGGCTTTCTCCCGCTGGAGCGTGTGCAAAGCTCCCATTTTGAATCTAGGTGCCCAGCCTATTCTTCTTCTGAATCCAGAAGACAATATCAGAAATGAGCTGCTTTACTCAAATCTCCTTATGCATTAATCACAAGCATCTGGTTGGCCACTGTGAGAGTAAAATGCTGGAATTCAAAGGCTTTTGCTTGATCTGATCCAGCAGAACTGCTCTTAAGTTTTTATGTCAAATAGAGTATAGGATGCTGTCTTAAACCATGGCAGACTAGTTATACATTAAGTCCAATACAGCCTGCTCAGTATATCAGTGGTTCCCAGGATCTCAGGCAGAGATTTTCTTCCCAGCACCTCCCCAGCCAGTGGATGAACCTGGGATTTCATAAAGTGCCATTGAGCTGTCATCCTTCCCCATAACAGCTGCCTTATCAGGCCTAACCAGAGTTATAGTTATGCCACAGTTATCTACTGGGAGAAGAAAGGCACAGCATAAAAGGTTGGTTGCAAAGTTTAACATTTTGAATTCCCATCTTTATTTTTATTTTTAAGAATGTTACTAATTCATAAGAGCTATGAATACATTCTTGAAATTGCATGGGCAACATCCCAGAGAGATTTATGGATAGAATTTCCATTGGCCATCCTACAGAATCAGTGCTTGCTTCTCAACCTCTCACCATGATAAGCAGGAACAGAACAAATCAAGAGCACACACCCAGAGAACAAGACAGGAGTCAGGACCACGGAGCAAGAAGGACTGTAGTGGTGTGGTGGAGCTTTTGCCTTGCATGTTGAAGGTCCCAGGATCAATCCCTGGTAGGGCTGGGGGAGACTCTTGCCTGAAACCCTGGAGAGCCACTGTCAGCTAGAGTAGATGGGTAATGAGCATGGCCTGAGAGGGGCAGCTCCCAGGAAGGTTCCCAAAGGCCAGTCAATCATTGGCCTATCCAGTACTGTTGCCTGTGGTGAGTCTGCAAGAAGGAGCAGAGCACTTGTGGTGTTTCACTTGTCTGAAGAGAGTGTTAATTAATTATTTTATTGATGTGTGTGTTCTGCCCTAGGACCATTTGGCAATAAATAAATAAATAAGCAAGCAAGCAAGCAAGCAAGCACGACAGCTCTCATAATAACCCATTCAACCCATTCAACTCTGGGGAAGAAGAAAAATTATTGACTATGGTGCTATCTGCACTTTTCCATATGGGACAGTTTCCCCTGCTCCCATGAAATTTAGAATTTCTTTAACTCCCATGTTTATGTACAAGCTCAAATATATTGCACTGGCTGCTGACCTCCATTGGTGGAGATATTTTCAATTAAGAAAACATTTAGATAGTAAACTCTCATTCAGTAAAAGTAGTTTTTTAATTAAACAGATGGCGATAACAAAGAAATTAATGAACACATACTTGTTTGCCTGCTCTCCTCATTTGCCTTCCTAAATTATTCAGGTTATGCAGCAATTAAGCTTTAATTGCTTTTAGACAAATGGATATCTCAGGATGAATGACAACGTGTGGCAGAATTTTCTACGGAGCTCACGATAACCCAAAGGCCCACATGGTTTTTTTCTGGTTGCAATCCTCAGAGCATTTCCTCAGAGTAGTTCCACATACCACAGCTTTGCAAGAGAGATCAGAAGTGGGATAATTGGCATTCATGTTTGGAGTGTCCGCACATTGACATAGTTTTGGAACAAAGCAAATAATCCCGCAAGGACTGTACCTCAGGGATGACCAACAAAGGCTGGAGTAAAAGCCACGCTATTCTGTTACTGGGAAAGATGGGATACAGCCACATAGACACTTCTGCCCTGCGAACATGGGAAGAGGCTGCTCAGTCAGGCCAAAGGCTCAACCAATCCAGCATCCTGTTATCACAGGGGCCAACTAGATGCCCATGGAAATCCCACAGCACCCTCCCTACCTGCAACTCCGGCAACTGGCATTCAGAAGTACGCCACCTGTAAAAGTGGTGGTAAAACATAACCATCATGGCTGGTAGCCACTAGTGTCTTTATCTTCCGTGAATTTGTCTAATCCTCTTTTCAAACCATCCAAATTGGTGGCCATGACTGACTCCTGTGGGAACAAACCCCCATAGTCTAATTATGCATTGCTGGATGAAGAAGTACTTCCTTTGTCCTGAATCAGCTTCAGGACTGATTGTTTATTGGGAAGGCAAGTTTATTGTGCCTTCCCAGATGATGCCAGTGACCACTCTGGAATATAAGGGTTTGGGGAACCCTTAAGCTTTCCTAGATCCAAGTTGTTCAGGGTTTGTATATTCACACAAGTCCCTTGAACCTTTGCCAGTAGTATATGGGCAGCCAGTGCAGATGTTTTAACAGAGGTGTCACATGCTGTCAGATATCTACCCTCATCAGTAGCCTAGCCACTGCATTCCACACCAAGCGCAGCTGCAAGTAACAGCACATTGCAGCAGTGGTTGGTTGCTGTTGGGAAAGAGGTTGTCAGACAGTTCCATGGAACCACTCTGAACTACTAGGTCTCATTTGTATTTAACACTCATCAGTGAGGCACATGGTTTTTAGCATGAGAGTACCTGTAATAATACCTTCATAATTTGCATCCAAAAAGATAGCGGAGAGTTACTGCTAAAACTATGTTGCTTGTCATTTTTATTTGTAGACTTCTCCTTCTTCTCCTCCTTCTTCTTTTTGTAAATTATAGCCTGCTTTCTCCTGCATTCAAATTAAATATTTGTCCATACATGAACTCAAGCATTTGTTACTAGATGGTGGATTAGTTTGCTTCATTGAAATAAATGTGGCTCAGTGTCCAAATTTTTACTGAATTAACAACCTGGAAATAAACACAAAATAAATAACTAGCTCCAGGTTTTCAGTACTTTTAATCAAACTGTCTCATAAATCTTACTGGAAAGATAAATGATTTGCCTAGATAAATAAATAAATAAAAAGTTGTTAGAGCAGTAATGAATTGCCAGGATTAAAATATCCATTATAACGCCAACACATGTTGCCTTTTAATGCAAGTACATGATCTTGAATATTATTAAGGTTTAAACAAATTTTGAATGTGACAAGCACAAGATTTAATGTGGCACATAAATGAGTTTAAAGAGCTAATTAGATTTTGTTGGGCAGTTCTATGTCTAACGGATATGTAACAGCAGTAATACCAATTAGGCAGGCATAATCACCAAAACAGGTATTAATTTTATCTTGCATCTTTGGCTCTTTACTTCACGTTTACAGGTGGTCTCTCTGATTTCGGAGTGCCAGGGTCCAACCTGTGTCAGTTCCTGTGTGTGTAGACTAAGGATGAAGGATAATTTCATTAAGACCGCATTTTAAAGCAAATCAGCCCAGACTATAAATTCTCAGATTTATATGCAAATTAGAAAATAGTTAACTATAAGGTTGTGCATCAGTCTGAATTTTGTGGTGCAGTTTTGGTTATTAAAATGTGTGCTTTGCAAGAAAAGTGCGTACCAAAATGCATATTTTGGGGGGAAATGAATTGAAAAGCATGCAAAATGGCCTATGTTGTGAAAGAAACAAGGGGTGTGTAGCTCTGCTGTTTTTTCAGCTTTTGATACCATTCTTCTGGTGGCGACAGCCTGAGTTGGTATTTGGGGCACTACATTAGAATCTACTTCCTCCAGAGGAAGCTCTCCAGCTTCTTGGAGATCATTGCTTGGTTCTATGGGTTCTCCACTATGGGGCTGAATCCAGACAATATTGAGATATTGTTAGTAGATTGTTCCTTTGACCTGCTGAGTGACATGTGTCCTGCTCTAAATGGGATCAAACTCCCTCTGAAGAAGTGGGTTTGTAGTTTGGAGGTTCTCCTGGATCCATTGCTATCACTTGAGAAAGAGATGGCATCAGTGGCACAGAGTGCCATCCATCAGCTTAGGCTGGTGGCCCAACTGCAGCCTTATTTGGATAGGGATAACTTGGCGACAGTAGTCTATGTTCTGGTTAACTCAAGATAGGACTAATACAATGTGCCTTACATGAGGCCACCTTTGAAAATGGTTCAGTGTAGAATGTAGCTGCCAACTGTTGACAGGTTTGAGGTGAACAGATCATGTAGCACCTCTTCTGTTACAACTACGTTGGCTATTTGTATGCTTCTCAGCCCAATTCTTTATGGCTCCAGACCCCAATATGTTCTGAAATGTCTCTTCTGATATGGCCCTACATAGACCCTAGAACCTACTTAGACCTTTCTCCAGGTCCCCCCCTCTGAGGGAGTCTCAGAGGATGGAAATAAGGGAGAGGGCCTCATTAAAAATATTATTAATTTCAATGGGTCATCTCCATTAACTTCTGGGGGGGTGCACGCGTGCACACACACACAAATGTGCAAGTGTGTATTCAATGTTAGTCCTAATCAGAGTAAACTGATGACTAACTTAATTTCAGAGGGTCGACTCTGAGTTTGACTAAGATACATACAACTAAAAAAAATATCAGAGAAGTCACCATACAAACCTTGCTGAGTACAGCATTCCACAGATGTGGAGCCACAGCTAAAAATGCCCTCTCCCTCCATACCCATCTGAGCTGAATCAAGTTATTTTGCAAAGCACCAATTGAAATATGAACCAAATCTTGAAATTAGTGTGCACCCCTAGTATTTAATACCTGACAGCATTTGATAGGTAACATACTACAGTTAAATTTACTTTTCAATTACCAGCAGCATGTGACTTTACAAATCGGACGTTCACCACCACAACCAAGCATTGCAGGAGGACCTGTTTTCAAAAAAGTTGATATTTACAAATTCCTATTCCTAAGGTGAATTTGAAATCCTGAATGTGAGATTGCCAAAATAAAAAAACTGATGACTGTCGAGTATTTGCAAATAATCATTGTCATTCTACTCTGCACAAAATATTCAGAATCTGAACTAATGACTGCTCAAAAATAGAGAAAATGTGTGCCAAAACCATTTCTCTGCATTACTTTGTACTGCTGCCCCCCCCCCCAAAAGCTTTAATGCATTTATGTTTGTCCGCTGCATCTTTGGTCTTCCAAGGATAACAACAACAACAAAGTCTTATCTATTCCTCAGCAGATTCCCTATTAAGCAACAGAAGTCTCTTCCATCTCAGTTTTCTATCTAAACAGGGTGCAGTATGCTCTAAGTGTATAAATAAATAATTTTTTGTAAGAAAAGAACAACACACACACACAGGAGAACTTGCCTGAGACTAGCAACAGACTTCAATGGTATCTTCTGAGACACACCTGACAGGAGAGCTTTGAAATGTGAATCAAAGCACACTCGACTAGGGAGAAACTTGTCGTACTCAATTAAAGATGATCTGCGGCAAAACACAGCTCAATCAAGGTGAAGTGCTTCCATCCCTTCCCATCGTGCTCTCCAAGGCTCATCAGAGGCTCTGGAGAAAGCTGTGCCGTGTGGGGTTCAATCGCAGGTATAACCAAAGGAGACTCTCTGGGATGCACCTCCTTAATGTTCTTAGGGGAGAAAATATTTATTTGTAAATGTCCTTGGAAAAACTTTCATGAGATTCCAACTTCAGCTACAGAACTTAGTTCTTTTAAGGGCATCAGTGATAACGGCTGACAATATCACAGAGGTTAGTCATAAAAGGGACACCAGAGGTCAACAACTTCAACCCCATAGTCTGAATCTGCAACTACAACATCATTAGCAGATGGCCAATCAGCCTCTATTTAAAGAAGGCTATTGGAAGATAATTTCTTTGGGTTTAGTGAGGTGGGCTGCTTTCCTTTAGGAAAATGAACTTAACAGGAAGGACCATGGCTTAGTGGTAAAGCGAGTGATTTGCATGCAAAAGGCCACGGGTTCAACCCCAGCTTCTTCAGATAGGACTGGGAAAGAGTAGGAATGAGGGGAGGAATTCTATTCTATTTGTATTTATAGGAGAACCTACCTAACCTTCGCTTTCCAGAACAATACGTTATGCTTTATTTATTATTTAATTGTTTAATTTGTATACTGCTCTTCATCCGTAGATCTCAGGGCATGAAACACAGTCATTCTTCAAAATTCACTCATCTCCAAATTTTGCAATGTACTTCTCCAGTGCAATAGTGTATACAAAAAAAATGCACATACTGGTGTAAAGTGTGCATGAAAATGCAGATATTACTAAAAGTAGTTCACAAAAATGCATTATATAAGGGGAAACTGCTTTAAGAAAATGTGCATATTAGCAGAAATCCACTCTAAAATCCTGTGGAATTTTCATGAGTACTTCTTTTTGCTTTTGATTTTTGAAGGAAAATAACGATCACAAACTGGTGGTGAAATGTGGTGAAACAGGGCTTTTTTCAGCCAGAACTTGCCAGAGCTCAGTTCCTGCACCTCTCAGGTGGGTGCCTTTGCCATTATAAGAGAGTAATGGAGGCATTCGTAGTATGTTCCAGCACCTCTTTTTCTAGATAAATAGCACTGTGGAGAACTGAAGATAAGAGCAGGAATATGAGAATGAAATATACTCGGAGTCGAGTGTGAATTTCATGCTCTTTATTCAGCTTGTAGTAGCAATGAATGAAACTTTCCCCAAAACGTCTAGCTATATATACATTATTTACACAATGGGCCCCGCATGATTGGCTAATTCTGGGCTGCTCCTGTAGGCCAATCAGGCTGCGGATTCACTTCCTCTAGAAACCTGATTGACTGCTCCTGCAGGCCAATCAGGTTGCTGATTCACTTCATCTAGGAGCCTGATTGGCTGCTCCTGCAGGCTGGATTGGGTGGCTCATGCGGACCAATCAGACTGCTGCATTCTGGATCCCATTGTTCTAGGATTCAGCTCAGTACATAACAGAGAGCTTCCTGCTATTGTAGCTGCACCAGACAAAGCTCTCATATCCATGTCCCTCTCAGTGGCCAGAAGCAGCCCCAGCACTGGAACGCCAGTTAAACCACATTGCTCCACTCCACCCTACTGGACTTGCTGCTACTGAAGAGTCCTATGTCATTCTGAGCTCCTTGAGGGAAGAGTGGGTGTGGATTTAAGAAATAACAGTGTTATTTATGTTACTACATTATACCCCACTTTTGCTTCAAGGAGCTCAAAGTGGTGTACGTAGTACTTCTTCTCATTTTATCATTACAATGACCCTGTGAGGTAGGTTAGGCTGAGGGGCAGTAACTGGCCCAAGGTCACCCAGGGAGCTTCATGGCTGAGTGGGGATTTGAGTCCTTGTCTTCCAGGTCCTAGTCTGACATTCTAACTGTAGGAATGGATTTATACACTAGGAGAGGATATATTGTCCTGTTGTACCATCCTTTGCAGCTTAAACTGGGAAACTAAGACAAGGTTGATTTAACCTTCTAGAAACAATAATCCAGGATGATTTAGGACAGACTTTTCCCAGTATTACGCCTTTTCTGCCCCTTAAAATTAACAATCAAACATACTGTGGACACTCGGGTTGCGAACGTGATCCGTGCGGTGCAGGAGGCACGTTCACAACCTGCAGTGTCTGCAACCCAGTGCTGTGTCTGCGCATGTGCGGGCTGCGATTCGGCACTTCTGTGCATGCGCAAAGCGCGATTTAGTGGTTTTGCACATGCGCGAGTGCCGAAACCCAGAAGTAACCCGTTCCAGTACTTCCGGGTTTCGGTGCATCCGAATCCCAAAAACGCGCAACCTGAAGCGTCTGTAATCCAAGGTATTACTGTACATTGTTTGTGAAGCAGTAAAGCTAGTAGTTAATTACATAATCTAGGTACTGAAGCAGTGATTACAGAAGCAAAATTAGGCAGATTTATAACTACTATAAATTACAAAAGTACAAAATCTAAGTTCAAAATGGGGTCTGAGCTGCAGAGCTCAGACAGGCATGTGTTGTCAGCTTGGAAGCATGGTGAAGAAAGAGAAGGCTGCCCAAGGCAGACAGAGGAAGTGATCTCACAGAATTCTCTCTAACAGGAAAGCTCTGTGAACCTTAGCCCCTTCATGTGCCTATCTGGCAGAACATGAATTGTTGCTTTGACTGCAATAATATCCCGCACTAATCACTACACCACTATAGAGCCATCTGCCCGATAATTGTGTTGTGTGTGCTTACAAAAATATCACCTCCATGTGAGTTACATGATCTCACCTAAGGAAAATATAGATAATTCAGTGGAATGCTGCCTGCTTTTATCGTAACTCAAACCATACATTCTTGAAATTGCAACCAATCATTCATCTCCTCACCTCTTCAAAACTTAATTATTAGGGTGATCAGCAGAAAAACAGTTACAGTTACAGCGCAATGAGATGGCCCCAGTTTCCTTTGCATTTGAGATGCTTTATAAGACAATTTGCTGTTATTTGGAAGCTGGCACATTGATCTAAGCAGCGAGCAAACAATTAATTGCTCTTGACGTGGACTGACAGCAGCCCCTTTTGATATATAACTGGGAAACAATTCAGCTAAAAAGTTTCAATTTCTTGCGCATCTGGAAGACAATGAAGAGAAAGAGGGCATGAGAACAAATTGAAACAGTATATGGGACAAAAATCCTGTTAGGACTCTTCAGGGAGCATTTCTCATTTGCCTAATTGTATTTCTGCTGCAGCCAGACATACTGCTGTGCTAATACTTCTTCCTGGGGAGTCCATTAAAAACCCCTCTAAAGATGGCCTTTCCTGACACTGAGCTGTGAAAAATGACAACTGCAGGTATAAGCGCATTTCTTATCATAAGGGTGGAGAGCCTCCAGCCTGTGGGCCTAAATAGACCTCAGCATGGGTCCCAATTTGGTCTGCAAAGACATTTCCCTCACCTGACCCACATTGTTGTTGTTGTTGTTGTTAAACCACCTCCACACATAAGGTTCCAGGGCAGGTTACAACAATTAAAACACAAGGTTGAAAACAGGCTTAAGTGACTTACCATTACAGAAATGTGGTGGGTCCCAAAATGGACTTTTGGTTTCCATTTTGGGGGACATCATATTTCAGGTGTCAAAGGTTAGAATAAGGAGGTGTATCTTCAGCATTCACTGAAAGCTGTATAATCATCATCATCATCATCATAATTTTTATTTATACCCCGCCCTCCCCAGCCAAGGCCGGGCTCAGAGCGGCTTACAAGCAATAATAAAAACAAGTTGATGCCAGATGCATAATGAAGATGCCAGATGCAGCTCTGTGGGATGGGAATTCCACAGCTTAGGGGAGAATGCTATATAGAATGCCCTCTCCTGACTGCTACCCCTGCCCGAGCTTCTGAGGGTGGTGAGACAATCAATACATGATTCAGGTGTGGGGCAGGTAGCAACACAGGAATACCATGACAAAGGACACAGTGACAAAGGAAACATCTATCTTAAAGTCAAACCACTAAGTGACTTTAAGATAGATGTTTCCTTTGTCACTGTACTTGTTCTACTGATGAAATGCCTTGTACCAATGGAATATTGTTGGGCAAGAGAATGCATTAAACAGGTGGCTGGTAACTTTGTACAATCTGTTGGTCCAGTGGTGCTAGGGTCTGTGCTGCCACTTGTAGGGTAGAGTAGAAGGCAAAGAGAGCAACAATAGGTGGAGCCAGAGCCAATGAGAGGCAAAGCCAACTCATTCTAGTTTTGTCCACAGCCTCCTCCTTGCTGAGTTCTACAAAGGCAATAATGAGACCAAGCTAACAGGTAGGGCCACCCCCCAACACCGGTTGTAAGTTTGAAGACAGGCAGGTGGGACAGGATGAGGCTGGTGAGGCGCTGCTCCATTTTCCCAAATGGACTAGCCTCCATTGGCTTGGCCCTTATTTATAATCTATTTTCTTTGTGAAAGTGAAGGAGGTTGACCACAAACAAGACGGTGAGGGTGTAGATGGTTTGGCTTGTAACACAGAAAGGTGCGGAAGTGGTTGCTCTTTCCACTGAGCAATGGTGCTTCCCAAACAATTATTTTATTTGTGTGGGCTCCTGTGTAGGAAGTCTGTGCTGCAGACCCTATATTTTAGGAATGTAAATGCTCCATTTTGGAATGGTTTGGCCTGTTACATCATAGATCATCACTCTCTGAGCCATACGCCTCCCCCCATTTCTTTTTTTCATTCTGCTAGAGCAATCAGCCGGCTCCCTAAATCAAGAGCAAAGAGCTGGGTATCTGGCACATTTTCAATGAGATCTTCGCCTCTAGCCTTCTTCCATCCCGCCTCCCAAGCTGTGGTGCTTTGTATTTTGAAGTGAATGCCGTTTTAATTACCATTTTGACTGTTACGGCGTCTATTTCATCTTTCACTTTTAATTTAAAAATGTATGAATCATTGGTTGCTTTTTAATAAAAAGTGAAATGTATTTTCGTTCAGTGGCAGCTAAACTGCTAATTAAAGCAAAGGCTGTGCCAGGAACTTCAAGCCATGCTTTTATACTGTTTACCCTATTTTGGTTCCTGCAAACTCCAGCAGCAAAATAGGATTTGGTTTTTCAGGTGTCTTCATGCCCAGCATTTAAACAAACCTTCATCTTTTCAACCCTTGGGCAGTTTTGCTCTCATGTCTGCATGAACATAAGGACTAGAAATTTGGGGAATGAGAACTAAAAATGCTTGGAGAAGGCCCATAAGTCAGTGGCAGAGCACATACTTAGAAGTCCCAGACTTGATCCCCAGCAGCTTAATGGGGCTGGAAAATATCTCTGCCTTTGACCTGTAAGAGCCATTGTGTTACATGGAACAATAATTTCATAAGGTATCCCTGCTCTGACCATCAACGCAGGTACTGTATAATGAATGAGGAATCTGGAACTGCAACCATTTCCCAACTGGAGGATGTGCTCTAAGTTTCCATCAAGCAGATTGGTCTCACTGCTGGGTTGACCTATAAAGCCCTTCACAGATCTCAATGTCTTTTGGAATGCATACAAACCAGCCTGGACCCTTAAATCTTCATTTGTGGCCCTTCTCTGGGTCCCTTCACATGTGAAGATTTGCAGAGGGGTGACAAGGGAGAGAACCTTCTCAGTTCTGACTCCCCATTTGTGGAAAGCTCTCCCCAGTGAGGGCTACCTGATGCCTCTCCTGAAATCTTTTCAGATCCAGGTAAAAACTGACCTCTTTTACCAGACTTTTGCTGGATTACAGTAACAGTGCTTGCTGTATGTAAATGGTAGTGTGAGTGCATTTTTTGCTACTGTTATTGGAGTTTGCTCTTTGGATTAAAAAAAAAAAACCTGCATGGTTTTATTATAATGTTGTTGGGGGTTTTGTGGGGGGTTGTGTATGCTTATGCTTTTAAAACATTAAAGTCACTTGGAGGCTTTTTGCATGTAACAGGTGACTGGTTGAGCATAGGTGAGGGATGGAACTGCTAATACATTATCCATGGAACTGCTAATACATTATTGCACATGCTCCATTTCACTTTCAGGGTTCCCAATCACTTGGAGGCGTGTGTACAAAGGTGCCCCTTTTCACACATCCTACAGAATGCACAGCTAGTGGGGCCAGTGGAGCAGTCAATGCTGGGAACAGATTTCTGGACCTGGCCACAGGTTTGGGCTATGTATGAATGGAACACATTTTACATATTCATTTAACATTTGGGAAGTAATAAAAGGAAATGATTCGAAGTAACAAATGTCAAGGGGACGCGGGTGGCGCTGTGGGTTAAACCACAGAGCCTAGGACTTGCCAATCAGAAGGTCGGTGGTTCGAATCCCTGCAATGGGGTGAGCTCTCGTTGCTTGGTCCCTGCTCCTGCCAACCTAACAGTTCGAAAGCACGCTAAAGTGCAAGTAGATAAATAGGTACCGCTCCGGCAGGAAGGTAAACGGCATTTCCGTGTGCTGCTCTGGTTTGCCAGAAGCGGCTTAGTCATGCTGGAAACATGACCTGGAAGCTGTACGCCGGCTCCCTCGGCCAATAAAGCGAGTCGAGTTCCGCAACCCCAGAGTCAGTCACGACTGGACCTAAAGGTCAGGGGTCCCTTTACCTTTACCTAACAAATGTCAATGATACCATTCCACATGGACAGATGTTTCTTTTCACTCAGCCTTCAGAATTCTGAGCCACTTGGCAAGTGACTTGCAAGTTGTAAATTTATTGGCATTTGTGATCTCTGCATTGAGGAATTGCCGTTTGTTTCAGAGTGTTCACCATTCACTGTGTGTGAGTAGCAAGAAGTAGTGGGAAGGGCACCGCTGTGAACCTGACCCCATAGCAGAGTCACTTCTGCTTACCAAGCGGGGGGAGGAAGAAGAAAAAGAGGAGGAGAAGGAGGAGGAGTTAGGACTTGATATCCCGCCTTTCACTCCCTTTAAGGAGTCTCAAAGCGGCTAACATTCTCCTTTCCCCTCCTCCCCCACAACAAACACTCTATGAGATAAGTGAGGCTGAGAGATTTCAGAGAAGTGTGACTTCAGAGAAGTGTGTCACCCAGCAGCTGCATGTGGAGGAGCGGGGAAGCGAACCCAGTTCACCAGATTACGAGTCCACCGCTCTTAACCACTACACCACACTGGCTCTCAGTGGGAAGCTGTGGGGATATCAATGCCATGCATGCAAACAAGTGTAGCCAGTCAAGTGCTCCTACTGATATGCCTGCACACAACCAGTGTCCCCCTACCCCCAGTAAGTAGCAGCAACTCTACTGCCGTGAGGTTGGGTATGTGGTGTCACCCCTCACCTGCTGTGTTCATTCTTCTCTCTTTAAATCTAATAAAGTTACTGCTATGTAAGAACAGGTATATTTGGATTTGCCACCAGGTTGGAATGGATTGTCCAGTAGTGACTGAATATTTCTAGGTTGCAGGATAGTGGCAGATAGAGCTGCCAAGCAAATTTGTTATGCAATTTAGAAAGACCTGTCTGATGGATTTTCCTTAGACAGAAATTGAAGCATTACAAAGATTAGATAGACAAATCTCAGGATGAACACAAGTTTGACGTGGCATTCCTGCATTAGAAACATGTGACTGTCCATCATGTCCTGAAGAGGATCCTGTGTACATACATAAGTCCCTGCCTTTGAGAGCTCCTCCATTCCTTTTAACTGGAGTGTGTAGTTCTCTGCACACATTTCTTGTGTGTAGTTCTCTGCACACATTTCTTGGCAGCTACAAATCTCTTGAGCTATGCCTTCAAGGTAGTGAATAGGAGAAGCTCATAATGTTTCCGGAGCACCAAATATACTTCAAAACACATGTGGAGCTCTAGCAACTCTTTATTTCTGAAGATGTGGTTGTGCTACTTTTGTCAGGCTGCACACCAGGGGATATGCCATGGCAGCTGCAGCTGTTTATACCTGTGTCTCATAAACTTTACAGCATGTTTCCAACATGAAAGATCACAAGAATTGCAGCAAATAAGAAACAGGAGGGCATTATCTTTTAATTTAGATCGCATTTTTAAATATAGGGCTGTGCCTATGCCAGAACTTTGTGAATGTGCAAGAAAATGATAAAATGAGGTACAAGTTCCAAATTTAGCTTTTTTTGTTTTTTGTTTTTTAAAAGTTTCAGGTCTGCATGAAATTATGCATGCTTCTTTTCTCAAAGACTAGAGGATTTGGCTAAATAAGACAGTGCCCTGCTCCTTCCCTCTCGCAATCATTAAATTATGCAGAATAAGCTGGGCAAAATGACAGAATAAATTATGCAGCATAAGAGAAATTATACAGAGCCACTCAGTTTGTACTGTTTATACAAGTTGCATAATTTTTAAGAAGGGTAAAAATATTGTTCCTACCCTGAACCATTGGGCTACAGCAGAAGGCAAATAGAAGTTAATGAATTAGTTGAACTTTCCCTGTCTAATTAAATGCTTGTTTTAGTGCAAGGTTTCTTCCCACAACAAATTCAGATACTTTTATTTAATTTAGGGCTAATTCAAATTCATAAACTCTTCAAGTAAACAGCCTCTCTCTCTCTCTCTCTCTCTCTCTCTCTGTGTGTGTGTGTGTGTGTGTGTGTGTGTGTGTGTGAAGAAGAAAAAAGCTCTCTGGATTTCCCCTTTAATTTTCCCTGACTGCTGATGTACTGCAGTGCTGCTCACTTTATAACTCTTAGGCCCATGAGCATAATAAATGGATTCCAATTAAGTATGGTCAGAAGTAATTTCAGTGGATTTATCAAAATTTGGCAGTCACAGACTGCTCCAGTAGCACCAAACCGCATTGGGATGCAAGATTGGGTCCCTTGTGCATCTAACGCACATGACTGCATGCCTTCCTGTTCACTGCACACAACAGCAGAGTGCAGCAGAATGGTTGTTTTGTTTTAAAAAGCAAAACAGATGATAAGCAGTGCCAGCTCTAAGGTCAGCTTACACAGAACTGCCTTGCTAGAGGGTCAAAGCACACACCACGTAGATCCCGCCCACTGAGTCATAGGAAGGGTGATGGTTGCAGTCAATCTCATTTCCCAGGCTGCCTTTAGCATATGCACTGCCAGGGTGCAAAGATCCGCCCAGAGTCCCCAAATTTAGTATAGCCCCCAAATCAACTTTTATTATGCTTATGTCAGACAGCATGCTTACGCCTTATGTCTTGTTTACGAAAGAAGGGAGGAAAAAGAAACAAACTTTTTTATTTGATTATTTATTTACAATACACTTTTACTTAAGTATACAACACCACCACACTTAAAGTTATAAGTATTGTTTAGGCACCTACTTAGGAATAACATCAGTCGTGTCAAAGATGCCACTGACCCCGCTGCCGCATAGCAGCTCAATACAATATGTAACATAATATTTTGATGTAAGAGTTAATTTTGTGTGCATGGCGCCATTGTGAATGACAAGGTCCGTCGTTGAGTCTGACAAGCGCCACCATTGTGGATGACAAGTGCCACCGCTGGCGTGGCGCGTCTTTGGTAAATGAGCGCACAAAGTCAAAAATCCTTTAGTGAAACAGTAGGTATACATTTCAGTAATACGGTGGTACCTCGGGTTACATACGCTTCGGGTTACAGACTCCGCTAACCCAGAAATATTACCTCGGGTTAAGAACTTTGCTTCAGAATGAGAACAGAAATCGTGCTCTGGCGGCGCGGCAGCAGTGGGAGGGCCCCATTAGCTAAAGTGGTCTTCAGGTTAAGAACAGTTTCAGGGTAAGAACGGACCTCCGGAACGAATTAAGTACTTAACCTGAGGTACCACTGTACCTAAGTATGTATGTATTTTGTTTTTCTAGCTTGATGAAAATTATTTATTATTTCATAACAGGTAGATAGTTAAGAGCTTAGGTGGCTTCAGTGGCGGGTGCCTGGCGCCGCCCAGAATTAGGCACCCGGGTGCCCCACAACCCGTGCACCCCCGGGTAAAGATGGCCCTGCTCCTTTCAAGCCTTTAGGTGCCATATACCACAAGGCAGAGGCTGAGAAGGTACTTTTGAGACACGCTGGATTACAAGTATAAATTGGCTAGAATGGGTGTGGGATGAATCATTAACATATGTGCTGATTCCTGCTTAATTGAACTTAGATTAAAGCAGTAATTTTTAAATGTTCAGATGAATTGCTTTATTGTTAAAGTTGTTAAATACGCACACACACACAAACAACAACCCTCAACTTACAGAGCAATATTAGAAAGGTAAGCCTCACTGAGTGTTAGGACAACTTATTTTATTTAAAGGTAACTCCCAATTTACGATTGTCCAACTGATGTGCAACCGTGCATGCTCACATCACTCTGAAGCCAGAAGTGACTTATAAAATGGTAAAAAAACAGTCCTAAAAGAGCCCAGAAAGGGCAAAAAGCTGTGAAAACAGTACCTAGCGATCCCACGAGCCTTTGCAAGGGCAATCCCAGGAGCCCTTGCACCAACCATTGAGGCCCGTGAAGAGTTGGAGTGTGAGAAAGGTTTGGAGGGAATGATTGTGATGGAGTTTGCCACCATTCTTGCCAGTCTGGTAAGTGCTGCTGGTTTTTAGAAGGGGGTTTGCAAGGGTTTCCAGAGGTTTAGGGGGGTGTGCAGACTTTTTCCAATGGTGTTTCAAATAGGCACAGTTTCACTGACACGTGTGGTGCTTCAGAAGATAACCCCCATGTAAATTGGGAGTTGCCTGTAGATATTTTACATGCATTTATACTGTTGCATGCCACCCCAATCTCCAAGCCATGCAAGATTCCAGGGGTTCCAGGCACTTGCCCAGGGCTTGGGAATAAGGGACAGTGGAGACTGTAGTGTCTTTATAATATGATATGCATACCAGGATATATATATATATATATATATATATATATATATATATATATATATATACACACACACACACACACACACACACACTGACCCTAAGACAAAGGGGCTCACAGCATAAACACCCAAAGAGGTTTTGCTTCTCCCATAGAGACAGTCATCGATTCTGGATTCTGCCGGCTTCTAGCCCAGCTCTCCCACACTCCATTTGGGCTATTGTCGCTCTCACCAGCAGCCAGGTGAGGGAGGAGTCCCACCCATTTGCCCTCTGTCACAGAGCAACCTCCTTTTTTATACTAACAGCCTTGCTTTGGCCCATTAACTGGTCTGGCTACTCAAAAGCTCTGGCTACTTTAATCAAATGGGTCCTCCATTAGATTTTAACCCTTGCTGGATCCAGGAACATTAAAGGGACTGAGGCATCATGCCAGCTAACCCCCCAGACTCATAAGAATATGTACACATGGGGTGGGTGGGTGGGTGTGAGAGAGAGAGACAACCAGCAGCACTCCTCCCCACTTGTTGTTTGCTGGCAACCATGACACTTTTATAAAGATATGCATACCAGTACCTTGGGTTTTACTCCCACCCAGAAAATGGAAATGCATATATGCCTGCCAAGGAATTCTAGATGCTTTATGTTTTATAATAATAGCTGACAATCTAGGAGACAGGATACAAAAGAAAGGGAACAAATGGAGAGGGAATGGGGAAAATAAGTAAATCTGCGTACCAGCTCTTTTTATCCATTTGCATAATGAACTTAGATAGCAACCTGGTAGAAAAGCTGTTGACAGAAGGAGCTCTGGGAGGGGAGAGGCATCTGTTTACAAGGTAGCTATATGCCTACCATGGGAAACAAGAAGCACTAGCTGCTAGCACAAGCATTTCAGCGTTTGTATTGGGTATAAGCAACCTTACATGTCTGCAACCAGCAGAGGGAAGGTTTGAGACTAACAGATAGTCGAGGAAAATACACATTGTTGTTTCCCGCTATACCCTAAGATCTGTCCCTTCCTCTTGCTCTCATTCTTCTCCCTCTTTTTTTTTGCAGGAGAATGCTAATTAAACAAGCACCAGTCAGGTAGTTAAGAATTCAGATTGTTGGTTCCCAGTATGCAGCCACTGAAAATGGGCTGCGGGCCCAATAGAGTAGTAATGGGGAATTTCAAGACAAATGCAGCCCTCCAAGGCTCTCTGACTGGTCCTCAGGAACCTGCCCAACACACAATGCCTTGCCAGCCACACACACCCTCTCCAGACCAGAACCTCCACCAGCCCTGCTTTGCAATTTCCTTGGGTGTTTCTGCCTGCCGAGAATCTGTCCTTGTACTCTGATAATGCCTAGACGGAGGATATTAAAAATGCCAACTGTACAAAGATAACATTTGCTCCAGTTCCACCCACCACTGGGATGTGGCCCCCAAATGGCTGCCTGGCAGAAAAAGTAGCCCTCAGGCTAAAAAAAAAGGGTTCTCCATCTCTGCAATTGACCATGACTGTGCTCAGCTTAATTCCTTTCTCTGCCTCCCAGAAAATGGGAGAGAACAGTTCATTGACCAGAAATTAATTGCTTGTTTCCAAGGCGGGGGAGGCTTTGTCCTGAGTAGTGATAAATTTGCACAGCACCTAGGTGTTTCAGGAGATCTAATTGTCTTCACCTACTTCTAATGATGAGAGAAGCAGGAGGTGCAATGTGGATAGGTTAAAGATGGGATCAAGATATTAATTAGAGACCTGTTCTCTTGATACATCCATGGCCTGAGCACGTCTCATTAATGTTAATGGAAATTACCCTTGCATGTCACAGCAGGATAAATAGATCGCTCACGTAGTTTTAAAAAATGTATATAGGTTGTTCCGGGAAAAGAGAGACAGCAGACTCTTAAAGTCAATGAGGCTGCTGTGAGATAGGAAAATAATTCCATAATAATGACCTTATCTATAGAATGTACAGCTAACAAAGGCCTTCCAAATATATTGATGGTCCTGATGTTTAGCTCATGAGATTCCAGTTGTTAGCAATGCTTGGATGAATTAGTTCAGTTTAATGAACTTCACTGAATTAGTTAGAAAATTTCTGAACTACACCTGAAGGGAAATCCCGTAACTGCCAGGTGAACATGAGTTAAATTGGTTTTGGAGTAGAACTTTGAATGACTTCTAGTCCGTCTTCAGGTTCATTCTCTTGCATTACTTTTTAGCCACTTTGGGTCTTTAATAACATAATTGTTAGAGGGAAGTAAATTAAATGACTCACATTCAGAGCTTTGCAAATGCCGACAGTTAGCTCAATGTTGGTGCTTGCATTGTGCAGTGCATGAAGCTATACAAGCCCTGACAATCAAATAATAATCACATTGTTGTAGGGCATGAAGCTTGGGCATTAGGAGAGGCTGAAAAGGTGGTATTCCAAGGAAGATCTGCAGAAGACTATGGAGCCAAAAGAACCATAGCGTCTGGGCAGTATTTTCAGAAATCAGTTAAAATGTTCATGAAAATCTGGGCGTATGGCTCAACGATTTTGGCCCAAACAAAATATAACAAACAAACAAAAAAGAGCTCAACAACCTCTGTATCCAGATTTTCACTTTTTGAAATATGGCAACGCTAGATTGGGGGAGGACCCTCAGAGTCCCTTCCAACTTTGCAATTCTATGATTCCAATTTCTGGACATGCCACCAAAACCAGGGAGATGACTGCAAAAGCCCCAGAGCTGATGTAGGGCATTTCATTCCCATTATTATCAATGGGAGGGGTGCTGCTGAATTGTGACAGAGAACCAGAAAATTATGGAATAGTACAATCATGCCTCTTCACTCACACTTCCTCCCTGCTGCCACAAGTCTCACAGGGTGTTGGAAATGACAGTTCATCTGCTTTCATTTCTCCTCCCCCCCCCCCCTTCTCACCCTTTCCAGACTGCAACCTAAATTGTTGATTCTGTCGAATGGATTTTTTGGTGTGTGCGCGCAGCTAATTAGAGCAATAACAAAACTGTAACAACAGTGTACAATGTGTTTAGGGTTATCTTAACCTTTAAAAAGAACTTGTGATAAATAGGCAGCTTTAAAGAGGAAGTTCCCATTGAAATCATGCTACTTCATTTGAGTGTGTGTGGTGCTGAAGAAATGAGGACTCAAAGAGGTTACAAATCCAATCATGTAATGACCTACTTATATTGATGCTCGCTCTCTGTGATTAATTGTTGATCAGGATGCTGTCTTTTTTTAATTAGATGATGAGTTGGCAATATATCAGTGCTGGGCTTGATTAAACAAAGAAACTAGCAATTTGCATGGATTCTTGAAAAATAGTTTATCTCCAATAACACTTTCTAAAACCACACACTTACAAACACATGCTTACATCCTTCTCATGTACTCTCCCCTGTATATAGACACTTGAAGAAAATGACAAGTAGATTTGGCCTCAACAGAAATTCTTCCTTTGGTCTGTAAGTTAATTGCAGTGTGTAAACACACAACTTGGCCACATCCACACCATTCATTTAAAGCACTCTTATACCACTTTAAAGTCATGGTTCCTCCCAAAGAAACCTGGGAACTGTTAAGGGTGCTGATAGTTGTTAGAAGACCCCCTCGCAGAGCTACAGATCCTAGCTCTACAGTTCTCATGATTCCTTTAGGGAAGTAAAGTGCTTTGGTGTAAGAGTGCTTTAAATATATGGTGTGGATGTGACCAGTAACTATAATCATGAGTTATATGCACTCAGGGCACCCAGTGCTGTCCTCTAATTCCCATCAGCCCTAGCCAACACACCCATGCTCAGCTAAATATATTGAGGTAGCTCAGAGACTCAACCCACTGGGAACTTCCTAACTCCAAAGCACAATGAAATGAGTGGCAAATTGGCAGGAGCACATGCATACTCGGATGCGAGACCCATTAATTCATGCAGGAGTGACTGCCAAGGGGAGTAGGAAAGAGCCATTCTTGGCTTCAAACTCTAGAGACCTGAATTCAAATCCTGATCAGCCATGAAACTTGCTGGTTGGTCTTGCTGGGCAAGTCAGCTCTCTCTCAGTCTAACCTAAGGGGGGCATGGGAACAGGACAGTGGTGCTTGAGCTAATTAGATAAAGGTTGGGATACAAATGCAATACATAATAAAGATCATTTCACTCTCCTTTTGCCCTTTCTATTTCTCTAAATATAATTTTTTAAAGGGACACATTTCCAATCTGAGAAATCTGAGAAATGACTTTCCTGGTGATGGAAAGTTTTTAAGCCAGGGGCATTTAGATCTCCAGATAGTTAAACAAATCTCAGATCATTTTGATATGCATCAAGCCAATCATGTAAGTGGTTCACAATTAGAAACTGGTTGGAATGAATATTCATAATGCACTTGTTTCCAAAACAAACAGTGGTATTAACAGCCCTTATAAATAACTTATTGCAGAGCCGGAGGGAAACTTTTGAAACCTATTGAACCACAAGGCTGGATTCTTGATCCCTCTTCAGGCATCTAACATTATTTCCTGATTTTCTCTCACTGTAAATCTATATGTTTTCAGGGATGCATGTTTCAAGTTTTTCCTTCTTAGCACTGAATATTTATCTGGTCCAGAAGGATGGTGCAAAGGTAACAACTGTTGTGAGAGCCGCCTACATTTTTATGTTGTTTTCACTTACATGCATTTTTCTGTACACTTTACCCCAGTGTTTGCATTTTTGTAAATGCTAGCTAATTAGACAACTGTATTGCAAAATTCAGAAAAGTGCAAATTTTGAGGAAGGGCAGCGTTTCTGTTTACATGTCACTTCAGGAAAGGCAAATTAGATAGATTCACTTTTAGATCTTAACGGAATTTCATTTACGCCACATCCCTACCCCAGCATGGCATTTTATCTGACCAGTATTAGCCCCGATTTAACACATCAGACTTTGCTTTCAGAATCCAGTAGCTCAAACATATCATTCCTTCTAATTCCAGTGTTCATGGTGTGAGTGCCATTGCATACTTGCCTAAAATGGAAATATAGGAGGGGGCTATCAAAAGGCTTGGGAGGGAAAAGCCCTAAACAAATATTTAGGAAAAGAATGAGGGAGGCAAGCCCCAAAGTAGACCAATGAAGGCTGAGCATGCTCAGTGGCCACAGAACGTGGATCATTCTTGGAGGCTCAGGAATGAAAAACTGAAGGAATGACTATGTGGCAAAGCAACCATACTTTACTGCAGGCTTCCTCAGCCTCAGCCCTCCAAATGTTTTTGTTCTACAACTCCCATGATCCCTAGCTAGCAGGACCAGTGGTCAGGGATGGTGGGAATTGTAGTCTCAAAACATCTGGAGGGCTGAGGTTGAGGAAGCCTGTTTAGTGAGTGAAAAGCTAATAATTGTAGGAAGAGATTATCTGCCTTCCAGAGGCAGCATGGGAAAATAATTCCTTGTGCTTATTACAACTTCCATGCCCACCATCATTGTTGGTATTGTTAAGAAAGCTGACTTCAAAATCTCAAGACTGTGCTTTATATTTAAAATAAATAATTACTCCTAACTTTCTAATCTATTGGGGTTTTAGAAAGTAATTTAAACTGTCCTTCCAGCTTCCTGGGTCCCACTGGGGACCACTTTTAACAGCCATGGTTCCCCACCCCTGCCCAAAGAATTCTGGGAAATGTGGTTTGTTAAGGGTGCTAAGACTTATTAGGAAGCCCATATCCCCTTCACAGAGCTACAATTCCCAAAGTTTCCTCAAAGTTAATAATTTCAAGCTTGGCAGGAACATTATATTTCAGACATCAGTTGCCTGAATGAAGAGAAATGCTTTTTAATCGCTCCTGAATGTTAATAATGAGAAAGACAGGTACACTTCACCATAAAGAACATCACACAAATTAGGAGTCACCACTGACATGGCTCTGTCATGGATCATTGCTGGCTAGGCAACAGACAGCAGCAGAACTACAAACAAGGCCTCACATGCTGATTGTAGGGTACAAGGTGTTTGACACAGGGGACTTGCTAGTTTTGATACTTGGCTCCCAAGCTGTTTAGGGGTTTATACACAGTAATGGGACCTTGAATTGGGCCCAGTAATTCACTGGCAGACAGTGCAGCACTATAAGAACCAGCGACACATAATGGCTGCCCCCCCCCCCAATTAATATAGCAGTCACATTCCACACAAGATGAAGCTTCCTGACCAAGGACAGACCTACATAGATTGCATTTGAGTAGTCTGGACAGGGTGGAGAACCTGGGAATAAGTTGCATTGAATTCAATATAACTTATGAGCAGACCACCAGACTGCACAAATAAGCTTCATATAATTGCTAATTTTGTTATTATGCCCCTTGTGTTCTATTAAATCTTGGCTGTCTTCTTTAATGTAGTGCTTCCTTCATAACTCTCTCTCTCTCTGTGTGTGTGTGTGTGTGTGTGTGTGTGTGTGTTGGTCATAATGTTCTATGATTATGTGTTCTGAAGTTCTGTCTGTATCAATCACTAAGTGTGTTAACTGATTTCCATTTAAAATGTGTCAGAAAACTAGGTGAAGACTATTCAATAATTTCATTTTGGGGGTAAGTGGGGGAGAAACATTCTGGCATTTCAGTCATCTCATTTTGTCTGACAGCTTCCCTTTGGTAAGCAATGCAAATAAAAAGGAAGATTAAAAAGCTGGCGGCATATCTTTAGTGTCAGATGCTAATAATATTGTTCAGGCACCAAGACAATATTCACTTTATGCTTTTCAACGTGTTGTTCCATGCTCCTGTCACTTCAGACTGTCTTACAACAATTTCCTTCTTACACTTGTAGCTACTAAAATATATTCTAACAGAATATATTAGCAATGTGAGTCAGGGGCAAGGAAGTTGTGGAGTTCTGCAGATTGCTAGACTGCAACTCCTACCATCCTTGACCATTGGCCCTGCTGGTTGGGGTTGATACAATCTGGAGTCTAGTGGCATAGTGTGGGGGGTGCAGGGGGGCCGGCAGCACCGGGCACAACATCTCGGGGTTAGGGTTAGGGGGCGCAAATCCATGGGTTAGGGGGCGCAAATCCACGGGTTAGGGGTGCAAATTACTTGCCTTGCCCCAGGTGCTGACAACCCACGCTACGCCACTGCTGGAGTCCAACAACAATTGGGGTGCCACAGGTTCCCCATCCCTGATTTCCATCATTGCAGCCACTGCCTCCCAAAATAATGACCCAATTCAAATTATCCAAACCATCACTTTGATTATTATGAAAGACTTTACATGCCTGGGGATCCTGTACTCCCCTCCCCATCCTCTTCCTTGGTTTCACTTTTGAGCAAACCACAGTTCCCTATTATGAACTCAGGGAACTGTGTTTGTTCTAACCATGGCTTATTAACTAACTGAAGTTAGAACAAAGCAGTTCTGTAAGTTTTTTCTAAACTGAAAGTGTGAAGGTACAGGAGAGTGGAGCATGTAAGCCTGAAGCTTTTGCGGGATCATTTGTGATCCATGTAACCATGGTTTAGATCAGCATTTCAGGTGTTGTTGGGCTATAACTCCTATAATCACTGATTATCTAGGGGGCACAAAAAGACTGGCTTAGGTGATCAACTGAACAGGGTCGTTATCGTTGGCAGTTGATACCAGTGCTTGTTAGGAAATCCCTAATTTTAAATTCCTCCCTCTCTCCTTCTATGCTGTCTTACCATTTCACAGGTGTAAAAGAGACACCCACTGTTAATACCGCCATTGCCATCATTGTCCAAAAAAACCCCACTCCCCTTCTTACCCATGGAGAAAAGTTCATCTCTGCTTGCTGTCTTCATTTACAATAGACCGTCTTGCTCTGCTTTAAAAGAAAACAGTAAATTTAAAAAATGTTAAGAGGCTTTAAAAAAAGAAATAAAGAACAAATAAGACATGTCAAAAGCTTCACCTTTTCTCAACCAGTGAGGACTAACCATGACCCTCAAAATGGTGATTCTCAATGCACCACCTGCAAGTGAGATGACAGCTTGTGTGCAGTTACTTTTGACCCATTCTTAGCTACAATTACTGTGGGGTGAGTAGTTCTGTCTCCTCCAGGGGACCTGGTTATGGAGCCCAGTAGCCATGTACTCCTGGCACCACTGACTCAACTACACCTGATGGATTGTCACTGCCCCCTTGTGAGGAGAGGCAGGTGTGGAGTAGTTTGTTCATATTGCTGCTTAGAGGTTTTATATATAATTTTTTATCAGCTTTGCTAGTAGCAATATCATACCTTCACAGATGCTGGGCAGATCCCAGTTTTTGAGCCTCCCCAGCCCTGAGTTTTCTAAATTGCTTACCTTAGCTGTGATGGTCTTCCCGGACACTTCTTCCACTTTTTCGGTATTTCTCACGTTCACAAATGACCTTGTTGCCAAATCTATGACAGAAAGAAGAAAATAAGCAATGCACCTGGTGGAACCATACTTGCATACCACTGGAAGGAGCACATTCATACATCTGTCTCTCACACTGATTGGAGATGCAGTCACTTGTCCACTTGTCCTCAGTTGGTGTGGTCCTGCCTCTATATTTAGAAACAACACAGTTGTGCATATGATGTCATCTGTCCCAGCAAACATGTTTTGGCATTTGAGGGCAAGTGAGCAAGCAGGAAACACGTTGTGAGTTTTTTAGTATGTTGAGGATCATTAACTTGATTGTGTCAATTTGCTAAAGTGCCAAGTAATGATTTTACAGGTAATTAGACTTTAACAGGCAGAAACAAATTTATGTCCTCCTTGTTTTTATGACACATGTAATGATAGATGTACCATCATGCAAGCTGTTGTTTCTAGGTACACAACATCTCTTAATGTCTTCAAACCAATGAAATATTACATGTCAGGAACTGATCAGTGACTGTATAAAACACATTAGTGGCTTTTTCTTCTTTTAGCTGCTGTTAATCGAAGCTCATTCGTCATGTCATAGGAAGATGGAATGTTTCAGGTTATTTTTTTGCTGTATGGAGAAATGGCTATGAACCTTTAAGGTCAAAAGGATAAGACAATAGTTTCAGGTTATTACAATTGCTTTCCCCCTCCCCACAATAGTTCAGGCCCATGTTGCCTTAATGGGTTTTGTGTTCATTTTTTCCCTTCTGTGTGTAAGTACTCATACTGACAGCAAGGGTAAAAGCCCCTGCTGAGTTTTTAGAGGATTGGTATGGTACGATGTTCAGTTGCAGGGAACCGTGTTATAATACTTGATCAAACAGGAAACTCTTTGAGTGACTTTGTCACTACCCTGGTAAACAACTTTTATCCAACCTACCCCAAACTGGTGACCTCCAAATGGTGCCAGATTCCAGTTTCCATATGCTCCAGCTCCATGAGCAGGACTGATGGGGGTTTGCAGTTCTGCAATATGTGGAGAGCACTAGGATGGGGAAGGCTGATATTATCCAAAGGTTAACACTAAATGTGGTCTGTTGCCTTATCCCTGGTTAAGATTCCAAAATATACAATGAACTATACCAGGGGTTCCCAGTCTGTGGCTCATGAACCACCACTGGTTTGTGGGCTGGTTCAAGTGGCCCATGGCGTGCCCAATTTAAATAGCCGTTGTATTTTTATTGCTTCTTTTAGTTCTTATATTTTATTTTACTGTTTTAAATTTTGAATTGTATGGAATGCAGATTGTATTTAATTTCCCACATGGTTTTCTCTTAATATAATATTGTTAGGCACATTTTCCTATAAGGTATGCATATTATTATTTTTTTGGTACTCATTCTTTGTTGGAGAATGAACCACATAAGAAAATTCAGAGAGGTGAGAATTTTGAAGGATAGCTGTATTAGGTAGTTTCTCATTAAAATGCAAAAAAATAAAAAAATAAAAATGAATTTCTTAGCAATCTCTAGTTCTAGGTTACCTGGAAAGGCAGAGGTATTCCATCACTTCCTTTTGCTCTTGTTTGGGCTCTAGCCATCAGATGAATACGACCCACTCTCCTGCCTCTGCTAGTGACAATTCAGACACAGGGGTTAATTAAAGATAGCATGATGGGCCTGCCTCACTTAATTGCCCTTGTTACCCATTTTATCCTGGAGGGCAGAGAAAGAGGAAGGAGAAAGGAAAATCCATACATCTATGTGCTTAAAAGCCATTTGTCTCTGTGTTTGTTCCCTGTTTCTCTGCCGTAGAGTGGCTTGTTGTCAGTCAGTCCTGTTGTCAGCCTATTGCCTTGCGCTGAAATGTCAGCACTACAACATACTTTTGTGAAGGTTGATGCTTGCACAAATGAAGTGTTTACTTCAATAGATTCTTACCTGTAATTATAATGTCACAACTCACAAAACTGGAGTTAAACCTCTGTCACTATTTTTTATTATTATTGAAAGTGGTGTTTTTCCTGCCACAACCTCAAGGGTTTATAACTTTGGGGAAATGTTATTAAAGGATAAAAAAAGTTTGGCATGCAAACTCCTCTTCTATAAGCCACCAGAGCAAGTCAGGAAATGTGTTGGCATGCAGTTTCAAAGGCAGAAGAACTGCCCATGAAAACCCAGCAAAGCAAAACTGCTTGGGGTGGAAGTATATGGTATATGGGGTGCCAAGGGAGCAGGGCGTGATTGGAAAAGTGTGCACACACCTGTAGGAAGAGAAGCTGATTGTTTAAACCACTCAGAAGTGTAGCACTGTGAAGAGAATAAGGGTATCCTAACAAGTCTCAGCATCCTTAGGGAACTTACAGTTCCCAGGATTCTTGGGGAAACCATGAATGTTTCACATTGTTGCTGGCTATCCCAATCTCCGAGTGGCGCAAGATCCCAGGGGTTCCTTCGGAATGAGTGACAGTGGAAACTGTGGTGTCTTTATGATATTTGGTTTATTTAACTTATATACAACCTGAGCCTACGATGGAGGGGTTCACAGCATTGACACCTCAAGAGAGCCTTGCTTCTCCAATGGCCATAGTATTGTATTCAAACACAAATCAAGCATTACTCTGAATTCCTCACTCCCTAGCTTGTTGCTTCCAGCTTCTAGCTCACATCATTCAACTCTCAACTCTGGCTTTTGTATTTCTAACCAGCAGGCAGTTAAGGGAGTGGTCCCACCCATTTGTCATCTAGAACAGAGACACTTTCTTTGTTGCCTTAATGGCCTGTTATCTAGGCTCAGCATACCAAGAAGCTATTCTGTTTTTTCAGGAATTAAAGGGCACCCAGGCAAACAACCTACCCCACACAAAATTAATAATAATATGGTAAGAAACTGCTTTAAATGTATAGTGCAATGGAGCTTGGGTCTCACCATCATCTCTACTCAAAGAGTTTTAATAGTTCTTTCAAGTACTTTTTTTTAAAAAGCCCACAAGAAAACCTTTCTATTCAGTTTTTGACAGTCTTTGGTTATTGATTGTACAGATATTGATTGTGTCATTTTTGTGGGAAACGATTATTTTGGATTATATAGGTAACTAGTTCTGTTTTTCTGCTTGCATATATATTTGTGCATGATATGTAATGATATAGATATAGATAATGATTGTAGCTTGCATGAGGGTAATGTTCCAGGGATGGCTCATCCATGCAAAAACATGCAAACTCAAACCACCCCCTTGGAACCACTCCCTTTCTGGAGCCATGCCCCAAGTGGGCCTTGCCCCCCCCCCAAAAAAAAAGGAAGGCAGAGAGCTATTTAGACTTCTGGAAGGTTCTTGTGAGACCTTGCAAGAGCCTTCCAGAGCCAACACAAGAGAGCTTCAGAGCCCAGTTAGCAAGTCTCGGCGCTTAAATTTTGTTTTGCCTCGAAAAACCCTCTGCAAAAGAGCTCTGAAGCTCTCTGCCTTTGGTTCCTTTGATTTATGTGATTTGAACTGACTGGCCTTCAACAATGTAAAGTTGAAATTGCACATGTTAAACATGTGTAAGTTGTGATGATACTTACTTACTTATATACATGTGTGTATATAAATATAGATATGGGAAAAGGTGCCTGAGAAATAATAATAGTAGGTTGTATCCAACACTAGTCCTCCTCAGAGCAGAACCATTGAAATGAATGGGCATTACTAACTTCCATTTATTTCAATGGATCTACTCTATAGACTTAACTGGATAAAACATGATGATTTATTTAGGGTGGGGGCTTGGCATTCAAATGGAAAAACCCATTTTCCCCACTCCTTTAATTTACAGTTAATTGGTAGTATCATAGTTGCTAGCTAGTTTACAAACTGTTTAGCAGAGAAGCTGAGTAATTACTTCCCATTAATATCAGAGTTCGGAATTTGTATAGCTGTCATTAAGACAACACTATGAGGGGCTTTTTCCTCTCTCTCTTTGGGCAAAGCCTAAGGGTAAATGAATGCTAATTAGCCACACAAATGTCAGTTCCTTTTTGCAAGTGTCAGCCCTCAGCATGTCTACCTGGGGATGTAACCAGACTGGAAAAAATGTTATGCCATTGCTTTTCTATGATCGCGGTGTGAAGATGATAACTGCTGTACACCGTTGGGAGCATTGCACCGTTCTAATGACTAGTGAAATCCCTGAACGGTAATATAAATAATCAGTGAACAACTTCTAGTCTGCGTGGTACTCCCACCCCCACCCACAGGCTTCCATTTAATTGTCAGGAATTCTTGCCAATAGATCTCCAACTCTAACCATTATGTATAGTGCAGAAACAAGCAAACAAAGTGAGACAAAAGTGCAACTGACATTGCATTTTCCCTTCTGCCAATATCATCTTTGTTGCGTGAAAGGCAATATCTATCAAGCCAAATGAACTTGGCTTTCTCAGAATGAGTTAGCCCGTGGTGTTAACACTGAGGTTTTATGCTGAAAAGATCCTGACCTACATTAAGCAACAGAATGATTTCCAGAACTTGAATTTCACACTGAGGCTTTTATTTTTAATTGAAAGGTGATATTGTATTTATTTAGTACATTTATGACTGCATTCACACGGCACTTTATTCTGTTTCCCTAACTGTAAATTTCCACATTATATCTGAGCTTTCACAGAACATAAAAGCCAGTTCTGGAAATCTAGCAGAATCTAGTGGAAGCTTAGTCCTCATTTCCATGTTTATTGCTTCCAGGGGTGGGGGTGGGGGATAACCCTCAACCCAGAAAATTGAGAGCGCTAAGTGATGAAATTTGGTTGTAGTGAATAGTGAAGGCTGGAAGCTGCAAGTCCGTTCACCCCTTTCAGTGCCGCGGCATCGCAGGACCCCAGAGGCTTCACCGGGGCCCTGACGAGGGAACTGGAACAGTGGTGCCCTTCCTGATAGGCAGTGGGGGCCTAAGCCCCCTCTGCCTATCAGGAACTGGATCCTAGCCTGCACCAGGCTAATGGGGATGCAGACTGACGCTTGGGCTGCACTAGGGGGCGGAGCCGACAGAGCAGGTAGGCTTCCCTCAGATCCACCCCTTGCTGGAAGTATTTTGATTGTCCCATGCCCAAGCCAAACCTCTTTCATCTGTATTCAATAAAGTTGTGTCCTGTTTTGACCCAAATACCAGCCTCATTGGTCTCTTATTTGCATTGGTTGGGGTATGGGAACCCGATGCCTGGCCCTGCAAGCAGTGCAGGGTGTATTCACAGCAGTGCAGGCTAAACACAACATATTCCTGCTTTGCTGGGAGTTGTACTCGGTGATTTTTTTGTGGTGGTACTCACCAGTACTGAATACTGACACCCAGGGCCTGCCCATTCAAAAGGCCAGGTGAGGAGACCACCTCAGTCTGCAGGATCCATAGGGGCAGCAGATCCCAGTATACCTCTTTATTCTCCCTTTGCTCCTGATGTAGATCTCCACTCACCCAGTACCTGATGGATTGCCTCAGGTGCGAAAATGTCTTGGGCCAGCCCTGCTGACACCCAAGGCAGTGCTATTTTGTGCTGGCAGCTGCAGCACTTTTATCGAGTTATGATTACAGGCACCTCATTTAAAACAAAAAAGCAAAAAAAGCACTGGTATTAAACCTTTAGCATGGCAGGCCCAGCCCTGTAGAATTCCTTGCCACTAGTACTTTGGCAGGGGTCATCCTCACTTTCTTTCTGCTTTGAAAACTGCACTGTTCAGACTGGTGAGTGTGATTTATTTATTTTTTTGCCAAGCAGCTTATCGATGCCTTTTAAAAAAACACTGATCTCACAATTATATAATTAGATTTCTGTGTTGTATGTTGCCTTATGCTGCCTCTCTTTGAAAATATGCTTTATAAATTTAATTTTTTAAAAGATTGCTTAGCTAGAAAAAGCGTACAATAACAACCAATTGCAACATACACAACCAATAAAAACCCAAAGAAAGCAATTACAGGGCCTGGGTTAATTCATGCAGGAAGAGGCGGTCCTTGAGGTACATATGCTGAGTCAACCATTTACCCACCCAGCCCAATATTGTCTACCATGACAAGAGCTAGCTAAAGCTTTGTGAGAAGTCCTCTTTCTGCCTATCACCCGTCACCTGTTCCTTTTAGCTGGAGCTACACAAGCGCTAAACCTTCTAGGGGCTCTCAGGGAATGCCAAGTATGTGTTCTTCCACTGAACTATGGGGCCCATCCCTAATCCCCTAGATTTGGCAGGTGTGATGGTCTTGATAGCAAGTCCTGCTTGTGAGACACAATTTCTCTTATCACTGTTGTCATCCCTTATTTTTCAGAAAACACAGACTTCTATAGCAAACTCTATTGAATAATGTAGCTGGCTAGACCAAGGCAGCCCTGAAGGAATAGAGATTGATCCAATAGACTGGAAGATGGAAGTTCAGTCACTCATGAATACAAAGTGTGATTGGGAGAGCTGGGTTGTAAGATGGTGGTTCCTTTTTTATTTTGTTGCATATTTTTGCTTCAGAGAAGCTCCCTATGAAAAACTTGATTTTATCTTCTCAGAATGTTCTGCCACAAGGGGGCATCTTTTTGTGTTGTTTTTGTTTTTAAAAGGCTGTCCCCAGTGAGAGCTGCCATTTTCTTTCCAAAAAAAACCCCTTGGATTAGCATTATATCATGATGTAGCATCATTCCAAGGGCATGGGGGGGGGGGAATAAAATAGCAGTCACCAGTGGCTCTGCCATTTCTACTGTTGGAAGAGATGGGGAAAAATTGATTCAGTTCACATTTAATGGCAACCTACATAATTCACATTTTAAAAGCCCACCAACTGATGCACACCCATCCTTCAAAATTTGCACCTCTCCTAATTTTGCAATGGAGTTCCCTCTTACAATACACCCCAGTTGCATCTGCAGCCTCTATGCTCTCACTTGCTGATTGGGGTTCCTTACTGCACTACTGTGAAATTCTGTGTGTCCATAAGAACCCTACTCAATGGTTGCATTTCCAAGCAGACAGTGAGGCCTGAAGATACAGACTTCCTTCAGCATAGCTGAACCTTGGGAGAAGGTGGAATGTACTGAACAAAAAAATCAATCTGAGTACTGCTCATTGTGCTGTTAATCTCATATTAACCCACTGTTGATGTTTGAACAAATGGCATTATCCACACATACCTTAGGAATAGGTGTGTGCTGTGGGAAGGCTCCTATTCAGACATCCCAATTAGAGTCCCAGAACTTGAGCCAGAACTTAATATAAGATGACCATCCCTTAGATACTAAACCTGACCTGGATGCTGACCCAAGGGCTAAATTATTACCATATTTTCCTAATGTTCTGACCTCCAAACTAATTGGAAACCAGATCCAGAACAAGGCAGGTGGTTTTAAGGTTGGCCCAGTGTAAGTCAGCCTCACTGAGTAGGGGCACCTAGCTTACATTTTAATGTTTGTGCAACCACCTAGAGTAGAGGTCTGTTGTCCATTAAGCAGTACACAAATTCAATAGTAACAATAATCCCCAGATCACATATTGTTATGATGTAGAAGAACTGTGTATAACATTTTGAGATCCTTAGAAGAACGCTGAGACTGGTGTGGGAATGCCATTATGGTCTTCATAACCTGTAGTTCAGCTCTAGTTTCCTGAATCTTCATAGGACCGATGGGATGTAAATTACTCAGCTGCATATTAATAATACTATCTATTCAATGTACAATACACCTGCTACCTTGCGCACATTTTGAAGGGGGTTAAACTGTTTCCTTTGGAAGAGGGGGAAATGTGTACTCAAATTAGCAGCTTTTGACGGCTTGAAGTTAATTCATCTAGGAAAATTGGATTGCACTTTTCTTATCAACTGCTGCTACCTTGATGTGGTCGTGAAAAATCCATTCCAGTTTGATAATTTCAAGTGACACTTTGAAAGTTTGCTAGTCATTGGTTCTTAATCATGGAGAGCTTTGATAACCATCAGCTGTGCGACAGGAATGTCACGGCCCATTTCTTTCAGCAATAAAAAACAAAAAGGTAGAAAGCTCTTGCTGAATTGTGCTGTTCCTGTTTTTAAGGAAAAATAGAGCAGATCTTTACTGACTTTTGCTATTGCTATAAAAATCTCTTTGGGGTGACTCTCTACATAGGAGAGAGTAGCACAGTAAGTTGGGATCAGTGAACGCTAAGAACTGGTGCAGATGCAGTAAAGCAACTGTATCTAAATGATGGTTTACAAATTACAGGATCACACTCCCCAGGGATATCCCACTATGGTCATATTCACACCATATATTTAAAGCACTATGATATGATTTCAAACAGTCATGCTTCCTCAAAAAGAATTCTGGAAGCTGTAGTTTGTTAAGTGTGCTGAGAGTTGTTAGGAGACCCCTGTTCCTCTCAGAGAGTTACAATTCACAGATGGTTTAACAATCAATCTCTTTTCACTGGAAACTTTGGGAATTGTAGCTTTGTGAGGGAATAGGAGTCTCCTAACAACTCTCAGCACATTAACAAACTACAGCTCCCAGGATTATTATTTTTTGGGAGGGGGGAGCCATGGCTGTTTAAAGTTGCATCATAATAGTGCTTTAAGGCATGTGGCCTTTCCGAAGTAAAGTGGGTGACTTTCTGGTTGTGATGCTCCACTTGCAGAATTCTCTGCTGATGAAATTCAACTTTTAATGGAAATGTTTTCATTGCAATTAATTTGCACACTCTTTCCATTCAGCCCCAGCTGGCATGACCATTAGGTCACCAGATCAGATTCAAGGTTCTTGTATTAATTTTCAAGGTCCTTAACAAGTTAGTTCCACGATATCTTACAGACAGTATGATCCCTGAGATCTTTGGAGGATTCTGTTGGTGGTTCCCCATGGCTGCAATGCAATGCACTCAGTGCTGAAAAACTAATCCTGTGGTTGTTTTTGTTGTTGTTGTTTAGTCGTGTCTGACTCCTCATGACCCCATGGGCCAGAGCACGCCAGGCACTCCTGTATTGCACTGCCTCCTGCAGTTTGGTCAAACTCATGTTGGTAGCTTTGAGAACACTGTCCAACCATCTTGTCCTCTGTCGTCCCCTTCTCCTTGTGCCCTCAATCTTTCCCAACGTCAGGTCTTTTCCAGGGAGTCTCCTCTTCTCATGAGGTGGGCAAAGTAATGGAGCCTCAGCTTCAGGATCTCTCCTTCCGATGAGCACAATTTCCTTAAGGTTGGATAGGTTTGATTTTCTTGCAGTCCCTAGGACTCTCAAGAATCTCCTCCAGCACCATAATTCAAAAGCATCAATTCTTCAGCAATCAGTCTTCTTTATGGTCCAGCTCTCACTTCCATACATCACTACTGGGAATACCATAGCTTTAACAATACTCTCTCCTGATTGAGATTATGCAGGTACCCTGCTTGCTGAACTTCAGGTGTATGACAAAGACTTTCTTATTCCAAAAGGCATATTAAGGCAGTGTTCCGTTTTATAACTCTATGTATGGTTTGATTTTACATAACCACTTGGAAATGTCTTAAATAAATAAACATTAACAAACATTTCATTTGTTAATCACTTTATAAAAATGTTTTGTCTCAGTGTGACTTAACAACATGTCCACCTTACTGAGAGTTCAATGTACACAAGGGAGCAGACAGGTGCAGCTACCCCTAAAAAAATTAAATGAAAAACTAAACAGGTTTGAAGGGAATCTCATCAGTTCCTCCAATGTTCTCCCAAAAGTTATCTGTCTAAGCTCAAGCGGCATGGAGGCAAATTATGTTTTTGGTGGGTTTTCTTCTTTCCTGATCATGGCCTTTTAATTGAATTGGCTGCTGTCCATCACTCTGCTAATTTGGTGGCAGGCTTTGCTGAAAACTGCACAAAGTTCCTAATACCGGGCTATATTTGGAGGAATGAAGTTATCAAGTTTAAACCTCATTTTCTTGTTTGTCTTTATGAGCAGTAGCTAATGGCAGCACCACTGAGCCCTGAACATGACAAAATATTAATTATAAGTATCTACATAATGGAAAATCCTTTTCTAAATTTTAATCTCACAACAATTCCCCATAGGGCTTCCTAATCCCAGAAGCCTTTCTAAGTCAGCAGAGAAAAGATGATGGGGAACATATGCCTTAGTGGTTTTCATTTAATTAAACAAAATTCAAAACTGGGAGTTTTAAAATAGGAGAGATTAGTTCATTAGTGGGCCTTAAGCATGTCACAGCAGTGAAATATATTGCCCCTCTAGTGATGCTTTTTTGTAGGAATGTTATAGATGATGTCAGGATTTGTGCTGGCCCAGAAATTATTCTGATACATTGTAGTAAGGGTGAGAGAGAATTTTGTACATTTTAATACAAATCTGCCTATTTCACACTTTCCAGCACCATAAAAAACTAAAACAAATATATCCTTTGAAATTCACCCTTCTCTGAATTGTTGTGGTCCAGTTCTCCAGCCTAAAAATGCATGCAAAAGCTGTGTTTATGAAGTGGAAGCAAGCAGTAAGTTAACATAAAATGCGATGAGAAGTTGCTTGCAAAAATGCATTATATTAGGCAAAAATGTGCACAAAAATGTGTGTATTAGGGGAAAGGCACATGAAAATGCATACAAGTTTCTGAGAAGGAAATGGGGCAAACTGATCTTAAGATTTTGAAACTAAGAAGCTGAGATAGACCAAAATGGATGGATTCTTCCATGCCTACATGGTAAGCTGCTACCAGTCGTGACCAATGTGTTGATGTTTGCAAAGTGATGAGATGAAGAGCATCTTAGAGAGCAACAACTTCTTCCTTCCTAGCGTCAGTTTCAACTAGAGATGTCATAGATTAAATCTGGGTCTTTTGAATATAGTGCATGTGCAGCAGCTCACCTGTGTTGCAGCTTATTCATGTTAATTCCCATCTATGAGCTAAGGGGTGATGGGTGGATTGGTCAATTTTGGTTTCTCTCAGTTTTTCTTTTTCCTCCACATTTCCATCTAAGCTTCCACTTTTTAAAAAGTCCTCATGAGAAATCATCAGTATCGTGGTGTCAGTTTTCTCCTAATACATACATTTCTATGAACTTTTGCCTGACACGTTTTTTACAAAGCTAGTTACCAGAAATAATGCATTTTTATATTATGTTCACTGATGCATGCACTTTTATGTACATTTTATCTCTGTATGTGAATTGTTCAACATATTACTCGGCTGGAGCACTACATTGCAAAATTCAGAAATGTATGAATTTCAAAGGATGGCCATGTTTCAGTCTTCATGTTGTTTTGGGAAGTGTGAATTAGTTAGGCTTACCTTTAAATGCAAACTGAATCAAATTTCTCCCCCTTCTCGAGTGCTTGAGGCATGTAATTGTGCCACAAGAAATGAAATCACATAATTAAAGCCTTCTCTGGGTGCAACCTACCCCTCCACATCAGAGTCCATTTTTATGGAAGATTCATTGTTGTATCCTTCCCCTCTTTTCAGTTAGATTCCAGTTGGATGGGTAATGCTGATTCCTCTTTGTATTGGACAAATTATTATTGTTCTATTGCTCTTTCCTTGCAAAGATGCAGATTTGCAAGCCCATGGCTGAGGTCCCTGTTCTCCTTTCCACAAGTCAATTATTTAGGCTCGCCACACTCCAGTCAGGAGGCACATCAAAACTGTGACTTGTGCCCAGATCCTAGGAATATATTTATCTTACTCTTGCATGCTTTAAAATAAAGTGGGGGTACAGTGTAAGAGTATTTATTTACTTTCTTTCTTTCTTACTTACTTACTTATTTTTTAAAAAATGTATACTGCTGTGTCATAAAAACAGAATACAATACAATAAAACCAAAAATAGACATCAGTTGACTATTATGGAAGGATGTATGTTTTATTGCTTGCATAGGCCCAGTGGAATAAAAAAGCTTTCAGCGGGGAATTTAAGTCGGCACAGAACTTTTCAAAGTTAGTTGATGCAACACCTACCTACCCTCCAACTATCAGAAGCCTTTGGAACTAGGATACTAAGATATTTGTTGAAGTGGGTCAAGAAATGTACAAAGTCAAAGGCTTATGGGAGTTTCTTTACTTATACTAGCTACCACCAGTCAATCTTTTATCATTTGTACTTTTAAAAAATCATCTGCAGGTACACAGAATTTCATTTGACTGTTTGGGAAAGTTTGCCTGATTCATTCTTGCTTCTTCGTTTTTTGGCTGCTCCCTTTGGTTGCTGGGTTGAGTGTAAGGTTATTACCCTATAGCCAGCTTGCAATTGAACTAAACCACTACCATCTTCTAAAAAGAGTCAAGTCATGAAAAAGCTCCTTCCTTCCACTGATGGAACAGAAGAGCAGACACCCTCTATACAAAATCTCATAATATGAAATAATGGCTCCAGCAACAAATAGGCTTCTAAGACATGGGTTGGTTTCCATGTCACAGTTAGGGCTGGATGGATTAGCCTATTTTTTATCAATCACAAGTCTGTATGACCATCCCAATTTTTTAAAAAAAATAAATCACAGATGGTTTCTTCAGTTGGTATATGCACAGACCTCTACAAAATACCATAGTGTTGTGCAACAATAAAGCAATAAAAGAAAACAAGAGAAAACAGATAAAACTGTTCTGTATTTAATTATTTTTAAATGCATGCTACTCACAGCTTCTGGGGAAACTTGTAAATAGGGAGGGGAGTGTTTGAAAAGCTAAAGGACCCCTGACAGTTAAGTCTAGTCGCAAATACACTGGGGTTGCGGCGCTCATCTCACTTTACTGGCCAAGCAAGCCGGCGTTTGTCCACAGACAGTTTTTCCAGGTCATGTGGCCAGCATGACTAAGCCGCTTCTGGCGAAACCAGAGCAGTGCACAGAAATGCCGTTTACCTTCCTGCTGCAGTGGTACCTATTTATCTACTTGCACTTTGACGTGCTTTCGAACTGCTAGGTGGGCCGGAGCAGGGACCGAGCAACGGTAGCTCACCCCGTCATGAGGATTCGAACCGCCAACCTACCAATTGGCAAACCCTAGGCTCAGTGGCTTACACCACAGAGCCACCCGCGTTTAGCATCCAACAAAATGTAGACGGTGTTGGAGCTTGACTAACTGCAATGGGCAGTGCCTTCCTCAAGGCAGTTGCTGCTGCGCTGAAGGATGTAGCCTGAGCTGCCAAGGTACATGAAGCACCGCAAGGAAGGCCACCTGCAGATAACTGCAGTAAATGGGCAGGTGTGGGGGGACATGTCCATTTGGTTTAAACTGGTCTACAGTACTTAGAGCAGGACTTGGACGCCATGATTTGAGTAGAATTTGGTAGCTGAGTAGAAACAGGGAGCAAAGCTTTCGGCAGGAGTCACAAGATCAAACCATGGTGGGGTTTTTTTTTTATGAATGAGATAATGAGATAGTAGGCAAAAAACATTCTGTAAAGCATTAAGGTCCATTTGTCATGCTAGGGCTTCTTTCCCCCTCCAGTGCCCAAAAAACAATCAGTCTTTCCTATCTGAGTAATACATTAAACTAAAGCACGTTAAAACTATTAAACTCCATAGTCACTGGAAAGCCCTCAAAATTAGTTTAAAAATTGAATAATTAGGCTCATGCTGTGATGACATTCAGTCTGCTGGTATTGCTTTCAGCTCCTGCATAGGATCATTGTGCTGCCTTCATTAGCTGCTCCTTGGAAATTGGTTGCTAAAGAATGCCCTGTGTTTTCCATTAGATTTTTAATGGGAGAAAATGAATTATGGCCCATCCAACAATCACAGACGTACAACCAAATTCACAACCCAGGTGAGACAAATTATGTTGGTTTAAACTGATGTTCTCTTATTTAACTCTTCTTCTACCCGCCCAGGTTTCTCCTGGATGTTTATATGTTCTCAGTTTAGAAGTAAAGGTTTACACTCCAGCAAATGACTATAGGATCAAACCCGCCTCATTTGCTTCATTTATGATGATGAGAAAAAGTATTATGATGAAGCTAGGGATAGAGAAATCAATCTATTTCCGACTGTGTAATTTTCATATTTATTCATTCATAAATACATATTGTCCTGGTTCCTGTTTTAGAAAAAAACTGCATTAAATTTGCCTTTAAATATGCATTTAAATTCATCTTTTATCTCACTGTACTCATTTCTGGACATATGTTTTGTCATGCATTGCGGCAACTATTATTAGTAGTAGTAGTAGTATTGTCAGGGCTTTTTTTCAGCTGGAACTCTCCAGAACTCAGTTCTGGCACCTCTCAGATAGGCACCATTGCCATTATAAGAGAACAAGAGAAGTGTTTGTGGTGAGTTCCGGCATCTTTTTTTTCTAGAAAAATAGCACTTTTTGTTGTTGTTAGGTGGAGTCCTGTATCACAAATTAAGGGGAAGTTTGAAGGGGAAAATCTGAAGTATAAATCCATTCTGATCTGCACATTAATTTGGGAGAGGCAGACCAAGTCAATTCCCAACAAAATTCACAGAATACAATTCCTCATTCATCCCTAACTGGAAGCCCACATTGCTTTACATTGCATGTCACCTCAAGCTTAAGCACTCCTACAAATAAGAAATCTAATGGGTGCCAAGGCTCTGTGGCCCACAGTTCCCTAGTGATTACTAAACACATGAACACAAGTATTTTGGTTTATGGGTTCAAATAGGCCACAACTTTATTGGTTACAGATGTGAGCAGTTTGGCTTAGGCATTGGGTGCAGTTTGGCTTAGGCATTGTCTTTTGGGGGTCCATCTAAGGGTAAACCACCAATAGGGGGAGCCCTATGACTTACATCAAATAGGAGCACCCTGAGGTGTACCTACTGGGGTCGTGGCATGGTCCTAGACCACGTCCGGGCATCAGACAGGATCCACACCCCCAGATCCCTTTAACATGATACTCTTAATGAGGAGGGGCAGGCGGAGGCTACATGTCCGCTCCACTTCACTGTGGGGAGGAGTTGTGGTGGACCGTGTGGCCACCCACTCTCCTCCAGGGGCGGGGAACAAAGTCCTGCATTGCCCGGGGGATCCCGGATACATCAGCGACTGGCCAGCCAATCCGCTGGCTGGTGGGGGCATGGCCGGGACCAGCAGGCATAGGCTACAACCTCCTCTCCATCCAAACGAAGGCTTACCCAATGCCTAACGGCCACTTGAGCCCAAACGGCTAACCTCCAACACCCTCACACTTGCAACCAATCCCTCATGCTCTCTGCAATGTCATTCAACCAGATATCATTGGCCACATCAGAAAGGTGTACCCTGTCATTACAGGGAGGAAAGGCCTGCTGGTTGAAGGTGATGGGGAGGGTGATGTATCACACAGCTTTTCAAGTGTTGTACCTTTTGCACAACTGTGTGGTTTGCTTTCTTTCTAGCTCTATTATTGGCAACCAGGTCAGGGCAATCACGCCAGCAAGGCTTCTCCAGCAGCTGGGACCAAATTATGGTTAAGCCGGGTACAGGGCAGCAAGCTTATCACAGTCCTCTTTAATGTTCCAGGTTAGGTCAATGCCCTTCCTTAGAACTAAGTCATTTTCACCCAGCTGAATGACCAATTAAACATAAAGGCCATTCAATGCATTTCCCATTGTCATGATGGACATGAATTTGTGCCATTTCATTAACGCGTCTTGTCAGCCAAGAGACCCTGATGTTCTGTGGGAGCCCCAGGCGGCATCCTTTGCCGGTAGCGATGGCATGCATGCGGGCCCAATGGGCTATGCTGTGTCCGACAATCCAGATATTGTCGGTTGTTGTGGATGTATCTTCTATATGCATAATAACTTCAACAGCCCATATCTTTAATCCTGTCTGTAGGAAGACCCGTGGCGGCCCCAATTCTAAAGGAATGAGCTGTGAAGTCTACAGCCGGGTCTGTATGTCTTTGTGGTAATGATCTTAGGGGGCTCGAGCGAGGAGACCTGAGGTATAGGTATCTTCTGGTGTCTTTTACCGGACAAGGGCCCTTGTATTCTGAAGCTGAGAACCTGATTAGCATGCCTTTACCTGACTGGTCTGTTTTAGAGTGACGAATGTGGATTACCAATGCAGAGGGGCTAAGGTTTATGTCCTCTTGTAATAGCCCTCTGGAGAAGGTGTCAGGCTCACCCTAACTGACACATTCTCTCACCCTGAGGGCCTCAAAAAAATTCAATGGCATAGGTTGCAGAGAACAGATGGCAATCTGAATCTTCCCCCTCCACCCATTAACAATCCAGCGAGGCATCGCTATCATACTCCAAACTGGATGTACCTGATTGCTCGTCAGTGTCATCCTTATGACTCTTCTTCCCTTTTTGGGGGAGAATGTTGCCTTTTCTGTTTCTTCGCTGGTGATTTAGACTCACTATTCAGAGGTAGCCCAACTCCTCCGAGCTGGAGGTGTCAGAGCCTTGCCCCTCTTTTCGGCTCCAGTACCCCCCACCCCAGTGCTACCCGCCACCTGCGGCAGAGTGGTGGCAGGGTGTGTGTCAGTCTGTGCACCCTGCAAGACAATGGAAGAAGTTGTTGCCGACTGATGAGGCAAAGGGCTGGGAGGGGGCAGGTTGTAATTATGCGAACTTTGGGGACAGGGGTGAGAAGGGCCTGCAAGCTCAGGCGATATGTGCACTGCTGATGGGGCCTGAGCTGAAGATGGGTGCAAGTGAAGGTGAACTGGAAAAGCTGGTGCTGAACCAAGAGTCCCAAAAGGTATATGATTTGCAACTGGTGGAATTGAGAGTCGCTAAAGACAACAGCTGATGTACTAGGGAACTCAGGTGGCAAGTGAACTGAATTTATCCTCTTCAACCCCAGGAGAAGCAGCACACACAATTCAATCACTCACGTGGCTGACAAAACGACACCACACACCAGCCCACGCCAAGTTTGCTGATCACTCTCACACCAGAACCTTGGCTGCCCACTCCTCCCTGTGGAGGCTGGAATCAATGCAGAAACATCCTCCACCAAGCAGCTGTTTTTAGTTCCCTTCCCAAGCACGCTGCCTCACAATCAAAAGGTTGGGAGGTAAAAGCAGTAGAGAGAGTGGCGAGGCTATGCAGGCAGGGAACTTCCCAGCCACCGGGATGCTTGATCCAAGGCAAAACCAAAAGGCTCAATCCAAAGGCTGCAAAAGAGGATCACCACAGAGTGCCCAATGATGAAAGGCAAGATCTGGTGAAAGGGCATGAGTCAAGGCCACGCAGCAGTTAAATTTCCCATGGCCATGCCGCCTACTGGCACTGATTGGCCAGTGCGGCCCCGCCCCGCACTGATGACATGACCGGGATGGCATGAGGGGGGTCATCAACTCCCCACCACCATGCTGGATCACTGCAGGGGCCCGGATCCCTGGCCGCCCATTGAAAAAGGTGGGCAGACCTGCCTCCCATCCAATCCCTAGAAAGGCACCTTCTGTCCTGAACACACCCAGAAAAGTGAAGACAAGTGACTGGACTTTGAGTTTTTTATTGGCAAAGCACTCAGTTAAATGAGCTCCTGCTGTGCAAGTGATGTACAACAACGCTCTCCACTAAACACCTGGTCTAGGCAACATACAGCTGTAGACCCATGCTCCATTTCAGACAACTGGAACAACAGTGTAGCCCTGTTCCTGCCATGTTGCTTTCTTAAACCCCCTTGTCTGACAGATTGCTCAAGCACCTGACAGCTACTCCTTAAGCAGGTCTAATTGTTCCCATCACTTCAAGCCCCTCCTTGAGTATAGAGACAATGGAAGGGGGAGGGGATTCCAAAGACACGACTCTCTCTGGGAGGGCTACAGCCCCCCCCCCCAAGTTCTGATGGGTCTGATAACAACAAGTTGTCTTAAAGTGGGGCCTCCAAATCCAGCCCTCCAATTATCAGCATCTGGGCATTGGGATTCTCCCTGTACCATTCGCCCCTCTCCCCTCCCCTTCTTTGCACCATCCTTGAAAGATTTTGCCTGGCTGGAACGTGTTGTTCAACTCTGACAATACCACTTGCATGTCTGGATAGAGGATTAGAGAGGGATTTACATTGTTGCTCTCCCCACTTTTACTTTTGGACCCACCTCCACTGGCACGTGACCCCTGGGAAGTTGCCCAGGAGGGAATTTGGCCCCTAGGCTCAAAAAAGATTCCCTTTAATTAGCTACCAGTAAATAATATGTCAGATACGGAGATGCTGAGAAAGAATAAATGAAAAATGTGAATTTACCTGGCTTGCTTATTTTCTGGATACATGCATCCAAATGAGGAAGTTGAAGTTCAATTCTTCAGCCCTAGTTGGATGTTCATTATGAACTTGGATGCCATCCCCACTAATAAATGAATATAATGGAGCACTTTTTAATCTTGGCAACAGTGTGAGCTAGAGTCAGTTATCCGAAGCAAGAACAATTATAGAGATGCATTCTAGAGAGTTCATTTGTTCTGGAGACTTGAAACATTTATGTGAAGCTTCATATTGAATATTTAACCAGTGGAAATGTGGGATATTGAAAAAGAAAAGAAAACCTTTGGCAGGGACCCTGAAGATGCTTCACTAAACTTTGTGTCTTGTTGCTGGAATTGCCAAGTATTTGCATGCACTTTGTGCCAAAATTGTGAGTATCCAAATTTGTTATTGTGCTTCCATCACTTGGGTCTGTGGAATATCATGACAAATAGATGTTTGTTTTTATTTTATACATGTTAGGTCTCCACCCATTTGTGCTTAAGTTGATCTGTTCTGTGTTCTTGAAGAGTCCAGCCTATGCAATCATCACTCGTACTAAGCACGAATCACTTGAAAAAACATCCTATGAAAATGATCTAACCTTAAGAAATTGGAGCAGTGAAGCAAACCCTTTTTTAATTATCATTATTATTTATGATGTTGCTTTAAATTTTGCTAAGCACTGTGAAAAGAATAGAATAAACAGGTCCCTGCAATTGAAAAAAGGGGGGAAAGAAGTTTGAACTGAATGCAGCACAAAAAGAAAGAAGGTTCAGGGGATTTCTCTGCTTCCCAGGTAACGTGGTACCTTGTTTGTCGAACGGCTTGGCTCCCAAACAAATCGGTTCCCAAACGCCTCAAACCCAGAAGTAAGTGTTCTGGTTTGCAAAAGTTTTTGGGAAGCCGAACTTCCGACGCAGTTTCTGCAGCTTCCGATTGAGTACAGGAAGCTCCTACAACCAATTGGAAGCTGCACCTTTGTTTTCGAATGGTTCCCGGAGTCAAACGGACTCCCAGAACGGATTAAGTTCAACAACCAAGGTACCACTGTACATTCATTTTCAGTATGAGGACCAGGTGAAATTGCCGCTGTAGTAGTAGGTGAAATGGCTATCTGGTAGTGGATATTGGGGGGGGGGGTGCCTCCTGTGGCCTTGGAGAAATGTTGCCAGTGCCAGGGAACTAACCAGCAATAAATCACACTGGGTAGGTGGAGCTGACTGTTTATTAGAAGAAACAAGGTCTTCTCAGAGGAGCCAGGCCTAATGAGTACAGGAACTCTTCTCAGTAAATCTTGCCCCTATGAAGTATTTGTGGAGGCTGAAGGTGCCTACCTTCCCACAGCTGCCTAAACCTCCTCTCCCCCCCACCCTAGGTCCTTCCCAAGTAATCTGCGACTACACCATGCCTTCCTCTGCTCCTCCCTCTTCATACATTTTCTGACCTTTCTATGCCACCCTTCATCCAAGGCTCACAAAGTGGTTTACAATATAAAAACACAAAAATACACACCATAGTAACAAACAAAAGCAATAATCCACACAAATTTAAGGAGCTGCCTGTGATTCCTTGGTCACTTCTGGGCCGAGTAAAAAAAATTGGCCCACCCACTGATTGGCCTAGTGGATTGGATATTATTATTATTACCTACTCCACTGAGTGAGAGCTGGACCATAAAGAAGGCTGATCGCCGAAGAATTGATGCTTTTGAATTATGGTGCTGGAGGAGACTCTTGAGAGTCCCATGGACTGCAAGAAGATCAAATGCATCCATTCTTAAGGAAATCAGCCCTGAGTGCTCACTGGAAGGACAGATCGTGAAGCTGAGGCTCCAATACTTTGGCCACCTCATGAGAAGAGAAGACTCACTGGAAAAGACCCTGGTGTTCGGAAAGATGGAGGGCACAAGGAGAAGGGGACGACAGAGGACGAGATGGTTGGACAGTGTTCTTGAAGCTACCAGCATGAGTTTGACCAAACTACGGGAGGCAGTGGAAGACAGGAGTGCCTGGCGTGCTCTGGTCCATGGGGTCACGAAGACTCGGACACGACTGAACGACTAAACAACAACAACTCGACTGAGAAGCTCAAAGATGGTGTTAGCAGTCTGTCATATGTAAATAGATTTATTTGGTCACTTTGGGCAATTACTTTGGGCACTTTGGGAAAGCGGAACAGGAGGTTTCAGTTAGGTGCACCCCATAGGCACCTTTCGAGATAAGAGAAATGCCCGAAGCTGGCTTTTGGGACAATGGGCCCTGGGGCTGGATAGAGACTGCCTCTGATGCCAACCTGCCTCAGCCACCTAGAGCTCTGGGGCCCCAACCAGGGGTGATATGGGGAAATCCTACCTACTCACCTTCAGGGTGAGGCCTGAGGAAGGTGTTAGGCAGTACTTCAATACCCCCACTTTACACAGGTTGGGGTTGGTTGCTCTATTGGCTGTAGGCTTTGCCTGATATTTTGAGCTAATTCTTCTGGTTGGTTGATTCAGAGTCAATAAAGTGACCCTAGTTCATCCCAATCTGATGTGCCTGATACTTTATTTAGTCATCAGGTCGTAAGTGGGAGGAGTAAGAATGAAATCAAGCAACCATGGTTTGCCCAAAGCTCAAGATTTCACTTGGGTTGCCAGCTATGGGTAGTATAAGCCATGGTTTGGCCTATGCTGAGTTCATTACAATTATGCACCACCCCAATCTCCAAGTGGTAAGACACTCAAAGGGTTATTGTGTTTGGTTTCCTTGGAATGAAGGTCCGTGGAGACTGTGGTGTCTTTAGGATGTATGGTTTTATTTACACATATATACAACCTGGGGGCAGGATGGAGGGGTTCACAGCTTTAACACCTCAACACATCTTACTTCCCCATTAGGTTCCCATGGGAGCCCCAAATTCCAGCACAGAGTGAACATCCCTCTGACATCACAGCTACAACAGGCTATCTGTTGCAGGCATTCACACATGCCCCCTCCAACACATGGTAGCTTAACACTTCATTGTGACATCTGAGGAGGGCTGATGTATTTAATCAGTGTGTTTTTTAAAGGAAAAAAAATTGGTTCTCAGTGTTATCATACACTGAATTACAGAGATGCATTAATGTATTATTATTTCTTTATTGAATTTACACCCTGCTATTCTTCCCAAAGACGTGGGTGGCGCTGTGGGTAAAACCTCAGTGCCTAGGACTTGCTGATCATATGGTCAGCAGTTCGAATCCCCATGGTGGGGTGAGCTCCCATCTTTCGGTCCCAGCTCCTGCCCACCTAGCAGTTCAAAAGCACATCAAAGTGCAAGTAGATAAATAGGTACCGCTTTATAGCGGGAAGGTAAATGGCGTTCCGTGTGCTGCGCTGGCTCACCAGAGCAGCTTCGTCACGCTGGCCACGTGACCTGGAAGTGTCTCCGGACAGCGCTGGCCCCCGGCCTCTTGAGTGAGATGGGCGCACAACCCTAGAGTCGGACACGACTGGCCCGTACGGGCAGGGGTACCTTTACCTTTACCTTTATTCTTCCCAAAGTAGCCCAGGGCAGCAAACAGGTCCACAAATTATAAAACAACCAGAAAATGAAGACAAACTCTATATTAAAACAAGTCCTGTAAATTTGGAGTAGGAGATTTCGAATTTCTACGCAAAGATGTAGAAATTCAAAAATTGTAACAATTTTTATAATGTATTGGTTTATTGTAAGTAAATATGTTCTTATTTCTAGTCAGAATGTCATGTGAAATATTTTTATTTTGTTTGGGGTTTTCCCCCTTCTTTTTGAGTGACTTGGAAGTCACCCAAATTGTGTGTTGTTTTTAAATGAAGGAAGAAAAACGGAAACAAGAGTTGAAATTCAGTTTATTAGTATGTTTACTTGTAAACAATGTATTTTCCAGTTTGGTTTAGACAGTTCTGACATAATACTGCGGTTACATATAGAAATGTACACTGAGTGGCATTATGTTTCTGTAATAACCAGTTTGCACCAGAAGTAAGGTGGGGCTAGCTTTGAATTTCTCTTTGTATTAGCTTATGCTGCCATCTAATGGATAAATGAACAAGCTATAATATTTGTTCATCTGACTTTGAATATTGTGGGTTGTGGTTATTTCCCATGTCTGTGAGAAGATTAAATCTAGGACTGCCATATGTCCAGAATTTCCTGGACATATCCGGAATACCGCAGTCAGAAGCAGTGTCTGGGCGGAAATTGGATTTGAGAGCTCAGCCATAGCTCAGTCATCATCATCATCATCATCATCATAATTTTTATTTATACCCTACCCTCCCTGGCCAAAACCGGGCTCAGAGCGGCTAACATCAAATGTATAACACATTAACATAAGATCAGGCAATCAGTTAAAATACATCCTAAAATCAGATCAGGATCAGAATAAAATCCAATCAGATGGCAACCCTCAGATTAGGGTTGGGGACCTTAAATGTTCACCAGGTCCAACTGTTTGTGCTGAACTTATATGAGCCTGTGAGAAAAATTAGGAAGCCACTTTCATGCAAATTCTTATGAAAGGGAAGGGGGAGTCAGGCTGAACCCCAACCAAAGGCCTGGCGGAACAGCTCCATCTTGCAGGCCCTGCGGAAAGATGTCAAAGCCCGCAGGGCCCTGGTCTCTTGTGACAGAGCGTTCCACCAGGCCGGTGCCACGGCCAAAAAGGCCTTGGCCCTGGTCGAGGCCAGTCTAATCTCCTTGAGGCTCGGGACCTCCAAGATGTTATTTGCAGGCCATAAGGTCCTCCGTGGGGCATACCATAGAACACATGCTCTTGGTTAAAGAACACAGAGCAGAAAGTTAAAATAGATTGAAAGTTCCCACAATGGAAGGATGTAAGAAGTTGGATCTCCCAAGGATCTGCAGTCGGACCAGTACTTTTTGACTTGTTCATAAATGATCCTGAGTTAGGAGTGAATAATGACATGTGTAAATTTGCTAATGATACAGCAAAAAGGTATTATGAGGAGTTGTAGAAAGATTTGAGCTCCAAATTGGGTGAACGAGTGTTGAACTGGCAGTTGCAGTTCAGTGTAAGCAAATTTAAAGTGGTGCATCTTGGAAGTATACAATATTATGCATGGTGTGCAGGAAATGGATTGGAAAACCCTGAGTTATCCATTAATTTGAAAAAAATAAAAATAGTTTTAGTGTGGCAGCATCCACACTTTGTAGCTCCCTGTGTATTTGCACCAGGCAAGTCTCTTCATTTAGTCCTTTCGGTGCCTACTAAAAACATTTTTTCTTTGGGCAAGCCTATTCATGCATGTAGAATGTTGAATATATGTTCTAATCTGGTTTTATAGCTTGTATGTTTTTTAACAGCTGTTTTTAACTCATGACTTCATAGTTGTTGCTGTTTTATAAACAGCAGCTTTAGGGTTGTTGTTTTCCACAGTCAAGCAGTATATAAATTTTATGAAATAAAATGTTGGAAGATTCAGGACAGGCAAGTGCTTCTTTAACACAGTGCATAGCTAAACTGTAATATTTTGCTACCATGAGATGTCACGATGAGATGCTGGCTACCTCCAGCAGAGATATGCTTCTGAGTACCAGTTGCTGGAAATATGAGTGAGGAGAGGTCTGCTGTGTTCTTGTCCTGCTTGTGGTTTTCCCATAGGCATCTGGTCGACAACTATGAGAACAGAATGCTGGACTAGATTACCTGCAGTCTGATTTATTAGGTTTTTATTAGGTTCTCCACGGTTCAATTCCAAGCATCCTCAATTTAAAATATTTCAAGGAATATCCTGAACAGCTATTGTCCATCAAAGTGAACAGGACCAAGGATGATGAATTAATGCAGAGATAGGTAACCTGTGCAGTCCCCCCACGGCCCACCCAAAGTTGCTGGACTTAAACTCCTATCTTCCTTGACCATTGTCTTTGTTGCGTGATGGGAACTAAAGTCCAAAAACATATGGAAGACCACAGGTTCCCCATTTCTGGAGCAACGGATTAAATAAAGAGTGTTATAGAAGGTCCAACCTGTATCATTTTTCTTGTCATTCAAAAAAATTATCACAACGGTTTGATTCCAATATCTACAAACATTTGAAGACAACCAGAACATTTCCCCTGTTATTTCTTTCTGCCAAGTTGTCTATTGGGTTTAGGTCATTTTCAATTTGGGGGCCTATCCTCTAAATTCCTTGCAATTCCTTCAAGCTTTGTAGCCTCTGATGCTTTCCTTTAGGTCACCAGCACTTGGCAATGTTTACAAATCGTTCTATTCTATTCAATTTTAAAATACAGGAGATGAGCCATCCAAAAGTCTTTTCATAGAGCCTCTGCTTCTATTTCAGCTGTATCACTTAAGGTCCCCAAAGTCCATTGAAAGAAATTCAGCAGCTCATTAGAAGAAACAGAGCCCTTTTTATTATATTCTCTAATCTCTTTATTGCCAGAATCACAAATGAGAATATAAGGCATGCACCAATAGCCTATTAGCCCCTCTGGATTCTCTGTTCTACTCTCTGCCTTAGTGGTTTCCATAATAATAGCTCTGCCCAGGCCTCTCATCACTGCTGCAGCCTCCCATAACAGTTGCTACAGCGATAGCTTCAGGGGACTCCTAGGCAAGCACAGTGGTAATGGACACAGCCAATTAATTTTCTCTCTACCCTTTCCCCATGCATAGTTTTGCTCAATACTGGCACTGAATGTCAAGTTTAAAATTTCATTGTTTCCTCATCCCCAAACCATCCCTTCAAACCTCCCTAATAAATGTAATCAATGCATTTAGAGCTATGGATGCTTAATCATGTTGAACACAGTAGTTTTCCATAGACACCTCACCTTGCAGCAGCAGCGCTACAATACACAGAGAAATCAGCAGGGTCAGAGTTCCAGGCGAGGAGCTGTGAGGGCCTGACCACCTAAAGAATTTATCTGGTTCTTCTGAGGCCTCATTGGGTTGTCAGGTGGAAAAAAATAACATGCCCCAAACAGGTCCAAAGGCTAAGGTCAGAGCAAGGAGATGAGAGCAGAAGGAACCAAGGGGAGGCCTATTAAAATGTGCAGTTCAAGGCAAAGCAAGGTCCCCAAAGTCTGTGTCCAGTTTGGTGGGAACTGGAAACAAGCAGGGCAAACAGGAAGCATCTGTGCCAAGCAGCCACCACACCGGACCTTGGACAGAACTATTATCTACAGAGAGCTAGAACTCGCTGGTGCCTTATGTAGGCTGACCAGCCCTGGAGTGTGGTAGGCTTATTGTCTTATTTTGTAGTCTTTGGTTTCTGCAAAGCTGGAGAGGTGGAGGCACTGCAAGGGAGTCATCCTCTGAGCCACAGGATGACAGCAGGGCTGTGTGAATGAGAAACTCTCTGTTCTCCCTCGAATGAAGCAGTCTTATCCTCATCAAACAACTCTGCCATGCAAGACAAGATCCCTGACTCATGACATTCTGCAGCGGCTACTCATAAGAAAGAGTTTTCTCAGACAGATGGGCAAGCCCAGGACTTTGTATGCCTAGGTGAGTTGTGGGGTTGGCTGACACTGATGGAAAAGTCCCTAGTGGGGCCAATCCCTGTGGAGTACCCTGTCAGTTCCTGGTTGCTCCTTTGGAGCCATATCCTTACCTGGACTCAAATCATTGTGCTGCTGGCCAACCAGATGCCTACAGGAAAGACACAAGCAGGACTTGAGCTCAGCAGCACTCTCCCCTCCAGTGGTTCCCACAACTGGAATTCAGAAGTATACATTGTTTTGACATCAGGTGAAGAAGATGCACCTTTTTCACAGGATGGGGGGAGGTGAAGTTGAGACTGGAACACCCCTCCCATTTGTAGTGCTGTTGCTTTTTCTGACTTCTGTCAGGTTAATTTATGGTCTCATAATCTAATAAATGGTTGACTTGTTACATTGAGCAGTATTTAGTTCACTCTGGGACTACATGATGAAGTGTGATCTATGAATGCCTATGAAAAAAATATGCCATGCATAGCTTCTGGAGTGTTAACATTTGTCCTTGTTTCTGTGAACTGCAAACTAATTCACCCTTTGGAATGTCACTGTGCCCTTGAAGAAGTCTGCTACAAGCAGAGGACCACCCAGCTGTGTAAGCATCTTAAGCCAGTACAGTCGGAAGTTGCATCCACACCAAACATTGAAATCACATTTATACCAGTCATGGCTTCCCCCAAAGAATGCTGGGAATAGTATTTGTTAAGGGTGCTGAGAATTGTGATTCTGCAGTGTCTCTTAACAGCTCTCAGCACCCTTAACAGACAACAGTTCCCAGGCTTCTTTGGGGAAAGCCATGACTGTTAAAGTATCGCAAGAGCTCTTTAAACACATGGTGCGATGTGACTAGAGACACAAAGAGAGGATTTTGCCATTGCTTTTCATTAAATGCGTGAATGGTGTTGTTTCTGATCATATATACACACATACACACTTCAGGCAATAGGATTTCCATAATTAAGGGGCAACAGAATTGCAGCAGATTGCTCTCAGAGGGAAGGCAGATTTAGCTTTCATTATGGAGTGAAGGTCATATTCTGAGTGGAGGAAGCTGAATGAGTGAAACTTGGATGATCAAAAACATTTTTAAAATCCTCCTTAAACATATAGTATGATGCATGTCAGAACTGGGCATAAATTCTGTTGACATGAAATTATAGTGTTTAATGAAAACAAGCCACAGATGGATGGAGGGCTTCACCTGAATGCTTTGTCAACCCATTGCCATTCCGAGGATACTTGGTGACAATAAATATGGAGGAAAAAGTAAAGCTCTTTCGACTCAATTTTACACGCCATTTACTTGCCCGCATTGATTCCTCCGTTAGACGAACATTTTCCAATGTCACATGCAGCACTGAGGAAGAAAAGTGATTTTATATATTATCACAATTGCTTAGTGGGAAGTGTGTTGGTCAGGATTAGGAATGGATGACTATGTTCGTTTCTGTTTCTCTTGTTTTCTTACTTTTCCAGTCTCAGGTGAAGTTTTCCACATCATTTTGCAATGTAAAAAAAAAAAATGCTCATGAAAATTCACCAGCATTTTAGTGCAAATTTTTCCTAATGTACACATTTCTCTATGCAATTTCGCCTAATATACATATTTTTGCAAAGCAGTTTTCCCTAATGTAATGAAGTCTTTCATGTTATTTTCACTAATAAATATGCATCTATATGAATCTTAGTACAGTGGTACCTTGGTTGTCAAATGGAATCCATTCTGGGAGTCTGTTTGACTTCCAAAACGTTCGCAAACCAAGGCACGGCTTCTGATTGGCTGATTGGCTCCGGAAACAATGCCGACAGCCAAAAAGGACATTTGGCTTCCAAAAAAATGTTCACAAACCAGAACACTTACTTCCATGTCTGCGGCGTTCAAGAGCCAAAACATCTGAGTACCAAAGCGTTTGACAACCAAGGTATGTATATGCATTTTTGTACACGTTACTTGGCTAGAGAACTAGCTTGGGAAAAACATAAATTGGCTATGTCACTGGCTGGTGATCATGGAAGTAGCATTCCCAAACATCTGAAGGGTGCCAGTTTGCTGTGTTGGTTTTCGGGTAGCATGACTGATGCAGCCATACTGGACATTGAGCTTCAAGGGCACCACAATGATGTAGGACAGAGCACAAGAGGTGGGGAAGCCAAATTTTAGTTTCACACTGGGTCACCGAAATTTGAGAGCCCAAAGTCTACCGATGCAGATTGGAGGAAGCTAGTCTATACTGGCTGTAGGCAGGTATACAAGATTTCAGGCTGTGATCTTTTTCAACTTTATCTGGATATATTGGGGATTGAACCTAAACTTCTACATGCAAAGCATGTGTCCTACCACTGAACTTTCTAACATTCAAACTTGTTTGATCATCAAGTCATGGAATTGTAGAGATGGAAGGGACCACTGGGGTCATCTAGTCCAAACCCCCTGCAATGCGGAAATCTTTTTGCCCAATGTAGGGATTGAACCCATGACCCAGAGATTAGGAGTCTCATGACAAACTGAGCTATTTCTTAGTAGATCCTGGGGTACAGCTCCGCAGATGGGCTGAGAAACAAATTCAAAAGCCTGATGGTTTCTATGACTTTACCAAACCCAGCTACGTTGGCTAAGAAAGCTTTAGCTGAGCTTATTCAGTTTGGGTTACACTGTAATTTATGCCAATAGAAAGTCTGCATTAGCTTCGGTGAGCTATCACTAAGTGCTAAGGTCAGCTGTGCATTTCATACTTCAGCTGTACGGGAAGCATTTTATGGCTTTTCAGAGTCATGCTGCAGCAAAAAGGGTTCTTTATGATGCCACAGACAATTAATTGAGGCACATTACCTAAAAACTAAAAAGGTCACACATGGAACATAATCGACACCTTGTATCCCTTGTTGCTGAGTGCTGAAATGCAAATGAGTGCATTTTGACTTCCTTGGAGTAGCATAACTCTTTGGCGGTCTTGAATTATGCTTCCATTTGCTTACACTTTAAAATACTAAGTTTACCTCCCTTTTTAAAATAATAACACTGGTCAGAGTTGGAAACAGTTACAGACCATTTTTAATTTTTATTTATTTGAGGAGAGAAAGCGCATTAAGCTGCAATTATAGCTGTGTCTGGCACAAATGGGGAAAGGAGTGTGGGAATCTGCATAAAAGACACTTTCAAATGCCTCAGCAAATCCTCTTAAGGCTGCAATAATAATATTGTGTCTGTGCTGTAAGAAAGATAAAAAAGGACAGCTCAGAAGGGTAAATTGGAATGGAAAGACATCAGAGTGTAAGGTCAAGAAGAGAGGAGCTGGGGGACATGTCCTATATTCAAAAATACAGCACACTCAGGACTGGAAATGGTAGAATATTCTGGGCCTCTGAACATTATGGACATAAACGTGGATATTATTCGCATCCGTGAATAGCAAAATTCATTTTGTCACAAGGATCTGACCATGAATGAAAATCTATGTTTTGAGCACGGAAGAGCCAAACTATGTGTGATGTTATGTGTCCTTTTAGTTCTTCCATCAGGATACTGATAGGCTGTGTTGCTCACAGCAAGAGGAGATCAACCTGGCCCTATCCAGCCAGAGAAGGAGCAGTTGAAGGGAGTTTGCCTCTCCCCTCTCAGGCAGAAGAACATCTGACTCCAACTACCAATTGCCTTGGGATCCAGAACTGAAGGGGAGCACACTCTGGCTTCATGCAGGAGCCAGGGACTAAAAGTTACTGGGTAGGGATGGGTGAACCTTCTCAATTTGGGTTTCTCCCTGTTTCTCATTTTTACAGCCTTAAGTTCAGTTCTCTATATTTCTGCATCAGTTTATGGATTTTAAAAATAAGAAAGACTTCATGAAAGCATTCTGGTGTGAACTTCTCCCAAAATGCAAGTGTTGTTGTTTTTTTAAAAAAAAAATCAATTTCCTCGATGCACCCCTTTGCAAAGCAATTTTACTTAATATGATGCGAGTTTTCTTGTCCCTGCCCCCATCATTAATAAACTTTAAAAGGGGATAGCATTTGGTTCCCATGCATGAAGTCCTGGGTTCAATCCCCAACATCTCCTTGAAGGCCTTGGAGAACCACTACCTGACAGAGTAGTCAATAAATACTGGGCTTGATAGGCTCATAAACTAGCACTTTAAGGAAGCTTTGAGTTCTCGCCTCTGTATCATTGACTTCCTCCACAGTCATTCATATAGAAAGACTAACAGCCTGCTAGCTTTACCATGCTTCTCTTATTCAGCAGGAGCAGAAAGTTTTCAATAAAATAATAGGAAAAAATCTGATATCTTATCAATGGGAGGCAGCTTTATATCTTCATACACTCCTGCCCATGGACTCCTGCCATGCGGTTGGGCTATTCTGGCATTGTGTTTGTGGTAGAAGAGGGAGAAGTGCAGCAAAAATTCCCATGCTGCAAAGATAATGCCTGAACAAGGCCCTCAATGGAGAATGTTGTTTAAGATTATGTTGGAGACAGCCAGGGCTTTTTTCAGTGGGAACTTGCCAGAACTCAGTTTCAGCACCTCTCAGGTGGGTGCCATTGCCATTATAAGAAAACAAGGGAAGCATTCATGGTGAGTTCCAACACCTCTTTTTCTAGCAATGGAGACAGCCAACATGGTACCCCGCTGTAGTTATTGGGTCCAGCTATGAAAATTGGCTATGCTGGAAGGAGATGATGGGAGTTGGAGTTGTAAAGGCACCATGCTGGCTGTTCCTGAGGAGGTGGAAGGGCCCTTTGGGTGGTTAGTTCTGTCTCCTCTAGAGCATAGGACAGTGCCTTACACTGAAGCCATTCATTGGCTCAGTATTGTCTACACCAGGGCTAGTCAATGTGCTGCACTCCAGATGTTGTGAGCTATAACTCCCATCAGCCCCAGCTAGGATGGCCAAAGGCCATGGATGGTGGAAGTTGTAATCTACAATGTCTGGAGGATATTGTGTTGACCTGCCATCATTTATACTGTTGGACAGGGTTTTCCCCACCCAACCTAGAGATGTTTCAATATGAAGCGGATATCTTTTCCATGCAAAACGTGTGCTTGACCTTTAGACCACTTCCTGTTTTGATTCTGATGTGATGCTAGTCAAAGCATGCCATGCCCATCTTGACAGCAGAATGAAATTCCCAAACTAGTTTAATGTGTGGTTTTAAAGGAAGAGGGAAGAGGAGACCTCCCAGGCTCATACAGAGACACGATTTAGTTATCATACAACAAACAGAAAGCCACTGTCTTTTAAAAGGCCAGAATATAGTCCTGATCTCTAATAAGAAGGAGAAGGAGGAAGAGGAGGGGAAGAAAACCCAACCAGGTTCATATGCAGACACAGGTTAGTTAGGATGCAGCACACCGCTGCCTTGGTACATTTTCTTTTCTCCCAGAAAAATGCTTTTATAGCTCAGTGGAGGAGGAAAGATTTAAATAAAGTTATGAGAGAGAATTTGATTTGATCATCAGTTTAAAGAATGCTGGAGTGGTAATTGGAAAATTGAATCCTTACTAGGATTCACTGTAAGGAGAGTAAAATTTGGCATGCATGAAATGAGATGTTACCGGCCAGGTGATTTATCACCCAAAGTGAGTTTGCCACAGCTCATTTGCTTTTACTACGCAAGTCCCTCCCCTTTCTCCTCTCGCTCACCCTGATCTTGGGGTTGAGCACATGGATATTTGTTTTCCCTTTTTCTGTTTTCCTGCCAAGCCTGCTGCTTATTTCCAGCGGTTTATGTGCATTTTTAATTTTTTTGCTGGTGTTGGCCACAATAGTGTTGAATTGGTGTGGGGGTCCATTTGTTTGCATTTTTATAAAAGGCTGCTTAATTTGGACTTCTTCAGCCAATGACATGATACTGATATTTCTCCAAAACATGGAGAAATAGGTTTAAGTTTAGCAAAATGAGAAACTGAACCAAAATTGGCAGATCCCTTCCTCCCAGTTGTAAGTGCAGCTGCACTTCCTGGAATGGGTCTCATAACTTTATGATCAATTGGGTGTTTGTTCATTTATCACACACACACACGTCACCAGCGCTGATATCAACAGGCAGCTACCCCATGTACCTGCCAAGGCCCATTAACTGAAGCAGAGCCCTTTGGTGCTGATACATGGCCCTCACACCTGCCTGTTATCATAAGAAAATAAGGAGAGCTGAATCAGGACAGTGGCTTATCATGTACACCATCCAGTTCTTACAGTAGCTAATCAGATGTCTGTGGGGAGCCTGCAAGCGGTGCCTGAGTGCAACACCAACTCAGTAGTGATTCCTAACTACTGGCATTCAGAAGCATTGCCACCTACGAAAGAGCAGACACATTGCTCCTCCAGTCCCAAACTTATCTGGCAGTAGCTGCTGAGCCTGAGAAGCTGCCCATCATTGAAAATGTTCCACAGTAACTGTCTCCACATTGGGATGTGGTTATTTGAACCCCCCATTTGAAGGCTTCCATCAACCATGATTAATTATGCTGGTGCAAACCTTTGAATGGGGATCCTTGAAACGCAAACATTTACTTGAGTCCAGCCCCATTTGAGCTCAAAGTAGGTTTAGTCTTGATGTCCCTTTTCACATTTCTTCTGTTGGGCTGAGGAAAACTACAGTTGTGGACACCATTCCTAAGTATGCGCTCTGCAGGTGAATCCACTTAAAAGCAATTGTTTTTCAAATAATGTTTAGCATCATGATGGATCATTGTGAAATGTTGCATTTCTAAATACAAAAGTAGTGCCAAGCCAGTTGTTCCATTAGCACAAGGATTTACAGATGTGCAACAAATATTTCCCCTCTCCACCCCCCGATACCCACTTAAATCTGTTTTAGGGGCTCTCCCAACCCTAGGGTTGCCATATTTGAGGGTTTGGGGTTGTTTTTTACAAAATCTCCAAAATATCCAGTTGTCAGCCAGAGTGGGGGATCATCAAAAAACAGCTCAGCAGCTTAGTGAACTTAGAAAAGAAACTCAACAACTGCTTTTGCAATTTCCCAAATTTCTTAATTTTGGGTTCCCAAAAATAGGGGTTGTCTTATAAATGGGGTTGTGTTATGCATGAAAAATTACGGTAAGATTTTGACGCATCTTTTAGGGAATTCACACACACACTTCCAGTATGGGCTGCCCTATGCTCGGATTTTTTGGAAATTTTAACTGATTTCTGAAACTTCCACCCGGACGCTATTTTCAGCGGACGAATCCCGTATATGTCTAGGAATTTCCATACATAAGGCAGCTCTACCCAACCCTCTAGAGCAGATTAGGGAATAATATAAGTGAGGAGAGGGGCAAAGTTCTATTCTGCGAGCATAAATCCTTGCACTAACAGAATGAGGGCATTGGAGACGTACAACCCTTGGTTTTACTTTAGAATTGAACATTTTGAAACTGACCAACTACTTCTTTAAAAATGTCCCCGAAAGGAAATTCTCTTATAATCTAAGCTTTTCTGCTTTCCCTTAGCAGACTTGCAAATCTTAGCAGGAAAAAAAAACCCTTTTCCATCCTGGGGAATATGATATATTTTGCACCACCACAATTCTTCAAAGGATGCATAATTAATGATTCACATTCTTCTGTTTTCATCTGGGCCCTGATCAAAAATTGATGATTATCTTCATAGGTCATCCAATTATAATTCAAAGTAAGTATATCTAATAAAAGATTAACACAAATTTCCATTTATCCAAAAGACAAAAGCTATGTTAAGATTAAGTTAAGGGTTAGAGGTCGCAACAGTAATTTAAAGCTCAGTGTATCACAGGCAAATTGTAGTCCTCTTCAAAGCTAAAAATTAAGGTGGGGGGAGGAATCCTGAGAAATTCTGAATTAATCTTAGCTGAAAAGAAATCGTGCCGCCTGATGCATGGATTGGCTTAACTTGTAGTTTTCCTGTGTAATGACTTGTGTTTCAATGGCTAAAGTTCCTGCACTTCAGAGGCAAAGCAGTGTCAGCAAAGGAGTTCTTGTGGTGACCATGACAACTCATGTCATGCTGTGATCTGAAAGCTACAGATTATCTTCACCAACAGGGATTGGCTTAAGAGCTTCTTTTCGTGGTAAAGTATGCCCATCTTGAAAACTAAGGCAGAGACAAAAGATCTGTGACTGCCCCAATGTTGTTGGACTCCAACTCCCATCAGCCCCACAAGCATTCCCCATGGTCACAGATTTTTAGACCTGGAGTCCAATAACATCTGAAGGTCCATCCCTGTATAAACAACAAGCTCTTTCCCATACCCAGATAAGCCATTGTGAGAACTAGAGTTTCCTGACTGGAGTGTTGGGAGCAAAGAAACAATGCTTGCAATAAGTCATAGAATCATAGAGTTGGAAGAGACCACAAGGGCCATCGAGTCCAACCCCCTGCCAAGCAGGAAACACCATCAGAGCACTCCTGACATATGGTTGTCAAGCCTCTGCTTAAAGACCTCCAAAGAAGGAGACTCCACCACACTCCTTGGCAGCAAATTCCACTGTCGAACAGCTCTTACTGTCAGGAAGTTCTTCCTAATGTTTAGGTGGAATCTTCTTTCTTGTAGTTTGGATCCATTGCTCCGTGTCCGCTTCTTTGGAGCAGCAGAAAACAACCTTTCTCCCTCCTCTGTGTGACATCCTTTTATATATTTGAACATGGCTATCATATCACCCCTTAACCTCCTCTTCTCCAGGCTAAACATGCCCAGCTCCCTTAGCCGTTCCTCATAAGGCATCGTTTCCGGGCCTTTGACCATTTTGGTTGCCCTCCTCTGGACACGTTCCAGTTTGTCAGGAACGTTACCTGAACCAGTAGAAAGTACAGTGGTACCTTGGCTGTCAAACTCCTGGAATGGTTCGAAAACCAAGGCACGGCTTTCGATTGACTGCAAGAGCTTCCTGCACCCAATCAGAAGCCGTGGAAGCTGCGTCTGACATTTGGCTTCCAAAAAGCATTCGTTTTGGAACACTCACTTCCAGGTTTGTGGCATTCAGGAGCAAAAACATCCCAGTACCAAGGACGCGGGTGGCGCTGAAGGTTAAACCACAGAGCCTAGGACTTGCCGATCCCAAGGTCGGCGGTTCGAATCCCTGCGACGGGGTGAGCTCCTGTTGCTCGGTCCCTGCTCCTGCCAACCTAGCAGTTCGAAAGCATGTCAAAGTGCAAGTAGATAAATAGGTACCACTCCGGCAGGAAGGTAAATGGTGTTTCCGTGCGCTGCTCTGGTTCACCAGAACCGGCTTAGTCCTGCTGGCCACATGACCCGGAAGCTGTGCACTGGCTCCCTTGGCCAATAAAGCGAGATGAGCGCCACAACCCCAGAGTCGACCATGACTGGACCTAATGGTCAGGGGTCCCTTTACCTTTACCAAGGCATTCGACAACCAATGTACCACTGTAATGGAAAGGCTACCTGTCCTTCCCTCACAGATTCTTTCTTGAACAACTTTTCTTTTCTTCGCCTTTATTTCCTTCTTGCTTCTTCTCCAAATCAGTTAGTGTTAGTCTTAGCCTCTTGATTCTAGGTTGGCCACAAGTAATCCTGTACCCTGTATAGCTTTGTTTGCCATGAGTAAAAAACAACCTTAAGCTTCTCTATTATTTCAACCAGCAGCCTTTCCAGACTATTAACTTCCACAGTCGATTCCAATATATATACCAGACTCCAAAAGGGAGTAGTGTTATCTGAAAACCAAAGCACATTTCCTAGCTTATGACCTTCCTGTAGGTATATGCTTCGCCATTGTTGGGACAGGGATGATGCACTAGATGGTCTTGAGGTCAGATGTAGTCAGGCTCTTCTGCCTTTACAATATAAGGCAAGGGTGCGGTCTGTGGGCCTTCAGATGTTGCTGGCCTCCAACTCCCATCAGCCCCAGCCAGCAAGGCCAATGGATAGGAATGATGGGTGTTGTAGCCCAGCAACATCTGAGAGCCACAGGTCCCACAACGCTGATTGAATAGGGTGGGCACTCCACATGGGAAAATGTCCATGTGGATAATAGATCTTGGCATTCACAGAGAGGGGGATGCTCAAGCTTATTAGAGTTACATGCCAGTGGGACTAACCATTAGGTACCCAATGGACGCATAAACTTAGTATTCAGGTTCAGGCAGAGACTCTTGAGGGAGCAGTGACATACCATCACATGTTCTATATCTACTATATTTCTTGGAAAGAGGGTTGTTTCTCTGTCCATTTGTTCTCTCTGGGTTTGGACACATGTTCAGTTATTGCCAAACTTAGCATGAGGGTACCTAAGGTTGGGGTTGGGGGTCTACATTGACAATGTGCTCCTGGATGCCATTTTGAATCAAGATAGTCAACTGAAACAATCACTTTGACATAACTTCATCTATTTAGGGGCATGGGGTTGGCCACCTCTTGAGATACCATCACCAAACCTCTGCATGAAGGTTCCCAAGCTGGAGGCAGCAGTCTTTGTTGATGTTTGGATGACAGACACCACTTTGAATCAAAATGGCAGGATGAAACATGCCTTTGGTGCGACTTCACCCAGTGGCGGAGCTTCATGCTCCGGCACCAGGGGGTGGAGAGCAGGCGGGGGTGGGACTAGCGTGCGTCCCAGGGGCGTGGCACGCCACCTGGGGGTGTGGTGCCCAGCACAGGCCGGGGCAGCCACAATGGCACCCTACCAGAGTGGTAGGCACCCTACCAGCCGCAGGGGCACCCTACCAGGGTGGTAGACACCCTACCAGGATCGTGCTGCAATGGCACCCTACCAGTCTCAATGGCATCCTACCAGGGTGGTAGACACCCTACCAGGATTGCATTGCAATGCCACCCTACCAGCCGCAATGGCACCCTACCAGGTTGTGCGCTACCAACTGCAATGGCACCCTACCAGGATCACGCTGCCTGGGGCAGTGCATTCTCCCCGCACTCCTCTTCCTCCGTCACTGACTTCACCCAATTTGGTGTGGCAGCCCCAAACTGCACCAATGTGCACCAACTCCTGTGCAGATTGTTGCCTGGTTTGGTGCAGCTTTGCCCAGTTCAGTGTCATGGTTTAAACTGTGCAGATTTTGTGGGCTCTGAAGGTACGGTCACCAAATTTGGTGTGACAGGTCACAACTGTGCTGATTTGAATGCCTCTCAGGACATTGTTATTCAACTTGTCAAAAGGGTTCCTGAGGTAAAGGGGGCAGTTTTTGCCTATCTTTGGACACTGGACACCATTTTGAATCAATATGGTGGACTGAAAGGTGACTTTGGTGTGACTTTGCCCATATGGGTTTGACTGTTAAAAACAAGAGTTCCTAAGGTGGAGGAGACATTTCCACCTACATTTGGATGCCATTAGATGCAATGACAAACCTAGACAGCATTTTAAAAAGTAGAGACATCACCTTGCCAACAAAGGTCCGTATAGTAAAAGCTATGGTTTTCCCAGTAGTGATGTATGGAAGTGAGAGCTGGACCATAAAGAAGGCTGATCGCCGAAGAATTGACGCTTTTGAATTATGGTGCTGGAGGAGACTCTTGAGAGTCCCATGGACTGCAAGAAGATCAAACGCATCCATTCTTAAGGAAATCAGCCCTGAGTGCTCACTGGAAGGACAGATCGTGAAGCTGAGGCTCCAATACTTTGGCCACCTCATGAGAAGAGAAGACTCACTGGAAAAGACCCTGATGTTGGGAAAGATGGAGGGCACAAGGAGAAGGGGACGACAGAGGATGAGATGGTTAGACAGTGTTCTCGAAGCTACAAACATGAACCTGACCAAACTGCGGGTGGCAGTGGAAGACAGGAGTGCCTGGCGTGCTCTGGTCCATGGGGTCACGAAGAGTCGGACACGACTGAACGACTAAACAACAACAACAAGAAGATGCAATGAACAATGTCTCTCTCTCTGTGTGTGTGTGTGTGTGTGTTTGTGTGTTTGTGTGTGTGTGTGTGTTTGCAGTCCCAAACCCCACAAATTATACTATCCATTTAAAAATCACTTTGGGACGGGTTTTTTTTTTTTTCAGATTCCTGAGAAGCACTGGGTACTCCCCACTAGCTACTGGGGTACTGGCTTTGATTCAACAGCTTCCATGTATTCTCCAGTTGTGCCTCCAAATGTTCTTGGTGGTGGTTGTTGTCCCCCCCCCCCCGCCGCCTCGGAAATGGAGTAGATCCCGTATCTGTCTACTAATCTTTCATAATTGGAGTAAACATTACTGTAAATAGAAGATGCTCAACTTATCTCTGACAAAATGTTAATAGGATTAGCAGGCAATATGGAATCTCATTGCCAGTGAGTGCTGTAATCCTCCTAATTAGAGTGGTATATCATGGCATAAACCCAGTGTTGTGATTTTAATGAGCAAAAACATACTTAGGGGGAAAATATGGGGGAAATCTAAATATTTTCATGTCGTCTTTGCTTCTTCAGCAAAAGAAGGGGGGGTCCTCTGTTTTAATCAAGGATGCAAATTCTTTTGGCTTTAACACCTGCCTTACTCTCTTTGAGTAAGCAATCCTGGTGCATCTTGCTGTACCTGAGAAGCAGCTCCTTCACAGATGTATTTGGTCATTACCAACTTTATCAGCTTCTTCCCATAGAAGAATTCTTGCCAATCCCACCTGCCATTGAGCCCAATGTCTTTTGACTATACACAATTTTGGATTTACACTATTGCACACATCATTTTCTGATTGTGGCTTTCCAAGGGGAACCTGGTTGGCCACTCTGAGAACAAAATGCAGGATTAGATAGGCCTTTGGTCTGATCCAGTAGAGCTCTTCTATATTCTTATGTGCTGTGTCCCTATATGAAACTGATTTGTTTTCAATAGATGCATTAGCAAGAACAAAGTCTGCATTTTCAACTTTCCCTATCATTAAGCTGCAGGGATGGGGCAACTGGCCCTGTTGAATGACTACCTGTAAAGCAACTAGGAAGCTACCTTTACTGAATTGGACCATTGTTCCAACTAGCTCAGCCTTGTCTACAATGACCAGCACTGGCTCTCCCACATCTCAGGCAGCAATGTCTTCTCCCAGCTTAACCCAGAGTTGCCAGGGATTGATCTTGAGGCTTTCTGCATGCAAAGCAAATATTCTGCCACTAAGTTATGGCCTTTCTCTATTCTGTTAGAGGTATGGGACATACTGTTATGAAAGGGTTTGGCAACCTGCCCCCTTTATGTTGTGCAAATGTTGTGTATTTCCATCCTAATCTTGAAAACTGAGCAATAGGGTTTCATTTACACATAGAACATAACTCAGCATGTTGGACTCAGAGGCATTTCACTATAACAAACTCTGTGTGTTTCCGAGCACAATTCAAAGTGTTTGTGCTGACCTTTAAAGCCCTAAATGGCCTCAGCCCAGTATACCTGAAGGAACGTCTCCACCTCCATCATTGTACCCGGACACTGAGGTCCAGTTCTGAGGGCCTTCTAGCGGTTCCCTCACTGCGAGAAGCCAAGTTACAGGGAACCAGGCAGAGGGCCTTCTCGATAGTGGCACCCGCCCTGTGGAACGCCCTCCTACCAGATGACAAAGAGAAAAATAACTACCAAACTTTTAGAAGACATCTAAAGACAGTCCTGTTTAGGGAAGCTTTTAATGTTTAATAGATTATTGTATTTTAGTGTTTTGTTGGAAGCTGCCCAGAGTGGCTGGGGAAACCCAGCCAGATGGGCGGGGTATAAATAATAAATTATTATTATTATTATTATTATTATTATTATTATTATTTGCACTCATGCACTGCTTGCGGCTTCCCATAAGCATTTGGTTGGCCACTATGGGAAGAGAATACTGGACTAGATCGCTCTGGTGGAGCTCTTCTTAGTTTCTTATATGCCACATTCCTGAATGAAACCTCACTGTTTTTGGAAGGTCAAGAGGAGCACCTGTGTTTTCTGCTTCCCTCACCATGGACCTGCAGTGGTGGAAAAACTGAACCTCTTGAACTACTGCAATGTAAAGCCACTCTTAGTGGTGTGGAAGTTATTGCCAGGAGAGGGCATGTCTCTTATGCCCTTTATGGTATGTCAGCCTCTTGCTTCCACATTCCCATCCTAATCTCTAATGTAGAAAAGTCCTAAATAAATTGAACTGAGGAAGGGAGTCGATTTACCATCCATGCAACAAGTCCATACAGCAAGGGAACGCAGGGACAACCTCTTGGCGGCAGTTTCACAACTCAAGCTCAGATACATTTCAGTATAACAAGCTGTGTGCTGGATTGCAAATTCATTGAATAAACTTCGTTTTGAGAATTGCTTTCCTCTCTTTGGGAGACATAGGGAGATAAGCAAGGACTTCTCATCATCTCAGGATGATGAGTGCCTGGACCCACAAACCACTTCTTTCATCCCTTGACCTTAGAGCTTTCCATTCCTCTTCCTTTTGAAATGGTCCAGAATCCAAGTTTTAGAGGGTGAAGGGAAGACTTCATTATCACTGTGTACCTCAGGCTTCATTGTGAATAAATCCAATTATATCCTAGTAATGAGACTACTGGATTTTAAAGTCATGTTTAATGAATGGTAAAGTGTACTCAAAAACAAGCTGAACAACTCTGCTTGCCCCAGAGGTCCTCAGAGATCAATGCGCTTAATTGGTTATGGCATAGCATAGAAGCAGATGTGCAAGGATGTATTGATCTAACTAGTTCCTCTGAATTAAAACTGGTGCTCATACGAGAGGGCCCAGGTGAACAGTAATTTCTTGCTAAATGCCAGCTTTTTTTCTGGATGCAACCAGTGAATACTCAAGATACAGTCTGTAAACATGTGCACACTTATGTCTCAATGGTAATTTTAAAGCATTTTACAATGCACTTTTCATCTATCATCATCATCATCATTATTTCATAATCAGATCTCCATAAATGGGTGCAAAAATGTTTAATTAAATATTCAGACAATACCATTGCAGAAGCACTTCATGGGTGGTATCCAACTAGCTTCTGCTAGTGCAAGGATTTTGGCTGTGCAAGAGAACATCCCCCTCCTCTCCTCTCTTCTCCTCTTCTTTCTCATGTACCCCATAAATCTGTTCTGCTGGTGGTCCTCTTCAGAGCAGATTTAGGTTAGGTGTGTGGAATGCAAGGAAAGAAGAGAGAGGCAGGAAATTCCACTGCATAAGCAGAAATCCTTTCATTAGCAGAAGCGCTCCACTGGGTGCTACCCTATGTCTTTATCTGAGTGCTTATATCCCAAGCTCTATCACTGATATCTTCGGCAGGTGTGTCATTGGTTGTTCCTTGAGTTGGCAAGACTCAATTGACCTCAACATGAAATAGAACTGTCAGTATCATTGGCCCAGTCCTGTGGAATACTCTGCCAGCGTAGATTCAGCAGGTGTCCTCCATTTCAACCTTTAAACACCTGCTGAAAACTCAACTATTCCATCAGGCTTATGCAAGATATTAAGAATAAACACTAAGAAGGCACCCAGATGCCAACAGTAAGAAGCAGGAAACTGGAGCTGCATATATGCCTTTGGTTTGATCAAGTGGATTTTCATTTGAATCCTTAGCACCTTGCCAAAAAAGTGCCCACAATCTTGGAGGCAAAACATGAGTGCTATAAAGTGATGCAAGATTTATTTATTGTGTTTATATCTCTTCCAAGGAGCTTAATATGGTGTATATAGTTCTCCCCCCCCACCACCACCACCATTTTCTCTGAACAACAGCCCTGTGAGGTAGTTTAGGCTGAGATGTGGGGGTGGGGAAGAAAATCAATTCAGTTTCACATTTAAAGCTGAATCTATGTAATTTGCACGTTCTGAAATGATATGCAAAATGAAGCACAGCTCTCCTCTGAAGTCTGCACTGCTCCAGATTTTGCAATGTTTCCCAGTCAAGTACTGTGCACCAAAATGCAGAGAGCAAAGTGTGCATTCAAATGCATATATTTGTGAAAACAGCATACAAAACCACATTTTAGTAGGGGAAATTGCTTTGCAGAAATATATAAATTAGGCCAAATGGCATGCAAAATGTGTATATTAGGAGAAATTTGCACTAAAATGGGGGTGGGTTTTCAAGAGGACTTAAAAAGCACACACGCCATCAGTTAACGTGGAGAACTTAAAAGAGGAAAAATGAAAAACTAAGAGAAACCAAAATGGACAGATCTGCCCACTCCTAATTGAGAATGTGTATGGTCAGCTTCATGACTGAGTGGGGATTTGAACCTTCATCTCCCAGGTCCTAGTTTGGCACTCTAACCACTATGCTACGCACTGTCTCTCAGATCAGATAAGACTTTGTAGTATAGTTAATGCCAAAGTCCAACTTGTTGCTTCCATTCAGTCCACTGTTCTTGCATTCACTTCCACCCTCCAGCACATGTTATCTGCAGTGTTTAGTCCCCTGGTGGCTCTAAATAAATGCTAAATAGTGCTTGCAGGGAAAGATGATTAAATGAAATCACCGTCAAGTCAGTTTAGATTCTAATCACACGGTTCAGTCTGTTTTATATTCTATTTACACTGTTGTCACATTTCTTTAATCCAGCAAGCTAGCCTGGTGAATAGAAGGAATCAGACTCAAACACCAGCTGGAGAATGCTGGATGCGTTATGCACACCACCCATGCTCAGAATTGGCAATGGCTGCAAGCACACTTGAGAAGGAACTTGGAGCTGGCAGAAGAAACAGCCGAGTGTGAAGGAACTGTGTGCATTTGTGTGCCTAACAATATAAGCTGTTACATATGGACAGGCACATCACAGCAACAAAATGCATGAACCCCAAATAAAGTTGCAAAAGAAGATAGACTTGCAGCTAATCAAACTATTACACTAACATGTTCTATTCAACAAGTGTATTTTCCCTTAAAGGCGATCATACAGTGCCATCTTCTGTTCAGAATTTTTATTGCAAGAAGTATACTTGAGGCTTGGTGTGGTGCAATATTCAGTATTCGCCTGCTTCATACATACGACATTAGAAGCAAAGGATTGTGGGACTTTCACCCAGGGTGCCCTCCTGATGTTACCAGGTCCATCTTCCCTGATCATTGGCCATGTGGCTTCTGAGACTCTTGTCCCAGATGTATTTATTCTCTTCAGGGCTACAACTTTTAGTTCGTTGATCAGTTATATCCATCCATAATCATTGTTAATGAACTAGAATGAGGCTTCTACTTAAGCAAAACAAAGATTAAAATAATCCATTTTAATCAGAGCAGGCATGGTGTCATATCCAACATTCTCTGTTTGCTAGCACAAGAGTCCTTGCATGGGCAGATGGCAGAGATGAATCTAGAGCAACAGGTATGCTAGCAGAAGCTTGCTTTGATCCTTATTTATTCATTCATCAGCTCACTGAGTTTCTGTCCTACCCTTACTCCCTAGCAGCTGATTCCTGTTGTGCAATCCGCCAATTTTTGTGTACAGTGGTACCTTGGTACTCAAACGGCTTGGCTCCCAAATGCTGCAAACTCGGAAGTGAGTGTTCTGGTTTGCAAATGTTCTTTGGAAGCTGAACGTCCAACGTGGCTTCTACAGCTTCCAATAGAGTGCAGGAAGCTCCTGCAGCCAATCGGAAGCCACATCTTGATTTTTGAACCATTTCAGGAGTCGAACAGACTCCCAGAATGGATTAAGTTCAAGAACCAAGGTACCACTGTGTTTACTTAATTATGGTAATTTAGAAAGCCCTAAATAATTGGGCCCGCACCACATTAAGGAAGTTCTGGTTCCCTTATGCTCTGCCTCAATCACTGAGGAACCTCTGAGGTGGAACATCTCATGGTTCCCCATGTCCCTGAGGTTCAGGTGGCTTTTATTAGGGACTAAGCCTCTAGTATGGGAGGCCCTGCCCTTTGGAATTCTCTGATGGTAGAGGTTTGGCATGAATCGCTTCTGCCTTCCTTTAGATGTCTTCTGAAGACTGTTACTCAGACGTGCCTTTGCAATGTGAATCTATTTTCACCAACCAGTATTTATTGATGCTTTTCCTGATACTTTTTTCCCCTATCGTTTTTATTGCGCTTTTATTTCTCTTATTGCAACTTTGTATTCTGAACACCACATCGTTGTGTTTTTTCACGGAACTGCAGCCCATAGATACTCCAATACATAAATAAAATAATTAAAATATGGGATAGAAAAGCCTCAGGGAATGAAGAAATGCTGCTACTAGAATTCACCAGGTGCAAAATTGAACTGTACAATTTCAAACATTTTCAAAAACCTCCTAGAAATTCTGGTGGCCCAACCTAAACCCTCCCTGTGAAATCCATTCTGCATTTCTTACATCTACACTCAGGGATGGCTAGCACAGTGCTCTCCAGATGTTGTTGGACTACAGCTGACATCATCCCTGACCATTGTCTTATGCTGGCAGGATGGGAGCCATGGCTCAACAACCTCTGGAGAGCATCAGTGTAGCTATCTTAGTTCTATGTGCTCATTTTTGGAGACACCAGGACACCTTCATGGTTTTCTCACACACCAGTGAGTAGTATCATCACTTCTGCATTCTTTCCTAATGTTACCAAACCATCTCCTACAATCAATGGTTTGAAGGGGAGTGGGGTGAGAAACGAATAGGGGTTTTTTTTCCAGCCCAGAAGACTAACTCTGCTATTTACTTGAAGAGAGCAAACACAACTACAAATGTTTGCGCTCTGTATTATCAATGTTGTTCAATAATTCAATGCGCTAATCATATTCATGGACACACTGTGCAATCTAGATGCCTCTTCAATTAATTGTTCTGTATCCAAGATCTGAAAGAATGTTAAACACTTTCTAACGAAAAGAGATTTAACCAGCTCTTCCCAAGCGATTCAGAACAGAGTTAGGCAAGCAGTAGGTTTACATGGTGAGACTTTAGCTGGAGTTTACCATTTTGCTCTGTGGGTGGAGTGTGGAAACATCTTTGAATATCCACCAATACATGAACACATGGATATAAAAATCATGCATATCAGGCAGAGAGGCCAGAATTCTTTTCCCCAATGCACTTTTTAGTTCAATTTTTAGTTCATTGATCAGTTATTTCCATCAATAATTATTGTTTACAAACTTAAATGATGCTCCTTCTTAATCAAAACAAAGATTAAAAGATTTCATTTTAGCTTCCGGGTTGGCGCCATCGCCGAATGGCGGACTCCCTCCGAGCTCCGGAGGGAGTCTGCTCGGCAGGGGCTGGGTCCTACCGCACCGGCGATGCGGGGACCCTTAGAAACCACGGCCACGGAGGCCGTGGACATGGAGACTCGGCTTGCACCGTTAGCGCCCTCCCGACTCGTGAAGGAGCCTTTTTAAAGGCTACGGATCGGGTGCCGGGGAGAAGCGTGGTGCCTTGAGTCCTCTGCTTCCCCTGCTGAGCGCAGCCGCATGCCATCCGGCGGAGAGCGCTGACTTCTTCCATTGAAAATTCGGACTTTTCAACAATAACCCGTGAGTAAATCTGGAAATCGGGTTCAAAAGGAGGAAAAAAGAAATTTTTTTTTCGAATTGGATACGAGCGGGGGGGATTCAAAAAGGAAGTCAGTCCCCTCCCTATTGTAAATTGTCTAAAACAAAGACGGGGAAACCAAGACCCAAAAAGGCTTGCATTGCTGATAAAAATTATAATTCCACGATGGGGAACTACAAGAACTGTGCTGGAGGAGGAACTGGAGAAGGGAAACACAACCCCCCCCCCTGGGAACCGGGGCGATTGAAGAGAGAGCCTGGTGAAAGGAGTCGGAGAGTTCGACAGTTTTCAAAATAGCTGTCAAAGTCGGAAAGTGGAGTGGATTTTATTATGAGAACTTGGCTGGTTAAATTTGCTTCAATTTGCTACAATTTGTTAAAATCTGGATACAAAATGGCGAATATGGATAACAACTTGACTTTTGGACTAGAGGAAACAAAGTTATAACAATCCCCCTCGAGGAGCTTCGGGACATTACAAGGACTGGGAAAGTGGAAAAACACCAATGGAATTTTACAGAACTGGTTACCTTCTGGGAAAGCTGCAAAACGGAAACAACATCTCGTCTGCAGGGTGTTTTCTTTTTTTTTTTTTTTTAAAGGAGACAATAGACTTTTCTATTGAAGAAAGGAAGGGACTGAACGTAAGGTTTTGCCCCTGAACAACAACCATCCCTGCAGACTTACCAAACTTGCGAATTACAACGTTTAAGCAGCGGAACAAAAGGAAATTAGACTACAAACCGGAAAGAACAACGGAGGGAGTTTTACTACAGTTTTCTTAAAGACTGAAGTTAAAGCTTTGGAGAATAATAATAATAATAATAATTTTGATTATCAAAAAATTTATTTCTAATTTTAAAAAAAAAAGGGAAAGCCAGCTGGAGTTGGGGAAAAGTTGTGATTTATGGCCTTAAGAATTCCAGGCAGATACTAGGGGTTGATGGTCAGGGGGAAATTAAACCGGGGACAGGGGGGGGAGAACTAAAACTCCAAAGGCTTGCCAACTTTGTTCTTTTTTGTTGAATTGGTCTTTCTTTTTTATTATTCATTATATCTCTTATTTTTTACCTTTTCTATTGTTAATATCTGGGGTGCTTTTTTTATCAAAAATGGAAATTGTGGAATGAAAGGGGGTGGGTCCTGGGGAAAGAACATTGGGTTGTTTATTATTATTAAGGGTAAAACAAATTAAGCTTTAATTTGAAAGGGGAATTTGTGCGGCCAACAATGTGAAATGGGAATATGGTGGGGGTGGGGGAAGGGGGGAGTCCCATAAGTGATTATGCATTTTTTGAAAAATTTTAATAAATATTATTTAAAAAAAAAAAATAAAAGATTTCATTTTAATCAAAGCAGGCATAGTGTCATATCCAACTTTCTGTTCACTAGCACAAGAGTCCTTGCACTAGCAGAGATTAAAGGTGGCACAAATGAATCCAGTGTGACAGATACACTTGCAGAAACTTGTTTTTATTCCCTTTTTATTCACTAATTCACTCAATATCTATCCTATCCTTCCTCCCAGTCAGCCGATTCTTGCTGTGCAATCCACCAATCCACTTTGGTGATATGATTTCTCTTGCACGACTATGTCCAGCCAGCGCAAGTATGCTGCTTGTCCAGGCTCTCAGCTGAGAAAGAACTCGGGTTAAAATTTCTGCAAAAAACTATAATGCACAGATAAACATGATTCATGGGTGGAGGTGAGGGTTAAAGGCACTTCAGGTGAACTGCATGGCTATGCAAGTTAAGAGGTGATCCAGTGAGCAACACGCCCCCTGCTCTTTGTTTTAAAAGATAAGGGTATGCACAGCGTTAGCACAGTGAGAGGAATATTCAGACTGGGCAAGCCAACAGATGCTCCTCAGAATGTGTTGGTGCTGAGCAGTCTCTTCACGCTGGCGCTGGCATCTCCAACTGTAGAGGCAGAGCATAGCCGTTGCGTGGCGAGTTCCCTCCTTCCACCAGTAGGAATAACGACACGTGACACAAATCTTTAAGGTTAATGGGCTAAAATTGGCCACAACTTTATGTGTTATAGGTAAAGAGCGGTATTGGCTTAGGTATTGGTCCTATCCGTCTATCCAGTTTCAGCCTGTTTGGTTGAAGATCGGGAAGGGTTAACACCTGCTGATGCACATCAACTAGGGACTCCCCCAGGGGTCACCGCTCGGGGGGGCACTTTAGACCCTGACCTCCATAGGCTTCAGACGAGGCCATGCCCCCCCCCCCGGAATCCTTTACTGGACTACCCTTCAATATTTGGGGGAGCCCAAACACATCTACATAACAATACCCCTACCAATGCCTAACCGCCAAAACCAAAGAAGTTGTGACGATTTGATGGCACAGTTTCTAGCCCGGCGGACAATACTGTGGCCTCTAATCCAAATGCGCACAGCCACATCTCCTGCAAGAAAAGAATGCCACAAGCCCTAGTCAGGTATGAAGTGACAAGTCATAAGAAGCTGAGCGGCCAAAGAGGGAGATCCCGGCCCGCGCTTGCCTTAAATGAGGCAAGCCACACCCCCTGAGCCAGCCGATTGCTGGCCGGGGACAACGTGGCCCGAGGATTCCCCTGACCGCGCAGGGGCTGGAAGCCAGTCTCCGCAAGTGTGTTGGGGGCGTGAAGCCCACAACACCACCTCCTACTGAGGTTGGAAGTGGCTTTGTGGCAAGTAGCCATGGACAGCCCTGTCCTCCATGGATTTGTCAAATCCTCTTTTAAAGCCAGCAAGGTTGGTGGCCATCACTGGCTCCTGCTTCTCTGTGTACTTTTATTTTGTCTTTCCTGAATAGTTCAACATTCGGCTTCATGGGATGTCCACGAGTTCTAGCGTCATGAGAGAAGGAGAAAAACTTTTCTCTATCCACTTTCTCCATTGAAGGGTTTCAATCAGTGCTGGGGAGAAATGATACAGTGGGAGCGAGTTCCAAAGGGTTGGTGAAGAAATAGTCTTTGCAGGAGGCCCTCTCTTGCAGGACACAGTGATTAGTTGGGCTTCATTTGCACAAGGGGGTAGGTGGAGGCTGAATACCAAAGGAGGTGGAGCCCAACCTAAAACTGGGTGGGCCAAAAGACACATCTGCACACATACAGCCCATTTAGGCTGCATTTCTATGGTATTCCTGCAACTTACCTGTTAATTTGTGTGGTTGGTTTTTTTTTTTGTAATCTTTGGCATGACACAAATGACACCTCTGGAAATCCAGTGAAATATTGCAGGTGTTGCATTTCTCATTTCTCTGTTAATCATTTCCACGGGTTGCGGGGAACCAATTTGCAACCCTTGTAACTTGGAAAATCATGAGAGTTTTGTGTTGTAGTTTCCCCCGCGATTTTCTGATCATGCCACCATCACTGTCATAGGACTACATTTGGGGCGGTACCACTGGATACAGTTCTTCCCCACCATTAAAATAATAATACAGTGGTGCCCCGCAAGATGAAATTAATTCGTTCTGCAAGTTTTTTCCTTCTACGAGTTTTTTCGTCTTGCGAAGCACCAATGTGTATTGACGGTTTCCCATAGGAATGCATTGGCGGTTAAAAAAAAAAGGCGCAAGACGTTTCGTCTTGCAAAGCAAGTCCATAGGGAAATTCGTCTTGCGAAGCAACTCAAAAAAATGAAAAACCCTTTCGTCTAGCGAGTTTTTCGTCTTGCGAGGCATTCGTCTTGCGGGGTACCACTGTAATCAGAACGTGGTGGATCAAAAAGCCGCAGTTCCACAATGCAACAGGAACTGCGGCATAAAAAGGAATGTTAGAAAACAGGCCAGGGGATGCGTGCATTATAACCAGGCATCCCCAAACTCGGCCCTCCAGCTGTTTTGGGACTACAATTCCCATCATCCCTGACTATTGGTCCTGCTAGCTAGGGATGATGGGAGTTGTAGTCCCAAAACAGCTGGAGGGCCGAGTTTGGGGGATGCCTGGTTATAACCCATAAAGACCACATCTGAATTCAGCCTCATTTATGCCCATCACAATAAATGTGTTCACACACACATATTCCTACGCTTTCCCCACCACTCATCTGTTTCATGAGCAGCTGGGCAGCATACAGAGAAAGAGATCATAGGGAAGAGAAATTGAATCCTTCCCTGCTACTGTTCAGATGACAGGGGGAAACTGGTGGAGGAGCAACTGCTCTTTCAAGAACCACCACTAAACTTCAGCCTAACCGAGACACAGCCTAGCCTGCCTTCCAGGGTTGTGAGTGTAACATGTATTTGTGTTGGCGAACACGCATGATGTTGTGTTTGATTGAAAAAAATTTTCCCCTTGGTGCCCTTTTCTTCATTAAAGTCCCTCCTTCCTCACCCCACCCGTCGAAAACTTTTAACTACTCCATCAGAGAAAAAGTGCCCTTAATGAAGAAATTACTTAAAGCAGGGGTTGGAGCCCCTCCTGCAGTTCTACAGCTTTGGTCCACATCAGAACTTCACAGCTGCCATGCAGATGCTCTTTACAAAAATAGAAACAAGAGGCACAATCACGGGCCTGCTCTGGCTCACCTAGTTTGGTCCTCAGTAGTCCTTACACAACTATCTCTTAAAATAGGCCAGAACCAGTGTCTTCCACAGCGCAGGCTGAGATGCTGTGGTTGGCCAAAGGCAATGCAATGACCTTTGGACTGGACAGTAATATAAACTCTGTGGCTAACAGCTCGTTTTCTGAACCAATGTGCTGCACTGACTCTCCAGCACAGGAGCCAACTCCAAGGGCTTTGCCTCTCCCAATAAAATATTTGAGTGGGCAGCCTCCCCCCAAGTTGATGGGCATTGCCTCTCAGATGGCCCCCCAATATTTTATTCAAGTTAGTACCCCATTGTGACTAGACTTGTGTTTGGTTGCTCACCTAAAGCTATTGGAAAAGCATCTCTTCTCTCGTTTGATTGTTAGCAGCAACAGATACCATGAAAAAGAAAATGACATCGTAGCCAAACATACACCACGAATTCTTTGTCAGAGAAAGTAGACTTTATTTCAACTGCATGCTGTACTTGCCGCACTATAAATATAAGGTATTTTTAATGTTTGAATGGATCAGTATTTTTTATAAAAAAAAAAACACAACACCAACCACACACCCTTCCCTCCCCACCTCCCATATACTATCCACCCCCCACTAAATACTTCCATGTTCTGCACGTGTTTTTTTTCCTTATCTAAGTCCAGCAAATAGTATAATATTATTTTAAAAATCGTTTATTTAAAAAATTGCACATCGACAGGGTTCAGAAAGCATTGTGGTTTTTTTGTAAAACTTTTTCTTTTTTCCCCAAGTCACAATAACTTTTTAAAAGGGAGGAAGTCAACTTGCAAAATTATGTGGGTAAACACATATGATTTCAATTATTTTTTTAAAAAAAACAAACAAACAAAAGACCAGACCAAGCTTCTTATATACAGTGTAATATTCCCTTGCTTATATGATGGCAACAGGTGAAATAATCAGAAATACACACACACACACACTGTATAGATTGGCACATGAAAGGAAATATATCTGCATGTGCTTTGTTCTTTCTCTGGGGGAGCGGGATTATTTCTAAAAAAAATTTAGGATGACTTCATTGTTTTCCTTAATAACGGGATGATTACAGTCATACCTTGGGTTACAGACACTTCAGGTTGCGTGTTTTCGGGTTGTGCACCGCACCAAACCTGGAAGTACCAGAACGGGTTACTTCCAGGTTTTGGCGCTCACACGTGTGCAGAACCACTAAATCTCACTTTGCGCGTGCACAGAAGCACCAAATCACAACCCACACGTGCGCAGACGCGGCGCTGTGGGTTGCGGACGTGCTTCCTGCACGGATCATGTTCGCAACCCGAGCATACATCATGTTCACAGCCCAAGCATACATCATGTGCTTACATTGATGATAAACTATTACATGGTACCTCAGGTTATGAACTTAATTCATTCCAGAGGTCCGTTCTTAACCTGAAACTGTTCTTAACCTGAGGCGTGCTTTTGCTAATAGGGCCTCCCGCTGCTGCCATGCCACTGGTGTGTGATTTCCGTTCTCATCCTGGGGGAAAGTTCTCAACCCGAGATGCTACTTTGTTTGTAACTCGAAGTGTTTATAACCTGAGGTACCACTGTATCTTCATTTCAAAGCAATAACGGCTGGCAGTGTTGAGCACTAATGTAGGGATCAGCAATTAGATGACCTTGAAGCAAATCCCTCCCACTAGAGGAATTTCACTTGTCCCCTTAAGTTAAGGTTGTTAACCTTATGGCAGGGCCGTAGCTCACTAGTAGATGATTATGATGGTTATGATGATGATGATGATGATGATGATGATAATAATAATAATAATAATAATAATTTATTACCCATCTGGCTGGGTTTCCCCAGCCACTCTGGGTGGCTTTCAACAGAACATTAAAAACAAAATAAAACTTCAAACATTAAAAACTTCCCTAAACAGGGCTGCCTTCAGATGTCTTCTAAAAGTCGGACAGTTGTTTATTTCCTTGACATCTGATGCGAGGGCATTCCACAGGGTGGAGCATGTCCCGGGTTCAATTCTCAGCATCTCCAAGTATGTATCAGAGGCCCCAACCCAGCCTGAAATCTTGAACGGTTGCTGCCAGTCACTGGCTGCAAGAAAGATGGCAGGCAATGGGGAACCTATGTGAAGGCAGATTGGGGTGGGGGGTGCCTACCCCTGTGCCTACCCTGTACATTTCAGGGTAGCTGGTATGGGGGTGGGGAACCATTAGTTGCCTGGGACACTGGAGAGCAGCTGCCAGTCAAAACAGACAACCCTGAACTATATGGACAAACAGTTCAACCTGCTCTAAGGCAGTTTTCTGTGTTCCTATGTTAGAGCCTCCCCGACATTCTGATGCACAGAGGGAATTCCTAAATACATAGGTTCCCTGCATTCGCTTTAGTAGATCCGCCATTTTTCTTGGATTCTTTTCTCATGGAGAAAAGTCATGGGCCAGTGACAGAATGCTTGGCATACAAATAACCCCTTCCAGTTAAATAGACTTCAGGTTAGCATTGTTCACAATGATCCTTGCCTTGGAGAGCTGCTGCCAACTGGAGTGGGAAATACTGACCTTTACACATTCATATCCTCAGAAGAACACATCTGCTGCCCATTCAGTATAAGTTAAGAGGAGGGCAGAAGAGCACACAAGTATCATCTTCCCATGTGCCAGGTGATGGCTGGTGCAAAATAGGACAAAAGGCAGGTTAGCCAAGAGTAGATGGAGACACAGCTGGTGGCAGGCAGAAACAACTAATTCTAGGTTTTGTCCTCATCCTCCTCCATACTGAGTTTTTCAGGGTCAAGACTGAGAGTAAGGAGGAGGAGGAGGAGGAGGAGGAGGAGGAGGAGGAGGAAATTGTGCCAACCACCTGGACTAGGTGCAAGTAAGAAAGCAGGCGAGTAGGGGCTGGGTGAGGGCAGACTGAGGTTGATGGGGCAGGACCCCATTTGCCCCGATGGAGCAGCCTCCACTGGGAAGAACATATCAATATCTCATTAGGGCTGTGAAAGACACCCTGCCTAAAACCCTGGACAGCTGCTCCCAGATCTGACTCAGTGGAGAGCAGCTTTCTATGTTCCTATGTACTTTGCCCTTTCCTTTCCACAGCAAGTGCTCAACAAATCACCTTCTTTAGTATTCAGCATCTTTTGGAATTAAAGTGTAAACACACTTATTTTAATGATCTGTAGTTCCCTGCAGCACACCAGTTCTGAACTTAACAGAATATTTATCAGAATGCATCACAAGGTTTGCACCCCACAGCTGAGGTCGCAGACTTGTCATATCAATATGATATACATAGTTCCCCTGTGTATGTTTCATTCTGCAAATGCGATTACATTAATGCCACACTGCCAACAGGGTCTCGACCCACAGCCATTATTCCAGAGGAAGCAAAATTGGTTCAAAATGGTTCTCACAGATGGATTTGCAAAGGAAAGACAATTCCGAGAATCATAGGGCATGTGGTGACTAATATAATAGCAGCTGTGTGGTTTTTAGCTTATGTTTTATGTGCCATCTTCATTAGAAATCCTTCAGAGAGAGAGAGAGAGAGAGAGAGAGAGAGAGAGAGGTTTCGCTTTGGGTGGTATATAGACTTTGGATTCTGGAGGGCTGCACCCACTACACAACCTCTTAAGAACACTCTACATATTTCAATCAACGTACAAAGAAAGGGGAGCAGAACTGCAGCCATTGGCCCTGCCCTTGATGCTTATTCAGCATGTGCAAAACTTCATGTGCAAAGTACATCCAGACTCTTTAGGAGCTAGGAGGTACCACTGGACTGGTGCATATATAGGTTGCACATAGGAGAAGACTACAGACATGAACCCAGTCTCCTTTCTCTGGCCATGGCCATTCTAACATGCAAAGCAGTGGCGTGAATGCCTTATTTATCCAGAGGGACCTATTCATTTTGTTATGCAACCTTCCAAGGGCCACATGCCAGTGGCAGGCAGGGAAAGAAGCAAAACAGGCCAGAACAGCAAATGTGAATTTCACCTTCATACAGCAGGCTAGGTTCTATACAAACTCACACACCTCTCTCAGTTCCCCACCCACCAGAGCAGGAGGCATGATCAGAGTTCAAGGACATATTCCAGCCAGTCAAAAACAAAGCAAGGAGGTGAAGGAGTGTGGGTTTGGAGGAGGTGTGGCCTAGGTGATCCTGGGGGTGAAACAGAGAATCCTGGGGGGCCACATGTGGCCTGAGGTTCCCTATTCCTGATGTAGCATGTCCTAGGCAGCCCAATGTTTATTCAGAAGTTAAGCCCCACTGAGTTGAGTAGGACTAAGGACACAAACACCATACAATTAAATCTGTATTATACTACTTTAAACAAATCATGGCTCCTCCTAGAGAATCTTATGAACTATTAAAGAGTGCTGAAAGTTGTCAGGAGACCCCTACTCCTCTCACATAACAATTCCCATGGTTCCCTGGGAACAGAGATTACCGTATTTTTCGCTCTATAAGACGCACCAGACCATAAGACGCACCTAGTTTTTGGAGGAGGAAAACAAGAAAAAAAATATTCTGAATCCCAGAAGCCAGAACAACAAGAGGGATCGCTGTGCAGTGAAAGCAGCGATCCCTTCTCTTGCTGTTCTGGCTTCTGGGATAGCTGCACAGCCTGCATTCGCTCGATAAGACACACACACATTTCCCCTTACTGTTTGGGGGGGGGGGAGTGAGTCTTATAGAGCAAAAAATACGGTACTTGTTAAAACATTCCATAACTGTAGCTCCGTGAGGGGAATAGGGGTCTCCCAACAACTCTCAGCACCCCTAGCAGATTACGGTCTATAGGATTCTTTCTGACAGAGGTTGGATGGGCACCTGTCATGGATGCCTTAGTTGACATTCCTTAGTTGGCATTAGATGACTAGGTTACGTTGGGGTCCCTTCCAACTTTACAATTCTATGTGATTCTAGATCCCAGGCATTGCAAACTTTGTACGACAAATCGGGTTAGCAAAAGCAGAACTCCACAGTGCCATCTAGTGTCACAGCGTTATAATGCATATACAAACACATATAAAGCGCTTTTTCTTTGCCAATGTAGCTGTTGGGACAATGTTGGGACCTTGCCACCTTCCTGAGGTACCATAGTGAAAGACTTGAAGCTGATGGTATGTGATGTTTTGTTAGGGAAGGGTTTGGGTGTTGGTTGTGTTTACTTAAACCAGGGGTGAGGAACATTTCTGAGCCAAAGAACTTCTGGGGCAACCTTCTATGAGCCACAGACCTGGGCTATGCAGAACCAGGGGCAAAAGTGAGCAGGTCAATGAATGGGAAAGCTAGCTTTGTACAGTAAGTTAGTTTCTATACACGCACATAGGCACCTGTGCATCCTCCATCCAGGCAAGCAAGCAAGAGGCACTATCAGAGTTCAATGGCACATTTCAGCAAGGGAGATGTGATGTGATGCAATGCCAGTGAGCAGGGTCTCATTGGATCCTTTTGGGCCTGAGGCTCCCCACCCCTTCTTTAAGCACTCTGATGCTTGCAAGACATGCAACCCTTTGCAGGGGCCTAGGCTGATCTGCCGCAGGTGGGAGAACTGTAGGAGCAGCATGGATGGCCCAACTGACAAGGTTTGCCACCATCGCACCACCTTCTCCTGAGGACTTCTATTTGGTGCTAAGGTCTCTGCCCAACAAAGCAGAGAGATTCTGGGTGCATTTGCAATCATGCGTTTGCAATACACTGGTCCTCAACTGAAGAACCGGAAGCACGTGACCTCATGTGGGTGGAAGCAGCACTGCAGTGACTTTTTTTTCTGTCAGAGGAAGGAAGGAAAGCAAACAAAAGAGGGCAGCAAGGGTAATCATATAATACATTTGCAAAACAAAAACTGGGCCCATGCTAGCAGAGTCCTGTGTTCAGAAAGACCAAAGACCACTTCCATAATAATTATGTCTTATAATCATTTTTCCATTAGCAATTCCAGGAACATCAGTGTGACACTGTATTTGAGTGTTCTCTTATTATTGAGGGGAAATTCGTGGAACGGGTCTCGGTGTTTCAATTTATGGGAATGGAGTTGCGAGATGACCTAACCTGGGGAGAAAACAGCAAAGGCCTAATGAAGAGAGCGCATAAGAGGTTATATTTTCTGAGAATCCTCCAGAAAAACAACCTCTCAAGGGACATGTTGATGGCATTTTACCATTGTACTGTGGAGAGTGCATTAACTTATGGTCTGTGCGTGTGGTTTGGGAGCTGCACGGTTAGGGGAAAAACAATGCTGTCCAGCATTGTCAAGACTGCGGAGAGAATAATTGGGTGCACTCTTCCTGCCTTGGATCAAATCTACGCTTCCAGGTGCCATAAGAAAGCAGCAGAGATAGTGCAGGATAGTGCACACCCCAAAAATGATATCTTTCAGCTTCTGCCTTCTGGAAGAAGGTACAGGGTTATAAAGACTAGGACTAGCCGCCTGAGAAACAGTTTCTACCCAGATGCGATTTTGGTTTTAAACGCAGTGTAAGGAATCTCTATGAGAGTATATTGTATTTAAAAATAGGGTATCAGAGTTTTTAGTGGGCTAACTAGGTTGGGATAGCTGGGATAGAAGGCCTGTTAGGTTTTGAATGTTTTATGTAGATTTTTCAATTTCGTTGTTCTGTATGGGACAATAACAATAAAGATTATTGTATCGTATTGAGTTGCTGCTTATAACCTACCAAGTATTTTATTTCTGCAATCACAATCTGCTTCCCCCCTTTAACTCAGCACATGCTTCAGGAAGGGTAGAGATAGGAGCCACCTTGTTTCTAGACATTGGGTTATACGTAAGCAATGCCTATATTAGGAGCCACTGACCCCTTTTTTATGACTATTGGCCACATTTTGAGCAAGGGCTGCATTCTCACCCTCTCCCAGATCAGCACCTCCCCACCCAAAGACAAAAAAGATGAAACACATGTGTGCGCACGCACACACAGAGAGAGAGATTCTACTAGGGTTCTGGGTCAAAGTTAGAACTAATATAATTAATCTGAATCACACACACACACACAAAAAAATCTTAGAGTTGAAAGAGGATGTGAGAAAGAGTGGCACTTTTCCAACTTCCTCCTTCAACCGTATGTACTTTTGGAAGGAGAAGAAAGTAACCCCCCTTGCTACCTTATGACCATGGGGACAGTGACAGGGGATGCTCATGGATTCCATAGCTGCATAGCCACCACAGTGCCAACATGTGCTAAGTTGCCAACTCCTGGTCTAGATTTATCACAGAATCCAAAGAATCAGGGTCAGCTCAAGCATTAAGTGGCCCTGAACATTGTGTCCTCTCAGCACTGCCTTCCATCAGTGGACATCTTGCTGCAGTAGCAGTGCTCCGCACAGCACTGGCCAGCTTTGCCTAGCTACCCTTGCATTTTTCCATATGCAATACGACCCCAGGTCAAGAGCACTGTGAGAAACTTTAAGGGCAACTAAATCCAGCTAACTGATGGTGATCGAAACCAGGGGCAAAGCCTGAAAAAGCACAAAAGAGGCAAGCATTAGCAATGAGCCCTGCCAAGGTCCTGGGGACCTGGCAACTGTTCATGGATGCTAAGTGGTGCAGAAAAGACCCAGCAGAGGTATCTTTGTGCATGAGGAGGAGACTACACAAGGCGCCTTTCTGGTGAGGGAATAGGGATTCAACTCTCCACATGGCTCCCTGCCCTCCTTCTCCATATCAAGCTGTCCAGGGGTTCTTATAATGCAAGTGTAAGCAATTATAGGGGGGGAGATACAGGTTTCTTTTTCAGCTGCACACTCAGCTGCTCTTGACACAGAATTGCTTTAGAATGAGGCTCTCTCTATTGATGCACAGTGTGTACCCAGATGCTCCCTACAGATAGAGATTAACATCACCCATGATGATCAAACACCTGCCAAGTGTGTCTTTGGAATGCAGAAAATGTGATTTTCGTGCTCAGGCTCCACACAGGCTCATCCTTGTCTTTCCTCCTCCTGTAGTGGAAGCGCTTTGTGTTGTTTTCAAGGATGCATCTCCTCTTCTGCCATGCTTCTTATTAATATTTCACACCTGGAAATGCTCTGTTATGGCAGCTTCACGACTACAACACAGGCGCCGGCTCTTCCTATATTGACTGGAACTTCCTAAAAAACAACAACCAGAATGTGCTCTGTTAAATCCACCTAACATGCCATTCTGAATTGGTGGGAGGGGGACTGCTGCTCTTTGGATGTCAAACCCGAACTCCATCTGGGTTCCAGGCCAAGGATGGTGGGAGCCCAGCATCACCTCGAGGGTGAAAGTTTCCCCAGCCATGATCTAAATTAATTAAGAACAGCATGTAATTTCCCTCTAAATACTACAGTCATACCTCGTGTTGCTTTAGGTTCATGTTGGGTCTTTTTGGCTTGCGAACACAGCAAACCCCACGCGCATACGCAGAAGTGTTCTGCACGCTTCGCACATGCGCAGAACTGCTCTATCGTGCTCCGCGCTTGCGCAGAAGCGCCACTCTAGTTGCAGACTTTTTGGGGTGCAAACGGCACCCCGGAACAGATTGTGTCCACAACTAGAGGTACCACTGTATGTTGCTATTGCTAGGGCTATTGTTGGGGTGTATGGGGTGTTAAAGGAGGGGTACTTTTTGGGGAATCCCTGAAAGATGGCCATATAACCTCTGCTTAAAAACTGCTGCTTATCTATTAATTGCCTTACAGAGGAACATAGACAAAAAGGTAGATCCCTGCCCTAAGACCCTTACAATGTAAACTTTGACGGGGGGGGAGGAAGACTTGGGCAAAGTAACTAATATGGGAGAAATGCACAGACACTAAAGTTCTGTTTCTGTGTAGAGTAAGGACTTAAAGGCTTGTACCAAAGGCTTTACAGGATAATTGCGCTTGAGGTATCTTGGGAGTCAGGCTCAAGCAGAAGGGGCAGCCAGGGAAACATTTGAGGGAAAGGGAGACCCTGGAGCAGTTGGGGTTGGTACATCTGGAAGAGCAATCGAGACAGGTGGGCATTTCTTGGTTAGTGGCAATAGGCAAGACAGTGTTGGGTAGTGTAGCTGTAAGCAGGCTAGATTCACTCAGCCATAAAGCTAGCCACCATCTTCTCGGGATAATTTATCCCACAGGGTTGTTGTGAGAACAAAAAGCGGAGGTTAGGAGAACCATGTAAAGCAGCTTGAGCTACTTGGAGGGAAAGCAGAATATAAATGCAATAACAAGCAAATTACCTCTATCCATTCATTGTTTTGTGCATCATAAGATTCCACCGTATCCAGGTAGGTTTGTCCATCGTAACCACCCACTGCGTACAACCTGTCTCCAAGAGGACAGATCCCAACAGCATCACGGGGTACGCTCAAAGGTGCTACAGTGGTCCAAGTGTCTGTTTTCGGATCATACCTAGAGCATTTAGGTATGGCAGAATAGATAAATAAATAAAATAACTAAGCTTAAATGCCTCCTTCAGCTGCAGTACCCCATTGGAAGGGGCCATTTTGGTGATTTGGGCGGGGAAATTGAAGAGGGTGAATTAAATACCCAGTAGCATTCATCTTCATCTCTTATACTACATGATACTTTCTCTTTCCCCTCCCCACCCCTGCAAAGTTCCTTCTGTTTCTTCCTCTCTAGACAGGACATGTCACATCCCACTTGTGCCCTCACTCTGATTTGGCTTCAGGGTAGAATATTCAGAGTGAGGGCAGGAAAAGGAAGCAACGTTTGCCATCTGGGAGGAAGGAATCGATGGCATTGGGGCAGTAGGTATACCTAGCAGCAGCAAAGCGTAATCAAAGAGAAAACAAGGGCATCCAGATTAAGAGGCAGGAGTGACACTGCTTTGAGGAAACTTCTCCCCACACCCAGTCCCCCAAACCTGAGCTGGTAAAGGTTCTCAAGACTCCATATTGAGCCATGAGAAAGTAAGAAATATAATCATGCTTCCTGCAGCCACAAGATGGCACACTTGACTTATGATCTAGTCCTTTCTTCTTAGTCACAATATAAAATGACTGAGTTGAAGCATGCAGCAGCAACAGTGGCAGCCAATCACCCATTCTTTATTCCCTTTCCGTTTAGAGGACATCAAGCAAATGTCTCAAGAAAAAGCCAAGCATTTATTGTTATTATTATTATTACTATTTGCTGGATGGCTATAATAATTCATAGAAATGTTTTAGTCTGTGCACGCTTTAAGGAATTTTTAGATATCAGCAAGCCGCCTTTTGAAGAAATTGATGGATTCTTAGTATAGAAGCCTTTTGCAGTTTAATAAATCAAAGCTACCATTCATTGTTAGATGGAAAGTGTGCATACAGCATACATCTGGAATTAAGAGAAGCAGCATTTGCTTCAGATAAATCAGGGGTGGGAAACCTCAGGCCCAAATTCAGACCTCCAAGCCTCTCAGCCTGGGCCTCAGGACTTCTCCCCTATCCGCCACTGACTCTGTTTTGCATCCTCCTTGAGTGTTTTTGCCTGCCTTGAATATGTCCTCGAATACAGATCCTGCTTCTCGCTACCATGGAAGGAAAATAAAGAAGAGTGTGCGCATGTGTGTAGGACCTAGCCTACTGTATAAATGTCGATTTTATGTGCATTGTTGCTTATGGTCCTCAGAGCCATTCCTATTGGGTTTACTGGCACGTTGCACCAGGGCGCTGGCCTCTCAGGGGTGCCCCTAGTGAGTGGGGGAGCTGCATGGCTTTGCCGGCGGCCTCCCCTTTCCCTGCACAGCTGCCAGCTGTGCCCCGTCAACCATATGGCTGGCGGGCATGCAGCTTGCCTCCCAAGCCTCCGCGGGAGGAGAGCGATCCCCGCAGAGGCTTGGGGAAAGGTTGACAACTCTGGGAAAGGGGGGAAGCCAGAGGGATCTTTGCACCACGGTGCTGGATATGCTTAAGACGGCCCTGATCGTCCTGCCCACATATGTGGCTTCCAGAAAGTTCCGCACCTCCAAAAAGAATCTATCAATTTACGAAGCGGCACACAGGTAGAGTATGATCACCTCCCTAATTTTAACTTTCATTCTTTGGGAGGCCCTCCAACTGCATCCCTAATTTTGTTAATTTACTAAATTACTTTCTCTGGCGAATACCTGATAAACCCAGCATGTTGTTTAAACCTAAAACATCTGTTTCAATGCACAAAGGAAGATTTCAACCATTTAATTCCTTTATGCTGTGTGGCATAATGGTTACAGCCTGAGATGGTGACCAGACCCCCACCTGGGCATGAACCTCACTGGGGTGACGTTGGGCCAGTCACCTTCTCTCATCCTGAACTACCTCATAGGGTTGGAGTTGGGGAATATTGTATGTCACCTTGACCTCCTTGAAGAAAAGGAGGTTTATATACATGCAGTAACAATTTTAAAAAACGCCCCTACCTTTCTACGCAGTCAGAAAGCCGAGAACAGTGATTCGAAGCAGGAGCATCATGGCCACCCACGGCATAGAGAAACCCGTTGTAGGTTGCAACACCAACCCCTCCACGCCGCTTTGACATGGATGCGCACATGCTCCACTTGTTTGTGTGGGGGTCAAAGCACTCCATGGACTTCAGGCAGGAGCTGCCGTCTCGCCCGCCAACAGCATACAACCTATAACAGCAAGACAAGCAAGACATGAAGGCATCTTGTCTAATTGCCCACATTTTGAAGGAAGGACACAGGAAGCATGCCATCGGTTCATCTTGCTCTACAACAAGGATGTAGAATATGTGGGCCTCCAGATGTTATCATAGAATCATAGAGTTGGAAGAGACCACAAGGGCCATCGAGTCCAACCCCCTGCCAAGCAGGAAACACCATCAGAGCACTCCAGACATATGGTTGTCAAGCCTCTGCTTAAAGACCTCCAAAGAAGGAGACTCCACCACACTCCTTGGCAGCAAATTCCACTGTCGAACAGCTCTTACTGTCAGGAAGTTCTTCCTAATGTTTAGGTGGAATCTTCTTTCTTGTAGTTTGGATCCATTGCTCCGTGTCCGCTTCTCTGGAGCAGCAGAAAACAACCTTTCTCCCTCCTCTATGTGACATCCTTTTATATATTTGAACATGGCTGTCATATCACCCCTTAACCTCCTCTTCTCCAGGCTAAACATGCTAAACATGTTGTTGAACTCCCATCAGGTGTTGCCAGCATGGCCAATGCTTAAGGGTGATGGGTGGGGGATGCAGTACAACAAAGGCCAAAGGCCAATAAGGGATCAGCAGCCTCAAAAAATAAGGGATCAGCAGCCTCAAAAATAAGGGATCAGCAGCCTCACCTGTCCCGGGGACAGTCTACGGGATATCTAACAATCTGGGATAGCAGCGGGAAGCAGCGCTGGAATAAGGGGATTTCCCGCAAAAAAGGGGGAGGTTGACAGCTATGGTTGGAAGAGACACTGAGGGTCATCTTGTTCGACCCCCTACAATGCAGCTATCCCATACAGGGATCAAACCTGAAACCTTGGCATTATCGGCAACACAGTCTAATCAACTGAGCTTATCTGTGAGTGTTGTGCGTACTTGCTGTTCAGTGCTGCAACCCCCACAGTGCTCCTTGGCGTTGCCATGCTTGCGACGTAATTCCACTGCCGGGCCTGAGGGTCCCATCTTTCCACCGTGTTGAGGTAACTCCATCCATCGTGGCCTCCAACTGCATACATTGGCCCTTCAAGCATTGCTACACCTTTGGGTGAAAATCAGAGTTGGGAGGAAAGTAGTAGATATTAATGTAGAGTAACATTTGTTTAATTACGTATTCGTGTTCCTCACCTACACCCTGCCATCCACCCAGTAGAGCCATATGGTGGATAACTGGCATAACAGGCATACAACAAAACACAACACTGAAATTCATGCAACAATACAGGACAAGGAATCTCTGGGGCTGCGAACAGCCTGTGAAGCTTCATGGCTGTGGAGTAGTCTTCACTTGGCTACCATGTCTGTTTCATACAGTGCATTCCATCCCATTTTTAACTCTGTGTGTGTACTCAAAACATTCTCTTTGTAATAATTGCAGTGAAGAAGAGGGCTTGGAAAGCCCAGTAACACATGTAGTTCTGATTTCCACCAACGCTGGATCCAAGTTGTTGTGTTTGAGCTATGATCGGAAAGCTCTTACTGTGATCATTGAATCACAGTGTTCCATTCACACATGCATCTAATGTCAAGGGATGGCTAGGAATACATAGACCTGTTCTCAAGGTATGGGTAGACCTGTTCTCAGGTAGAGGTCTCTGGAGAATCATTGCACGGCAAGTGCATGTTTAATGTGTGACAAACTGTCATTGTCAGTTTAAGTAGAAGATAATTTTGCAAGTGCTCTTACCTAAACCATGCCTGTGGGTTGACATTGGGGGCATCACAGTCCAGGCTTTGGTTACTGGATTGAAACATTCGACTGTATTGGATGTTTTCAGGCCATCTCTTCCTCCTACAATGTACAGCTTGTTGTCAATCACAGCAACCCCGAACTGTAGCCGCCTTCCATTCATGGTTCCAATTTGGATCCAGCTGTTTGTCCTCAAGTCGTATTTCTCAATGGTGGTAGTGCCTGTTGAAAATATATGAATAGTGAATTTGAAGGAGAATCTTACAGAATAGTGGTGGCAATGGAATATTCATGAACATTCAGTGATATCGCTGACACTGTTTGGAGATCATGAGCAGCCAATTTTAACCACTTATATAACTGAGATATCTTGAGAATTTGTACGTAAAATACATGGAAAGTATTTGTGCTTGAAATACATGGAAGTGCAAGGCACCATTAAATACTTGGTGGTTAAGAAGTTTTTTTAGAGTTTGCTTCAAGGATAGGAACTGGTCAAAATTCTAAAATTATGGTGTGGCAATGTGTAGCAGTGACAAGTAACAGAGTGTGGAAAATGAACTACATGCATGCAGAAATAGGCTGGAAAAGTAGAGTGGTAAACACCCAAGACTCATACCTTGTAGCTAGGGATATATTAACAGACTGAGTGGTGCATGGTGTTTTTTAATCTTTTTGTAAAGGGATAAAAAGAGAGAGGGAGCAGGATCAGGCCAACCAGATGTCTATGTGAAGCCCACAAGCAGGGCCTGAGAACAGCAGCCATCACAACTAGTAGACAGGGATAGTCTTATCTTCTTGAATTTCTCTTTTAAATCCACCCTAGTTGGTGGCGATTCCATTGTTTAACAGTGTAAAGAAGTATTTTCTTTTGTCTTCCAACATTCAGCTTCACTGAGTGTCCCTGAATTCTGGGGTCATGAGAAAGGGACAAAAAACTTTACTCTGTCCACTTTCCCTGACATCCATAATTTTACCAACTTCTATAATTTCACCTCTTACCAGCCTTTTCTCTCAACTAAAATGCCCCAGAAGTTGTAACCTTTCCTCAGAGGGAAGTTGCACCAATCCCTTGATGGTTTTGGTTGCCCTTTTCTGAACCTTTTCCAGCTCTACAATATCCTTTCTGAAGCGAGGCAACCGGTGTTGCTATTTTCAACTGTGAAATTCCAATTAATTCTAATTCATTCCACTCCTGTCCATTCAATTCTAAAGGTCAGCCACTAAAGCAAAGATCTTAAGGCTCGGACTTCAGCTTCAATCTCCTATGTGTCCATTATGATTGCACAAGAAACACAATGCAATCCAAACCATTTTCTCCCCTTCATCCTGAGGATCTAAAGTGCTGTGCTTTTTTCCTTTTTCCTTTTTTTTACCTTGGGAGCAGTGTGAGCAACTGTATCTGAATAATGTTAATATTCATTCCATATAACGAAATGTAATATGGTGGCAAGACGGCGTGTTTGAAATTAGTTCAAACATCCAATCTTGCTAGCAATTTCTGCAGTAGCAAGTAACACTACAATCTCTTTGAATAATTGCTTTTCTGTGGGTTGTATGCTGTGGGGGTAAGGTTCCCTTAAAAAAAAAAAAAAGTGTGGCACTTTAAAAGTGGCAGATGGAATCGGATAGGCTTTGGTTTATATGTGAATTGCCTTATCTTCCAGAGCTTACACCTGCATTCCCTGTTGAAGATTCAAAATACTGTATGCAGAATTAGCAATACCTGGTGGAGGAGGCAAAGGGTCATAGCTTGGCGATACTAAAATATGCAAGGTGTAATTTGGAGCAGGGCTTTTAGTGTGGCTACCCAGTTCCGCGGATCATCATTCTTGTCAAGATGCAACAGGTGCCAGCTATCTGCACTTTCCAGAAACAATTTAAGACCATCTTGCTCTGATGGGCTTTCCCATCTGGATGAATGGGTCTTTACCATGAGTGTCTACTTTGTATGTTTTTGTATTTTTATCTGTTTTAAAATATATTTGGTGTAAATTGCTTTGAGACAGTTGTTTATAAGGATATTAATAAATCAATAGTAATAATAATGTGAAGGTAGATTAGTAAACACAGGAAGTTGCCTTCTAATTAAGGTGGGGTGGTTGGTGCTGATGGCGATTATATTAAATTATGGGCGTTCCACACACATTATGTCTCAAGGCAGTGTACAAAATGCAATAAAATACAAAATAAGCATACTTCCAGCTGGGAAACAAAAATGTCCCAAAGTGCAGATAGTGGTCACCTGTTATATCTCGACAGGAGTGATGTTCTACAGAGTATCTTTGAAACCTGAAGGAGAAGCTCCCCCACAGACCACAGTGGCCTGCTGAGTATATAATGGATAAGTTGGTCTCTCAAGTCACCTGGTCCGGAGTTGTAGAGGGTCTTTTATGATAGTAACAACACCTTGAACCTGACCCAGTAGCAGATTGCCAGTGGTAGTTTGCCCTCACAAGCAACCTAGTCACCAGGTTTTGCACCAGCTGTAGCCTGCGGAGCCACTTCAAGGGTAGTCCCGTATAGAGCACATTGCAGTAATCCAACTTTGTGTGGACAACTGGGCATAGCTGTCTTCCTAGCTGAAGCTGGTGAAAGAAGATGCAAGAGGGCAGGGCTCCTCTCATAGTTGTGTAGAAGAGGTCACCACACTTGCTAAAATTCCCTTTTCTACACAACTATTTAAATACAGGGGCCCTGTCCTCTTTTGCATCTGCCCATCCTAGTCTGAACTGATCTCCCCATTCCAAGCCCAGTACTCTTTTCACCATCCCATGATGCCTGTGATGTGAAAATGTACATGGAATTGTATAGGCAGTGCCTGGTAGCCTCTCAAAAGGCAAAGGAATTGAGTTCTGAGCGATCTAGTAGTCAGAGCACAGCTTGCTAATATCGATCTTCTGTAGTTCATCTAAACTGTTGCCACAGTTGTGCTCATCCTCATCGATAATCTCCAATGGTCAATGATGGTTGGAGTCCAACATCTGGAGAGACCCAGATTCCCTATCCTGGCTTTGTACCAGGAGTAGCCAGTGGGTACCTGCCAGGTGCTTTGGGCTATAGCTGTCATCATCTCCAGTCAGCATAATAAATGATTAGGGATAGTGGGAGTTGTAGTCCAAAACATCGGGAGAATAGCATGTTGGCTACCCCATCCTTACATCCTTACATGCTAACTACATTTATAGTGAACTAAGTTTTCATAGGCCAGAGGTCACTTTGTCAGTTTACCTTTGGTGGCATCCATACCCCCCACAGCATAGAGAGAGCCCACGGTGGACTTCCTAGGCTTAGTACGAGGACTCTGCATCATAGACCTCCTTTCTGGTAGCAGGTGATACTTCATTGCTTCCATGAGAAGTTTCTGGCACTCAAGGTCATCAGTGAACATGGGGCTGTTTTCCAGATCTGCTAATAGCTGAGACATACAAAGTCTTGGTGTTCATATTGATGTAATCAAAAGGTCATTTCTAGATATATCAGCCAAGTCTTTCTCTAGATGTTAAGAGCCACAGGGCATCATAATAATTAGTGGGGACCCTGAGACAGCCATCAGAAATCCTCCTTGCGGCTGGTGTTGCTGCTACTGATCCTCCTCCTCTTCCACACCTGGAGCTGGCTAAGGGAGGAAAGAGTTGGCCAGTGGGCCAACAGGACCCAGGATTCAGGTTGCATGGGCTTCTATGCATATTAGTTTGCACACACAAGATTAAACAAAATGTTGGAATTCAACTGCAATTTTGGGGAATGAAGTTGGCAGGTCAGCAGTGAACTTCTTTGCTAGAGCATGAACTCCAATAGATGCCTAACCATGCTGACTCCTAGCTTGGGGAACTGCTGTCAAGCTTCCTACAACCAAATCCCACTCCCTATCATCCTCAACCTTATTATCATAGCTTGGAAGATTGTCTCCCATCTCTTATCCCCAGAATTTGACCTCCTCAATGCATTACCAAAGCACTTCCCCATGGTCTGATGATCCTATGATACTATTGGGGTGTCTGGATGGGGGAATTATAGGAAACAATTGCACTTGCAGTTTCTCACACAAGCACAGCCTGGTCTCCAATGGGAGGTGCCATGTGATTTACCACCAGACCTGGCCAGCTTCTACTCTCTGATGCCTCCAGCTTTGGCTCCAACCTAAGTGCCAGAATTGTTGACATATCCCTATTGTCTTCTAATGAAAGGAATACAGTCTCATTGTCATCCTTGGGGAGGGGGCTTTCCAACATTAAACTGAACTAATTGCCAGCAGAAGGTTTTTACTAGGTGCAAGCAATACCAAAGGTAGAAACATGGCCATTCATCCAATTCTTTTATTAGAATGGTGCCCTCATTTGGCTGATATAACAAATATGTCAGCTTCAGTTTTTATCCACATTTCCACATCAGATTGTGAGGGGTTCATCAACATTTTATTAAAATGTATTCCAATATACACATTTTTATACTTTTCTACAACCCCCCCTCGTTACATTTTGCAAAGCAATTTCCCCTAATACAGTGCATTTTTAATAACAAATATCTCTATATATATGCATTTGAAATATACGTGAGTATATGACTTTTTGCACATTACTTGGCTGGAGACCTTCATTGCAAAATTCATGCAACTTTGAATTTCAAATATGGTTGTGTTTCAGTTCACATGCTGTTTCAGAAACTGCAGATTAGGTAGGCTTCACATTTCAGTGTCATCTGAATCAAATTTCTCACTCAGTCCTAGTTGCTAGTGTAGGGTTTGATTTTCACATTAGGTGCATTTCAATGAAATATTATTTGAAATGTGATTGCTCGCTCCAGGATTGTGTGACCAATAAAGAGTAGGTTCAAAATAAGTTGAAATAAAAATTAATAACAGTCATAACAACAGGAGGTTTGGAGCTGAAAACTGTATCACAAAATATAGGGAAGCACAAATTCGGCAGGATAATGATGTTTCAAGCAACACATTTACCCTGGAGGTGTGGATCAGGTCAGTGTGCATAAGGATTCATAGAAATCAAATTTCTCAGGCATTCTATCCAGAGGCCTACCTGTGGGGACAGCAAAGGCAATCGGATGTAGGAGAGAAGCATTCCGAGCTCCCGCTGCCTGGGTTGCAAGTCGTGCCGAACCCACAACATCAGTGCCTTGAATATGGATTCTTCATCTGGGACATTGATGTCATCACTTGACAGGAGCTTAGCAATTTCACCAGCAGGCAGCAAGAGAAATTCCTGGTTCTTTATTACCTCAGTGAAGTGTTCCTAATGAAGGGAGTAAAACATAACTTAGCATGGCATCTGCATTTTACATATTTGTTCATTCATAGAATCATAGAATTGTAGAGCTGGAAGGGTACACTGAACATCACCTAGCCCAACCCCCAAGAATTTCCTTCACACTGCCTTTTATCCCATATGAGCCTAGAGGCTCAGAGAGGATACTATTGCAATTACAAGCAGCCTACTTTCTTCTAACTCTAGTGTCAGGGCCTGGCTGGACGCTGGGGAGTGGTGGCTGGATACTGAAGAGTGAGCATCAGGAGAAGGAGGGTTGGAGACTGACTTGGAAGAAGGGGACAGTGATCTGAGGGAGCCTGTAAAAGCCAAGAGATTGAAAGTCAGAAGCAGGAGAAGATGCAGGATTGGAGGTTGAAGAACAGGTGCAGATGCAGAGGAGGGAGAGAGAGGTCCAGCTGGCATAGAGTCAAGGGCTTCCTCACCACCTCCTCCTGCCTTCACCTCTCCTATTCCACACTCTCCCAGGACCAGAAGAGGACTGAAGTGGGAGGAGCAGAAGCAGATTATATGCAGGTGGAGTCTTCACCTGCTTGCCTGCAACTCTAGTGGGGAAGATACTTAAGATGAGATTGGGACAAGGCCTCTCTCTTGTGGCAAATGCCTCATCTGATGCACACCTAGGAGGAGCTGAGAGACACAGGGATGTCTTTGCCTAACTTATAAGGGTACTTTTGACAATAAAGAGGTAACTCCTCACTCCATACTTTCCTTGCCTGACCCCAACCAAGTCTCTGGAGAAATATGCTTCAGCTGGAGTTCTGAGCTCTGGATGCAATATTTTTGCTAACATTTCTAGGATAAAGTAGGAGTGCAGCATTTCATTAATCAGTTATATGAACTGATTAAAAACTATGCAGAATTAATCCCTACTCAGATGCTATGATCTTAAGAAATACCACAAGCTGTTTATAGTACAGTGGAACCTCGGATTGCAGACATAATCCATGATGGAGGCATGTCTGCAACCCGCAGCGTTAACATCCTGAAGCATCATGTCTGTGCAGGCGCTGTCACGATTTGGCACTTCTGCACATGCGTTCTGGTACTTCCAGGTTTCCTGCAATCCACAACCCAAAAACACGTAACCTGAAGCATCCATAACATGAGGTATGACTGTAAACAGTTTCTTGCTTGTTGAAGCAAGTTTCCCAGATAGGAGACTGTTAATAGTTCACATCAGTAACAACAAAGCTAAAATAATAATGATCTTTTCTCACAGGACTTTTTAGAGGCTGCTTCATATATCCATTGAGTGTTTATTGCTGAGAGTCACTCTCCTCATTCTCATGCCTGTTGACAATGATGAGCTAGATGGAATCATAGCAGTGTTTGCCCATTGGGCCTGGTAGGGTGGAAGATAGTAGGTAGAACCATCGCCAACAACAGAGACAACTAATTCTTTCTCTGCCCCCATTTTCCTCCTCCCTACTGAGTTCTACAAGGGCAGCACTGAAAGTAAGGAGGGGAGATCCAGCAGTCTGTGCCACTCCCTGGGAAATAGGGAAGTAGGGAAATAAGTGGGGGCTGGCTGAGGGCAGACCGAGGTTGGTGGGGCATTTCTCCATTTGCCCTAATGGCCCAGCATTCACTTAATTCCTGGTGTATCTAGAGCAGGCTTCCTCAACCTCGGCCCTCCAGATGTTTTTGGCCTACAACTCCCACAATCCCTAGCTAGCAAGACCAGTGGTCAGGGATGGTGGGAGTTATAGTCTCAAAACATCTGGAGGGCCAAGGTTGAGGAAGCCTGATCTAGGGTAAGCACCTTCCTGATGCTCTACAAGTGAAGGTGTGAGGACTCAGCTGCCCCCCACCCCAAGAGCAGAGGGCCTACAACCCATCCAGAAGTCTATGCAGCCAGTGCCTTGCACACCTTAATACCACCACCATGGGTCATAAAAAATCAGCAGCAGTGTGTACGCTCCAGTTTAACTCACCTTGGTGGCTTCAAAAACCATGGAAATTCTCTTATTTTGCTTCACAGGGATTTAAGCTGCTTTTGAATCAAACAGCAACTTGGGTTGAGCTTGTGCCCAGCCTCACATCACTTTCATTTCACATTCAGACCCAGGAATTGTCACTCTTTGTGCATTCGAAGAGGGTCTGGTCTCTCAACTCTTTCCCTCTGCAATATTTATACCTAGATTTTATTTCGCAGCAGGCTTCCTCTTTCTCACCTCATGTCTCAATTGTTCCTTCCTCTGCTTTGAATCACTGGGGTATGGGCAACAGTGTATACGCTCTTCTCTGCTCCTCAGATTATAGATATTTTTCACATATCCGCTTGTTCCAGCTCCCCATCACACCCAGTCATTTGCTCCCTTTCTGAAAAGCACCACTGTGTTTTCCTTGCCACCAAAGGCATCAAACCCCACCCACAGCTAATGTGCTCTTTGGGGAACCGCTGTCTTTATTGACAGTTGAAAGAGGATTCTAGCCTTCGTTTGCCCTATCATCTTGAAACAGGAGGGAGGGGAGAGGGCATCCTTTTGCTCTTTGAAAAAAGATGAAATGTAGAAGTGAAGAGGCTTGAATGGTTTTAATCGGTGCATCTAATCGATTAGCTCAGTCGCAAATTAAAAAAACCTCTTCAGATTAAATTGAGTCAGGCAGATGGGCTCTTGTACCAAGCCCTTTCCATCACGACCTGAGGACATGCCAGTCCTGATGAGACCTAGGGAGCTACAAATGCATAACAGCCAACTTTTTCAGATCAAAAACTGGGATGTGCATCTTCCTGGATGGGTGCTCCCGGGCGAGTCACGTGAACCGCGCCGGAATCTCACCCTGAAAAAACCACTTTTTCAGGGTGCGATCTCTCACACACATTTTGGGATGCCGCACAAGATTGCAGCCCCAACCAAAATGCTTTTTCTCCAGTGTGAGCGTTGTGCAAGAACTCGCAAGATCATGGCACCCAAAATGGCAACTGTGGTCTTGCACAAAAAAACAGGATTTTCCATTTTTTTCCAGGACACTTGGCGGGTATGCAAATGCAGTGAGTGTGATGGAAGAGTGGACTGTACCTCTTTAGGAAGCATGCGGGGGAGGGAGAAGAAGCTATTTTGTAAAGATTCCTTCAACCCTCCCTTCAAATAGGCATCAGACACATCAGGGACATGAACTGTAGCCCACTGCTTGCTGTGTTTTCTAACTGCAGAGTGCTTGGGGTTGTTGTTATTGTTGAATATATGTAAGTTTTCAGATACAGTATTCCCCCTAGCGCATGCTGATTGAAATGGCAGGGTCCATTTTGCCACCTCTGGGCTATTCCACTTTTTTACCACCTCATTCCGCTGCATTATGTTGATCAGTCTTTGGGGCAGTCGGGTTGGGATTGAGCAGAAGGCCTACATAATGTTGTGAGGTTGGATGATTTAGGAATATTGGAAGCTGCCTTATACAAAGTCAGATACCAACAGTCCATCTGGCGGCTGCTTAGCATCAGCTCTCTAAGATTTCAGCCCCACCTGGAAAAGTTGGGAAATGAACCGGGGAACTCTTGCAAGCAAAGCAGATGAGCTATGGCCCTTCCTCTCATTTTCAAATTGGAGGCAGGGGGAATTGAGTGTTTGTTTCTTCATTTTCTCACATGGGGGGGTAGCTCTTTTTAGATTGCAAATGTACAGTCATACCTCATGTTACAGACGCTTCAGGTTGCACATTTTCAGGTTGCGTCCCACGGCGGCCCGGAAGTACCAGAAAGGGTTACTTCTGGGTTTCACCACTCGATCAAGCGCAGAAGCGCCAAATTGTGCAGCACACCTGTGCAGATACAGCACTTCAGGTTGCGCTCTTTTCAGGTTGTGAACAGGCCTCCGGAACGGATCCCGTTCACAACCAGAGGTACTACTGTGTACTATTTTACATACTTTAAAAAGTGGTGAGCCAGCCTTGCTCAGCATACAGGCCATGTCACTCATTCTGCTAAGCTGGGCCCTGGATATGTGCTGCAAAGTTCTACCTTGATAGTGCCCTGTGCAGATTCCTTGGGCATTTAATCTTGTTGTAGCCATTTGCGACCACAACCACAACTTGCCAGTTCCTCTCTAGCTTTAACCTCCCAGCAGTTAGTTCCAGGAATCTTGTTCCTTTGACCTCACCATAGTGTACACGTGCGCCACCCGCAGGAGTTCTGTGCACCCCTGAGCATCTCCAAAGGACCGAATCCCTAAACAGTTTGATGGATGGAGCTGCTTCACGAGAAAGTTGCAGCAGACTTCAATGACTTGTGAAAGCTGGAGAAGGCAAGCGGCGGCCAGCAAGCTTTCAATTGTTTCTTCTTTGAGTTCCAAGACACCTGTGTGGTTTAATATTTTCAGAGAGAGACAGAGAGAGAGAGAGAGAGAGGTGCATGAAAATGGGTTGTTCTTTTTTTGTGGGGGAAACTCAAAGAAAGTGTTCTTGTGACTGCACAAGATATTAGACTTGTTCGCACCACGCGATGAGCACAGGCACAAGCTGCCTCCAAATATGCACAACTGTTTGTGTGAAAGAGCATAATACAGTTTGTTGATTTGGAAGCCGCTGTGCATAAGAGAGTTGGCAGGGAGTTTACCTGTGTATGCATAGTGCACAAGGTCTTTCAGTGCGTCGGGGTCCACTCCTTCCATTTTGATTTCTTCCTGTTTTGCTTCACGGACATCGTTGGTAAACATTGCAGCAAAATAGTCAGACACAGCACTCAGAACCAACCTGGGAAGAGAAGGTAAGGATCCGTGTCAGCTCTTTATCTTGATGGAAGCATCAACCTTCCTCGCTGCTTTGGTTTAGTTTTGCCTTTTGCCTGGGTTGCTCTAAATGATGCATTGTGTGCACATGGAATAACATATTTTATTTTATTTTGGCCTATGACTAGAATGTCACACATCTGTGCAGTGAAGAGAATAAGGTGATTAAGTAATTTAATATTCTCTTGGAGAGCTGTTTCTCTTCCCTGAGCAAATTAAATCCCCCCTGACTGGCTTGATACACTGACAGTGCAAGTCTCTGCACGTCTACTCAGAAGAAAGCATTGTTGTTTTCAGGGGAACTTACACCCAGGTGTGAACAGGGGAGAAATTCAATTCAGTTTGCATTTAAGGGTGAACTTACCTAATTTGAACTTTCTGAAACAATGTGCAGACTGAAACACAGCTATCCTTTGAAATTTGCATCTCTCTGAATCTTGTAAAGTAGTTCTCAAGCCACAAAACGTGTACAAAAAATCCATATACTGGGTTAAATAGTGTGCATATAACTGCATATGTAGTGGAAAACAGCATTCAAAAATGCATTATATTAGGGGAAATTGTTCTGCAAAAGTGTGCTATCAGACAAAATTGCACAGAAAAAATATTATTATTATTATTATTATTATTATTATTATTATTATTATTATTATTATCCCGCCCATCTGGATGGGTTTCCCCAGCCACTCTGGGCGGCTTCCAAAAGAATATTAAACCCTAAACCCTCCCCTAAACAGGGCTGCCTTCAGATGTCTTCTAAAAGTCTGGTAGTTGTTTTACTCTTTGACATCTGGTGGGAGGGCATTCCACAGGGTGGGTGCCACTTTCAAGAAGGCCCTCTGCCTGGTTCCCTGTAGCTTTGCTTTTTGCAGCGAGGGAACCACCAGAAGGCCCTTGGTGCTGGACTTCAGTGTCCAGGCTGAACGATGGTGGTGGAGACTCTCCTTCTGGTATACTGGGTTGAGGCCATTTAAAAATGTGTATATTAGAAGAAGCAGGGCGGTCAGGGAGGCTGGGCACCTGTAGCAGGTCAAAATCTTTACCTGTGGGCAGGAATCCTATGCTCTCCAGCAATGAGAAGAACATCACATAGTTGCTTCTGCTGGAGATAATTCTCCATCTTGCGGAATGTCTGCTCTGCATGGTTTGCAGAATGAAAGCATTCATCTGATCTGTTGTTGTTCCCTCCCATAGGAGAGGAGCAGCTGCTTATTGATAGCCTTTTGGAGAAAAAAATGAGGTCACTGTTATGCAGTAATAGCTGTTAGCAAAGTCACTTAAACAACACAGAGTTCAAAGAGAAAAGAAATCCTAATTATACTTTACTGAGGAAACTGAACAAAAACGGTATATATAATTTGGGGAGAGGGAAACAGAAACGTTTTGTCTTTCTTACTTCAGGCCTTGTATATATTGGGGACACATTCGACTAAACATACAGGGGGGAACTCCCTCAGAAGTACGGAGCCAATCAGGGTACATGCTCCTTCAGCATACCTCATGCCAACCTGTGTGATTGCTAATCAACAGCTCCACCCTGCCCCTTCTTGGCACACTTTAGCTATTGAGAGGTCAGGCAAGTGGAAGCTATATGAAGAAAATGCCAGATGTCCTTCTGTGGAGAGGGAGTTCTATTCTTCGTGGGCTACTACAATGTCCAACAGTGTATGCTGCCACCATCAAATAGCTTTTATGGCATCCTATTTATTTTATTTATTTAAGAGGCCTGTTGGATCAAACCAAAGGCCCAGCATTTATTCCCAGAGAGGCCAGCTAGATGCCAATGGGAAGTCTACATTCAGAACATGTTCTTATTTAGAGGGATTTTTATCAATTTTTATGAAAATTGACTAGACCAGAAGCAGTTTGAAGCTGGTCTAGTCAATTTCAATGTGCCATTAACTTGCACCAGGCTAGGAGTGGCTCCAGTAAGAGGGGACTGGACCGAACAGGCTTGCCCCACCTGCAGTCCTGCTAAGTTGTGTGCCTGTAAAGTTACTGAGTGCTGCAGTAGCAATGTGGCTGGGCAGAGGGGCGGGGGGGGGGGAGAAAAGTCCCGGTGCAGCACAGAAATCATAATCTGTACATAGCCTTAAGGATTTGCTCTAGTTGACTGAGAATGCGCGACTCTCTCTTCCACTCTCTTTTCCTATTTTCCATCAAAATGAGTTATCCCCAGTGCCAGCCACTAACAGAGCTTTTGACGGAAACTCATTATATCCAACGGAATGCCCATACATTTCAAACGGAGGCGCCGAGCCGGCTGCTGCATTAGAAGATAAATATGGGAGACTGAGCTCAAAAATTGGAACTATTAGGTAAATAGCGCAACGAATTGCTGGCATTGCATTTCGGGCAGAAGACAGCGATGCGCTAGCACCAGAATTACCGTGGAGGACAGAAATGTCCTGAAGGTGGCCTCTTTAATCCTGTTGGTGCAATTGTTTCAAAAATAGGGGTGGGGGAGTAAAAAATGAAGATCCCACTCCAGCTGATGAGTTTCTTTTGAAGCTTCTGATCAGCAGCCTTGCTACACTCTGCCTGGCAACATAACCTTTACAGCATGGTTCGGGGCTTGGTTTAACCAGCCAGCTTATTCTCCTGTTTGGGGAGGGCTGTAGCTCAATGGCAGGGTGTCTGCTTTGCATGAAGAAGGTTCTAGCTTCAATCCCAAGCATCTCTAGGTAGGGCTGGGAGCATCCACCCTCTGAAACCCTGGAGACCCCCTGCCAGTCACTGTCTGCAATACTGAGATAAGTAGACCAGTGGCAGCTTTCTGTGCTCCTTTTTATTTTAGCCATTTATCCAGAATCATGAGGACTGGGACCTTGCTTTATTTTTAGGGGAGGAGCCATAGTTTAGTAGAACAGCATCTGTTTGGCATTCAGAAGTTCCCAAGGACAATTCCTAGCATCTCCTGGAAGAGCTGGGGAACGTTCCCTGTCTGAAACCCTGAAGAGCCCATAGCTAGTCGATGCAAACAATACTCAGGCCCAATCACCTGATATGATATAAGGTAGATTCCTATGTCCTTACTGTTCCCACTATGTGGCTTGCCCCTGTTTTTAGATATTTATCATCTATCTATCCTATCTATCTATCCTATCTATCTATCATCTATCATCTCACAGTTTTGTAACTGAGATCATAGACATTGGGAAGGTATGACTCACCTATCCAAATGTTTTCAATAGGACCCAAATTTAGCAAGCCTTAACATTCATGTAGATGGGAAATGTGGAAAATGAGGCTTATGACTGTGCATTTAATACCCGCCCCCAAGTCATCCTGTTGCTCCTGGCCCCACTTTTGCCATCATGATGCTCACGATAATGTCAGCAGTAGAAAGTCTTCTCTGTGTGCTGAGCACCCCATGCATGTTACAACCCAAAATAGCAAGGCTCCTAAACTGCAAGAGAAGAACTTCCACAACTGCTGCAGACATTATCCTGAACCCAACGAAATTGTGTTAGGAGCAATGGAAGGAAAAGAATTTAGCATGATAAATGGGCATGGAAGTCCAATTGAAGAGAGGTGGCTGCTGCCGCCACCTTACAAACTATCATAACAGTTCCTAGGATACCAGAATTTAAATCTCCACTCAACCATCAAGCTGGCTATCTCTCATCTCCCCAATCCTAAATTTAGTTCTTCATATTCCCACAATTGTTTGCCATTTAAAAACTAAAAACCAAGTCTCTATGAAAATTCATCAGCATAATAACATGAATGTCTCCTAATATACACATGTCTGAATGAAAATGTTGCCTGCTATGTACCTTTTTGTAAAGCAATGCTCTCTAATAATGCATTTTTGTATGTTATTTTCATGAATATATGCATTTTTATGCACCCTCCACCCTAGTATATGGAAAACTGCACTGCAAACTTTGGAAGCGCTCAAACTTTAAATGCGAACTGAATCTAATTCTTCCCCCATCCCCCCCTTACACACACATTTTGCCTGACTGATAGAAGTCACCAGGGCATAGGAAAAAGCAGTTTTTCCACCTCAGATTCTCCCTCTCCCTGCCCCATTGGAGTGCTCTGCCCACATTCCTGATTGCACATACTGTACAGCAAAGAGATGGGATGCAGACATGTTTGTTTTAACTGTCTCAGTGAATTGTATCATCAGATAGGAATGGGCTGCATCTTCCTTTTTGAAGGGGCGGGGGAACCCAAAGAAACGCACTTCTGATGCATGTGAAAATGTCTTCTGCGGGTGATATTGATGTGTCTCCAATATAATGGGAAACACATGTAACATTAATGGAAACTTATATGATGTTAGGTCTGGAGAATCATTTTCATTTATCACCACTGGGTTGTTTTTATGAGTTTGGGATTAAAATGAGCCATTTTCCTGCTCCCAGCTCTCTTGTTGAGTATTTATGTGGTTCAGAAAACAGGGAACTTGTTTGTATTTATGAGGCAGTAAGACTATCAGGAGACTTACAGAACAAGCAGCATTGCAGCGTGTAGCTTTTTAGCTACCATGAAGACCCAGTGATTAAACATCCACCTCTTTGCCATCACACACTCAAAATGGAAGATACATTAAGACCTATATCTGTTAAAGCTAGAGGTGGAGGGCAAATTCCATCCAGAACACATTTAAAGGCAGACATACCTAACATGCAGTTTCTGAAACAACATACGAACTAAAACACAGCTATACTTTGGAATTTGTGCTCCTCTGAATTTTGCAGTGCAGTTCTCCAGTCAAGAAATGTGTACAGAAATGCCTGCACTAGGGTAAAACATGCATTATAAAATGCACATGTTAGTGAAAACAGTATACAAAGTGCACTATATTAGGGGGAATCACTTGCGTGTTGAGTCCCAAAGCCACCCACCAAAAAAGTCACACATCACACATCAATTTTTGTTTAGGTTTCTGGCATGATTTTGGCCACAACTTTATTCAAAATACAAAAAATGTGAGTGGTTGCTTAGGCATTGGTTATGACTATCTGTCCTTGCCCAGGGACAGAACTGACTTCCGTACTCCAACAGAAGCCAGTGTGGGAAACAAGTATTGGGTGAGGAAATGAAGCTGGGCCACAGTCCCTCACTCCTCACCCTCATGTTCCTGTGGGGCTTGCACGGCCCAACATCCGCTGCCAGGGACAGGACGAAAAGAATGGCAAGCCCCTGGATTCCTTTAACGGAATTCCCATTCCGCACCACCATTGGAGGGGTAGGCACTTACCCCTCCACCACCAATTTAACCAATGCCTAACCGCCAACCTTACAAGTTGTGACGATTTGCTACGCGGTAGGCGAAAACCAAATGGCACCAGCCAATCAGCCAGATGGCAAAATTCCTACCGAGCCCCTGCTCCAAGGCAGATGACCCCATGACAGGCAATAGCAAGGTCAAGTGATCAGAACCCCCCCCCCCTCCTATTAAAGGGAGGGTGGGCGGGTGATCCGGTGCAAAACAGCCAATAGGACGCCCAGTGTTGGGCGACCTGTATTTAAAAACTCTGGCTCCTCCTTCAAAATTGGCAACAAGCAAAAATCCCCAGTAACACCATTAACCACTTAATGGCTTGGGTTTATCCAAAATCTGCCCAGCAAAAAACAGGGTGGCTTGTTTTCCCCAACCGCAACACGTGCTCTCTGTTAGGGAGAACACGCTTTTCCAAAATGTCTCTATCAGGCTAGCCAATGGTCTGACTTGGTTTAAGGCAGCGTCCAATCCACCTGAACTCTCTCAAAAGCTCACTGCTGAAGACTGTGCTGCTTTTGTTGGTTTATGTTTCCATTATTTATTTATTTATCTATCTATCTATCTAGCTATTTATTTTTCATTTGAGAATTTGCACCTCCACTGTTCATCCCTAGACAGCGCGCAACATATTAAAATAAATGCAGCAAGTCTCAGTAACATATCAAGTAGCATAAAATATTGGTAATAGCAGCAGCAGGCAGACTTAATGAAAGTACCTTAAAAGACCCAGCACTTAAAAGATAACATGGTAAATTTCAGATTAGGTTCCCTAAAAAAAAAGAGTTCGACAGGTGCAGTGCTACGGCCAAAAACAGCCTCCTGCCTGGTCTCCACTTGTCTCAACTCTGACAATGCAAACACCTGAAGAAGAGTATCAACAGATGACCACAGCAAACAGGTGAGCTGATACGGGCGCAGGAGTGTCTTTAAGCATGTGAGTGCTTCCCACTATGAGTGGCTTAGCAGGCAAACACTTGCAGTGTGATCTGGGCTTGGCAGTTGTTGGCAATCAATGGTAAAACTTCAACATTGGCAAGATATATTCCCAATGGGAAGTCCAAGTCAGATTTCTAGCAGCTGCATTCTAGTTTCTGCAGCATCTTCCAGGGCAGCTCTATGTAAAATACATTGCAGCAGCCCAACTGGAGTTTATCAGTATGAGAAGAGTCATTCATGTACAAATACACAGACTGAGCAGAGGAGAAAGAACATTCACATAAGCAGCATTTGTCCAAAGCAGTGACAGACCCCCTAAAAACCATCATCGCTCTCTTGAAGATCTATACCTATGCTGCTTCTTTCCAGCTAGTGACTTATGATTACCTTTCCCAACTCAATAAAACATATCACTACTTTCTCCCAATTTTCAATTCCATGCCAGGGCATTAGATCTCTCATTCAAGGAGTCAGAGTGGTGTCGTAGCTGTGTCCTATATCTCAAGCCCACAGATTATTGAGTGCGTGATTTACTGATATTCTTTTCTGCTCCCATTTTCCCCAAGTGCTTCCTTCTAAAGAAAGATTACTGGAGATTGGTGCTGCCTTTTTCTAATACATGATCATGAGGAAATTACATACAAACATACATACATCATCGTTTTATCCACAAATAAAACCATGCTCAAGGCAGCTTACAACATGAAAAACTACAGAATTATAAGTATAACGTAAGTAAAAAGGTAAAGGGACCCTTGACCATTAGGTCCAGTCGTGGCCGACTCTGGGGTTGCAGCGCTCATCTCGCTTTATTGGCCGAGGGAGCCGGCATACAGCTTCCAGGTCATGTGGCCAGCATGACTAAGCCACTTCTGGAGAACCAGAGCAGCACACGGAAACGCCGTTCACCTTCCCGCCGGAGTGGTACCTATTTATCTACTTGCACTTTGATGTGCTTTTGAACTGCTAGGTTGGCAGGAGCAGGGACTGAGCAACAGGAGCTCACCCCGGGGATTCGAACCACCGACCTTCTGATCAGCAAGTCCTAGGCTCTGTGGTTTAACCCACAGCGCCACCCGCGTCCTATAACATAAGTAGTCATAAACAATAAATTAAACACATTATCAATTTTGACATAAATCATAATATAATTTAAAATTAAAGCTACAAAAAAAAAAAAAATCAGTAACAGCTACAATAACCCCCAACAAAAACCTCTAAACAATATCCCAGCCCAAAAGTCTGTTCATCCCCTGTAGTCAGAGTTAGTCAGAGCCCTGCCCTCCCAGGCCAGGCCAGGGAGGGAAAGGCCTGTAAGGCAGGGAGTAAGTCTTCCAGGACTTGGAGCCAAGGTGATCTCTGGCCTCATCAGTAACCTCAGCTTCTGAAGCTGGAGTCAGTCCACTGTTGTGGTGATATCAAACACAAGGCATGTGAATTTTTCCACCCTTCCTCCTCACCTTTCCCATACTCAGGATTCTTCGAGTACTTGGACCACGTAGAATGATTTCTAATGTGGTTATTGTGGTAAAGTGATTTTAGGGGGGAGAGGAGCCATATGGCCCCTTGTCAAGAGTTCAAGGGACCCTAGGTATGAATCTGCAGCCATGGTGGTATCTGGTCTCTCTGAGCTCCCTCAACTTTTGTAGCTGGAGTCAGTCAGGGCCCTGCCCTCCCAGGCCAGGTGGGGGGAAAGCCTGCAAGGCAAGGGAGCAGGTCTTCCAAGACTCACAGGTAAGATGACGATAGTATAGGTTGAGCAGGCAGGAAGCATGCACACTCTTGTAACACCCTGAATAACAAGTGCCTGGAAACAATGACAGAGAGAGGCATTATCCTTGCCTTCATGCCCTGTGCCGACAGGCTTGGATAACCAGGCAGACAAAGTCCCTGAGAAGAAGCTGAAAGGGCAATGAGCTTAGCATGTGTGAGGTAAACTTCCAGAGGCTTTAAGTTACAGCTTTGTTTCACACCAAGAGCATCTCTGTCTTAATAAAACACAATGCTCCCTGGTTTAAACTTTATGTATTTTCCCAATAACCTTATTAATATAGTTCCATATTCATACTCTTATGAAGCATTAGAAACCATTTGGCAACTGTGACCTAATAAATAATACTCTCATTATGCACCCAAACATCCCAGAAGATGCGCCTTCACGTACGTGGTAATAAAGCATGAGCCTTGCTCTGCAATACTAATAATCATTTCAGCTTGTCAGGTAAATAGCCAATTATGGCTTGATTAGTTGTCCAAGTCCAAAGGCTACAAAATGCAGAAGAATTATGGTAACTGGGGAGCCACTACACAAATCCTTTAGAGAAGAGCTGGCGCCGATGGACCTAATTTATTTGTAGTGGTTGTGTACAGCGAGTCTAATTATGCTAGATTCGGTAATTGTTCACTCTGCCGCTCTATAATAATTGCTTTTCCAATTAATCTTATTTATTTTGAAATTGCTTATACATTTTCATATTTGACTTAGGTATCAGTGACTGCAGTAAAATGACTTCCCAAATAGATGATATGATGAGGACTAGAAAAGTGGCAGTTTGCATTAGGAAATGATTTTTTCCCCAAATTGGTTTCTTGCATTTTTCATTTCCTGCTCAGAATGCTCAGAAAAATCCTTTCCCACAAGAAGGGCTTGAATGCAATTGCCTTCTGCCAAAGTTTGTTCCCTCAGTAACTGGTATATAGGGTCATACTGACTCTAAACTGGAAGATTCCATACAGCTATTAACAGACCTGTCCTTTATGAATCTGCCCAATTCCCTTCTAAAGTTATCTAAGCTTGCCATCATCACCATATCTTACGGCAAGACATTCCACACGTTCTAGTATTTGGGGAGAGGGAAAACTTTATACAGATTTTCTCATGGAAAACTTCTCTACACATACTTTCTCATAGATAAAAGCTACCAAGATTTGTTAGAAGGAAAGGTCGTTGTGTAGCATGTTATTTTTCATTACCTAATAATTTATCGTAACAAAAATAGCCTAAAAGTAGCCTAAGGGGGAAAATAAGCAAGACTGCTTTTAGCTCACAGTCATACTGGTGAGAATGTGCCTCCACGAAAGTGAAAACTTTAGTTGATTAATCTATTGAGCACACTTTTACCTTAATAGACACTTTTTGTGTGCCCAATTTTTGGCTGTGAAAATGCATACAAAATTCAGAGACATGTGAATTCCAAAAGGTAGCTTCCATTAAAATGTGAACTGGATGAACATCTCTGTCTTCTTCCCCCTTCCAAGTAACTGAGTACCTGAGAACCAGAGAATGTTAAATTAATGGGTGCTGGGAGCATGTGTGCCATGAAGCTCCCGTTTAAAGTGATGTACAGTTTTGCATAAGCTGTCAGAAAGACCCACCATAATTAGAAACATGCGTTTCCGTAGAAACAGCATCTTTGGGAAACTGAGCCGCTGTCCTGATGATACCTTTCACACTGTTGTTCTGATGACGCAGAAGATTATACTTGGTGTCAAAAGGCGGAAAAGCAAGAGGGGGTTAGAGGAGAGGATTGTCAACTGGAACGGGGGAGAGGGGGAGTGGAAAGAGAGAAATCTACCAAAAGCTGTTCAGGAAAGATGACAGGGGAAATATCTTTATCATAGCATGGAGCAAATCCCCAGCTAGACAAGGGCAAAATCGAAGGAAAAATACTGCCCCTTCGTGACTTTTACTATACATGTGCCATACATGAGATCTGAAAAGGGTTTCTGGGGTTAAGCGGCGAAGGAACTCCAGCTTCAGGTTAAGTTCCCCTTTCAACAAACTTCCTAAATTGGCATCTTGATCCCAGTCAATATCTCTGTTGTACTGTTTTGAACTGATTGCATGCATGTGTTGTTGTTCTGAACTGTTTTAAACTATAAACTGTGCTTTTAATTGCGTGTTTTTTTTATAAATGCAATTGTTTTAAGTGTTTCGATGTAAACTATTTTATACATATATTTTATTATTTGGTGAATCACTTCAGGATGCCTCATGGGAACCAATTTATAAATGATATGGGGGAGGGGAGGGAGGAGGGAGGAGGAGGAGGAGAAGAAGAAGAATTAAAAATGTAGAATTCTTTGGTTCTGGGGAATAACACAGTAGCACTGCTCTGAAAACTTATTGCAAAGGTGCTGCTTCTAGCCATATGGAAAACCTCAGAATTGTTATTTTCCCACAGTTGGGATTTCATGCATTTTAGCACTTTGCACATCAGCTTGCAGTAAGCGTGTAGGGCCCAGTTCTGAAAGATGTGGTGAGGCTTCTGCTCTGATTAGAATTAATAGGTGTTGACAGCTCTTAGAGCTGAAGGGTGCAGAGGAACAGGGGGAGGAGCACCCAAATGCTAATCTAAGATGTCAGGAATCCATACTGAGCATGATTTAATTCTGGAGCTAAAGGAACAGGAGGCGGATGCACACTTGAGACTAAAGGGGGGGGGCACTGACTATTCTGTGCCAATGTGGAGTTCAGGATCAGCCACAAAGCTCACAAGTCAGCCTTGCACAAATTCCTTTCCTCTCCCTCAGACATGCTGTTCTGGTAAGTTGGATGACAATTGGAGGGGTTTGTGCTCTTATCTGCTGTGTTTTTTTCTTGTAGGTCATCCTGACTCACAACTCACAGCTGTGTTGCATGGATCTAAGCCAGGCATTCCCAAACTCGGTCCTCCAGCTGTTTTGGGACTACAACTCCCATCATCCCTAGCTAACAGGACTAGTGCTCAGGCATGATGGGAGTTGTAATCCCAAAACAGCTGGAGGGCCAAGTTTGGGGGTGCTTGATCTAAGCTGAGCCAAGCATAATGTGGTGTGACCAGCATTTTGCTTTGAAACTTCCAGAGAAGTAGATCAATATTCATGCAGAATGAGGGCAAACAGATACAGTAGTCGAGGAGGGGAGGGGAGGGGGCACTGTGGCCCTCCAGATGTTGTCCCATCTTTCCTGGCTTTTGACCATGCTGGTTTAAGATGAAGGGAGCTGGAATTCAATAGCATCTGGAAGACCCCCAGACTCCCTGCTCCTGCCACAAATGAAGATAGATGCAGTTTAGGCAGCTGCTGTCCAGCCACTCCTTTGCAAAACAGTTGGATGGATAGGAGGTCCAAGAGGTCCAGCTGATGGGAATTAATTCTTAGGAGATGGTCCCCTGAGAGCTGAGGATCTCTCTTGGTCTCTGAATGAGATATACTTCAGCACTTTGGCATGGTTGCACCCGTCAAACTTAGGGAAAAGTGGGGAGAGAGAGAAACAGCTGGCAGTTTTGAAAGAGAGAGCAAAGGGTTACTCATTTGAAGCTGAGATGGAGTTCTAGGAATGCTGCTTACATTCCCCTCTCTAATATGTGTGCATGAGAAAGAGCAGGAGATAATGAAGTTGGAGCAGCTATTTGCTCTGCTGCAGAAGAATCACCCAAACCAGAACCCTGAGAGTCTAACGTTGGCCAGGATGGAAGATTGGGGGTGGCAGGTTGGAGGGGAAATAAGTATGCCAGCTCCTGGGCTGGTGCAGTCAGCCCCTGGTCCTACATTTCCCCACCTCTGCCATAGAAGGAGTGCATTACACAAAGGATGTGCTGCCACAGAGAGGTCTGTGCACAGCATCACCAACCACAATCCTCCACTCACAGGAGAGTATGATGAACAGACTTCTTGGCTGGCTGTCAGGTGCTTTGGAACCCCACACAAGAGATTTTGGCAGGTGTCATGTGATAGACAGGTGGGTTGTCCTGGTGAAGTTTTTCAAGGGGGGGTGTACCTACCATACACATTTTTGCAGAACAACTTTCCCTAATGTAATGGCCTTTTGTGTGTTATTGTGTGTTATTTTAACAACAATATGCACTTTTATGCACACTTTTTCAGAATGTATGCATTTTTGTATTCATTCTATCATCTATCTATCTATCTATCTATATCTATCATGTATCTATCTATTTTGTATACAGCCCTACACCCACACGTCTCAGTTGGCTAGACTATTGCATTGCAAAATCCTGAGAATTTTGAAGGCTTTATTTCTCATATAGCTGTGAAATGTGCAAATTATGTGGGTTCACGTTTAAATGGGAACTGAACCAAATTTCTTTCCCATCCCTGGTAAGGACCAAAGCTGATGGGTAAAGTGGTCAACACAGCATGGACAATTGTCTAAAGCATGAAGCGCACAGTGCTAATGGCCTGTGCCTAACTCCTCATAAATAGTTTGGAAGTCAATGATTCAGCCGTAAAATAACCTTTAATTGTCCATTAGGTCTAACTAAAGTGCTTTTAGACTGCATTTCGATAAAGCGAGCAATCGTTTTTTATGTCCTCCTAAGAATGCGCACACTGTGATGCAATTTCCTGTCCATTTCATAGCTGTGTCACCCCAACTTCTCTGTGAAAACAATCGAAACGCTGCTTTAATATGCTTGAAGTATCTAATTTCATTGCTATTTCATACACTGTCCGCAGGCCCCCTTTTTTTTTGAGATGCCATTTTTCACAAGAATAATCAATGGCTATGTTGAAAGATTTATGGACTATAATTAGAAAGAGTAAAATGTACCATTCCATTATCTTTATTTCCCATGATAAAGAGGGCAATACTGCTAAAGTAATGCAGCCTTAGCCAACCTCCTGCCCCCCAGATGTTTTGTTCCCACCAACCCCATGGGACTACAATTTTGGACTGCATTTCCCACCATTGAGCCTGATGGGAGCTGTGGTCCAAAAACCACTGGAGCACATAGGTTGGTGAAGGGTGCTGTGAGCACATTGCCAGGATCGTGGGCAGCTGTTCAGAGTCCATGCCCATTGTTGTGCCATTCTTCCAAGCTATTTGGATCAAGCCACAAACATAAAAAGTTGTGTGATTTGCCCCAAGTGTGTGCCTGGCTTCAAGAAGAGGATAGAAAGCCTGTTATGGAAGTGTAAATGACTTCACTTATTGCCTCTACGTTTTACAGAATTGTGTATAACCTTTTCTTAAAGGGCACTTCCATGCTGCTAGTTGGTGCTTGCTGCTCCCTTAGGTAACAGCTACAGCCAATTTTTGCTGCCTATAATGAGAAACTGTAATATATAATTTAAGCTATTTTCCAAACAATGCCCCTACTGAGTGTAATGCAATTAAATGGGAAACCTGACTTGCAGTGCAGAGGCTTTACACAAGAAAAGTCTAACATTAGGCACAGGAGAACTAGAAGAAAGAGGTAATAATGAGCTGGTGAAAACATTAAGTATATTCACAAAAGAATATTTTTCTTCCTTGGCCCAGTAGAATTGAAAAGGTCCCTCCACTGGGTGATATTGCCCAGCCATACAACAGTGTTAGGTTTACCAAATGTCATGTTTATCATAAACAAAACATTATCTGTTGCCTGTAGACGGTCTCTACCTACACAGCCATAGGCTGTTTCAGAGAAAATGAAACAGCAGAATGTTAGCAAACTGTGCAACTTCTGGGAGAGAAGTGAATGGTCTCTTTGCCTAGGGAAAAGAATCAAAGAATACATTGGGAAAATGAAGGAAGTGAGTTCATAAGAGCTTAAAAACTGGGGGCTGTGGAGGCAAGAAAGAGGCAGAGATGATGGGAAAACGAATGGGCTATTCACATGTAGGGATGCAGAAGAAATTTGATTATGTTTGCAATTAAAGGTGAACCCACAAAATTTGCACTCTCCGAAACAATGCACAAAAAACACAGCCATCCTTTGAAATTCTCACATCACCAAATTTTACAGTGCAGTTCTGCAGCCAAGTAATGCATATATTCTGTTAAAGTGTGCATAGAAACACATATGTTCATGGAAATACTGTGCAAATTTGCATTGTGTTAGGAGGAAATGCCTTGCAAAAATGTGTATATCAGTAAAAATTGGCACAAAAATGCTGATGACCTATCAAGAGTGGTGCTCTGCTAACATTATTACCCTGGAAGAACAACTGCTGTTGCCTGGCTCTCTATCTGACACCTTCCCTATCTGACACACAAATCTTTATTCTTCATCTCTCTCCTTCTCACCTATTTCCCTCCTCTGTTTTGTTCCTTATATTCACATTTATCTAAAAAAAATAAAATCAGATTTGTTGGTAATTCAACAAGTCGAAGACAGTAGTAAGGAGAAAATTCAACTATTTAGAAGCCTCTTTTCTTTTCCCCCGTGAATTTGGTATCACCAAAAAAGAGACGAGAGATAGCTATTTTTTCAAGCTTCTCGGTCTGATGGTGAATCTCAAGATACAGCTGGACTTCAGCTCCCACCGAACTTGTCCAGTGGTCGGGGGTGATGGGAGTTTCTCCCCGTTGCTTCAGTTCTCTATTCTGCCTTCAGTTATCATTATTCTCCTTTTTATTGATATAGCTCTGGATAAAAACATTAATAAACTACAGATTTGGTGATAGTGGTGGTGAAAAGAGCTAAGGCTGCCAAAGCTCCCAGGCCACCTTTTCTGAAGGCAAGCTGTGTGCATCTCACCTTGTCAGTCTCGCACCCAAAGTCTGCCGACTCGGAGGCAGCTTAATGATTTTCTGTATAGCCGACCCTGACCTTATTTAGGCGACGCTGATTGGAAGTCATTGTGTGAGCCTGGAATAAGCTTACACTGCTAGTTAGTGGTCCGGTTCAATGTCATCTGCATAGAAAGTGCAGATGTGACTTGAAATTTAAATGGGCAATTCTGCAGGCAGCAAAATCCTGGAGGGCTCACAATGGCCTGAAAGGACCATCCTGAAATCGGAATTTGCCAATGTCGTTCATACTCACTGCTTGGAGCCACTTCTCACTGGCAATATTCTGCACTGTCATGCAAAGTTTGTAAATGTGCGCACTCCGTATGGGATGCCGCACATGCGCAGTCCATACGGACGTCATGCATGCATCACCAGGCGATTCGCCCTGCCCCTTGGCATCCCGCCCCGGGTGCCAGAGAGGGTTCCTCCACCAATGGGCTTATTGTGTGGTTTGTCTCTATCAGGGTCATGGCCTTCCAGCCCACCTAGCAGCCCCAGTTCTACAGAAACAGCTTCCATACTTGTAGCAAATAAATACTCGTGGAGACAAAAGCTGTACTCCCAAGTCTGGGTCATAAGTTTAAATGCCAGAATATTTCTCCCTGTGCTCAAGGTATATTTCCCAAATTAAAGTGTCAGTTCAGAATAACAGCAAAGGCAATAGAGAGGCAACTGTCTAAATCTGGATTGTAAGCTCCTCGACGCAGCCATTTGTTTCCCTTGCAGCAGAGATGGGGGACCTGGGACCCTCAATGGCCATGGTCTGGGGTGGTGGGATCTGTAGTCCAATGATATCTAGATTTGCCAGTGTCATCTACATTCATAATGTACTCAAAAACAACAGGAGCAGCAATAACGAAATGTTGCCGTTCCTGATTCCAGTCGGTCGGTCGGTCGCATCCTCTTTCTGGATGTGTCATTCCATTCTATTCCCCCTCCCCAGAGTTCCATTTCCATTTCCCCAAGAATTAGCATTCCGTGCCCATTGAGCATGCTCAGAAAAGCTGCTTTTCAAGATTTTCCACCCTTAGGCGTTTCTTCCCTCTGCAAAGTCTGAGCCTCTTGCAAGCCTACTGATTCCTTCTTGCGTGGGGTAAGAAAAGGTTCTACACTTGACCATTTCAGTCTTGGAATATTTGATAAATACATTGAGCATGGTGACTATCTGGGGAGGCAATGAGAAGCATTTGTTAGATGGGCACACAAATGGAGACTAAGTACTACGAGGTTTAGCAAAAGTTGCTAGCTATGGGAGCCAAACAGGGCCTCCATTTGCAAAAGGAGAATACCACTGAATATGATTTCCTGGGAGCCACAGCATGGAAGGCTCTCACCTTGGGGGATTGTGACCTTCCTAGAAAGGATCCGATAGCCATCAAGAGGGCATCAAGAGGCTGGAATTTATATACGCTTGTCTGATCCAGCACAGCTTTGCCTTCTAATGAGCAGAGTTCCTCTTATGCAACAGGGTTTCCTTAGGAACATAAGAAGATGTTTTATGGCAAGTGAGAGCATTTGTCCATCTACCTCAATACTGTCTACACTGACTGGCAGTGGCTCTCCAGACAACGGCCATTCCCAGTCCTACCTGGGGATGCTGCAGATCAAACCTGTGGCCTTCTGCCTGCCAAGCATGCACACTGTTTGAGAAGCTTCTCCTGGTGGTGAGGGAGTTATCCAAAATTATTATAGGGGGTGGGATGGCAGGTTGCAGCTGTAATAGGGAATTTTGGACATCATACCCTCCCCTTCAGCTCTTCTATGAATAGAATAGTCTTCCACTTGTATTGCGTCATCATTGGATCCAAACCACAGGGGAGGAAAATTTGGCCACTCAGTTAAAAAAAAATGCCTAGAATGTCTGTCAAAACACTAGACATTTTAGAGGCAAGAACACCATATTCTATGGTAATGAGAAGATAGTCATTGACAAGGACATGAAAAACACAACACCCAGTCAATCCTGACAGTCACGAATCCTTGATAGAAAGAGGTTGTGATTCAAACAGTTCCCATTAGATGAGTCCACAATCCCTGTATTTGTCATTTGGTGAAGTTCATGAGAGACGCTAGACATGTGTCATCACGATTTGGGGAAGCTAGGCAGCAGATGAGAAGCGCCATACCCTGACCCTTAATTGCTGGGTGCGGGAATGTTAAATACTATTATGCCTTCCACTTTCTCACCCATCCCCTTCTTGGGTTGTAACGCAGGCAATCACTAACTTTAACACTGCAAAACAGAATAAAACACCCAGTCGAAAAATATGCAATGTACAAACAGCTTGCGTTTGCACCGCATGCTTTTAAACTTCAAGCAGATGGTCACAGACAGTACTTTTTGAATTTTGGGACATTTGATACCAGTGTTCACTTCTCTCCCCTTCTGCACCCATACATATGCCAAGTGAGGATAACACTTCATGCATCTGATGAAGCAGGGATCTGGTTGAAGAAGAATATGTCATAATAAATGAGTTAATGTTTAAGAAGCGACACGACTAGCATGCCTAACCCTCTGGACATTTTTAATACTGGCCCTTTCACTGACTGTTTTCACAGAGGATAGATCTGCTGGTGGCTTAACAGTGGAGGCTGGTCCATTAGGACAAAGTGCCCCACCAACCTCAGCCTGCTTCCCTGCCTGTCTCCTGGCTTACAACCAGTCAAAGGGATGTCACTGCTTATCCTCTGGTGCTTCCTCATTCTCAGCATTTCCCTTGTGCAACTCGGGATGGAGGAGGCCAGGGACAAAACAATAAATTAGTTTTCTCTGCCTTCCTTAGCTCTGCCTTCACCTGCTGTTGGTCTCCCTGCCTACCAGTCCTATTGAGCTGCTAATGGGAACCAATTAGAACTTTCAGGTTCTAAAGCAGTTGCTGGGTCATGGCCATAGCTCAGTGATCAGGCTTTTCTAACACATTGTCACAGGAGTGTGCTGGTCTGTAATCACACAGTTCAAAGATAGTTAACTTTATTAGCAAAAAGAAGGATCTCCACAGACTTGACTGTCAGGCTTAATGAGCAAAGTAGCTCATTCCCAGTAGTCTTCTTCCATGAAAATCAGTTGCCAAGACTGAAAGTGCCCACCTCCTCAGGCTTTTCCCAAGCAATCAGAGACTGCGCCTGCATGAAGCCAACCACTCCTCTGCCCTTTTCATGCCTCTTCTGGTTCTGGGAGACCAGGGGGAAGGGGAGCTTGTCGTAGCAAGAGGAGAAGACACCCATGACTCTTCACCAGCCGGACTCACCTCTGCCTCTTGGCCTCTCTCTTCTCCTGCTTCAGCTTCTGCCTCTGATTCTGGGCTTCTCTCTGCCACAGACTCTCCCAGCTCACTCAGCCCTGTTACCTGTTCAGCATCTGACACCTCCTCTTCCCTGTATTCTCCCTCTTCTCCCTCTGACCACTCATCATCATTCCACCACCAATCCCTGGGCTCTGAGCCTTCCTTTCCTGGAGGTTCTCCAGCTAGTTCCTCCCACCATTCCTCTGCATCCAACCAGTCCATGACACACATATGAGTATCTACCTGGAGCCTCTTCTTCACCACTACCACCACTAACAATGACAACAACAACACACTGCTTTAGTGACAGGTATTCTTTCCTGCCTAGTAATTGGAAACAACTTCTCATTATCCCATTGTTGAAGCCCCTAGCTGGAAAGGCTGTTGCTGTTTACTTCGCCAATCCAGAGGGAAGACGTTTTAGGGTTTCAAATCACAGATACTGCAAAACACAGTGATGCTGCCCTATCCAGGTAGGGACCATAGTTTAGTGATAGGGCAGCATCAATTTGCACACAGAAGATCCTGGGTTCACTCCCCAGGACCTCCAGCTAAAACGAGCAGGAAGCAGGAAATGTAATGGACCTCCTCCACAGACTCTGAGGGGCTTCTAAGTTCGGCTACAGCTTAGAGGAAGAGAGCACACTTTGCATGCTGAAGGTTCAAGGCCTAATTCCCAGGGACTCCAGTTGAAAGGATCCAGAAACAGTCATTGAGGAGGACCTCATTCTGAGTAGTCAAAGTAGGCAATCCAACTTGGGTGGACATCTAGCTTAATGTGGTACAAAGCAGCTTCTTATGATTCCCCATGCCAGGTCCATTACAACTGGACCTTAGTGCCTGGAATTGTTCTCACACAGTGACTTTTCCGTGTCCCTGTTCAATATTCCTGACAGCTGCTGTAGGATATATGGAGAGACTCTCAAAGGAAGGCCAGACTCCACACAATTTTGAAGGCATCCCAGCAGTGATGACTATATTGATTTGTTGAGTTTTGCTGGGCAAAAGTGGCCTCCCAAAATTTTCCACCCTTATTGTGGGAGGCAAGACTGGGGAGGAGGATATTCAGATTAATCTCTGGGAGGGATGTGGAATTGTTTTGTGGTAACAGGTTTTGTGGTAGCAAAAATAATTCCCAGAAAATTCTCTTTTGAGACATTTTGATTCAGGTTAATGCTGAATGAGACTGTTGCTCATTCATTCTGATAGAGAAAGGAAGCAATTGTCCAGGAGAAAAGGACCAGGAGAAGGAAGGTGCGCCCATTGCTTTATTTAATATTACTGAATTACTGAATATTAAACAATATGAAAATTGGGGGTGCTTAGCAGGAGCTGAAATTCTCCATCCAATTATTGGATTAAGAAATTGAGGAGGCCATTTTGTTGAATATTCTCCAGGGGAGAATCAACCTTTTCCAACAGTTCAGAAAAAGAAAAATTCAAAGAAATTCTGATAAAATTGTTTTTCTGAGAATTTCAGCCCAACTTTAGCTAGCTACCAGCAGAGAAAGGGATCTTTCCAGCCAATGGTGGTTGGTGCGTATCTGGGCTGCTAGGTGGAGTCAAGTAATTCTTGTTTGTCCCCATCCTCTTCTCTTCTGAGTTATAGACAGCTAGTAAGCAGTGCTACCCTTCGAAAGGCCATAAATAAGAAATCATGCAAGCTGAGGGCACAACAAAGTTGGTTGAGCAGTGCTGTATTTGCCTTAGTATAGTTTCCACTGTTTCCACCATATTTGTTGTTCTTCATGCTCAAAGTTCCTGCTCAAGCTATGCTCTCTCATACACTTACTTGGAAATAAGCCCCATTAGCCTCCATTAAACACTTATCAGTAAAGGTGTGTAGAATCAGACTTCACAAGGAAAATTCCATTACTGTGTATGTTGCTGCATTCTTGTTGGCATCAGTGCAAAAAGTACACTGGTGTCAGGCACTTAATGAATCCTCTATAGATTTCAATATGCCAACGTGCCTTTTGTTCAACTTGCCCAGACATAGATTTGCACGAATCAGGATTGCTACACATCACAAGCTGGAGAAATGAGAAGCAATTTTTAAAAATGCAGGTTGTCAAACAGGATTCCTTTTTCCCTGGCATGAAAAAATGCCGGAGACTAAAATTATATATATTTTTTGCAATACATGTGCAGTTTGTATTGGAGCAAATACATTTGCATCCTGACTGAACTAAATAAATATTTTCACAGCAATTCTGTGAGGTAAGTTAGGCTAAGAGAAAGTGACTGGCCCAAGGTCACCCAGTGAGCTTCAGGACTGAGAAGGAATTTGACCCCTGGCCTCTCAGGTTTCTTGTCCCAACACTCCAACCACTACAACATACTGTTTTTAAAAAACAAATTACTTCTGGAACCACATTTCCATCACTGTCCCCTTTTTTTTGCTTTTGGCCCTTGTTGCTATCAGTTTCTCACAAAAAGTGACTCCCATCCTAAATCTGAACTCTAACCCTTTCCTGCTCATTTTCAGTGACATTTTACTTAGAAAGGTTGCAGCCTTGTCTACACTGGGTTAGTAGTTAGTTCAAATGAACACAAGGGAACTTATTCCTAGAAGATCAGCCTCCGTGTTTGTTTAGGACTTACAGGTCAATCCAACATATCAATCCCTGACAAGCAAGTGTCCCCCCCCCCCGCACCCACTGCCCCCGCCATCAAGCATTTAGTTTAATAGTACTCCCAAGCAAGTGTGCATGACTGCCCTCGGTTCTCTCCCTTCAGCAAGCTGCGGGTGAGATTACTGCAATTTTAAAATAAACCTTTAAGAAGCTCCTTGCCACTTCCCAGTATGGTTCAAGGTTAATTATATTCATCAATGAGGCAATAAACAGCAGCAACAAAGAGGACTGGTGGCAGTGTCTGTGTGTGTCCCAACGTTTTCCATTCATCAAAGTTTGAACTTATTGATAGAGTCACGGGAAAGGGAAGGTTTTGAGCTGGTTCATTTATCTGAAGACAAATTAACACGCTCTACAGAAGCCACTGAAAAATCTCAGAGAAGTGTCGGGGGGAAGGGGGTGGGAGTAAAAACAAGGTGAAGCACAAAAGACTTTGTTCCTTGGTGGGGGTTGCATCTCATAAACAGGAAACACCATTCACACACACACACAAAATAGCAGTATTTAGCACAGTGTGATGTGTGTGAATTTTAGAGGAAGGGGTTTCATTCACTTGGGGTTAAAAAGCCCCAGCAATTTTTTAAAAATGAAACAATGCATGCTTCCTAAGAACTGGACAGTATATTCATTTCCAAGACAACAGCAAGAGTAAGGTTTATTTAAGAAGAGAGAGAGTTGGGAGAGAAAGAAAGAGTAAGCAGTTTAGGCCAAAGCTCACCTTTCTCATTAATCTTTAGGCTCACAAACCCTTAACTGGGGGGAAAGGATGCTGTTATATGCCAGGTCAGATCACTGGCCCATATGGCTCAGTACAGAGGTACCTCAGGTTACATACGCTTCAGGTTACAGACTCCGCTAACCCAGAAATATTACCTAGGGTTAAGAACTTTGCTTCAGGATGAGAACAGAAATCGTGCTGCAACGGCATGGTGGCAGCAGGAGGCCCATTAGCTAAAGTGGTGCTTCAGGTTAGGAACAGTTTTAAGAAGGGACCTCCGGAACAAATTGAGTACTTAACCCGAGGTACCACTGTATTGTCTACACTGGCTAGCAGCAGCTTTCCAAAATTTTAAGCAGGGAGTATTCCCAGCCCTGCCTGGAGATCCTGGGAACGGAACCTGGGACCTTCTGCTTGTAAAGTGTGGATGCCTTACCATTGAGTTTAGGCTGTTTCCATACCCTGCTGTAACCAAGTATAAGAACATGCAACCAAAATAAATGCACTTGGATACCCTGTCTGCTTCAATTTCTCTGCCATTCCTCTCTCTCACCCCACACCCCCGCCATGTCATATTTTAGACTGTAAGTTCCTCCAGGCAGCGACTTGTTCTCTTGTGCGTTGCAATGTGCCGTGCACATTGATGGCGCTTTTTATATATAACAACAACAACGTTAGCAATGACTACAAACAATGACCATTAATAACAGCAATAACATGCAGCTGATTTTCCTCAGCGCTGCCCTCTAAATCACCCACCTCTCGACGGACTCATCCTTGCTCTCCTCTGTGATCATCTGCAGCTCCTGCGCCTTTCTGTCTAGATCTTCTTTGTCACCTTCCTCCTCTCTGACAGCTTTCGGCGCCTGCTCTGTGGCTTGCAGGTGCTCGATGAAGTTCTGCTGCTCAGGCCAAGTCTGGATCGGCCGGTGGGGCACTGGGGTCGGTCCAGGCACTGGCGCCAAGATGTTGTGTCGTATTGGGCTGTTGTTTTTCTTCAGCCCATTTCTGTCCCGCGAGTGGCTCTTCAGCCTGTTCTGAACTGGTGTCCCTCTATGCTCATATCCTTCCTGCTGCAGGCAACCTCCGGTGCCTGTGGAACTCTGAGAGGGGTGGCTGAACCATCTCCAGCGAAGCCTCAAGATCTGCTTCACGTCAAATTCCTTCTTCCCCGAGACTGACATCTTCACAAGTTGTGGAAGGGGAAAGAGAAAGAGAGAAGGAAAACACTGCTACAAAAAAAAATCCTGTTGTTCCAGAAAGGAAACAGACCCTGGTGTTCGTCTCCTCTGTTTTTCAATGCCTCCGCTTCATCCTCTCCAAAATAAGGAACGAAAGGAAGAAATGCTCCTGTTCCTAATACTTGTCCTTCCCTTTCTCTCACTGAGGCTTCCTCTGTATGTCGCGGACAGTTCTGCTAAGATCTTCCTAACTGTATAGGTGGGAATCCATCCTGACAGAATGATGAGGTCAGATCTTAAACAAGTAAATCAGCTTAGCGCAGGCAAGCATCTGCTATTACACTACCCGGTGGCTCAGCTCACACACACTCATGCAAGCAGCAGTGTAGAGCTACACTATCATCCTAAGGGATCTTAGCCTGCAACCTCAGCTGCATGTAAAAAAGAAAGCAGTTCATACTTTATTCCGCACACACACACCCCAAGGCAAGCCAAAATGCCTCTCCCTCACACCAGGGCTGCAATCCTATATGCGCTTCCCTGGAAGTTAAGCCCCACACATAGGGTCAGGATGCCTTGTTGCACAACTTTAAGCCTTCTTACGTGTAAGCAAACGCCACTCAGTGAAATCAAATCTGGTTCATTTCCAAGTCAGTCGAGGAGGTTTAGGGATGTGATACAAGATTTTATAAGGGGTATTAATGGGAGGATATTTCTAAGTAGGGTTTTAATGCTCAGTTTTTCAATGCCGTGATTCTCCAGCAGTTCAGTTTCTTCTTAAGAATATCTTTCATATATTCCTTGTTTTCGTTATTTGTTTTTTAAAAGTGAAATAACTAGAGGCAGCTAGCCCTCAAGTATCGTACAATATTACTGTAAACAAAATGAACAGCATTCAATTTTAAATTCAATAGCATAGTCTGGCATAAATGGACTTTCTGTCTCTCCCCCAGGGTCCCCCAGTTTGTAGGCATAGAATTCTGTGGAATTTACCTTCCCTATAGGAAGGACTGCAGAGGAAACTTGAAACATTCAGATGAGATACCCTCCCTAAAGAAGCATATCTATGGAAAACACAACACCGTTTCCTGGCTAAGTGCCCATATAAATATCCTCATGCCATCCGGCTCATCTATTTTCTCTCTCTGACACACACACACACACACACACACACACACACACACTGCATAAAGAATCAGTGCAATTATGTTGTCTGTAACCAGCTGGGGTATGCTAGAACAGGGGTCAGCAAACTTTTACAGCAGAGGGCCAGTCCACTGTCCCTCAGACCTTGTGGGGGGCAGGACTATATTTTGAAAAAATAAATAAATGAACAAATTCCTATGCCCCACAAATAACCCAGAGATGCATTTTTAAATAAAAAGACACATTTTTCTCATGTGAAAACACGCTGATTCCCAGACTGAGAAGGCGATTGGGCCGAATCCAGCCCACGGGCCTTAGTTTGCCTACCCATGTGCTAGAGAACCAGCACATGGATTTAAAGTTCCTCTCTCGTTTTATTAAATATCCACATGCCTCCCATTTATGATGATGGGGTGTTTGGAAGAAGAAGCTACGTATTGTGGGGTATTTGGAGGGTTGCAGTATGTGCACACAGACAGACACCTGACACACTGCATTTCTGGAGCACCTGGGGTCAAGGATGCCAGCCTTGTTGAAACAATGACCAGAAGCGCCATTGCTTTTCCTCATTAGCATCGATGAGGAATCTCTATATTAGGAGCTGCCAACATGGTGCCCATGGGCACCAGTCTGCCCGCCCATATTACCTGCAAAATCCACAATGCAGAACAGACTGTTTGTTCTGCTGGCTCTGTTGCTGTTTGCAGTGGCTCAGCCTCTCTCCCCAATTCAACATGTCCCCTTAAGCATGCTCCTATTTCACTGAATGCCAGGACTGGACATCCACCCTCCTTTGAATTCTGAACAGAGGTGCAAAGAACATCTCTCCATAATCAAATAGCTGCCTTTTATTTCTTCATTGGTGGGTGCTAATGGGTGGGTGCACCAGGTCTGCAGCACCTGGTGATCTTCTCGCTTTTGGCGCTCTTTTAGATATGGCACGCACTTTGCACCCATGCCACAATTTCATAGCAACCATTTTGTGCCACGCCATTCCCTCACAGTAGCAATTTGGTGACAGGCAGCTATAACACTTTCTCAAAATTCCCAGTGTGCCCACTGGCCCAAAGGGGTTAGTGGCCCCTGCTCTGCATAATAACTGCAAGCTCAATCTTCTGAGTGCCAATCCTTACATAGCTGAAACGACACTAAACTTGCATAAGTGGGAGGTATCAGAAGGCTATAAAGGTAAAGGTAAAGGTACCCCTGCCCGTACGGGCCAGTCTTGACAGACTCTAGGGTTGTGCGCCCATCTCACTCAAGAGGCCGAGGGCCAGCGCTGTCCAAAGACACTTCCGGGTCACGTGGCCAGCGTGACATCGCTGCTCTGGCGAGCCAGAGCCGCACACGGAAACGCCGTTTACCTTCCCGCTAGTAAGCGGTCCCTATTTATCTACTTGCACCCGGGAGTGCTTTCGAACTGCTAGGTTGGCAGGCGCTGGGACCGAGCGACGGGAGCGCACCCCGCCGCGGGGATTCGAACCGCCGACCTTTCGATCAGCAAGCCCTAGGTGCTGAGGCTTTAACCCACAGCGCCACCCGCGTCCCTTCAGAAGGCTATATACCCTACCAAACCTGGGGTTCTCTCTGTTATGTACTGAGTTGAATAGGATCCAAACTGCAGCAGTCTGATTGGTCCTAGAACAATAGGATCCAAAATGCAGCAGTCTGATTGGTCCTAGAACAATAGGATTCAGAATGCAGCAGTCTGATTGGTCTTGGAACAATGCAGCAGGATGATTGGTTGGCAGGAACCACCCAATCATGCTCCAGATAGAAGTGAATCCACAACCTGATTGGCTTACAGTAGAATTCCGGAATTAGCCAATCATGTGCAGCCCATTGTGTAAATAGTGTATATAAAGCAGATACTTTGAGGGGACTTTCATTCATTCCTCCTCACCACTATGAGCTGAATAAAGAGCATGAAATCACTTTGTGACTCTGAGTATATTTCACCCTCCCAGGAATCTAGGACTGCCTACCTTAAGAAAACACTATGAGTCTGTGAGAGAGCCTCTACTGCAGAAGTCCCTGAATCAATCCCTGGAATCTCCAGCTAAGGCTGGGAGAAACCCTGATCTAAAATCCTGAAGAGCTGCTACCAGTTTGCAGAGATGGGCCAGTGGTTTCACTTGGTAGAGGGCACTTTCTTATGTTCCTGGTCCAGGTGGAGCTAAGCTTTAGTTTAGCCTTCAATCAACATAAGGCGGGCTGCTAAGGGCTTAATTGGCTGGACTGTGCTTTCTCAATCTTCTTAGGTTCCCAATTTTCCCTTTCTATTTCAGAGCTCCACAGAGGTCCTCCCATGAAGCTTTGGCTTTTTGCCACCATGTATTTATTTCCCCTCCATCTTCAGCAGGGGAAAGAAAATTGGATCCAGTTTGCATTTCAAGGCAAATTTACTGAATGTGTCTTTTTCTGAAACAATACAAGAACGGAAACACAGCAACCCATTAAAATTCGCATTTCTCCAAATTTTGCAATGCAGTTCTTCCCATCAGCCCCAGCAAGCATGGCCAATGGCCAGGGATTGTGAGAGTTGTGGTTCACCAACATTTGGAAGACCATAATAGATTCCCCACACCTGCATTAGGTTAAAATGTGTATGAAAATGCATTAGTTCAATAACATCCAAAATACATTATACTGGGGAAATTTGCTGTGCAAAAATGATACCTATTAGAAGAAATTCTCACTAAACCGCTGATAATTTTTCTTGTGCACTTAAAACAAAGTGATGTCAAAATGTGAACTTAAGATTGTGACAATGAGAAAACAGAGGAACCAAAAACTGACATATTTGCCCATTTCTAATCTTCAGCATTTACATTTTATGCAAAATAAAACTGAAAATCAGAGAAAGAATATAAAAACTCCTAAGACTGTTTAATGCATTGGGACCCAGTTGCTGTGATGTCTACAGTGCTTTTCATTTCATTTTCCTACTGCTGTGCATCTGAGTGTGTGCTTGTTCAAGCACTTGCTCAGCAGGATTTTTTAAAAAAAACCAACAGCAACAACAACAGTGAACCAGAGAATCCACAGCTTAGCAGACTTAAATTGATCCTGGCGGGGCACTAACAGCATATTACCTGAATCTGGCTTAAGTATGAGGTTGCGTGGAGGTGTTCCTGTTTTTGTGGAGTGCTCAGCATGCTTTCTGTCAACTCAGCACCGTTTTACAGTGATGAAAAGTGTGCCATCTGAGTATTAACAATGCTTTAAAAATGAACACGATCTAAAGGTGCTTGCCTGTTTGAACGTTTGCTCCTGAAGTTTGCAGGGCACTCCTGGTGAGGTCGGTTCGCTCAGTCCTATGAGCTGCTCAGATCAGTCTGTGGAATTTCCACTTTAAGAAAAAACGACAGCCCCAAACTCCCATGTTTCTGACACCAGCCTGACACATAGAATTCAAGCAGACAGGCTGATGGCTTTATTCCTGGCATTGAAACAGCTGATGAGAAATGTTCTGCTGCACAGGAGCAGGAGCAGTTAAGATACTGGCAACCCTCTTTGTGGGAAGATCAGGTAATAAATAATAATAATAATAATTTATTATTTATACCCTGCCCATCTGGCTGGGCTTCCCCAGCCACTCTGGGCGGCTTCCAAAATAATAATAATAATAATAATAATAATAATTTATTTATACCCCGCCCTCCCCAGCCGAAGCCGGGCTCAGGGCAGCTAACAACAATAAAACAGTACAATAGTACAACACAACACTCTAAAATCATTCATTATAAAATTAATTCAAATCAAACCAATGGCAACCATTGGGCCAGAAGATTGCCGAAGGTGGGAGTCAGGCTGTGCCCTGGCCGAAGGCCTGGTGGAACAACTCTGTCTTGGAGGCCCTGCGGAAATATGTCAAGTCCCGCAGGGCCCTAGTCTCTTGTGACAGAGTGTTCCACCAGATCGGAGCCACAGCCGAAAAAGCCCTGGCTCTAGTCTATTAAAATACTGTGGTACATTAAAGTACCGTAGTACATCAAACATTAAAAGCTTCCCTAAATAGGGCTGCCTTCAGATGTCTTCTAAAAGTCTGGTAGTTGTTTTTCTCTTTGACATCTGTGGTGTTCCACAGGGAGGGTGCCACTACCAAGAAGGCCCTCTGCCTGGTTCCCTGTAACTTGGCTTCTTGCAGTGAGGGAACCGCCAGAAGGCCCTCGGTGCTGGACCTCAGTGTCCAGGTAGAACGATGGGGGGGGGGAGACGCTCCTTCAGATAAACTGGACCGAGGCCGCTTAGGGCTTTAAAGGTCAGCACCAATGATCTTCCCACAAAGGATATACCACAGATATCATCAAAACCAAGGAGTGTGCAGTAGAGTTTGGTTAGCATAAACAACACCTTACGGCAAGCTCAAGGAACTCTGAGGGAAGCATTCCCTGCTCTGCATTTTTCTAGGGCCCATGTGCAAAAAGTGGGTGGGGCTAGAGGCAAAAATGAGTGGAGCAATTGATGTAAATATCATCTTTGTACAGTACAGTACGCTAGTTTGCACACACTCACAGGCCCTTCTATCCAGGGAAGCAAGAGGTATGTTCAGAGTTCTAGGCCGTATTCCAGCCAGGGAAAAAACACTCAAGGCGGGTGTGAAGCAGAGCCAGTGAGGGAGAAGTGCTTGGGGGCCAGACAGAACAGCCCACGCAGGGGTTCCAGGAGCTTACCCAGGGTTCGGTTTCCTCAGAATGAGAAACAGAAGAGGCTGTGGTGTCTTTAGGATATATGGTTTATTTACACACATATATATAGCCTGAGTCTACAATGGAGGGGTTTGCAGCATTGACACCCCCAAGAAACATATTCATGGAGGATATTCATGGCTACTAGTCCTGATGGCTATGTTCTGCTTCCACAGTTGGAGGCAGAAATGCTTCAGAAAACCATTTGCTGGAAACTGCAGGAGGGAAGAGTGATCTCCTGCTTGGATCCTGCTTGTGGATCTCCCATGGGCTTCTGGGTGTCCACTGTGAGAACAGGAACTTGGACTAGATGGTTAGCCAGCAGGCTCCTCTTATGTTCTTAAAGTAGGCTTCCTATAGGCATCTGACTGGCCACTATGAGAAGAGAGTGCAGGACTAGATGGGCATTTTTCAGATCCAGCAGGGCTCTTCTTGTGTTTTTCTATTCTGAAAGGCATTAGTGGTTGTGCCTATGGTACTCCCTCCTGCTACAGACTCTCTCCTAAGTCCAAGCCTAAGCACTTTGTAAAACCTGTGTGTTAAGGCACAGTGAGTGAAGACAGTGAAGGTTTGGACAACAGCCCAAGCTTTCAAGATGGGACAGGCCAAAACTCTCCCCTTATCTCAGTCTCAGCATAATGAATTTTCATCCCAGCAGCATCAAATGAAGCTTAACTTCTGCAGGATTGACAAACAAGAATAATAACTTAAGTCCTCCCAATATTCTCATTCACTAAATAAAAAGGAGTAATAACCAAAAACATTTATTTTGCAAACAAGAGACTTGCCATGTGCCAGTAGTTCTCGTTCTCATAAAGAGGCAGCAAAGAAAAAGGAAGAAGCAGCAAGGCTCCTCAGGGAACAAGCACACTCCTAAAGCTCAGCTGCATTGGTGTGGGCATTGGTGTGGGCTTTAGCTCTGAGCATGCTCAGAACCATTATATGATTCTGACATAGGCTAAGGCTACTCCATAAGGCAGTTCTTGGATCAGTGTCCTCCTCACCCTTCCCTAATCTCCTACAGCAGGGTTTCCAGATGCTTTTGGACTACAGGTCCCATCATCCCTGACTACTGGTCCTGCAAGCTAGGGATAAAGGGAGTTGCAGTCCAAAAACAGCTGGAGACCCGAGTTTGGGAAACCTTGTCTGTGCTGGATTGGCCTCATTAGAGCAGATGGAGAGTAGGCAATCCTATCACTGGTGGTTTTGCTTAGAGGCACAAGGGAGGGCCTCCTTTGACATAGCTATACTTTTGGTTTAGTGGTACAGAGAGCTGACTGTCCAGAAAACAGATTGGCAGAAATGTCTGAAGAACTTCTCTGAGCTGAAAAGCAAGTATCAAATGTATGTAAGAAAGGAAAGTGTGTGTGGCTGTGAAGTTTGTTCATTTGTTTGGGGGGGGGGGTTGGCAGGTGGGGGGGTTAAAAATTGCTTTACATTCTTATTGGGAAGGGCTGTGCCTCCACTGTTCCCAAATTTGGCATCCCCTTGTACAGCCATACAGCACCATGGCCTGCACACTGTTACATAATATAAGCATTTTGCAAACATTATTTTGTTTTCATATTGTTTTAAAGTGTGTGAATTTCAGGTTCGCCTTTAAATGCAAACTTGGTCAAATTCCTTCCCCACCTCCAGCAGCAATCAGGATTCACAGACCTTGGTCTGCAGCAAAGTGTATCGTTCAGTCCTATATCTTGCAAACTGCTGCCTCAGCAGGGTGGCCCATAGCATGAAGCACACATTTGCTTTTCCACTATTAAGCATTATGCCCACAATATTTCAATACTTCAGAGAAAAAGCAGAGAAAGGGGCCTTTTGTTAGGAGGGATTGAGAAGTTCCAGTACTTTCTAATGGGAAAGAATATATAAATATACATAGCCTGGAGACTTTTATAAAAGAGAGAGAGGCAGAAAAAGAGAACATTCAATTTAGACACTTGTATCATATTGCAGCTGGAGCAAATGTCACATTTCTTTTTGCAGACTTGCCACTTAACTCGCTTGTTAAGGAAGAACCAGAGGGGGGAAAGAGCCTCATAAGCAGGTTGTCAGCTCTGGTTTGGTTTTTTCCCCCTTTTTTCCCCCCTCCCTCCCCTCTTTCACAATAAGTTATAGTTGTTGAAAGCCTGAAATGTTCAACATAGTTTTTCGTTCTGAGGTGGACCGATGTGGTGGGCCTAGTTGACATCCAGCTTTTGAAAAAGAGTACAGTCATACCCTGGCTCTCAAATGCCTTGGGAGTCAAACATTTTGGCTCCCAAATGATTGAAAACCAGAAGTGAGTCTTCCAGTTTTCGAACGTTCTTTTGGAAGCCGAACGTCTGACAAGGCTTCTGCAGCTTCTGATTGGCTGCAGGAGTTTCCTGCATCCAAACAGAAGCCATGCTTTGGAAGTCAAATGTTTCAGAAGTCGAATGGACTTCTGGAACGAATTCTGTTTGACTTCCGAGGTACAACTGTATTAGGAATGCAACAGCAGGATCATTGAGTCTGTAACTTAAGAGTTAATTCTGCTGTCAGCAGGGCTGGCCGAACCATGGGACAAGGTGAGGTAACTGCCTCAGGTGGCAGGATTCACAGGGGCACCAGATCCCAATGTAGATCTTTATTCCAGCTTTGTTCCTGATGTAGCTGCTCACTCACCCCTTCTTCCCTTGTGGGGAGTAGGGCACCATTTTGAGGTTCGCATCAGGTTCGCATCTTGGGCCAGCCTTGCTTATCAGTAAGTCAACTAGCCAAGAGGAGGATGAGTGAAGATGTTACTTAGCAACCAGGCAGAGTGGCATGATTTTCACTGCTCTGATTGGCTGTATAGGTCTGAGGGAGTTTTCTTCTGTATATTTGGTTAAATGTCTCCCTACTATGTGCTAGGTCTGAACTAAGAAAGCCAATACCTCTCTGTTCCATTCTCCTCAAATTATACACTGTTTTGGTTCAGTTTGCTTAGTAAAGTTTTATCAGGACTTTTCTATCTGAACTCAGTTTGCATTACTTAAATCTTTGCTGTGAGTGCATATATTTATATACACAATTTGATCAGATTAATGTGTTACTGGTTTTTTAGGTGTACCCTGCTGGATCACATCAAGTATCCACACAATCTAGGGATCAAGAATCTAGTCACCCTTCAAAAGTTACTGGGCTACATTTCCCATAACCTTTTGACTGTTCACCATGCTTGCTTTGGTTGATGACAGCTGAAGTCCACCAATATCTACATTCATGGGTTTCCCTCCCAGATCTAACCCCACCACTAAACCATTATATGTTTCCAAGAAGCCCACAAACATCATCATTTTCTCCACCACCAAATTGTTACTCAGTGGTGGAGGCTGGTCCTTTAGGATGAGTGAGGCACCAACCTAAGTCTTCTCTCAACTCACTACCTGGACATGGCCTTGCCTGCCAGCTCCCTCTTCCTTAGTCTCAGTGTTGCCTTTGCAGATTTCAGCAGGGAGGAGGATGGTGTCAAAACTAGAATGAATTGGCTCTGCCTAACATTGCTTTTTTATGGGGAAGCGGGTGGCGCTGTGGGTAAAACCTCAGTGCCTAGGACTTGCCGATCGTATGGTGGGCGGTTCGAAACCCCACGGCGGGGTGAGCTCCCATCATTCGGTCCCAGCTCCTGCCCACCTAGCAGTTCGAAAGCACCCCTAAGTGCAAGTAGATAAATAGGTACCGCTTTATAGCAGGAAGGTAAACGGCGTTTCCGTGTGCGGCACTGGTGCTGGCTCACCAGCTGCAGCTTCGTCACGCTGGCCACGTGACCCGGAAGTGTCTTCGGATGGCGCCGGCTCACGGCCTCTAGAGCGAGATGAGCGCACAACCCTAGAGTCGGACACAACTGGCCCGTACAGGCAGAGGTACCTTTACCTTTACCTTTAACATTGCTTTTAGCTCCACCTACTGCTTTCTGTCCAACTAGTTCCAATGGACACCAGCCACCAGTGGTGGTGTAGCATCTCAGAATGCAACACTCCTACCTCATAAATGTGTCCAATACCCTTGTAAAGACATCCGGGCTCCCTTTAAATAAACGGGATTGTATCCAATGTCACTGACACTCAGATTCCAGAGAAGTCAATAGGGTTAAGCAAGGCAAGATCCCTTGTTTTCAGTGTGTCTCCTCTCCTCTCCTCTCCTCTCCTCTCCTCTCCTCTCCTCTCCTCTCCTCTCCTCTCCTCTACAGGAAGCTCCTGCAGCCAATCAGAAGCTGCAAAAGCCGCATCAGACGTTCAGGTTCCAAACCACGTTTGCAAACTGGAACAGTCACTTCCAGGTTTGCGGCATTCAGGAGCCAAAATGTTTGACTCACAAGGCGTTCAGGATCCAAGGTACGGCTGTACTCTTATATAAGGTCTCAGACAACAAGTGTCTCTTAACTGTTTTACAGTGGACTTTTTGTCCCTATTATCTTTTTTTAAAAAGAGAGAAGTACAAATGTCTCATTTTCAGTTTTCCTAGTAATCAGGGTGCCCTGAATTACATGTGCACCAAATTTCAGCTTTCTGGGTCATGTGGAAGTTCCCTAACAACTGTGATGCTCCAGGGATTGAACCATCTTTCTATGTATAGTAAATGTGGGATCAAAGTATATTAGTCCATCACCATCATCGTATTCACCAGAAATGCCTGGTTTATTGGTTTGTTTTTAAAGGTGGGGTTGACCTGTGGACCCATCAGCCCCTTGGCAGTAGTAAAGAGTGTTCATCACTAGAGTCCAGCAACATCTGGAGGACCGCAGGTTCCTCACTCCTGCCTCGAGAAAGCAGAAACTGTCAAGTGCCTAAATAATGGATGTGGCTGTGAATTTGCCTCCCAAGCATATTACATGCTCCTACGGCATATTTGACTCATTTTGAGTTTCCTGAGAATTGCCATGTCACCCATCACATATTCCCTGTCAGCTTCCCTCTCTGGCAAGCAATTACATTTTTCATAAATGAGTTCCCTATCCTCATGCACCATTTGCCTGTTATATGGGGATATTGTGTCCGCATAGCTTGATTTATGATTGAATATTGGAGTTGATTGGTGCATACAATCCACTTCTCTATTTCCAGCCAATTCCCTATATCCATGTTGTCTTTTGTTTGAGAGATGACTTGAGAGAGAGAGAGAGAGAGAGAGAGAGAGAACACGTTATTCCTCAGCAACAATATTTTTTAGAGAATCCCGTGGGAGCTGTGAAAATCATCTTGGCTGTTTGCTAATGTTGCCGGTCTTTGAATTAGACCCCCCCCCCCAATTCCTTGAATAACTTGTTAGGTAGAGAATGACATATTACTCTCTCTTTTGTTTGATATCCTGAATCAGAGCTCATGAAACATGTTGCTTTCAAGAATGTAACAATGGCAGCCATATAGGAGGTCTCCAACAAGGTGGCTTAGAATCGACTTTGCAGGTATCAGTTGGTGGAATGACAAAATAGAAAGATAATGTGCCTCGCACAGTGGGGTGAGATGGGGGGGGGGGGGCTGGAATCCCTTTGCAAATATGATACATCTTGGTTTTGCAGCCTCGGCTCCTTTTTATGGAATATCCTCCAGTATTTCATACATGAAAATAGGGACAAGTGTTTAACACAAACACAGATTTCTCATGCCAAGGATTACTATCCAAATCACATTATCATTGCTGAAAGGTTTGCTCTGACTGATTTGTGCTGTGCATGGAAGTTTATGGACGCATCAAATTAGAAGGGACCATGGAGATCAATTAGACCAACTTGATACAGGGTCTCCAAGGCAACATGAAACTATAGCATTGCTGATGGATGGCTGTCCAGGTTCTCAGATGCCTACAGTGAAGGAGAGCTCACCACCAACCAGAACTCCAGATTAAGGTGCCATCTGCACTATACAATTAAAGCAGTATCGTACCACTTTGAGCAGTCATAACTTTCCCCAAAGAATCCTGGGAGCTGTAGTTTGTTAAGGAAACTGAGAGTTTTTAGGAGAACCCTATTCCCCTCAAAGAGCCAAATCTTCTGGAGTTCCCTGAGAAGCGAAATAAACTACTCTGAGAATTGTAACTCTGAAGTTTCTGAAAACTTGTGGCAGGAATGCATGAACAGGGCTCTAAAACTGGGTCTGGGTCTATATAATCTGCAGCATTATATTATTCCACAATGGGGTGACATTAGTGAAATGCCTATCAATTAAAAGGCACCTCCATTTTCCATCCTGGCCTCAGTGCCATGACATTCCTCAAAACTTGTCAAAACTAGTAACAATATTGAGTAAATTTTAAGCTATGTAGAAAGGCTCTGACATTCTCCTAAACAGAGTTACCAATAGTGCTTGGCATTCATCACTGTGGATCTTCATCAAATAGCATCTTTGAGCCCTGACAGAATAAGTGCACGTGCCTAAGGTCAGTCTCAGCTATGTCTTTCTTTTTCTTTATCTCAGAGGTGCTCAGTCCACTGTCAGAGTAAATAAGTCCCTCACCCAAAGGATGAAGCAATTACCAACCTCTAGCAAATGTCAGCTCCGAATGTTGCTTATGAAAGATGGGGTTTTTTCCTCCTCTTCCTCTCTCTCTCTCCATATCTTGGTGTAACCTGAGTAGGAATGAGGCCCAGTAAGTAACCCACTGCTGTGGCAGCATTTGAACTCAGATGTGTTGATTGCAATGCAAAGGACCTTAGCTCAGTGATGGAACACCAGCTTTGCATTCAAAAGATCCCAGGTTCAATCTCTGGTGTCTCAGGTAAGGTTGGGGAAGGACTTCTGCCTGAAGCCTTCGAGAGCTGCTGCCAGTCAGTGTAAGCAACACTGGTAGAACATTGGTCTGAGCCAATATAAGGTAGTTTTCTATGGCCACTCAAGAGTCCTGAAGACTGGAATCACTTTATTTTTAAGGGAAGGGTCATAGTTACTTGCAGAGTGCCTCATTTGCATGCCAAAGGTCTCAGGTCCAATCCCTGGCATCTCCAGGTAGGACTGGCCTAAGAAAGATTCTCTGCCTGAAACCCTGGGCAGCTGGCACTAGGCAGTGTCAGCAATACTGAGGTAGATGACCCAATGATCTGACTTGGTATAAGGCAGCTTCCTATGTTCCTACAGATGTCTCTATGACCCCATCTGCACTTTACCATTTAAAGCAGTATCACACCACACTGGACAGCCATGGCTCTTTCCCCCAACCCTGAGAATCCCAGAAAGCATAGTTTGTTAAGGGTGCTGAGAGTTGCTAGGCAGCTCCTGTCCACAGAGCTACAGTTCCCAGAGTTCATTGAGGAAAGAGTTTGATTGGGAAATGTAGCTCTGTGTGGAGAATAGGGGTCTCCTAAGAACTCTTAGCACTTTCAACAAACTACAGTTCCCAGGATTGTTTGGGGGAAGCCAGTTTAAAGTGGTGTGATTCTGCTTTAAATGTATAGTGCAGATGGGGCCGTAGAGTGTACGGAAGGACCCAAGATTTTCCAAACTGTTTGGAAGAACCCAAAGTTTCAGTGCCTATAAGCAACAAATATTTTCTTCTTCTTCTGCAGGATTATCTTTTATTTGCTGGATGACAGTTCATCTGGTGTTTTTGTCTGATTCATCCTCATCCGGTTTAAGCTTTCAGACCTATCAGGCACATAATGAAAAATAATATTTTGGCAAAATGTGCCATTTACACTGAAAGAGAAGGCAAGCTTACCTTTTCTTTTTTAATCTCAGTGTACAGGATTTAGAATTTCTCCAGCACAAATAAATTGTTCTCTTCAAAACAAATATTTTCGTCATTTAAATTCATCACAGGTTGAGTATGTTCCCAATTGCTCTTGACTGCGCAACTTGGCAACCAGAGGGCATATAAAGAGATTGTCATTCACGTCAGCAGGCCTTGTGTGGGTGGCTGTTGCCATAGCCCTGGAGCAGTTTGAATTTACCCAGGTCAGGGTCACCTCAATCTAGCAAATATTTGTTGAGAATAAAACAGCAGAGATCATTCAGTGTATGACATAAAAGCTAATCCTTTTATCAGTATGTCGGTTAGCCAAGAGGGGGACAGTGGAGGTGTTTCTTAGAACCCAGGCAGAGTGGCATGTTCTTCAGTGAGGTAGCTCACGCTCTATTGGCTACAAAGTTTTGAGGGAGTTTTTCTGCTTTATCTGTTAGTTAAATGTCTTTCTGCTATGTACAAGAAGAGCAAAACCTCTCAGTGAGGGGAACAGGGGTCTCCTAACAACACTCAGCACCCTTGACAAACTATAGCCCCCAATGTTCTTAGGGCAAGTCAAGACTATTTTAAGTGGTATGATCATGCTTTAAATGCACAGCGCAGATGGAACCTGTGTTACATTCTGGGTGTTTTACCAGCAGCAAGGTCCAACTAATAACATCTATGTTCTTCCCAGCATCCTCAATATCAACCCCAAGGGTTCTCCCAAATGAAAAAGGGAATATATTTTGATGGGACACTGAGATCAGGCAGCGTTGCTCATTCCCACTTTGTTCAACAGCCTCAATGAGATGACCCTACCTGAGTCATCTTCAGTCAGCAACATTTATTTCACTGGTCCTACACCCTTCATTTCTTGGGATCATTGTACCTGTTCTGCAATTTATTTATAAACATTAGTTTTATCATCCGTTTCTGGAGTTAACTGTGAAAACATTAATGTCATTGATTCTTCGTTAATCAGGAATTTATATAGCCCTTGTGTATTATCCCCAGTTTATTCTTCTCCGCTGTCATAAATCTGTTGCATTTCAGGCTTCAGTAGATGCTCCCCAATCCATAAATCATTCCAGACATCTATTATTTCTTAATTACTTTATGAGGAATGCCTTTTTGCAGAGGTTATACAGTAATTCAAGGTGACAGTGACTTAAAGCTTCAGGTGCATCTTCTTCTTCTTCTCCACCACCAATCTGGCCCAACATAATCAGGATAACATAACAGCAAGTCAGTAATTCTGGGTCACATATTGAGACATTTATTATTGCCAATTAAAATTCCGGAATACTTAAAAGCATTGCTAGTATTGCAATGATGGGTGTGTGCCAGTGTATATTCTGGGTCGTATCCATTCCCAGTTCTACTCAGAGTAAATTCATGGTTCTTTCAATGGTTCTGCTCTGCATAGAACATGGTTGGATACAGCCCTCTGTCAATAATTGGTTATGTAAGTCCACCTAGAATAATCTATTTTATTAATTTTTAATCACTTGGAGTTTTGTTTAACCTGTGTATTTTATTTTTACTTGGCCTGTGAAGTCAGCGGTCAGGGTGCTATTTGACTTGGCTTGACTTAAGCTGACTCTTTAAATATGTCTGTTTGTAAGTAATGGCCAGTGCTGGATTTACGTATAAGCTAAACAAGCTATAGCTTAGGGCCCCACTCTCTTGGGGGCCCCAAAAAAATTAAAGGGGGGAAAACTGGATGTACATTTGCAAAATATAAGATAAAAAACAAATAAAATAAAACCTACATACAGCAACAGTGTTTTGTGTTGTCTAGGCAACATAAATGGCTTTAGATATCTATTAGGTCCACAAATTACCAAAAACATATATTCAACACAAAAAACAGCGACAATTTGTTGTTGACAAAGGACAGCTGGACATATAAAGGGCCCCATTACCTTCAGTAGCTTAGGGCCTCATCAAACCTAAATCCGGCCCTGGTAATGGCATATATTTTCCATTTCATATTAACATCCAACATAGTGTCTTTGCTATAATAACAAAAATACAAAGCAAGGGGACTATTAATTAAAAAACAAAAAGTAGTAGCCTAGTGATTTGTTATTAAATGTTCTACTGCCATTTTACAGTTTACTAATATGCAAAGTAGTTCTATACAGGACCGGTCCACCCATGAAACATGAGGAGACAACTGCTTCAGGTGGCAGGATCTGCAGGGGCAGCAGATCCAACCTCCTAGGAATGCATTGCTTGCTTGGAAGAAAGATCTATTGGCCCCTCAGCCTCCCACCTCTGTAATGGCCTCTTGGCAAATAGGAGGCACTGCTAGTCTTATCTCATCCCTAGGGATAGGCAGAGACCAGCAACAGTAGCAGCAGCACCTATTTGCTGAGAGCCCACTGGGCAATGCTGCCTCCACAGTGGCTTCTCGGTGAATAGGAGGCACTGTTAGTCTCTTCCCCATCCCCTCTGGAGTCTCCTGGACTCTGCACCTACCCAGTGGAGGTGGTCCATTTCCCCCCTGTAACAGCCTTTGATTCCTACTTCAACCATCAGGTAAGGCTGATTTGATTCCCACCCTTGTTCCCAACGTAGATCTTTATTCCCGCCCCCTGCCACCGCCCCACTCGTTCCTGATTTAAATCTTCAATCACTCCTTCTTCCCAGGCAAGAAGGCACCATTTTAAGATTCACCTTAGGAGCAAAAATGTCTTCAGCTGGCCCTGGTTCTATATGACTGGGAATATCACCTCCCCACTTGTTTTGCTCTCCCAATTTTGAGAAAAAAATGCATTCCAGGGAGTCACCCATAAGTTATTGTAATACAACAGTTTAAACACTGCAATGCCACATTGCTTGTTCCCATATATGTAAACGTGGTAACTGATGACTTTCCCAGTGCTTAGCAGAGGCAGCCTGATTTGACCTGACCATCAATTTAGATCAGTGTCGGGGAGTGGGGGTGGGCAGGGACACCTTTTTTTTAACTCTCAGAGGAAACCATAGGCAAAAGGTGAGTGTATCAATGGATGTGACTTTTCTTTTCTTTTTTAACCTCTGGACAGTGAGCTACCTTCTACGCAAAGTCAGACTTGTCTGCAGCTGTACCCGCATCTCTCTACAAATCCTGACACAATTGCTCCAAAAGGTTGTCCTTTTGGGGGCGGGACAATCCATAGTTTTTGAGCTTTATTAGGGCGACTGACAGTGGTGGATGACAGGGTGGCAAGTGGACTCCTGAAATTGCCATCTAGGAGGCTACAAGGAAGCAATCGCTGCATAGCGCTTCTGCTTCTTCCGAGGAGCAGACAAAATCCTGGACATTTACTATTAAATTGAAAGTTCTCACTGGGTGCCAATTTAGCCCCCACCCCCGGACATTACTGGAATTTTCCAGTATATATGGCGACCCTAAATTATCAGAGTTCAAGGATGCACTCCAGCCAGGTAAACTGGACAAGCAAAAGCGGTCAAGAGAGCATGGTGCAGGGCCATTGAGAGGTGTGGCCTGGGAGGGGGTGTGGCCAAGTGAGAGGGGGCTGCATTCAGGATGTTTATCTTCCGTGTCTTTATTCTCACAGAATATATTCTTCCCTCTTTTTTTCTCAATGAAGACAGGCGGCGTGAGTAGAATAATGGGAGGAAATGCATGAATGGCATTCTCTGCTGATGATCTCAGCATGTGCTGTTCTACTCTGGAAGCAAACTGAACCAGGGCCTCTTAAAAAACATGTAGCCCTCAATCCTCATTCATTGTATACAATAGCCTTGCCTTCCTTTTACAACATCCCACAGCTTGTATATGAAGGGATATTTGGGGGGAAATGGGGGGGGTTGATTCCGAAAGTGCTTATGCTTCTATAAGTTATCTAACACGTGTGTTTGCATAAATTGTCTAATTAATGTGAAACACTACAATACACACACGTAATTAAAATAATAGAGGACAGCACCCATGAAGGCCTGCTGTAAGTGCAACCGGGGTGGTTAAATAAATAACAAATTGTTGATCTCAATTCAGCAATCTCAAGCACAGGATGTGGTTTAGCCTAGAACAACCGAAACAAAAAATCTGGATGTCTGCAAAAGTTCAAGAAAACCAGCCTATAACAAGTCAAGCTGCTCGCAATAAATAAACAATAAGATACCCCTATTCTGACCCTAAAAAATATTCCCAAGAAAGCTTATTTAGGGGAATTACTCTCCTTTTATCCTGCAATAACCCTGTGAGATAGACTCGGTTGCGAAAGAGTGAGATGATCCAGCGAGCTTTGTGGCTCAGTGAGATATTTGAACGTTTGACTCCCTGGTCCTAACCTACCACTCTCACCTTTGTGCTACAGTGGCAGGAAAGTTCTTGTTCCTTTTCTCTTTGATGTCACCATGTATACAACCCCCGCTCCTCTCCCCGCTCCCTTTCTTCTGAGTCATGCTGCTAAAATAGAGGACAAAAGTGTCTAGGAGGCAAAAAGTGACAGTTTGCAACACTGCATTTTAAGGAACCTAGCCATGATGTCCCTGTGTCCTAAGAGGCATCAGCACTGTGTCAAAAATAGATCAGTCAATACTGGTTTGTATCAATGAATGTGAGACAGAGATGGGATAGGTCCTCGAGATATATATATATATCTCTTCCTGACATTGTTGCTCTGTTTGCCAGTTGGATAATGCCCTGAAAATCACTTCTGAAATGGCATTGACTAGGACTGATGTGCAGTTTCCTGGTGGCTTCTAGGAAGAGTGTTTCAGGATGTAGCAAGACTACCCCTTTCCTCCACTTAATGGGACAGAAAACATGGGGAAAGTGATGTAGCTCAATGCATACAAAACACCCCAGATTAACACAGAAAGCCAGTGTGGTATAGCAGTTAAGAGTCTTGGACCAGGCAGATCAGGGCTGTTTCTGGGGGACAGTAGAGACAGAAGTCTCTCAGCAGAAGGTATTGAATAGGTCTGCTTACCTTCTCTCCCTAGTTCTGCAGTGTTGGTCTAATAATGGGAATGCTTTAGGAATATCAGACCATTATTTGAAAACATCTGACTTATATCTGACCATCCAAATGACAGCTTTGTTGTTTGTTTGTTTGTTTGTTTGTTTGTTTGTACCAGTCATCTGCCCAACCCTACTCTGTGGCTTCCCCACAACTACACACCCAAGAGGAGGAGGATGGTTCAAGAGGAGGCCAACTAAAGCCAATCTAGTGGCCATCATTGTCTCTTGTGGGAATATATCCCATGGTTTGGCAAGGTACTGTGTGAAAAAGTGCTTGCTTTCTTTTCTGTCCTGAATCTTACAACATTCAGCTTCATTGGAAGCCCATGAGTTCTAATGTTATGAGGGGGACAAAATAATAATAATTCTCTCTTCACTTCCTGCTTCCTGTGCATAATTCTGCACTCTTCTCTCTTATCTCTTCTTACTCACCTAAAAAGACATCCCTTGCTGAAACCTTTTCTTTTCTTTCCTTTCCTTTCCTTTCCTTCCCCTCCATCAAGCAGCACAATGTAGCAACAAGGGCACCCCCATGTTCTCTTCTTAAATCTTCAATTTAACAACAGAAAAATACAGGATACCTCTTTTCCAGATAACACTGTTTGTCTCAAATGCCCACCTCTAGACTAAACACCATCATGCAGACATTCAGTCAGCAACACATACTGATCACAGCACTCTTGGAGGAGCTGCCCAGTGTGGAACATCAATGAACCAGGGAGCTTGACAGAACTCCATGGCAACCTCTTTGCGTACTTAAACCTGGAAAACCTGTGCTCCAAATTTAATTCCCCCAGGAGAATATTTTTCACTGCTAATTTCCACTAAGAAAGGAAAGGAGTTTCAAGGCACAGTAAAGCACAGAACAAGAACTAAGAGCTGAAGCATCTTGAAGGTATGTAGCATAGGTTGAGGGTTTACTAGGGGTTTACTAGGGGTGGCTAACCTTGGTCAAATCAAGTCCCACATAGTTTGCTACAATCCTTCTGGGTAAAAAAGGTAAAGGACCCCTGGACGGTTAAGTCCAGTCAAAGGCGACTATGGGGTGCAGCGCTCATCTCTGTTTTCAGGCCAAGGGAGCCGACGTTTGTCCACAGACAGCTTTCCAGGTCATGTGGCCAACATGACTAAACTGCTTCTGGTGCAACGGGACACCTTGACAAGTGCCAGAGCGCATGGAAATGCCGTTTACCTTCCCGCTGCAGCAGTACCTATTTATCTACTTGCACCGGTGTGCTTTCGAACTGCTAGGTTGGCAGGAGCTGGAACAGAGCAATGGGAGCTCACCCCTTTGTATGTATTTGAACCACCAACCTGCCTATCACCAAGCCTAAGAGGCTCAGTGGTTTAGACCACAGCACCACCTGTGCTCCTTCTGGATGCCACATATCAGCAGTGGGTGTGGTCACCCCACACTTTTATGCACCTGTGTGGACACCACACAAACACTACACAACTAACTGCAGGCAAGCAGACATACCCATGCAAGCACAAGCAGAGAGAAACAAATACAGATCACCCCCTCCTGAACTTTACAAATAAACCCACTGCTTATCCATTCTCTCTTCCCTTCTTCCCTTTCTCTTCAGTTGCAGGGATTTCTAAAATGACTTCCTGTTTCTTGGTGATCCATAATTTGCCATTACCTTAGTGACACTTTGGTTGCACAAACCATAGGTTGCCCAGACACCAGAATCTGGAAGCACAGAGTGTGAACTGGGTCTGGTACGCCTCCAGGTTCCTTCAGAACAGTGGTACTTATCAATTTGGCTCTTAAGACAGGGGTGGCCAATGTGGTACCCTGCAGATGCTTTTGGATTTCAGTTCCCTTCAGCCTCAGCTAGCACAGCCAGTGGTCAGGGTACAATAACATCTGCAGGGTACCACATTGGCGACCCCATCATAAGGACTCTCTTTTAGCTTGCATTTCTGCCTGATCACTGAGGTCTTCAGGAGACTCGCTATTGCTCAGACCTATGGCTTGCATCAGGAACGCGGGTGGCGCTGTGGGTTAAAGCCTCAGCGCCTAGGGCTTGCCGATCGAAAGGTCGGTGGTTCGAATCCCCGCGGTGGGGTGCGCTCCCGTTGTTCGGTCCCAGCGCCTGCCAACCTAGCAGTTCGAAAGCACTCTCGGGTGCAAGTAGATAAATAGGGACCGCTTACCAGCGGGAAGGTAAACGGCGTTTCCGTGTGCGGCTCTGGCTCGCCAGAGCAGCGATGTCACGCTGGCCACGTGACCTGGAAGTGTCTTCGGACAGCGCTGGCCCTCGGCCTCTTTGAGTGAGATGAGCGCACAACCCTAGAGTCTGTCAAGACTGGCCCGTACGGGCAGGGGTACCTTTACCTTTACCTTTATGGCTTGCATCAAGCTGGATGTTGTTTGCATCCATCTGTCGAGAGAGAGGGGGGGGGAGAGCATCTGGGTGGAGGCCCAGATGACAAGACCCTTCCTGGCCTCACTGTTGTGGTCAAAAGGAAAGCAGAGCAATACATTTGGCACCAGTTGGCTGCTGAAGTTGCTGAAAGGTTCCACCCAACTGTTTTAGGAAATCCAGATTTTTGTAGGGTTTACTCCTTAGCCTTCTCTCTCCTGAAAGGTATCTTGCAAGGCATCTGCAACCATGCATTCGGCATTGTAGGACTGATTGTTTGGATCTCCCTCCTGGCTGATATCTCTGTTGAATTTCTGGTGCTTGGATGAGACATCTTTTTGTTTCAGCTGCCATTTCAAATACGTTTTTTTCTGATTTCATGGTTAATTCTACCTGATTTTATTATGCATGCTGTACCCCTATTGGACACTGCTTAGAAATGAAGGTAATTATATACCACATTGCTCTGAATATAGGCCATACTTTTCTCCCTTTTATAAAACCAGAGTGCAGCCTATACTCAGATTCTTATGGATGGAGAAGCCGTCATTTAAGAGATCTCATTTTCAGGGCATAGACTACATTTGAGTTCAGTTGGTATTCAGACCAATAGAGTAAATTATTAAGATAAACGCTTTAGAAAAACAATGTAGATGAATTTATAATAGTCACTCATGTTTTCACCTGTATGGAAGATAAATCATCTCCAAGTGGCTACACAGTTAGGTTTTAAACAAGTAAAAGGGGGTGGGAATGCCTGGGGTGGGGGCAGGGGGTTGTGGCCTATATTTAGAGCAATATCTACTGAGCCACACTTAGGGATGTACTGTTTTATTTTTCATTGTGCTTTGTATCCTGAGCATGTATATTTTTACACCACAAACATATTTATATACTGAGTGGCATAGAAGTTCTGAACAAATAAACACTGTTTGCTGGAACTCAGTAGCACATTTTGGATGGGAAACTGCATTTCCTCAGAATATGATGTCATCCAGATAATATCAGCTGCCTTTTTCCTTTTAAATTTTACACTCTGGTTTAATTTCCCTGCTGCGTAAATTGCTGGTAATGGCAGGATCATCCATGTTTAATTAATGGTGTGTGTGTTGCCGTGTTTCTTTCTTTACGATCCTCTTCCTGTTTAAGAGACAAATTTTGGGACTGTGATTTCACAGCACTTGTGCCCCTTTTTTTTGTTTTTTTAGCAAGATGCTCATGTCTTATTTGCTTGGTGTATAGATGCATGCCACTTTTTTGTGATCCAAACAGGTTAATGTAAGGTCTGTTGACTCGATCAATAAAGTGGTCTGTTGCTTTAAATCAGGGATGAGGAACTGTACGCCCAGGAACCAAACACATCCCTTCTGGCTCTTTAATCAACCCTCAGAACTCTCACCAGCCCACACCCCCTGGCCTTGCATGGCTGGACTGCATCCTTGAATGCTGATAATCCTTCTTGATGGAGGATGCAGAGGAAGGTGTGCGTATGTGCAGAAACTAGTCTGCTGTACAAAGATAAAATCAGTATTTGTGCTCCACCCAGTTTTGCCTTTGGACCCACCCACAACTACTGGCATTTGGCCCTTGGAAACCTGCCCAAAAGGAAGTGCAGCCCTTTGGCCAGAGAAGATTCCTCACTCCTGCCTTAAATTGAAAAACAGTAGACAAAGTTGACAGAAAGGCAAAACAGGCAGTTTCCTGAGCTACGTGGATTGCTGGGAAGTAGATCCTACCAGTGAAGTAATACAGATGTCTGTCCAAAGGTTTAAGGAGAGAGAGAGGGAGAGAGGGAGAAATTTGGAGATAAGGAATTAAAAAGAGAGGCCTCCCCCACTTCACACAAACGTAATGTGAGCCCGAGTGTCTCTTGTTTTCAGGGTTCTATTCAGTACCGCTTATTGTTGTGCTGCGTAATTCTGGTGGACAATGATAAAAATAAAAACCTTAACAGAAAGAACTTGATTTGTTAAAACAGTAGCATTTTTTATTAGTATGATAGTCAACAATTGCTTCCCACTCTCTTTTCAGTTCACTAACCAGCTTGGTAAAATAAGAATAATCATCCAAATGGAGAAATATCGTAACTTCTCTCAGAATTATTATTTTTTGTTCTCAAAGACAGATTTGTCCAAATCAGAATAAGCCTAGGTTAGGGGTAGCAGTTGGCATTGTCTTCTCCAGGTGGTTTTGGGTTACAATTGCCATTGGCCCCAGCCAACATGGTCAGTGTTTTGGGATGATGAGAGTTGTAGTCCAACAACATCTGGAAGGAACCACATGGGTTAACCCTGCTCTGGGCTCTATGACACTTTCATTCATTGGTACAGGATTTTAGTAGGTACTAGTAATGCAACTTGTACATCCTGGTTTAACATGTTCAAATACTACAAGATTATCTTGGTCAAATTGCTTGCTACCCATTGAGAGTAACTCTTACATTACTGAGGTTTAATCCGGTGACAACATTTGTTTTGGATGTCTGATTAGTCAGTGCTCCATTTCAGTGTTTACTGATGAAGTGCCATCCAGATGTTGAACTCCAGCCCCCATGATTCCTGACTATTGGCTTTGCTGGCTGGGGCTGATGGGAATTAGAGTCCAGCAACCCTGGAGGGCACCACATTGGGTACCCCTGGTTCATATTTACGTTTTTTTGTGGAGCAGAAGAACTGGGGACCTTAGAGGTTATCTTTTCAAATGCCCCATTCATGTATCAGTCAAAAACAAAACGCTCTCCCACAATTAAGCAAGGAATTTTGGTTGATCTTCAAAATCAACTGGTTTTTTTTAGCTAACAAATAGCAAGAAGTATGACTCTTACACTTTTGTATTATTGCATGTTTCTTTGATGAGGCAATTGATTGGTTGTCAGTTGCTGCCAAGATTGCTGTAATGATAACTACATTTGAGTTTTGTTTTGTTTTCCTTTGTTTTCATCATGGCCTCTGGTAAGGTTGCCATATTTCAAAAGGTAAAAATCCAGACACAGAAATTGTTGAGCCTTTTTTTGGCAAAGTTGTTGGTTTTTTGTTTTTGTTTGTTTGTTTGTTTGTTTTTTGGCAAAATCTATGTTTAAAAGGGATGTTTTTCCTTTTTTTTTTAAGGAAATTCACCAAAATTGATTTTCCCAGACATTTCTGCGATTTCCGCCCGGACACAGCTTTTGACTATATGCTGCCTTTCCACAGTTCACACAATGCTCAAGGTGGCTTATAACATGAACAAAATGCATTACTTCAACATAACAAAAGCAGTCATAAACAATAAATAAAGCATTAAAAAATACAAAATCAAGCAGAACAATTTCCACATAAAGCACAACAAAATATAAAATCGATGGAAAATACCATCAGCAACAGCAGCAACAGCCTCCCATCTGCCAACAAAAAGAAAACACCAAACAACACGATGAGCAATGGTTATTTTACTCACCATAGTAAATGAGGCTGAAAGGTTATAAATGACACTGTAGTTATTTTAGCATCCTTGGCATTTCATTGTACTGATGCAGAACCATGAATCAGGCTGAGTCACAACACTGAACCAAGACAAAGGGCCGTTGCACTATTTTGCTTTGATAAGTCAACCCCAGAATCAAGAAACTGGTGTGTCATAATACGGACTGCCCATCCTCCCCAAATACTTACCATTAATAGTGAGAGTTATCACAGGATGCGGGCAGACAGTCAGGTGGGGTCAAGAGGAGGAGTTTGAGAGATTTTTAGTGCCAGCCGAGTTCGCAGAGAGCGGGGGGGAGTTGCACTGCGTGGGCCTGCTATGGTGGAGTCTCAGGTTTTGCACGGGTGGATGGGTGGGTTGGAGAGTGAGAGGGGGGTTGCATGGCCCTGGTGAAGAACGGAGGGAGGAGGAGAGTTTTTGCATAGGCAGAGGTTGGGGGCGGTTGGAGATGGCAACTCGAAGTCATTGTAATGGATTGCTTTAAAAGTAATTTTTAGCCCCCCAATTCCCGCCAACCTGTTCCATATTTTGCCCAATGAAATGTAGTGTCTAACTAGATACCTGGCAGGGAGGTTTAGATTCTGCTAGAACTTCCTAACATGCAAGTAGAGTTGGCAGGCAAAGGGAAGGGATTGGTCTTTTGGCTGCTGATGTCACAGCAGCCTTTAAACTAGCACCGAGAGAACCTTTTTCTTATGGCCTCACAAACTGCAAGCAGTTTGTGGAGAGGAAGTCTCTTCCTCTTGAAAGGGTACAGCAGATTTTCCCCCAACATAGATGGTTACCTTCCTGTCCTCTTCAGTTTCTGGATGTCAGGTCAGGAGGAGGAGCTGAGCACATCCTTCAACTTGCAGACATCAAGAGATGGGCTCCCATTTGCAGAAAGGTCCATTGATCTACTCTTAACCACAAACCTCTTGCTTTAAAAAAAAACTCTGTTGAAGAGGCACACTTAGAAATGTCATAGCTGCCTGTTCAGTTTAATTAAAGTGTCTTTGTTTGGTTTTAATTGCTGTGTTATATTTAACGGGGGGGGCGAGGGGTGGAGATGTTCTGGGGTTAATATACTGAAATGCTTATTCTTACTGAAATTAATTCTCCTCCAACTGTACTATCTCAGCAGGCTATTTTTGAAAGCCAGGTAAACAAGCCTGGGACAGAACTGCATATATTATCACTCTGTGTGACTTGGCTCTTCAAGTGTAACATTTCAAATTAGCTGCCCCCTAAAATCTGTTCCTTCTCTTTCCCCCCCCCCTCCCCAATTTCCCTTCGGAATACAGTATCACTTATTTGAGTTCTCCCACAGGTGCATGTTAGCAGCAGGTGGTGCAGTAGGAAAGACACACAACATAGAGAGAGAAACCTTAGTGAGAGAAATCAGGCCACAACATTACTGATAGAGAGGAGGCAAGCAGGGTTGGCACAGCAATCAAGCAACGATTCCAACCAATTCCATTTTGGGCCCTTGCTGCTGGAATGGTATTACACTTGATGGGAGACACCCAGCTCTCTGGGGGAATTGGCCAGTGTTGAATTCTGGTGTGGCACAGTCCAAAGATCCAGGGTTTCTGCTGGGCAATCAGTCAAGCAGAGGGCCTTCTTGGTGGCTGCTCCCCAAACTCCCTCCCTTAGAGAAGCTAGACTGGCTCCCTCCTTGTTGTCCTTCCACCAGCCTCCCTCTCTCCTTGTTGTTATTCTGCCCAGCTTTACAGAATTGACTGTTCTGTTAAGGAAATTACCTTTAAGGGGTGCTGTGCTCTTTTTAATATCTGTGTTTTAGCATTCAGGTAGGTAGCCATGTTGGTCTGACGCAGTCGAAATAAATTGTCCAGTAGCATCTTAGAGACCAACTAAGTTTGTTCTGGATAAAGCTTGTGTGTGCATGCATAATAGAGATGGGGCAGGGGTGGACATTGGGGTCTCAAATCAGTGGTGCCCTGTGCAACACCAAAATTTGGTCTCCCGCCTCTCTCACTCCATTCTGTATAATAGTTTTGGCATCTGCTACAGCACCCCTGTCTCATCACCCACTGGTCACACTCCCCTAAATCCACATTTGGATGGGGGCGGGGTTCTAATCAGTCCACATTTAAAGATGAGGCTATCTATTTACACATGAACCCAAACACATCGTTGAATTTTGCGATTCATTTCCCCCAGAGAAATAATGTGTACAAATCAGGCATATATTGGGGTAAAGTGTGCATACACATTTTAGCTTACAAAACTGGGTGCCGAATTTGAGAATGTTGTGTTGGCAAAGTTGCATTTGAAAATGTGTGTATTAGGAGAAATCTGAACAAAAATGATGAATTCTCATGAGGAGAAGTGAGAGGTGATATGGAAACTGAACATAAGATTGGAAGAATGAGAAACTGAAATTGATAGATTCACACATCCCTACTCCAAGATGTAAGAATGTAGCCTAAAGGGATTTTTGGACCACTTATCTAAGTGATTGATTGATTGATTGAAATTTTCAGTTCTGCTTATAACACAGACTGTTTCTGCCTTACTTGCTTGAACTTCACTTGCAACATAAATCATTTCTCTTTCCTGCTCTCGCAGCCAGGCTTCTTGATTGCCCAGAAGAGTTTTGCAGGTGCATCAGTGCTGTTCAAATGTATTGGGAGCTTAGCGGAGCAGCAACTTGGGGCGAGGGCAAGGTTGCCACAACAATCTTTTTTAAGGCAAAGTAGAGAACGCTGTGCTGTTTTAAAGACTGGTCATGCAATCTCTTCTAATCCACATATCAATGCTCTGCTGTGGATCAAGTGGCAGGGGGCTTGCTAATGCTGGTGTTATGCCAGGAGTTACCTTGGCAACAAGTCCCATTCTCTTTTCTGCCAGTCTTCTGATATGAGGTGCAAAAGCCGGTCTCCAACCAAGGCATTTAGCTTGACTGCCTCAAAAGTTCCGCAAGCTGTAGCTTCGCCTTCTTGGTAATCCTGACTTACAAGTGACCTTTCACATCTTTGCCTTTGAAAGCTGGCATTCTCATAGCAGGTCAGATGTTCCTGCTTCCTTTCTTCATTGCCTATTATAGAGATTTGTGGAGCAGACTTCCTTGAGAAGTGGTGTGAGCTCTCTTTCGCTGGCATCCTTTAAGCAGAGTGCAGACGTCAATCTGACAGAGATGTGGTAGTTGTGCCCTGAACTGAAGGTCCTACTCAAGGCATGTGGTTTGGACTGGATGGCCTCCAAGGTCCCTTCCAACTCCATGGGTTGGCACTAACTCAAAGTCATTTATCACTATACTTGTTCTGCTGATGAAATGTGTTGTGCCAACAGAACACTGTTGAGCAAGACAATGCCCTGACTTCCATCCAAGACATGCAGACAGGTGCTCTTACTTGGAAGTAAGACACAGATCTTTATTCAGGGAAGCAATGGGACAGGCTTGGCAGCAAACACAGTGCTTAGGAGTCATGAACCAGAAGCTCAAGAACAGGGCAAGAAGTTCAGAACTGGACAGAAGCAATGAAGAGGTCCCAATAGGTTTCCCTGCCCTTCTCACCATGATTTTCATGATGGGGTGTGTCATGATCACTCAAACTTGTTCAGCCTCCTTCATTGACTGATCAGAACATTACCCAGCCTCCCCTGAGGCATCCTGCTCTGCAGAGAGGTTGGAGAAAAGAACCACCATCCCTACTCTCTCTTCCAAAGCGACTGAATTTGGGGTGGAGAGTTCCCTCCCCCTCCAACCTGCTGAAAAGTGGTACATAAATGCTTACAATAAATAAATAAAAGTATATGGTATTTAACAATTGAATCAAACAAACAAATAAAAATAAGGAGGCAGTCGTTTTCTGGTTGCTTTTAATGCAACAACTCTGTGTGTGTGTGTGTGTTTATATTGAATGGGTTGCTGTCTCTGAGCAAACACCCCCGAGTCTTGCTATACTGTTTTTTTTAACGTCCATAAAAGATACACACTCTGAATTAATCCTAATGAAGTCAGCTGAGGCTATTAGTGCATCCCTTAATCAACTTCTCTCTGAATGGATGCTAAAGTTGACTTCAGGAAGTCGATCAATGGTAATATGGTTGAATTCTCTCCTGGGTTGTATTACTCCTCCCCCGCCCTTTTCCACACTCCCCTCCCCCATACTGTTGACACCTTTTTGTCTATCTCTTGGTCACTTATTGAATCCCGTTTGCTTTCCTAAGGCTGGGGGGGAGGGTGACTACACCACCACCATTCAGAAATAAAAGTCCTTGTCCATTGCTGTGAGCAATTGCTGTCATTTGACATTAGATGTGTGTTGCTTGTGTTTTCTGTTTTTTTCCTAGAGGGACAAATTTGTTCTGTTTCAGTTCTTAAGATTTTTTACTTTTTTAAATGTAATTGGCTCCATCAATTTTTAAGAATATGGAGAAGTGGGGAGACATAAAGCCCTCAATATGGTTGCTCTGAAGCTTCCCAGGCTAATTCGCATGCTAAGTCTTCTAAAACTGGGTAATATTCCTTCCCCCCCCCCTTCTCTCTACTTCATTTTTATGATATATATTTTTGCCTTCCCCTCCAGCTTCCATGGCATTTGCTTAGATGTCCCTGTCTCTTTCTAGCAGAGGCTGAAAACCTCTGGAAAAGAACATCATGTACAGAAATGCTGCAATATCTGAAGTTTCGAAATTAGTCACTAAGGAGCTGAGAACAAGGTTTTGAAAATCTGAACAATAGGTGCAAGGCTGCCAGAGATGTCACACTCTACCGCAAAGGATAAAAATATCCTCCTCTCAAAAAGAAAATGAAAAGGTTTGGGTTGGATCAAAGATATGGGGTCCCCCCCATCTCTTACTTTTTAATATCAGGTCTGCAACACAGTTTGCTTCCGGCATCTCAGATCTCAAGATCACAAACTTGCTGTGTGCTTTGGACGCCCACAAGAAGAAGTCCTGAAGTTAGGTCCAAACTTAGATGTGATGGTGCCAGATTCATCTAAGCCTGCGCTGGACCAAAAAAGGCTGCCCCAGTTTTGGATAGGCCATTCATGGGCCATGAAAATGGCAAAGACATAGGAAGCTGCCTTATAGCTAGCCAGGCAATTGCATCCCCTCCAACATCCTACTAATCAAAATCATAATACTTGGGGGGGGGGTTGGTCCCAAGCTCTCGCAGGAGTCAGTTGACTTGTGCCTGAGTACCAGACCAAAAAACAGGACATTCTGGGATCCAATCAGAAGCCAGGATGGTTTCCGGCATTCCAGGATATTCCTCTCAAGATGAGAGATATTGGCCCTTCCCAGGACATCCCTCTCAACAGAAAGGGCCTAGGACTTGTCGATCAGAAGGCCGGTGGTTCGAATCCCTGCGATGGGGTGAGCTCCGTTGCTCGGTCCCTGCTCCTGCCCACCTAGCAGTTCGAAAGCACATCAAAGTGCAAGTAGATAAATAGGTACCGCTCCGGCGGGAAGGTAAACGGCGTTTCCGTGCGCTGCTCTGGTTCGCCAGAAGCAGCTTAGTCATGCTAGGCACATGACCCAGAAGCTGTACGCCAGCTCCCTCGGCCAATAAAGTGAGATGAGCGCCACAACCCCAGAGTCGGCCACGACTGGACCTAATGGTCAGGGGTCCCTTTACCTTTACTTATCACTGGCAGCAGTTGCAGTTCCAATTGCAGTTCCCAGCTCCACCTGGAGAGGCCAATGACCAAAACTGGGATCTTCAGCAGCACAGTGGTGGAGGGACCCTCTCCGGCACCCGGGACAGGATGCTGAGGGCCAGGGCAAACCTCCCAGTGGCGCACGCGCGACATCTGTACGGACTGTGCAGATGTGGCATCCTGTGCACAAGAGCGGCAGCCTGTACAGTCGCCATGTGAGAGGCAGCCCGTATGGACGCCCATATTGACAGTGCGCAGGACTGGCTGTGCACACCCTCGGCCGCTCTACAGCTGGGGGGGATGCAGGGGTCAGCTTGTCACCATCACCCCCCAGAGTGGCACCCAGGGTGGCCCACCCCCTCTACCCCCCACTTCGTACACCCCTGCATGCACTTCAGCCCTTTCCTGCAATAGAAAGCTGCCTCACACCAAGTCAGACCATCCGTTCATCTACCTCAGTATTGTCCATAATGACTGGCAATAGCTCTCCAGGGTTTCAGACGGCAGACACACCCAGTTCTGTCCAGAGGTGCCAGAAACTATAACCTAGGACTGTAACCTGCATGTAAGACAGATGCTGTACCACTGAGCTTTGGCCTTTACCCCACTTTGACTGATTTGTGGAGTAGGGCTGAATTTTGGGGGGCATTGTGATGTTGTGGGGTATTCTGAAGGAACAAAAAGTGGTTCAAGCAGCTGGCTGGAGCCAAAGGAGGTGCCAGTGAGTTATATCCCCTACTCTTAAGATTCTCTCACCTGGTATGTGAAAGCAGAGTTTTAACCCTTCTGATGCTCAAGTCTTTTTCTCTCCCCCCCCCCAATAATTCAGTTGAAAGTTTTCATCTGAGAAGCCTATATCTGCTCCAGTCACATATTTTCCATCATTGCTCATGTACTGTAGAATTCCCTTCCCTCTGCCACAGATAAAAGAGCATGAAATGTCTTGTGGAGTCAGATCGTTTGGCCCAGGCTTCCCGTGACCAGTGGATTGGATGCTGTTATTATTGAATTTCTCCTTTTATCTGCTTTTAAAATCTGAATTACCTGCCCAAGAGAAAACTGGCCTCTCGACTCTCCCCTCTCTTTTCCCTTTGGTTAGAATAAACCCTGCTGCAAGCCTGTATTAAGCACCCTACCTGTAAGTTGCATATACCCATTCAATATACCTGTTTGTTACTGAAACCTGAATGGAGCCTGAATTAGACTACAGAAAAGCATGGGAACAACCTCTGCTTGGAAAGACTGAAGAGCTTCAGGCAGCCTAGACAGGGCTAGAGATAGACCATTGCTCTTGCTATAGAAGGCAAATCCTACTGTTCATTATATCCATTCCTGTCTCTTGCACCAAGAGTGCTTTGTGTCATTTATAAAGGGACACGGCCCATTGCTGCCAAGAAAATGGGAGGGGTGGGGGGGGGTACTGCTCTGAAGTAGGAACAGAGAGCAGTCTCCTGGGAAGTGTGGGTGCCTTCTTTAGCATATATAAAAGCACTGGACTTTAGAGATGAACATAAGCCTATGGCATGTTTGCTTTGCAACCACATTGAAGGGTAGTGTGCAGGTATACTTTAGTAGCATCAATAGTGTGCAGCATGCTCCTTCTCTTCCCCCTCAGAGCAGCACCCATCAATGCATATGCAAACACATACCCTCCTTTTCTCAGGTGCTCCTAGGGGGCACGGCCCCTTCTCTCCCTCTTCTCTACAACTTGACTGGGAAAGGGTCCTTTTTGTGTGTATTTTGTGTGCCAGGTTAAGTTTCCAGTGAAAGAATATACACCCTAAGAAGGCGAGCAGAGTGGCTTTGCACACTCTGGCTGTTTAATCACGAGATCTCATTACTGAAGATAAACAGTGGTTATTAATAGCTAGCCCACTGATTTCGTAGCCGATCTATTATTCTAGCAGCAGAGTGTTTTCGCTTCCAGATTCTAGGGAAAGTAATTCAAATTCAGAAGGTACCGGTAATTAGAGTTCAACAAACCCTTGTTGTTGTTGTTGTTGTTGTTCAGCAGCATATGATGAGATTGGAATATCCAGAAGTTCAGTGGGAAATATAAACTTCAAAGCAAGGTCCAAGAAACTCCCTGAACTGCCTTCCAGGGGCCAGATTCTAGGGTAGAGGGGCAAAAGACAAAAGTAAGTAAAGTAACGAATGCACATTTTAACCTTTTTACAGGAGGTTTCTTACTGCACACACACCTCTCTAACCTCCATCCAGGCACCACCAGAGTTCAAAGACCCATTCCAACCAGCCAAAAACACTCAGGGGTCATGTCAACAACATACAGTCATACCTCATGTTACATTTGCTTCAGGTTGAGCGTTTTCAGGTTGCGTCCCACGGTGATCCAGAAGTACCGGAATGGGTTACTTCCAGGTTTCGTGACTCGTGCATGCACAGATGCGCAAAATGACGTCACACGCATGCACAGAAGTGGCGAATCGTGACCCGCAGATGTGCACACATGCAGATGGGTTGCGTTCTTTTCAGGTTGCGAACGGGCCTCTGGAACAGATCCCGTTCGCAACCAGAGGTACCACTGTACATTTAAAGCACTTTCACAGCTATGGCACACACACCCCAAGCTACCATTCCCAGCACCCTAAACACACTACAATCCCAGGATTATTTGGGGGAACCCATGTGCTTAAAATATGTTTAAGGTATGGATGTGACCAAGGTGCATATGAAAGAGGGCTGGTCAGTTGGTCTGGAGAGAAGGTGTGTGGCCTGGGGAGAGTCATACATAGAGGCCAGGAAGGGGGGGACACATTTGATAGGCTTGAGGTGCCCCACTCCTGTTTTACACTGGTTTTGAATTGATGGCAGTGGTGACAAGGAGAGGATTTACTGAGGGTCACCTGCTTGCCTCCACCATTTTAAAAATCCATATATACAGCATCACATAGTGTCACTCGCAGATGGATTCCAGTTTGTGTTTTTAAATGTGGTCACCTTGCCGACTCCTGTTTCTATAACCTCCCTCTACCACCTGAAGAATTGATGCTTTTGCATTATGGTGCTGGAGGAGACTCTTGAGAGTCCCATGGATTGCAAGAAGATCAAACCTAGCCATTCTTAAGGAAATCAGCCCTGAGTGCTCACTGGAAGGACAGATCGTGAAGCTGAGGCTCCAATACTTTGGTCACCTCATGAGAAGAGAAGACTCACTGGAAAAGACCCTGATGTTGGGAAAGATGGAGGGCACAAGGAGAAGGGGACGACAGAGAACGAGATGGTTGGACAGCGTTCTCGAAGCTACCAGCATGAGTCTGACCAAACTGCAGGAGGCAGTGGAAGACAGGAGTGCCTGGCGTGCTCTGGTCCATGGGGTCACGAAGAGTCGGACATGACTAAACAACAACACCACCTGAAAATCTCTCACACTGCCCAATGATTTTGCTGCCCGTGAGTGATGAAGTGAAATGGAGAAGATTCTAGACAACATTCTCACCATCATAGAATATTTGGAATTGAAAATATATTTAGAGGCCATCTGATGCAACCCTCTGTGTTCATTGTAAGGCTTGCAATGCAGGGGACAACTTTAGCTTTCCAAAAAGGATAAGAGGAGCCCTGCTAGATCAAGACTATGGCTCATCTAGTCCAGCATCTCCTGTGGTCAACCAGATGCCTTCCAAACTGAGCTATAGTAACTCTTGCCACCTCTGGAGGGGGCATAACACTGTGGTGTAGCATCTGCTTTGCATGCAGAAGGTCCTAGTTTCAATCCTTGACATCTTCAGTTTGGCCTAGGAAGGATTCTGGTCTGAAACCCCAGAGAGCTGCTACCAGTCCATGTAGGCAATACTGAGAAAGCACTTTGCCCCACTTTGGTCTGTGCGTATCCTGCTTACAAAACTAATGGCTGTGGTCCTTCTCCTTGGCTATGCTTGAATGTGAATGTCTCTATTGTTGGATAACTGTTTCTCATGTGTGATTTAGTTGAGATTTCTGCATTGCAGAGGGTTGGGCCAGATGGCCCCCCAGGGTCTCATCCAGTTCCATGATTCTATAAATAGTCTAATAAAGTAGTTTCCTGTTTTCCGGTGTTCACTAACCTATTAATGCTCTGTTAGGCAAATCTGTATTTTCCTCCATAAGAAGATTAAGCAATGCCAGTTGCGGGGGTTTTGAGCTATTGAGTAGCTCAAACAGTAAAGGACATTTATCCTAATGTTTCCCTGAAAAGAAGCTTCCCCTGTAACTGACATCCATTAGTTCTAATCCTGCCCTTGGAGCAACAGAGGAGAAGTCCGTCCCATCTTCTACATAACTCTCATGCTCCCACCCAAAAATGCAACAACAGTGACTTTTACTTGAGAGTAAGGAATATATCTTTGTTTGGGTTAATAATGGTGCGGGTCCAGAAGCAGGCACTGCATCCAGAAGTCAATGATTTGAAGGTACCTATGCAAGGCAAGGGACACGGGTGGCGCTGTGGGTTAAAGCCTCAGCGCCTAGGGCTTGCCGATCGAAAGGTCGGCGGTTCGAATCCCCGCAGCGGGGTGCGCTCCCGTTGTTCGGTCCCAGCGCCTGCCAACCTAGCAGTTCGAAAGCACTCTCGGGTGCAAATAGATAAATAGGGACCGCTTACTAAGCGGGAAGGTAAACGGCGTTTCCGTGTGCGGCTCTGGCTTGCCAGAGCAGCGATGTCACGCTGGCCACGTGACCCGGAAGTGTCTTCGGACAGTGCTGGCCCCCGGCCTCTTTGAGTGAGATGGGCGCACAACCCTAGAGTCTGTCAAGACTGGCCCGTACGGGCAGGGGTACCTTTACCTTTACCTTTTTATGCAAGGCAAAGAGATTCAGAATTGAACAGAAGCAATGAAGATGTCCCAACAGTTGTCACACCCCTCCCACCCAACTTTTGCAGACGAGGCAGAGCAAGCTCACTTGCAAGACATTCTTGCCTTCCAAGACCTCACCCCATCTATTGAGAAAATGGTTTTTGTTAGTTAGTTGAACATGCACTCAATATACAAAAGCACATCTCACACAAAAGGAAGTATTTGCGGTTCTAAGTCACCACAATATTGATACAGTGGACACTCGGGTTGTGAACGTGATTCGTGCGGGAGGCACGTTCACACCCCTCAGTGTCCGCAACCCGCAGCGGTGTGCCTGCGCACACATGGGTTGTGATGCGGCACTTCTGCGCATGCACAAAGCGCGATTTAGCACTTCTGCGCATGCATGACCGACGAAACCTGGAAATAACCTGTTCCATTACTTCCAGGTTTTGGCAGTCCGCAAGCTGAAAAAACGCAACCTGAAGCATCTGTAACCCAAAGTATGACTGTACAGGATTGAAGGTGGTGTCACTCTATATGTCAAAGAGGACACAGACTCTAACAAACTAGAAATCCCTAAAAGGCTAGACCCCTTCACAGAGTCAATGTGCAACAACAATGGGTCCCAAGAGTAATTTAGTACTAGGGATGTATTATTGCTCCCACCCATGTATTAAAAATTCATTTTATAAATGGCTGCCCAATCAATCAGGGGCATAATTTTAATCAGTCAAAAGGTTTAATTGGATTTGAAAAAAATTAATCACCTAAACTTTTCAGTCCTAATTGTAGTTCAAGTTTCAGATGAAATAATGTACATGGATGGTTCTATATGAGTCATACAATAATAGAAATAGATATGCTGAATTCATGGTCCAGCCATTGACTAGCACTGGCACCATCAGTTCTCATTTTTCATTTTCTCTGCAGGATATAGCATTTCAAATTGCCAAAACTAACACCACTTCTCATGAATTGCAAATTTGCTCCATCAGAATGTTACTTACCTGAATAACTATCTGTAGATTGTGCTGTAAGCATTCCCACCATTCAAGGTAAAATTGTCCAGACATTCTGTATACTAATTATTCATTGTCTGCATGTGTGGGGAGTGCAGCGTACCTTTCAGAATACTAAATAGCAGAGGGGAAGGAAATGGCCGTTATCACCATTATTCTTTGGAAATTTGTATCCTCTTTCTTGTCCCCTTTATTCACTACATTGTTAGAAATGTAGGCATCTCCATTTCCTTCCTTTAGTTTCACCTGTAATTCAATGACCCTCTGAGACCTTAGCAAAGCATTGAAACCATGAGAAGAGGCGGCATATTCGGTTTTTCCAATCTTAAATTAAGTTTCCCAGTTTCCCGTTCCTCAGTTCAGTTCTCCACATTAGTCTGTGGTTGTTATTTTTTTAAGTCCTCATGAAAATTAATCAGTATTTTAGTGTGGATTTCGCCTAATATACACATTTTAATGCGACCGTTGCCAAATATGCACGTTCTTGCAAGCTGCATACAGTGCATTTTTGTGTTATTTTTGCTAATACGTGTATTTTGAGGCACACTTGACCTGCATAGATGCATTTTTGTACAAATTACCTGACTGAAGAACTGCATCGCAAAATTCAAGAAACATCTTCAGGCCCCAAGGATGATGGGAGAGCCACATCTTCCGCTCAGAGTAGTATAGAAGTGGGTGCTGAGGCCTTGCCCTTGAGCTGCTGGATGATGCATCAACCAAATCAGAGTCCCCCTCAAGGTCAACACATTGACCTTGAGGCAGGGGGCATAGCAGCAGATAGCTTTTGTGCAACACTTCAGAATAAAAATAAGTAAATATATAAAGGGCCTCCCCACATGATGCTGACACAAAACCCCTGCACAAACACTATGAAATAGAATGAAATATCATTATCCCCCCCATCTCTCTACTGCCCCCTCTTTTCTACTCTCTTTCCCCCCAACCATATGATGTCTATGACAAAAGTGTCTCATACGAAATGTAAATGAACTATGAAAAAGACTCCATGAATCATTTCCTTGTTTGTTTGTTTAATAAAATCTTTAATTAAAAACTATCTATATATCTATATCTAGATAGATAGATGATAGATAGATAGATAGATAGATAGATAGATAGATATAGATAGATAGATGATATAGATAGATGATAGATAGATAGATAGATAGATAGATAGATGATATAGATATAGATAGATGATAGATAGATAGATAGATAGATAGATAGATAGATAGATAGATAGATAGATACGCTGCCAAATTTGTTTCTCCTTGCTGGCATATTTATTTTATTTATACTTCTTATATTTAAATGCTCTACGTGAGGCTACCTTTGAAGGTGACCCGGAAACTGCAATTAATCCAGATTGCGGGGACTGGGAGTGGCCGCCGGGACCACATAACACCGATCCTGAAAGATCTGCATTGGCTCCCAGTACATTTCCGAGCACAATTCAAAGTGTTGGTGCTGACCTTCAAAGCCCTAAACGGCCTTGGCCCAGTATACCTGAAGGAGCATCTCCACCCCCATCGTTCAGCCCAGACACTGAGATCCAGCGCCGAGGGCCTTCTGGCGGTTCCTTCCTTGCGAGAAGTGAGGTTACAGGGAACCAGGCAGAGGGCCTTCTCGGTAGTGGCGCCCACCCTGTGGAACACCCTCCCTTCAGATGTGAAGGAAATAAGCAGCTATCTTATCTTTAACAGACATCTGAAGGCAGCCCTGTTCAGGGAAGTTTTTAATATTTAATGCTGTATTGTTTTTAACACTCGATTGGGAGCCGCCCAGAGTGGCTGGGAAAACTCAGCCAGATGGGAGGGGTATAAGTAATAATAAATTATTATTATTATTATTATATTATTTTTATATATCCCCTCTTTCATTCCAGGAGTTCAAGATGGTTTGCATGCCTTTCCCTCGCCTGCCCGCCCCCCACATTTTATCCTGAGAGGCAGGTTAGACTGAGAGACAGTGTCTGGCCCAAGGTCATCTAGCAATCTTCCTGCCTGAGTTAGGATTTGAACTCTGATCTCCACTCCAACCATTACACCACACTGGCTCTCTTCTTCTACCCCTTTATGTCTGTGGTTGGCAGAAAATATGTTTGTTTGTTTGTTTGTTTGTTTGTTTGTTTGTTTGTTTGTTTGTTTTTGTTTGTTTTAACCAAGATGGAAATTCACCATCTTCGCCATCACCCCATAGGTGCCCCTGTGCCACTGTCTGCTCCCTCCCTCTGATAGGAAATAACCTCTGAAATCTGGACTGCATCACCAGCTGCTAGGGACCAAGAGAGGGTGCTCACACACGCACACATACATATACAGCAATGCATTATTCTTATGATTTACAATGACCGCTCCCCGCATTAAACAGGGGGCACCCTTTGCGTGGATGCGCACAGCCCCTGGACCCGGTGCGGCTCCATCAGCACAGGCTTGGCTTCGCCTCCCCCCAGGTGGGATACCTGGAGGTCTCTGCCTACCTCAGTCAGTTGTCCAATCCCGCCTGGGGGAAGCGTTGCCAAGGAGACCAGGCCAGGTAGGGGAGGGACTACCTGCCCACACAATAGAGGGAGGATCTATCTTCCTGAATTGGGGGGGCGTGCAGCGGTGACCCACGCTTCCTTCCTCTTTGCAGCGGCAATACCAGGGGTTTCTGAGGGGAGGCTTTGACTGTACACCGAGAGGTCGTCATTGCTTTCCCCTGCGACGGCAGCATAAAGGGGGCGGCTATCTCTGCTTGAACATATGTGCTCCAGAGCCAGCTCATCCCCCCCCCCCAATGGATAACCCTGATGCTCCCTAGGTCCCCGGCTGGGGACTGGGGAGGGAGAACGCCCAATGCCTGAGCCAAGCTCTACCCACATTTGAAATATAATAAAGTTGTGACCAATTTAATCACATAGCATGTTGTCTTGAGTCGTTATTCCACATGGGGGGGCCGCCCAGGGTTGGGGGACTCTGCCTGTCCATGCAATGTATAAGCAGTTTGAAATGTACTAACTGCTGAGCATAGATGAGGGGGGAAACCATGAAAATCCTGGCTGAAAGCCTTATGAGCCAAAAGGACATGACACAAGGGGAAAAGGAAGGGGAGGGAAGAGGAAATCATGCAAGCTCGGGCACCGGTTCTTAGTTGCATTTATTATCTATTGCGTTTATGCCCTACCTTTCCTCCAATGAGGTCAAGGTGGTGCATGTGGTTCCCTCCCAAGGTCACACAGTAAACATTATCACACATTCCAGCCTGGCATAAAGCAAGGAGTGGTGTTAGGGGAGAGGTGCTGAGGGCCAGGCACGGTGGGTTGGAGGGCCTCATTTGTCCCTAGGCTTGAGGTTCCACACCCCTTATGTTCACGGACCGAGGCCTCTTCCCGACGATCTGGTTTGGTCCTCCATCGTGCCATCTGTGCATCTGTTGAGATGAACACAAGATGCTTCAATGTACCTCTGGACTACTTTTTTCCCTTCCCCTCCTTGTTGATCCAGCTTGCAGACCCTAGAAAGTGACGGAGACTGCTTCCTGCCAGCTTGTTTTCGGCATTTTCCCTATTTCCTCTCTTTTCTTTCTCAGGACCTTGTTAGAACTATTTTGTTTAGGTGATCATGGAAACACAATGAGATTTCACCCTGCCGAGCACATTTTACAGAGCAATACATTGTTACTTCTGCTATATAAATAAGCAGGTCTGTTATCAAAAGGTAACTTTGCTGACATTTCTTTTAATGTGCCAGGTTTGGGGGAGGTATTTTTAAAGCAAACCAGAAGACATTTATTGTTCCCAGATGAGTAAAAGTTAATTGAAATCACATATTTAAAACCATGAATGGGCTGGGGTCCAGGAAACTGCAGGTGTGCAGCTTAGTGCCACCCCCCTTAAGAACATACCTAGCAGCTTGTGCACAGGCTTTCTTAAGCATTTCAGTGGAGGTTGGTCCATTGGGATGAATGGGGCACTACCCTACCAAGCTGAGCCAGTCCATACTGACTTACTTGCATACTGTTCATTGAGTGGCACTGGCTGTCAGCTTCCTCCTCATTAAGAACATAATGAGAGCCCTGAAGGATCAGGCCAATGGCCAATCTACTTCAGCTTCCTATTGCCACAGTGGCCAACCAGATGCCCATAAGTAGTTTGCAAGCTGGATGTAAAAGCAGCAGCTCTCTGCCTGCCTGCAATTCCCAACAATGCTACTGACAGAACATAGCCATTGTGGCTGGCAGGCACTCATAGCCTGGCCATTTGTAGATTTGGCAAATCCTCTTTTAAAGCCATCCAAGCTGGTGACCCTCACTACATCCTGTGGCAATGAGTTCCATAGTTGAACCATGTGCTGTGTGAACAAGGCTTTAGTACACATATGGCAGACGCTATAGGTTAACCATGAAAAATTAGCTTTAGAGAGGGGATGGAGGAGAAATTTGGTTTTGTTTGTTTGTTTGTATACCACCATATCATAAAAGCAGAGGGCAGTATACAGCGGAGAGGCACAAAACACTAAAGCAATACAAGAAATCGTTATTGTGCCCAGCTCATTTTTATTTTATTTTAAGAAAGCTGCAAAGACCTGTCAGCATGAAATGGTCTTCAAGAGATGTCTGAAAGTATGAAACATACCTTGTAGATATCTATCCACATTTATTATGCTATTTTTGTAATATACAAATGATTTGAGAAAACCTGGTATACTTATCTGTATAATATTATTCTTGTTTATTAAACCCAGTTTTTTAAAAAATGAGGATGCCTGCCAGAACCGGCTTTGACTCACCTGACAATAGGGCATAGGGATCACCTGAAGTGGGGAAGAATACTGCCCTTTTCCCTCCCCTCTCATAATACTAAAGGAACCCAGCATCTTCTAATGAACCGAAATTGTGGAAGATCCGGGACAGTCCAAAGGGAACACTTGTTCACATAGTGGTGGTATGCAGATGGAAGGAAGATGAAGGATGGTGTTTCATGACTGCCTCTAGCTTTTAAAGAGAGAATGGTTCTTCCATGGCTCTTACAAGTCACAGTGCTGTTTAAAGGGGTTTAACAGAACCATGCCTCTATTTCTGTGGCTGTTTACTAGTTCGTTCTCTTAGGAGCAAGAATGTTGACCACATTTGTGGTAAAGTGTGTGGTATTTTCTTAGAAAGCCCATTTTCTTCTTATGCATGTGAGTATGGAAGATACTGCCAGACAGCCTTCAAGGTATAGCAAGAGTGCTGGAGTCCTGTCTAGTCATGTTATATGGGATCAATTCCAATGTGTTACCTCTGAGGATGTGGACAGGCTGCTTTGATGAGTGAAACCGACCACCTGTCTCCTTGAACCTTGCCCATCCTGGCTTATAAAAGCTAGCTGGGAAGGGCTGGGCAATGGACTCTGCGGGGTGGTGAATGCTTCTCTCTGTGAAGGAGCCTTCCCAGACCCACTGAAAGAGGTGGTTATCAAACCGCTTCTTAAAAAGCCATCTTTAGATGCGGCCATTATGGCCAACTATCGCCCAGTCTCAAATATTCCATTCTTGGGCAAGGTGATTGAGTGAGTGGTTGCTGAACAACAGAACAAAACTAACAGACTTTTATAAGACATCTGAAGGCTTCTAATGTTTGACCAACTACTGTATTTTAATATTTTGTTGGAAGCTGCCCAGAGTGGCTGGGAAACCCAGCCAGATGGGCAGGGTATAAATAAATTATTATTATTATTATTATTATTATTATTATTATTATTATTATTATTATTATCCCTTCAGATGGGGCAGCTGTTATTGCCTATTTTATCTGATTCTACTAATAGATGAATAATAATAATAATTTATTATTTATACCCCGCCCATCTGGCTGAGTTTCCCCAGCCACTCTGGGCGGTTCCCAATCAAATGTTAAAGAGTACAGCATTTAAAAACAGTACAGCATGTGTGTGCATGTGTCTGTGCACACACCTATAAATTAGATAGATAGATATTAAATAGATATATTTATTGACATATGTAGTAATTATGTTAAAGGCCCCTGGCACAAAAATCCTTGCACCTCTTTGTCTGAAAATGGGCAGGCTTTATTCCTTCTGAAGCGGCTACTGCACAGTTGACTGTAGGCATAAGGTCCAATCCTGTTAATGTGGGACTTTGGTCCAAACCACATGTTCCTACCGAAGAGCTCTGTTGCTGACCATGTCGTTTGGCCCTTAGGTGGACCCATCTTCTGTTCGTTTTAACAGCTACACAGATGCTTTCAGCCACACACACTCATGACCTTGGATGATACAGAGATGGCGATTTAGGAACGTTTTATGTTCTGGAAAATCTCATTGCACTGTTCTTTTTCCATTGTCAACAAAGATCTCCAGCTTCCATTGTTTGATTGTGTTATTTCAGGGATGTGACCATGAAAGTGGTATTCCTATACATACATTGGAAGAGTCCTGTCATAGCCAACGGCCAGTTTAGTGGCTGGTTGTGATTAGGAGAGTGAGGAGGCTTCAGTCTCTCTCTCTCTCTCTCTCTCTCTGTGTGTGTGTGTGTGTGTAGTCTTATAAAAAGAATGTATGCCTCAATGTGTTTACAAGAGCAATCCCTTTACTTACTTCCCTCCCCCAGCTCCTGGGCTGAGCAGTGATGTGTGTGAATACGGTGGCTCAATATCACAACCCCTTTCCCATGGTTAAGAGTAGGGATGGGGGAGAAACTCAGTTCTGTTGTTGTTGTTGTTGTTGTTGTTGCTTAGTCGTGTCCGACTCTTCGTGACCCCGTGGACCAGAGCATGCCAGGAACTCCTGTCTTCCACTGCCTCTCACAGTTTGATCAAACTCATGCTGGTAGCTTCGAGAACACTGTCCCGCCATCTCGTCCTCTGTCGTCCCCTTCTCCTTGTGCCCTCAATCTTTCCCAACATCAGGGTCTTTTCCAGGGAGTCTTCTCTTCTCAGAAACTCAGTTCAGTTGCAGTTAAAGGTAAACCTACATGATTTGCACTTTCCCAAACAATACAAGAACCAATACACAGCCATCCTTCGGATTTTGTGCAATTCAGTTCTCTGGCCCCAAACACATCGTGTTAGGGGGCAATTGCTCTGCAAGAAAGTGTATATTAAGCAATATTGCATGCAAACATGTGGATGTTGGGAGAAACTCACAGAAAACTGCTGTTGAATTTTCATGAGGACTTAAATCATCGTCACTATCACAACAGCAAACAGATGTGGAGATTGAGAAATTTGTTCATCCGTGCTAAGGAGTTCCTCTTGTGCCCATGACAGCCAGTGTGGTATTTTGGGAAGAGCATCTCATTAGGACAAGGCTACTTGGGTTCAAATCCCCACTCAGCCATCAAACGTGGTGGGTGAGCTTGGGCCAGTGCCTGATTCCCAGCCTAACCTACCTTGCAAGGTTCTTGTGAGGATTAAATGAGGAGAGGGAAAACTATGCATGGCACCTTGAGCTTCTTAGAGGAAAAAGGTGGGATATAAATAAACAAATAAATCTGGTACTGCTTTGGCTGCATAAACAACAGCACTCATAGCCTGAACATCATCATAAACAGTAGGAATGATTCCTTCCCACAGATGCAACCAGCATGGTGTGCAATTCAACCATCTGGAAAAGCTGCCCACACTGCTTCAGTAAAAAAATTACTGATCCTTTCCCCTTTTTTTTGCTCATGCAAAAGCTCCCACTTCCTCTCTCCCCTTTAGAAGAGTTTCAGATTCAAATGAATTGTAGAGTTTGGATTGACACAAAACATAGTCATACGCAAAGCCAGAGGCAGCACTTCTAAAATCAAGAAGATGTTTTTCACTAAGGAAAAGGAAGCCAAAACAAAATGATTTTGCAGCCTTCAGGGCGTTGTCAAGTTGTACTTGCTATTTTGAAATGATTGTTGGGGGAAACAGAACTGGTATCTTCATACTGTTGCAGGAAGGCACTGAGATGTTACAGCTACAGTATGGTTTATCGATGGTTGTAACCCAGCATTTGTCAAATTTTAAGCTTATATAGGAAATGCTATTGGTGATTAAGTTTGCTTTTAAAAGTGAACCTACCTAATTCACACTTTCTGAAACCATATGTGAACTACAACACAGCAAACCTTCAAAATTCACACGTCTCCTAATTTTGCAATGCAGCTCTCCAGCAAAGTAGTGTGTACAAAATTGTGCATACGAAGTAAAAGTGTGTGTATATTAGTGAAAATAACATACAAAAATGCATTATATTAGGGGAAAGTGCTTCAGAAAAATATGTGTTATTCAGCATTGCATTTGAGTCTGTATATATATATCTATATCTATATCTATATATCTGTATGTATGTATGTATGTATGTATGTATCAGGATAAATTTGTACTAAGATGCTAATGAATCCTCATGACAACTTTCCAATAAAACTGAATGAATGAATGAATGAAACAGCAAACTTATGTGGAAAGATGAGAAACTGAAATTGACAGGTTCGCCCATCCTGAGGTTGAAGGTGTGCATATAAAAACCATTTTTCATTTTTTCATGGATTTTTTCATAGATTTCCCCCCTAAATTGATTTTTAAATTCTGAATTTATTGCTATTCACGTTTTATGCTGTTTTTTGTTGCATCAGTTAAGTGTTTTAAATTTGTTGTTAGCCCCCCTGAGCCCGGTTTTCTGAAAGGAGAGGGCGGGGTATAAATAAAAATTTATTATTATATTCTTATCAGCCCAAATGTAAGTAACCCACCTTTTGCAGCCACCATGGGAAATTATTCATATCCTACTTTTCCTTTCACAAAAGACTACTGTCTCGTGCAAGCAGTGTCTGCAAAGGCTTGTGGAATTTAAAAGCACATCACTGATAAGCGATTGTATGTGCTCACACTTCTCCGTGACAGATTGTATCAGAGCTTTTTCTAGCGGCTTCCTGTTTCCTTTGCCCTGAGTGTGCTGAGCCATATTTGTATTCCCCATAAAACACACATCTTCCTCTTGGGGTAGAAATTCCTGTTGAACTTCCCTCTCAAACTACATTAAACAATAGTTTCCTGAGGTCTTTCTTCTTCTTCCTTTTCTTCTCCCTTTTTAAGTAACACATCGTACCATTAATAAATCATCATGCCTGACCATTGCCAACCATTTAGCACGGCAGGTCTTTATCCACTCTTAAATCTTTAAGTTCTAGGTCTTTGAGTTTTGTTTTTGTTTTGTGTTTTTAATTTACCCAAACAGCGACAGTTATTTCTGGTGCATATTGCAGGAAAATATGGATTTTGAGCAGGAAATCAATGCAAACCCAGTTGCGTGCATGAAACTTTTGCACATATGAGCACTGTTCATTCAGATGCATGTGGAACAGAGTTTGTGTATCAGAATTCCTGGACTTGTAAAAATAAAAAATGTATCAGAATGGGAGAATAGTTTTCTATTTTTTTTAAAAAAAACCCTTTGTTTCTTTTTGTTCAACCTTGGTTCTGTGCTGAGTTCAAGAAACAGAAGCCACATATAAAGTAGGCACAGCCTCATGTACATTAACACTGGTTGAAAGCTCATTTCTGGCTCCAGTTCAAAGTACTGATGAAGCCTTATACCACTAGCAATACTGGTTGGGACTGATATTATATATATGCTACTCTTCCTCCCAAATTTTTCCTCACACCAACCCTGTGAGGTAGGTTAGACTGAGAGACGGTGATTGTTCCAAGGTCACCCAGTGAATTTATGGGTAAATAGGGATCTGAACCCTGGTCTCCCAGGCTAACACTCTAACCACTACACCACACTGGCTCTTACTATCATATGCAGTTTGTGAACAGGTTACCTGAGAGACTGTTTTTTCACCTACATCAACCTGCTTGCACACTGCGGTTACCTTCAGAATTTTTCTGAGCAAGGACACAGGACAGGGCCTTTTCAGATGTGGCCCCCTACTCGTGTAGCAGTGGGTTTTCTGATGAATTATGAAAACATTTTTATTTTTGCCCAGCTTGTGGATTTGTGAGGATTTTATTATTTCATCTCAGCAAGAGATTCTGTTGGCTCTTTTTAGCTCCCCATTTTTAATAATATAATTTGTAATGTTTGGATATCTAATGGCCTGCCTGATTCAACGCACATCTGAGTATGCTAACATACACACCCAACCTTCTTCTCCAATCTTGCTGGAAAACAAACTTCCTTCCTTCCTTTTTCTTTTCCTTTCCTTTCTTTCCTTCTTTCTTAGCTCCTGCTGCAAATTTTCAGCTAACTGCAGTTTGTTTTATCCAGTTCAAGATCTTAAACACTTCGCCAAACCTTTATTAGGCATTACAAATATACAGTGGCGTAGCGTGGTGGGTGCAGGGGGGGGCGGCCGCACCGGGCGCAACATCTGGGGGTTAGGGTTAGGGGGCGCAAATCCATGGGTTAGGGGGCACAAATTACTTGCCTTGCCCCGGGTGCTGACAACCCACGCTACGCCACTGCAAATATAGGCCATCATAAAACATCCACATATATATCTATATCTATATCTATATATATACATAAAATATGTAATAACAAGACGAGGGTTTTCATTTGAGTTTCTTCCTGCTAAATAGTTTGGAATCTGCAGGTAACAATGATGCATTCAAACAGGCCAGGATCAAAAACTGTGATCTGAAGTTTGTCCTACAAACTGGAGCTAAAACTAACCACTGTATGTCTTGGTTCTAACAAACTTTCAGCTGTAGTTAGCTGAAAACTAAAGCTCTGATCTGCTCTTTGTGGCTGTGATGTAGGAGGGAAGAGGAGAGCCAGAAGTTTGTTCGCTAAACTATGCTTATGTGACGGGGTTGCTAACATAGCTGACATCTGTGGACACTAATGTGCTAGCCATTACCTCCATGGAAGGGCTCAACCAATATCCCCTCAAAAGCTAAGTATGCTTCACAAAGCAGCCTGACTCATCCCTGATCTTTTATGTTCCATTTCCTGGAATTAATTATTCTTCCTGTGCCTATAAACACTAACCTCATAGCATCTTCAGATGAGTTACATATTCATCCCCTTCGGTCTGAATCAATATTAACCATATAAGAGTAGCTCTTTCTGTTAAATGGAACTCTTAATGCCAAGACAAACAACAGTGGTTTAAGCCTCTGTACACGTGCATGAAATTTTCCTCTAATCAATGTTTGCAGAATTCTAGGAGCTACTGGAACAAAATATATGGCACTGCCTTATACTCCCACTGATCCATCTCACTCAGTTCTATCCACTCTTCATTGCATCCCATGAAACTTAACCCCCAATCCAGCAGGGCAGCTCTACCTCCACAGTCATTCCCACCAGGTTGGAACTTCTGCATGCAGCCTTGCACACAGAGACAACCAAAAGGACCATTTCCTGAACCCCACCACCAGTACCACCAGAATATCAGAACCCTGCTTTGGCCAATACGCATTGCTATCTGCAAGCATTCTATCTCTAGAGGCTGGCTCTCTTGCACTCCCTTCTGTGCAAGTGACTGGGTTGGACCGGGAGGTAAGTGCTATCTGGTCTGGCCCCTGCTAGTGTAGGCTTATGCCCTTTACTTTGCCAGAGAATTGCTTACCCGCGTCCCCAAGACCGAGAAGAGAATAAAAAAATTCCAGGAAAGCTTCTTCTTTGGAGAAAAGAGTTTTATTGCAAATCTGTGCACAGAGACAGTCAGCAGAATATAGTTTCTGAAATCTGACTGTGTAGCAATACGCATCTGCAAGCCTTCTTATACTTTAGAGTATTTACCCACCTCCCAGACCTCCCCCAAAACTTCCCCCAATCAGCTGGCAAGTTTCCAACTTATTCCTTATATGGCACATCTATATTTGCTGGCTAAGGCTGCTAGCTTAAGCACTTCTTCTGCTGGTTAAGCATTTTCTCTGCTCAGTAAGCACCCCCTCCCACCTCCTTGTACACGTGTCCTTCGTATCTCTTCTTATCTTGCATTACTTAAAGCAGAAGCAAAGCAGGAAACATCTTGCTAGTGGTTTTTAGTTGACAGCAGTTTTTGGCTAGGCAGGAAACGACCTTCTGACCTTTAACTAACATCAGCAGTTTCAGATAGCTGGTTAGACAGGAAACGGCCTCCTGACCTGTCTGATTTAGACTTTGCAAATAACTGCATTTTTGGGTTTGAGCTTGTGTAACCATCCTAGCAGAGTGCCGGAATTTACTATGTGTAGATAATATTAATGATTAACCGTTCCCCTCTCCCTTCACTCCCTCCTCTTCTTCTGAACAACCTAATACTTAGGTTCGTTCTGGGGTATGGGCCTATACTCCCTCATCACAGCGATGACTGTGGGTCCTAGCTTCCGTGACAGGAGTCTTTGCATCATTTGCTGCAAGCATTGCAATAAGCAGGGGATACAGAGGCAAAGAAGCAAAAGGATTAATAGCGGTCCTGCTAATAATACTATAACATTCCTGAGCCAACTGCCATCAGGGAGCCAGGAATACATCCAACCCCATGCATCACTCCCTGTGGCTTTCAGCGGGTTTTCAGCTATCATTGTTTCCATGTGGTTGATGGTGGCTGAAATATTTGCTGACTGGTCTGAAATGTACATGCAGCAATGGGAATGAATTAAGGCACAAACTCCGCCCTTAGAGGCAAGGACTACATCCAAAGCGTAACGATTTTGAAGGACTACCTCCCTTATCTCTGACATTTCCTTATTAATTGCTTTTAAGGCCGAGATGGTGGAGTTAAACAAAGCCTCGGTCCAGTTTGCCAATCTATGCAGATCCCGGTAATTCATGGCTACACCCAAAGGGGGTAGAAGGGACCTAGAGATGGCTGTGCCGGTATACTGGTTAATAGGTGATTTCGCGTCCCTTTTGTTACGCAGACGGACTGTTGGGAGCTTATCCATCTTATACACCAGGGGTACGACTACTCCTAAAGTACAGGTTCCAGAAAAGGCAGAGGGGATTTCTTTGTAGGCTCTTGTGCCGCAGAGCAACCACAAATCAGACTGGAGCAGGCAGTTAGATCTGCTGCGCGCCGTCATCCAGGTAAACCAAGTATAAAAATCGACACACATAGTATCATAAATGGAAGTACCTTTTTGGAAGCAGGAGGATCCGTTAATATACTCATAAGTCCAATTGCAATATGGATAGTGACCTAAAAAATTGCTGCTGTTATGATTGAAACGGAGACAACGAGGTGCCTGTTCCATGAGTGACAGAAACACTGGGGGTGAATAGGTGCGACCATCTGACATAAGATTACTAATTCTAAATGACTCATTTATTGGAATACTATGCAGTAGTATGCCAGGCTTCTTAAATTGTGGAGGGATATGCATACAAACCCAGCATTCAGAAAGATTAAGCATAGAAGAGAAACGATCTATATCTCTAACATAGGTATTATTACTCCAAATCTGATGATAGGGCTCTGACCGGCCGGTTTTCCGTATATGTGAGTCATCTCCCAGACCCAACCCAAGTAGGGCTAGTACCAGAAGGGTCAAGGGGATGGGGGCTGGTTGTTCCCTCCCACAAAATCGGTGACGCTCATGCCAGCAAAAGAAAACACACATCCATATGACAAGAGCGGTTGAGATAACCCCTATCCACCAACCCCAATCCTTCCATGGTTCCTCCCACCAATATTCAGGGGGTGTGCTCATTGTTGAAGAGCTCACTGATATTTGTGCCCGACTATCTGTTGAGCCTCAAGGATGAGAGTCCACTGGTGAGCTGATGCTCCCACTACGTGGGTCAACTTTTCTGCTAACCCTGATGGGTGGATTGAACCACTTGTTTAGCAATTTCAATGCACACCTGGTTAAGGCTCCCACCCCTGCAATACTTGCATTAAGATAGGTTCCGTCCCATCTATCGCCTGCATTAAGAGTAGGACCTGGTCTATCAAATGAGGTTGGTACAGTGCTCTACCTCCCATATAACAGTTGACTACCCTCCCACAACAGCAAAAGCGGTCCAGAACTCGATAGAGTTCGAGCGTCTCTGCAACTTCCCGTATGAGCACTATCCACGCATGCCGGACAGTGGTGTGGGAGAGGAGCCACAACGGGGCAGTGGGGTGTTTTAAGACGGCAATCTCATCAAATCCCAGTTTCCAATAGCCATAGAGCACACCATCTCTTACCACCGGTAAGACGAACCAGTCGTAGCAGAGTCCATCAGGCCAATAAATGCGGTATGGCTCAGTGGGGTCAGGGCTGTGGGACATAAAGCAGATAACAAAAAGAAAAGAGAAAGTCCCTATGGAAATATTAAATGTCCTGGTGAGCTTCCTGGGTTAGTCCTGGCACGGAGTGGAGTTGGGGACGCTGCCCGCGGGCGCCCCTCCCATCCAATTCTTCAGCTGTGCGTTGAGATATCAGCTTCCGGTGTGATATCAGCAGAGCGGTCGTCTGCCAGGCGTCTGGAGATGGTCAGCCGAAGGGAGTTCTCTGGATCTGGTGTTACTGTCCAATCCGAGATGGCTTTCTTCACTCGAGTATGGTGGACCCACGGGGTGATGCCGGCAACCTTCACAGCAGTAGGAGTAGAGAGTAGCACGGTGTACGGTCCCCTCCAGCAGGGCTGTAGGGGGGCTCGCTGCCAGTCTTTCACCCACACTTCATCACCTGGCTCGAACTGATGGAACGGTTCAGTCAACACACATGGGGTGCGAGCCTGGGTCCACCTGTTGAGATAAGAAAGAACTCGGGAGAGTGACTGTACATAATTATTCAGTTGCACATCTTGGCTAACATACGGATTTAACATTCTAACATATGGGACTGGTCTCCCAAACAGAACTTCAAAAGGTGACAAGTGGGTCCGTTTTGACGGAAGACTGCGGACCCTGAGTAATGCCAAGGGCAACATGGCCACCCAATTAGACCCGGTTTCCTGTGTCAGCTTGGACAGCTGATTCTTTAGAGTTCTGTTCATTCTCTCTACTTTTCCAGAACTCTGGGGTCTATAAGCAGTATGCAGCTTCCAGTTGATCTGGAGCGCTTTTGCCAGCCCCTGTAGGACTGCATGAACAAATGCTGGTCCATTATCAGATCCTATGGACCTTGGCAATCCATAGCGAGGGATGATTTCCCTAAGCAGGCACCTGGTTACTTCAAATGCCTTTTCAGTCTTTGTGGGCCATGCTTCGACCCATCCGGTGTAGGTGCACACTGCTACCAGCAGGTAGCGGTGCAGTCCACAACGGGGTAATTCAGTAAAGTCCACGACAAGATCTTCCATAGGTGCCGTTCCACTGTGCTGAATCCCTGGGGGAGCCAGTGGTCCGGCTCTGGGATTATTCTTCTGACACAGCAGGCATTTCCTGGAAATCTGGGCTGCCAGTTGGTAGAGGTGGGCTATATAGAAGCATTTTTCCAGCTGCTTGGTTGTAGCATCGGGTCCTATGTGGGTTGAATCATGGTACCTCTGAATTATTTGCCGCGAAAGAGACTCTGGAATCCATATCCTGTCATCAGGGGTAAGGTACCATCCTTCTTTGGTCAATGTCAGTTCCTGGGCGTCTGCAGTGTCCTTTTCCTGCTTGGTATAAGCTGGCTTGTCAGCGGTGCTTAAAATCTCTTCTGGGACTAGTGCTCCGATAACCGGGATGGGGGCTAGTTCCCGAGCTGCTTCCTTGGCCACTTTGTCTGCCAATCGATTTCCTCTGGCCACTTCCCCTGGTCCAGTTGTGTGTCCATAACAATGGATAACCGCTACCGCTTCAGGCTCCCATACAGCATCCAGAAGGTTCAACAAAGCTTGTGGGTGGGCCACCTGGTTTCCTCTGGAGGTAAGCAAACCTCTCTCTTTCCATAAGGCTCCGTGGGCGTGTAAGGTCAGGAATGCATACTTAGAATCAGTATAGATGTTTATCTTCTGTCCCTTTGCCAGGCTCAGGGCTCTGGTAAGCGCAGTTAGTTCTGCCAGCTGGGCCGATGTTCCAGGCGGGAGTGACTTTGCTTCGACCACCTGGTCGTCCAGGGCTACCACTGCATAGCCTGCTTTTCGCTGCCCAGCCTCGACAAAGCTGCTTCCATCCACAAACCATGAAAGCCAGTGGGGGTCTGCTTTGTCTTTGAGATCAGGCCTGCTGGAATATACTTCGTCCATTACTTCAATGCAGTCGTGCGTCTGCTCCTCACCTTCTCCTACCGGCAACAGGGTAGCTGGGTTGAGGGCGGTGGTGACCTGGAACTTCAAACGTGGGTGCAACAATAACATCTGACACTTCCTCATCTTTGCTTGGGAGAGGAAATAGGTACCCTTCATGTCAAGCAGTGCTGGGACTGCATGCGGAGTCACACAAACAGTGTCTTGGCCAAAAGTAAATTTGTCTGCTTTGTTCAGTAGGGTGGCTACTGCCACAACTGCTCTCATGCACGGCGGTAAGCCTTGTTCTGTAGGCGACAGGCGCTCAGATAGGTATGCCACGGGCTGCTGCCAGCTTCCCAATTTTTGGCATAGCACTCCCTTTGCTGTTCCCTGGTCTTCATCCACAAACAGGGAGAAAGGCTTCTCAGGATTTGGGATACCCAGCGCTGGTGCTTGCTGCAATGCCCTTTTCAGATCCTTGAAGGCCTGCCGTTGCTCTTCTCCCCACACAAAGGGGTCCTTTTCAGTTCCTCTGGTTGACTCGTGCAGAGGCTTGGCAATTGTGCTGAAGTCAGGGATCCATATTCTACAGAATCCTGCCGAGCCCAAGAAACCACGAAGTTCTCTGCGATTCTTTGGCTCTGGAATCTGGATAATGGCTTGCTTCCTTTCTTCTCTAAGGGTCCGTTGCTGATGGGATATATCAAATCCAAGGTATTTTACAGTGGGTAGGCATATTTGGGCCTTCTTCTTAGATACCCGGTATCCTGCTTCAGCCAAGTGATTCAACAAATCCTTGGTGGCTTTCATACACGTGTCCTCGTCTGAGCAGGCCAAAAGAAGGTCATCCACGTACTGTAACAAGACCCTGTGTGGGCTGGTGGGGAAGCTAGACAGGTCCGAGGCCAATGCTACCCCAAAAAGGGTTGGAGAATTCTTGAAACCTTGTGGAAGTCTCGTCCACGTATATTGCACCTTGGTGCCTGTTCCTGGATCCATCCATTGAAATGCAAACAGGGGCTGACTTTCCTCTGCCAGACGGCAGCAGAAGAATGCATCCTTCAAATCCAGTACCGTGAAATAGCAGGCAGTAGGAGGTATTAAACTCAACAGTGTGTAAGGATTGGGCACATTGGGGTGGAGGGTTTCCACGGCTTGGTTGACCAATCGGAGGTCTTGGACCGGACGATACGAGTTATCTTCCTTCTTCACCGGCAAGAGTGGGGTGTTCCACTGAGATTGACACTGCCTCAGGATGCCATGGCGAAGTAACCGTTCCAAATGTACCCATACTCCTTCTGCAGCTCGCCGGGGGATAGGGTACTGGTTCACAGCCACAGGGTTGGCGAATGGTTTGGGCTTGACTATTATAGGTGGGATGTTCTTTGCCATTCCGGGCGGGTTGCCTTCTGCCCATACACCAGGGTTTACTTTTTGCAGGAGGTCTTCTGGAATAATCCCCTCCTCTTCTTTTACCATCATTAAGCGCCAGTGTTCCCTTAAGGGTACTTCTAAGGAAAGCTCTCCTGTTTGCCCTGTAGTCATTGTCACTTCTCCTGTCGGTTGAAAGGAAATCTGGGCTTGCAATTTTGATAGCAGGTCTCGGCCCAATAATGGGATGGGACACTCTGGTATATATAAAAACTTGTGTTGGACTACTTGGCCACCCAGGCGACAGACAACAGATTGCAGGAATGGGGCTCTTTGTGATTTGCCTGTAGCTCCTATTATGTTAATTGTTTGCTTGGTGGGCTTGGACACTGGTACTGGCAAAACAGAGTGGGCGGCTCCTGTGTCAACCATAAAGGGGATAGTTTGGTTCCCTGTTTGTATTTTGACCATGGGCTCACGGGAACCTAAAGCAGCTGGGCCCGGTCTGTCCTAGTATTCTTCCTCCTCTCTCAGGCTCATCATGCCGGGCTGCCTTTGGGCTGAGGGGTACCAGGGAGGTCCCTGTCCACGTCCTCTACCCCTGCTGGCATTTGTCGATGACCAAGGTCTCAGTTCCTGTCCAGGTCCCCTGGGGGTTGGGCCTGGGGCTCGTTCTCCTCGTCCTCTCCCTCCTAAGTGGGCCTGTGGGCATTCTCCTTTCCAGTGCCCTTCCTGCCGGCAGATGGCGCACTGATTCCTCCCCAGGCGGCCTTGCCCTCCTCCCCGGGCACTTCCTCTTTTCTGAGGGATGGGTGCGGTGGCCTGTAATGCCATCAACTTCTTTGCTTGATACTTCTCCTTTTTCTTTTGTTCCTCTTCTTCCCTCTGATTGTAAGTGGTTTGAGCCAGTTCTAACATCCACTCAAGGGTGTGGCCCATGAACCCCTCGTGTTTTTGAATTTTTCGGCGGACATCGGGCGCTGCCTGAGCTACAAAAGCAGCCTTTACAATAAGGGCGTTGGCAGCCTCATCTGGGTCTACAGGAGTATACTGACGGTAGGCTTCCTTCAGGCGTTCCAGGTAAGCCCCTGGGGCCTCTTCATTCCCCTGCACTACCTCTCTGACCTTCACAAAGTTGGTGGGTTTCCTGGCTGCCCTTCTCATACCATTTAATACGTTCTGGCGGTAGGTAGTGAGGGTTTTCTGGCCATCAGCAGTCTGATAATTCCAATTCGGGGTACTATCAGGGTATCCTGTTATAATGTCTGGATCCGGTGTTCCCTGTGCTCTCATGTGTACTCGAGCTTCAACATGGATTCGCCTAGTTTCTTCTGTGGTTAGCAGCGCATCCATCAAATACTGCACATCATCAAAAGTGGGATTATAGGTTTTAAAAATCCCTTCAAACAATTTTATAATTTTAGCTGGATTCTCCTCAAAGGAAGGATTTTGATTTCTCCAATTACAAACATCTGCACTTGAAAAGGGTATATGCTGGACCGTGTAGGTCCGTGGTGCCTCCGCCCCACCAGGCCCTGGAGGTCCCGGTGGGTCATAAACCCTTCGGAGGGGCATTACTCCGACCCCACCCTTTTTCTGTGCCTCATGGGACTTATGGAAGGCTGCCCTGGTTGCTGCTTCTATCCATTCCTTCTGCCATTTCTTCCCTTGTGCTGAGGAGCATCCTGCTGCAGCCAACACGTGGGGGCTAACATCCACTTTTTCCGCATAGGGTTGTACATACTGTTGCAATCTCAAAGACTGATACTGAGTCCACTCTCTTCCCTTCTTTGCTAACTCAACCAATCCCTTTACAAATTCCTCATCATCCTCTTCTTCCTCTTCTGATTCATCAGCCTTGGGGGGTTCAGGCTGGGGGCTAGCTCCTTCCGGTGCTTGGGGACCTGGGCCTGGGGGAATTGCTAGAGGGGCAGTTGGTGGAGCATAGGGTGGTGGCGGTTTGATGATTCCCCCCTCCTCATCTTCTGGGTCTGGTATCACCGGGGGCTTTTCTGCCTTCCCTGCCGGTCGAACTGTACAAATTGTATTTCGTGGGGCGTCGCCTTGGCAGGCTTTCAACCACGGTGGATTCTTTTCTACATTGGTTTTCCAAGTAGAAATGTAAGGGATTTGGTCGGGGTGGACATTCAATATGTTCTGGTATAATGGGCTGATTAATTGCAAATCAAAGCTTCCTCCTGACGGCCAATTAGTTTGTGCGGGCCAGTCAACTTCACATAATGTCCTCATTCTCTGTTTTCGCAATTTGATTCCCCAATCATCATGCTTTGTGGCCGCTTTCCAGTTCTTTAAAAAACATTCCAGAGGACTACATTGGCTTGCCCCAGACCCCATTTTCTTTTTCTTCAGATACTCCGCACCTGACTGGGCTGTAAATTCTTTCACAGTTCACACGATACAGATTGTGGTCTGCACGAGGTCGCCCTGGCAGAAAACGCACAACCCTGCAATCGCTCGGCCAAGGGGAGCGCTAGGCCCCGACCCACACTTGACAACAATTCAGTCACTGGAGTATCTGACATGCAACATATAACATACAAATCACACCATTATAATTTCAACATGCAACACACAAAACACACCAATACAACTTCCCCTCTGTTTCCCTTTTACCCAACCTTACTGGCGGCAAACTACTGCAATCGGCCAGTTCTCCCCTCTGTTTCCCTTGTACCCAACCTTACTGGCGGCCCTCTGCACAACCAGGTGAGGCTTGATCAGACCTCGCCCCCCTTTTCCTTGGGGCCCACGCCCTGTCCCTTGGGCTTACCGTTTTCCGCTGCGGATTCCCTCCTGGCCAGTCCTCTTTTCTCCCTCGACCGAGGTCCCTACTCAGGAGCGGTGTGGCCGGCTTCTCCCACGAATCAGTAGGGTGCGCGCTGAAGCCTGCAGACTCCGGTCCGAGCTGTTCACCTGGTCGAGCCTGGCTCTTCCCGGCCCCCTTGGGGTGGGGCAATTTCCCGGCCAACGCACCAAGCTGTAGGCTTATGCCCTTTACTTTGCCAGAGAATTGCTTACCCGCGTCCCCAAGACCGAGAAGAGAATAAAAAAATTCCAGGAAAGCTTCTTCTTTGGAGAAAAGAGTTTTATTGCAAATCTGTGCACAGAGACAGTCAGCAGAATATAGTTTCTGAAATCTGACTGTGTAGCAATACGCATCTGCAAGCCTTCTTATACTTTAGAGTATTTACCCACCTCCCAGACCTCCCCCAAAACTTCCCCCAATCAGCTGGCAAGTTTCCAACTTATTCCTTATATGGCACATCTATATTTGCTGGCTAAGGCTGCTAGCTTAAGCACTTCTTCTGCTGGTTAAGCATTTTCTCTGCTCAGTAAGCACCCCCTCCCACCTCCTTGTACACGTGTCCTTCGTATCTCTTCTTATCTTGCATTACTTAAAGCAGAAGCAAAGCAGGAAACATCTTGCTAGTGGTTTTTAGTTGACAGCAGTTTTTGGCTAGGCAGGAAACGACCTTCTGACCTTTAACTAACATCAGCAGTTTCAGATAGCTGGTTAGACAGGAAACGGCCTCCTGACCTGTCTGATTTAGACTTTGCAAATAACTGCATTTTTGGGTTTGAGCTTGTGTAACCATCCTAGCAGAGTGCCGGAATTTACTATGTGTAGATAATATTAATGATTAACCGTTCCCCTCTCCCTTCACTAGTTTTAGCTCTCCAGGGTCTCAACCAGGCTACTTATAATCCAGACCCTGTGGCAGCACCTGGTGACTGCCAGGGTAGATGTATTCTGACAGGCCCCACTGAAACCAGGACTTGGGCACTGCCAGTCAGCAGCAACACTCCCCCAACTGCTGATTGGCAGTCAGGCAGATGTCAACATTCCGGGGGAGGGTGCATATCTCATGGGAACCAAAAAACACTCAGCACCAGGAGGCTGCCATTTTTACCATTGCAAACCACCCCAATATCCAAGCAATGTGAGATCCCAGGGGTTCCAGGAACTTGCCAAGAGTTCAGATTCCTCAAAATGAGGGACAGCAAAGACTGTGGTGTATTTAGGTTCATTTACTCATATATACATATTGCCTGAGCCTAGGATGTAGGGGCTCACAGCATTAACACCCTAAGAAGGCCTTGCTTCTCCTATAGTTGCAAGCATGGATCCCAACAGAAATCAAGCATGTCTGTCTGTCTGTCTCTCTAGCTTCTGCCTGTGTCTAGCTTCTAGCTCTCTCATATAACTCTGACCTTTTGTCTTTCTAACTACCAGATTGTTGAGGGAGCAGGGCCCACCCATTTGCTTTCTAGCACAGAGCCACTTCCTTTGTTACCTTAACAACCCATACTTAGGCCACTGCCAAGAAATTTGCCTAGCTATTCCAGAAGTTGGATTCTTGTTAGAGCCAGGAATTAGAAGGGACTCAGGAAGACAGCCTTTCCTGCCCCATCCGCTGCCCCCCTCGACATTACTTTCCCACCATGCATTGCTGGAGAGCATCTGACCTAGCATTGCAACATTGGGCATTCTGCAGCACTGCATTGAGGGGAATTAAACATTCGTCCAGCACTGATGATGCAGCTCCTTGGATAAACCTCTAATGGGAGGGCCCAACCAGCAACAGGGTCAAGTGGACAGGATCTGTAATGTGGTAGGCATCAACATCCTGCTCAAAAGTGTCACTGCTTCTTTTAACTGGTTATGTCACAAATCTAAGCCAGGGCCTTCTGTGCACAGTGTGTGTACAATATGCTGGATAGCTCAGTTGGTTAGAGCATGATGCTGATGATATCAAGGTTGCAGGTTCAGTCCCTGTATGCAGTGGCGTGGCACGGGTTGTCAGCACCCGGGGCAAGGCAAGTAATTTGCGCCCCCTAACCCGGGGCAAGGCAAGTAATTTGCGCCCCCCCCCGCTGCACTGTCCCTCCCCCAGATAGTCCCTCGCTCTCTCTCCGCACCGCACCGCACGCCTGGCACCCTCCCCTCCACAGTGGGCGGCGACCCGGCGGCTCGGATCGGATTTGCACAGCCAGCACTGCAGTGAGAGAGAGTGAGTGAGCCAGGTAGGGGCAGAGAGCTGCGAGTGCGAGCGCCCCCCCCCCCCAGATGTTGCGCCCGGTGCGGCCGGCCCCCCCTGCACCCCCCACGCTACGCCACTGCCTGTATGCAACAGCTACATATTCCTGCATTTCAGGAGGCTGGAATAGATGGTTCTAAGGGTCCCTTTCACCTCTACAATTCCATGAAATCTAGTCCGTCCTCTGCAAGTCGGTGTTGAGGTATGTGAGTCTGAAATATGTATGAAATGGGGGAACACAACACTTCCCTCCCAAGATGAAAAAATGCCACCATGCTGTCATATAATAAAAATTATTATTCATTTCAGTGTGCTGTTTTCTTTCCCTTTTTTTGTTGCTGCTTTCCTTGACTCAGAGATATTTTATTTCTGGTGGTTCAGTTCTTCATTCATTTTTCTCTAAGGACTTGCAAGTATTTGCATTCTGCATTGCCCAACCCAGTGCCCAACCTACAAGCTCAGGTGAAGAAGAAAAAAGGATAATGTGGTGTTCAAAAAAAAGGGTAACTAAAACAGTCAAGCGGGTGGAGCGGCTGCCCTGTGAAGAAGTGTTGCAGCATCTGGGGCATTTAAGTTTAAAGAAAAGAAGAGGAAGAGGCAGCATGGTAAAGTAAAGGGACCCCTGACCATTAAGTCCAGTCATGGACGACTCTAAAGTTGCGGTGCTCATCTCGCTTTATTGGCCGAGGGAGCTGGCGTACAGCTTCCGGGTCATGTGGCCAGCATGACTAAACCGCTTCTGGCAAACCAGAGCAGCACACTGAAACGCCGTTTCCCTTCCCGCCGGAGTAGTACCTATTTATCTACTTGCACTTTGATGTGCTTTCGAACTGCTAGGTTTGCAGGAGCAGGGACCGAGCAACAGGAGCTCACCCCGTCACAGGGATTCGAACCACTGATCTTCTGATCAGCAAGTCCTAGGCTCTGTGGTTTAACCCACAGCGCCACCCCACAGTGCCACAGTGTAGAAGCTTATAAAATTATCCCTCAGTCTATGGGTCCACATGGCTAGGGTGTTCAGAACATTTCCAAAGCATTTGTCCATGATGGCCTACTCAGTGGCAGAGCTTCATGCTCCAGCACAGGGGGCAGAGAGCAGGCGGGGTGGGGCTGCCGCATGCCCCAGGGGCGTGGCACACCGCCTGCGGGGGCATGGCACCCAACATGGGCAGGGGGCAGCCACAATGGCACCCCACCGGGATTGCGCTGCCAGGGGCGGTGCACTCCCCCCACACTCCTCTTCCTCCACCAGTGGGCCTACTGTCATCGTAGAGGGATCCCCATGACCCTGTACAGCCAATCAGATACCCTGTTTTGACTCATGTCCTCCTTTCCCCTTTCCCCAATTGGCTAGAGAGTTCAAAACCTTTCCCTATTGGTCCATGATGGCCTACCGTCATAGTAGAGGGGGTCACATGACCTGGTAAAGCCAATTGAATACCCCGTTTGGCTGAGGGTTCAAACCTTGCCTTATTGGTCCACATGGCTACGGGTTTCAAATTTCATCCTATTGATCCACAATGGTCTACTGTCATTGCAGAGCGGTCCCGTGGTGCTGTAAAGCCAATCAGATACCCCATTTTGGTCCTGAGGTGCTAAAGTTCTATGCACACTTACAGTGCAGTTAACCTCAATTAACACAGCTGCCTTTTACTGCTAAGTAAACATGGATCAGATCAGTTTCTCATTATGAAATGAAAGTTCTCTCTCCTCCCCCTGACAGGAGCTCTAACATGACTCAAGCTCTTAAAAATATGGCACTTATGGGGAAGACTCTGAGCCATGGCCTCCCTTAGACATGGAGATTATGACAATAGACTTGTGCATTTGAATGGCAGAACAATGTTTACAAGTGTAATATGTGGCATATGCCACATGAAATAAAATATCATTTATACAAACTCTTGTGTTTGGATTTACCTTTTCTCTGTGTCCAGTTGCAACTATACTGTCTGAGATGTTTTGGTTGTATTACAGTAGACCCACAGCTTGTGTGCATTTAACTTGTGCACATTCAGCTTTATGCGCTTGGAAATTTTATATATATATAAAAATAATTAAAGGGGGCAGAAACAGGAAAAGAGACTTTGGTGACCCCAGTCACAGTGAGACTGCAGCATGAAACCTTCAATAGGTCCGTTGCTTTCACCTATGACTCAGATGGGATTAACAGTGGGTTGAACTGTGACAATGATTTTGTTTTGTTTTAATTTAATCACACTCAATATGTTAATGGGCTTACTAATGCCAGGATGTCTGTGCTATGAATGACCAGCCATAAGACCCTTTGGGGCAGGCATCCGCAAACTCAGCCCACCAGCTGTTTTGGGACTACAACTCCCATCATCCCTAGCTTACAGGACCAGTGGTCAGGGATGATGGTCCCAAAACAGCTGGAGGGCCAGGTTTGGCCATGCCTGCTTTGGGGTGTTTGTAATACTAATCCTACTCAGAGTTGACCTATTGAAGTTAATGGACATCTCTAACTTAATTACTGAGTAGGAGTAGCATTAGATACAACCCTTTGTTGTTTTTGCTGCAGAAGACTGGCTGTAAATTTCCTCTGGAAAGTACAAATACTTGAAAGATTCTAATAATTCAGAATGGTTCTAAGGTCGATACTATTCAGGGTTTTCTTTAACTCATGTATGCCCTCTGCTGGTTAACTAGAGAAAGATACATTTTTTAAAAATCTTCAATTTCTATCTAGCAGGAATGGAAAAGACGTTGCTCTCCAGATGTTGATCCCAGAAGGGACCAAGAGAATTGTATTCCAGGCAACATCTGGAGGACTGAAGCATTTTCCCCTCTGCCTTACAAAAACTGATTTTTTTATTTTAAAAAATACTATATGGAACAATGGTAAAGGTAAAGGGCCCCCTAACCGTTAAGTCCAGTCGCGGATGACTCTGGGGTTGCAGCGCTTATCTTGCTTTACTGGCCAAGGGAGCCAACATTTGTCTGCAGACAGTTTTTCCTGCTCATGTGGCCAGCATGACTAAGCCACTTCTGACAAAACAAGAGCAGTGCACAGAAACACAGTTTACCTTCCCACCGGAGTGGTACCTATTTATCTACGTGCACTTTGACGTGCTTTCGAACTGCTAGGTTGGCAGGAGCTGGGACCGAGCAATGGGAGCTCACCCCGTCACAGGGATTCGAACTGCCAACTGCCCTAGGCTCTGTGGTTTAGACCACAGCGCCACCCGCGTCCCATGGAACAGGTGTGCTAATTGTTGCATTCCTTTAAAATCTGTGCAGGTGATGGGAAAACCAACACTTAACAGACTTTATGGAGCAAGGGTTAGTGACCTCTGGAAAACCTCCAGCTGTAGTTGCACCAGAACTCCCATTATCCTATACACCTTGGGACTGGGATACCTGAAAGATAAACCCTTATATAACCAACCAACAGTGGTGTAACATGGGTTGCAAGCGCCCGGCAAGTTAAGTATTGTGTGGGCCGTTAGCATTCCCTGAGTCCTTTCCACCAGTCCAGTATTGAACCCCTTACCCCATCAACACACATGTATTGTATCTCCAGTAAGTGTGCTTGGGATCCTAGCCTTCAACATGGAAAGGTGTACATGGGGCAACAATCAGGTGTTTACGAAGCCAGCATGCAGTCCTCAGGCTAGTGGCGGCTCCCTGTTTAGTGTTGCCCAGGCAATTGCTCTGTGGGTGAGAAGATCCTGCAGATCTCATGTTAAGAGGAGGTCCATTCCATACAATGTAGGAATTTAGTGTCTTGGTACCGACCCATTGGAAATCCCTCCTGTTAAATTTTAGGCTGCTGCCATCTGTTTTCTTTTTTGTGTGTGTGCCTACTGAAGTCCTTTCCCAGACTGCATGTGTACTGGACCTGCTTTTAGATATTTTACTTCGTTTATTGCTTGCGTGGTTGCTTGCCTCCTTTGGGAGGAAGGGTGCGATAGAAATTTAATAAACAAAGAAACACCCCTGACAACTGAGCTGCAGCCTTGCAGCATCTTGAGGGCCATTGGTTGCTCACCCCTGGTCTACACTGACTGGCAGTGGCCCTCTTTTGTATACAAAAAAGAAGAAGAAATAAACTCATGTGCTTGCCCATTCCTCAAACCAAAGATCCTGCTTCAAAAAGACATGGTACCAGATATGGGGCAGGGGAAATAAGCTGGTTATTAAAACTGCAACAGAAAATGAAAGTTTTCCTCTGCCAGCCTTAGTATTTAGCAGCATTCACCACATGAATAGAGGCATCGCACACAGGAAGTTTGCCTGCACCTGCTCACAGCTGGTCCAGCTGCAGGATCCACAGAGGCAGATCTGGGTTCCAGGAAGTGTTTTCTTCTTCTTCTTCTTCTTCTTCTTCTTCTTCTTCTTCTTCTTCTTCTTCTTCTTCTTCTGCTTTATTAAATGTCTATACTGCTCTTCATCCAAAGAGCGCAGGGTGGTTTGCAATATAAAACATACCATAATAACAAACCAAAATACACAGACCCAAACACAGTTTAAAAGACCACAGATTGCTAAATCAGCCAAAGACCTGGGAGGAAAAAGGAATGCTTTCACCTGGCACCTAAAGATATGTAACGAAAGTGCCAAGCAAGCCTCCCTGGGGAGAGCATTACACAAACAGGGAGCCACCGCAGAAAAGACCCATTCTCATGTTAGCGGCAGCTAAAAAAGCCAATGCAATTCTGGGCTGCATCAATAGGAGTATAGCATCTAGATCAAGGGAAGTAAGAGTGCCACTGTATTCTGCTCTGGTCAGACCTCACCTGGAGTACTGTGTCCAGTTCTGGGCCCCACAGTTCAAGAAGGACACTGACAAACTGGAACGTGTCCAGAGGAGGGCAACCAAAATGGTCAAAGGCCTGGAAACAATGCCTTATGAGGAATGGCTAAGGGAGCTGGGCATGTTTAGCCTGGAGAAGAGGAGGTTAAGGGGTGATATGATAGCCATGTTCAAATATATAAAAGGATGTCACATAGAGGAGGGAGAAAGGTTGTTTTCTGCTGCTCCAGAGAAGCGGACAAGGAGCAATGGATCCAAACTACAAGAAAGAAGATTCCACCTAAACATTAGGAAGAACTTCCTGACAGTAAGAGCTGTTCGACAGTGGAATTTGCTGCCAAGGAGTGTGGTGGAGTCTCCTTCTTTGGAGGTCTTTAAGCAGAGGCTTGACAACCATATGTCAGGAGTGCTCTGATGGTGTTTCCTGCTTGGCAGGGGGTTGGACTCGATGGCCCTTGTGGTCTCTTCCAACTCTATGATTCTATGATTCTATGTTCCCACCTTCCAGACTTCTCATGGGGTAGTTCATACGGGGAAAGGCGGTCCTTGAAGTTTTGCAATTCTGAAATGTTTAAGGCTTTATAGGTAAAAACCAACACTTTGAATTGGACATGGACACTAATTGGCAGCCAGTGCAGTCAGGCTGAGATTGGTGTTATATGTTTAAACCATCTTGCCTTGGTGAACAATTGGGCTGCCAAATTCTGCACCAGCTGAAGTTTCCAACTATCTCCAAGGGCAACTCCACATATAACATGTTGCACTAATCTAACCTAGAGGTTACCAGAGCATAAAGAGCAGTAGTTAGGCTCTCCCTGTCCAGGTAGGGGCATAGCTGGGCCACCAAAGTTAATAGAAAGCATTCTACGCCATTGTGGCATCCAGAGCTTCATGAGACAGCAAATGATCCAGAAAGATTCTTAAGCTATGTACCTGCTCCTTCGGAGGGAGTGTGACCTCATCAAGAGTAGGGCAACCACCCATCTGGTCTAGGGAGCCACCCTCTAGCAGTGCCGCAGTCTTATATGGATTGAGCTCCGGTTTGTTGGCTCTCATCCAATCCATTACTGAGGCAAGACAACAGCCCTGCTTATCTCCTGCCACACCTGAAGATGCAAAGGAGAAGTAGAGCTGTGTGTCATCGGCATATTGCTGACAATGTACTCCAGAAACTCTGGATGTCCCTACTCAGCAGTTTCACATAGATGTTAAAGAACATAGGGGACAAAATCAAACCCTGAGAAAGCCCATATTGAAAGTTCCATGGGACCGAACACTCCCCAAGCATTACCCTCAGGAAGTGAACATTGAAGGAGGACTGGTACCACCACAAAGTGGTACTACCTACCCCTAACTCAGGCAGCCACTCCAGAAAGATATCAAGGTCAATGGTATCAAAAGTCAACAATTAAGAGGGACACATGTCTCTCCTGACAGAGGTCATTATAAAGAACGACCAAAGCACATTCTGTCCCTAAAACCCAATTGAAATGCATCTATAAAATTGGCTTCATCCAACAGAGCCTGGATCTGGTCCATGACCACCTGCTTAAGAACCTTGCCAGAAATTGCTTAGATTTTCCAGATACAGGGAGGGTTTCCTAAGGAGTGGTCTTATCACTGCCTCCTTCAAGCAAGCAGGAACCACCTCCTCTCACAAGAAAACATTAATCACCTCCCTGGCCCAGCCAGCTGTCTCCTCCCCGCTAGTTTTTATCAGCCAAGAGGGCAAAGGGTTCAGAACACAAGCGGTCGCTCTGACCGATCCAAGCGCTATGTTTGTGTCCTTGGGCCTTACTGAAACTCATCCAACAGGACAAAGTAGTGCCACGTAGCCTCCTGTGTGTAACATCAGAGATAAGGTCCCACCAGATGCAAGTAATTTGGTCTTCAAAATGCTTTGTAAACAAGTTACAGTGAGCTACCATTGGTTTTGCTGCCTCCTTTGGGGCAGACCATCAATGGCCCCATGCTACCCAGAAAAGCTCTGCAGGGTGGCCAGAAGCCTGAGTTCCACGAGACATTGGGGAGGCTCATCACATGCACCTGATGTCACATGTGCAACACATACATGTGACTTCACAAGTGTCAGGAGGAGGCAGCGAGGCCTGGCAAGGCCTGCCACCACTGTAGGGAGGCCTAGCACGACCCAGTCCCTCAAGATTCGGGGCATGGGCATAGCCTAAGGCAGAGCAGAGACAGCTGCCCCCACCCCAATAAAGTAAAATCAATAAAAATACTTAACTGAGTTTCTGCCCCCACTAACATAAAGCCTGGCTATGCCCATATGGACCATAAAGAAGGCTGATCGCTGAAGAATTGATGCTTTTGAATTATGGTGCTTTTGAATTATAGGAGACTCTTGAGAGTCCCATGGACTGCAAGAAGATCAAACCTAGCCATTCTTAAGGAAATTAGCCCTGAGTGCTCACTGGAAGGACAGATCGTGAAGCTGAGGCTCCAATACTTTGGCCACCTCATGAGAAGAGAAGACTCCCTGGGAAAGACCCTGATGTTGGGAAAGATTGAGGGCACAAGGAGAAGGGGACGACAGAGGACGAGATGGTTGGATAGTGTTCTTGAAGCTACCAGCATGACTTTGACCAAACTGTGGGAGGCAGTGGAAGACAGAAGTGCCTGGCGTGCTCTGGTCCATGGGGTCACGAAGAGTCGGACACGACTAAACGACTAAACAACATGCCCATGAATGGAGGCACTAAAGCATGTCTTCTTTGCTGCCTTCATTGCCACTAAGTAGGCTTGATCACAAACCCTCAGCAGCGTTCAATGCATTTGCCCCTTCTTTGCTTTGTAGCTGGTGTTGCAGCTTGGAGATGCACGTACAGGTCACAAGACTGCTGCTTCTCTCAGCTGCTAGGGCTGGCTTGCCTGATGGTGAAAGGCTCAACAGGTGCAAGGCCAGCAGGAGTGAGTGGGTAGCTGTGGGTGGTGAGAATATTTCTCCTCTTGCCCCCCCCCCTTCCTGATTCTTGCCCAAAACAGCAGTCGGTCCCTGGGTTCCTGGGTTGCCTCACCACCTCTCACGAAACTGGTGCTGTAGTTGGAGCGACTACTGTAGCCAAAGCCACTGAGGGGCGCCCTTGGTTTACTCGCTGTTTTTGGAGAGCTAGAGTCTGAAGCGCGCACACCCACTGCCCCGCTCCTAGCTCCTGCCAGCACCAGGGGCTTTTGTGAGCGAGAGAAAGCTCGCCAAGGGGCTGGGGCTTGTGTGCTCTCGTGGGTTCCTGTTGCTGGAGCCTGGGAAAAGAGGCTGTGGAAGGTACAGCAATGCCTTGGAGAAACACTGAGTAGGCGTTTAGGTGCGCGGGGAGTATGTGTGCGTGCAGGTGAAGTAGAAGTAGGGCCATCCGTAGCTTAGGGCTTATGCGCACATTCCCCCCCACACACCCCATTTCCAGGCAGAACTTTAACGCTCCTTGTCGGAGCGCAGGAAGTCTCGCTCTTTAAATCTGAATAAGAGCAAACGTCAATGCGGGAGAAGGGGCGATTTGGGCAAGCATGTGCACTCTCCCTTTCTCGCTGGCTTAGAAAGTTGCTTTTTTCTTCCCCCTCTCCTGCCTTGTGGGCTTCTCCTCGCTGCTCTGATTGGCTCTCTCAATGCTCAATGGGGCTTGCTTCGGAGCAGGGGGGGGGGCGGATGGGGACAGGCGGAGATCGACCTAACCCAGTTGCGCCGACCTTTGCTTTGTTTGAAAGCTTTGCAATTTCAAAGGAACCAGGTTTATGCAATAGCATAAACCAGTCAATAGCAGAACCAGTCAAGCAGAGAGAAACGCGTGGCAGTTTCTGAGCGGAGCGTTGTGGGGAGGGAGGAAAAGACGCATCCGATTCCATTCATCTATTGGTGATTTGAGGGCACCATCCACTGGGCGGTTCTCGGGTCCTTCGAGGCGTTTGCGCAGGAGAATTTCCCAAGAACACACCTTTTCAGTGGAGGTTTTTATTAACTCACGGCACTTGGAAAAATAAATAAATCACCGCCTGTGCGATTCCACGTCCAACAACTGACCATTTCTGTATGGTGGTGGTGGTGGTGTGGTTTAGAGTGTTGGAATAGGATTAGGGTTCGAATCCCCACTCCGCCATGAAGCTTACGGGGTGACCTTAGGCTAGTCATTTCCTCTCAGCCCAACCACCTACCTTTGTGGAAAAAGGGAGAAATGCGCCATCTTGAGCTCAGGTGGAATAGAAACGCAACAAATAAATCTCTAAGGCGTGTTTGAAAAACACCTCCTTGTATACCATCATTAAAGTTGGTTTGCAGAGCTCCAAAGGATTCTGGGGCGCTGCTCCCTGATATGGGGCTTACCCTATTCAGGACGTCTGGAGGTTTCGGCTGGATGATCTCCCGTATCACCCCAGACTATTAAATAAACTGCCATCATCGATGCTTTTTACAAAGCACACGTGCTCTCTGCCTGGGTAACAGTGACCAGCCAGGTCTACTCGGAAGCAACCCTTCCTCGCTGCAATGAGGCGGGCTTCCTAGCCAGCGCGCTTGCTGAGGATAGCAGCCCGTTCATACCCTACGTTTCGGTTATGTACTTTGTTTTTAAAGCACAAATAAGAAAAAGTTTCTTAATCGGGGACAAACGCTGAGCATCGGATCGCTTCGGGAGAGGAACTTGGGGGAGAGTCAGCCTCCTCGTACCTGGGGTTTTGTTTTTGGATCCGCTAAATCAGTGGGCAAAGAGCAGTTTTGTGGCTGCAGAACTAGATCTTCTCCTCCCCATCCGCATCCCCAGCAGCCTTGAACTAAAAGCAGCATGCGCGCGCACACAGCATTTTAAATAACACCTTTCTGCTTTCCGCTTTCCCCATTCTGCTTTTCCTAAGCGTCAAAATTATGGACTATTCTCCGATTCTCCCCTGCAGTAGTTAGAAATATATTTCCTTTTTTAAAAATCATTACTGACGACTTGCGAGACAGGATTTAATGTTTATCAAAGGCTGTTTCATTTAACGTGATGTTGTATTTGCCATGTGAATTCATGGTTGTGATGCGAAAGCTAAGAACTGTTTAAAATGTTCCAGTTTGAATTTTCTTTTTTTTTCTCCTTAGCCAATTTGGTCCTTTTCCAATCCAGCATGGAAACATGCAACTGGCATGTGATTAAATGTTCTTTTTAGTATGTTTTTTATTAACTATCTGTGGTATGGAGTGGTTGGAATTCAGGTGTCACTTGACAGCACCTTCCTATGCATTTCTACGCAGAAGTTCTGCTGAGTTCAATGGGACTTACTCCCAGGTAAATTGCCTAACCTATTTACTATTTCATGCTCCTGCTTTGTCAAGTGCACTTTACAGAAATGGTCCACAAAAGCCTGTGGCACAATGCATTTGCTAAATTTTAAAATCCCATCAGTATCTTTGCGACTTTATTAAAGAAGCAACAACGCAGTTCTAGCCGTGCCGACTCAGAAGTAAAGGAAGTTAACGGGGCTTGCTTCCACATAAGCGGGGCTAGGACTTCAGCCTTGAATGCTCATGTAAACATTTACAAATTGACTGCTTGTAGAGAAGGTAGCAGTCATGTACTTGCTTATTCGGGGAGGGCATAATTTAGAAGTAATGAAATAAGTAATGAAAACAGATTTTGGGAAGCAGGTCTGGTTTATTGTTTTACTCATAAATGGCAGGGGTTTTTTATGTTATTTATAGAGAACGCAAGTGCTGCTTAAAATTTGAGTTAAATGCTGAGGTGAGGGCTGAGATTTGGAGATTTCAGAGCTCTCTCTCTTCGAGGGACAACCTGCAAATTACTGTGTATTCCCCAAAACTGTTGAGGACTGTGTTGCTGGACAACTCCTGTAGCTCCTGCCTATTGGCCCTGGCTGGGATTCATGTGTCTAAATGCCCAGCAATTTCTGGAGATCCACACAGACTAGCCACCACCAATCTAACCCAGCATAGTTTATTGCAAGAAGCAGTGGTTTTCCAGAGTCCCAGAGTGGTCTTTAGACTCCTTTTCCTAAGCAGAGATGTGAACAGGATGGACACAGT